>NC_136815.1:10219428-11511359 GCF_951394365.1 Tetrao urogallus
AGATAGACCAGAAGATTTAATAAGGTAGATGCACTTGGAGCAATGCTGACAGCTGCAGGTCTTTTGGCTGAACAGAAGCTAGCTGTGAAAGGATGCCTTTTGTTCACATGCTTTTCCATTTTTATTGTTTTTCAACTAATAAACCCTGCAATAACAGCAGGAGAATCACAAGGTGATGAGTGTCTGGGTGATAGCATAACAGATGTAATTCAGCTTTGATAAATCTATAGCGATAAACATAAATAAAAACAAACACAACTGCATTCAGATTCAGTGATGGCCTAAATCTTGAACATAGTAACTTTGATACTAATATGTGGATGAACAACTTCATGATAAGGGTGATGGAACACTGGAACAGGTTGCCCAGAGGGGCTGCAGAGTCTCCTTCCATGGAGATAAGACCCATCTGGACACCTACCTGTGTGACCTATTGTAGAGAACCTGCTTTGGCAAGGGGGTTGAACTCGATGATTTCTTGAGGTTTCTTCTAACCCCTGCAATTCTCTGTTTCTATGATTCTATGAGCTGTGCCATTCTCCTCAATTATAGATATCTTTGTAAGTTGAGGTAGAATCATATCATAGAATCATAGAATCATAGAATCACCAAGGTTGGAAAAGACCTAAGAGATCATCCAGTCCAACCGTTCACCTATTCCCAATAGCTCCCACTAAACCATGTCCCTCAACACAACATCCAGCCTTTACAACCCAATATCAAATACAAACAAGGGTTATTGTTTTCTTGTGCTTTCCACCCCAGCATTGGAGCACTAAGCTGACTATAGGGTGAAAGGACAGGCTCAACTTGCCAGAGAACCAGCCAAAATCTGAAGTTATTCAGTTGAAACCAATAAAAGGACTAGGATCAAAATCTGGCTTCATGCCCAGTTCTGGAGCCCTTTCTGAACAGACTAAGGAAAAAATCACTGTGGATTGCAGACAGTGTCTGCAGCAGAAAGTGGAATTTGCCAGGGAAGCAAACTTCTCAGCACATTTATAAAGCCTTTGACCAACTTTACTTGCTCACTGATGTTTGGAGCTCCTTTAAATAAACACCTGAACTGTAATGAGCTTATGTGTTAAATGAATGAGTGTGGAAATTAGGACATGAAATATTTGCTTAGCAGCCAGGAGATAAATGCTGGGGTCAGTCCAAGCTGAAGAATAGTATCTATTGTTTCCAGCAAGCTAGTTTTCATGAAATAACATGGACTTCCTGTACACAAAATGCTCATATCAGCAATGTCTACAATAACATGTGGCAAATTGTTAACAAATAAAGAACATGGAGTGAAAAAACTCAACCCTACAAGAAGTGCAAAGGATTAAACCTAATCTGCAGTAAATCTCTATATTTAAAAGGTCTCTGTATTGTATATTTTTCTGTCCAGCATTAAGTAAGTGCAAATATATGCTGGTGAAAGACAACTGGATTTTCATTTCAGAATGACTAGAGATTATGCATATTTATACACATGCAGAAATACAGACATTAATAAATTACCTCCTTAGGTCAGGAGGGTTTCAATAGCTAAGGATCCCATTGGATGGCATGGCTATGAATAGTACAAGGTCCAGTCTAACAGGGTTGGCTTGTAGTATGCCCTAGGTAATACAATTAGCCACTAGCAGAGGAAGTCATCCTTACTCTGGCACCATGTGGGCCAGTTTTCCCTGTGTGAAGTGTAGCTGCCAAAAAAAACAGATTTCCAAGACTGTTTGGTGAAACTATAATTCATCCTGCCTAGAAAAAAAAATATTACAGGAGCAATGATGGCAAAGTGACAAACACCACAGGGACCTTTAGGTCCAAAGAAGGGAGGAAAAGCCTGCCAGGTTTGCCTCTTGATCCCTGTGCATCTGCTCTGGGCTGCTGTCACACACAGGCGTGTGGGCTTTGTGCACAGGGGCTGACCTGCTCTGCTGGTCCTTGTTTTCCTGTGACTCCTTACAGACAAATGCTACAGAAATTGTGCTGCATTGTTTCAGAAACGAGTATCTGGAAGGCCAGATCTCAATGACATATTGTAACTCTGGAGGCTCAGCTTCTTAAATAAGACTATGGATACCCAGGATCTTCCTCCTCCTGGCTTCCCTAGAACTTCTCATGAATTTGGCAGGATCTCAGTGCCATTGAGAGTAGAGCAAGGTGCTGAACATTTGCCTGAATGCTCTCTTTGTCCTCCCAGTCAGTCTGTGTCACACCAGCAGATGCTGAGAGCAAAAGGCCAGGCCCCAGGTGGTCTGAGCTGCAGCAGTTCCATGGCAGTAAGCAGAACGATGCCAGGTTAAATCACTCCACAGATTGTATCATCATGACCGAGAGGATTATTATATGTGTAGTTTCCTCCTGCTGGCCAGAAAAGCTCTCTGTTCTTTCTTTTTTTTTCATACTACCTTCCTCTTTCATTTTACTATTCCAAGGTCATCTTTTGATAGGAAACAAGAGGCCAGATAACAATATAATACGTGTGGCAGAAGAAGGCAAAATCAGATATGCTGTAATATGGCTATACGGCAGAATACTATTTTCCAAGGAAATCTGTGTTTGTTATTTAACCCCCTCCTCCACTCTGCCCACACACAACAAACACTGCTTCCTATTTACAGAGAGTCTCTCCTAGCAGTCTTTTCATGTCTCACTGTCTTATTTCCACTGGGTCTTGTAACAGCTCTCTGAAAAATGTAATCACTGCCTTTTAGACTACTAAGAAGCAAACAGAGATCCAGAGCCTGACAGACATAGAAGCAACTAACTCCACCTATGAAGAGCCTTTGAAGAGCTACACCATTGACAAGAAGATTTGGAAGAGCTCTGGGAACTAATCCCAAGTCTTCTTCAGTTTTAGGTCCCTCACTACAAGAAAGACTTTGAGGCACTCGAGTGCGTCCAGAGAAAGGCAGCAAAGCTGTGAAGGTTCTGGAACACAAGTCTTATGGAGAGTGGCTGAGGGAACTGGGATTATTCAGTCATAGAAGAGGAGGTTCAGGGGAGACCTTATGGATTTCTACAGCAATCTCAAAGGATGTTGTGATGAGGTAGGAATCAGGTAAGGGGTTTAAGTTGTGCCAGGGGAAATTCAGGTTGGATATTAGGAAAAATTTCTTCTCAGAAAGAGTGGCAAAGCATTGGAACAGGCTGCACAGGGAAGCTGTGCAGTCACCATCCCTGGAGTTGTATGAGAAATGCTTAGATTGGCACTGAGGGACATGGTTTAGTGAGCATGGCGGTGATGAGTTGATGATTGGACTAGATGACTGTAGCAGTTTTTTCCAACCTTAATGATGATGTGATTCTATGGTTCTATAAGCACATGACTTGTCCCACTGTCAGCTTTTCATAGAGGTGACACCTTTCTTTCCTGGGACTACCCATGGGTCAGTCCCACAGGTTGTAAGTGCAGCAGGACTAATTAAACTCATTAAAGAAGGCCAACTGCACATTCAAAGGAAAGAAGGAAGGAGCAGGAGGAGTTTTTCTTTCCTGTCTACTTGCTCTTTGATAAGGTTTTCAAGTTAAATCATTTTTGAGACTGATAGATATTTTGACTCTTCTTAGTTTCCAAAATGAAAGTAGAAGAGTCAAGCACACATATCCACCCAACACAAAATTTCAGTGCTCTGAGCAGGCAAGTTTCAGTGACTATTATTATGGGAAAGGTGTGTGGGATTATGTTGCAGTGTGAAGGTGAACAGGAATAGGTTAGATGTTAGGTTAGATATTTGGAGGAAGTTTTTCATTCAGAGGGTGGTGATGCATTGGAACAGGTTGAGGAGGTTGTGGATGCCTCATCCCTGGAGGCATTCAAGGCCAGGCTGGATGTGGTTCTGGGCAGCCTGATCTGGTGTTTGGAGACCCTGCACATAGCAGGGGAGTTGAAACTTGATGATCACTGTGGTCCTTTTCAACCCAGGCCATTGTATGATTCTATTAATATAATGAGAAAAACCTGGCTAGGGCAAGGGGAGTCCCGAAATAGAGTTGGACTGGGAGTGCCAAGCTAGAACTGGGAACTGCTTCTGATTGTTCCTATGCCCAGAGTAAAGAGGCTCAGTACACTCGTGTAAATACACAGAAATATATTGTGTCCCCACCCCCCAACTTATCCTCCTAATTACAAGCGCTTATAATGATCCAGACTTTATCAGTTTATTCAGATCAGAATAGATAAGAACATCCTTCGCATTTCTATTTCCAAATTAATGTATCTAAACATTTCACAACCTGCCAAGTTGGTGATTTACTACTTTTTTTTCCTGATTTATATCCAGATATTAATTTCAGCTCTTCAATTCTTCCATTCAGTAACAACATTGATAAGATTTTCAAGATCATCTTGGGAGAGCTTTGCATTAGAACATCAATATCTCATCCCCTCCAAGAACTGTACTCAGAAGAAAATACAGGAAGTACGGTCTATACTCCTTCATACTTCTGCACCTTAGAGAATCAAGCAGGGCAAACTGCACTGCCAGGCCCTTTCCTGGAAAGCATCGCTAGACTTAACAAACTTGAGTGTTTTTCTAGTGCCTTCAGCACTTAATACAACTTCTTTACATTCTAAAGGATCCTGCAACAATCTCTGATGCAGGTATGCATGAACATACATACTCAAAAGTGTCTACTCTCCTATCACTTGGTGCTTAAGGATCGGCAGATGAGCAAAGACAAAATGCTTAGCAATTATGCTTAACAATGGTGACAGAGTAATGGATATGCTGGTGATGGGAAACAATACTGGCATAACTGAATACAACTCATATATACTGCTGCACTGGAGACATAGTAAAGAAGCATGTATTTGAAATAAAGTCATATTACATGTAAAGGTTTGTTATCCATTTGTGGTGCAGCAAAACCTGTGAAGTAGGCAACTCATGGACTGCTTTGTTGATAAAGAAAATGGAATGGAAGGGCCTTGTAAATTATTGATATCACATATTGCATGTGAACTTTTGACATGACTGTCTCCCTGCTGTTGTTCACTGCATGCCATAATCCTTTCCTTTCCTGCCAGATTTCAATTTGTTCATGTAACCCTTGCAATTCCTCCAGCAACGGAATTCAGCAGCAGCATAGATTTTGTACAAGAATTGTATTTTATAAATCATTCCTGCATTTAGCCTTCTGGAAGGCAATCACTTAACATGTTTTAGCCTCTCTCACATCGATTCTTAGGAGTTTAGAGGTCTAAGCTTTAGTAACAGGATCCTGTCTTTGGAAAGAATAAGATGCTCCTGAGAAGTTGGAGAAGCCAGACCTCCAAGAGTCCTCAGGTGTGAACAAATTTTTCAGAAGAGATCAACTGTCTTTAAGCCCCTGTATAGGAGTCAGATGTTCAAAAGTGCCCAATACCTTAATAGCTCCCATTGTAATCCTTTTCAAGCCCATGTATTGATTTATTTGAAGCCTCTGGACTCAGTAGTAAGAGTAGAGCTCCAAAAAATTCAGCAGTATTTTATCAACAAAGCCTACTAAAGAATAAATGTTCCAGTCTGAAAGTAAAGAAAGAATCACCTAACACAGAAAATTCTCCCATTACTTTTTCTGTTTCATTTTACTGGGAGCTACTCCAAACTGATACCACTAAGAAAAAGCACTGACTGGATTTTTTTCTGTTAACTTTTGAATAAATACAAAAATATCTTGATAGTTTCCAGATTAGAGTATCAGAAGCTACGCTGATTTCAAAATTTCATCCCAGGCAAATCGTAAGTACTGTCTTCGTTTGAAGCAAGAATCTTAAAGGCCACCATTGCTTGTTGCACTATTGTTATGTTACATCACATCTGGCTTCAGGCTGTTCTAATCATTTGATAAATGCCCTAGTGCTACTTATTATCTTTTTATTGCTCAATATCATACAGTGAACTGACGGAAAGATAAGAGTAGCACAGACTAAAGATCAAAGCCCAGAGAACTGCTAACCATGTAGTTTGATAATCAAAATCTTGTATGGCATGAGTTCAATAACCAGATTGCCACTCTCCCTCTTGTCCAGGACGTTATGTCCCCAGAAATAAAAATCTTCATGAATTTGTATATAAGGTTATACCTAGGTTTATAGAAATTCATTTGGTACCAAATTTTAATAATTTATCTTGTATGTACCATTATTTCATATCTACACATTTTACAACCATCAGATGACCTTGAAATTGAATAGAAAGATTGCCTAATATACCTCCTCACACCAAAGACACACTGACTAATGAGTTGCACACGAGTTGCAGGGCATCACCAAGAAGTGATACAAAACAAGAAAGCTGTCTAAGTACGAAATAAAATTGCATAAAATTTTTATCTCCACTGCAGAAATCCTGGAAAGGAATGGATCTGTTGGAATTTCTTCAAAATCCATGAAAAAAAAATGGCTGAGGCAAGGAAACTGGGTGCTGAATGTAGCTAAACACTGCCATTCAGTTTTAAGTATTTTTATGAGCAACGTATCAGATAAATAACAGTGCCAAGTTTAATGAAACCCTTCGTGATCTGCTGGCTACCATCTAGCTGTATAATCTGAAATGACTTGGGTCTACATACTCAAATAAGCACATTTTTTTCCTGAAATTTAAGTGACAGGAGAGACTGTAGTAGATGAGCAGCTATATCAGGAGAAATAGTGAAGTATTAGTGCAGGGCTCTGCTGAAATTTGTGTGTGATGCAGCCATATTCAGGAGTGCTGAATTAAAAGTGGAATGGACATAGACAAGGGCTCTTAACATTGCTAAGGAATCCTGACCTACTAGAGGAGAAGAAAGTGCCACAGAGCGTATCACTGTCTCTGCTAAGTCTGCCAGACAGTGAACACCATCAGGGAATAAAACATACTGAAGAGACAGACTGAGGCCCACATTACGGCTGAGCACTAGGAGTCCAAAGGCCTCTGTCACTTGGTAATTGGTTTGTCACTTCATTTTGGAGAACTAAGTTGCTCAGCTGCAATTCAGAGGTGGACAGAGAGTCACCAAAATCCTCTGAAAGACTAATGCACCAGCTGGACAGCTCAAGTCACGCTGAGCAGAGCTGAGAGCACAGGAGGGAGCATGTATATCCCACAGTAGCACCTGGGCTCACGGAATAGGCTGACAAGGTGGAAGTGCAAATCCTACACAGTTTTTCACCAAAGATGGTGTAAATGGTGCTCTTATGTCTTTCAGAAATGAGGAAACCACTCTGCGATAAAGCTGCGAATGAGGAACATTCCTGACTTCTTTCTCTGGAGAGCAATTGCCATACAGCAGGAAACAGGGTCTGACAGTGGTGTGTTTTTCACCCTGAGAGTTATTATATGAAATACACAAATTAGCATTGGAATAGGTCTCAGAACTTAGCATGGCCCATGGTACAGCACTGTATAATGATTTCTCAACAAGACATTCCAGAAGTATTACGGGGAAAAAAAAAATGATAAAGAATGGGAACTCTGAATGTAACAAAAGGGATATTAGATACATTGGACAGAGGGGTTCCTTGTTCCTTACTGAGATCTTCTTCTCGTTGTTCTATCCTTTTTATCCTTTCCTCTGTACTGATGAGAGCATTCACCACCCTTGCATACATCTCCCTTTCCATTCTACTCTATTTTCTCTAGATTGACAAAGACTGTTGAAAATGGAAGGTATATTTTTGTGCTACTTACCTCTTCATTTGAATTAACTTAAGGCTTTTTGAGAACTGGGGTGTAAAAGTGGAATGCAACCTGAAGAATCATAACAAAAATCCCTAATGGCTTCTATAGGGCCTATTTCAAAAAGGGAAGATGATTGATAATTCAGATAATATTCTAACTGGCATACATTTTGTCCCTGCAAGAACTTAGCCATTTTACATGCCGTACTCTGTAGAAACCCTCACAGGATTTAATCCTCTAATATCTAAACTGAAGGCAATACATATTCTTAGCACATAAGCAATAAATAGGAAACATTCAAAAACGATCAGTTCTTATGGGATACCCATTAGTTTCCACCACAAAAGAACACAAATCAAATCCAGCAGCTGAAGAGCAGATGAGTGAATGATTATTCTGTGCCTCTAATGAAATGGTACTTTGAAAGGCATTAAACAAATTGATTAGAGCTTAGATGACCAACAGAACTGCCCATTCTGTCTATTGTTATAATGAATCTGCCTAAAACACTTTTCTTCTAAGTGTGCATTGGTGTGTATATTCGTGTGAGTGTGTATGCATGTTTGTGTGCTTTGTAAATTACTCATTGCTGTTTCTACATAGTGTAAAAACAGTCTAAATTTCAGGGATTCACACTTTAGACTTCTATGTGAACACACTTTCAACATAGGACTCCTGAAATGACTCATTTTCAGTACGTCTGACAGTCATTTCAATTAACACATTTATCAGTGTATTTACAACATCCAGAGAGAAATAAAGATCCTGAGGACGAATGAAGTAAGATGAATCAAGCCTCTCACCTAGATTAAAAAAAGCACAACTTAATCATTACTACAAGTTAATACTGAAGCTAAAAGCATAGTTAGAATACAAATGAAGATTCGATTCTGACACCATTAAGGAGGATATTTAGAGAAATGACAGTCAGGATTAAAAAGAAAGCAAGATCAAGATCTGCTGTATAAATGTTGTTGGTTCCATTAGCTTCAGCAGAACCATGCCAACAGCCATTAGTGATGGATCTGACCTGCAGTCTCAGAACCTGTACGTTTTAGATATACAATATAACACTGAAACAAAGGTTTATAAATTGTTCCTGGAAAAAAAAAAAAAAGGCAAATGCAGTCTTGCACACGAGCTGGAAGAAATTCAACAGTAGAGGCTGGGATCTGGCTACAAAGCACCTCTGCTGAAAATGATCTGGGGTGCTGCTACACAATAAGCTGAATGTGAGTCTGCAACACAGCCATACATCAAAAAATGCCAACTGCATTAACAAGAACACAGTTGGCAGTTTGAGGGAATTTGCCCTCCATTTTGCTCTTTTGAGGAGTACATATCTGGAATACCGCGTTCAGCTTTGGGCTGCCCAGTACAAGAATGATACCAACAAGCTACAGTTCATCAGAGACTGTAATATATGAGAAGCTCAAGAGGCTGAGTTTGTTCAGCTGTAAGAAAAGAAGTCTAAGAGAAACAAGTTAATATTTTCAACTAGCTAAACAAAGCTTAAAGAAGAGATGAAATCAGACCAAGAGGTGACAGACACAGCTTACAGCAAATGAAAATTCTAAATATCGCTTAGCTATAAGGGAAAAATTCTTCACAATGGAGGTGGTCAATCATTATGAAAGAGGCTCACAGAGGCTATGCAGTCTCAGTCCTTAGAGATATTCAAAACAAGATAGAAAAAGGCCCTCTGAGACCTCATTTGACATTGAGTTCACCCTGCTTTGGCCTCTGGAGGTTTCTTAGAATTGTATCATTGTACGATTCTAGAAACAAATAGGAACAGCGCGTAGGGAGAAAATCAGAATTGTCAAGACACAAATGTGATTAATGAATATATAAGATGTTATATGTAAGAAACATATAAAGCAGTCAGAAAAGAGGTGTGTAAGTTGGATATTGACCTAGACCCAAAAAATCACCATTTCGTGATTCATAGGCCAAACAAAGACAAACTTCATCTCCCTTTGGTAATTTAATCTCTGCTGGCTTCTTGTAGTGATGTAAATGAAGAAAAAAATAACCTTGAGATCCAGTCACACCATTTATTCATTGCTTATTCAAGGCATAGCAACCTATTGCATATGGCTGCAATTTGTATAGGTAATTATATAGAGCTACAGTTACACATTGTGGTTAATTGCCGGAATATACATCCTCTGAAGCCACTAGGAATGTTACCACTGATTCATTTGAGGTGTCTAATTTAGACATCCGAATTATCTGACTCATCTCAGCAGGCTCATCTCAGCAGGCTCTTCTAATGTTGTTCTTCAGAGAGGCTTCTCTCTAGCACTTACTACACAGAGGTCTTGGGGAGACTGACCTAAGGGAGATACCCAGTGACAGGTTGCATAAATACCATCCTTTCTTTCCTCCACAATGAAATGAGGATGGTAATAATTGCCTACTCTCATATTCTGTGTGTGAGTCAGTTGGTGTAGAGCAGTTTAACAGCAGGAATACTAATACATCCATGCCATTTGCCAAGGTATTGAAAGATTAGAAGAATGAATTGGAGGAAGGATTGATGACCATTAAAATGCCAACTTTTCAGCAACATCAATTAATATGGTGATTTTATGGCTGTGTGAATGCCTTGTTAAAGAAACAGTTGAAAGGGTGATCAGTGAAACTGGAGTTTGCAGTAAACTATGTGAAGGTACGAAAAACTGAAAAATAAAAAATTGAACAAAGGAAGATAATTTGTACTGAGAAGGCTTCAGTGAATATAGGAGCATGCAGAGTTCTTCTAACTTTGATTTATGGTTGCTGAATGGTGGTTACACAGGTACTCAGAGGTTTATGAAGCATCAAAAATATTCCAAGAATCACATAAAAGAAAACAAAAATTTTAGGGTATATTCAGGACACAACATGTGGTCAGCATACAGCAGCTGCAGCATATATACTTCTACATGTTCTGTTCTACTAAAATAGATTTGCTGCTGCTGCTTTATAATAGATGAATATGGCTAGAGAAGGGATACAAATATGTCTTTTCTAGAATGGAATTACCAGTTTGGGGAAGAGTGAGAAATACAGAGAAGAAAGAGTTACAGATGGAAAGACCTAGTTGGGAAAAGATTAATGATCACTTTGGTTAGGTCAGTGCCAGTGAAGACAAAGGACTGGATTAAAAAGGATGGGGATGGGTAACAGGAAAGGACCTCCAAAGATTGATTGTAAGTACCACATCTAACATTTGTAAGGCTGAAACCAAGGGTTTCTGACAAATGCAAACTAAAGCAAGGCTATATTTTATGAAAATACACCATTGAAAGAAGTAGGAATATGAAGAAAGGAAGAACAGGAGAAAAATACAGGCAATATGTTGGAGTGGTGACAGTAAACAATAGGGGGGTAGACACAGGAGTGAACTGTTGGATGTATTTGATAGAATCATAGAACACAGAATGGTTTGGGTTGAAAGAGGCATTAAAGGTCCTCAAGTTTCAGACCCTCTGCCATGGGCAGCAACACATTCCAGTAGATCAAGCTGGACAAAGTTCCATCCAACCTGGCCTTGCAGGCCTTTTATCTGATGAGTAATATTTGATATCATCAAGAATATTGAAGTTTCATGTAAATAGGAAAGTGGACATCAGGGAATAAGAAATGACTTGCCCCTAGGAACGTGTATTCTGATTCACATGGATGAATCTCAATAATCTTCACAAGAGAGGTAAAATGAGAATAACTGAGAGAAGAATGAAATCCAGAGCAGAAGAAAAGAGCTGTGGGGGCCTATGTAGATTGCTGCTGAGACAGCTGTTGCTGGAGCTGCATCGCAGGCTGAGAACTCCATGAATGACTTGCCAGTCCGGTGCTCTGGGAAGTGCAAAGACCAGATCCAGCTCTCATGGTCTCATCCATTAGCCTCCTTCTCTTCGTCTAAGATGAAATATTTACTGATTATGCAGCTGCAGGTGTTTTTGCATGAGTTATCTCCAGGCTTTCAAAACACTGGTGTCATACAGGCAACCAGTAGAGATGGATGTTTTTTTACCTAAAGCTGAACAGGCATGGACAGGCCAGGTGATCAAAATGATGAATATCCTCCATTTGCCATCCATCCACAGGCTGTGTTGAGTTCCTTCTGGTTGTCTGCAGAGCCTGCTTCGCTAGGGCATGCTCAAAGACAACTGAGCCCATTTTCAGGTGCAGATAATAAAAAATGCAATGTGATAAAAAATACTATACAGAAGGAAGACATCTGTGACTCAGACTGTGGTGGCCTAAAGGATAGCTTCTCAGTTTGCCCAATAGTGTGTTGGATCTGGCCAAATGTGGGTTTCTTCCATCAACTAACTTCATTTCAGCCCATTCGGATCTTTGGAACTGCTGAGGATCACAGCACTACAGTTGCTCAACATCCTAAATTTTACCAGGCATACACACTAGTATGAGACAGCACAAGGGCAGATTTTGAATAGATGTGAATGGGGTCTGATCCATCTCTGTAATTAGGCTGTCGCTGCTGGCAGGGTTCCTGTCACAGTTGCTGGTGATTTGGTCAATACAGCCATAATGCAGTTTATTCTAAAGCAGACATCAACATTTAGGTCAGATGAGTCATGCCCAAGGTATTACAGACTGTATTGACTGGTTATCCACAAACAGAGTTGGAGCTTGGATATCTGCCTCACAGATGGAAATTTATATTTTAGAGATCTGGAGTTAGGGAACAGCATCCCACTTGCCACATGTCTCCATAATGCCATGTAGGGGTAAGATAAGAAGAGAAAGTTGAAATACTGGGATTGGAGTGATAACCTAGCTCTTGGGAGGTTCATATAAGCTTCTAGGAGGAAGGATGAATTTGCAGCCAAAGAAACAGTCTGAGACCTCTGTTTCAGTCCTGACTTTAACATAGGCCACATCATCTGTTACCCAGTCACACTGGCTCTCTGTACCTTTGCATCTCAGATGGACAGGATGATATCCTGCTTGTAGGATTGCTCTGCTACCTATTTAGAGAGTGAGCATATACTGCAACTTATAGGGCTCAGCACATACAATCCTCTGTTTTATTTCAAACCTTTACTTGCTACTGTGATATGAGCAAATAATGAAGAAGCCACAGCAGCTAGTCAGGAGAGCCTTCAGTCTCAAGAGTGATTGCCCTTTTAACTAAGAATAGTTTGTTTTCATATTGGATTTCTTTCTTTGTGTGTGTGTGTGTGTTATTGTTGTTGCTGTTGAATAATGTGATTTATTTCAACACATTTTCTCTTGTTTAAAAAACAGAAGCTTAACCCTTGCTCTTTCTAGAGTAAAAGTAACCCTACAGGGTATATAATAAATATTTAAAATGTGTAATTGAAGGGGGAGGGAAAAAATCATGTCACTGAGGGATAGCAAGAATTTTATTTCACAGTAGTGACAGCTTTTGTTGTCTCTGCCATCAAATAACTCTGAAGTCGGGAGAACTGCTGCATGCAAATGAAGCCAAACTACATATAGGTAACCATATCAGGCACATAATCTTCATCAGAGTGGCATATCAAACCTCTCTGCACAGAGAGGTTCTTGCTCCCTGCACAGAGAACAAGATGCTGAGCACCTCCCTGTTAAGGGTGGTCCCTTGAGGATCAGGTTACAGCAGGTTAATAGCACGAGCCCTGCATTGTGCTTTCCCTCACTGTCTCCATCCTGCAGCAGATTTCCTCCCTTGGTACAGTTAGGCCAGTGTGCTTCTCCATTTTATCAGTGTTTTAAATCACAAGAGGGAAGAATTGTATGCTGATGAGCTGAGTAAGTTGTCATCATCCTACCAGCCAGGTCCTCTACACCTGTCTTGAAATCCATTGCTGGGATTGCACAGTTTGCAGTACAGCAGCATGATGCCAGCCTGGTGGGATATGGAGAACATTCTGTACAGTCACTGTTTTCATCCCTATCTCTGTGTCTTGGGAAGATTTCTATGTTTCTCTGTCTCTCTTCAAGTCTCTGTCGGGTACATTTTCTAGGGGGTAGTGTGGAGAAAACTGGTCCTGGCTGTCCATAGCCATGCCAGAACTACTATGATGATGGACTACACCCATTCACCACAAGGATCCAGGCAGACTCATGTTTGTGCTCTAAGTATTGTACCAATACATACCCTGCTGCAAAATGTCTCCCCAGCTTCTTCATGTTCTGAATTCCAGCTCTGCCAGAAATTCCATTCCCCTCATTGCCTAAAGCTCAGTGAGACTATAAATAAAAAAGCACTTTGAGCAACAAAAGGCAATTGCAACCTGGAATTGATTCTTTCCAATGCCAATGAGCACAAAGCATATCTTTGAATTACTTTTCTGATCTGAATAGTGTAAGTTGCCGGCAAGCTATAAGGTGATTTAATCCAAAATGATTGATTAATTAAAAAAATGAAACATACCCCCGGAGAGGATCTTCTCAAATATTACTGATTCAAACACAGAATCATATAATGACTTATGTTGGAAGGGACCTTAGAGATCATTTAGCTCCAACCCCCATCTTATGCCCTACAATTGTATTGAAAAACCTATCTAAATGTAAAATTATTTTTGATCCGTATGAATGGCTAAAATAAAAATGACTTTTACTAACAAGTGATTATGTAATATTAAAATGTTGTTATCACATTTGTCTGTTTACCAGCTGGAGTTCTAATTGAAATTTGTTCAGAACTCATAATAGCATTAGGTCATGTTATGCTTACAGCACTAAGCAATGATTACATCTGTGGCTTTTGTTTTTAATTAGCTTTTTCAGTTATCTGGGAGAGATAGAACCTTTCAAGATTGTAATTCACTTTTGAATACAATGGAAAGAGAACAAATAGAGTCATCGTACAGAAAAGTGTGTGCCTGTATAATTTACATCCCTGACTCTAGAACTGCTAGATCTGACTGTATTTTGATTTCCTGCCACTCATCAGTTATGTTAATTGCTTTTTGATGGCAATGAGGTGCTGGCGTTTGCACATTCAGGGATCTAAAATGACTTTTTACAAAAAAGAGATGCGAGTGCATTGTGCCTTACTTTTTCAAAGTAAACTACTGAAAAACAGACATTGTACCAGCCATGCAGCTGAGCATAGGCAGAGGTGAATTTTAAAGAAGGTCTCAAAGGTAGAAAAGCATTTTAGCATTTGCCTCCTTTGTTCTTCTCAGCACACCGGCGTGTGATTACTCATCTGTTTTAGGTTAAACATCTTGCTGAGTCTTGTCCTATGGAAAGGGCAAGCCTTTGCCAGCAAGAAGCCCACAGGGGGTGCTTTGCGTACCCTTATCAGCGGGTAAGTGGCACTAACTGCTTGTTAGTAATGAGCTGACTCCAGCAGCTCCCTAGACTAGCAGAAGTGCCGCTGCTGCCCTCTTTATTCAAGCCTTTCCTTTGCTTGTTGTAAATACCCATGCTTGGGAGAATGGATGAGTCAGTCTATGAGCCAAGACAGGGAATCATCAGCCTTAATTCACTGGAACAAGCAACTGCGGAGAGACAGAAAGCAGCCAATCTCACCCTTCTGCTGCCACTGCAATCCTGGGGACATCACCAAGCAAAAGTGCCACCTCATCTCACTGTGTTGCACTGCTGCTCTCAAACAGCACCCAGGGACTAACAATACCCACAGCATGGCCAGGCAGGGGAATGTCGTGGCATCACTGGCCAGTTGCTTATGAAGATAAATCAGATCATAGAATCATAGAATCATAGAATCACCAAGGTTGGAAAAGACCTAAGAGATCATCCAGTCCAACCGTTCACCTATTCCCAATAGCTCCCACTAAACCATGTCCCTCAGCACAACATCCAGCCTTTCCTTGAACACCCCCAGGGTCGGTGACTCCACCACCTCCCTTGGCAGTCCATTCCAGTGCCTGACCACCCTTTCTGAAAAGTAATACTTCCTAATGTTCAGCCTGAATCTCCCCTGCCGTAGCTTGAAGCCATTCCCTCTGGTCCTATCACTAATGACACAAGAGAAGAGGCCGACCCCCAGCTCACTACAACCTCCCTTCAGGAAGTTATAGAGAGCAATGAGGTCTCCCCTGAGCCTCCTCTTCTCCAGGCTGAACATTCCCAGCTCCTTCAGCCTCTCCTCATATGGCCTGTGTTCCAGACCCCTCACCAGCTTTGTTGCCCTCCTTTGAATACGTTCCAGGGCCTCAATATCTTTCTTGCAGTGAGGGGCCCAAAACTGGACACAATACTCGAGGTGCGGCCTCACTAGTGCTGAATATAGGGGAACAATCACCTCTCTGCTCCTGCTTGATGGGATGGCTGCAGCTGTATGAAAAGAGGAAGGTCACTTGTTCCTAATACACCTATGGAAGTGTGAGGTACATGACATAGTAAGCCACCAAGTCCGATGTGCTTACATGACACTGATTGGTATCCGTGGAAAAGCAGGGGAAATTGTAGAAATTGTAGAAAATATGTTCAAAAAGGGAACTTGAAATATAATGTAATCCACCCCCCAGCTGAGATAAATTGAGAGAATTGCCCACAAGACACATTACCTGTAATTCTCTTGCCAGAGGAATTCAATTATTTTCCAATGTCCAGTTGAAAAACCAGCTTTCAAAGAGGAATTGTAGAAAATTCAGGGGGAGTTCTTAGAATGAAAAAAGGTCTAAAATACTTCTATCACTGAAAATAAAGATAACAAGTTAATACCACTTATAGGTGAAAATGTGTAAGCTGGCATTCAAATTACCTGACCTGATTTCCAGTCCCCATGCATCAGTAAATTATTCTTCACCTCACCATGTCTCATTTTGCCCAAATAGCTCCTTCTGCATTGACATAGGCCACTGAATTATAGAATCATAGCATGGCTTGGGTTGGAAGAGACCTCAAGGTCATCTAGATGACCAGATCAGACACAGTATTCTAGATGGGGCCTCACAAGGGCAGAGTAGAAGGAGACAATCACCTCCTTTTCCCTGCTGGTCACCACTCTGTTGATTCAGCCCAGGATACCATTGGCCTTCTGGGCTGCAAGCACACACTGCTGGCTCATGTCTAGATTTTTGTCCAGCAAGACTCCTGAGGCCTTCTCAGCAGGGCTGCTCTCTAGGAGTTCATCTCCCAGTCTGTACTCATATCTGGGATTGTGCCGATCCAAGTACAACACCTTGCACTTGGCCATACTGAACCTTGTTAGGATCTCGTGGGCCCATTTCTCAAGCCTGCCCAGGTCCCTCTGGTGGGATGGTATCTTTTCCCTTCTATTGTATTGACTTCTCCACACAACTTAGCGTGATCAGAAAACTTGCTGAGGTCACACTCAATCCCACTGTCTATGTCATTGATAAAGATGTTGAAGAGCACCAATTTCAAAACAAACTCCTGGAGGACACTGCTTGTGATCAGCTGCCTCCTGGACACAGAGCAATTGACCACAATCCTCTGTCTATGGCCACCCAGTCAATTTTTTATTCAATGCACAGTCAACTCTTCAAATCCCCATCTCTCCAATTTAGAGATGAGGATATGATGCAGGACTACATCAAAGGCCTTGCACAAGACCTGGTAGACAACATCAGTTGCACTTCCACTTCAGCATAGAAGGCCACCAGATCGGTGACAGAGTCACAACGTCCCACTGGGAGTGCTTAAATGCATCCTGGGATAACTGGTCTGTGAGGGTGCTATTCTAGATGTTTTTAATGGCAAAAGGATTGAGAGGCTTTGAGGCTTGCAGCTAGTTTCTGCAGGACATGATGTTTTTCCCCATTTGCCATGGAGCAAGAGGCATTCCCAAGGCAATGCAACCCGCAGGCTTCTGCGGCACTCTGCTCCTCTTCAGGACAACTCATAGCCCATGGACACTGGCCAGAGGTTCTTCCTTGCCTTTTACAACGGCATTTCGTGCCTATGCTTGTAGGAACTGGTAGTTCTTAAAAAGCTGCATGAGGTCTAACATAGTGTTCCTGTCCTCCTATGTTCTTTTCTGTTTATAATGACTGCCCTGCAATTCTATTATGACCCCATGGAGCTCCATAGTAATACCTGAGCTGTTCCACTGTGAACCCATAACAGTTCTCTTGAGACCCCATAGAGCTTCTTAGGTAACTGAGAACAGTTCCATAGACCCCCCGTGGAGCTCCATAGTGTCCCCATAGAGCTGCAGAGTGACCCCATAACAGTTCCATTATGACCCCTTAGAGCTCCATAGTGTAGCCGTAGAGCTCCATAGAGACCCTATGGAGCTCCATGGCGATGCACAAACAGCTCCATTACGACCCCATGGAGCTCCATAGTAATCCCTGAGCTGTTCCATTGTGACCCCATCACAGTTCCTTTGTGACCTCATAGAGCTTCTTAGGGACCTGAGAACAGTTCCATAGACACCCCATGGAGTTCCATAGTGACCCCATAGAGCTGCTTAGTGACCCGAAAACAGTTCCATTATGACCCCATGGAGCTCCATAGTGATCCCATAAAAGTTTCAATGTTACCCCACGACTGTTCACTTATGACCATGAGAGTTCCACAGTGATGCCATAGAGCAGCATAGTGACACAATAGAGCTCCATAATGACCCCAAAACACTTCCCATGTGACCCCATTGAGCTCTGTAGGTTCCACAAAATAGATCTATTATGACCCCACAGAGAACCATAGTGACCCCATAAAGCTCCATAGTGACCCCCTAAAAGTTCCATTGTTACCCCTTAACAGCTTCTTTATGACCACATAGAGTTCCGTAGTGACCTCACAGAGCTCCATACTGACTCCACAGAGCTCCAGGGTGACCCCATTCATGTTCTATTCGTACCCCAGAGCAGCTCCATTATGTCCATAAGAGCTCCATAGTGACGCCATAGAGCTCCATAGTGGCCCCATAACATTTCCATACTGACCCCATGGAACTTTATATTGACCCTGTTGGAGCTCCATAGTAACCCCATAGAGCTCCACAGCGATCCCATAAGAGCTCCATAATGACACCATACAGCTTCCTAGTGACCCAAAAACAGTTCCATTATGACCCCATAGAGCTCCCTGACCTGTTCCATGGTGACCCCATCACAGTTCTCTTGTGACCCCATAGAGCTTCTTAGGGACCTCAGAACAGTTCCATAGACACCCCACGAGATCCATAGTGACCCCATGGAGCTGCCTAGTGACCCCATAATAGTTCCCTTGTGACCCCATTAAGCTCCGTAGATTCCACATAACAGAGCTATTACGACCTCAAAGAGCTTCATAGTGACACCATGAAAGTTCCGTTATGACCCCATGGAGCTCATACTGATCCCATAAAAGTTCCATTGTTACCCCATAACACTTCCCTTATAACCATAAGAGTTCCATAGAGGTGCATGGTGACACAACAGAGAGCCATAGTGACCTCTTAATAGTTCCCTTGTGACCCCATTGAGCTCTGTAGGTTCCACATAATAGATCTACTATGACCCCACAGAGTACCATAGTGACCCCATAAAGCTCCATAGTGACCCCCTAAAATTTCCATTGTTACCCCTTAACAGCTTCTTTATGACCATATAGAGCTCTCTAGTGGCCTCACAGAACTCCATAGTGACCCCACAGAGCTCCAGGGTGACCCCATTCATGTTCTATTCGTACCCCAGAGCAGCTCCATTATGACCATAAGAGCTCCATAGTGACGCCATAGAGCCCCATAGTGGCCCCATAACAGTTCCATACTGACCCCACTGAACTTTATATTGACCCTGTTGGAGCTCCATACTGACCCCATAGAGCTTCACAGTGACCCCATAAGAGCTCCATAGTGACACCATACAGCTGCACAGTGACCCCAAAACAGTTCCATACTGACCCCAAAACAGTTCCATACTGACCCCACTGAGCTTCTTAGTCACCTAATAATACTAATAATACCATAGTGACCCCATAAAGCTCCATAGTGACCCCCTAAAAGTTCCATTGCTACCCCTTAACAGCTTCTTTATGACCATATAGAGCTCACTAGTGACCTCACAGAACTCCATAGTGACCCCACAGAGCTCCAGGGTGACCCCATTCATGTTCTATTCGTACCCCAGAGCAGCTCCATTATGACCATAAGAGCTCCATAGTGACACCATACAGCTGCACAATGATCCCAAAACAGTTCCTTACTGACCCCACTGAGCTTCTTAGTCAACCAATAATGATTCTTTGGAGACTCCATGGAGGTCCAAGGTGCCCCTATACCAGGAACATTATGACCACATAGCAGCTCCATGGTGACCCCATAGAGCTCCATAGTGGCCCCATAACATTTCCATCCTGACCTCCTAGAGCTTGAGAGTGACCCCACAACAGTTCCGCTATCAGCCCATCGAGCTTCATGTGACTTCTTAGCAGTTCCCTTGTGAGCCCATCGAGCTTCTTAGCGACCTCAAAAGATTTCCACAGACTCCCCGTGTAGCTCCGTAGTGTCCCCATAGAGCTGCAGAGTGACCCCATAACAGTTCCATTATGACCCCTTAGAGCTCCATGGTGTTGCCCTAGAGCTCCATAGAGACCACATAGAGCACCATGGTGACCTCAGAACAGTTCCATTATGACCCCATGGAGCCCCAAAGTAATCCCTGAGCTCTTCCATTGTGTCCCCATCACAGTTCCCTTGTGACCCCATAGAGCTTCTTAGGGACCTCAGAACAGTTCCATAGACACCCCACGAGATCCATAGTGACCCCATGGAGCTGCCTAGTGACCCCATAATAGTTCCCTTGTGACCCCATTGAGCTCCGTAGATTCCACATAACAGAGCTATTACGACCTCAAAGAGCTCCATAGTGATCCCATGAAAGTTCCGTTATGACCCCATGGAGCTCATACTGATCCCATAAAAGTTCCATTGTTACCCCATAACACTTCCCTTATAACCATAAGAGTTCCATAGAGGTGCATGGTGACACAACAGAGAGCCATAGTGACCTCTTAACAGTTCCCTTGTGACCCCATTGAGCTCTGTAGGTTCCACATAATAGATCTACTATGACCCCACAGAGTACCATAGTGACCCCATAAAGCTCCATAGTGACCCCCTAAAATTTCCATTGTTACCCCTTGACAGCTTCTTTATGACCATATAGAGCTCCGTAGTGACCTCACAGAGCTCCATGGTGACCCCGCAGAGCTCCAACCAAATCCAACCAAGTTGAAACATGAGTTCAATGCCTTTAAATCAATGTAGCAAAAATAACTCTAGCCTGGAGACTCAGAAAAGTAAGTGAGACTGGAACACACCTTTAATTACTTCCATTTTTTTGTTCCTCAGCAGCACCAACAGGATTAAGACAGTTTCTCCCTGCTCTTCCCAGTGTGTCAGTAGGAACTGAGCAGTGGGACTGGTTGTGTGTGGCTCCTCAGACACAACAGCACCTCCGTTGGCTTCCTCTCCCCTCGCACAGCAGGCATTCTATGCTGATTCGTCCTACTACAGCCAAAACAAGAGATACAACAGGTGGATTTCTTTTTTTGTCTCTGCTCTGTTCCTTTTTCTTTTTTTTTTTTTTTTTCAGAGGAGATGCAGATGGCAGAGTCACTCCCTTTGAGATGCACAAACGTCTCGATGGAAAAACTCCCCACAGCTTGTGCAATTTTCTGAGCTGCCTTCTGCTCACCTCCACCTCCTCCTTTCCCTCTTTATCTGCTTTCTGTATTCTCCATGCTGCTATCGGTCCTGTGGAAATGAACACATCAAAGCCACGAGCAGTCATTTTTTTCTACTGCTCCCGTGTCCTTTCTCTCTGCTCTTCCTTAAGCATTAATATTAATAGCCACTGTACCTTTCTTCACCGTTGCTTTCTTCTTGATCCTCCTGGGAGTAAGCCTTTTCTTGGACTTTCTGCTACACCGAGTGCTTGTTTGAAGGAAGGCTGGGGCATGCTGGGAAGCACAATGTCGGTGATGCCTGTGATACAATATTGGGCCAAGCAGCAAAGATATTAAACTCTATTGTACTCACTGGAGGAGTCAAGCACACTTTCATCCTTACCACATAGATCTGTTTTCTTTCTTCTTGTTTTCCCAGCAAAAATAGCTTTTTAATCAATCCAAAATCTCCAAGGAAAGGGGAAAACAAACAAACAAACAAACAAATAAAAACATCACACAAAGCTCTTTCCCATTCCCTCCTTGATGCTTTTCCACAGGGCTGCTACCTGAAGACCAAAGGAGCAAGTGCACTTTCACTCTCATTGTCTAAACCAAACGTGCACACATAAATACACGTTACAGGGCCATGCAGCACCCGCTCCCCCCCGGCTCTGCTGTTATTTAAATGGTGGTGTTAACGAGCTCCAAGCCCTTCAAGGTTGCAGCCCGCTATCGGTCCCTGGGGCAGCAAGCTGAGCATTGAGTGTGTGCGTCAGCCCTGCTCTCCATTTGTATTCTGCAGTGCGGGCGCTTGTCTGGAGTGCGAGGAAGAAATCCCCCAGGTTTGATTTCACTCACAGACATATAATGGAAATACAGCAGCGTGCCAAGTGTGACGCTTCTGTTCTGTGGGGGCCTGCTGTAACCCACGGCCAAGGCTGTACTTTGGGTTGTGGTGGTGTCTAAAAGGCAGAAGGTGAATTTCTCAGTGTTGTCACAAAGAACAAGGGCTGTGGTAAAATTGGAATTCACTGTGACCCTTGCAGTGAGTTATTCCAGTGATGCTTTGTGCCTGCACAATATGTGGATGTAAAGGTTATGATGTGCTATCTTGTCACTCATGGCCACCCTGTTTGCATGAAGGCTTCCCCCAGAGTGCACAGCATGGCACTCAGGTGAAAATTCCTCACCCTTCTTTGTCAGCATCTACTGCAGCTGGGCACATCAGCAAGGAGCTGCAGATTGCACAGAGACAGGTCAAGCTCCTCTTATGGCTTCTCTCCAGAGATATTCAAGACCCATTTGGGCACCTACCAGTGCAACCTACTATAGGGAACCTGTTTTAACAAGCAGTTGGACTCAGAGATTTCTTTTAACCCCTGCAATCCTATGATTCTGTGATAACCTTTTCAGAGACTAAAAAGCCTCAGACAAGAAGAACCCCATGTCCAGCTGTGCCATTCTCCACTGGTCAAACCAGCACCATCGAAAGCTGCTAATGGAAGAATAGAAGATTGCTCCAAAACACCGGATGGGAGAATCTCGCTATACTTGTATTGTTTATTGTTAGTGCTAACAAACAAAAGGAGGTGGGAGGATCTATTTGCTTGCCGTAAATAACCACCAGCTGGATGATTTAAAGTATATATAACAGCTGTGCAATCTAATAGAGACTCCTTGTGTTTGCAAACATGCAACCTAAACAAAGTTTCAGGCAGTGATGATGGGATACGTTTGAGATCTCTGCAGGATGCCTAATAGGAAAATTCAAATGAGGTCACATGCTTTGCTGCTTGTCTACAAGATTCTCCCAAAGGTCTCCCTGCTACCCTGGCTTATGAGCCTAATTAACCCTCCAAACCTCATTGCCAGGCATGGAATTTTAATTATTGGAATGTGTGGCTTACTTACCAGCATGTCAAACTCTTCATATCACACTCTGAGCACTGGAGCACTTTGCCTTGCACTTTATTCAGCATTGCAGGAGGTGGTCAGATACCCACACATGCAAAAATTCAACCTGGAGGCATCAATTTGCAGACAGTCTTTGGACCAAGGGGGATCAAAATTTCCCTGGAGAGACTTGCAGATTTTTGCAGCTCTATAGAGCTGGAAGATTCAAGTCTGAGTTGTCATTAGATGTTTTAAACTACTTCACAGGCATTAACTATGCCCATTTCATACACGCAATCCTACCTTAACCAGCTCCCCTGAGCCAGGAGGATGGTGTGTGAGCTTTTCTGCATATTCAGCTGGAAAGGGACAATCTGAGGAAGCTGCAATGCTCCCACAACTCCTTATACATTCCTCGCTAGGTAGCTGGAATTGTAAGAAAAATAAATGTAACCTCAAAAAAAAAAAAAAAAAAAAAAATCCAGGAGCAGCAAGCTGTGCTAGGAATGTTGCCCTTTGCACTTGTATTTGCAATGCACACTGAATTCCTTGCAACTCTGAGAACAGATGATGAGGGCATCTTCTCTTTCCCCATTGATCTCAGATCACGCTCTGGCTTTTTCATAGCATGCAGAAGCCACAGGATTGGATAGGGAAGGACCCCAAACTGTCAGATCCTGAGTGGGTGCCATAGCCACTAGGTCAGCAGGCAAAGATAAGAAGTTGTAGGAGTCTCCCAGATACATGACCTTAGCTTAAGACAGTTCCAGGCTCTCCATCCCTGGAAAGACAAGCCAAGACATCAGTTTCACACATTCCTTTCATAGTTTGCTTCTTGGCTGACTTGGAGGACCCAGTATCCAGCACACTAGGTGTTGTAGATCCTGTGACTAAACACCCATTTCTTCCATCATTTATTACACAGTGAATTTAGGAGTTATTCAGTAATGTACTGAATTTGCACGAATTTTATTGCACAGATTTTACAATACTGTAATTCCCAGAGCTGTGAGACGACGTGGAGGAGCTGCAACCTCAGCATCATCTCACAACACTGACATAATGCACTGTCTGTCAGAACTTCTCTCTTCTCTTAGAGAATTGTTTAGGTCCTCCATACATAGATGAGCGTGGAATCGGCAACCCTGCACATAGCAGGGAGGTTGAAACTAGATGACCGTTCTGGACCTCTTCAACCCATGGCATTCTATGATTCTATGATCTTTGTTCATTTGAATTGGAATCCCTTGGTACTGGAAATTACCCAATTGCTGGCCAGTAATGAGCTGTTAAAGAAAATAATCAAGTGTACTAGCACGGTCTTCAAAATGACCTGGAATAATCGGAATAAAAAGGATATCTTTTAGTGAAAAACTTAGCAAATGGCATGCCAGTTTCTTTTTAACAATTTCAGAGACCATGGCACAAATTTAGAGTGTATAGATGCTCAGAGGTTTCCTAAAGATGAACACTGCAACAATTTGACATGTGTGTATTACGATAGTCTCTATGAACACTTGGTTCTAATGAAATGTTGACATCCAAACACAGTACCAATTTGTTGTATTCTAAGGAATATCATTGTACATTCTGTTTACACCAGTTGATCAACCATTTATTTCATTTGTCCCATGTGTGCGCCCTCCTAAATAAAGCATTTGCCTTAACTCAGGAGCTTGCATCCACAAATCTTACCTAGTGGGTGACTTTCCCTTTCTCAGATTCAGTTTCTGCAGATATAAAACAGGAATAATGATAATGACCTCCTTAGTAATGCCATTAGGGATTTACTAATAAGCTAATTATTATTAGGGAATAAAACTTCATGCGAGGAACCATTTATTAAAGCCTTCCCATGGCTTATTTGCACTCCAAAAGCGATTTATGAATGGAGCCTGAGAGGAAAGATTGATGAAAAGTGCTGCAGTGCCAAAACATGAAATATCCAAAGCTCGTGGTCGTATCTCCAGCACACATGTGTGTATCAAAGAATAGACACATACAAACAGTAGTTCTTTACCTTTCTGTCCCCTTCAGCCTTCCTCAGCAAGAAGGAGCTGGTGAGTACTTCTTTATCTTTTATTTCAGGCAAAATATGGGATTCTTCTTTATTTAATATGATCACCAAAATGGGTGTGAAACATTATTCCTGCAGCTGTTTCTGCAGTGTTAAACCCGTGGAAAACAAGGGAAAAGGAGGAATTGTGCTTAGAACACAAGGATATTGGATGCAGATGAAGAGAGCTTCCTCATGGTGCTTGGACCACATTCAAAAGTATGAGTTTGAAGAATACTACATCATAGGTTTCATCTATCTCTGTCATTCTGCCAAAGGTCAGGTTTAAGTTTTACGACAGAATTTATTCTTTGGAATGAGTGTAACAGAGGTAGAAATCAAATCACTAAAAGTGATTCAACTGGTGTGAAATGGAGGGAAGAAATCTTTAGTCTATGATAGTGGTAAACAGTATATAAAACTTCATTCTTTTTTCCACCTTACTGAGCTTCTGCATGGGCAATCTGAAATGTTACTAATGTATTTCTTCTTATTTTCCCCTCTGTCTAGTAACCTCTATTTATCGGCTCTCCTGTCATGTGTGCCATTTAAACCTCTGCAGGGTTCTTAGCTTTCCCAGCTGCAAAATTTGCTTGGATTGCAAAACTTTGAGATCTGACTGAGTGCCAAATGTGGCTCTTTGGCTCCTACCATACCTTCAAATGAGGATTTTAACCATTTTCACTCCTAAAAATAGGTATTCATCACTGCAAATCACAGCAAGGTTACAGAGTAGAAAACATTTGAAGCTCTTTTCTTCCATAGTTCAACCGTTTGAAATGTCCAGAAAGAACTCTAAAGAGTGTTTTGTCATTGGTTGTAATGACCAGTGATACATGGATATGGCAAATGGACAAGTAGAAAAAGAATCATTATGTGTCAGGGATAATGATGATAGTAAATTGAATGTTTAGTCACATGGCTAGACAAGATAACCAGGGTACTGTACACCTGTTCTCAACCAAAACTCCTTAACTGTAAGTTACCATTGACAATTTCATACCCCACGTGACACTACTGGGAGCCTCTTTCATATGTATAATTTCAGGGACTTTCCCAAATGGCAAGTGCAGAACATATAAGGAAGGGAATTACTGGGAAAAAATCCTACTGAACTCTCATTTATTGTAGAAAAATATAATAAATCCTCTCTCTTCAAGTCCTCAAAGCTCTCTTCCCATGTGTATGGTAATCTGCTCCTGTTAATTTAATGGCAACCATGGTCAGGGGCACCAGCAGACAGAAAATTACGTAGCTGCGGCAATGAATAAAGTGGTACCAGTTCCAATCAGTACAAGATGTAGCCTCAAGTCATATAGGCCAAAGATGCATGAGTTCTTGCAGTCAGATGGCTGATATACAGACATAGGAAAGATGCTAGATTGTAGGTTTCATCCATCTCTGTCTTAAAGCTGAAGGTCAGGATCAAATTTCTTGTTTCTGATGTGGGACCAGAGGTAGAAATCAAATCAAGATTTTTGTGTATTAAATCAAGAACAACACATTCTTAGCTGGTATGAGATGAAAGTATGTCAAGGGAAGAAGAAATTTGTGCCACCTAAGCATCAGTCTGCTCTTGGGGTGATATATTCCAGCAGAGGGCCACAAAAATGAATAAGGGCCTGGACCATCTCCTGTATGAGGAAAGGCTGAGTAACCTGAATCTGTTCAGCCTGGGGAAAAGAAGGCTGAGAGGGGATCTGATAAATGTGTATAAATACCTAATGGGAGGTGGGAAGCAAATGGATGACGCCAGGTAGTTCTTGGTGGTGTGTAGCAATAGGGAGTAATGGTCTAAAACTTGAACATAGGAACGTACTAACATGCAGAAGAAATTTTTTATGGTAAGGATGACAGAGCACTGGAACAGGTTGCTCAGAACGATTAGGGAGTCTCCTTCTATGGAGATATTCATGACCCCGCTGGACAACCATCTGCGGAACCTAGGGTACCTGCGTTAGCAGGGGAGTTGGACTTGATGATTTCATGAAGTTTCTTCTAACCCCTGTGATTCTTCAATTCTGTGATTTCTCCCCATTGTCTTGATCTTGGCTTTCCTCTTCATACCAAAAACACATCTCATTATCTGTGCACTGAATCTTCACATACTGAAATCCATACTGCTGGCATGGAGTAATGATGGAGGTCTAGCATCGGCCTAAAGTGGATCCAGTGAAATCATGATTAATTTCAAAGTTCACAGAATAGAAAACAACACTCAACGTTCCTCTAAAACATGAACCTTTCAAAGCACAGTACTATGAGAAGTGGACAAGTGGTCTGTCTTTTTACAGACATGTTATGCTTCAATTTGTTCAAAGCCAAGCAGATTGCTTAGTGGTGAACTTTGAAGAGGAGGTGGCTGGACAGCATGCAGCCAGGTTAGCTTTGCAGACAGCTACCTCTCTTTATAACATTTTTCCCAGGGAAGGAAAGAAAAGCTCTGATTCTCCTTTCATTTACACCAGCATAAATAACACAAACCGTGCAATTCAGTGAAGAGTATCCAGTTTAGATGAGGGAAAGAGCTAGTCCAGAGAGAGAAAGAGACAAAATTTGTCATCCTGAAACAGTGCTCTGCAGGTGTTTCTGCTATTACAGTCGCCTTGTACAAAGCCCCTGATGGCATGTAATTTAAATCCAGTTGGGTCTAAGTAAGTACTGTTGTAAGACACACAACTGCCTCCTTCCTCAGCTCACTGATGTCATGAGCTCTCATTGCGTTCTGTCAGGAGTCCCCACAGCACTTATGGTAAATGACTGGGGATGGATGCCTCATGCAAAGTCAGAAGACAAATTATATTAAAAAGTAAAAGTGAAAAAGCAAACAACTCAATGGGGACTTGAAAAAGAATAGCTGCAGTGTGTACTTCTCATTGACAGCTTAAGTTTTTATGGCTGAATGACTGTTGGAAATGCTAAGGGTTTGATCAGGCAAATCTGACTCATGCAGCATCCCAGGGAGTTAAGACCACTCTCTTCCCTAGACATCGTAACTGTGCTGTACTCACTTCTGCTTCTCTCTATCCCAGAACTACAGAAATATCAAAAACATGCAGGTAAACCCCAGCTGCCATTTTCTCCCAAAGGTATGTGCTTACATGACATAAAAGCCTGAATCAAAGAGCAAATGTTACAGAGCTGATCTTACTCAGAATCACATCCAAGACCTATTTCTCTTCGAGAACTGTTTTTCCATGCTCTGTAGTCTAGAAGCAGTTACACAATGGTTTCTCCTTGAAGTCTTCTTCTGGTGAACAACAGTTCTCTCTTTAGACAGCCATAGCCTCAGTCACGCATGTCTTTGATGGTGCTTAGCTTTCTCATGTTGTATTTTATTGTGCTAACTATGGTAAAGCTGGGGACTCTGATCTCTGCTGCAATATACATCATTAATAATATTCAACTCTCAAATGAGCTGCAGGGGGAGCTGTGTCATCTATAGCACAACAATGGGTGAATATGTTAATAAACTTTCAAGAACTGGCATCATCTCTTGGGTGGCAGGGGCCAGCCACAGAGGATACGAAGCTTAACTCATTTGGTAAAGCAATCACAGGACGTATGCTGGATCCAAAACTTCCTAAGGCTGTCATATGGAGTAAACAGAACCAACAATGCAATCAAGTGCTGATCAAGTGTTATTACCACCCTTCCAGAAATGTACCTGAAACCATTAACAAAGTCTCCATGCCATCTCATTCCTCCTGCTTACTTTCTGCCTTCCACTGAGATATTCAGTTACGGTGATGAGGGAGGAAGAAATCTAAATGCACCGAGAGCTCTCTTCTTTGCAGATAGGCAGGGCTGGCAGTTGTGTATCACACAATCATGCAACAGTTTAGGTTGGAAGGGACCTTAAAGATCAACTAGTTCTTATCCATCTGCCATTAGTAGGGACACCTTTCACAAGATGAGGTTGCTCAAGGTCCTTCCAAACTGCTCTTGAGCCCCTCCATGGATGGGGAGGGATTTTTCTGGGCAGCCTGTTCTGACGTCTCATCACCCTCTGTGTAAATTAAATCCTTCAGTTTAAAAGATAGTTTTAATTTAAAATTGTTTCCACTTGTCTTATCACTACACTTCCCAACAAAGAGTCTCTCCTCATCCTTCCTCTAGGCCTCCCTTTAAGTACTGAAAAGCCACTATGTGATCTCTAGAGCCTTTTCTTGTCTGTGGTGAACAACTCTAAGTGTGGTGAACACCCTCCTCCTCTGGACCTACTCTAACAGCTCCACATGTTTTTTGCACTGCTGGAACCCCATAGCTGAACGCAGTCCAAGTGAAGACTCATGAGAGAAGAGTAGATGGGGAGAATCACTTCCTTCACCCTGCTATCTGCACTTCCTTTGATGTAATAAAGGAGACAGTTGGTTTTCTGGAATGCAAGTGCATGTTGCTGACCCATGTTGAGTTTTGCATCCACCAGCACTGCCAAGTCCTTCTCCACAGATCTGCTCTCAATCTATTCACCACATATATTCATGTTTGTGATTGCCCCAATACAGGTGCAGGAATTTGCACTTGGCCTTGCTGAACTTCATGATGTTTGCATGGGCCAACCAGCCATTCAGGGTCCCTTTGGATGTCATTCCTTCCTTCCAGTATGTCAACAGCACTGCACAGCTTGATGTTCCTCTTTTCCAGTCATCGAAAACTACGCCAGGCTGCTACAGCTTTTCAAATGTGATTATCAACTTCATTCACCAGTTCCCTCAGGACCCTTGAATGCAGCTCATCAGGTCCCATGAATGTGTATGTCCTAGCATCCTCCATACTCACCTACCACTATGCTGAAACCTTACATCTCTGATCTCTTTAGTCTTTGTAACAGATTTTAGCCTAATTTCACTGGAGGTGTTGATGGGGGTATCCTCAGTTGGTGGGGTAACATCTCAGTTACTAGAAAAAGGTATGAATAGTTATTTCCTAGGCTCTTCCAAACTGAGCAGCTAACACTGCTGTTAGCAAACAATGCACCAGACAGACACTGTGCTCTTACTTGTTTATCTATGCTGGTTTCAGGGGGACTCCTGTGTGATAATGAATGTACCAATATCTAGCTGATTTTAGTCTTCACAAACTGTCTGCAGCAAGATCCCCAGTCCCAGTTCTTCCCATTTCTCCTCTCTGAAGGAGAGGAGCTGGCTCTCCACATGGGATCTTGCTGAAAATCCTCCAGCCAGCAACACTTCTTCAAGAGAAGATGGTAATGAAAGTCAGCTTGCATATCCTCTTTGCCACTTCCCACCACATAGCTGAGAATCTTGCCTTCTACAAAACCCTAATGCAACTTCAGGTTAAAGCCATAACAACTTTTTTCTAGCTGGTGACTAAGCATTCATGAGAAAATGAAATGATGTTGGGAGAAAGTGAGTGTAGGATCTATCCTTATTTTAAAATTCAATTAGCAGTACATCCATGATGAACAGCCCTGTGGTTATGTAGATTTAGTAAAGCTATTAAGATCTCAGATTACATGTGGTGCTTTTTCCCTTTGCTCTGCCTTTTGCTGCCCCCAGTAATACTGCCTTTTTTTCAGCCTGTCACAATACAAACTGAAACAAAATCACCAGGGGTTAAACAGCCCAAATTGGATTACAGTCACACTGTTCAGAAAATAGAATATTGCTCATAATTGTATTCCGTTGAATAAATACCTCAACATTAATTTATATCACATTAATATTCTGACAATGGTTATTCTCATTGTAATTTGCCTGCCCAAGAATAAGAGTTACACAGAGCTTGGAATCCAAATAATTGATGTTTTCTGCATTTTTTTTTTTACTATTGTTTTCTATTGTTTTTATTTTTTTTTATTTTTTTAAAGACTGAACTGCATCTTGGTTGGGCATTAATAAAATCTTAGATCAAAATATTTCCCAGAGCTTCTTCTTTCAATATTACTGAAAAGTTATGAGCCAAATAATTTAAGGCCTGAACCTTTTCCTGCTGAAGTCTGTAGTTCTGACATTTTTTTTCTTGCTTCAGGATCTTCAAAATTTATTTTGAATCAGTGTTTTTATATTATATATATAAAATATATATATATTAAATATATATATTATATATATAATATAATATATATTATGTATTATATTATATTATATATATAATTATATATATAATATATATTATATATATAATATAATATATATTATATATATATAATTTATATAAATAATATATATTATATATATATATATAATTTATAATCAGTGGCCTTCTGATATTTCTAGTTCCAAAATATCTATGGACAGTCTGTGATACCTCTTTTGATATCAAAGAATCCTAGACAGAAATGGGACTGGATAACTTCACATGAACTTTATTACTGCTTCTTAATGTCAGCTTGTCTTAGTTCAAAGTGTCTATACCTTCCTCCCCACTGCTCAGCTTGACTGTGACAAATGACTGGAGACTCCAGGAAGTTAACTGAGATTATCATCAATGACTCTGATTTTGTTCAATGCCTGTTGTTCTTCACTTTATCAGGGAAAAATGTGATGTCTTGACAAGCAGATAAAGAAGTATATAAAGCAATAAAGATAAAGAGCAATTTAGCCAGGGACTTCTGTAGGCTTCATGGCATCACTGGAGACATATCTGAGATTTGTTCCTCTAGCTTTGTCGCTGACATCTCTGATGTTGCTAGAGGGAGTTTATACACCTCCAACTCAGTGAGGCAACTATTTAGTAACCAAGAGCATCATCAGTGTCCATGGGCCAGCAAGTGGTGATGAGGATCTGAGAAGATAAGAGAGGAAAACACTGGCAATTATATAGAAATACAATTTCATTCCCTGCTGTCAGAATCATAGAATCCCAAAATGGCTGAGATTGGAAGGACCTTTAGGTCCATCTGGTCCTGCTCAAACAGGGCCGCCTAGAGCAGATAGTGCCCAAGAACATATCCATCCAGGCTCAAGAACAACCACACTACTCCCACTGAAAATGTTTTTCAATGCTGCCCCATAGTACTTTCACAAAAGAAACACCCAGCAGCTGGATCTTGATCTGGGCATTTCTATGTAGCAATTATTCATTTTCTTTGCCATAAGTCCTGCAATCAGAAATTCCCCAAGATGACTACACCATTCTGTTTTCAAGCACATGAAAAGAAAAACAACAAAAAAAGGTGACATGAAGAAAAGACAGAAAGACAGAAAAGAAGATGTATGAGGACTATCTGAGGGAATTTGAGTTATTTAGACTAGAGAAAAAGAGGTTGAGGGGGGAGCTCATTGCTCTCTACAGATACCTGAAAGGAGGCTACAGTGGGGTGGGTGTTGGTCTCATTATTCAGGTGACACATGGCAGGTGTTGTGGTTTGACCCAGCAGGCAATTCAGCACTGCACAACCTTTCACTCACTCTTTGCCTCCTCCCCTTCCAGTGTGATGAGGAACTATTAAAAAAAAGAAAAAAAAAGTCATTGAGATAAAAGCTATTTACTAAAACAGAAAAGAAAATGAAAAGTAGTAGTAATGATAATAATAATTAATGATAATTAATATTAGTAGTCATAATCATATTTACAAAACAACGCAATCGCTCACCACGCACCAACCAATGTCCAATCAGTCTCCAGGCAGTGGCAGCCACTCCCCAGACACAGAATCATAGAATCATAGAATCCTCATAGTTCAAAGGGACCTTTAAAGGTCATCTCATCCAACTTCCCTGCAATTAACAGGGACATGCACAGCTAGATCAGGTTGCCTAGGACCTTATCCAGCCCTGCCCTGAAAATCTCCAGGGATGGGGCATCAACCACATCACTTGGCAACCCGTTCCAGTTGCCAAGCTGGAGCCAACCACCCTCACTGTAAAATACATTTTCCTCATATCTAACCTAAATCTACACTCTTTAAGCTTGAAGCTATTTCCCCTTGTTCTATCACTACAGACACTGATAAAGAGTCTGTCCCTTTCTTCTTTGTAGTCCCCCTTTAGATACTGAAAGGCCGCTATTAGATCACCTCAAACCTTCTCCAGGCTGAACAGCCCCAGCTCTCTCAGCCTGTCCTTGCAGGAGACGTGTTCCACCTCTTGGATCATTTTTGTGGCCCTCCCCTGGATGCACTCCAACAGGTTTATGTGTCTTCTGTACTGAGGACTCCACATCTGGACACAGTACTCCAGGTGAGGTCTCACCACTGCAGAGTAGAGGGGCAGAATCACCTCCCACAACCTTCTGGCCACCTCTTCCAGTTTAATAATTCTGTGTGATTTCATAGTGTATGAAATACCCCTTTGGCCAGTTTAAATCAACTGTCCTGGTTCTGTCCCCATGTAGATCCTTGTGCCCCCCAGTTCCCTCACTGGCAGGACAGTACCAGAAACTGAAACTTCCTTGGCTCTGTGCAGCACTGCTCAGCAACAACTAAAACATCAGTATGCTATCCTAAAGCTCCTAAAGCTGAAAAACAGCATCATACCAGACACCATCACGAAAATAAACCCTATCCCAGCTGAAACCAGGACACTGGACATAAGAAAAAAGTCTGAAGTTTTGCCAGCAGAGGTTTAGATTGGATATCAGGAAGAATTTCTTCACAGAGAGGCTGCCTGGGGAAGTGGTGTAGTCCCCATCCCTGGAGTTATTTAAGAGACATGTGGACATGGCACTGTGAGACATGGTTTATTGATAGAGTTCATAGGTCAAGTCAGGTTGGACTTTATGATCTTGAAGGTCTTTTTCAACCTAGTTGATTCTATTACTCCACAATTTCCACATTTGCAGGAGAATATCTTTGTGATGAAGAGTTCTTACGGCAGTACTTTGCCTGGATACAGTTTTTGGGAAGAGATGTCAATTTTCATGCTAAGGAAAGTGGGGCTGACATGGAAAGACCTTCACTCCTCCTGTTGCTTCAGATGCACACATGCTGTCATTTATTAGACAATTCCAAAAGTATTCTGGGTTTTCTGCCAGCCAGCATTACAAGGGGTTTTAAGCCGAATGGCAGTTTTAGAGAGATGTGACCATTTCTGCAATGGCGTTGAAATACTAAATGTTAGAAATAGCTGTATAGACAAATTCAGATTACAAATATTAAAGCCTTAGACAGGTGTATTCTTTAGTACATAAACTCACTTTTCCAGCTAGTCTTTGTAGTTTCCCATAGCCAAGGATTACCCACGTGTGTCATAAAGGAAACATTCCAGTCGCAAACCATTAATTGAGGAACACTGAAGTGTTTGCTTATTTTTACTGGAGATAACTTCATCTAAATCTTGCATTTTCTTGTCTTTGCTCTCAAAAATAATCATAAGAAGATTGGTTGAATGAAACTTTTGCAACTTGACTGAATAGAAGGATAATTTACTGCAGTTCACCTAGAAGCAGCAATTTCAAAAAATGCTTAAAATATCTCCTTGGCACTTTTGAATCTTACAAATATACTCATGTAAGGTTTTTTTCCTCCTGCATTTTGTAATCTGTAGGTCTCTGCAATATCTGTCAAGATATATTTTTTTACAACCTGAACATAATATTTGAATAAGGCTATCAACAGTGGACAGATCCTGGAAGGCAAAATCTACTATGGCTGGCATTTTCCAAAGAATGATGGGACCTTGGAGTCCAATTTACACAGGCCTCCAGCCTATTATCTTGCTGATCAATCACTTCCATATGTAGCGTTTGATGCTAAACATTGAAGGCAATCCACGTTTTACTGCCAGCACCAAGTGTGTGAGAAACAAAACACACTGAAAAAACTATTATGCAACTGGAACAGAAAGCAGTATAAGACTCTGCATGACAATGAAAAACAGCAAGAAGCCCAGCACTTTAGCTCTTTTCCTGGTACCTAGCACCACCAAAAACTGTGGCTGTAGCCTGTGGTGACTGAAAAATAATGACAGAATGACACAGAGCCGCTCACAGAAGCTTCTTCGCTTGGTGTCACTGGTGGAAAGAGCTTGCATAATATTGCCAATTAACTGCATCAGGCTTGATATGAAAACATCAGAGGGTAGAGGTGCGGAAAGAGGCCATTACCATAGGTTCCCTCTAGGCAAGAGCATCATGAGAGCCTTTTTGTACTACAGCAAAAGATCATAACATTTGGAGACTGGTAGGGACAGAGAGGACTGCCAGAGAGGAATAGGGTCGGTACACTACTTGGAATGCTGCCTGAGGTAACACTGATGCACCCTTGAGCTTTTTAGAACATAGATATCCATTATTTATTGCATCTTTTGTTTGTAAGAATATCTCAGACCCAAGCTAGAGATATGTATTTGAGACTAGGGGAAATGAGGTTGGATCCATTCTCCATAGCCATGGTTCTACCTTCTGCTAGGTCTCCAAAGGGATAAAGCAATCCCAAAACCTTTGTGAACAGTAGCAGAAGATTCCTCCCTCATTTAAACAGAAGAAAAATACCTCCTATGCATAATTCCACAAGTCTCCTTCAGCTGAAATCTTAACAAGTCAGCTCAGGAAGAATGATGAGAGCTGTGGCGATGCTTCCCAGAACAGAGGGTAATAGAGAATGCTGTCTCTTAATGGGAAGAGTTAAGAACTTTTGTCAGGAATTTACAAAAATTAATGTAGGTCTGGGGCAATCCGATCTAGTACTTGATCTAGCAGCTGGCAACCCTGCCTGTGCAGTGGGATTGGAACTAGATGATCTTTGAGGTCCTCTCCAACCCAAGCCATTCTGATTCTATGACCGAAGACAGCAATTTGAAAGCTGAAGGGGTGGATGCCAGCAGCATTTATCTATCAAAGAATGCTGATATCAAAGATCAGTCTTGGCTCAGTGTCTACAGATATCATAAAATCACCATGTGCAATTAGACACAATCTGTGATGTGCATTTCATAATAAAACCAGAACTACCACTCCACAGTTACTGACTTCACTAACAAACTACGAGCATGATCATCCCAGGTCAAAATTAAGATCATTGTCTAGCTACAGCAAAAAATGATTCTGTTCTCCTGATAGGTGTTTACAATCTTTTCAAGGCTGATTTAATTAGTCAGATTTTATTTTGCTGATGACATTAACCTTGGCAGGAGGAAAAAAACAACAACCCAGAAACAAAGAGAGAAAAAATGCTGTTCCAGAATAGCAAAATCCACAAATCTGACCATAGTGATTTTTGTTTGTTTGTGTGTTTTTCATTAGTATTCTAAATAAATATCATAGTAAATTTCTACTGAAAGACTGTATTTTTATTTTATGCATTTAAAACAGCCTAAGAAACAACATGGAAGTGATAAGCACTGTGTTTCCTCTTTTGCATAAGAATTACAAATATAAAAATTTATATCTGACCCTTACATTTCTAAAGCCTTTATTAAAATCACATGCAAAACCTGATCCTACTGGAAGCACAATCTACACAAAGCACCTTCGCTCTACTTGGCTAAAGAAGGAGAAATAATCCATGTGTTGGTCTCTATTTGCAAGCCATTTCTAAGAAACAAATACCTTAATCTTAGCAACAACAGGTCTTGGTATTTCCAACCGGGAGCTTTTAACAGAGAAAGCTTTTTGGAAAAGTTAAAACCTAAGCAATCAATTTTTCAAAGGCTCTTTTGTGTACTGAATAAGGGCTTCAAGAAATCTAGAAGAGTCCAGATATGCATGGCACTCACTGACTTCAATCCAGTGTGGAAGAAATCAGTCTGTTGCCTTTCCTCACTGACAGTGAACAGAAGACTACCAAAGATGCTGTAGTCCTTGAGGACCAAGATCTCACAGCCTCACTTGCAAGGGTAGCACCTTTTACAATCTTGTTTAGATCAGTACAGAATGGAGGCAACCTTTGGCCTTAAGTTATGCATTTATTTGTGATTTACAATGCTTTTTCTTCATAAGACCTGACACAGCAGTCATATTAATACCGTATATTGGCTTGGCTTTCAGACATTGGCCCATCAGTACTAATACATCTGACTTTCAAATGGGGAGAAGAATCCTCTTGAGAATTCATGAAACACTTTGCCAGAGGAAGTGAATCACTGCTTAGGTCTGTCACTTCTGCTGTGGGCCAGGCACAAGGTCTCCTACATACCACTGCAAACTAGGAGAGTGGCATTCACCATGGACAGTACATGGAGCTCAACTAAGAGAGCTGCTCCAAACGTAATGCCTCCTGTTTTATTATGTTGGCACACGACATCAGAGGCAAATGGTGGTATGGCAGTAGAGGCTGAACCTTCTCACCAATATTCCAACACATTTTGTTGCTGTGTGACAGATGGCAGCAGAGGGGCAGTCTGACAAAATGGCGTCTGACATGGAAGCACATATGAAACAGAAGTGTGTCACTGAACTCCTTCACATGAAAAAAAAATGGCACCCACTGACATTCATTGGCACTTGTTGAACATTTGCGGAGACCAAACAGTGGACATGAGCACAGGAAGGTATTGCACGTGCATTTTTGCAGTGGCAACAGCGATGCGAAAAACAAGCCATGTTCCAGACAGCCATGCAGATTTTAACCTGCACAGCATGCACTCTCTTGTTCATTGCTGGTGAAAATGCATAGCTAATAGTGATGATCATGTTGGAAAACGGTGTTTCACAGCTGAGAAATTGCTCTATCAAATAGAGTTATTGTGCTGTTTGTATCTGTTTAGTTTCCATAGAAATAAATAGAAGGCATTGCTTTTGGAGCAACCTACGTACATAATATCTGAGGAAGATAAGGAGTTTTTGATGTGTTACCTCTTCACGTGATCCATCAGCAGGGATAAGAATACTTATTTTCCCAGGCATTCCCCTAGATGGAAACATTTACTGACAGAAAAGAATTTCTCCCTTTGAAGTCCAGGAAAATCAGAAGTATTTAGGCAAGGACAGCCCCAAGGGGTTTTACCTCTTCATGGAGTTTCAAACTGAACAGCAGATTTTATCTAGTTCTCACTGAATCAGACTCCAAGATGGAGAAAAAGGAAGCTGTAAATTGGATTGGCTAGTAGGCATTATTAACAGGCGGATCTCTTGTGTCCTGTGAGAATAACAGAACCATAATTTGGACAGAAAAGGACCTTCAAAGTTCATCTAGTTCAACCTCCTGCTCAAGGCAAATCTACTTAGGTCAGATTGATAACACAGGCATGCAGCCCAGACATTAACCCTTCCAAAGGTGGAGATCACACAGCATGTCTGGGCAACTTATTCCAGCATTTGTTCACTCTCTTTCTCAAATAAATAAGTAAATAAATAAATATTCTTAATATTAAATTAGAATTTTTCAGATTTTAACTGGTGCCTTCTGCCTCTGTTCCCATCCCTCTTGCACTGGCAAGTCCATCTCTGAAGCATTTCAGCTGCAATCTCATGAATGCTGAAAAGAGGGAGAGGATCACTTCCCTGGACCAGAAAACTACACTTTCACTATTGCAGCCCAGGGTGCTGTGATGATTGGCTAGACATGAATCTTGCTGAATTTAATTAATAAAAAACTGCACTGTGCAATGCATTCTTGGAGTCACTTCTGTTCTCAGACTTTTTCTCAGTCTTTCTTCAGACTCATTTATCATTTTTTCCTGTTGTAACAAAGCCAGTATTAATGACATCTTATCTTGAAGACATTACCTTCACCTGGGTTTTATTATTAGACCTTTGATCAAAGAAATGGTATAGACAGCAGAAGGTGTTTTCCCTCTCTTCTACTCAACACCAACAAAATAGCACTGATACTCTTAGAGTATAAATTGCAGATGCTGGAATGGGATATTTAGCAATATTGTTGAATCAGTGCATCCCCAGAAGAGCAAGATATAAACAATTTTGGTTGTTCGTCTTGACTTCAACTGAAGCCTTTCCCTCAACTTAACCAGCTATTGGATTTAACTTATCAACTGAAGGGCATTTCAGGTGAAAGCAAAAATCTGCACTTTCCTTAGAGGAGTGTCTTTACACTGCTTATTCTAATACAAAAGCCACACTGAAAAATGGTTTTGTGTTGAAATCATTTTACATTTGATGCAGTGGAAATTAAAGCTGATTGTTGCACAGCTTACTATAGTAAGACTTACTACAGTAAGAGTTTTGGTCCCTTGGCATGGTGGCCTTGCTGCTTTCCAAAAATAGTGTTCACATTTTCCCCTACAGATGATTTATCGTCACCCACAGCTTTGCTCATGCTGTTATCTCCTTCGTGTGGAACCATAAAACACTTAAATCAGAGCAAGAGAACACCACAGAAAGAGCCAAGAAATAGGGTTTGGTGAGGAGTCGACAAGTTTAGCGTATACAGGGACTGTTTGAAATTAAGCACTGCCTTTAGGCATGAGCATCAAGCCTGGTCTGCAGCTGGTGTGAAGAGGAAAAGCATCACTGAACTGCTGAGCTGAGCCAAGTTCAGAGCCCTGCCTGCCCCAAGCCTCCCTTATACCTCTGTCAGCCTGCAGAGGAAGAACTGGAATGGCCAAGGGGCTTCCCTGCAGCAGCTGATGTGATCGTGTCACGTTCCTGCCTAGCAGACAGCCCAAGGAAGGAAAGAGAGAAGGGAAGAAGGAAAATAAAAGGGAATGCAATAGCACTGAATAGCACATTGCTCACTGTCCTCTTCCCTGGTTGGAACAGACTTACGAAGCCAGGCAGAACATCTGTCTCCAGAAAGGCAAACACATACAACTGTCAGTTTCAACAGGTATTAGAGCCATTATTGTGAGCACACACATCATTACCCAGACAGCTCTTTATAAATCCAAACCAGCAGAGCCATCCAGCAGGCCAGAGGCTTCCTTAACAGCATATTCTACCAGGAATATGATTTTTATCTAACTAGTTCATGGGATTAAAGGAATGAATAGACATTTGCTCCTTTCTCTCCTCCCACGAGCACAAACAGAAAGGGCCTAGAGGAAGTCAAGCTTAAAATCAATGCTTCCTTAAACCAGAAGCGTAGTGGCATTTCCTCATGCTCAAATGCTTTCTGCAAAGGGGCAGCCTCAGTGCTTGCTCTCTGCTTAAAAACCTACACAGGTTGACTCCACAGTTGCACTTGAACAAGACATAAAATGGTTCTTCATTGTGGGCAGAAGTGAATGAGTCCACAGAAATGACCTTCAAAGGTCCCTTCTAACTCAAACAATTCTATGATTCTATGATTTCAGCCTGCTTGGGCTCACTGGTCCCCTGCAGCTACCAGGATCTCAGGAGCAGCATTACTTTACATTACAAGGCCAAGAGATTCTTGCAGCCAGGAGAAATCCAACATGGCAAAAGGCATTTGCCACATATGCTGCAGGACTGTGCTGCACATCAGAGAGATGCAAAGTCATGGATTTCCCTGAGCACGGTGGGAATCAGCACTCTGGTTCATGTTGTGACACTCCTACTGCCTGGAGAAGCATAGCACCTACCTACTGATTTCCTGCTGTCCCTACGGGCCTTGTTAGCAGGGAATATGGGTGCCTTAACGCTTATTCATCCTTGCATCCTTTAGTGCAAAAGGTAGGAGTGTCACAAATGGCAAACAAAGGCTTGAAAGCATAGATCACACCATTTCATTTCTTTAGAAGTCTGAATGCATTGCTGCAGCACTCTCAGGGTGTCACTCTGCTGTCACCCTTCTTCTCTGGTGCCTCAGAGTCTATAGTGGGGCACTGGTAAACCTGCCTCTGATGCAGCCTCCAGCCCATGAGCTCCTCCAAACCCTCAAGGCCAAAGCTGCATGTGGCTGTACACAGCCTCAGCGATTGCCCAGAGGTCTTGCTAGGAGTTGAGTGCTGCTCTGTTGGATTTGGAGCAAGTCCTGAGGAAAACCCTAAGCATCACCTTCACAGCTGTTTTGAGGCCTTATATCTCTCTTTCTTTTTGTTGGCTGGGAAACAATAGTTGCAGCCTGTTTCCCAGTCTAATGGGTGAATGAAAGGAAGAATTGCTCAGCTCACTTCCCCTCTGCCCTTTCATAGACCTGCAGAAAGGTTGTGATGGGCAGCCACTGCCTCTGCTTCTGGCTCAAATCAGCAAGAATTCAAACATAGGATAAAGTCCCATAGATATCCTGTTACCTATAGATATCCTGTGTAGATGGCCATGTGCTCTGACACGACCAGCCTCATATTCTGGCACTGACATTATCAAAATCACAGGAAGGGACTCTGCCTGCTGGTTCCTCTGCTCCTTCCCATTTCAAATGGAGGCACTAACATACAGACATGTCCAAGGGTTGTCTGAAGAATTGCTGTGTTCACAACAGTGGCTTCTGCATAGGTACTCCACACTGGGAGCAACCAGGAGAGCTTTCTCCACCAAACATGGCAGTTCCATCCTCTCTAGGCTGCACAGGACAGATTGCCACCAAGGCAACCAGCAATCCTGTGATGTATCAAAAGACATTGATGGAGTGCCTACTGGGGAGAAGCTTGGAGTGAAAGGAGGACCAGAGAGGCAAGAGACAAGCATTTCTAACACTGGATAATAAAAGAATCATAGAACCATTTGAGTTGGAGGGGACTTTAAAGGCCATTTAGTCTAACTCTAGGCCATCCTTACAGTAAACAATTTACATACATCCATATACAGTATACATATACATTCTTAACTACTTATAGATACACAGTCTAAGATGCATGTGCTTTCCCTCTCTCCTTGTTAGCTTATGTTTGAAATACAGTTGCTATTTTCTGGAAAAAATGGACTGCATTTTAAGTAAGCTATGCCTGCTGCTCAAGTCAGTTTGATAGCAATTCCTAAAACTCCAGACCTCTGCTGACACATGAATTACTTCATTTTCATTTGCTGGAATGCACCAATTAAAATCTCACAGTGGTAAAACTTCTTTCGAGATACAGCTTGGGTGCCTCAATCAAAAACTCTGTGGCTTTGGCAATCTCAGCAATTCATTTTGTTTTGGAACACATTTAGTAAAAAAATTACAATGTTGAAAGTATTTAACAGAAGCACAAGCTTCCACTGAGAGTTTTAGAAAAATGGAACAGTTTGCTGATGTGATAAACACAGCAATCACAGTTTCCACGCTCTGCTCTCAAAATGCAGATTTCTTTCTGATAACTTTCAGGTCTTGAACACATTGTGGCCCATGCTATGCTATACTAAGTACCAAAGATCATATATGTGGAAGCACACAGATGCCAACCTGTTAACGTCATTGAAGCCTTTTAGGCTAAATGGAGAAACAAACACTAAGATCTCAGTTCAGGTAGTCACTGCTTCCTGACACTAGACATTTATTATATGCCTTATGTTATATCAAATAACACAAATCTGAAAAGTTAAAAATACCGAAGTTCTCATGATATTTGCCAACATTTTGGGATACATAGATTTTGTAGTTATCTGAATTCCAAACATTTCTCCTGGCACAAACGCAGAGTCACTGAGTAGTGACTACAGGCACAGATCAACACACATTTCACACATAAGCTTAAAAACAAATCACAAACTAGTCGTAGTCTGATCCAATGGATGTATCAGAATGGCTCTAACACAACAGAGCAATGATGAGCAGACATCCAACAACAACTGGGTTATAGCAGTCATGCAGGATACATGAAACCCAGAGGCTCAAGGTCTACTCTGAGAAGACATGAACAAAACTCACCCGTAAGCATGCCCTAAAACCAAAACTTTCAGATCTTTCTGGTGGGCCTGCCTGAATGACTCTCGATGAAGATAATCCACGGTCATGAGACGTGAATATTTATTACAGAGAATCTCAAAGCAATCTCATTCCCTTCCTGCACCTGATCTCAGAGCCACAGTCATTCTTTTTTTTTTTTTTTTCATCTGACTGAATGGATATTTAATGAAATGCTTCAGTGGGACAGACAGAGCACACAACTTGCTCAAAAATAGCAAACAGTCTGGTGGCTTCCAGCACTCTCCTGAGAAATAGTGGTTCAAGTCCCTTCAGCAAGATGAGAGGCTTCAACCTTGGTCTTTCATACCCTAAGGAAGCAACGTGAAATATTAATGCATTTTATTAACTGACAAGGCATCATTGTGAGAAACAGCCAAACTCATTAAAACACTTAACCTTGAAGGAGTATTAGGCTGTACAGGAGTGAAAGGAAGCAGTGCTTTCCAGCAGCTGTCAGGACGCTAGCTCTCTTCTGTTCCCTGCCACCTTGCTCTGGCATGCTGGCTTTGATGAATCTCATTCAAGTGGCATTCACAGCTTTGCAGTGCCTTATTCAGGGATGAGACTTCCACTGGAAGGCAAAGAGGTGACGAAGCAGATGTTACAACTCAGCATCTAAGCTTCGTTAGTGAAATGAGCTGAGGAGCTCTCAGGTCCCACACCTCCCTCAATTAAGGTATGATTGACTTCTACAGAACTCAGTGGAAGAACTCCCATGGACTTCACTAGGATGTGCTTCATAACCTCAGTGCCCCTAATTACACCATAGCAATTAAGCACTCTAGTTTGCAAAGGCTGTGATGCAGCAGAATGCTTACATGCCAAACAGAGCATATTTTATCTTAGTTCTCATAAAACTCAACTGAAAAAAAAAAAAGAAACTGAAACAATTAAATAATTCAAGTGTGTCATAGCCATCAGCTGGGTGAATACCTGTAAACACAACTTGTTTACAGACTGTGACACTGAACCTTGTCGTGCACAGAATGACTGGTCGCTAAGAAGAAACCATAAATACACACAAAAAGAATATCTTCTCATAGTGGATTTTTTAAAATAACAATAACAATGGCAACACAGCATTTCACATCCAAGTAAGGATGAGGTATGATTTCAAGTTAGCATCACATTTTTAAGTCCTCAGTGTAGGATGCATATAAGATTAAATATAATGAAGCAACAAAACAAATTAGATGCCTCATTTTCAAAACTACAGGCCTGATGTTTACAGCAATCACTGCAGAGGTCCCTGGATTAGAAAGAGTGGTAAGGCATTGACACAGGCTGCCCACGGAGATGGTGGAGTCCCTGGAGGTGTTATAATAAATAATGAGTAGATGTAGGACTGAGCAACGTGGTTTAGTGGGCATGGTGGTGATGGGTTGATGGTTGGACTGGATGATCTTTAGTGGCCTTTTCCAATCATAACAATTCCCTGATTCTTATGATTCCGTATCAGTTACATTGCCACAGGGACTGCTACAAATGCATCTTCTACTTCCATGACCCACAGTCAGTAAGCCAAGAGGTAGAGCCATCTCTGTGGACTGTATACATCATTGGACTATATAGCAATGCAACTGAATTTCCAGAGAGCCTGGCATCATGACAGGTTTTTGTCCCTAGACAGAAAAATACTATTTGGAGTGCATGTTATGGGCAATCAAAATTTTAAACATTTAAAATATCCTTCGAGTCATGTTGCAACCCACTAGGATGGTATTTTTACGACATGAAGCCAAAGATATGTGTTGCTGCACTCAGCAATAGCTTAAGAACATATGGATGTGCAAATTCAGCTGGGAAAATGTTGGAAGGCTGTGCTGAGCAGAGGGATCCAGACCTCATGCAGGTCCACCCGTTTTGTTGCAGTCTTTGCAGTCTTTGCAGGGACTCAGATGATATGTCTGCCTGGAGTGAACCAGCCCTAAAACCACACCTGGGTTTTGTCTGCAACGGGACTGATTTCATTTCAAAAGAGAATCCAGAATGTACAAATACTTATGCAGTCTGGATGAGCAACTGGGACCAGGCAGTGACCCTGGTGAGTTACCTTATGACTTGTGTTGGAAGGGACCTCAAAGCTCATTCCGCTCCAATCCCCTGTCACGGTGTGGCTGACCCCCACCACACTGCCCAGGGCCCCATCCAGCCTGGCCTTGAATGCCTCCAGGGATGGGGCCTCCACAGCTTCTCTCAGCAGCCTGTGCCAATGCCTCACCGCTCTCTGAGTAAAGAATTTCTTCCTAACATCTAACCTGAATGTTCCCTCCTTCAGTTTAAATACATTCCCCTTTGTCCTATCACTGTCAGACCACATGTAAAGTAATTCTCCATCTTTTTATAAGCTCTAATAAGTATGAAAGCATGGACACTCCTGCTGGCTTTTGCAGATACACAGCACAGCTCTATGTGGTTCACAGCACTCAGTTCCCTCTGTGACATGTGCCCAGAGCTGAATACCTCACAACTGGTTTCCAAATAGCAGCTCGCTGAGCAAGCACTCTTGTAACTGAAGAACATCCAAAGTGAGGTCAGAGGTGTGTCTTCAACTCTGCCCTACTGCAGCTTGGGCTTCCAGCTCAGCGCTGTGCAGTTTGTCTTCCCTTCACTCGAGATCCACAGGCTGGATTATCTTTAGCAGATAAGAACCAAAGACCTTTTTGCAAAAGCTATGCAAGAGGTCAGCACTCCCTTTAAAAACACATTCACCAAGACAGCATGTCACTGCCACCACCCCTAGCCCTGGTGCCCATGCAGGTTGGCTGCTTCAAGGCTTAGAAGTTAAGCACACAGCAGTGTTAAGCATTGTAATTTTAGGCACAAGCCCAGGTGATATATAGGCACTAAAAGTCCTTTGTGGATTTTCTATCCAATGCCTTATCTACAGGCACAGTATGCAATTACGTATGGGTTCTGCGACATAAAAACACTTGCCTAAGGTTTCTAATCGTGGAAAGCAGATTGATCAGAGAATGTGGATTTTGAGGAACAGCCATTGAAAGGAAACTAAAAGAGATCAAAGAGATCAAAGCAGCTGACAAGGTGCAGAAAATTAAGCACTGGGGTGAGTTGAAGCAGACGGAAAGAAAAAGACAGACAGCAGCAAATACATGCGGATGTGCAGGCAATTGCAAGTGCTCCTCCAGACAATGCTGAGCCCCTGCATGGACACAGCCTCCTTCACACTGCTGCAGATTGAAAAGGACACCCGGCCTTCAGCAGAAGGCTGCCCAAACGTTGTAGTCACAAAATAAAACTGGTCCAAAGATGGTAAGGTAGGATGCTGAGACACAGCTTCCAACACAAATGCAAGAAAATGAAAAAGCCACTTTTATGTTCAGTCCAGCTCCTCCTTCCAGCAGAACCTCATCTTTACACGTGCCCATCCTTCAGGAGTGAAGCAATTTTACAAAGCCATATGGAGCAGGACCCCCTTTTGTCTGGCAGCATCTGTATCTACACCAGTAAGCAGTGCAGCACAGGAAGGGAGAAACTGTAGTGCTGAAAAATGACATCCACATTCACCACATTGTAGAGGTTTCCTCAACTAGTCCTGGGGCTGGAGCACATCTGCTATAGCTGAGGTTGTCTGAAACCTCTTTGAGATGAAAAATGAATCGAGCCACCAGGGGACCCAAAACACGAGGTCTCCATTCAGCTGCCCATCACTTGCTGCAGTACTGGGGCTGTCCCAGGGAGCACTGCAAACATCTCCCCCTCCCCATCTCCTCTCCCCACACCAAAACATGTAGCTGTATCTGAAGCCACAGCAGCACATCACCAGATGGAAATGGCATTCTCTGAGCCTACAGGCAGCTCCCAGCACCCTGTAACACTATGCCTGTTCCTGCACTCACCATCGTTCAGTTAATCCTCCGAGCAGCGGTGTGCAGTTGGGTTTATAAATTACAAGGCAACAGACAATGAGACAAAATTAAAGACATTACTCCTAACTCCCATAAATTATCTCTGTAGTCTATTTTAACAGCATGGATTTACCAGTGCATGTGGAAATGGGAAGAATACCCATCTAGCAGCCTAACTGGGTATTAATGAAAAAGCAGAATATTGTGTTGTGCTCTCCGAAACACAGAAAGAGAAATACTCCCACCAGTCTCAATAATGCCGTTCCAGGGGGAAAGAATCATCATCTTCTATATTGAAAAAGAGAGCAATCTCTTGGAGTCGGAAAGAAAAGAGATTTATTAATAAAACTAATTACACGCTCCACTCATGGAGGAATGCAAGGCACCAAGTCAGCCCAGGAGAGCCGGGCTCTGTGATTTCGCTGCGTTACAACTTCCCCGCTGCTGCAGGCAGCTCCCGGCGGGGCTGCGGGCGGGGATCCCCATAGGGGTGCAGCGGGATCACCCCACGGCCCCGCACGGGGCATTCCGTCGCCTCCCGGCGCCGTCCCGAGCAAACTCCGGCTCCAGGTTATCCCAACCCTTCTCCGAACCGGCGGGCTGTGCCGCTTCATGGCAGCGTTCCCTTAAAGGGGCCGCGCGCGAGCACGCGTGTGAGTTGGTGCGTGAGCGCGTTGCACACGCAGCCGTAAGCGCAAAGAACCCGTCCGACCTCCGCCCGCGGATCTGCCTCGGCGGGGAGCAGAGCGCTTGGCATGTAGGGCAAGGAGAAAGAAAAAGGTGCGGGGAGGAGGAAAAGGGGAAGGAGGGAGTAAAGACGGAAGAGAGGAAAAAAAGAGAGAGGAAAAAAAAAAGCGCTGCCTCTTTAAATGCTGGGGGCTGAGCTCTCGCCGGGGCGTCCGCAGCCAGATCCAGCCTCTCTCCTCTCGGCCGTGCCTCCCCGCGCCTCCTGCACAGCTCCGAGTGCCGGCAGCGCGGCTGCGGGCGCTGCTGCTGTGGGGAGCGCGGAGCGGGGCCGGGGGGGCCATGATCGCACCCGCCCCCGAGAGCCGCGCCGCCTCCAACCGGGAGCCCTAAAGCCTCTCGGCGCCGCGCTGCCGTTCTCCGCGGTAAGTTTGCAGCCGCCCGGTGTCGGCGGAGGGGCGAGTTGGACCGGGGAGGTTCACCTCCGCGCGGGGTGGAACTCCGCCGTCTCCGGCTCGGACCTCCGGTCTCCCTTTCAGCCGCGCCCTCGGTCCCTAACAGGTGGCTTGGTGCTCCTAGGGCGCCTTTTTCCTCCTCCTCGCTGCCGGATAACAGGTGGCCGCGCTGCGTCGCCTGCCCCTGAGCGCTGGCGGTGGTCCGGGGCCATCGCCTTCATCCCTCCTCGGGTACTCCCAGGGCTGTTGTTTCACGTGTTGCAGCGTGAAGTGGGGGTTGAAGACTGTGCTCTAAATTCTGCTCTCTGCTGTCTCTCTGGCCTCTTGATGGCCCTGCTGTGTCTGTGTTACAGCAGGCATGGGGAACCAGGTGGAGAAGCTGACCCATCTGAACTACAAGGAAGTCCCCACGGCTGACCCAACGGGCATGGACAGAGATGAAGGGCCCAGGATCGGGGTCTCCTACATCTTTTCCAATGATGACGATGAGCTGGAGCAGCAGCAGGACTCGGGACACGACCTCGGGGGTGAGCACCCTGCCCTGCAGCCCTATGATCCCCAGCTGCACGAGGTGGAGTGCTCTGTTTATTACCGGGATGAGTGCATCTACCAGAAGAGCTTTTCTGAGGAGGACGTGCTGCCGGAGGAGGGCGAGGAAGGAGGCAGGGGGCACCTGAGCACCTACACCCCAGAGAACCTGCTGAACCGCTGCAAACCAGGCGACCTGGTGGAGTTTGTGTGCCAGGCCCAGTACCCGCACTGGGTGGTCTACGTGGGGGATTTTCAGGTTGTGCACCTGCACAGGCTGGAGGTGGTGAACAGCTTCCTCACCGATGCCAGCCAGGGCAGGAGGGGCCGCATTGCCAACCAGCTGTACCGCTACAAACCCCTCAGCCCGGCCGTGGTGGTACGCAATGCCCTGGAGCAGGTGGGCTGCAAGGACCGGGACCTGAGCTGGAGAAACTCGGAGTGTTTTGCTGCCTGGTGCCGCTATGGCAAGCGGGAGTTTAAAATCGGCGGGGAGCTGCGCATCGGCAAGCAGCCCTACCGCCTGCAGATCCGGCTGGGTGACAAGCGCAGCCACACGCTGGAGTTTCAGAGCCTGGAGGATCTGATCATGGAGAAGAGGAGAAATGACCAGATTGGTAGGGCTGCCGTGATCCAGGAGCTCTCTAGCCACCTGCAGGCTGCAGAGGAAGAGGATGAGGAGGATGAGGAAGACCATCCCCACCATCCAGGTGCCCGGACTGCTGTGGAGTAGTGCCTTAGCACTGCCATGCTGCTCGGGCTGGGTGATGGGGATTAAAACGGAAGGCTGCGAAATTGAGCTGTTATAAACCCTTTGGGCCGTTTCAGTGCAGCTTCATTCCGATCACATGTGAAAGGAAGGGGGAAAGCTGATTAAGTGTCTGTGCTTTAGTGCTTAACTCCTTCAGTGCTTGATGATAAAAACCACTGACTTATTGTAGAGGATAAAACTCAGGGCAACTCTATCCTTCTCTGCTCCCACCTCTTTCCCTTCCTCTGTGCCAGCCCTTCCCTCCACCATCTGCCAGTAGGCCTGACCCTATGGGATGCTAAATGTCTTTGACATCTACTTATCGGCAGAAGTTAAGAGTACTTAATAGTATTAAGGAGCCAACAACTTCAGGACGTGGCCATGTTTGTCTGAGCGTATGATCAGTTGGTAGCTGGGAAGTGTGATATATTGCTGTCCCTTGTCTGCCCATTTCTCTTCAGTTGTGGTTCGGTTGGTCTTGCAACAGGCTGCTTGCTTGCTTGCGTGGTGCTAGGCTTCATGGATGGGTGGCCAGTTCCACAGGAGGTGCAAGGGAGAAATCAGTGCTGGCTTCAGTGAAATGCTTTTGATATGCCTGGTGCTTTCTTAATAGAAATGTGCAGGTGGGCTGGGGGAGCTCTGTCTTTGCTAGCAGCACGTGGTTCTGTTGGGAAGAGAGCAGCTGTTACTGCTGACCAGTCCCAGGGAGGAGGAATCTCACAACCCTGATTGCAGAGTCTGTGCATTGGTGCATGCCTGGGCTCTTACAGGCATGTACTGAGCTCTGCTAGAGCTTGTTACAGGCTTCCCCTAAAGCAAGCAGCAGAGATCCGGATGACATCTGTGGTGAGCATAGAAGCAGGCTGTTTGTGTGTACCAGCACATCTCCAGTAAGCTGCCCCTCAAGAAGGTGGTCTCATGGCTGGGAGTGTGGCACAGGTCCTGCACAGCAGCACTTCCTCCTTGGGAAGGAGTGAAGGAGGAAGGCAGGGGGGTTGGGGTGTTCATTTTATTCCCCCCTTATCACAAAGCAATTTCCTCTTTAGAAACTTCATGTTTCCCTATTTTGTACTAATTTTTATGATGTGCAGCTCAGCTATAGCACTAGAAGGGAGGATATGCCTCGGGAGTTGTAGTGTAGGTCCCCCATTCAGTGGGTTGGGGGGTGCAGCACTGCCTCCCTTGAATGTTTCCTGAATTCTGCTTTCAGCTGTTGAACTGTTCTCCCACGTGGGCACCATCAGATCATTGTCCTGAGATCTTAAGTGTGTGAGCAAACAGATTTGGACGCCACTTACAATACAAAATTCCTTCCCTTTAAAAGCACAATAGTGAAGAGGTGAACCTGAAGATAAGCTTGAGTTCATTTAAATAACAGCAATTAATGTGCTGTACACTTAGAAGCGTTGTTACTGCTGTCTTCCCTGCGGTTGTTTATGGTTATACCACAAATAGCAAAGTACTCCGTGTCCTTTCTACCCCTTGGGAGCAAAGGTTGTTGACTAAGAAGTTGATACCTATTTTTGATTAGTTAGAACTACATAAAGCAACTTTGACAATATGGTTTAAATAAATCTGAGTTGTTTTCTTCCTAAGATACACAACCTGGGGGGGAACAAGGCAGTGATAAACTCCTTTAGCCTTGCTTCCAGAGGAAATGTGGCTTTAAGGTTATGCAAATACACCATACAGTGTTTCCTTATTGACTCTGCGTTCTCATTTTGGACTGCAAAATGCTCGAACCCAAAAGAGAATTTAACACTCAGCTCTGTTAGAATGCTATAGCTCAGGTGACTGCACTGATGGTTTTCTTCAATATGCAGTAGAGTCGTACTCGTGTCGGTGTGGCTGTGAAGCAAATGTGCAACCTTGCTTTAAAAAGTATGGTAACAACCCATATCTGACTGCAGTAGGGTTTGTGTACGGAGGGATGCATGCAGCTTTCATACAATTAAATGCTGAAAGCTGAAATGATCACGGAGAAAGTCCAGAAGAGAATGGAGACTCTGTGCTGTACTGACTCGTATACAACAACTGAGGTTATCTAGACCACAAGTAAATGTCTGCCTGTTGTTTCTTTCATACTGACCCTTGTACATAACAAAGTTTATTTCTCTGTGTAATATATGTATGTAAAATAATATTTTCTTACAGATATTTTTGAAAGTTTAAAAAAAAAAAAATCCATCAAAACCTTGCATTTGAAAGTAAGTTGTTATGCACATGATTTTCCAGTCCTCTGAATGGGTTTATTTTTCATTAATGATCTAAAATATATTCTGGATCAAAAAGTATAGAAACTGCTATAAATGTCAAATATTATGTATCTACAGGGTACTAAACAGTAAACTAGTTGTGAAAATATTTTTCCCTTGTGTCTGAACCATCAGAACTATGATACACAGCCATTTCTCTCCTGAGATATCCTGCGTGGTCTGGCTTTGTTTTCTGTGGGTGGTTTTTTTTTGTTGTTGTTGTTTTTTGTTTTTTGTTTTTTTTTTTAATTAAACAAAGGGGGGGGGAAAAAAAGGACCAAATCTGTTTGAGAACAAAGAGCAAAGCTTCTTTGACCAACCGAAATCACGTCTTGTGCTGATCTTGGTGCTTCCCTGTACCGGTCATGCCTCTTGGGATCAATTCCTATGCAGGCATAAGGGCCTTAACAAAGAATCCCAGAGCTTGCACAGCCCTCTAGGATAGAGAGCTGAGCAGAGGGCTTTGCTCACAGCAAAGCAGCCTGGCATGCAGTAAGCTGTGTTACAAAACCTGTCTGCCCCTCTGGCACCTGCAGTTCAGGTGTTCAGTGCTTAAAATGTAGATATTGGAATACATTGTTCTGCATGTTATGCTGGGGATTTATTCTGTCTCCTGCTACTCCATTATTTGCAAAAGTGGGTTTCCATTGTTCCCAAATTTTTTTTAGGAGTGGTTTTGTTGTTTTTTTCTATGTTCTAACAGGGATTTCTTACCCCAACAGCTAATGACTGTTGAATCTTTAACAGGTGGGTCTTTTTTCCCTACCTGTTGATTAGGCAGTGTTATTCAATAGGTGCTATGAACACCACTGCAAACATTTCTAAGCAGGCAGGTTTTTAAAGCCATGGCTCATAATGCGTGGACTAGAATTGCCATAGGAGAACATTGCAGTTGCTTAGCTTCTCATTTTTGTTTTACTGTAATCATTTGCTTTCTGCAGACTACACTGGGATTTCTACAGTTTGTTGGTTTTTTTTTAATCAAATAATCTCTTGGGAAAAACAGACTTTTTTGTGTTTGTGTATGTGTAGTTCAAGATTTTTCTGTTGCTCAGAAAAGGGGGGGTGGATGGGTGAATAAATGGAAGTGCTGTTCTCTGAGCTCGTTCTTTAAGGTATAGAAGTGAAGGTGTGATCCTTCTGCAGAGCTTCTGATTTAGCACACGGCCTATGCTGAGTTGAGCCACTTGGAAAAATTCTCAGAACTCATAATGTGCTTGAAGTTAAATATGTGCATTTCTGTCTGAATAAGGCTGGAATCTTGATCCAAGGTCTTTGGTGGGAGTGTGAGGATCTGACATTGCCTGTTCGTGGGGAGGGCACAAGAAGCACTGTGGAAGCTCTTCTTCAAAGTGCCCTTGTCCAAACAAAGCAGATGGCATCCAGCCCAAAGCTTGGCCTCGGTTTCCCCCTGAAAATCCATGAGCAGCACTGACTCAGCGAGTGGTGAGGCAAACACATTACACAGCAGTGACATGCTAAGCTGACAGTCATGGTGCAGACTGCTTCCTGGTGTCCTGGTCTTGTTGTGCTTGAACTTCCCCTGTATGAATTTACTCATTTAGATGTCTGCACTGTTACCGATGGGAAGACTGCTATGGACGTCATTTTGCACATGGTAAGGATGGCAAGACAAAGCCCCAGAAATGAAAAAGTAGTTCCAGTTAGGAAATCGAGATGAGCAATCTTACTTCCCTAGAGCATTCATAGAATCATAGAATCACCAAGGTTGGAAAAGACCTAAAAGATCATCCAGTCCAGCCGTTCACCTATTTGGTAGGTTTGATAAAATAATGCCACAGAAATGGCTTTATAATGAAGCCTACAATTATTCCTTGATTGAGTAGTTTTAAAAATACAATTCAGACGCTTACCTTCCATGGTAGTGAACAAAGATATAAACAAGACTATTTCAAGTTTCCCTGATTCTGTGTGAGTATGAAGTATTGATTACAGCTCTCTGTAGCTCAGCTGGACAACACAGTAGTAGAGTTGTAGGATAGATGGGGAGGGGGAAAAAAAAAAAAAGAAAACAGAAGCTACTTCAAAAACTAGCTTTTGCTCAGAAAAGTGTATCCTTCAGACCGAAGGACTATGGAAGTAAACTTTAATTGTTTTGTATAAATGCAGCTCTAGGCACGCTTCTACTATTTCGTTCTTTTAAATTCAATATTTCACTCCATGTACCAAAAAGGTGTTCTGTGTGGAATGTATTTCAGATTTTAACCATAACAGCAGTTTTCTTTTTCTTTCTTTCTCCCTTTGGGTCTCGCCACAGGGTGTGTGAGGCTTGTTGAGTCGTTTGCCACCTGTGCTTTCCTGACAATTAACCACATAACTGTAATTCCAGCAGCCAGTTAGGAACAAATATTTCTTTTGAAAGCAAATCTTACACAACTGATCAGATATGAGTAACTAAAAGTAGGAAATGTGTTGTTTCCAGCAGCAGTTTCTATTTGTGAGAAAGCTACTGTTATTTATGTGTTGACTCGGCTACTCTATAAAGTAATGTGCGGTGATAAGGCAAGGTTTATTGTATCATGGACTTAGATTCTCTGGATCAGACTCTTCTTTTTAACTGTGGCTAAGAAGAAATCAGAGCAGCTTCTTCAAACATCAGTGGTTTAGGTGGTTCTTTTGCATTATTGTTGAATTAGAAGCTTTCTTTCAATGCACACCTGAAATTCCTGATATTGTAATACTTCATGGAATCATCTACAATAGCCAGTGTAATCACAAAATATGATTTTAACTCCATGAGCGTTTTTTTGTAAACTGTCTTTTGTCAATGAATGTTAATTGTTAGTGCAAATATCTCTTCTTTTCCTGAGAAAGAAGTACTGATCATTGATTGTACCATTTCCTTCAAAATGAAGGGCATTGCATAGTAACTAAAAAGAAATAAAAGATTTATAGTATCTTTCATAATCTTTCTTTCCTTTCTTTGTTGTTTTGGTATTTTGTTGGGTTTTGTTGGTTTTTTTTTTTTTTTTTTTTTTTTTTTTTCCTCTGAACAGAATGTTTTTTTTTTTCCTAGCTTGTTTGGAAAATTGTAGTGATTTCCTTCATGACGGATACATCAGGCACAAAACTATCAATGTTTTCACTGGCTTCACGTCAGATCGAAATGTAAATCCTCGGTTGTGTTCATGCTCAAAAGAAAAAACAAACAACTTCTATGCAAGGCCAGACCATCAACTGATTAATAGGCAGTGGCTGTATTAAATCTGAGGATCTGGCACATAATTTAATTTAAAAAGTGGAAAATGAATTCGGAAAAAGATCATATAGTATTAGTTGGCACCCAGGCCTGTCTCGTGTGCCAGCAACTGCTAAAGGAACAGATGTAGTGTTTGTGAGAAGGAGAAAGGAGCGAACATCAGAGCTCACAGGGAGTTTTGGGAAAATCTGTACAACTATTTGGTTTGTGTGATACTCCAGTCGTGGGATGAAAGTGATGTTCTGCCTGATAGTAAGTAGTCACACCATGTACAATGGCATGTAATTTGTCAAAGCTATTCACCATGTACACATAGTACACATTCATGACTACAAAGTGATACAGTGACTGAACCTTACTTCCCTGAGGTCCTGACTAGAAGTTGTTTGAATTTCATGCAAAAGCATCAAGTCAGCTCAAGCAAGAATACTTTGAGTGAAACCTTCCTGAGGAAATTCAGCTGTAACAAGATGGTCCTTGGCTGAGAGCATTAGTGGAGATTTTTGTCTTCTGAAGGCTGCAGCTGTCCTTGATGGTCTTCTCACAGGTGTGACAGAGGCAAATCCCTATAACAAAGACAGCAGCTTCTAAGGATCGGGGCCACAGGTGGGATTTCACCATAACATTTAATTTCTAGCTCTAGTGCAGACTTAGGTGGTTTCGAACAAGATGTGTGAGGCACCCAACTGTGCTCTATGTGACTGCAAATGCCTGAATTTTCAGGTGTCTTATATTAGATCTGAAAGATAACATGAAGAACCGAAAATGTCAGGTGTCTGAATCAATATCCTGATATTCCCGCTCAGCTGCCACCTAGCATTGGAGACCTCTAGATCTGAAGCTTCATTTATTAATTTTTATCTTGTTTTCAGAATCTTCAAGTTTTGGGCCTTTTTCTCACCCAGAAGGTTCTCTAATTACATGAAGCAACACAGCTGATGTCTTCTTTCACAGCCTGTGCCCAGGGATGGAGGGATATGGTATAGAGAAACCTCACACCACCCAGAATGTACATGACCTCAGATGCTGAGCAGGAACTTCTTAAAAATGTATTTGCACTGTCCTTTTATTTCGGAACTTCACACCTGAGCCAGAAATAGGCTGATGTAAAATGCATTTAGGGGGACATGAACTGTGATGATTTTTTTGCTCTCAATACTGGCTGCTCTGAGCAGTGGGATTTCTGTACTGAGGTTCCTTCATTAGTTATCTCTTTGCTGTGCTCCAGATAACTTCCAGCAAGAGCACTCATGAAAGTCCTCACCTCACAAAACTGGTGGAAGTGATGGATGGGAATTTAAATCCTACTCAGGCATAAGAGGAAATGAAATTGCAATCTTTCCCCATCCTGAAACTATGCTCACATCTCTGTGATACTGTATAAATACCCACCACTATCGCCTCATCATATTTTCATTATACAGGAAGGTGGTCTTGTTTTAATTTGCAAGAGTGGTTATTATACATTTTCTTTCTCAAAGCTTGGCATTGTGGCAGGAGGCAGATTTTGTTAGCTGAGATCAAGGTGTTTAAGCACTAGAAGGGAGTGTTGAGGGGGAGCAACAGGTTTGTAGAAAAAGAGAAAATCTGTAATCGAGGGACCTCTGGAGATTGTCCTTCTCCAAGCATGAGCAGCTAGAACAGGTTGCTGACATCCAGTCAGGTTCCATGAATAGAAAACTATGATCCTTGTGGGCAAATTTCTGCCTCTTATAGACTTACTTCTGTCAAAAACTGCTTGATCATCCATGCAAGCCTCCTGCCACCTTTGCTTCTTGCATGGAGAAGTGTACCATTATGGAGCTTGGAGGAAGTAATCTCTGAATATCAGCCAGCTCTCCTGAAACCCCTTCCAGGACTGTGTCCATGGGATCCTTCCATGCAGGGCCCTGAACAGGCAAGAGTTCTGCTCTTCTGAAGACCAAGCTGAAATCCTACTTGCCACGTTTCATCTCATGTCCCTTCAGCCAAGGCTGTCCCGACCTTTGCATCCTCTACCAGTTCATACTTGTTTGCAGGTATGCTCTAGAGAACATCTCTCCCTCGCTGGCTACCCAATCAGTCAGGAAACTCTGGAGGTACTACATAAACCTCTGTGATTTCTTGTGCACTGCTGCATTGCCCTTCCAGCAATAATTATCCTGGTGGCCAAAAATGCCAATGGTATTCTGGGGTGGATTACAAAGACTGTGGCCAGCAAGTTGAAGGAGGTTCTTCTCCCTGTCTACTTTGCCCTGTTAAGACCACATCTGGAATGTTATGTTCATTTCTAGGCTCCTCAGTTCGAAAAATGGAGAGCAGCTGGAGTCCAGTGGAGGGCAAGAAAGATGGTCAATGGCCTGAAGCATCTCCTGTATGAGGAAAGCTGACTAACGTGGGGGATGTTCACATAGGTTCACACAGTCTCTCAGGAGACTGAGAGGGGATCTTATCAATGCTTGTAAATATCTAATGGGTGGGAGTCAAGTGGTTAGGGCCAGGCTCTTTTTAGTGGTGTCCGGCAACAGAACAAGGGGCACTGGGCACAAACTGGAACAGAGTAAGTTTCATAAAAACACGAAGAGAAACTTCTTTACTATGAGGGCTACAGAGCACTGGAACAGGCTGCCCAGAACAGTGGTAGAATCTCCTTCTCTGGAGATATTCAAAATCTGCCTGGATCCTTCCCTGTGTAACCTACTGTAGGGAACCTTCTTGCCATTGCTGAAATCTGCTTTTCCCAAAGATCCACCAGCTTGGTGCTGGGCTCAGCTGTGCACTGTGATGGAGCCATTGAAGCCAGCTGGAACTGACTGTGTCTGGCATAGGGCAGCCGCAGTCTCTGCCCATGGAAGCCCTGCAGCCCCCCGGCCAACATTGGTCCAGCAGGCACCCTATATACTCCCTCAGCTTGTGCTGCATATGGGGATTGTGCTGTGCTGTGAGATATTCCATTGACAGTTGCGCCAGTAGTACAGGTGACCATACTCTGTAGCACACTGCCACCATTGCTGAGCATCTGTATGTGGTTCCTTCGCCCTTTCGTGCGCACTGTTGCATTTGTTGGCCACACATTGCCAGCTATATGCTAGACCTAACAGTTATATAGGCCTCTCCCCAGTACTAGCTCAAAAGGCTGCTTGGCTGCCCTGATCAGGAAGCCAGATGTAAACAGATTACTCAGAGCACCCTTTGGACATGAAAAGCTGGCAGGGCTCATTAGAACCATACGGAGCTTGCTAGAAATCCACGTCAAACACTCAATAAGAGCCATTTGCCTCACTGAGTCGTTATGTTACCAAGGACTGTGCTCAGTCCCCGTGCTGGAACTTGAATTACAGAATCACAGAATGGACAGGGTTGGAAGGGACCTCAAGGATCATGAATCTCCAACTCCCTGCCACAGGCAGGGCCACCAACCTCCCCATTTAATACTAGAGCAGGCTGCTCAGGGCCCCATCCAGTCTGGCCTTGAACATCCCTAGAGATGGGGCATCCACAACCTCTCTGGGCAGCCTGTTCCAGCACCTCACCACTGTCTCTGTAAAGAATTTTCCCCCTGGCATCCAACCTAAATCTTCCCTCTGTCAACTTAAAACCATTTCCCCTTGTCCTGCAGTTGTCAACCCTTTCAAAGAGTTGATCGCCCTCCTGTTTGTAGGCTCTCTTTGTTGCTTTGTCAAGATTATCAATGGAAATTTACTGTTAAGAACCAAGTTCTTAGAACCATACGATCGTTTGAATTGTAAGGGACCCTTAAATTTCATCTAGTCCAACTCCTCTGCACTGGATAGGGACACCGGCAGCTCAATCAGGTTGTTCAGAGTCCCATCCTACCCAACCTTAAATGTCTTCAAGGATGAGGCATCCACCAAGTTAGCTCAAGACAATGTAAAAGTCTGGGATCTAGTTTCTCATTGCTCCTGGCTTTCTTCCATCTTGTCCTATTCTGAACAACCATTCTGGGGCAAACTCTGTTCTTTCCATATTGCAGGGCTCAAGGTGTTTACATAGTATTAATCAATTCAGTCATCAGAGGGCAGAGGAAATGAAATGAGGATGTTCTGGACCATGAAATAGATAAGTCACGTCCTTGGAAATGTTTTAATTGAGCAAAACAGGTACACAGATGTACCTGGCTCACCACAGATATTGGACAGAGCAAGATCAGACTCCAGAAGGAAAGATCAAGACATAAAAATATGTTCTGTGCTTTTGTGCTTATCTGTGGAGAATAAGCCTTCATGTACAACTCACACAGAAGGCTCACATAGAAGCCAGCTGGCACCGCTCTCCTTTATAATGCTTCCTACCCTTAGCACTGGGTACACAGTGGGGAGCATATCCATAGGACCCAAAGGTGTTCCTGTGTCTCTATAGTATCTGCTTGAGTTAATTTTTCAAGAGGCAAAAGTGCCTACGAGTACTGGACAAGCACACATGCCTTTATGGGACTGTCTGAAGGTGTTGGACCAGACCTTCCATGCTCTGGAAGCCTAGGACTCAGCCACTTTGAACATCAGAGAACCAGACCTTTGTTGATATTATAAAAATTATTACAAAATACAGATACAATTAAAAGACTTGGCCAACTATTAAGAAAGTAGTTTCTGTAGTATTAGTATCTCTAATAATAGTCTGTTCTTTGAATAGTTCTGAATCTGCCCTCCACAAATAGGTCCTAACATATGTTTACATGTTCATAGTCCCTTAATGCCCAGATGCATCTCAGATCCCCAAGTCTAATGAGTTCCCATCACATGAATTAATTATACTATGAAGCACAGGAAAGAAAGCCATTAAATTTTAGATTAAGTTATTAAATTAAAATATTACCACAGAAATTCACTAGCAGCTTGCACCCTGTGGGAAGTCACTCTGCAGGGAAAAATACCATTTGCAGGTGAGGTGGCACTCAGAGCACCTTATCATATTCATGTGGAGGAGGTGCTGACCCCTGCAGAGAAGCTGCAGTTATAATGAGCCTCTTATCCAGGAAATAAAGCAGTTATCCCAATGCATTTGTGATGGAAGCTGAGGAACTGAATAAGATGCTAGCAGGATATAAATAATGAGGTGGTACATGGCTACGCGTTGGAACTGAGCCACTAGAGCATGATAATGGCAAAGGCATGAGCCTTACTTATGTTGTGAAGTTTCTCTGGGAAAGGCGGTGGGAGGATGATGCCACAGGGAAAGCTGATTCCTCAACTTGTAGTGAGTAACGTAACCCTGTAACCCTGCTTGTCTTTGTTCAGAGCCAGAACAAGCAGAGTTGAATTGCTGCAGAGGTCTAACCTTAGGTGCAAGGCTAGACTCCAGCTGAATGTGCTCCCAAAGTCTAAACATACAAAGGGCATTTCTGGCTTCACATAACTAAATCCATGCTGAGAAAGGGAAGAAGCTGCTGAATGCATAGGCCGGATTCATCAAAGAGTTTAAGTACTGTCTTGCTGAAAAGGGATTTAAACTTATGCATGGCTGCTCTGGTAGCCTATTAAAGTGGAAGTTACTTGACTTTTTACAGTGGTCTGTCACAATGCAAAGCATAGCTTATATCTGTAATTAAACATTTTAATATAACACAGATCATAAGAGACTCACGGTACTGCCTAATAAACACACAAGATGGGGTTTTAAAGGGAGCAACATGATTTTGTAACCACCAAAGCCAGCGATTTTCTGGAGGATTCTGCTCTGCCCTCTCTGGCATGAAACTTATGGCAAGAATTCCTAACAGGAACATCACTTAGTTTATTTACCACTGTAAACAGTGTCTTTTGTTTGCCTAAATATCATTCACTGAGTTAAAGGAGTTGCAAAGAAAAAGGGCGCAATTCTGAATTTCCTGTTTTTGTATCTCTGTACAGCTTGATTTAGAGATGCTGAGATGCCCTGTTGCTATGCTTAAATGAAAAATAATAAAGTCAAGTTCTCTGCTAACAGATGAAAACATTCACTAATATTCACATTTTACTTTACAGCACATCATTCTATTACCTCATCTGGTCCTTTATGAGCTGAATCTAAAGCCCAGTGAAATAAAAAGGCTTTGCACTGACAGATGATGGGGGATGCATTGTGTGTAGTTTATCATTGGTGAACTACAGCAGAGAAATTAGGTGACTTGTTTGAAGTCCAATGGCAAACTCATAACCACTCCTAGCTGTATGACATGACATTCCCCCAAACAGATTGGGTTCGTGAGAACCCTGAACTTCTTGCTAAGTTTCTTTGAGGTTCTTCGAAGTCTCTTATGAGGTTGTTAGCTCCACCCTGACCACAACAAATGGAACAACACTTCCTAACCTGTGTGAAAGAATAAATATCCCTTGCAGTCATGTTTATACACTGTAGCTTTCCATAATGAGTGTAATACATGTAATGCTTCAGTTGTCCCATAATGTGCCATAATGAGAAATCAGCGAATTACAGAATGGCCTGGGTTGAAAAGGACAATAATGATCACCCAGTTTCAACCTCCCTGCCATGTTCAGGGTCACCAATGACTAGACCAGGCTGCTCAGAGCCACATCCAGCCTGGAATGAATCGGGGCTGGGGGCAGTTCTGGCCATCAGTGGCCTCAACATCCTGACTGAATATTTCTATGATTCCACTTAGAAAGCAAAAGTATTGCTTTACCTCCCATCCAAAGTGCTCCCAGGCACTGAGGAATTAAAAGAAACCCTCTGTACTCCTTTCTGTTTTGTCTTTTTCTAGATTCAGAGCTAATTGCTCTTACCAGCAGTTTTCCCCAGGGAGTCATTATTAGGTCCCCTGTAGCCCTCTTTTTTGGTCCTCTCATCTCCCCTGAGCTCGTGGTTTCTGCAGTGCAGAGCTCCACAGGCTTTCCTGTTACCTCAGCTGGTCCCACTCGCTCTCAGGGATAAGCTGCAGCTCAGTAGCTCTGACGGAGCTATTGGAACAATAGCATTGTTGCCTGAATAAAAGCATAATGAAAAATGGCCCTTCAGAGATCAAACAGATAATCAGGAATGCCTTACTCTATGAACTTTTACCAGGTTTACAAGGAAACCATGAATACTCCTTCACTATTTTCTAGGGCCCCTTCCTTTACCCATTTGGGACTTGAATTGTCAGCACGCAATCCCTGTCCTGAGTTAAGCTGGTGTTGCTATAACGCTTCTGGTCCTTTCCCTAGCACCTTCCTGAAACATGTTAGATCGAGACAGGGTATTTTCTCAATAACAGAAGTTTCTGAAGTCTAGGAAACTGTAGTTTGTTCAGTGAATGCAATTCCTATAGGTTCTTGTCTGACCCACTTAGACAGACATACAATTGTTAACAAAACCTGCAGGAGATAGATAAATCCATAGCATTGATGAGCAGCCTGTGTATGCTCCAGATGCCCAAAGCATCTGTCCCTTTGCCAACTGTATGACCTTGAATAATCCATGACACTGCAACTGTCACAGGTGCTCTCCCATGATGAATACTTCTAGCTGATTTTTTAAAGGTATGAAAATCAGCATCTCTGTTGGAATAGGTACTGTTGTGTGTGTGCTCTGCCTGGGATTTGAGCTCCACTTCTGGGAGATGGCTAGGTGAGGAATGACCATGCAGCACAAATACCCAAGCTCAGTGCTGGACTGGGCGCTCAGCCTCATAGTCCTGCAGGTTCCTCAGCACAGATATATAATTCCTTGGGCACTGGGATCAGTTCCAGCCCTTCCTATGTAGAATTGGATATGTAGAAGATACTCCTTCATATTCCCAGAATTTATCATAGTTGATGTGACCGTGGAGAAAAATTTAAGATTCTTTTCTCACAAGAAATTGTCATTGAGACTATAAACAGCTTTTGATGATAGTTGCAGAAATGTGTCAAGGGGAAAAAAAACCAGATGATAACGTTACAAAGCAGCTGTGTCTCCTGCGTCAGGACCTTCAAAGCACAAGATGTTCTGCTTTCTTGGCCTTTTAGACTGCTTTGTTCCAAAGATGGTAATTAGTTGGAAGTGTTCTGCAAGCTTTTGATGGCCTATTAAATAATGTTGCTCTTGTCTTTTAACAGTTGATACCTCAACGTATTAAGCTTGTGAACACTTTTGACCTAGTAACATGCAAGCTTATATCACACAGAAAAGTTTTCATTTTCTGATGCTAAAGAAGCCAACTGAATTTGGTAGTTTTGGTTTCAAGAGAGTCATTTGTAAGCCTAGTGCTAGGTAAGCAAATGATACACCTTGTCTGATAATATTTACAATTATAATCCAGGAAAAATGCAGACCTCTCAGAATTAATCCAATAAATAAATAAAATCCATTGCTCAGAAATGATGACTCTTTACTCAGGCACTGCTTCTAAAATGGTGTTGTTTAGGATCACATAAATATTCATAAAATCAAATGGCAAAAATGGCAAAAATGGAAACAAATGGCAAAAAACAAAGGCGATGGCAGGGGAAAATAGTTTGACAACAAGATTCACAAATGAAGTTTGCCAAGGGTGAGTTTTTCTCTCACCCAGAATAATGAGATCAGAGGCCTTCAGATTCTCTTCTGAATCTGGGATTTATGCATGCAAATGGCCTTTGTGTCTTCTAGATGATTTCTGTTTCCTATTACAGCACTCTGCTTCCCCAAGAACAGTATGGAACCATTCTAGTTTGCCTGCTAATTAAGTGTAAAGTTGTCTGAATTTCTTTATTAATACAAATTTTAATGCTCTCATTGAATGTAATATATTATGTTTCCACTTGCTTCTGAGCTTACCAGGAAGATTTTGCTATATTTGTACCATAATCTCTTCCGCTCCTCTACAGATGAGAAGGAAAGACCCGGCCTGTTGCTGATACAGAGCATCAGTTTGTCAAGCATTTTGTGCATCCCTTGGGATTAGTGGAGCTATGAAATTGTATCATTACCGTTGCTTGCTGCTGTACTGAAACACAAGGCAGGGCCTGAGAGAATATGCATGCATGTTTGTGCAATGACATTTTTAAGCCACGGTTTGCCTTTTCATTTCTTTATATCCTGCATACTAATCCAGCCCCAGAGTATTCCAAGCTGATGCCCAGAACCAGAATTTCCTTCTGTTTTAAACAAGCTATTTAAGCTATTTCGCCACAGCTCATTATTTACAGATAGGTGAACTGTTGCTTTTTGCTTAGACACATTTACAGCTTCTGAAGGGAGAGGCAGTCTTGCAGACTGCTGTGAAGAGATTTGGATTTCAACCTTTGTCTCCATGGCGTACCTTTGAAAAACAGAACTATCGCAGACACAGGATTTGGCTCTGCAAGCACTAAAATGCACACATAAAGTGCAACAACAGCATCAAAGTCATGGCTTTGCAATATCTGGGCCTTATTTAAGAATGTGAGCCAGCCTGGAAGCACTTTATTTTAGGCAGATTTGTTTTCCACTTTTTTTACAGAAAAGCAAACTTTAGAGCTCAATAACCACCAGTCTGACAGGAAAGTCATACACCCATCAGAGGGAGAAGTGGGCTTGAAAGAGCTTCCCTTGACATGCTACAGAAGTTACTATTTCCTTGGAAGTCTCTATGTTTAAAATAAATAAATAAATAAATAAAAAATGCTTGTAAGCTAAATCTATAAATGAACAAATAAACGATAAGAGCTGGTCTCAGCATTTCCTGTTGTTCCTGCTCCACCACGCTGAGCCATTGTGCTCCTGCTGGTCCCTAAGGGCTGTGCCAGAGCCAACTTGCAGCTCCCTGACAGGGCGTGACTGTGCTTTTGGACACAGCCCTAAGCAAACAGTAGCAGTGAACTTTTCCAGCCAGCGAGGGAAGTCACAGTGACGCAGCAAGCCATGCTTCCAGCAAAGCCTTGCCAGGAGGGATTAACTCTTCCCAAGGCAAAGGATTCTCTTCTCTGCTGTCCAGATCTGAGCAGGGGGCTCATTTACCCCCCTCATCATGCAATCTTTCCTCTTCCATTGGCTTGGTAACCAGAAAAACCAGGAGTTCAATGCGCTGACATCATGTGGTTGTGGAGGGCATGGGAGGTTACAATCCCTTGTGTACTTTTCCAGAAGCATGAAGGTTAAAGCAAGGTTAACATTTAAAGTGTACAGAAGCAGAGTGAGGAAGCACCGTCCCAGCATCCTGGCAGCAATGTGCATGTCCCGTAAACTACTTACAGGCTGAAGCTGTGGCAGCCCAGAGCATTATTTTTAAATCTGAAAATGGGGTGAATGTTTACACTGTATTACAAAATGTAATTTTTGAGAGAATTTCTTGAATTTATACAAAATTTGTGTTTGGGCTCTAGCACAGGTTGCCCAGGAAGGTGGTGGGATCACCATCCCTGGAAGTGTTCAGGAGATGTGGCACTGAGGGACATGGCTCAGTGGGCATGGTGGGGATGGGCTGAGGTTGGACTAGGTGATCTTAGTGGTCTTTTCCACCCTTGATGATTCTATGATTCTGGGATTAAACTATAACATGTATCTCCTGAAAAACAAGAACTCTGATGACAAAAGGTGGCATGCAATGCTAGTACTGGAAATAGAGCTGTTGAATGATAAAAAAAAATTTTGATATTTAAAAAAAAAAAAAAAGTGTTTTGAATTTGTGGATGATTTTGTTCATATTTTCCAAGGAGAGAAATTGCTTAGGACCTCTACCATGGGATTTTGCAGTTAGGTTTCTGTGCTTTAATAAAGGAGCCCACATACAAATGGATTGAAATATATATTATATATTTTAAAGTGTTATGTTAACAAAAATGTTTTTCAAATTCGAGAAAAGGATGATTACAAGAAGAACTCAATTGCAAGAATTTCAATTGCATTCCTTGGTCTTTATTCTTTTGATTGCAAACAATACATCCAACTGAGGTGCATGCAAAGAAACTGAGAATCAGACACTTTCCCTGGTATCTAAAAGCAAAATGAATGAACTTTGCAATGTAGACATTGATCTCAAGCAGCTGGTTTTGCATTAGACAAATTTTCAGAAGTCTGATATCCTTTTAGACTCTGTGATAACTAGCACAAACTGTTAGATAGCAAACACAGCATTTCTCAAATACTGCTGAGTAGGATTTCCACTCAAGCACTAAAGTATACCTCAACATCTCTGATGGAAAAGAAATATACAGCTAGGCAAACATGTGTGGCACGTTCTAGTTAAGGCCAAATGGAAGCGATCTCTAAAAGGAAAGGGTGCTTGGAAGATACAGTTATTTTTTTATAGCAGCACTCACTATTTCATCTCCACATCTCAAGGGTTCTGCAGTGACATAACTAACTCCATGCAATCGTGAAGTTGAGATTTTCTTCCTTTCAGTTTCAGATACAGAAGGATATCTGCAAATTGGAAAGCAGAATTTGGAGCAAATAAGTGACAGCACTGTACACGGAAATGAAGGTTTGGGGAAATGTCATGCTTGTTCTCCACAGCAGGAAAGTGGATACATGGAAGCATCACCATGGATAATGTGAGAAGCATTTTGCCATTTACACATAAAAATCACTTATGTGTTGAGATTAAGAAGCAACTCCAACATCCAGATTTGGGAGAAATTGGCTGTCTCAGTTGAGCATTAACAGTTACAAAATTCAACACAATTTATCTGGCTGAAACTCAACAGAATTGAAACAGTCATCAATACGTACATTAAGAAACATACCAGCTTTGAACAAGCTGAGTGCTATGAATAAAGAGCAGAAAGGGAAGCACTCCCTTCAGTCTCATGCAGTGGACTCCTGTGGCTGTAGGGAGCCCTGAAATATTCTATCCAGCTCCAAGGATCAGGCCAACAGGGCAACTGAAAACCCTTGTCTTCATGTGTTAGTCACTAAGTGCACTTAGGCTTTTACTATTCTTTTAAGGATAATTACTACTGCAATAGCTTTATCAACAGGTTTACTGCTATTGGTTTAGGTAATGTTTGATAATTGCAGTCTGCCTATGTTAAATAATAACATCTGTTGACAGAATTGGGAAAAGGTTCTTCCCTGTTGAAAAAGCTAACATCTCAGATGCAGGCTTTATATTAAGAGAAGACAATGTTAACAATAGCTGAAGTAGAAAGGACACTTACTTAGAAGGCATTACATGGACCTGCCTTTACAGGGGTGTACCTGGGGTTTGTCAAAATGCACTAAAACTAGCTGGACTGCAATTGAAAAGGAAGGTCTGGGTGGTGTGGGTTCACTTATTTGACTTGGATTTGCATTGAGCCACAGCCATGAGAACCATTTTAGTGGAAACATCACAAAGTGCTCTATGTGGACTTAAACTTTTGTCCCCGAGATTAAAGGCAGGAAATCTTGAATTACAGGTTTTAAACTGGATATTTTCTCATTCCCAAAGACAGTATAAAGCATATTGTTTTACACTGCAGAAAGTTTGCCTGTATTTTTATTTATTCATTACTTTCAACTAACAAAATGGATTGTTGGCTTCCAGAAAAATGTCTGTACTCGTATACAGGAGCTCTATGTACATGTTAGAAAATATAAAACTGAAAGTGATTGGACACTGATTGGTAATAAAGGTGAAAGTACACAGTTCATTTTCGTTGCTCACGATAGAACAAAGCAAACAATCAGGAATAAAAGCCAAGTTAATTAAATTCCAAATAACTTTCAGTGTAATAAGTTACAGTGGTATTAGTAGCACAAGCTAGGAAATTTATTACTAAAAATAGCATTTTTTCAGTCTCCCTGGGTTTCCTCTGTACTTGTAAAGAGGGGCAAGCACACCCAGAGGGCATTTCAGCTCTTAGGAGAACCAAGTTATTTCCTTATAGGTACTCAATCTCTTTTCTTTTTTTTTCTCTGTAAAAATATGTGTGTATATTCAGTCACACAGAAATACACACACAAGAAAAGATTTCTGTGTGCATACACAAATATGTCTGTCTCTCTGTGTGCATAGGACACACGTTTATGTGCTCATGTGTGCACAGTCCCCAGCAAGTTGTCAGACTCTTACCACTTAGGTGTGATAAATGCAGGCGGGGGAGTTTGGCAGAGCTAATTCTAACTCTCCTCTTTTACTGTTTTCACAATCATGTTGGAAAACGGAGTTTCTTCTGACACTGGTTTACATCATCTCAGAGTAATGTTTTGAGAATAAAGCATACCAGAAAAAAAAAAAAAAGATTATATGGCTCTGAATAGAAGCTGGTGCTCAAAGAGCTGATGCATGTTTTAGCGCTCAGAATGTCATACCTGGGAAACAAGCAGTCACATCTTTGGCTCATGTGAACAAGTACAGCTCCCAAGACCTCAGCTCTCCTCAGCCTGAGCCTTCCTTGACCAGCATTTGGATCTCCCTGCATGTTCCCTTGGGACCACTTTGCATGAGGTTGTCGTCTGCAAAGCCCTTAGAGCAGACAGATCTGTCTGTCGAGGCTGGGCTGTGCCAGGCACATCAGTCCTCTCTGGCCCAGAGGTGGTTGGCTTCTTTTCAGTTTTGCTCTGAGCACACCAGCGAGTGAAACTCTACTGTTACCAATGCAAAATGCATGAACTTCACTGAGATGAGTGCCCTCTGCTTAGTGCTCGGGGGAGAAGGCTTGGCCTCTCACATACAGTATTTTGGCTCTTGTTTGGAGGTCACTGCAGGAATGATGCCAGCATGTAAATATGAATCTCACTGAATGCTGGTCACAGACAGGTTTAGGCAGGAGCTACTGCATCTCTCAGTGTGGTAAACACAAAACATTTTATGTTACAATTATCTTAGTGTGACTGTTATCACTGAGTTCCTCGATCTTTGAAGATTACCAAGTATAACTAAACAGGTAAACTCTGCGTCTGCAGAAATACTGTGCACATCAACAGTGCTGGGCTTATCTTAATACCAAAGCTCATTCAGTTACCTAAGTTACTCTATGTGTGAGATTTCAGGTTTTAAGGAAATTCCTGGTGGTGGCTGAGGTTCCTAAATAAAAGCTCTGTAGCTGCACATTTTATCCCGGTAACAGTGGTTAGTATTACATCAATGTGATTGCTTTCTTCCCTTCATGTTCTAATCATAGATCCAAAGCAGGCTGGCTGAAAGCGAGCACCAAATTTCAAGTGACTCACACAATCCTGAAGTGTCAACTCCACACCTTCAGCACACTCCCTGGTTACCATGTGGCAGCCAGAGATGTGTGAGCAGCTCCGACTGCATTTGCTGTCACTGAGCAATTGTAACACTGAGGGAGAACACAAGAAAGCCATAGCTTCAGTGGCCAAACAGCACCCTCATCCTTTCATACAGCTCTGACTGTTAGGTCTCAGAGACTGTGTCCAATGAAAGGGTCATCTATAGAACAAAGTGTGTGAAGATTCCACTGTTTCTACCAGTCATAGCTGCAGCTCTCCCCATCCTTTTAATGCACTGTGACAGAGGAAGGCAGCTCTAAGTTACTCAATAAGTGTACGTTCTCTTTGTTTTACTGCAAGGTACGTCTGTGCCTGCTATGTAAACCTGCAGACACCATGACAACTTATCTTGTAGTGTCTATGCAGAGATTTACATTCTAGCAGATGCTTGAAGAGCCATCACTGCTATTACCACTGAGTGGTGCTGGTTACTTCCAGTGACCATAAACAAAATGTGGTTCTGGTCATGGGAAAAATAGATACTACATATTTTTCCTGCTTGTATGCTGTCCATTATGTCATTCTCTTCAGTATGAACTTTCAAGTCAGGTTGTCTTATCATTGCAAAGCTTTAACGTCTGAGAAAAAGAAAGAATATTTAGCTAGATAACAATGCATTTCAGCTACAAAGGTGACCTCTAGCTAGAAAATGAACACCCAGGTCACAGACAGGACTGTGTTTTTCTTTCTAACTCCTCTGAAATTAGGGGGAGATGAAAAAAAAAAACAGCCAAAACAGACTGCATGATAAAAGCTCTAAGAAGTAAAGGTTTACTGAGCATATCTAAGCTGAGATGACTTGATGAATACATCATGAGCTGACAGCCTAAGTGGTTTATCTCTGTATCACTACTGAGTTACTTCTCTGTTAATTCCCTCACTCTGTAAAGCTTAGTTTATGCATTTTCTTTTATCTTTATTAACGTTTAAACACATTCCTGGAGTATTTCAGATATTTTCTGACTTGATGTACTTTCTCTTTGTTGATACTAATTTATTTCCATAGTCCATTACCACCTTTGAAATGCTGAAGTTTTTTTATTCCGTCTCAGCTTTGCCCAGTTGATCAGTTTTAGGGAAGAGCGTGATGTTTAATGCAGCACATCAACACAGTATCACATGCAAAAGTGCTCAGTGGCTGTAGGAATCTAACCTAGTAGTGGAGATAGCAAACTATAAAGTCAGCAGGGAGTGGTGGTCATATCAGACAAAACCAACAAATGCAGATGCTGGCAAGTGGGTGCTACTTTATTCTCCTTGCCCAGCTGCTCATAATCCACTGCATGAGTTGTTATCAGCCCATCTCAAAGCCTGCCTTTCTTCTTGATTTAGATTTCAGCTCTTGATTTTCCACCCACGCATTGTGTTAATTTGCCTCCCTCGTGTTGAACAGAGAGCATATCAAGGGCTGTCATTCTGCTCAGCTTAATCTCCAGGCATAAAAAGTACAAAAAGCCCCACAATTTCAGAAAGCTCGCTGATTAGTCAGCGGAACCACTGTCGTGGCAACAGCAATGCAGAAAACACCTTTACAATTGCACCTGCGCATGACGAGCAGTGACACAAGCCACAAAGAGATCTCGTAGGTCAAGAAGCCTCTCAGCCATGAAAGTAAAGTTCAGTTCTGTCACACTCAGGATAGCTATGGAATTTCTCAGCAGCATGTTAACCAGCACCACAGAAAAGAGCTGATAAGTTATAGTTGTACCACAGCAGTTGTGGTGAATGTGCTTTGCTGGACTTCTTTAAATTCTCTTCCCTAGTCTCTCCTCCTCCATACAAAGGCCAGGGGAGTACCATGTATATCCTTGCACATGGCAAATACTGAAGTCCCTGTTTGCTTGCATGGAGGATCAAAAGTCTCCTAGTATTTTTTGCATCCTACAATACAATTGATGCAATGGGGGCAGTGAAGTGTTCAGTTGTGCTTGCCAATGATTTCAGGAGGAAAGATGAAGATCTCATTGTATTTAAAATGAGATGTCGTGCAAAAGTCCTGGCAAAGTGATGACTTAAATGAGGTATCTTGCCACAGATGTTTTCCAGGATTGGATTGAACTGCTCAGTGCAGGTTCTACTCTATGGGTAAAGTGTGAGATTTCAGTATGTGCAGTTTTAAGATACATTCAAGTATAGGTATCATCAACATCTCTCTTTAAAGAGCACACTCATGTTGAATCCTCATGAGAGGTTCATGTTCCTTCCTCTTTAATAATGCACAACCTTGTAGCTTGTGCTGTCTCTAGGAAACATTGGCAACCTGCAGGAGAAGCAAGGGATTCTTTGGAGACAGCTGTTTTCACACATTTAGATGCTCCTGTTCATGTCCCCAGTTTTGCTGTGTACTCAGTGTTATACATATATTGCATAGCACACATGTACATGTAGGCACACCTAAATGTATCGAAAAATACACTTGCATACAGACATATATATACATATAAAGCACATGCACATCCTTTTTTGGGATTCAACTTTTTGTGGAGTGATCACAGTTTAATTCAGCCGGTCTGTGCTGGCAATTGTACAGAAAATGCTCTGTATTATGCACTGTTCTACATAATCGTTCTCATATCTCATCAATTCTCCTCTTTGAATGTAAGGAACTTTACAAACCAGTGACCACTGATGTATAGTATATGCTGGGCCATCTATAGCTCTTTTGTGTATGAATGTACCTCTACATATAAAATGACAGATCTCTAGTTGATACATTGATTAATGAACCAGTACTGTTCCGTAGACACCACTGAATCTCTAGATTTACTTCTGCAGAGCTTCTGATCTGTGATATTCTATGATGCACAAAAACCAAGAAGATCTATTGAGCTTTAGGTATAACAAAGTTACTATATAGAGTAGGAAAACAGGTTAAAAAAAACTGGAGACTGAAAAAGATAAGCCTAACTATAACCTATGTCTAATTTTGCATATAAGCAGCAACACCTTAGTTTTGCATTTTTACTGATATTTCCATCTGTGAAGCTAATTGACTCACTGCGAGCCCAAGCAGAAACTTCAAGTACAAAGAAGATAACAGATATTTCTCATTCTCCAAACTAGATCCATTGTTTAAAAAACTCTCATGTTGCACATCCAGCACACACTGTGACCAGCAATAGATGAATGTGTCTGTTACTAACACAGAGATTAAATATTATTTATTTTGCATTCAGTTCCAGTAATTTGGAGAATGGAATTCTGTATGGGAACAGAAGATAACACTTCAACAACAGGTCAATGAGAAGAAAAGAAAGACAGTGAAACACAGCAACTGTGTGAAAACATACAGAAATTCAGAAGGTTAAAAGGGTTGAGCCAGTATTTTCTCACAAATAAGATTACACATAAACAGAAAGCAATTTTCCTCACTATCTGTGGCAGTAAAAGTTAATGCCCTATGAAGTGTCTTGTTGCAATCTAAGCAAGCAGGAACCATAAGTCTACAAGACCTGTAAAAGATCTCTACATGCCCCAAAGAAGGCAGCAAAGGCAGTAAGCATCTTCAAATTTTGTAACAGAATAAGGAAATGAAACAGGAGATCAATACCTGGCACAGCTATAAAGAAAAATGAACATGTATTTGGAAATGTCTTGGAGAACTCACTTCAGTGCAAATGTATAGTTTTAGTGATGAATGACTTTAGAATCTTTTCATGAGAGGGAAACAGAACTTGACCCAAAGATGCTGGATTTGCAATGACAGAAGGAGTAGTCAAAGTTCAGGGAGACATGAACTGACTCAGTAAACAAAGCAAAACATATAGGCAGCTGGGAACACCACAGATTCTTCTGTCTCCAGTATGAGTTCATTCTATATGCACTTGTAAATGTGAGTTATCTACAAATGTCAGACAGGCCTCCAAGAGCAGAACCATAGCTAGGACAATGCTAACTAGAATCTGCCTCAAGGGTGGTCTCTACCCACAGAGGACACAGGAAAAGGGAAAAAAGCCAAATTTGGGATTGTGAGGAGGAAATAAGTTGGTATAGCTTGTGTTGTACACAACAGCAACCAACAAAGCAATGGTGGAATTAAATAGTCCTAATGGAGCTGCAGCTTCTCTCACCACAAACCCTTCATATCAGCAGCACCAAGACGAATCAAGCACCTACAGAAACAAGTTTGCTCCTACCCAGATGGAAGCTATCCAAGAGAACGGGTTAGAGTTCATCTCATCAGAGCAGGAAAACCAAATTCACACTGCAGTGGTTAGTTGTGTCAGGAAATAAAAGTTAAGCAGCAGAAAAGAAACCAATTTACAGACCTGTTGCAGGGAGTTCATGTGTACAGCAACTTAAGACCATCTACATCTGTATAAGTGATAAGGTACAAATCTGAAAACATAGCACAGTGGATGCATTAAATGCAATGAGGGAGACTGCCTGTGCAAATGGAGTTCTTACCGCTGGGTACCATATGAAACCAGAATTTTCAGCTGAAACAGGAAAGATTCATTGCAAATATTGCTTGAGTTGAGATTATCCTTATCACAGACAGATAGGAACCCATGAGCTTCAAACACGCTTGCTCCTCTGCTCTCCTGAAACTCCATCTGAATACAGTCTGGAGCCCCCAGCACAAGAAGGACATGGAGCTGTTTGGATGGGTCCAGAGGAGGCCACAAAGATGATCAGAGTTTTCAAGCACTTCCCTCACAAGGACAGCCTGTGAGAGCTGGGATTCCTCAGCCTGGAGAGGAGAAGACTCCAGGGAACCTTACAGCAGCCTTCCAGTACCTGAAGAGGGCCCTCAGGAAAGCTGGAGAGGGACATTTTAGAAGGGCGTTTTAGAAGTGACAGGATGAGGGGAGATGTTTTTAAACTGGAAGAGGGTAGATTTAGACTAGATATCAGGAAGAAATTCTTCACTGTGAGCATGGTGAGACACTGGAACAGGTTGCCCATGAGGCTGTGGATCCCCCCTCCCTGGAAGCATTCAAGGCCAGGCTGGATGGGGCTGTGAGCAACATGGTCTAGAGGGAGGTGTCCCTGCCTATAGCAGGGGGTTGGAACTAGGTGATCTTAAAGGTCCCTTCCATCCAAATCCATTCTGTGATTCAATGATTGTAATATGGGAGATGCTTCCCTACATGAACCTCAGTACTAGTATAAACCAGGGATAAAGTCACAAGCAGCATTTCTCTTCCCGTCTCAGCAATACCACAGCATGGTTAATTGTATCCAGCTATCAACACAGGTTCATCAAAACCTGAAGGAAGATTTCCCTCTGATTCAGGTGCATAAGATAATCCCTATAATAGTGGAGTTTGCTATATCAAGGTGAATGCAAGAAACTGCCACTCAAATCAACTCTAAGGTGATTTGCATGGAGCACTGATGTCACAGGAAAACTTTGGTTCACTCTTTTATTGTGACTAGGCATCAATGTCTGATAGGAAAGAGAAACCAAGAAACATCAAACACAACATCCAAACTCTTAAAACCAGGGCAGTAGGGTTAGAAGTAAAGCTCAGACATATCAGGCAGACATGAAAAAAATGTGCTTTCACATTTGAAATGGGGAGAAGAGGTGATGGTCTCAACATCCATGACTATTGCAAGCACAGAAAGATGAAGTCTTCCAAGGAGCAGCCACAGCACTTAACATGAGCAGTGCTTCCAGTTTTATGGGCATAAAGACTTTTGGAACAAGACGGCACATTTTGGTTTCCCAATACCTTTTTTACAGCTGAAAATGATAAATGAAACCCTGGCAACAAAACTAGTTCATTATCTTTGTTCAATCCAAAGCACAGAACAGTTCCTGAAGTTGTGATGGGAATAGGTGTAGCCCCAACACTGATGTGAGAGAAGAGAAGAATTTGCTTAGATTTACGTATGCAGATGCAGAAGGGAAGTATTAAGGGTACAAAACTCCACCTTCTTTCTTTGAGCTCTTCCTTGTTTGTTTTTGTTTAAAGTTTTATGGCTAAGTGATGAATAAGCTGCATGCAAAAGAGTTGGCCTCACATTTTTCAGATTACATCTGTAACTAGAAAAGGATAGAGGCCATTCCCTGGCCCCAGCAAGAAAAGTATATGGTGTCAGAGCACTTATATCTGTACAGATAAATCTCTACTCCGCATTCCTATTTCCAGTACAAGGTGGTCAAGCCCATATCTGCTTTTCCATGTTGGTCCCATTGCATGCCAGAGCAATCTCTGAAAGAACACTCATTAGTGTGAGCCAAATCAGACTTAAGAGCATGCTGATTATTTAACAGTACACCTATCCGCAGTACAGAGCATAGCCCTGTGCCGTGACGCTGTTCAGTTTATGAGCACTGAGGTAGCTTTATAGCCTCTTGAAGTGGTGCACAGGGAAATCAGGCTGGAGTTCATTCACAACAAGGTTTTGAGTCCTCTGCATGATGACCACGGGCTAGGGCCAGGAGAATGGAAAAGGCAGGACATGTCTTCAGAGAAACATCCTACAGGTGTGGGAGCTGATACCTGACAGTAAGACTGTGGCTGGGTCCTACACTGAAACATTGTGGAGTTGTCATCAGAGCTATGAGGATTAGTCAGTTGTCTGCAGAGCAGAGTCTCGACCCATGTTATTTCCTGTTTTAAAGCAATGTGCACAGAAACTTATGCATACCCACACACACAACCACAACGGGTGGTATGACTGAGTAATTCAGTGTATTCTGGAATGTTATATTGGAATTCTGATTATTTCAGAGGCTCTTTGTAAAAACTTCCTGTGTAAGAGTAGAAACACCAGCATGCAAGCACTAGTCCTGCTAGTACTTAAGTTACACACATTGGTCTGGGTGCGTATTTCTACTAAAAAATGCAGGGTTTTTTCGGCTAAGCAGATGGCCATAAACTTTAGCATAACTATGCATTGTATTTTTGAAAAGTGCTGATCATGCCTGGATGTGAAAGGAACTGATTGGCATGAAGAAGCCTTACTTATTTAATCAGAAGATGGGAAGTTGCCTAAATCAAGTGTAGTGATGTATTTGTATGTAGGACTGATTTTTGCTTTGAGCAAAGTTTTGATTTGATTTAAATCCCTGATTTAGAGAATCTGAAATGCTTGCCTCAAAGGGCAGTATCAGTGTTTATTACACTCCTGCAGCCCCCATTCAGCAGTGCTGGAGAAGAGAGCTTTAATCAGTCTGTTCACTGAGAGCGTCTATTTCTTCTTTCCAGGCAACAAAAAAATGCTATTTTTGTATGACTGTGACAAAAGGAGGGAAAATGGGCTTTCAATTTAGGTGATTGTCCAGGAATGCATAGAACAAAAAATGTTACCACAAGCACACAACAGAAAACACAATTTAGGAAGACAGATAACATCTTGCACAAAACCAGAAGCCTATTTCTTAAGGTACCATTGGGGCTATTTCATTATTTGCAAATAAAATGGTCCCAGCTGGTTAAGACGGTACCTGATTCACATGTGCCACTGCTTACAGAACTGTCAGCATATCTGCAAGACAAGGTCACCTGGATACATGGCATTTCATTTCAGTCACTGCTTCTGTAAAGAAGCAGACTGCTCCTGAAAATGCAAAGAACTCCGTTTAATGATTAACCACCAAAATGGTTTCTCACTTTATAATCAAGGGAAAGGGCAAACCACTATGACCACTTCCAGAACCACACATTTTATGAGAAAAAAGAATATAATCACCTCAATCTCTAATATTACTATAGAAAATGCAGACTGGAATATTTTATAGAAAGCCTCTGATGTATTAGAAGTTCTCCTGCCCTCTGTATCTCAGAGTGTATCACTTCCTACAGAACAGCAGTACTTTGCCTCCAGCAACTCCCTTCACAGTTCTTTCAGGACTGGGAAACCTTGCCTGGTGAGATTGGTTTTCTCCCTCTAGGACATTTTGATATAGAAGTGCTGTTTTATGCATCTTTATTTCAATAAAATAAACTAAATAAAGTTGATTGTTGCTGTGTTTGCTTTTCTGGTTTCAGTATTTTTACTGTGTGTAACAGATGGATCTGCTAGCAATAAAAACAGATAAAGTTGCTTAACATTTTCTGTGACGTCTCTGTTTTCAGATGCTTATATCTCATTTTATCCTGTTGGGCTAAAGCATTTCATGCTTGCTTCTTGCCTCAGATTGATTTTTTTCTCCCTGTTTTTTCACAAAAATGATTATTCTACTTCTGAGAATCAGAAAATAAATAAATAGATTTGCTAGTGTTAATTTTGCTCTTGTAAGGCCATTTGGGATGAGAGTGCTGCATTTTGATAGGAAAGTTACGGTGGAATGAATTCAATTAACAGGTTTACAACTTGTAATCCATGGGCTGATCATATGAAGATTACAACTACTGTGAGGAAGCTTGTAACTCAGAATCATAGAGTCATGGAATCATTTGAGTTGGAAGGGACCCACAAAGGTCCAACTCCCCTATGCTGAACAAGGACACTTACAGCTTGATCAGGTTGCTCAAGCATCCTGACTTTCAGTGTCTCCAGAGATGGGGAATCCACCACCTTTCTGGGCAACCTTTTCCAGTGCCTCACCATCTTTATTGCAATAAACTTCTTTCTATCCAATCTAAATCTTCCCTCTTTTAGTTTGAAACCATTTCCACTTGTCTTGTCACAACAGACTCTCTAAAGAGTTTGTTAACTTCTTGCATAGATCTTCTGAGCTCTGTGGATTTAAAAGAAGTCATTTAAAGGCATAAAATAACTTGGAAACACTACTACCATAGAAAACAGCAGAATCCTTAACATTACACCTCTGAAGATTTTAGCAGGTACATATGCTCACACACACACATACAAACAACTCTGGAAGAGATGTACTGCCTTATGTTAGAGAAATACGACCTAAAGATGGCCTGAGGATTTCAGGAAGAACACTGTCCGCACCAAAATAGTTGGAATATTTTTCTGTTGACTTTGCTGGAGAAAGTATCGTTTCCTTGGTGAAGCTCCCCACACCCTTATATTTTAAGTAAAGTTATGCAGCTCAGGCTGCTCCTACACAGAAAATACAGCTTTTACCTTCCCCTCTTCTGCATCCTCCGCACACGTTCCCAGGCAGCTGTGGCTCCTGCTCTTTGCTCAGCTGTTCCCAGGCCCTACAGGCTCTTGGATATTTCAGAATTGGTCTGTGCCAGAGCAGCTGCTTTCCACACCACTTAGCTGAACACCTTTAGCACTGGCTGGTCAGGAACCCTCCGTGGGCCAGCAGTGCTTTATCCCCAGACTGTGTGCACCACCACAGCACCTGTGACTTTTTCTGTATGTGATATATATCTAGAAATGAGGATTCCCCAGGAAAACATAGCTTTAGTAATGCTTTCAATAAAAGTAAATTAATCAGTTAAGATTTGTTCAGCAATTACTCTATGTATTGAGCTACACAACTGAAAATAAACAATAATTAGCCTTGCGTGTTTGGCTAATTATATAAATATTTGCCAAGCATATTTTCAAACTAAACTTAACTAGAATCCGTCTAGGAATTCTCCCAGTGTGAAGAATTGTACCACAAATTACAGAGTTGATGTTTAATATACGTCAGTATTTTTCCAAGGAAACTTGCACGATACATGCACATATACTGAAGATTCTTGGCTGTTGTAAATTCTAACCCCATTTTTCTCATCAAAATCATATATAGCAACATATGACGTGCTTTTTTGTGTTTTGATTGTTTTTTTTTTGTTTTGTTTTTTGTTTTGTTTTTTTTTATTTTTTTAAGCTGACCAGCTCCTCCAGTCATTTAACTAAATTAGTAAATTTGCTGGAATGTGCTCCAGGCGGGACTCTGCTCTGGGACTGCTCAGGCAATGAAGTGAAAGCAGAATGCAGCCTGATTATAAAGTGTAGCTGTTCACTAGGGACACTAAGATTAGAAATCCAGAATCCTCACTGCCTGCCAGTTACTTCCAGTTATAAACCGAAGTGTTAGCCAGGGACTGTAAAATCTTTGATGATTTTGGCATGGTCAGTAAGGATAGTGTGATTCTGCTCGTGATAAACAGATAGAATAATGCTGAAGAGCAAGGGAAATACTCAAAATTAATTATAATATAGGAACAAAAGGGAATTCTGGCTTCTAAGCAAGCTACTGTGCTCTTGTACTTAGAGAAACAATAACATATTAGGACATAGAATCAAAGAATTGTTTGAGTTGGAAGGGACTCTTAAATATCATCTAGTCCAAGTCCCTTGTGACAGGGATACCTACATCTAGATCAGGTGCTCAGAGCCTCATCCAGCCTGATCTCAAGTGTCTTCAATGGCTCCAAGGTGTGCAGGGACTGCTTTCTATTGCCTGAATCATTCCTTCACTTAAAGCCAAGGTCTCAATGATAGTCTTTGCTATCTCCATTCTTGCAGTCTGCTTTTCACTGGGCTTTCCAGCTACCTTCCTTAACACAATGTACATTACGTACGTTCTTCTCCACTGGTGAACATCATTTTCACTCCTTAAAGATGAAGTGATGGGAGGAGAAGGGAGGGGAAGGGAGGAGAGGAAGGGGGTGCAGAGAAGGCATCTTTTTGCATCCTTGCATTTCAGCTCATCCCATTCCAGCACCCATCCATCCAGCATTGTGACTGTTCCAGCTATACCACACAGCCACTCAGAGCCCTTTCTGAAGAACACAGATGCCACACTGGTCTGTTTGTACAAATCTTCTCACTAAACTGAGCTGGGCTGTACACTCAGCAAGCTGAGACCAGTCATCACTCGTATGGTTTCCAATTTAGTCAGCAACAGCCCTGGATTTTTCATTACACAAAGTTATTTCCCCGTATGATATCTGCCACAGACGATAAAACTAAATAAATGGGTGAATATAATTCATTCACTGGTTTATGAACCTTTGGTCCCACAGAAACACTAGGATACGGCAACCCCAACTGCAGTGCTGCTACAAGGGAGAGACAAAAAGCCACGCCGGAATACAGCATTGCCAGCTCACGGGGATTTATTCTAAGAAGCTGAATGTGCACCAGGATTGATGTTGATCCCCTCCTTTCTGGGTTCCTTGTCCCCACTGTAAAACATTTTCCCATAAACAACAAAGCAAGGCACTGTGATCTCAAGGGGAAACACATGCATCAGCTCCAGCTAGAAATGGATGTGTGTTTATTACGGTTTTGCAAAGTTTTAGGTGAACGATTCCTTGTAATGGCAAAACCCAGTTTGCCCCTTTAAAAATTGTAAGGGTGAAGTAGATATATAATCACAAAGTTATTATTCTCATTATTGTATTTTTTCACCTGCTTCTGGTTGCATTTTAATGCAAAAAGCAATCCAGAAATACCAGATGATCTGTAAACTTGTTGTCCAGTTGGGCTAATTATTATTGTGACACTGACCCTGCATGAAAGTTAAAAGCATGAAAGGTAGCTGAATTACACAGACATTGTTTGCTTTGGGATTTTTAACCTAAAAAGGCAAAGCATCACACAGTGCTCAGACAGAAATCATGCCTGCTATGAAATGCCAGGAAAGGGAGCTCAGTGCAAAACAGTCTTGAGAACACCAAGAACGTCCAGACTGGTACTGAGGACATTTGAATATAGTAGTTAATGCTTTTCAGGATTAGTGTTTAAATACACAGTGATGCAAATGTTTATTTATCCACAGAGTAGCAGATTGTCAGGATTGAGTATGCCAAAATATGCTTTGGCCGCAATCTGACAACAAAGCTTTGTCTGAGAGATACTGATCAGTCTGGGCAGCTGAAGTGACACAGAAGAGATTTAAAAAATCCACGGGGTCTCTCCTCTGAGGCATACATTAAGTGTCACCAGCACACAATTCTACTCATCCAATTTCCTGCACTACAACCAGATGAGAGGGTAAGATACTTTAGGGAAACAGATACATCAATTACTCTGTTCCTGGTGAAAGGGTTCAAAACTGCCTGGATCATTTTCTTGAGCACCTATATATTTTCTGTTTACAGATTTAAGGGTCTAAGGAGCACTTCAAAGTGCTGAACTTTAATTGCACAATTTCAGAAGCAGCTCTATAGAACGTTTACTTGTAAATAACCTCACCTGTACATACAGTTCAAATGAACTTTGTTTTGCTTGGTTGGTTTATAAAACGTTGCACACCTAACACCTACATTTAATACAAAGATTCTTGCAAAACGGAGTGGTGGTGTGGGATCTCAGTTACCCCACCAAATTCACTTCAAGGGTTGGAGCAGCTCCAATTGCATTTAATCAACCTCAGGGGAATAGCACCTGATGCACTCACAGCACTGAATGTTACCCATAGAGCTTCCTTCTATCCCCGTTCTGAAGGTTGGTTTTGATAATTTTGCAGGTTATGTTGAGGCTTGCTGAGTTACATTTTCATTAGTCATCCATAATGGGTGCTAATTAAGCATAATGCTGCTGCAGAGACTGTTGCAAAAGGCTTTTCTGTCTCTTCATAATCTGGTGTGACTTCTAAGTCTGCGATTGTACTCAGTATGGTCTCCACAGTGTGCCAACCCATACAGAGAATTTATGGTTCACCACCAAGACCAAATTATCATCGTACATTACCCAAAGGTGCCATACACAGATTTCCTATTTAAGTTTTTCCATTGATTGCAAGACCAGATTTGCCCATGTGCAAAGGAGCAGTTCTGAAGCAGCTGCTGGCAGCCTGCGGAACAGAAAGGAATAGAACGAATTGGCAGAAAAATGTCATGGATGAAAAGGAACTCCTTCTGTTATTATGCATTTAACCTAAACAGCTTTGGTTGTTCCAGTTCTGTTTTAAAAAGTCTTCCTATATCTTTTAATAGGAAACACCCTCTTGTCGAATCCAGACTATTAGCTCTATTAGAGTCATCATAATGATGACCATCCACAAAAATGTATGTAGATGTTAGTGTGGAATGAAATACTGTAAAATGGCAAAACATTATTTGAAGTTTCAGATCCATTAAATTAGTTACAGTGTTATCTGTCCAAAATTACTTTTAATCAAGAAGCTCTACATTCTCATTGCTAACTGAGCAGTCCCCCATCATCATAATGCAATAGAAAGAATGGTGGAGGAGTCCAAATTCAGCTGCTGGAGATTAGACAGGACAAGGCAGAGTGGTGTGCATAGAAAACTCTCTACACATAGCTTCATCATTAAAATTTCTCTAGCATGAGCAGAAAAGTTATTAAATTTCCAATAAAAAATGTTTAAATGTCATTAAAAAGTTTCAGTTCTATCATAATTCTCCTTAATGGTGAGAATTTCAGTGCTGGTTCTCAGTCTTGAAATTGCATTTTCAAAGAACTCTGAGCTTTAAGTCTCAAATTGCCTAATTACCATATTTATTGCTGGATTCTGTTTTCTAATCCCTGATGACTTTGTCGGATATATTTATGTTCCCTTCATTTTACTCTCATGCAAGGACATACAGGAACTAGTACGGATACCTGTTGCAGCCTGCGTAGAATAAGTGGCTCTCTTATCACACAGTAGTAATATTTATTTGGCTACCCATTATTAAAGACTCTGAAAACTATACACATCTACATATGAAAAATCATAGCAGTTGTTTTCCACTTCATGTTCATCAGTGTTATGCTTGCAGGACAGTCATTATAATCAATAAAAATGAAACATGAAGAGTAAACCACCCAGTCTCAAGATGATAGCATCAAAACCAGGTCTATTTCATTGAAGATTTGTAGAAGACCAATTCTTCTATTTCTCAGCTTCCTTTAATTAAAGTGTTGCCACAAAAGTATAATTCAAGAGAAGAAGCTGGATGTAATATTAATAAAAGCAAGCATCCAGGCAGTCCAGGAGTAGAAAAATCTTTAAAATATTCAAAGAAAGTCTCTAGATTTATTTGGCTCCTGTAAATTTTGGAAGGAAAGAAGAAGAGGAGAGATCATTGCTTGTTGTTGAAATTAAGATCTTATTAAACTGCAGCTCTCCTTTAATACTGAGTATATAGAAATGCCACGATAAACACTTTTTGCCTTTTCATGGATTAAATATTTTTTAAAAATATTGCATCCCTGTCCAGTTTCCCCAGCTTCTAACCTCTTCTACTCTACAGAACTTTCCCATCTTGAAGTCGACATCTAGCCTCAAGCAGGCATGTTTTGTTGCAACTTCAGCTGCTTTATACTAAAACATAAGATGTATTTTGATCAAAAAAGGAGAAAAATTATCTCTGAAAACATACAAATATTAAAATATCAAAATATCATTTTGGCAGTTCTAAAATATATCTTTGAAACAGAACACTATTTCAAAATGATCCCTTCTCTTGAACACTTCCAGAATGTTGGTACATAAAAAGAATCCCCAAAGGAAATGCAGACAGATTCTGCTGTTAAAATCCATCCCATTGGCATTACAGATAAGCAACTCTGCAAATCACAACATGCAACTAGTGACCATTGCAAAGTACCCTCTTCTGGTACTGACACTTAGTAAAGAATAAAATTAATAATAAGAAAATAAAATCTGTCAGTCATTTTGAATCATTAACTCTGTAGGTTTGAGGAAAGTTTAAATTTACTGTACTCGTTATAATCATCAGATACAACTTTGAAGAAATAAAGCAGGTCCTTCATGTTGATTTCCTTTTTTACCTATTACCTCAGGAAAGGAGAACTTTAAAACTATGAGCAAAATCCAGCTGTGGAACTATAGTGTCTTAAATTCATAGGTTGTACATTACTCTGAATTTTGGTTTTCTTTCACGAACCTAAGGGACAAGACATGGCGAAGAGTCCATGCTGCCCCTAAAATTGGTAGTGATCAGAATAGGGTGGTTAACTTATTTTTCTGTAGTTAATGATTGATATGAAGAGAACTGTGCTTCTAATAGTTACTGAATTAGAAACCATATGCCAGAGAACATTTGCTAAAAATAACAGAAAAATGAAAGACAAAGTATGATCTGCAGGAACATAGAAAAAAATAATGTGCTGCATCGAACACGTTGGGTTGTTTATTTTTGCCTTCTATTCCAGCAGAAATCTACTTTACACAGACATGTATATAAAAATTTTAACCAAATGTGGGTGAAAATAGGAAATATTTTTAAATGTACAGTGAGTTGTAGGTAATTTTTAGTTTTGCAAATATATTTCAAAGCGTGAAAAAATGTAAAGGATGTAAGCTTGTATTGTACAACAAAGCAGCTAATTTCCATTGTTGGACCTCAGATAGAAATATTAGAATGCATCCTACCCAGAAAGTAATGACATGAATCACATGTCACTTTCAACAGAACAAATTTGCACCTGTTTCACAAGCATAGTAAGCATAGTAAAGTGACAGAGTTCAAGAAGAACCACTCTTTTGGCTCTTTTGCCAAAGAACTAACTAACACAAATGTGTGTTCCTCTTGCAATAGACAGTCTGGATTCATTTCAGACTTAGATCCCTAACAAATTAATAGTTTACCTGTTAGTTAGTTGTATATTGAGCATTTTAAGCTTTGCTGTTCTGTGGGTTTTCGAACAGTGGTCTGTACTGACAGTCGCTAACTTCAGGACCAGCACTCAATGCCTGATATCAGCATAGCTTCAATGTGTACAGCTTGCCTTCTTGATGTGAAAAAGCCTAGGTACAAGCTTATGTCCAGAAAGCAATAACTAAAATATGCGGAAAAAACTCATTCCAAACTGGCCAGTGTATGAAACTGGGTAATTCTCCACTGTGCTAAGAAAGATGGAGGAAATTATTTTATACAGGTTTGGACCATCAGGCAACTTAGAAACTTGGAAAAGCACTGTCATAGGAGACATCAAATGCAATCCTATCTGCGGACTCTTTGCTATTCAGCCAGCAAACAAAACTTGGAATATTCTGGCTCTTTGGCCTCTGAAGCTTCAGCAGCATTTTTATGAGCAAAGAAGGGTTAATTCTAATTCCTCAGATTAACTATGACTTGACTTTCTCAGCAATCTGCGTTTAAGCCCACTTCTCCTCACTCCCCCAGTGTTTTTTAGCAGTGTATTTGAAGCTTCAAAGTATTTTCATCTAACAGATATCACTTTCCATCTTAGATGTAGATAATTTTGGTGGTGTATTCTCAATATTGGTCTTACATTCCCTTCCTGCTTCACATAGGCCTTGGATGATGTAGTGGAGAGCAGCTTGCAAAGTGGATTGGCAGCTGTGGATGAAGGCTCACTTGGAGTGAATTATTAGAATGAGAAAATTAGCCTGGATGGCCAAGGTAACAAAACTAAAATTGTATCTTGCTACCAAAGAGAGGGGTCATGGAAACTACACAAACAATAACTGAAATGATTAAAGCTATAAATAAAGCTGAGGAGGAAAAAAAATCAGTAATCATGATAACATACAAAGTCAATTTGTAGTCATCTGATGTAAGATGCCTAAGGCAGGACATAGGTCTCATGAGGCTCCCTGTGTGGTCAATGGAGACAGAGGGCAATTCAGCCAAGAGCGCAATTTACGTGTCTAATAAGCCTGGAAAGCCTAGAGCTCCTCATCCTCCCCTGGCTGCTCACAACACAAAGGAAAAAAAGGCTTTCAGATTTCAGTACCTCAGTTTGATGGTTCAAGCAGGCTATGCAGTGTAGATCCCTCAAAGACTTCAGCTCGTGGAAAGGTCCAGCTACACCGTAAATGATCCAAGGATGTATGAAACAACTCCTCCCCAGGGCATGCAAACCAAGACAGCATCTTGGGCAGAGAAAAGGAGGCTGTAGCAAAGTGGGTAAAAGAGAGGAAGACCCCAGCTGGCATGGAGAGCTGGCTTGGCTTCATAGGCAGCTGCTGCTCTCTGTTTCCTATTCAATTAGAGCACAAAAAAACCTGAAAGGAAGATTGGGTGGATTTTTGAATCATGTTCTATTGTCACTTCACTGGGTAGGGAAGCACTCTAATATCTGTTTACAGAAGCAAATATTTGCACTGCCTTTGACAGAACAAGTTTCTGAAATCAGAGCCTGTCTAACTTCTGAATGGGTGGGCATTTATCCTAATGCCTTTTGTTTATGAAGGAAGCAGCCCCCTCTAAGAAAAATTTCTTATTAGAGACAGAAGGAGAATAAGGCAGGAACTTGAATGCACAGGGTAAACACAAGGTAAAGATCAGGCTTTCAAAGAATTAATTCTAAAGAAAAAACATTAAGGCAGCAACTCAGAAGATACATTGCTGAAAGAATCAAAGCCTCAGAATCCTAGAACAAGCACACTCCTTATAAATTTCAATTCATCCGCAATCCAACATTAATGGATTTTATGCCACAAAGTCAGGGTTTAGTAGCCTAAAATCAAAACCTACTAGATTTCCTGTAACTATTTAACCCAAGGAGAATAATATCTTAAGAAACACTGACTGAAACAATAACCCAGATTTCTTCAAGACTTAACAGTAATAGCTACAAGACTTCAGAAATCAGCAGAGTGCTTTCATATACATATACATATACACACACTGCCTTAATGCTCTCTCTTTTCAATAAATTACTTTTCAGGATATTAAAATGTATCCTGTGCTGAAACTGGGTGCTGCAGCGTTTTGCTGAATCAAATCATCCAGGCCTTCTAAATGAAACTTTTCATTATTACTTCTCCAATTCATTTTTAATCTTCACTGTGGTACTATAGATCATGCATACTAAGACTTATGTTTTCATCAACTGGGTTAAATGTACCTCAAAATCCAGACGAGAATAATTTCAAGGAGTGCAAATCCTTGTAACAAGCAGTTTCTTTTCCTTACAGACATATTGCACAACCGATTTTGAAACAGACTGAGAGTGAAAGAACACCAAAATAACATTATTTTAGATATCTTCTTACAAACACATCTTTCAAAATTAACCTGAACACAATTAATACTAAAAAAACACCAATGCTGTGCTAATAAGAAATATTATAAAAATATTAGTGAAAAGTGCATAATTTGATAACAGCCAACTTGTCCATGGTCTAATCAAATTAAGTAGGTAATGAAGGTAACTGCTGAGATCTGAAGTAACTTGGACAGATTTTTTAAGTCTCTCTTTCTCTTTTCCTGGCACTATGCTGAACATATTGGTCTTTACATCTGGGCTGAGGAAAAGGGGGAAATTAATTTCTGTACCAATTTATTACAGTAGCTACCAGTCAGCTTGAAAAACAAGGAGACAGCACATTTCCAAATAAATATATTTATCAGAATGGGTTTATACGAATGATGCATTAGACAGTCAGTGAGAGTATAATTATGCTTCTATTCCTTTCATATTGCTTCTTCTCCTAGTATTATTTCTTGAACTGTGCCAAAGCAAGATGTGGTGGTCCAACAGTGAGTCAGACTGAGGAACTGATCTTGCTGGAAAACAACCCAAGGGAAAAGCAAAGACATTACATCTTTTGACTGGGTTAGTTCCAATATGGCTCACAACACAACCGTAGAAGGATTTGCTCGAGCACAGCAATAGAACAAGGTGGCTTGAGCAACAGAGAGGGACAAAACAGCAATTGCAGAAGCCAATTTACACAGCCTTCCTTCCTAGGCTCTTCAGTTTTATTCTCTCTTTGAAAATATTCCCAAAGCACATACAAATTTCGGATGCATTTTCTATTGGACACTGATTCAGACATCGCTGATCTGATCTAAAGCAATTAGCCTCTTCACTTTCATAGATTTCAAATCCCAGGAGATGTCCCCTGGTACACCAGTTTAAGTGAGGTCAACTCCTTGTCTAGACAGGGTGCCAAGAGCAGAACCTTCGCCTTTTGTTCTATAAACCTACTTACACTTTTTCTGGATTGATGATCAGGAAGAGGGCTGAGGATTTTTAATTATCCACTGAATCCCAGCCAGCAAAAAAATGCGCTAACTTTGGAAACATATTCCTTTACGTGTGAATTTAGTTAATTTGTGCATGTGCTTTTAAATTAGTCATTATGTAAATTCCCTTGATATCTTAAGCAGAATAAGCTCTGCTATGCTTAACTTTAAATTGTTTTGTGCAACTCAGAAAATGGAACAATCACAGAAGCATACCCATGAGAGTGTGTTTGATGAAGGGGCAACCAATATGTTTCAGGCTTTGTTTTTAAATAATACACCCCTAATACACGGTCGTAATTTCTCTCTGATTTTATGAGCTGCTGCCTCTGAAATGAAGCCACTGAACTTCAGTCAAAATCCCATCAATCATTGCTTAAAAGAGAAACCCAAGGTGGAGCATAAAAGAATATTATTTTCCATGCACTATGTGGCCTGTGTTGCTTTATGCATTGTTTGTTCTGGGGAAGTCTCTGTTAAGTCAGGGTGTTTTCTTTTCACTGAACTGGAAAGCAGAATGACACTGTAGAAATAAAAATGCTTGGTTAGCTCATTTTCCCTAAGTGTAAAACCTGTAGGTAAAGTTGGACAAGTCTCCGAGGTTGATGGACTAACCATGCACTTACAGTTCTGCTCATGTTCAAATTTTCAGCCTGATTAAATACCATCATTATCTTCTTTCAAATTTATGGCTCAATTTTGCTAAATCTAGCTCCACTGAAGCCAAAGTGGCACTGGACCTAAATCCAGCTCTGTTGGGTCTGGCAAGGGGAGAACTGAAGGGATGATGCCTGGCCTCTCAGAAAGTCCATGCAGAATTCAGGATTTGCAGACTTTTTTTTAAATTACTCCTAAGAAATGGTGTTTCCTTCTAGGATTAATTCTGTGACCACGGGTCTCTAACAATTTATTGCCACTCTTTGTTTTACTTCAAGCACCAGTACACCACCTCTCCCCAGGGAAAAGAACATGGCTTACTTAATCTATAATAATTCAGCTAAGCAAAGCAAAATGCTATTTATTTAGAGAAAGCATTACATAACAACCCAACAAACAGAACCTCTAATCTCCAGCCACTTTTGTCCATACTGCTTCAAAGCTTCTGGCAAGATCTTGCAAGGAGCAAGAAATAGTGTCATCTGGCACAGCACTGCCCTTGGCCCAGTTGTTTCTGGGTTCTCTTAACTAAACCCAATCAGGATATGGCCCCTCTCAAGATGCAAAACACCAGTGAACAATAAAATTTATCCACTACTGCCTGTTGTGCCCAGTGGATCCCCCCAGCAATCTCTAGTTCTCTTTTAGCTATATGAGTACATTAACCCCCTTTGTAAACCATCTCTGACTGTCCCAGGTGACAGCATCATAGCACGTCTGAAAAGCATCTCTGAAAATCCAAGGTTTCCAAAATGTTGCTTTTCTCACTAGAACTGTTCAGGAAGTTGAAAGGAAGAGAGTCAGAGAGATGGGTTTCCAAGGCTCTGTGCAAGTACTGGAAGTGTCTCAACAGTTGGAGAGGCAATTAAAGCAATTGTATTTAGAAGAGTATGCTAAAAATTATTTTATCAAGAGAATTTTTTATTGAATAACAGGACACTATAGCTGACTGTAATAGGAATCTGCTGCAGGCAAAAATACAAATGTATAAAAACATCCAAACTAAACGCTTTTAGAATGCAGTAGTAAAAAGCATTTCTAAACAACAGGCTCTTGCAATCAAAAATCAAAAAATAGGAAGAAAATTGCAACATTCGGTGGAAACTAGATAGTTCCTTACAGGGCTAATGATTTGGAGATTGTACATTCCTTTCAATAGAAGCATCAAAGAATCCTGGATACATTTCCTGCATCACTTGTCCTGATCCCAACTTTCCCAGCCCTCCCAAAGCCTCCTCTCAGCAGAGGCTTCTCCAGCCTTCTGTCTGGCTGCCCCACATCCTGCTGGTAAAAGCAATCAGTAAAATAGCCAGATGTGCTTGCTTTTATGAGAAAAAAAAAAAAATTGCTAAAGCAAGATCAGCACAGTACACAGAAGTGCCCTAAATAGTTAAATTCACCAGCAAAGGCTGTAGATGTGATAGACAGGGACAGAAATCCATGCTTTTGTGGCACTGTGATGGTTACTGTTACAGACAACAGGGCAGCACAAAAAACTGCCTATGTCTTGGCATTACCTTTGCTAGTAAAGTATGAAGGAGTTTTTAAGATGGGACTCAAAGGGTGCTTCTTTTTTGACTCTTCTATTCCTCACTGTGTATTGCCTGGCCTTCTGTCGTATAAACTCTTTAACTTCCATGAAAAACAGTTTTCAGAATTTGTATGAGGAGTTTTGGAATTACTAGCAAACAAGTTAGTCATGGATTCATAGAATTATAGAACTATTAAGGTTGGAAAAGACATCTTAAGATTATCAAGTCCCAACTTGAACCCATCAACACCATGCCAACTAAACCACAGATGTGCAATCTGCTAGTTGTATGTTTTTGTTGCCGTTTTTTTTTTTTTTTTTTAATAAAAAATATTAAAAAAGAAGTGACCCAAGTCAATTCCTCCTTGCTTAATGAGGGGCAGGCAAACCAAAAGGTTGGACACACATGGCCTACAGCATGCCCTTCATCATGCCTCTTGTAAGGAGGAGCTTTTGCATCTCATAGCATTTCCTCCAGGATTCATATACTCTGGTTTTCAATGATTAAAATCATTAATCCTTAATAAATAATTAACTAAAAGAATTATTTTTCAACATGTTATTTTATATGATGCAAATGAAGTAAAGCATTTAAATGATCTTAATAGGGCCCAAGAAGACATCAATTTCAATGTCAAGACTGAAATTAAAGGTTTTCTTTAAGGGCAAGCCAATGGATTGCCCCTAGTTCTGCAATTATTCCATTAATGGAGGGCTGAGCTGCAGAGAAAAGTGTCTACATAGCCAAGGATAAGCACATTACAAGATACAGTGGCAGACAGAATAGGTCTGCAGATTTACTTTAGTAATCCCCATATTTTCACATTGTGTAGCTCACGACCTCTCTGGTCAACTACCAAAAAAATCTTTAGACTCAGCCACCACAGAGAAAACGTACAATAAAGAATCTATTCAAAAAACACAGATTTCAAACCAGTGGTTATGAGTGGTGAGAAAATTCTTCAGATGCTGTTTCCCTGAAAGCATTTAAAATAGAATGAAAGCTGAAATTCCATCTTCATGGTAGAGCCTAGGTGAATGCCCATGATCTTAATCCAGGATTCTGTGTGATCTCAGACAGTCCTGATGGGGGAATCAAAACCCCTTTCCTTCTCCAGAAAAGCCTAAGAGAGCAATCAAGATGACACTGAAAGACAGTGAGTACCCTTTCCCAGGTATTCCTTACAGAGTGAAAATAAGATGTCACACTATCAGTCTTTCAGTGCAGAGACTAATACTAATGCTTGCTGTCTGGCTAGAGAGGTGACAGAATGATGGGAGCTGCAGATTCAAATGGCTGTCAGGGAAGCAATGATGCTAAGCAGGAAAGAAAATGGACAAGTCCAAAGCAATCTGAGAAGCAGAGCTGCCAGGCTGTGGACAAGCAGTGCTTGCAGCTTGGCAGGATTACACTACAGCAGTTTTGAAGCAACATAGTAATTTACTCCTAAATTTCTATTAAGACTGCAGGAGTTAATGTGTATTTCTAATGAACAAAACCTGAGTCTCAATGAAATTAAGGCTTTAAGCTCCTCTTAGCATCTGTTTAGAGTTAAGGCCTAATACCAGGATTGACTAAACTGCAATTTCTAAATCTCCTCAAATACATCACACACACACACACACAAATTTGAATAAAATTATCCATTCCTCTCTCATATATGAAAATACTTTGTATAAAAATAAAGCAAGCAAATAACCTTACGGTTACTTCTGCATATATGGATGCACTTCTTTCCGTGGCCAGAATTTTGTGAAATTCTTCTCTCTCTGAATCTTGGGAAACCAGAAACGTCTTGTCTGCAGTTCTCAGGTTACTTTCAGATGCATGAAACCTCTGCTGGTGGAAATGTTTGCCTATCATAGTGCTGACTCCATTTGTATTCTTATATAGGGCTATATCCAGCTTTCTGGTTTTTGACCATGCTTGGTTAACAAACCTGGAAAAGAATGTGATGTTCTAAAACACAAAAACAAATTTAGAGAAATAATCTACATGGAAACAACTGAAGATTTTCCATTTTATTTAATGTGCTTTTGAAAAGAATACAAGTGCTTTTAATATTGTGCTGAGGAATGGTACAGCACTACCTCTAGAATGTTTGTTTTTAATTTCCATTCTTATTGTACTTCAAGTAAGTTTAATCACACTATCAAAAATAGATCCCAATACAGTAACTTCTTGGGTCATGAAATAATCCTGTGTTCAATAAAGTACTTATCAGTAGTTACTGATAAATTGATTGCTTGCTTTGGGTTTAATTTCTGGTATTGTTAAACCTTAGACTTCTAGTCAAGTATTCAGGGATGAAGGTGATATCATCCCCCTCTTCCCATTCTCCTCTGCCATTGGAAAAGCATGATTAGGTGGATAACCCTGCCAAAAGGTAGAATAAGGCAGCATTCTTTGTTTTCAAGAGGATGCTATTTTGCAGAGGAAGTTGTCAATTACCCTAGCCAAAGTTAGTGCATCCTTTCCTGAGGCCTCAGGAGTTTGGCATGGAAATAGTCCAAACTGGGAGATATCTCCTTTTCCCAGTCCTGTTTTATAGAGTTTTTTCTTGCATCTGTATGGAATAGTTTGGATGAAGCTTTCATCCAAGTATTACATATTAATTAACAATATTAAATACTGTATTCAATATTTAAGTTTATGAAGTAACTGTACAAAGGGCAAATTTCTAATCACTAGCAAATTGTTCTGTTCTATGACTGAATGAGAAAACTGTAAGAAGGAAAAAATGATTTTGTCTTACTTTCAGCACTGTCATTAGTTCAAGAGATACTATTACCATCCCACCAGGATGCATCTTGAGGAACTCATGGACAGTGGAGCCACCTTCTAGCCAAGTTTTGGAGAGAATCAAACTTCCTGACTCTGCTAGATGGATTTAATTTACAGATGTAACCATACTGCAAATATTAGTGTTCAGAGTTCCATACTTTCTTGGGAACCTATAAAAGAGATTAAGAATTAATTAATAATCTGTGTCTCATAACATTTTTCATCTGTTCCGGTGATGCAGCCTAGGCCTGTAGTGTCCTTTCACTAGTGACACTCATCCACTAGGATCTGTCTCTGTCTATATTAGTCCCCCTCTGGTATGCTTCCAGATACACACCAGATGGTGACTTTTCATTCAGTACATGAAAAATGTTGGTTTTTGGGAGCGGGGACAACTTTCAATCTGTTTTTGGACAGACCTAGCACAGCTCAGTTCTGGATACTAACAATTTTGCTAGCACTACAACTCTTAAAATTAACCACAATTTTGAGACTGGCTGTGGTGGGCCTGATGTCCATCCCCTGTGACTGACCAAGGGATCACATGAATGGCCACACAGCTGTAGAGTGCACCATGTCTGAGAAGCCTATTAGTGGCAAATCTGTACAAATTGGCAGCTTATACTAGATTTTCCAGCCTGTTAGACGAACAACCTCGTTTAGAGTTAAATTTACTCCAAATATGTAAAAACTGATGGTTTGAAACCGCAATGTTTTCTGGAACAGCTCAGCAGCTTGTTGTAATTGTAGCATGATTCAGTGCTTGGGCATCTTTCGAATCTCAAGTGCTGTCTTAGCAGAGCTTCTGACAGTCTGAATGTTACCCTCAGACATCAGAGCAGTTGCATGTACAGCCAGGCAGCCAAAGATTTCTTAGAAGAACCCCTTGCTTCCTGCAAGGTGGAAAGTGCCTGCTGAAGAGACACCTCCTGCTCTTTCCTAATTGAGATTTTCCTAATCCTGTTGTTACTGCTGTTTTTAAAAGCTTTGCAGTCATCACACCAAAGGTAGGTCTGCGCTGTGATCCCCATGTTCCCACTGGGAAGGTGAGATGCAAGGATGGGACACCCCTACGGAAACTTAAGATCTACCAAGAAAAAGAGTAAACCTATGTCCTGATTTAGTCATTTTGCAGTAAACCATTCCAGTCTGCTTGTTCCCAGTTTGTCTGACAGCACCTAGATCCATTAGCATTAACTTTGTTTGAAGGGATGGAGTACAATGGTACACTGAGCTATGCGCTGAGGTTATAGAGGCATTTTATCACATTCATCTTGCTTTCCTCACACACTTCCATTGCAAAGTTATTTCAGTAGATGTAGAAAACTATTAGAACAGACACCAATGCTTGGAAGTATGTGCCAAGTCAGAATACCAGCTTCAAATAGTGCATGACATTGTCTCTAAGTGGGTCAGTTCATAAAATATTGTCTGTTCAAATGATGTCCATGCTGTAATAAGTAAAAGGGGAAAATGCAGTAGTAATTGAAATGATCTGATCTGAAAAGTCTGGCACCTGGTGCACATTCAAAATACATTTCATTGCTCCATAAAGAATGCTTCTAGGACAAAAAAAATTTGCAAGATTTTTCTCTAAAAGTTTGCAATCTAAAGTTAAAAAAAAGGGGGAGAAAGAAAGGGACCTTTAAAAGACTTACATGTTTTTCAATTTTCGGACACTTTTGTTAGTACTTTTGCTTTATTTTATTTTTGCTGAGAATGGGTCTTCAGGTGCATCCCTACCTCAAATGCCTATTCAGTGTGCTAATGAGACAAGGAATACATTCTGAATAGAATATATTGTGCAATTGCAAAGCATTAACCATTTCCACGTATTCTTTAGTAAATGACATTCTGATTCAGCTGAAGAATATTTTACTGACCCTTCCACTTATTTCTGGTTCACTGATGTGTCTAAAGCTATCTTGTCACTTTCAAATTCATTTTTGTTTTAGTCTAAGTGACTGTTAGGAGTCAGCAAGCCTTGTTGAAATGTGAGACAGCAGCTCAGCTCTGGCACTGAAAAAGACCCCACAGTCACTGGGGAGCTGGGAAAGGGGCAGCAATTTGTGTAGGGGAAGCGACCCATGAGATGGGCCCCTGCAGTTTGTACCAGCTGAAGCAGTGGCAGGCAGCACTTCATCCTTGTTGTGACTCTCAGTACTTGAGTCTAGAGGTTGTAATTGGAGATCCATGCCGCCATGCTCTGGGAGCATAGGGAGCTTTTTTCTACCTGAGCACAGTGGGAATGAATATGTTTCTTGTTGTGTCTTTCTGAGCTGCCAGCAGGCCTCAAAATGAACTCTGCTTAGCCCCACAGATACTCACTTTTATCTCTGAATTTTATTCTCACTTAGAAATAGTTATTAATTCTGTGCACAAACCCAGTCATGTCTATGCGGTGTTAATGCATCCCTGTGCCTTCCTGGCCAACTCCAGTTAGACTGATAAACACTTCTCATCTCATGGTCTTATACCCTAATAATTTGAAAATCATATTTAAAACAAACATATACTATATTATAGTATAATAAAATATATAGATAGATAGATGCATATATATTTCACATACTCATAGCCAAGTAGAGCCCAAGGCATTGCTGCCCACTTTGTTAGTCATTAGGCACACTCAGGGGTGCACGGTCTCCAGCTAATGTGAGGTTTGGTTTAATTCCACTACAGTTGAGCTAAAACAAATGACCTGAAGATAGACTCAGAAGCCAGTTCCCAAAATTAGTCTGTCCTCTAGTTGCATGCTGATTTTAGATAAACAAAAACAAGCACCATTTTAAGGTGTGGGATATCTCTGGATTTTTAAAGCATATCACATCACTCTTCACTTTACAGTTTTGTCTGGGTCAATCACTGTCAGGTTGGTAAGTGAAAAAGATACTGTCTGAAAGAAAAGAAAACATCATCTTTGCCTTGGCATTAATATAGATTATTTTACTAGTGTATACTGGGAAAGAAGAGAAATTTTAAAATACTTTTGCAAACAACAGAAATGTAAGAGTAAGAATGCACTGTGCAGGGGTAAGTGTTTTCTCATCTTCTGTTATGAAGATGAAAATTGCATTGAAAGATTTAACTTAAACTAGAGAGAAAAGAAATTTTCCTCCAAACAAATAAAAATGATTTACATTTCATGAGCAGCTGAGTACTTGCAGGCTACTTGTGGTGAACTGTCATAGGCCCTTCTGGCTGCTGGATCTTGTGCTTTCTGCAGAAGGAGGGAGAGGAGGATGGCACTGTGCCTCAAAAGGTATTCAACATTAATAAGCTAACATAAAGCAGCAGAGGACCCAAACCTAAGGAAGAAGAGGGCAGGAGGGGCTCCAGGCCTACAGCACGGATTCCCTTTTCCATCTTCCATCCTCTGTCGTGTTGAGGAGGAGTGAGGGACTGACTGGATGTTGTAGGATTCCATGTCCTTGCTAAAGTCAAGAATGAGAGAATCTTTTGCTCTCCCCTCATCTTCTAAGATGGTCATCTCATCATAGAAGACAATCAGATTGGTCCAGTATGATTTCTCCATCATAAATCCAGGCTGATGGCCCTCTGTAGCCTTTCTATTATTAATAAGTTTGGAAATGTTTTCCAAGGTTCTTTACTCCATCATCTTTCCAGGGAATAGGGTGGAACTAACCATCCCATGGTTTCTCAGATCATCCCTTTTGCTCCTCTTGAAAATGAAGCAGCATTTTTATTTTAGCTGGTCACCTTACTTCTCTGAGGAGTTAATAGGAACAAATGGGCACTGATACATAATCTTTTCATGTTATTTACTTTAATTGAAGTAAAGTGAAAGAGAAAGGTCTTATTGACCATAAAGTGGCGACAGATCACCAGGTCACTGGTGGATGCCTCTATGTGCTTACCTACATTTAGGTGAATAAGTCCAGAATATAAAGAATCACTGAATCCTCCAACAAAGACAAGCAGGCGATAATAAGTCAAGTTCATTTTTTTGCATGTGAATGGAAACGTCCTGCTGAAGCAGTCAGATACCAACCAGGTCAATCCGATGGACAAATCAATTACCTGAGTGCAAATGGACTTTCTTTTCTTTTGATTTAAGTAATTCTTCCTCAGAGGTCAAGGTCTACAATCTACAATTACATCCCCTTCTATTTTTTTTTTTTACCTTGGTTGCTTTGGTTATATCCATGAAGCACTATGGCAGATTTGCTAGCTGTACAATGAGATCTGTGGGCTGTCCTTGAACAGTGTCATGGCAAGTGTTAAATGGTATTTTAACACAATGTCTTCCTAGGTCCTAATGATTTACACACCAGAAAACTCTACAATCATATCCACAGACTCAATTTGCAGTTTGGAATCTCTTTCTTTTCTGTCCTCCCTCTCTTGGCTACAAGAGAAATGAAGCACTGATCTAGCATAAATTGCTTCCTGACTCAGATTCCCTTGTCCATCAGCAGCCTTTAAATTCTGCATCTATCTCTCCTGATGTCCAGAGGAACTCATGGCTGCATCCACTGGGATAAGGAGTAAATCCAGAAGCTTCTGGGGGAGACCAGTTGTTTCAAGATTCAGTAACAGTGATCCCAGATGAATTTGACATGCAATTTCAGGGCGATGAAAGAAAAGGATCTAGTCCTCATGTCATTCATTTCCACCAAAGAACCTTACAGGGAAAATGTAAAATAAAATTTAAAAGCAAGTCAACAAAAAATTATCAGGGGAACAAGATACAGGAGAGTGAGGATAAAGGAGAAAAACTCTTGGAAAAACATTTCCCTTTCCTGACGTGTCTCTGTTAGGTACAGAGCCTGTGAGAAATACTGAACCTGTGACAGCAGAAACATCCCAAAGAGAACAGTGTGTAGGGGGAGCACAATTAATAATAAAGCCCTGTGGAATTTCTGAAGGTACAGCACAAAAGCTTGAGGCAGTCTTTTGAGAAACCGAATCAGCTTTAATTACTGTACTCTGGTTATTCTTTAAAAATGCTTTTGCAGTGAAAGATTCAGTCTGAGGGAGGGCAACACTGCTCTCTTCTATCATTCCCCTTCATTGTTACAGGCTTCAGCACACAGTGAATGTGCATGAGGACAAGCAGATCCTCTACGTCTTTCATTTCAACTGTTATTTTTTCTTCCTTTTCATTAATAGCCTTCAGTAAGAACATGAACTACTTAGGGCAGATTTTTTTTTCTTTTTTTCCCTTTTTAAAAATATTTTTTTCTTTCACTTTGGCAGCCTGGGTTAGACCTTTTGCATTCACTACACCTTGTTATCTGAAAACCAATATAATAGAGAAACACAGATTCTCATTACTAGTACCTGTGCCATCTTGATGCTTCCTATAATGGTATTTTCAGCTCATAATAGGCAGTCGATGAACTGTGTTGAATAGTGAATGTGGTGCTTGATTTTTCTCTCACTTAGCAAAATTTGTTGAGTATCTCCCCAGTTTGCAACAGTGGGAAAGAGGGGAGAATCCACTCCTTGCGCTGGCTTTCCAGAGTATGGTTGCTATGGTGCCTCACTCATCAGCAGTAACAGAGGAGTTTTTTTCATAGAGAAGGCAGAATGCTCTGCTTTCCTGAACCTTAGACACTGACAGAAAAAAAGTAATGTTATTTAGGGTGAACAAGACTTGCAGTTCCAGAAAAAGGCTAAAGGAGTGAAGAGAAGAGGGGGAAGGAAAGTGGGAGTGGGAATCTAATCATTTTGCTTGAACTGCCTCTTGAAATTATAATGATGTGCAGCATGAACAGGAACAGAAATGAACGGAAAAGACCTTAGCCAAAATAGGACTGGTGTTCTGTCTTGTTGGGTGGTGCCTTGCAAGAGATTTTTCAACACAGAGGGTTTTAAAAGAAATTACAACTGGCTACATGTCATTATGTACTGTCACACAGCTGGATGTGTAGTTGCGCCCACATCTGACTTGATATATTTTATAGGCAGAACTACAGATGGAAAAAAAACATAAGGGACACAAAACCCAGTAAGTATTTTTTCCCTAAAAGGTAACTGGTTCAGACACAGGCTACATACACTACTCTGGAGGGAGAGATTCCCAGTGTTATCAGTCTGTAAGTATCAGATCTGACTTGAATTTATTGTTTTTGTGCAAAAATGTAGTTACTTCAATTTAGAATCATAGAATCACAAGGTTGGAGATGACCTGACTAGATGATCATCTAGTCCAACTGTCTTCTCATTGCCACTTCTACCACAAGCTACTAAACCACATCACGCACATCATCCAGACGCCTCTTGAACACTGCCAGGGATGGCGACTCCACCACCTCCCTGGGCAGCCATTCCAGTGCCTGACTCTCTGAGAGAAAAAGTTCTTCCTCATGTCTAACCTAAACCTCCTCTGGTACAACTTGCGGCCTTTTCCTCGGGTCCTGTTCATTGCCTGGGAGAAGAGACCAAACCCCTCTTCACCCCAGCCGCCCTTCAGGAAGTTGTAGAGTGCAATGAGGTCTCCCCTGAGCTCCTCTTCTCCAGACTAAGCAATCCCATCTCCCTCAGCCGCTCCTCATAAGACTTGTGCTCCAGACCCCTCACCAATTTTGTTGCCCTTCTCTGGACATGCTCCAGGACCTCAATGTCTTTCCTGTAATGAGGGGCCCAAAACTGAACACAGCACTCAAGGTGTGGCCTCACCAGTGCTGAGTAGAGGGGGATGATCACCTCCCTGCTCCTGCTGGCCACACTATTTCTATTGCAGGCCAGGATGCCGTTGGCCCTCTTGGCCACCTGGGCACACTGTCGGCTCATGTTCAGCCGAGCATCAACCAACACCCCCAGGTCCCTCTCCTCTTCACACTCATCCAGCCACTCATTCCCAAGCCCATAACGCTGCATGGGGTCAAAGTGCAAGACCTGACAGTTGGCCTTGTTGAACCTCATCCCATTCACCTCGGCCCAAAACTGTGTTTAACTGTGTTTAACACTGTTTAACTGTGTTTAATTGTGTCTTAAAACTTTTATGAAATGAGCAATACGAATGCAAGTGAAATAGCAGTTCTATAGGCACAAACCGCTCCTCAGATACCCAAGCTTCTCTTGTGACTATAACAAATAACCTGGAATGGTCAAGTTTTCACAGAATCATAGAATATCCTGAGCTGGAAGTTTAGTCCCCACAAGAATCATCAAGTCCAACTCAGTGGATTGTCTATTGTCTATGACTCCAAGACACTGCTTCATTGTCATGCGGGTTATGTACTCTAATGGATGGTTCTTCCTTTCTTTCACTTAATCCCAGACATAAACATGATGACAACACAATTTAAACATGAAGTAAGGCATTGTAGTTATGAAGCAAGTTGTATTCAGAATAATTGGAGGGTCTTCAGGGTCTATACTGAGGAATGGATAGCATGTTGGACTGCATTTTTTTTTTTTTTGTCAAAAACTACTTCATTCATCACTATGTACATGCTAAATTGCAGTCCCAAGGTTCACATACCCTTTGCGCCACCCAGGAGACTTTTCCAGAACCATAACTAGTTCTTGAGAACCTAGCACTGAGTAGTAGCTGAGAGTAAGGCTAAAAATACCAAAACTTCCAAACAAAGTCATCACCTTTGAAATACATATACATATATATATAATGCAGAAGGAAAGATCACAGAAACAAAGAGTATATATGCCCAGTGCACATAAGCTCCTTGTCTTAGTTAAATTCCTTTGCCCTGAATTCTTTGTAAGTCATAGCTAGCCCACTTGTGTTACACTCACTAGCAGACATTCATTTCAGTCCACAACTACTTGCTCTCTTGTCTTTTTTCCCATAGGAACATTAAGGTTTGGGTTTTGTTTGCCGACCTGAATGGAGCTGAACAAATTTCTTAATAAATATCTTCCCCATTGTTTCTTCAAGGACTTATGAAATTTCTTCAAGTCATATTTAATCGTTGTTATAGTCTCATTTCCTGTTCATGTCACCTCACTGTCTCCTGTGCCTTAACTTTACAGAAATAGAGAGGGCTTTGAAAGTGATTACATAATGTAGCTCCTGTTAAATACAAGGACCAGTTAGTTTTTTGGGCAAGTGAGGAAGACTGAGTGTAGTGTGGGAAGTTAGGGCATAACATAACATAACAATGAGCAGCAGTGTCTTATCATCCATAAAAGGGATTTTCCCTAGGATCTCAGAGAACAAGGGCTGAATTTTACCTGACCAGTGTCCTGAAAGTCTCCACTGAGTAGGTTTCCATGACCAAGAAGGAACTGTACAGCAAGTTACTGCTACAGGTGAAAAAAAGCCATTCCATAGTCAGGGAAAACTTATTTCTTACTTTTTGCACTTTGTACTTGAAAGCACAAAAATTACTAATGCAGTTTCATGGGTTATTTACTTCTTAACAAAGTCACTAACTTCCAGTTTGATCCCACTTAAGTGGTCTCCACTGCATGTGCACAGGGTTGTCTGCTCTATGTTAAATACGATGAACATGTTTCATGTTTGATTTGAGTCCAGTTTGTCAGAGTCTGAGATATAAGCAGTCCTTTCCAACTCAGCTGCAAAGTTTGGATGTAAAGTTACTCTTTGAAAACAGACTTCCTGCAATCCAAGTTCAAATTCAAATTCAGTCAATGTTGCTGGCTGCAGCTTTTTTGCAAAAACATAAATTTATCGTCTTCCAGCTAAGCTTTTTAGATTAAAGATTTACTTCTGAGATGTTCTAAACCTGTTTAGTGAAATTCTGGTTTCTGATTTTAAGGTGCTCTTTTCATCTTCGAGTGTCAGCTTCCATCAAGCAGACCTCAGTATATTCTGCTGGAGCAAATTTTACCTTGTGCTTTGGCCAGGCAGCTCTATAAAGGCCTGGCAGGAGGAGATCTGGCTACATCTCTGAAGGATCATGTTAGATATTTGGCACATCATAGGTTAAAGAGCCTATGCCATCAAGAGTCTATAAAGATATACAGCCATATGTTCAAAATGGGAAGGACTATGAATATAATGACAAAACGATACAGTACTTTGTCCCTACACAGATAAAAACATTCTGAGGCTGTAGAACAACTCATTCCTGTTTATCTAGGATATAGCCAGTTTTATCTTCCATTTCAACAAGGGGAGAAAAAAATTATGGATAGTTTTTGCTTCGTTTCAAAATGCAGTGATTTCTCTGGTCCATTTCAGAGGCTGGCAATAAATTGCAACAGTTCACTGTAAATTCTTAATAGATGAGTTTTTTGTACACTTCTTTTTCTATTTCCACTTGAAAAACGTGCAGGTTAATTGAGATGTGGTCCTTAACATAGAAACATTCACTAAGGACACCATTAGACAGACTAGCAGCTGAAAATGCAGAACAAAACTAAACAAAAAAAAAACTAAAACAACAATCTCTCTGACATGGGAATTCATCTTCTATTGTTCTTATATACAAAACATAGTTGTGTTATTAGTATGGTTGGACTACTGTAAATGTCATTTATGCCATCAGTGCATCCTGCAAAAATAAGTCAAGATTATAATCTTCTAATCACATATATAAATAAATTTGAAGAAAATTCAGTCTATGTAAAGATAAAGCATAGAAAGTTTCAGACTGCACAAAACTGGAGGCTAACAAAATTGCAAACAACGAAGAAACAGGGATTTTATGTTTTAGGATGTGTTGGCAAGTTTAAATATACTCCTGGTGCACCATAAAAACGAACTATGAACAGAAGCCATTGGCAGGAGTTTGGAGGACTCGTAAACAGGCAATAGCTTATATACCCCCTATTCAAATCAAGGGGAGTGTTCGTGAACTGAATTACTTTTCACTCTAAGCATGGTTGGCAGAGCGTGTGATTTAAAATATGTGATGTAGTATGGGGAGCTGTGTACACATTTCATCAGGGTGATTTCTCCCTTGTCATTAAATTTGGTGTGCAGAAGCTGGCTAAGCAGTGTCTGGATTAAACAACCATACAGAATGTAGAGGAGGACAACTGAATGGACTTAAGTCCCTGTTGGAAGTAAGGCCCTGTTGTTCTGAGTGTAAATGAAGTATGTGCAGCACAAATAACCAACCAGCCCTCCATGCAACCAACCAGCCCTCCTCCCCCATCTCTGTGCCTGCCCTGCCAGTCAACCAAAATCTCAGAAAGGGCTCATGCTCTGTAGGAGAACTCCTGCTCCTCTCCTAGCTGTCTGGGGCATGACATCCATGTTCCTCACCAGGAACCTTCACCATGAGACCACGAGAGATCGGGCTTCATCTCCCTGCCCAAGGCATGAAGAGCTCTCCTTCCACACATTGAGAACGTCTACCCATGGAGAGCAAAGTGGAGCAGATCTCCACCCCACAGCCCAGGGAGGGCCCACACCACAGCAGGGGGACATTTCCTGAAGGAGCAGTAGCTGTTGGGAGCTCCATGACAGCAGGGTATTTCTGAAGGGATGCAGTTCCAGCTCGGGGCCCACCAGAGCATGCTCTTCTGACACTGTCCTCCTTTCCAGTGATGGCAGCCTGAGAGAAAGAGGCACAAAGTCTGCTGCCTGTAAACGAGGGAAAATAGCTGCTCTGGCCAAATTTGTTCTTAAAAATTTCCAAGAAGAGAGCTGTGCAGTGTACCTGCCCCTTGCTCCTCCAGGTCTTCCCTATCCTCCACAGCAAAGCAGTTCTTGAGCACTGGCTGCAGATCAAACCCTTCCACCATGGCAGCATCCTTTGATAGGGGATGTCATGTACCTTCTTAATCTTTCTTAGGCTAAAGGACCACAGCTTTTCGTGTCTTATTTCCTAGATCTCTGATCATCCTTGCTGCTTCCCTTGGACTCTCACCTCACACAGCTGAGATCCTATGAGAATGTGACCTTCATGAGCTCTTTTGTGCAGGCTCATGCCAGACGGATGCTGCTGAGGGGGGCAATTGCATGAACACTGTTGAAAGAGAATCCCTTTGCAAACAATGGAAACAAACCCTTTGCAAACTGCTGGAAACATAGCTCCACTGAGCTTTCAAAGCCATTCTTCTACTAAGGCCTACAATGCAGCAGGTGTACTTCTGCCCATGGATGGTTCTGCGCAAGAATTGCCTCTCTGCTGCAGGAAAGCCCAGGCAGAGATCACCAGCTCTCTGCTGCCAAAGTTTTTCTTGTTCCCAGCACAGCATTGTCATTGCTTCCAAGAAAACTTGAGTCATGCTATCTACCTAATCCTGTGTGCTTGTAGTCCATTCGTTGTTAGCAAAGGAACTGAGTTTCTCATATATACAATTAAGTCTAATGTTAAGAGAAGGGAAAAGAATTAAGCAATATAAATCTGGTATCAAGTTACTGAGACAAGAAATCCTGTCACAATTTCCCTGACAAATCTGCCGTAAAACTCATGTATATTTTTTTATTTTTTCCATTAATGCACAATTACAGAAGATTTATCTGGTTCAGACATCTGCTCTTTAAGTGTCATGTTAAGGGCTCTACAGAACCTACTCATAAAGCAAACAAAAGGAAAAATAAGAGAGAAGAAAAGAAATAATGACATTTCCAAACAAAAGTCCTTTTTTCAGATTTAGGTAAAAGGAGCTCTAAAATCATATGTATATAATGTATAATATGTATATATTTATATTATACATATATATGTGCCATATATAATATGTATATAATGGCCTGACATTGCTCATAGGAAAAAAACGCAGTACTCACATTATTCTGTGGTACATGATAAGATCTCTCTCTCCATATATATATATATATTTCCTCAGAAGTACATACTCTGGGGTTAATTTGATACACATTTAATTTGGTCGTTGAAGTTTAATGCGGAGCCTGGTGATACACTCCCATTCTTCCTATCCAGGTGCATCATCTGGCTTTATGTGTTTGTTTAATAAAGCAAGTGAAAACAACTCAGGACTGTTCATTAGGTTTGGAGATAAATTCGTGCATGCTGCATGCTTAAAGGAATGTAAGTGCTGAATTGCCTTAAGACTGTACAGTAATCACCTCTTTGATATACTGAGAGATTTACCTACTTGAAGAGAGTGAGCATAAGTAACTAAAGAACAATTAAAGATCATCTGTATTGCCTGTATCCTACGATCCAGCTTTCTACCCCATCTTTCCTTTGGTCATATCCAGGAACAAAAAGAAAAAGCCGAAGTGCAAATGCTTCTTCTAATGTATACTTTGTTTATTTTCAAACAACAGCCTTCTTGATGGCCTTTAGCACTCAGGTTACAATTACTTACGAATGATCATTTAGTCATCTCTGTAACCTTCCCTTGCCTTCTCAGTGCTATAAAGACTAAACAGATACAACCCATTGGGTTTCTTGTTTTCAGATTAAAAGACTCTGGAGCATGTGGTCTCCCCTCAGATCAAAGTCACTCCTGCTTCTCACAGTAGACGTAATTTGTCTTTTCTCTTTTTGCAGTTCTTCTCTGAGGCTTTACAGAACTGATTTTGAGGTAGGGGCAGAAAAAGTCACATATAAGGCACAACACAGTGACATTATAAATTTTCCTGCTTTATTCCCTGTTCCCAGTAGCTGGTAACTTTCTGCTTGTATACTGATCACCAGCAAACTAAAGAAAGTGACTCCGTGATCTCCTTGTGATGACATTAGTTACTTTAGAGCCCATTGCAATAATGTATACATATATTTCCATATAATATTGATAATATGTCTATCAGAACTGAATTGCATTTGCCTTTTAAATCCCAGTCTCTTGGGTAGTTACTGAATTCCATGCATGCAGCTTTAACTTGATGAAGTTAAATATTAATTATTAACAGTAATAGATATATTACTGTTAATTCTGTATAACCAATAAACATTTGAATTTTCTTACCTCCTACATAAAATGTACCCGTAGATTCATTTTAATCAATCAGTTCTGAGAGCCAAAAAAGTAATTTTGGGGATAACTGAAATATCTGAGTACATTTTTTTTTCTTGAATCTGACATCTCAGTCTTTTGCTCCAGAAACAGTGATTACAAAGTAGGTTTCCTGAACCTTTTGATATTCTGAAGCAGATCGCTTCCTGCAAATTTATCCTTGTTTGCCATAAGCAAGATAGTAATGTTTACTTGCTACTTGAATTGTATCTCGTTTTCCTCATCTAATGCTTTGTGACATGGTTTTAATTCTCAGTAGGATCTCAATTACAAAGACCCTGGAAATGTTGAAATTATAGAAGCATAGAATCATAGAATTGTTTGAGTTGGAAGAGACTCTTAAAGGTCATTTAGTCCAAGCCCTCTGCAATGAACAGGCACAATTTACAGCTAGAGCCTGGTTCAGCCTGACCTTGAATGTCTCTAATGATGGAGTATCCACCACCACTCTGGCCAACCTGTTCCTGTGCTTCACTACCGTTATAGTAAAAAACCTTCTCCTTAGTCCAATATTAGAAACTTTTCATTAGATTAAAGGCATTCTAACATGTTCCACATCATAATTATTACCCTCTAAGAAGAGCTTGTGAATTATGTGTTTATATCTAAAGTGAGATAGGACCGAGATGAGCAGCTTCTCTAGCTATCACTTTTATACTTTTTTTTTTTTTTTTTTTTTTCTAAATACAGAGTCTTCTTTCAAGGGTTTTTATTCTTGTGTATCCTCTTTGCTAGCACTTGTGTGAAAACTCTTGAGAGGCTTAAATTGGGGTGAGAATTGGAATAATATCTCCAAACATTATGATATCTAGGATTTCATTGGCCTCACTTTATTCCTAAAAAACAGGAGCAGCTTTCACATTTGTGGGTACAGGAGCAATGGCTGCAACAATAGGGAAATTCCTGCCAAAGGCAAATATGAAATCCTAATGTTGCATTGCCTCCTACTACATCCTAATGAAAGGCAGAGGCCCATCCCATTTCAATCACAACACTCTGATATGTGAAGTACTCGATCAGATTGCAATATTCCTTTCAAGAACAATTGGAGAACTGAAAACTGAAAACTTTCACTAAGCTTTTTTTCTAAGCAGAATGTCAAGCCTAAAATTGGTATAGCATTCTTTTGGATAGGGGCCACATTTTAGAATGCAGTACAAAGAATGCAGTACAAAGAATGCAGTATTTTGCAGCAAAAATAATTACTATTATGGAAAACACTCTGTAGAGTCTCCTAGACAGTCCTCAGCTTCTTCTTACCTAAGTGGTCATCAGCAGTTATTTGGATATGTGGCTAACCTCAGCTGTATGTAGAATCATAGAATCATAGAATTGAAAGGTGGGAAATGACCTGCAAGATCATCTAGTCCAACCACCCTCCTGTTCCTATTGTACCACAAGCACTAAACCATCTCTCGTAGCTCCTCATCCAGGCGCCTCTTGAACACTGCCAGGGACGGCGCCTCCACCACCTCCCTGGGCAGCCATTCCAGTGCCTGACCACCCTTTGAGAGAAAAAGTTTCTCCTAATGTCCAACTTAAACCTCCCCTGGTACAACTTCTGGCCGTTTCCTCGGGTCCTACTATTTGCCTCGGAGAAGAGGCCAGACCCTTTTTCATCACAACCTCCCTTCAGGAAGTTGTAGAGAGCAATGAGGTCTCCCCTGAGCCTCCTCTTCTCCAGACAACAATCCCAGCTCCCTCAGCTGCTCCTCATAAGACTTGTGCTCCAGACCCCTCACCAGTTTCATTGCCCTTCTCTGGACACGTGCATGTGCTTGATACTCACTCCTCTCTAGCAGCAGCATGGATGAGAATGTTTGTTTTCAGTACAGTTTTGCTTGTAGATACTGTAAGAACATGTAACTGTTTCTATATCTACAGATACTGCTAGGCATCGCTTGGAGGAAGCTCAATGATGTCTGCCAAAAGCCAAAGACAGACATGCTTGGTATTGCCCTAGTTTCCTGCGTAAGCACATTGGATCTGGAAGGCTGTCCTGGGGCTGATCCTGCAGCCTCACATGAGGCTTTGCCTCTTATTTTGAAAGGACATTAGCTGAGACATGCATTTCTTGGCATCTACCCATTGCACCAAGGGTAAGATCAGGAGCAGAGCTCCTTCAAGTCCCTGCCACAGTCAAAGAACTTTTGCAGGAAAATTTGCACCATCCTGCAGGAAAATTGAACGCTTTATATTTCAGTTTAAACCAATACGTCCAGGCTATTCTACTAACAGCACAGAAATTTTCTGAAGCAACTGTTACAGAAAAATTGCGAAAACTGCAATTGGCAAATAAGGAATAATTATAGCACCATTCAGTGCAATCTGGCCTGCCTCTGTGAAGTTTTCCAAGTGAAGGGAGAAGAGGCTGGAGGAGTATCAGCAGGGAAGAATAAAGAGCTGTGCTGGGGCATAATTAAATCTGAACCAAAAAGGTCATGATACACTTTATCAGCTCTCATGCTGAATCTTAACACACCCAGAATGTTATCGCTTCTCTGTCATTGTCCTCAAATTGAGAATAAACTGTCTGAAATCAAAACCCTGTGGTGCAGAGGAAGCCAAATTTGAATCACCTCTTTCATTTTTGTTCATCTCCATTAATTTGCCACTTGTTAATAACAAGTGAAGAACAATCAATCTAAATAGAGTTCCAGCTACTGGCTCCCATAAAGCAACAGGGAAGGAGATTAAATCATCATTGTGAACCTACAGGGGGAATGTTATACATGGAGGGTAGGAGATGCAGGAAGGGGAAGTTTATTAGAACTGTGGCAGGAAGTAATTTTTATTTTACAGCTTCTTCATTTGATAAAGCTTTGAATGATCCTGGATACAATTTCCTCTCTGAAACTGGGCAAATGAACTTCAAGAGCTGTACCATTGTCAACTTTACTATCATCATCACCATTAAAATAACAAAGAACCATGTTTAAGTACTCTGTAGATACTTCAGAGTATAGAGATACTTTTGTCTTTTAGGGAGGGAGGAATTTGAATAAAAATATTCTGCCTACATTTGGCACATAAACACTTGTCTATCACTCTCAAACAGGCTAATGATTATTAATCTCTAAGTAATGCGTTTTATCATGGCTAAATATATGCAGGTCTTGTGAAGACGGACCTAGTTTTATGTCTCAGTGTTTCCAGGCCAGATGCAGCTCCTTGATTTTAGGGATAGCAGATTGATCTGCTTTTTTGGGCTACACATATAATAAAGGGCCTCCTCAAATTGGAAACAACCTTTGCTCCGCAATTTTTGTAGCCAAGGAGGCAATTTTCCACTACAAATAATCAGTGTTTGGTCAGTTTATCGATCAGATATTGTATTTCTTGAAACTCAGAGAGAACGAGATTTACAGCTCTGTTCCTAGGAGCCGCCACAAGATCCATGCATCATTGGTGCCTAACTTAGTAAAAAGACCATTTTTTGTTCTACGTACATTTGGTTAAAACTTGCTCCAATCAACTTTCAACACTCATCCTCCCTTTAGATACTCATTTCTGCTTACTGACTAACAGTCCAAAGCATCGTGTAAAAGGCCAAATCCACAGCTGTAATGAACCGGATTTATTCCATTCAAGTCAACAGAAATATGCAACTTTATCTCAGCTGGGGGACAGGGCTCGGCGATGGGCTGAATGACAGATGAATTTTCCAGCTACTGAACTGTTTGCTTAAGTAATTACATCTCTCTTCATTCCAATACGTATCTTATTACTTAGAGCACAGCAACATCTCACTACCCCCTGGGATACTGTTAACATATATGAAATGCATTGCAGTCCTTATTGTTAAAAAGCACCTTTCTGGGATTTGGTAACAGCAGCAGGGAACAGGCAAGAAAAAAACTTTAATTTCTGTGTAAGCAGTTTTCAAATTACATTAGCCATTCTCATCCCTTTCCATCAAGACTCGAATTTGCCTCAAATTCCATAAACACAGCTCAGAGCTTAACATTCTGTTCCACAACGCAGTCCTAAATTAGGAAAACTCTTTAAAAAGTCTGTACTGCTTATACATTAAATTCCCTGCAGGCAGGCAACCAGTAGAATTCCAGGAGTTTTCAAGCCTCTGTATTCGTGACTTGACAATCTTTTTCTTTCTCATTAAGCAGGACAAAACTTTCCTGGTCAAATGTGCTCACACCTGCTGGCAACATAGAGTTAGAATCATAGAATGGCTTGGGTTGGAAGGGACGTCAAGGATCATCAAGTTCCAACCCCCCTACCACAAGTATACCAACCTCCATATCTTATACTAGACCAGGCTGCCCAAGGCCCCATCTAACCTGGAATGAGAAGAGGGTGTCCATTTATTTTCCTCAAAGTCATGCTCTGCTCCTGGGTGCTCAGCACAAGAGCAGTGCTCTGTCACACATGAGAAGCAGTAAGTTGTAAAACACTGTTTTAGTCATAGCATCCACAAGTTTGTTGCGTTTTCTGGCGCCGTTTCACATACAATTCTTCAAGCATCATCTGCATAGAAAGAAAAAAATCTTTAGTCAAACATATAATATGGCAGAATATCCATGCCCCCATAGGATTGAAACTCAGGTAGATTATTTTAAAGATACTGTAGTGTTTACAGCTGTGAGCGATCAGAAGAAGTAGAAATGTCAGATATCTCCATTTTAGGGAGTTTCTTAAGTGACAGGACAAAAATTTCTATCATCTGGTAGTCTGGATGTTCACAAGTGAAGAGAGCAGACCTGCTTCACCATCTGATCACCAAGACGATTTACCTATGTTATCAGGTATGCACAGAGGAATAGATGATTCACAGTGATAATTCTAAGGGACAAAGCAGAGACCTGAATTTGGGAATTCCACCTGCTCTCTCGGTGCCCTTACATTCTGATTTTGTATGAAAGATCCCCTTGCCACTTCTGTTCTAGAAAGAATGGGCTTAAGTGCCTGAAAATAACAGAATTAAAGTGTGTTGTACCATATCTCGCTGATACTCATAGGCAATGCCCTGGCCAAAGCACTCACTTCTGTGAATCTCATTCTTACAGACAAAAAATTTCTCTCATAAAGAGATTTTTCACCCCTAAGCTACTCTGTGTGCCCAAACTATATTAACAGATCTAAGGAAAAATAATATTTCTTACTATACATTAGGATTCCTTTGAGTCTTTAAACCAATCATGTTGTTAAAGAAGGCAAACTGTCTATCAAACAGAAGCTCTTGGTGACAAAAATCATCATAATACAACACATGCAAGCCCTAATAAATGCTGTAGTTGAACTAAAGGAGCTGTGGGGCTGCATAAGCAACACAAAGTTGTCAAATCAACCAGTTCTTCACTTCTGCCAAAGAGAGAGGGATAGATTGCAGCAGAGCATGTGAAATGTCAGTTTGCACCTCTGTCAAAGAAGCTGAATGCCTGAAATGTCACACAGGCAGAGAGAAACGGGAAAAGAGAGTTATGAATCTGTGCTATCAAAGGAAAACAGAACAAGCATTATTATGGAGACCTTTTCTAGATGGAAATATAAAATCAGATTATTTTTGCAGGGAAGTTGTTTTTGTTACTCTGCTGGTCAAGACGATTTCTCTGATGTGCCTCAGCATGTTTGTGCTGCACTGGGCCAGCGCAAGCAAATATCCCAAGGGGGTATACAGTCTCTTGCAGAGACTGTTATTAAAAGTAGAAGTGTCTTAACAGAGTAAAGAATTCTTTTTTGTAGCTAAGCCCATACATGATGTCAGCAATCACATTTTCACTACAGACATAGAGAACTGAATGAGGCAAATTTATAAGTGAATCAGAAAATGCCACCTAAATCAACAAAATGGGCTGGTGTCCGTAACTGCAGGACCAGTGGCTGGCAGAAACGTACTGCATGTAGCTTGCACAGATTGGGAAGTAATCCTGATTACAGGATATTTGATCATATCTGTATTCCTGGTCTGTAGACATTATAACTAGAAATGAAAATCCAGAGGGATCCAGGGGACCCCAGCATCCCTCAGGAACAGAAGCACAAATAACAGACCTTCACATTTTATGTCATTTATTTACAGGTTTATACAGGAAAGCTGATGCTTTGATAATGGTTCCATAGATATTGCTACCAGATCTATGCACTGATGGATCAGCCAATAATACAGATCTGAACTGGTCATTGCCATGCAACCATTCCTGCTGTGGGAGCAGACACAACATTAGATCCACTGCAGAAACAGATGCAGATATGACCAGGAACAATGCAGTTAAAAAAATAATAAAATGTGACGTGGCCTTAAATTTACTGAAAAAAAAAAATCAACCCACTGCATCCCTTTGCAGAACATTGGGACAACAGCATGAATTCATACTTTGTTCTAATTGGCCACAGCTTCTCATCCAACAGCAAGGGTCTTGCAGAGACAGCCTTCATCACCATTTCACAGTCTGAAAAATGCTGTGAGGATAATGGGGCACAGTGAAAGAGGTTCAGTTAAACATTCGTGGCATCACAGACTTATTATAGTATTGAAGCTAATGGGATGGAAATAAGCAGGGGAAGGGCAATCATAATCTGCAGAAAGATAACTATTCTTTAAATCTTGACAGGGCTTTTTAGAGGCAAGGATGCAGCTATGCTTTTACCTTTTTTAATCTCATTTGCCTCTGTTTTCCTGATGTTTGCAAGGTAGTGAATCTGCAGTGTTAAAATATGAAGTGTTGGCCTTACAGTGGTTTTTGTCCTAAGCAGATGTAACTACCAGAAACGTGACAGCATGACGGTTTCCCCAGTCTTGAATTGCTGACTCCAGAAGTTTAGATGGATCGGGTCGTTTATCTTCATTCAGTCATTGAAATTTGTTCCTGGCCATATAGTTATGTGGAAAGATTTTAATGGCTGCCATCGAAGGTGCTGACCCAAAGACAAATACCGACCTCGTGGAATTGATGAGTTTGCCATGCACATCTTTCAGACTCAAGCAATTAAACCTTTCCCTGAAGTGAAACAGCCGCAGACAATCAGTACCCAGAATCATTTAACTGAGGACACCTAACCATGGCCATCTTCCTGGCTGCAGAAGCATGGGCTAGGATTCTGATTTGTAGCGTATATGCACTTGAGGGGGAAAGTCATAGCACCATAACCAGAATGAGAAATGGGACAGTGTTTCTTGAGCCAAGAGCTCCCTGAAAAAAGAAGCCCAGGGACTCAGGAGCAAAGGAATTTCACACTGTTGTTCATTTCTATGATGTTTTAGTGTGTGGGGCTTTTTTTGTTGTTTGTTTTTCATAATAAGAATTTATATCGTTGCTCGTGCCCATTCATCTTCCTGAAAAACAACCCTGCTACACTTGGATATTGACGAGTGATTTGGGCTACGTCTTACGCAGGTATAGCAATTCCTGTCTTTTGTTTTATGTGAAAATAGGACTTCCACTTCTGCAAATTCCCATGTATCTCAGACCATCAGAAAATTCACAAAGCTGTGTGTTTCCATGTGATTTAATCAAAAGCAGAAGCTACATCATAAATTGGATGCTATGTGCTGCTGGTGTTTGAACAGACGATCAAATAAAATTTATGAAAAATTCTAAATATTTCAAGTGCATTTAAAGATCAGGCAGAATTACAGCAATAACAGTCTGCTTCTGGCCATTCACTTCACAGCTACTGCTGCTGCTGCCGTGATCTTATTCCTACAAAAACAGAGATTTGCCCTAAGGAAAAAAAAAGGCTTAAGGATGTGCAGTAAATCTCTCACCGTGAATATTTGCCTGCATGCTTTTTAGAAAGTTATTCCCAATGGAATTCTGCTCATTCCATTCCTACAAGCTCACTTGAAACACTCTCTTATGCTGTGGAAGTATTATTATTGGGTAACCCTGGGCAAGTTATTCAAGAGTAACTCACTAGTATCAAACAAGAACGGAAACATTTGCAGGACTGTATTCTAAGTCTTAAGCTAAGGTGTCATCTCTAACTTAGAATCATGCAATTTTTACCACAGAGCATCTTTTAAAAACGCTGCTTGTGTGTACAGAATTATAAAGACAAACTTTTGCATAGTGCAAAACAAAAAGAAATAAAGGCGTTTAACCCAAATATGCATAAGAAAAGATTCTGTCTGAGACAGAACAAAGCACTTCAGAGAAATTAGAGAAATTCATTTGTCTTTCACATTTCTTTTTTATCACAGCAGCTGTAGTTCAATACAATTTCATTCTCCCAGCTGTGCTCGTCCTTCTCAGGAGTCCTCAGTACTACTTTCTCAGGAAGGGTTAACCTCTATTTCCTTCACATAAACATCTTTATAGCTTATCTCCAGCCATGATGACAGTACTCCTATTCAGAATCTGACTTATAAGATCTTCAACAAAGAAGATATTTTCCTTTTTTCTCAATATCCTCTGAAAGCTGCTGACAGGTATACATGGAACCATCTCATCTCTCTTTGCTCCAGGACACTATTACTATACAGTAAGTATTAGTTTTTGTTTACCTGATCTATTCTGCTCTGCACTCACTGTACTATTTCTCCAATCATTCAGAAACTGAGACTCTGACTTTTTTTTTATTTTAAAAAAACATGTACACAGACTTGTAATAGCTGCACTGTATGCTTCCCAAGCCCTAAGCATCACCTCATCCCTTCCTCATCATGGCTGGTGTAGGCTGCATAATCAGGGGCTATGATAATATCCGTCAAAGTCAAGGGCTATAATAAGCTAGAAACTGGCCGTGGGACATCAGAGACAGCACCTCATGGAGACTGAAGTGCAGAAGCAGAAGAAAAGGATGGGTGAGAAGAGCCAGAAGGATGTGCAAGGCACAAGTAGGATCTGTGAAAAGTCATTGTTGGGGCTGGCCATGTTTAACATCTTTACTGATGTGCTGAGGCCAGTGTATGACCAGTGCCATGTCACTTTGGTCACAACAACCCCATGCATCGTTATGGGCTTGGGGCAGAGTGGCTGGAAAGCTGCACACAGGAAAAGGAACTGGGGGTATTATCTGACAACTGGCTGAACATCAGCCAAGTGACCAAGTGTGCACAAGTGGCCACAAGTGACCAAGGTCAATGTCATCCTGGCTTCTATCAGAGATATTGCAGCCATCAGGAACAGGGAGGTGATCTTCACCCTGTTCTTGGCATAGTTGAGACCATACCTCAAGTAACGTGCTCAGTTTTGGGCTCCTCACTACAAGAAAGACATCAAGACCCTGGAACATGTTCAGAGGAGGGCAACGAAGCTGTGAAGAGTCTGGAGAACAAATCTTATGGGGAGCAGCTAAGGGAACTGGAATTGTTCAGTCTGGAAAAGAGGAGGCTCCGGGAGACCTTGTCACTCTCTACAATTCCTTGAAAGAAGGTTGAGGTTAAATAGGAGTTGGCCTCTTCTGACGGATTACAGCAATAGGACAAGAGATGATGTCCTTAAGCTGAGATAGGGGAGGTTCAGACTGAATGTTAGGAAAAAAATTCTCATAAAGTCGTGAGGCCTGCAGGTTTGTAAGAGAAGGATAGATGACACATGGAGGGACATGGTTTAGTGGGAAATATTGGTGGTAGGTGAATAGTTTGACAGTTTGACTAGATCTTAAAAGTCTTTTCCAACCTTAATGATTCTATGATTCTGTGATTCTATGAGAAGACACTCAAATTGGTCAGGGCAAACTGTCCTCTCATTAGCCTCATTTGGTGCACATGGTAGGATATTCCCAGACCATTGCTGCCACACTGCCACATCAGTGCTGCCCACCACCAGACTTGTTTTCAGCCAGCAATGCAGAAGAGCTGAGCTCTTGCTCTTACAAGGTAAGGGACTGAGCTACCCAAGTGTGCATAGAACATTTCACTCTGATGAAAATCAGAGGAAGTTTTATTTGAAATGTTCTTGTACCAGTAAAACCAGGGTAACGATCTGTCTTCACATCACAGATATTTTATGGAAGTTAATGGTCTGACTAATTAATGTTTGTGCAGTATTCAGATACCATACTGATGCAGAAATGAATTAATAATTCTGTCCTCACATCAAGGTCTGACTCACATTTAGCAGGAGCTGGGAACTGGGAGCAAGTGTCAAGAGTTGGTGGGAATTTGCTGTGTTATACAGAGGCTTACATTGTACTGAGCAGCTGGAATTCTCTGTCAGGCTTCCTGGCTCTGAGTTATTTCTCAACAACTAAGAATATCCTATCCACTGAGCATGGGGGATCATGCAAGATATTGACAAGCTGATCATTAACAGAGCATGATTTGTCCTGTGGTGATGAAGTTCTGGGGAAAAAAAAGTCAACATATATATTAGTAAAGACTGGTTTATTTGCAGAAGGGAAATGAATTAAGGTTTCCCAAATAAAAATCACAGAATGTCTTGGGTTGGAAGGGACCTTGAAAATCATTTCATTCCAATCTTCTGCCTTAGGCAGGGTTGGCAACCACTAAATCAGACACCAGAATCAGTTTGCCCTGGGCCCCATTCAATCTGGCTTTGGATGCCTCCAGTAATGGGGCATGCACAGCTGCTCTGGGCATTTCTTAATGCCCATGCAAACTTCTGTTTTGTTCTCTTTCAGTTGTTACTTTTATGAGGAATGTTTGTTGCATAACAAACATTTGATCTGTTCCCATGAAGCAATTTTGGTCCAGTGCTGTCATTTCACTAAACAGAAGTTTTCTGGTGAATGTCTTCCTTGTAAGCATATCTGTTCTCCAAATGTAACACCTGGAAGAACCACTTTTTTCTAGACCTAGAACCATCAAAGATGCTAGGCAGCTGCCCAAGACACAGCACAGCAGCGCAGTAATTCCAATCATGCCAAAAGAAAGCAGATTAGAGGCATATGCATTTCTACCAGCATTGTTAAACAGATTTTCTGTCCTGTGCACTGACACTCCTAGCAGATGCAATCAGAAGCTGTTTCTTAGAAGCATTATCTTAATTTCATTGTTTTCTAAACGAACTGTTTCTGAAAAGCTGTATATACTTTTCTTCTGTTCTTCTCAAATTTCAACTTTGTGAGTTTTTGTTTTGAAACAAAACAAAAACTTTTTCATTTGAGTAAGGCAAAGTAACAAAGCAAAGCAAAAAAATACAAAGAGATCAACAGCAGCTTAAACAGCTTAAAAATGGATATTTCCTTTGGAGTAAACAAATTTTAAAAAATCTACTTGACCCAAAAATTTGTCAGAATTGAACAATTTGTTTGATCTGACTTTACCCCTCATTTTCATTTTGGCTGCTGTCCAGCTTTCTTTAACCTTTTTCTTGTAGGCCCCACTAATTCTATGAGAACCAATTCCAACTCATACGTGGCTTTGCTCTTAGTTCCCACCTGTTTTGCATGAAACTGAACAGTCTGAGTGTAGGAGCACAATGAACTCTAGTTCAAGCATTGTTCATGTTAACAACATCTCATTTTGCAGCTGGGATATGGCTACAACAGTAATTCATTAAGAGCTTTCCAACATTATCCACATGCTTCATCGTTCTCCTTTTTCCTTTTGTTCACCTCCTGCCTGCTCTGTGGCTTAGAAACACAGTGGAGATGAATGTGGGACCACTGCTGTCGTAAGACATATGAAAAAGCAGGTGTTTGCCTCTTTTTCTTGACTGGTAGCCACTGTTCAGTTATTTTTGTGCGCTGTCAGTGCTGTGCTGCCCATCTGGCTTTGTGTGCTCAATGTGAAAAGTGCTACGTATGCTTCTGAAATCAAGGTCCATGGTAAACAGAATTGACTGGGGATCTGCAGTGACCTTCCTCACACCTCTAACCTGCCCTGTGCATTACACTCTGTGGCACAGAAAGGGCTTTGAAGGAGCAGAAAGAACATTCATTAGTCAAATCAGCAGTACAGTGTAAAAGCACATCACACACATAATCCTAACATGCAAATTTAGCTGTGCCTTTCCTGAAACTAAGCACTGTGCTGCATATAAATGGAGAGGATGGCTGAACCTCACACAGAGGATTCAGATTAGCACCTTGCTTAAGGCAGTAGTGGGAGGCACACACACACACACACACACACACACACACACACACGGCAGCGTCAGGGCCAAGATAAGAACCTACAGACGATAAAACACATCACATATTTTACGTAGTACCGTTTGTGTCCAGCAAACAAATGATCAAAGCCTGTTCCAGCAGACAGATGGGGAGCTGAGTTTCTCAGTGCAGTGATAGTCATTTAAGTCAACTTTGTAGTGGCATAGTGCTGAGTAAGCTGAGCACAGTAGACGCTGATTGTGTGGAGGGAAAAACAATAGCAAAACACCAGCAAATAAACTTCTCTGATACACCAAATGATCTCATGCTCAAAGAACTTGAAGGAAATCTGCTATTCTTGTGAGCCTATGCCTAGAAAATAAAGCTTCCTTGATCTGACACTGAACCCAATAAGTCATCAAATCTGGAAGAAAACACACAGACAGGAGAGACACTAACATAAACAGTAACCCATCAACTCCATGGCACATCAGTGAGAATGTCTTGTCATCCCCTTAAGCCCTATAAGTTTTGATTATGATGCTGTGGGTGACATACACACCATTCATCCCCTGAATTTTATTTATCTATTTTTTCAGTAGCTACACAACACTTTATCTGCTACAGCCATCATTGATGAATACAGCATCAAATGTCTGATGGACGGCACATCTCCATGAGCCTCTTCCACTCTGAACATTCAAGAGTGATGAGCAGCAGGGCAGTCATTCATTGTGATGTCTTCCAAAGCAGGAAAAAGATGGGCTAGGAATAGTAGATTGACCTATGGAATGAGAGAAGGTTCTTTAGTTAAAGTATGACACCTAAGAGTTTTAAAGAAGCATGAATGGAAAAGGAGTCTCTACCCTGCAATTGCTTAGCAGGCAATGAGCAAGGAAACACAATTCCACTTTAAAAATGTCTTTGGTAGTTAGTAATTCCCTCCTTTCCCTAATATCCCACAACTGATGTTGTTCAAAACCCATAGTCTTATGGGTCATATAATAAAAAACAAGGTTACATAAAAAACATGGGTCACATAATAAAAAACAGAGACTTGTCCCTGACACTGCCAAAATTGCAGTCAGAGCTATATAACTTAGAACATAGAATCACAGAATCATAAAATGGTTTGGAATGGAAGGGATCTTTATCATTTAGTTCTAATCCCCTGCCATAGGCAGGGACATCTCCCTCTAGAGCAGGTTGCTCACGGCCTCATCCAGCCCAGCCTTGAATGCTTCTAGGGAGGGGGCATCCACAGCCTCACCGGGCAACCTGTTCCAGTGTCTCACCACCCTCACAGTAAAGAATTTATTCCTAATATTGAGTCATTAATTTCAGATGAGGGGGAAAAGAAAGATAAAACCTCTGTTTCATCATTAAGTATTTATGGTCAGGTTCCCTGAAGTAAACTGTGATTTAGTGCTACGTATGTTTGTCTCAAAGATACACTTTAAAAATTAAGCATATTGTCAACTTTTTTACTACATTACCACATGCACATTCTATCCATTATACTTTCAAAAGACATAAAAATCAGTCAGATCCATTTGATTACTCTTGCCCTAAATTAAACCATCAGCCTATCTTCTATAACAAGCTCTGTCTTATACCATAAAGCATGATTAGAATTAATTTGCATTGAAGTTTGCCTGTAAAAGCAGTACAGAAAATGCCTCCTTAAGATGTCTTTTCTAGTAAACACTAAATGACTTACGATGTTTCAGAGGAAATTCTACATCACAGACATTTCTAATTGATGATTTTGAATATTTCACAGTTTCTTTAAATGGGGCATTTTCCTCTCCCACTGCTACTGCGTGTAAATGGTATGAGAGTGCTGCCCTGCCAGAACTGCATAGTGACTCCCAGAGCTAGGGAGATGAATTCACCATAGGAAAACACACTGTATGCACTAGACTCTGAAAGGAAGGAACTCATCATAAAGTTTGAATCTTTAGTAATTTGCCTTTAATGCAAGCCCAGTGGGTGAAATAACGTTTATTAATTCATTAGTAGATTAGCCAAGAAGAGGGCTCTTACACTGATAGAGGGACAAGTTAAGAGAATTACCATGACTGCCCTTGCAGCAGAGATGGGAGCCTCTGCATGCACACAAAAAGTCAGCAGAATTGTACTGCACACACTGCTGTGATAACTCAGCCCACCTCGTTTTCACAGGAACTGCAACAATTCTTAAACAATAGTGCACTTTGTTAAAATAAAACCAAAGCCCAAAGTCATGAGATAAGTTCAAATGGTCCTCTTTCTCTCCAGCAAAACAACACAAAGAACTGCTTTCTGCACAAAGCCGTCTGGTTGGATTATAATTATCATAACCACACAGAACATTTTCTTTCCATTTCTCCCCTTACCAAGAACTATTGTAACTCTTTGTCAAGAAACTTTATGAAAAACAATGACATCAGGAGTTAATAAAGAAATGCAAAACCCTTTCCTTTCATGATTCTATTATAATAGCATTCTTCTTTCCTTCTTATTTTAGGCTGTTCTTTATTGTTTACCCAATAGATTAGATTGGCATTCAAGAATAGTTTTCTTGAGTACTTAAATTACAAAGCAACCACTATGCAGTGAGCGTTGTTACACATGGAGCTTTTGTAGATGTAGTGGAGGGTGGGTGCGCATGAGAAATGAAACACTACTTCCTTCTGCAGGAAAACAATCTACAGCTTTTTCTTTTTCTTTTTTTTTTTCTTTTTTTCTTTTTTTTTTTTTTTTTTTTTTTTTTTTTTTAATTAATGCTACCACATAGCTTAGAAGAGACGCTGCAAATATCTGCCTCACTTGATTCATTCAGCCATCAGAAAATCAGGTCCTCCAACAAATAGAGATGCCATCTATCTGAAAATAAAGGCCACGTTTAAAGGACCTCACTAACATCTATCAAAGGAGTATCAGAGAATCCTAGCATCACAGAATCCCAGAATCATTGGGATTGCAAGGGGTCTTTGGATCACATATGGTCCAAATCCCTGCTCAAGCAAGGGCACTTAGAGCAGGCTGCCCAGGGGTCTTGGAGCATGGCTCCATGATCACTGCATCCTCCCTCACATATTTAGGCACGCTGACAAAATCCCCGAGCCTCCTTTCTTCCAGGTTGACAGTCCCAGCTGTCTTAGCCTTCCCTCACAGCACAGGTGCTCCAGCCCTTTCATATTCTTTGTGTCCCTTCATGAGCATTTATCCAGTAGCCCCATGTCCCATACTGATGAGCTTAAACTGGACACAGCACACCAGGTGTGGCCTCAGTAGTGCTACGTTTACCCATCCTTGGGCCAGCATTTTCAACAGACATTGCATTAAAGTTGCTTAATTTCCTTCTTTTCCTCTATCTTGAAAACAAAGAATTTGGTGTTTACACGTGTGTCTGATTTTAAGTAGAAAAACAAAACACCTTGAGTTTAAATATCATGGAGCCTGTCCCAACACCTGTGTTATAACGTCAGGCTTCATTCCTCCACTAACAAACCCAAGTTCCCTGGGGGCATTCATGTGAACTCTTTTCTTTCTCTCAGTGTTCTCTGACACGGTAGTACATACTGGGTACAAGTACATGATGTAGTGAAGTATGGTGCAGGTTTTACGGCTAACATCAGTCCAAGATGATGCATCAGCATGTCTGAGCAGATCTCTCTGGGAAGATAATAGGAAGAAAAGAAACTCTCTAGTCTATATATCAACATAAAGAAGCAGAGCATGTCACTTTTAACTGCTGCTGGAATGACAAATAATGAAAGATACTGAAGAGAATATCATATCTGTATTAAATATCTTCTTATTGCAAAAACAATATCTATAACAGTAATTATTTTCCTTTTTAATTTATCAGTGAGAAGAAAAAGGATTTTTACTCATGAGGTCTCCAAATGTCCATGATTCTTGAGATAGGAGTTTGTCTTAGGGAGTGCTTTAAAAAATATAAGATGAGAAGTGAAATAGTTTGACACATAAGAAGAAGCACAGCAGAAAAAAAATTAGGTAAGGTGCAAATTTATTTGAAAAACAGGATAAACAAATAGCAGGTCAAAAGCAGATCTGGGCTACATGAAAAGTCCAAAGAGGAGAGTAGGAGTTAAGTTTGACACCGAGGACGAGGCACTGATAATGAAGTGGAAGGAGGCAAGTGATGTAGAGAATGGAAAGAGCAGTAGGCACATCTGCTATGTAGTGAGGAAAGATAGTTATCATCACTGTGAGTTGACCATCATCATGATTCCAACAGCCCTGGATGAAAGATGAAAGGGTTATGGCATATAAGGTTGTGATTAAAGCACTGAGGAAATGGCTTTTTTTTTTTTTAATTCCAGTCAGAATATTATGTAGTATCTCTCTCCCTCTGAATTTCTCACAGGTTACAAGCATGTCATATGTTTTGTAAGAAAAATATCTGAAGACTATTCAGGAGCTTACCAGAGCTGGTTTTCTTACTGAAGAATGGTAGATTACCAGAGCAATACAGAAAAGATGAGAGAGTCTAAGCCACTCCATTATCTAGTACTTGGGTTAAATTTAATAAGTTTCCTCTTAATAAGAACCTAAAATAATGTTCAGAATGTTAACTGTGCCACTCTTCTGGGGAATTAGGCTTTGTGCTGTCTCTCTGCATCAAGGTGGTTGTCACAGCTCTATATATCATTCTGATATGTTACCCAGGCATTCTGGCAGACATAGTTACACGCAATGAATGGCACACTAGTCACAGTTAGTGGCACTGTGAAAGAAACTGGAGCCCTAAAAACAGGGCACAATAGAGAACAGATAGCATGAAATAAAGCAGATTAGTTTCTTTGCCTACTGGTATCAAGTGGAATTGGTGTCAGCCAACTGTAAGCTCTTATTGTAAAACTCCTGAATTCCTCAAAGGGGATTTTTACTGTCAAATCCTTTAACAGCTATGAAAAATTAGCGTCAGCGCTTATACACAATTCTATTCTTTACTGTAAAGTAACGCATTTAAATTTAATTCACATAGCACCAGTTTAGCAGTGAGAAGACAATGTTTACTTTTCTTTCTGCATTAACTTTAATTACTGCAACTAGAATATAGATCAAGCTGCTATATCTGTATCTTAGTATAAAAATAACCATGAGTGACATTTGAAATGAGAGTTCAATGAGTAATTTCTCTTTCTTTTATCAAAAAGCACATTTTTTTGCCACTACTTTATATACTTCATTCTCAAAAAGCAGCATTCCTCAGAAAAAAAACAAAACCAAAACAACAATAACAACAAAAAAAACAAACAAATCATATATATATACTTACATACTATTGGAGAAAGAGTATTTGCATTTACTGTGCAGCTCATATTATTGTACTTAGCTTTATGCTACCTATTCTGTTACTCAGAAAGTGCACCAAGGTGAGAGAATAATTCCATCTAGAGATCACTGAGCCAAAGAAAGGTGCCTTCAATGAGCTTGGCACTGATGAGGAGAGCTACCTGGGGAAGCTCTTCTAAGACTCTTCCAAGACTCTACTCTTCCAAGACCAAATCTGAAAATTACCCATCTGCCCTGAAAGGCTCTGAGATTTCTCTCACAGAAATAGCAAAGGCAGTATAAACATTGGGTTTGTGCTATGGTAAATGCATGCATGTGAGAGGAGGGAGCAGGCTTACTTAGCTAAGTCTTACATACTTTAATATTCATCTTTCTAATATGTCAAGACTGCATACAATACTTTCTGAGCAAATCTGAAGAAAAAAAATCATTTCTTTGAAAAATATTCTAAATAAAATGTTAATGAACATCTACTAAACTAATTGCATACTTTTGATGCTAACTCCCTTACTTAATGATTGCAAAGGTTAACTTATCTGAAATGACAGTAACTGCTCAGAACAGTGAAATGTGCTGTGTAAACTTTAATTTCAGTTGTGGCTCTGGTCCTTACAACTGTATGAGATTTATTTGAAGCCAGTGGAAATGTATGTGAATACATATATATTGGACTTGAGGATTTTCCTTTGTATGTACAAGCTGCAGAGTAGCTTAAACTTTCTCTAACAATTTTGTAAGACCAAAACTTTGTTTGTGGATTCTAGGAGGGGTATTAGCTTAAGAAATTGAGGTATTTGAAGCAGAACATTCAAAGCTTTCTTCTAAAACAAATACAAAGTAATAATAATGCAATTCTTCAACTAGAGTCTCGTGGCATGACCAGATCATTAACTGATCTACCATGGTTTACCTTGAGAAAGCTCATATAGTCTTTCCAAATTATAATGTAAATACAATGTAAAAAACCATAATGTAAATGTAATGTAAAACTCATTGCTTTAACTATTTTTGTTGAAGATTAAAGACCACAGTCATTAAATTTCTATTGTATTTTACATTCAGGACATCAAATCTGTCACAGACCCATGATACAAGCTGAAGATCTAATTCAGCCATATCAAAATAGATGACAGTGGAAATCTGCAGGTGCCTTCGTTTTCAGCTTCTTTTGAGAAGGGACAAAGGACCGATGGTAGGGGGAGCTTGGTCAGCTCCATAGACAGTCCACATGGTGATCAGAAAAGGAAGAGCTGGAAGCAGCACTGGCAATGGCCAGATGCCCCCCCCCTCGTAATGTTTGGGAAGTTGGCAGAGAAGTGTAGGAAAATAACATCAGAGTCACAACCATGAGTACATCACACTGCAACTAAAGCTAATGAGAGAGGTATATGAATTCTATAGCTGAGGGTGGGTGAACTCTATAGCTGAGGTTGCATCTTTCTCCTAGACCAGATAAATACCATTTACTGCAGATATCCAATCTTGACACTCCTAATCACAGAGTCAAATAATTCATCCTACCTTTTATGTGGGGCAAACTAAGAAGATACAATAATGAAGCTTTTAAGGGAGTTTAAATTCCTGGTTCTAGTATTACCTTACAGATCCTCTTGTAACAAAAAGACAAGCTGCAATTTCAAAGAGGACCTGTGAAACTCAGTTTTGAATGTAATAAAAATCATAAGCATCACAAATAGCTTCCTTTATGTCACCATAAGCAGTCTTCTAAAGCGGAGTAAAAAACCCTTCTGTTTGGGAGGTTTCTGTTGTTGTTTACAAAGAACCCAGATAAGTGAGGCTTTGCTCTGAATGCCATTTTTTGAAGCAGGCATCGCACGCTACGCTTCCATGCACACAGAAATTAAATCTCATGGTGATTATTGAAGCTTTCCAAACTGAGCTGAGTAAATATTCCTTGCTTCAGTGCAAAACCCCATAAAATCAAACAGCAGTTGCTACAATCACTGGGTATTTTTTCTGATCAAGGAACAGTCACCCTGCAAGTTGGAGGCCCCAGCAACTAGGATGCCCATTCTGTGGCAACTCTGACATTACCTTGAGGTACTAATGGCTGTGCCAGACTGCAAAGCAATAGCTACTATACTGTGAACTCAAACTGTTCACTTGCAACACCAGAAGCTTTTCGCTACCTGCTGTCCCTTTGCTGATGGAAGATGTAGTGCAGGTAGACACTGGGGTAAGAGCACACCTGGTAGTTCATTTCTCCATCTGGGGAAAGTGTTGCTTCTCTGAATGACTCAAAGCAAAAGCAACTACATTCACTGATTGAATTTACTGGTCACAAATGCGAGTACTGAATGGGTAAGAATGGGAACACTTTGGGTTGGACAATTAGACCAGGGATACTGCAGATGTTCCAGCCTCAGGATAAATATGTCTTTTCTAAGCTGGATATCCATTTTTGAAATTTTCCTTAGTTTTGCCCACCCCTGAGCAATCAAGATAACTTGAGAGTGGTTTTGTGTGCTCATGAAACCTTTCTTGAGTCTAATTTTAAATGCTACCATGCCACTAAACACTTCATCTTTTCTTTTGGCATCTCCCCCTGCCACTGCCTTGTGTTCAGCCTATAGCTCTGTTGTTCCCTCCTAGGGACCGTGGAGTAATCAGAGGTATTATTTTCCTGTGAGTCTTTCCAATGTAGAGTTGAATGTTTCCAAGCATTTGTCTATAGGGAGACCCCACTGTGAAGTACAATTGTATTCAGTGAGCTGAGTGAAAAGTTTCATATATAAAATTGAATTGACAGAGTAGGACATTACTGACAGCTTTGAAGTTGCAAATGAAATTTTCCTCTTAAACACTTTCTGTACTCCCCTCCCCCCCACCACCGTGGCATAAGCAAGTCTTCTGTGTTTATTGTAAAAAGAAAGTGGAAAGGTTTTCATAAACCTTAGGCCCGTACCTAATACCCACCAGATCCCTGGCAATCTTTTCATTGCCTTGAATGGGATTTCGGTTAGGTCAATAATGAGGTGAATTAACAGTTATGAATTGTTTCATGGGTTTGCTTTGTTCCTGCTCTGACGATGGATGGTTTACAAGTGGGAAGAACCAACCAAATTCAGGGCCCTGTGTAATAAAACAGCCATTTGATATTTTTTCTAGCTATCATGCATGCAAATGAAAAATACACAAACACCAGATTTGAGAGGTTGTGGTTCTGATTGACCTAAAAATATGTCTTTAACTTTGGGGGAAAAAGAAAAAAGAGGGGAAAAAATAGCTCCACAAGGTGAAAATATAGGGAGCTGTACATAAAGTTACTGCATGACACTTTCAGATGACACTCTAAGACTCTACAGAACTTCTGTTTTCTGGCTGAACTACAACCAAACACTGAGACCCGTTTAGATATCTGATATGCTAATAAGGAAATCAGAGAGCTCCCCAGCGCTTGTTTAGATCAAACTCTAAAGAGAGCACAGATTTTAGAACAATCCTGATTCACGTGCTCAGTGCATAAGAAAACCATCTCACTGGAAGTTGTTTCATTCCAACCTGCTCAAAACAAAGAAAGAGTTTTGAAAACCCTTGTAAAACCCATAGCCGGGATATACATTATTGCAAACAAGGACAATGGTAACATCAGATTTTTTTTATGTAAACAACCAAATCACACAACAACTTAGTGAGCTCTGTGATGCTGAAACATTCAGAAAACTACTCCCAGTATGAGTCCTGGACTTTATTTCCTCCAGACATTTATTAACTTATTAATCTGCCAGACTAAAAAGTGTGCTGCAGATGGATGTTGTGCTACAGAGAGAGTTGTCACACTAGCAAACCAAAAGGAAGCTTTGGCTGTTGAAAAAGAACTAAAACGAAGGAATGACTGACTTCCCTCATGAAAAGTCTTTATTGATAGGACACTAGTAAGGCATATAGATATTTCAGTCACATTTGATTGCTGTCTTACTTGTCAACTCACTGACAAAGATAGAGTGAAGAAAGAACCACAGTTGTAAAAGTGCTTTGATATGGAAAAAAAAATAATTAACCTTTTATTTACAAAGATATAATCTAATATTTCTCTGAGAATCAAATGGAAATACCTTTTTAGAAGTGAGACTGAAACAGATGCTTACAATGAGTGCTTTTATCAGTAATCTTAAAGAATACTCTCTGCTCTGCTTGCATTATTCTTCTGCTCTCTGTTCCAAACTGCCACAGACTAGCACTTGTTTCATCAAGTTTATGTGCTTTTTTATTTCTAAATTCCAGACTGATGTTGAATGTGCACGAACTGCAGCATCAACAGGCTAACAGAAGAAGCTAGTCTGCCAACAGTGCCTGCGTTATTGCACACCACTTCCAGGTTTTTAAAGGAATGAGCTGATTGACCCACAGCTGGTAGGCTAGTTAAAAAAAGACTGCATCCCACTGGGAAAATAATATAATGATTTTTTCCACACCGATTTGGTTCTCCAGAATTTACATGTTGCAAATGGCGTATTAATTAAATTAAATCAGAGATGGTTTCTAATTTAGTACAAATGGGTGGGAGCAGAACAAACTTCAAATTCTTAGCTCCTGTTTTTCTATTTAGGTGCTTAAAAATCAGTGTTGAAAATTTGTATACCATTCCTTAACATTTATGGTTGAAAAGATTATTTTCTAAATGCTAACCAAGAGTAAGCTCTGCAACAAAGTGAGTGTGAATTTATGATCAGTGAAGACAACCACTCTGTGAGGTCTGAGTTGCTTTCATAGAATCACAGAATCATTGTGTTTGGAAAAGATCACTAAGAACATCTAGTGCAACTGTCAGCCCATCACCACCATGTCCCTCAATAACACATCTCCCTGTTTCTTGAACACCTCTAGGGATGCTGTTCACCACCACATCCCCAGCCAACCTGTTCCAATAATTCACCACTGTTTCTAAGAAGAAATTTTTCCTAACATCCAAACTGAACCTCCCCTGGAGGTTCCTTCACCACAGGAGCCTGTTCACTCTGAAATCTAATGAAGGCAATTCAAATATCAATACTGATATATATTTAATAAAACTCAGCAAAGGCAGGTACACATTTCTTTTTGAAAGAATGAATACTGTGAGAATATAAAACAAACTGCTAGGGACATCTTATTTGAGTAGGCCTCAAGTCACAATCATTCTGCATTACCTGCAGTAGAACTCAGATCCTGGTTTATAAGTTATTGTGTAATTGATTCTGTTTCTGTGATTTGAGTTTGAGTTTGAGAAGTGTTCCCCATTTCCAACCCTGTCCTAGAGCATCTGGTTTGGTGAAAGGATACCAATTGATTAGGGTTAAATTTTAAGCTTGCAGTATGCTTGAAATAGCAATCCCACTCAGAAAAAGGCACCAACCATCTGCAGATGCTCTTATGCTTCCAGTTATTTGCAGTTACCTCCTCCAGCTCTTTGGTTTGCCAATTGATTTCAGTAAATTATGATTAAGTTTCTTGGTTTCTTCTGTTCATTCCCTATGTTTCTTGGACCTATTCAGCAGACTGACTCCCTATTTCAATTCCTCCTTTAACCTTTCACTAATTATCAATATCTCAGTCAACTTGGGGCTGTACCAATATCAACCTCATTTATATCTTTCCTCAATAAGAGGCCTGTAATGGAGGCAACTGTTTCTCACTTTTTTTAGGCACTCTTCTTCCTTAAGACACCACCCTCTAGCCAAGAAAATGAGGATTCCTCTAGCAGCACCCTTCTAAGGTGCCATGCATTAAAATAACAGAATCAGAAAATACCCTACATCGAAAGGGATCCACAGGGTCCATCGAGACCAACTCCTGGTTCCAAGAGTAAATGGGTAATTACAAAATTCAAACCCTATGTTTGAGAGTGTTGTCCGGATTCCTCTAGAACTCCAGCAGCTCAGGGCCGTGCCCACTGCCCAGGGATCCCCTCCACTCCCTGTGAGGAGCTGCAGCCGCCATCAGGCCTCCCCTCAGCTCCTTTGCTCTGGGCTGAGCACACCCAGAGACCCAAAATCTAGGAGGCATCTGTTCCTACTCATCTCCTTTACTCACTCTTATCTATTCTGAGAAGGTTCTGTTTATTTGAAGCACAGAAATACTTTTCTATGTATCAGTATGGTGAAGTGATTAATCTACTCTTTCTCTCCGATCTGACCAGTTAACACTGGAAGATATAGTCTTGAAGAAAAATTTAGCTACATTCTTTGAAGAAACGTTGTTGAGGTAGCTTTAGTTATCTTGTTTTCAAGGAAACCTGAGGGTTAAAAATCCCCTTCCTTTGAGCCTGAAATCCTAAAACAGCATTTCTGCCCAAGTGATTTGCTCACTAGGAATGTGATGCTGGTCAAGGGCACCATGCATCCTGCAGGCTTCTCCCTTCAATCTCCTGAAAACTAAGACTGAAATTAGCATTCTGTTCCCAAATTACGGTCTGAAAAATGTAAAATAAATTATACAAAATGCAAGCACATAATTCCAGCTGTGCTTCTCTGTAGAAAGCAGCTGTCCTGATGAATGCACTCACTGTAAATATTTAAATTGAAAATAGAATTTTTTCCTTCAAAATATGAGCAAATAGTATCACCTTATCACTGCAAGACACCTTGGATGTCATCAGCAAGTTTTGCATCACAGGCATTAAAATAAATAGATGAAATGTCACTTTTTTATTATTACCATTATCTGTAAGGTGGGGTGTATTGTATGTGCCTTTAGTATTGACTGAGCAACTGGGGAGGTGCTCCCAGTAAGCAAACTTGTGAAAAAAAAAGTAAAAATATTTATACTGGGGAGAAAAATACATAACAAAAATAATTCTTGGTTCTTATGAGTCATCTTCAACTCTGCCAACCTACCAATTATTTCCCAAGCCAGAATGAAACACTAAAAGACAACTGAAATAGAAATGTTTGGGTGGCAAATTTGCAATGAATACAATGAAAACAGTTTGTTTACCTTACGAATGAGTAATTAATATTTTCATGTTTCTAAACTCAGAGGGAGGCAGCATTACCTGAAAATCTACTGAAGCAATCAAGCCACAGAGGGAGCCCTATCCAAACGGCTTCATAAGCCTGCCAGGCATGAAAGGATGGAGGGACTCAGAGTGCTCAAGTAAACGCCCCAGAAAATGTGTCTGTGGTGGATAACATACTTTCTCCAGCATCAGTTCAGTTTGGCTTGGGGGGCATTTTCTCTCCCTTTGCTAGAAAAATAATTAATAAGGCAAGTACTAATGTGTCCCAAGGCAGCCAGGAAGAAGCTCTACAGAAGGATATTAAATTATCATTGGATGATAGTATAGATGAGGAAGATCATGAACAGAACTATTTCAGGATGTGAAATACAACACAGGTCCTTCTCAGTCCCATTGCAAGTATCTCACTTTCCACCTGGAGAAGGACACAAAATCCCATTTACAACCTCTACTTTTTAGTGGTTGCTTGCCCCAAAGTATAACGCTCTCCAGAAAGCCACTCTTAATTATCAGGTCTCTCTTCACTCAGCAGAGGTTTATTCCAATCCTTTCTCTAATTACCTGGGTTATTTCCACCCAAGAAAACAGGAGACAGCATACACTGTGTCCTTGGGGTCACTGCACATCATGGTTGCATGGTCTCTATCATTAAGCAGCTCAGCTGCAATCTTAGTGGGACAAATACTTACAGTTAGTTCTTTGTAATTGGTCCATAAAAAGCAAAAAGGACTAACTGTCTTCAGTATTTACTGTTTATGTTTCCTTGACGAATAAAATGTGGATTCTTCATGTGCTCTGTAAGACAAAAATGAGATATTCAACAAGGAATTATTTACTTCCCCTTGTTAGTAATGATTCAGAGCAATTTTGCCTTGTGCTAGAGGGGAAACCCAGACTGCTGAAAACAACTTTCCTGGGAGCCCAAGGCCACATCCCAGTGGTTTTTGGAGATCTTCAAGGAGCAAACTATATAGCATCTCTGGCAACCCATGCCAGTGCTCCATCATCTCCACAATAAAGATGTGCTTTCTGATGCTGTTTGTGTACACTTGCTTATATTTACTGTCTGACCTCTAAAGGACAGTAACATTTGTGTCTTTTGAATATAAACACTAATTTTAGCACAAGATTTTATGAAAATAGCTCCTGAGATTTGAAAGAAAGTTGTGGAGCATTTGATTTTACAAAGAAAATTGCCACATTATGTGTCCTGTGTACCTTCTGACTTTCTAGTGTCATTTCAGAAAGGATTTTCCAGATTGGAAAGAGTGATAAAGAGAGATGGAATTAAGGCAAATTTTATAATATTATGGACCTAAGCAGGTATAATACTTTGTTTTTAACACTGTAACACAAGAGACTAGTATCACTATTATGAAAATGGAGGAGGAAGGGAATAAGGACAACAGACGTTTTATGAGCACTGAGCTAGATAAGTATTCTGTTAAGAAAAATGGCCTCAGATCTCTTGCAGTACTCAGCCTGGCTTTCAAATAGCACACCTGAGAATGGGCTTACTTTTTGTTTTAGTATTCCATGCAGTCACTAACAGCTCATAGCTATTGATGGGAGCTTCTTACCATAATGCAAATAGTAATAAAAGAGCGGAGAAGAAGGTTGGGGGGGCTTGTCAAACCTGTGCAATTACATGGGAACTCTGCTGGAGTTAACAAAGAGAACTGTAGAGCTTCTAATATATATATATATATATATATATATATATATACACATATAAAAGTGTGTGGAAAAAATAACTTTTGTATGTAAAAAAAAAAAGAAGAAAAACAACAAAAAAGTAGTTCTGGCTTGAGCTGAATCATAAAGTTGGCAAAACAAAATCACTTGAGGTTGAAACAGATCTCTATCAGGACCAAGCCAATGGGTCTGAAGTGTTACTTTCTGGGCAGTAGCAAGAACAGTAACACAGACTAAAGTGTACCCTGTGTGGGAGATTAGAAATGCTTCACTGCCCCACTTTTTCACTGAATCAAAGTTGTGCAGATTTTAATTTTTATTCTTCAGTACTGGTGGAAACACACTGATTTATTCCACCCAGTTCCTCACGATCAGTGCAGCCAATGCCAAATGAGGTACAAGCCGTGAAGACAGATTTGTTACTAGGTTTAAGCACTGATGAAGAGTTTGGCTCGGGCTCTACAGAAAATATGCAAAGGTTTCACCATGTCATATTGATATGAATGCCAAAAATCTTCCAGAAAACTTGCTTCTTTTTTAACTTTTGTATTTTTAATTATCATTGTTATTTTGTAGTTGTCTGATCTACTTCTAACAAGTGAAATGTTGTGCTCCATTAGTCCGGAGATAAACTTAGTGTAGCTTTTTGTCTATTGAGCTTTTAATTAAAAGAAACTAAGTTAAGGATTGAAACTCATCAGCTGTGACTTTTGTTTTTAAATAGCTTTGCTGCTTTCAATATAAAAATTAGCAAAGAGAATTGTATGTTATCATGATCCATGAATATTTCATTATGGTGCAAACTATTTTCCAGCTGGTCCTTGGCTCAGGATCTGTATCTTCCTCCTATGTCAGGATGAGAATGACACCTATAACAAAGTAGGATCAATTCTTACTAAAGCTTTCTATTATTTGGCAATCAAATTTGAATCATATGTTCCATTAGTTTTTTTACAATAATTTTTCATTCTTTCCTACGCCACCCATTCGTTCAGGTCTTCCAGGTTTTCAGCCTTTAGTGTGCAACTAAACATAGTGCTCATGCTGGTTCATCCACAGCCAAAGGTCCCTCCACCACTCTCTCCCTTTTTAGTTTATCTAAACTGAGTACAAGACATTCATAATATCCTCTGATGTCACTACCTTGATTAATATTTTCAGAATTTTCCTTCAGCTGAGATCATATTCAACACTAGGTGCACCATACAGTTATAAGATGGAAAAATATTTTGGTTTGCTTCCCTGATCCATACTTAGTTCACATTCTCTAGGACATTGGCTAGGTAATTCTTCTTCATGAGAGTGAATTCACTAAGAGCACTGGACTGTAAAGAATGCTAAATGGGCAAAATTATCATCTAGATAAGCTTTTCAGATCCATCCATATCATTATTCCCACATGTTTACTCAATCATCAGACTTAAAACACGTCACTAAAGAGGGCTCCACTGCATTCCTCAGCTGTCTAGCTCATTACTTAAAAAACTAATCAAATACTTTGCCAAATTGCTGGCATAGTTTCTTTTCTTAGTAGTAAAAGTTTTTGCCTTTCAAATGAAAAGTTCTTTAATCATTAATTATATTTGGATTACATTTTCTTTAGAGACTATCAGTGAAAAGCAATGGAAATATTCTGCCAAATAAAAATGTCAGTAGATTAAATCCTTAAATACATCCTGAGTTCTGTGAGAGCTAAATCTATTTAGGATCTGGCATGACCTGGCAATGCATAAATAAATTGAGAAAAAGCATTAGAATTTCATTTGAAGTGTTAATAAGCAAGAATAGTGGTACCTGAAAGTAAAATAATAAAAGCGAGTATCTTCCCTCTGCTGCTATATATCAAACAAATGAAAGTCTCTTAGAGGGACACAGAGGTAAAGGATACAAGAAGATTCTGTATTTTCCATAAAATATGATTACATGTTAAATTTTAATTTTGCACAGTGTAACACCTCTTGATAATTTATGTTGACAACAAATCATTAGAATGTCTGTAGGAGGCCATAATTAAGAAAATTAATTTTCTATTGCAAATAGAATTTTCTGCTGAATTATGACAAAAGATAAATGTCTGCAATCTAATAAGATGCCCGAATGTGTAAATGATAACGGGGCATATGTTTCTCCTTTAAAAGACTCAGTTTAGGCTATTGTATTTCTTATTCAGGGACAATTTTACACCCCACAGAATGAAGAATCACAACTTATTGAAAATATACAAGTTTATGTTTCCAGCTTGCTAATTTTCCACATTTTTTAAAAATTCTTTTTTTTTAATATTCTATTTAATCTTTCGTTAGTATCTACCTTAACCTTTAGTAGAAAAAAAAAAAAAAAAAAAGGCATTACCAAGGCTAGCCAGTCAAACATACTAAAGTTATACTACTCTGTAAGACTCTTTTAGCTACATCCTTCAACAGAGACCTCATTTTAGGCACATAGATCTCCACTCATTTGTTCACATGAATAAACAATAGTGAAGAGCCTGGTCATATAAAATCTGTGAGGTCACAGAGCTCTAAGCATGTCCTCAGATAACTTCTGAATCAGAAGGCATTGCAGTACATTACTAAGCAAAGCTGCAAATCCTCAAAATATAATAATGTTCCTAAACAAAGGCAGTGTTGCTCAGTTAACTACAGGAGATCCTTAAGATTGAAAAATGTGACACCTGGCCAAAGGAAAAAAGGTGGAAGGCATAACCTTTCAGGAGGCAAAGAGGGGCAGGTACCAGCAGTCAAATCACATGATTTCTATTTGTTTAAAGATATCTGGGAGAAAAGAGGGAAAAAAAAGAGTAAGAATTTCTCATGTGAGGTATGACAAGAGCAAAACATGATACAACACTAAAAGTCCTGTTTCAAAGAGCTCAAAGCGGGAGGTATCCTTGCGGATCAGAATGGAAAGGCCTGTGCATGAGTCAGACATGCTCGTGGTTTCTGCACCAGTAGTTCTTAATTCATTGGTAGTTTTTGTTCTTGCTGACCAAAAATTTTGAAACTTCTTTTGAGAAGGAGAAGCTGCAGATAATTTTTCCTCACGACTGTATTTTCTCCACAGAAGACTACATGACTTTGAAGTCTTTCTCTCACTGATCTCATTTTCTGTCCAGAAGCTGCAGGTAACATAAGCCACATCACAGGTGGAAAGACATTCTTCTGAGACACTAGGAGATGATCCTTTGTGAATTGTCAGGCCGATGGCAGCTGTGCTGTTTTGTGGGTAATCCCTTTTCATGAAATCAAGTCTTGGCCAGGACAGGCTTCTGGTGCACAACCCCTCTCACCTGGGAGGAAGAAATAAATTTCTGTCTGCTACTATAGCAAAAACAGAAACACAACTTACAGTTTCCCTTTACAGTATACAGGATTCATCATTCACAAACAATATTTGGGAAAAAAAATTACACCATATTATCACAAGAGAGATGAAGAAAAGGTCCAATCCAAAATTTTAGTTCATTATGAATTTTTTAGGCTCACACACAGATCAGAGCAAATTTTAAACCATGCAGCACTTAGCCTTGTTGAATGTCATACAACTGGACTCAGCCCATCGCTGTATCCAGATGCACTACAAACCTTTCCAGCCTTCAAAAGTCGATACTGTGTGTGAGGGTGCACTAAATCTCTTCATCTGGATCATTATTAAAAGTGCTAAAGAGAACTGGCCCCAAGACTGAGCTCTGGGGGTCACCATGGGTTACCGGCTCCAGACAGACATAATTCACGATGACCCTTTGGGCCTGGCCATCCAGGCAGTTCTCCACCGAACAAACTCTACATACCCCATGCACACCAGGAGCAGCCAGTTTCTGCAGGAGAATGTTGTAGATGGTCTCAAGCACTTCACTAAAAAGAAAGTAAATAACCGCTACAGCTTTTCCTTCATCTTGTCATAGGAGATCAGGTTAGTATATCCTTTCTAAGGACCATAAAGTCACACATCATTCTGTCACTGTTTTACGAATAATGTGGATTTTTTTGGCAGTTTTTGGAGTGAAGAGACCATTTTGGTGATGTAATTGCTTAACAAAATAAGCACCAGGAGTTCAAATAATTGTATCTCATTGAAAAGTGAAAACGTATTTCTCAGTGGAAACATTGCTGTGCAATGGTATATCTCCAAGAAATCCCACTTCTCATTAGTTCAATAGTGCCACTAATTCATATGCAGTTAGTAGATAGTATTTATTGCTGTTCAGACTATTAAGTGGCTAGATGTTAATCTCAGGTCTGGTTTACCATCATTTGCAAGGGCTGACCTGTCAGAGCAGGCACTGTGAAGATGCAAGTTAAAGGACAATACTGAAATTAACACAGTAAAACTAAAAGGAAGAGCGTATATAAATAAATTCATTTGATATTTTCTTTTTTTTTTCTTTTTTTTTTTCTTTTTTTTTCTTCCATTTTTAATCCAATACGTCACTGTTTAAAACAAAACAATTACTAGTAAGCACATCATAACAAAACCATTCCAGGGAACAGCAGAGGTCTCAATAGAGTGGTTTCAAAGTGGTTGAATTTTGCTTATTTTAGGGAAATGTGTCATCACGACAAGTCCAACTACAAGTATGTTTCATGTTGGACAGGGCCATGATAAGCAGAGGTCACTGTTTTAAGGAATAAGCAGAGTTAATTTTTCATGCCAGGTGGCACAACAGGAATGCTCCATGAAAATGGAGATGCAAATATTTATGTCATAAACAAATTCTGTCATGGTATTACAGATCATTTCAGCACAACATAGTTGTAATAAGGAGATTTTGACCTGATTGTTCATCTAGCAAATGTTGAAAAAGTCAATATTCAGAATGCAGATCAAATATAGATTAAAAAATGAGTGGATACAATTAAGGAATAATATTCCATAAATATCTTTTTTTTTTTTTTTTTAATGGGATAAGTTATCCAACAACTTCTGTTATAATATTTGCTCAGTCTGAAGTACGTAGCATAAAGAAAGTATATGCAAAGAAAGAAAATGTGCACGTTTGCTCAGCGTGTCCTTTTATATCTTCAGAATTTATTATTCATGTTGTCATATCCCTTTACCTGTGCTATGTGATTTCCAAATACAGAGCTGAAAGGAGTCTGAAGAACAAGGACAACAGGATGTATCAAAGAATAACCTGTGGAGGGACTATAGGAATATTGCATGTAATGTACAGTAAAAATTGGAACACAAGTGATTATCCATCCCATTAATATCTGTACCACATTTTGTTACTAGAGATCCATATTGACACTGGTATTTGCCTTCATGGATTTAGATCTAGGGAGTGGAGAGTCAAACTGAGGATGCATTGCCAAGGACCTAGAAAGTGCAGGGATACAGACATGTGAGGTGTGTGGAGTGATTTTTAGCACATCATGAATCAGCTAAGAACTGAAAATGAAACTTGGATATCCAAATGACTTTCTTTCCCTCCAACTCTTTCCTACCTGCCTTTCAAACATTGCTTCCTTTTTCATTTTATTGAAACAAATTACTTAAATCTCATTGAAGAGGGCATTTTTCCCTTCGCTCTTTGTGTGTGCACAATTGTAGCTCACTGCTGCATTCTCAGTCCTATTACATGTTGATAAGAAAATCTCAAGTCCTGCCACTACCAAAATACAGATGTTTAAATCTGAAGCCCAGTTTTACTGCTCAGGTTACTTTTAATTACAAAATATGGTGTTTGTTGTTCTTGGGAAAACTGAACGGATAAATTGAATGGATGGGTCAACATAAATATTCATAGTACAATTAGTTAATGACATATAGTTACATAAAAACACACTATATAACAGATACATTTCATGGGGAAAAAAAAAAAATACAACGAAAAGCTAAAAGTCCACTAAATTTATTTTTAAAAATCCACTTTCAATGAATTTCTCACCTCATTTTTTTCTAAATATGTCCTCCAGCTAATCAGTAACCTCTTCATAATCCCTCAGTTCACTCGTCCCTGGATAGGCTCGTGGCCTTGCCCCTGTTCAAAGTCCCTTCCCCAGCTGGAAACTTCTAAAATAGGGAAAAAGAAGGTTTTGATTTTAGCTAACTAAATGCAGGTGGTTAAAAACACAGGGGTGACGAAGAAAGGGGGGGGAAAAAAAGCGAGAAAAAAATATACAAATTCTTAATTTTTACCTTACTGAAGTCAGCTGATAATCTCTAAAAATGTCAGCATTTTTAACGTGCTCCCTCTGTCTCAAAAGAACTGCAAGCAGTAGCTTGCCTTGGAGCATAAATGTTGGGCTGGAAGCCAATGAACCAGTTCAAAAAACAGAAGGTCTGTCAGCGCTCAAAGAAAAATCCCAGCCCTTTATTCAACTGATAAAACACCATTCCTTTTCCACCTTCTCTATGGAAACTCATTTTCTTTTCCTCTGTCCTCCAATAGAGCTTGGCTATTCTTCTCACCCACTGAACTCCAATATGGTTTGTCTGTCTTTCCCTCCCTCCTCTCCCTAGCCTGTAATCTCAGCTACCTTTGTAGCTCCCATTATCAGCCTCAGCAGCATCTCTGCTGTGCTTTGACTGGCAGCACAATCAGGGCTTGTTGCTCTCTGGGATGCACAACGTGCTCTGGGGTGCGGAGCCCCCACTGCACAAGGAATTAGATTTCAACAACATCAAAGGGGCATGGGAACAGCTGGCAGAACCAACGGGCCCCATGATGGGCATCCACAATAAATACTTGCCATCTAGTTCCCTTTCAAGGTCTGTGGAAATCAAGGAGGGATAATGAGAGTTTGCTGAAGAGTCAGACAAAAGAAGGAAGAAAACAGCATTGGCTGTTGCTCAAAGGCAGCATCAGGCCAATGGGGGAACTAAGAATGAGTGTAGAGTTTGCAAAGGAGAAGTTTGAAAACATCTTGAATTACAGAGAGGCCTTAACCACCAAGCTCAGAGCAGATGTGATTACTAAGTGGTCCTTCGATTGGACCCATACTGTATTTAGATGCATCTCACTTGAGGACAATGCAGCTTTTTAGGAGCATCTCCATCTCTAACAGATGCTATATTTTTCTGATCATAAATTCTCAGTAAACACCTCCAATGTTAATCAGAATTAAACATTTGTGGATGCCTCATCCCTGGAGGTCAGTGGCGGGATGGATGGGGTCCTGGGCAGCCTGATCTGGTGGTTGGCAATCCTGTCCATGGGTTTGGAAGTGGAAGTGGATGACCTTTCATGCCCCTTCCAATCCAAACCATTCTGTGATTCTATGATTGTGAGATCTCTGAAAGTCAGGTGTTAACATCTGAAACCCTTTGCAGACTGTATAATGGCAGGTCTGCCAATCTATTAGCCTACCCATTTCAGATCAATTTTTAGAACTGCCCTCATGCAGAAAAACTGTTAAGCTGCTCTTCTCTTATTTCTAATGCTAACGTTACATTGCAGTAATCTCCACTGCACTAGACACTCCTGCTTTACAGTGCCAGTCTTCTATCTTCTTTTGGACCTGTTTTTAAGTGCTGGCAATTGTCAGAAGTCAGGAACGGAAGGGAAGAAAATCAGGCAGGCTTATTGTTTTCATCCTTCAGTTTTCAAGGGTGTTACGAATATAATATAGACACTAAAACATCAGTGTGTTGTCAGTATTATTCTTATCGTAAATCTAAGATACAACACCATACTGGCTACTAGGATTAAAGTTAACCCTACCCCAGCTGAAACCAGGACAGTGTGTGCAGTTGTATACTGTACATACAATACAGCAGATTCAGGCCAGTGTGTCACTGTTACTGTATACACAAGCAATGTGTAAGCCTCAAGCACTGACTTAAAAGTGGGGATGGCTCATTTTGGGAAAGCTCTAAGTTTCCCAGACTCAGACCTTCCCTTGTTCTATATTGCAGATGTGGCATAGTTGCTCCTGAACCACCATAAAATTCTAATTCAGCAGGTTATGATCAGTAGAAACAACTTTGGGGATATTTTTGGTACGTAAGGAATTTATTCAGGAGATTACTGCTACAGGTGAGGCAGAAGCCTTTTAGAATGGATGAAGAATAAAGTTGTTGGGGAGCACTGTCTGGAAGCAGACAAATTATTTGTCTGAGGTTTACTCAGAAAAGTTGTAGATAGAATAGGATTGCACACGTCCATAAAAGAAATGAAGAAGGAAACAGAGAAGTTGCCAGAGCCTGCAAAGAGAGAAAGAATTCACTTCTAATGAAAGCAAAAACAAAGACAAAAACAACAAACCAAACAAGCAAAAGCATATTTAGGAAATTCAGGGACTGTAACAGTTTTTGTATGGAAAAAATGAAGTGTAATTTCACATCTTGTGAAAATTTGAATTTTTATGTTATCTTTATTAAGATGAACTCACCCTACCTGAAAGCTAGGTAACATCATAGATATGGTTGAAAGAGATGGGTAAAGGCACATATTGTAACTAAATATGGATGTTTCTTTCCCTAACACAGAAAGAAGAGGACATGCTGTAAAGGAAGCAACGATTAACATAAAAACAAGAACTGCTTAATGACACCCTTCCCTTAGGAATGCAAAATTTCTTAGCAAATATTTATGAATATTCATTTATCATAATATTCTCACCAAGCTAGGCAATTTTGGGGAAGCTTTTGCCCAAAAATATCTCAAGATGCCTCCAACTCAGTTTGGAGGGCTAATATGGCAAGAGATTTCTCTCATCGAGAGACGTGCCTCATCTAAGCATTGCATTGAAAGTATACAGAGCTTTGTATTGAAGATATCTTTTATCCAAACTTGACACCTTAGACTATCTTCAGAATTGGTGGACACTTCCAGAGAAAAATTCATATTGTGGCTATCTTAGGAGTAGGTGAAGTTTGAGACAGTATGACAGGGGATGTGACAGCATCATCTAATTTGAGGACAGCAGAATCTCAAATAACTACACCGAACACTGAGTCTACATGACATTTTGTCTTGAACAAACAGATTCCATCTAGAAATTCTACAGTGATACTAGTCTGAAGATACTGGTCTAGTGTCATATCCAAACACTACATGTTGATGAATCATGGAAAATTGGGCCTACTAGAGAAAAAATCAGGTCAAAATAGAAGGGATATAGATCTGGAATTAACATTTCAGTACAACTAAACATCACACTTTATTTTCTGAGCAGACCACAGCAATGCCATCTACAGGCATTAACTAGAACCCACATCATGGATATACTCTGCTATATCCTTGTAGTTAAAGATTTAAATCAAAATATGCTTTTCTCTATGCTTCTGCATGATAATACTACAATTTTAGAGCAGTAATAACCAATGGATTTCCACTGCCCGTATTTTCTGGGTAATATATTCAAGCAGTGGCAGAGAATATCAAAGCACATAGTTAAAGTATTTAAAAAGGCAGATCACCTTGTGGTCAACATTTTCTTAAGGCATCTCATATGCTTGGCTGGTTGACCAGGGAATTCACAGTAAGGCTTCATGAACATGACCAGCTTTTCAAAAGATACGCACATACTGTATAGCCAGTTTTTTGGAAGATATGGACATAACATACTATTAACACAGACATCCTTCTGAAAAATCTTAGCCACTGTCACAGATGCTGTAAATCTAGAAACCTGACCAAAAGTAGTAAGGACCACAATATTTGCTTCATGTGAAAGATTTTACTGTCATTAAGCAAGATGATGCATGGACTCGGAAGAAAGAGCATCACCCCTTGACAAACTGATACCATGGAGATTGTCCTTGGAGGTCCTCCTGTACAGGCAATGATCCTGAATAACCCTGTTCCTCTTATACAATGTGGCATTCAGGGCTCAGGATGATAGACTGCAGGCCATATGCTAGATCTTTGTGTTTGCTAAAAATAGGACTTTTTTTTTCTACTCTGCTAGGGACAAGTCAGTATAAATATGACCAGAAGCTTGGCACAAGTCCATAAGACTGAGATGAGCAACAGAGGTCCTTCCTTCAGGCTTGTCAGACAGCAGCCTAATCAAAATCCTCCGAGGACAGGAAGGGAGAGGAACAAGGAGATGCATTTATTTTCCCTCAAATTCTTCCCTGACTCTTTCATCTTTATTTCTGTTGTAGGGTAACATTTCAGCCACTGCTGATGCTGATAGAAGAAAGAATACCAATGCAAAGATGCTTTCTCTCCAGGCCTTTCTTTCCTTTCTCTCTTGGACACTGCTTAGCTTAAAAGATTTCAGAAGGTTGGGAAATTATAGAATCATAAGAGTAATAGAGTGGACTGGGTTGAAAAGGACCTTAAAGATCATCTAGTTTCAACTCCCCTGCCATGTGCAGGGTTGCCAGCCAGTAGACCAAGCTGCTCAGAGCCACATCCAGCCTGGCCTTGAATGCCTCCAGGGATGGGGCATCCACAACCTTGCTGACGCAGACGTGTGCATGACTGCTTTCTTCTTTCCCTTAGCACTTGCTTAATAATAGCATGGAGCTGAATCTTAAATTCACTTGAAAGCTATTAAATAAACACCCGTCATTTATGAGGGACATAATCTCCCTCATACTGACACACTGCCTCAAAGCCCTCTTTTGCTGCAATTCTAGATTCCTTCTTTCCTTCCTCTCTCCCTCCCTCCCTTCTCTTCTTTCTTTCCTTCTTTCTTTTTATGTCCCCTCTTCTTTTATTTTTTCTTTCTTTTAAACCTTTCATTTTTTCACCCAAAAACACTTTCAAGTGATAAGTCAAAGTGAAAAACCCTTTGTGACTGCTGCTGAAATAGTCCTTTGTTTTCTATCTTAAAAATGAATCTAACCTAAAAGCCCCTGCAGATACACAGGATTAATTTTCACTAGTTTGTTTCACACTATTTAGAAGCAACTCTTGCTGAGTTTTAGATTTTATGGCTCAGCCTGCTGGCTGAAAATACTTTCTGTCCACTCCCGAAGGCTGATTGATTAGTGCTGCTAGCCAAACAGCAGCCTGTAGCAGCAGGCCCAGGCTTGCAGGCTGGAGTGTGGCTCTCAGCACTTGTTTTGAATTCCCGTTTCTGCACACTGTAGAAGAGGCGTCTGCACCCACGCAAAGATAGCATGAAATTTTCAGCTCGGTTTTCTGAGCCAACAATTTGCAAACCTCACACAGATACAGGATGAGATTAGGTGAGGAACACCATGGTGACAGAAGTACCACACTCACTGCAAGAGGTGGTCAGGGTGAGTAGGGTGCAGAAAGGGAAACCATTTATAGACAGAGCTTGCAGTGGTCTTTCTTCTTTAAGACACAGTACTCACACACTGTGTTGAACAGTGGAAGAGATGAGAGTTAACTGAGTTCTGCTCTGCTCTTTGGTATCAGACTTCACCATTTTAAATAGTTTTTAAGTATATCGTAGTCTATCATTATCAGAGCTGGAGGAACATTTCCCCAACTCATGCACAGGATGACTAACATTATAAGCAGGTTAAAAGACAAGGCAGCTCAATAAGAAATCTATGTGCTCCCTCTGTTTCTCTGCCCCCAGCTTGGCTTGATCCTCACTAATTAATAAATTTAATAGGGGAAGCTAGCAGTAAATGGAAATAGTCTTTTGGAAAGAGATGTTAAACAGAATACAGAATTGAGAAATCTGTGTGTCGATATATTGAGTGGTCTTGAGTTAGAAGTTTTAATAATTCCTCGGAAACAGGCCAGTAAACTGGGAAAGATTGGTGATAGGAACAAGAATCACTGAGCTAAACTTCCAGTAGGAAAGAATGGGATACCAGAGAGGCTGGTATGCGAATACTACCTGGCACAAGTGCCGTGCTTGCCCTCCTGTAGTATCTGAGCTGTGATTTATCCAGATGCTTAAAATGCCCTTTTCTCATTGTCATCATCATCACAGTGTCTGAGCACTCCCTGGTGCCTTGGTCTATGGCACCTTCTCCCACTTTTCAGGTTGGAACAGAGACAAAAAGACCTAAATGATTCACCAGAGAGCACAGGGATGTAGGCAAGGACTGCCCAAATGCTCCTTGCACACTGGAATTAAAGCAGTTCTGCCCTAAAGTGGATACTTTAAAAGTTCTCCAAGGACTGCAGTATGCCGTTGTAATGGAGTATTATCTACAGTTTAACTCTAAAATAAAGCACCATTTTAAAGTTACAGTGGATGGTATCTTAAAATTGCTTTGCTTTCAATGGCCCTGATCTTCGGTGATAATTACACAACTTATTCCCATTGATTTCAGTGACAGTTACTCACTTAAACACAGCCAAATTTCTGAGTTTCTGAGCACATTTTATTGCCTCTGTATATGTCCCACTGTGAGGAGGGACACATTTGTCTCTAGTGGTGCTCAGAACAGAGAATATTTTTGTTAATCAGAAATCAGGCTTTGCCTTCTGACTGGTTTTTTGGAGTTTTGCCTCTGTTTTTAGCACACTGTGGAACACTTCTTCTGTGAGAGCACAAATTAGCTGCAGGCCCAGCAGGCAATATCTTCACTAAAGTGGTACCACTAGCAGAAGGGGAAAGAGAGGCCAAGTTCAGCTCTGAGAAATGATCCACGCCAGAAGGATTTGGTGTGCCACACAACTCACTCAGCACTTTGGTTGGTTTCCACTTTCAGAACACAAAAGAATGGTAAACAGCAGTAAATCAAAGCCCAGCATTTCCAATGAAGGGCTGCTTTCAGTGTCACAATGCAGTACGCACACCTTTCCTGTGCAGCCATACTGTTGAAGAGGGGGATGCATCTCTCCCCCATCCTGTAAGAATTGCTCAGATGGCCTCAAATTACAAGGACTTTTGCGTGGGGATTCCCTATGCCTATCACAGGACAACACTGTGTGAGCCAAGCCTGCTTGGGCTGTGTGCCTATGGGGTTACCCATCTTGAGTCTACTTTAAAGCATTATCTAATAACACAGCTGTGTAACATGATTACTAAATTCTACTAATGATGCCTCTGCCTATAGTTGCATTAGAAACAAAGATATTTGTTAAGAAGAAGCTTAGGTGTTTCCTCACTCATCTGTGAAGAACTGTAAGGCAGATGTAGAGAGTGTTTGTTCCAATAAGCTGGAATACTGCTATTAATTATGGCAGAGTACAACTCATAAGGTTCATTGGCATTGCCATTCCAAAGCTCATGGGAGAAAGAGCTCTTCTACTACCTGGGGAAGCAGAGGAAAGGTGAGAACAAGTCAGTTCATTTGCATGGATGTTACTGTAAGCTCATGCAGGACTGCTTTGGTTTGGAAGCCATTTAAACTTTGATATTACGGATAGCGAAATCAAGCCATGTCATATGATTAGCAGTCAATAAATCAGAGGCTGATAGCAACCTGGGGAGACTTTTTAACCAAGATCCACACACCACTCACACCTCAGCTGCAGATTAGGGCAAGAGTTGCATATGAACCAGTCCTTCCTTACCCCTGGTTTCCTATATCCTGATTTGAATAGCCAGATCCCTGATCTGTGGAATTGGAGCTGAGAGATCAGAGCATGCTGGCCTACAGCAGCTCAGGCCCACAGAATGCTCAGTACAAATTAGGGTTTGACCCACTAGACTATTTCACTTACCATAGGATACAGCAGACTGGGGCAAAAAGAAAGAAGTATCTAAGGAGGAGCTTATTCTGAGGTGCCTTTAATCTCCATACTGGGATGAGAGTGAAGCAAACACTAGTAGACACATGGCTGAGATGCCAGGCAAGCTCTGCAAGAGACACTGGTGCTGCAAGCAGCCTAGGAGATTTAAGACACCAGATACTGGTGCCTCTGGGAGAGGTAATGCAGAGGATGTGACACTCATCAGTAGATGTGAGAGTTGCTGTTCACTGTGTGAGATCTTAGAGCTGGGAGTATTAGATGTAGCGTGACATGGCAAAGACAGCTGGGTGGCAGATTTTGCCTTTCAAATTGTGTGGGGAAAGCAAGAAAGTTGAGTCAACCACTACAGCATTTCTCCCACTAAAGTGTTTCTCCCTTGCCTTGCCTTTGCCACCCTCATTTACCTACAGAGAGATATTTCAGCAGGAGGCTGGGTGACAGCTGTAGGACATGACCAGCAGAGGAGCAAAGGCATCAGCATGGACAAAAGAGACATGAGTCACCCAGGAGCTCCTTCAGCCACCAGGAGCAAGCTGCTCACTAGGGGCAAAGAAAGCTAAAGGGGAAAAAGCCCTCCCAGAAACAAGCATGTGCTCAGATGTTCTGTGGGGAAATGGCAAAAAGCTCTGGGTGCAGATTCTGAGGAAGCAAGTGTTCAGCTTATTTGCATTCTTTTACTGGTGACTCAGTGTTGTACTGCTTTTAATAAATTATTGCGGCATTAGTTTCTCCAGTTTTCTCCTTTGTTTTATATATGCAGGAAAGAGGTCTTAAAGTCACTGAGGACAGGATTTTTTAAACCATCGATTCATTATGCCCTGCAGCAGTCAGAGGCATAGGAAATGTGCAGAAAGGCACAGGGAAGCACTGGCTCCTTGAACAACAGCCTGGTGTTACACGTCTGGATACAGCACGTGGCCTTCAACAATGCGAAGAAGGACAGTGGAGATGATCTGGGGTATCAAAAAGCATCCTCGTGAAAACTGCTTGGAAATCATAAGTAGATGGAGAGATGGAGTGAAAGAGAAATGGCAGAAAGGAAATGGTGGGAAATATGAATGATACTGGTGTGGCAGTCCAAGCTGGTGACTATGGGAAGCCACAAAGACACATCAGATGAGAATGATGTGTGTAAACTCTTCCTTACATGGCCCTCAGATACAGTTTATTCTCTCCTTTCTGATAGGCACTGTTATAACAGCTTCATCATTTACTCATACACCAGCAGAGAGGTATGCTTCCCAACTGCTTCCATGGCTACTGCAAGGAGGAACACATCTACTCAACACACCACAAAAACAACCCTGTGCTTCATTTATTAATCAGAAATGGAGTGTGAAGGAATAACTACAGAACCAAGCATACAACCTGAAGCTCCACGCTGCAGCAACAAGCAGAGACTCTGCCTGCAATGCCATAGGTGCACCACATAACAAAACAAACACTGTTAGTGTCACCTGGAAGGCACCGTGTGAGATGCTCCTAGCTTTTAAAAGGGGCATCTCAGCTCTTTGAGACAGTGAAACCTCCTCACCATGTCCACATTCATGAGCAGATCTGTGATGGTTTCTCTCTTTGTTCATCAATACCCATCATGCACTGTCTTGCTGCAGGCACTCAGTGCTCATCCTGCTTACATCTTACCAGTTAATACATATCTACACTGTGATCTTTGGACAGGGATTTTTATCATTCATCCCTAAGGAAGATCCCTTAAGTGCTGCATGATAGCGGGACAGTAACTTTCATTACAATCAGCTGCAAGGATTTTTTTGTTGGCTACATGACACTTCCCTTTCAAAAATATGTTGTTTAATTCTGTTTATTCTTTCTACAGAAAAGCTTGAGATGTTAATTATAGTTATCAGAAATACACTTAGATCACATGGCTTATTCTCACAACAGCAAGAAAGGAAATGAAGGGGACAGGGCAAAAACAATTTTGTCCTACTGTTTATTTAGAGACCTTTCACTGAATCACAGTGTGACTAAAGATAAACAATTCACAATACCATAATCATGGCACTAACTTTGTGTCACCTCAGTGACCTGGCATGCTCTATCTATTTATCCCATCTTTTTATACTTTTATTATCTTGCTGTTGTGAGGCTATAATTTTCATCAGGACATAGGTTTTGTTTTCTTTGCCTTGTGAAGAGAATAAGACAGGTGTGGGTAACAAAAAAGCAGCGAAGAGAATTCTGGCAGAAATCAGACTTGTTCCCACTGTGAACAAACATCTGCATTCATTTTTGTAAGCTTTCCTTCACATTTCCCTTATCAGTTGCTTGGTGCACCATGATGAGAATATGTCTCTGTATACCATTCACATCTGCATCATTGTTTACCCCCGAAGTGTTTGGAAGCAGCTGTCACACTGCTGAAAGAACAAAAGCAACTGAAATGTAAGTGAATATCTGACTGAGCATTGGCACAGGTTGTCCAGAGATGTTGTGAAGTCCTCCTGGGGGATCTCAAAATGGTGCATGGATATGGGCCTGGGACTCTGCTCTGGGTGTCACTACTGGATGGAGCAGGGAGGGACCGGATGGATTCAGACATCCCTGTCAACCTCAGCCATCATGAGAGTCTGTGATTCAGAAACGATGTGATGAAAATGCATCACATATCTCTACAGAATTTTGATTTAGGGGGTCCTTAAGATTATTCTCCACTCTTAAGCACAAGAATCCATGCTTTATACTTCATGACATTTCTTTGAATGGGTATAACAAAAAGACTATACGAAAGACTTTACCTTAAGTAAATAGTTGATTGATGACATTTGCTTGTGTCAGTACACTTGCCCAAGAATGGAATATACTCTGGGCTTGACTCAAACACTGGGGACAGAACTTCAGTTGCTGACACACTTATAATCAACGTTAAGTTCTAAATTATCAGTAATTCACAAATCTCCTACTTATCTTGACAGAGAGCAACTTTTGGTTGGACAGTGTCTTTTAAAGCAAAACTCGTCTCCACATATTAGAGACTGGATCATATACAGAATGCAGAGATTTAAGATAAACTGATTTATGGTGTTTGCAATATTCCTTCTCTAAAACAGAAATATTACTCTGCTATTAGTGAAGAGAAATTGTTTCATTTTTTTTCCTCTAATATAAAAACTTCCCAATGATTAATTTTTAAGATAAATATTAACGTTTTTTCTCTTTGAAGAATTTGTAATGTGTGATTACTGTCTTTACAGTAGTTTCCAAATGATGACTGTAAAACTATAGCCAAAGCTCAGTATAATTTAAGAAATCAGTCTAAAAAAGTTAGCCAGAAATTGGCATGAAAAATTCAAGATCCAGTCCCTGCACTGTCATTTATTCTTGTGGTGCTAGACAGCAAGTGATTTGTGTAAACCTAAAGCAATTTGGCAGTGTGTTACATTTTCTGCTAAAAAGTAATGGTTTTCTGCCATTTTGTCTGTAGTCCAAAATCTCAGCTTTTCACTTCAAAACAAAAGAGAACAATCTTTTGCCTTTGTGATCACTGAGATAACCTTCAAAACAACAATGAACTGTAAACAATGCAGCATTGTTTGCCTGAGCGAGAAACGATAACTGAGAGCCATTATTTGCTCCTAATCACCCATTAGGTAGCTCGATACACTAATTGTGTTATCTTCAAAGAAATTAAAATGAAAACGTTAGCATGTGACCTAAAACGGTTTTGAAGATGCAAAGCCCAAATCAAGGGGGGGAGAAAGGTAACAAAAGTAACAAAAAATAATATCTGTGCAAAATAGCTTTTTTACCAATTTACCTGTGCAGAGAATTCCCAGTAGTACCAGACTGTGCCATAGTGTGGTTGGTCCTTATGAAATGCAAGGATTAGGATGTTTTCTCCGCCGAAACCAGGAGGTGCCAAGTGGCTGTAACACATCACAGCAGTGATAATGCTGTGGGATGTTTTGTAACACTGTTTGAATGAAGCGAAGGTAAATACAACCTAAGGAAGCTGCAAGAGAGCAAACAACACTGTGTTCCAGTCTTATCATAGAATCATAGAATCATAGAGTCACAGAATGGCCTGGATTGAAAAGGACCACAATGATCATCTAGTTTTACCCCCCCTGCTATGTGCAGGATCGTCAACCAGCAGACCAGGCTGCCCAGAGCCACATCCAGCCTGGCCTTGAATGCCTCCAGGGATGGGGCATCCACAACCTCCTTGGGCAACCTGTTCCAGTGCCTCACCACCCTCTGTGTGAAAAACTTCCTCCTAATATCTAACCTAAACCTCCTATGTCTTGGTTTAAGACCATTCCCTCTTCTCCTATCACTATCCAAATTATTATCCACTATCACTATTATGTCCAAGTCTAGTCAATATCTTAGAAATTCACACACCTCCTTGGGCACTGAGGAGATGGGTAAGTTTTCCTCTAGTAGCATATTCATAAATCTTCATGGGAGCATACCACTTCAAATAAATGCAACCTGTAACTCCTAAGATCTTCTCAGCCTCATCTGTAGGAGCTGGCACACATGAACCATGCCCTCTACGATTCATATTAATAAGGGCCTGACAGAGATGAGAAACAAGGGGAGAAGTGGTAGAAAGAAGGGATGCCATTCAGAGGGACCTCGACAGGCTAGAAAGGTGGGCCTGGGTGAACCTGATGAGGTTCAGCATGGCAGAGTGCAGAGTTTTGCACTTGGGCCGGAGGAATCCCAGGCATCCATACAGACTGCAAGGAGCGGTCCTTGAGAGCAGCCCTGCAGAGAAGGACCTGGGGTCCTGATGGATGAAAAGCTTAATATGAGCCAGCAGTGTGCCCTTGTGGCTCAGAAGGCAAACGGTGTCCTGGGCTCCATCAGAAGAGGGGTGGCCAGCAGGGACAGGGAGGTGACTGTCCCCCTCTACTCTGCTCTTTTGAGGCCCCATCTGGAGTACTGTGTCCAAGTCTGGAGCCCCCAGTACAAGGAGGACAGGGAGCTGTTGGAGAGGGTCCAGAGGAGAACCACAAAGATGATCAGGGGGCTGGAGCACCTCCCCTACGAAGACTGAAGGAGCTGGGCTTGTTCAGCCTGGAGAAAAGAAGGCTGCAGGGTGACCTCATTGCTGCCTTTCAGTACCTAAAGGGAGTCTACAAACAGGAGGGGAATCAACTCTTTGAAAGGGTAGATAACTGCAGGACAAGGGGAAATGGTTTTAAATTGAGGGAGGGAAGATTTAGGTTGGATGTCAGGGGGAAGTTCTTTACAGAGAGAGTGGTGAGGTGCTGGAACAGGCTGCCCAGAGATGTTGTGGATGCCCCGTCCCTGGAGGTGTTCAAGGCCAGGTTGGATGGGGCCCTGGGCAGCCTGGTCTAGTATTAAATGGGGAGGTTGGTGGCCCTACCTGTGGCAGGGGGGTTGGAAATTCATGGTCCTTGAGGTCCCTTCCAACCCTGCCATTCTGTGATTCTGTCATGCTGTCATTCTGTCATTCTGTGATTCTGTGAAGTGCCAGCTAGTTCCTGCCATCCCAAATCTTGTATGGAAATCTGATTACTTGCAAAAAAAAAATAAATCAGGGAGAACAGTAAAGCCTACTGCCACTGAGATGAGCTGCCTAATTAGCAATTACTTTACATCACCCAAATTTTACATTCTGCTAAATAGTTATGTAAATTGGGCCATATTTCGTACTATGGTTAATAGATGCTTAAAGCAAGTGAATTTTATTACTTTAGATAACATTGTGAGGAACCGTTCTTGGATGCGGCTTTATTTATTTGTTTGTTTGTTTATGGTTTGGTGAGTTTTATTTTTAAATAGCTATTTCTGCTCCAAATTATTTTCTCTTTCCTAGATCCTGAAATGATTCTGACATTATTCAAGATGGTATTGCCTGCTAAGTGTGCCTCATATGGCTCTGCATTTCATTCAAAGTCATGTTTGATATTTATCACGATAATCTCTCATTATAAGAGGAAAACTTCATTTATTGCATACAGTGTGTATGTGAGTAATTTGTGATTGAAAGAGTCTTGATTTCAGAAAGAGTGCGACAAGCAAAGAATTTTATTGATTTTTAGTTAACAGTTGACATTACTGATGAAAACAGTGTCTTTGAAGGCAGAGCTGGAAGATTGCATTTGAGAATTTAAGTGAGAGATATTAAACAAACCCGATTAAAATGGAGAATCATACTTCATCATAAACTTGACTGTCAGAGGATGAGACAGCATGAGCGCTGGTCAGATTAGCAACCATATTATGAATAAACTAAAGGCTTTTTTTAGCCTTGGGACTAATGACTGCATTTTAGACTTGGGACCATGACTGCACATTGCTGGAATCTTTTAATTAAATGATTCTCCGGAAAAAAAAAAAAAAGAAGGAAGTTTTGTGAAAACAAGTACTTTATTTAAACAAGCACCTGCTTCAAAACACAACATAAAATGGTATTCAAACTGTCTAATATTGCTTTTATTCAATTTTTAAATAAATTAATTGAGTTTTGATTCTTAGTATCCTTCTTTGCCAGGAACACTTTTTACAGAGTGATACAGCCGGTACCACTGTACTACCAGGTGAAACATCTCACTATTTTTTGTTCAAACCATCCTATTACTTTTCAAAAAAATCACCGTTAAACCTTGAAGAGCTCTCTACAGATCTTTTTTACCTTAAGTAAAAATTATAAAATAAAGACTTTCTTGACATGCCATTACAGGTAGTAGTAACAGCATGATTTCTCTATCAAAAACTTGAATGTATGAAAATCTATGTAAAAGAGTATACTGTTAATTTCATATTATCAATTATTACACATAATTCACTTCATGACATGCCAACAATGCAGGATTTTAGAGTGATTTTATTTTTAAAAAGAAATTTCACATCAAATTTTCAGCCTCCTTCAGAAGTCCACTGTTTGTTTGTCTCAGCCTTCTTGGCTCCATTTTTTTAAGCTTTTCTACTTGCCTGTTGTCTTTCTTGGTTTGGTTTTATTCTGCTCTTTTTGGTGGTTTTTGTTTGTTTGTTTGTTTCCAGTTCAGGGGGATATGTTTGTTTCTCCCTTGCCAAAAAGTTTTTCTCAGTTACTACCTCTAAGCCCTTTATCTGAAGCAATACCACACACTTTTACTTTCAATAATTTGAGTTACTGCTTTGCCCTCATTCTCTTTCTCCTCTTGGGTACTTCGAAACACATTTCAGCCAACTCTGCCTTTCTTCCCTGCTTCTCTAAGTTCTCTTTCTAGATCCTTTGCACTCATGAAACGTCCATCATTGATTCAGATCTTAGTCAAGGTACTATATTAAGGTCCTCCATTAAGGAAACAAAGATACATGCAACAAGAAAGACATCTAACTATAAAGAATGCTAAAAGCACATTCCTAAATCAAAAGCAATTAGAAGAATACTGCTATTGTTATCAAATTATGCAATACACATACATATTAAAATATTATAAAATCCTTGTTTGCCTTTTGCTTCTGTATCCCAAACTTTCAGGAAAAAAAATTTGATTTCATCTTTTTTAAAAAGACTTGCTTGAAGTTTATCCAGTAAAATAAAAAATATCTAGGAACTAGAATAGACTCTAAAATCACACACCAGCATCCTGAAATGATTCATCTGACAGTGTTCATATCGACTAGGTCACATGGATAAACTAAACAGCTGAGAAACTTAGTTCATACAAGTGCTGTGTAGTTTGGCTTCTTATGTGGACCAGTTGAGTCTGCAAATCTCATCAGAAGAGGCTTTCAAATGTTTGTTTACTTATCTATCTATATATTTATTTATGTTTCCAGTAAGGCCTGGTAAGGTATTTTCCAGTCTAGGAAAGAAAGTGCAACATTGAGAGGAAAGAAACCAAAAAGTGATTTTCTTCCAAAAAGGTTCAGGATTTAAACACAGGTTCTAATTTCACAGAAACAGAATTGACCATCTCTAATTAAAATGCTAACTGTAGCAAGCAATGAATCCTCATTTTTTGCAATAGTTAAGAATTTTATCTTGACTTGTGTAATCAGAGAAGGACGAAATCTGCTCTTAAAATAAAGCTTTGTCCAGATCACACCCATCTTAATCAGGTCTGTTAGTTACAGTGAGCTCAATGCTGGTTAGAGCTTGCATGATCTGGCCCACAGTCAGGGCCTTGTTAAAGGTTATGAACTCCTCTAGGGCCTAGACCTAAGCAGTAGAGAGCTCTTGAGGGACGTTCCTAAAGCAGAAAATCCTCTGGAGGGATATGAAAAAGATCGTGTGAGAGACGTCCCAGCGACAAGAAGTACTGGGAGAAGAACTTCTCAGGAGCGGCAAGTCTTCAAAGGCGACCCCTATTAACAAGAAACTTCAAAAGTAGGATGTGACATGACGTGAAAATCCTCCCACTGATGTTGAGTGCTTTAAAGATAGAATCCCCTGAAGCGAAATGGAGCCTTTGAAGTGGCAGTATCAGCATCAACTTTTGAATGCAGAAAGGTGCAGCATACAGCAGGACTGGTGCATCAGTGCTATAGAGCTCAGGGTGATGTCCTTGCTCAAGTCCCATAAGCCTAAGGCCATGCGAGAGGGCAAGCAAAGCAAAACACCATTTAGTTGACCTTTAAAGACCTCTTTGATCTCCTTCAATTGATATTCCTAATGGTGAAACAAAATTGGTTTCAAAAAAGGGGTGAACAGCTAAAAAGACTGCCACTCTAGAGCTGTATTACTATACAGTACTGTTCCAGAAGAGGCGGGGAAAGGTTTGCCCTTCTATCTTTCTTTCATTTGCATACATGTAAGACACTGAATTGATTGAAACACTTGTTAATGTTTCTCTTTTTATTCAGTGCCATTTAGATCTGTGATTCTGAGCTCCTTGAACTTCATTAAACAGAATAAATCATGATTTTGCTACAAGTCTGTTTCTCAAACTGCGGCCCTGCAACAAGTTAATTCCCCTTAAAAATGCAAGTTGCAAGGAAAACACAGTATTTGGTGATGTTTATACAATGGAATGCAAAGTTGCAGTTTGATTTCAAACTGTATGAAAATGTAGAGCTCAACCAGGATTCTATGTTGTTTTTCCTTGTTGAAAAAGAAATTGCCAAAAAGGGGCAATGAAAAGAATTTTACAGTTAAATGTACTTTTGCGAGTAGAATAAGAAAACCTTATTTCCTGGGGAGTGATTACTTTGCTAGAATATATGAACTATTTAAGAGTCACAGAATTATAGAAGCATAGAATATTTTCAGTTGGAAGGGACCTTTCAAGGTCATCTACAACTATATCAGGTTGCTCACAAAGCCTGGTCCATCCTGACCCTGGAAGTTGTATGGCTACAAAGGCTACAAAGATACAATTTTAATAATATAAAACAAAGCAAAAAAATAATGGAAAATACAAATACTAAGAAGGGGCATTCTGAGCCGTCTAATCAAGTCTCCTATTGTAAGTAATCATATAACAGTTCACTGCATAAACATAATTTATACTGTGATTCTTTACATAAATTATTATTTCTAAAAACAAAACAATTACATTTTGACCTTGTCTGCATTCGGTTTCTGAATTTGTTTCCTCTAGTGATCAAAAATTTGATTTGCAGCCAGAAATTTTTCCTTTATATCATTCCCTCTTAAAACGTGATTCTTTCACTGAAAGTTAAATAAAACTCTTCCTACTCCATTTCCCTACAACTTCCACTTCCCTACAACTTTTTCAAAGCAGATACAAACAATCTTTTCCACCACCAGACTTTTGGAAAATGAACAGCATAATGCAACCACAGTGGCTGAAACTTTTAGGATACTGGACGGTAAGACTTCATTCTGAGCAATTTGGTGAACTTAATAATTAAAACCACAACCTCATAACAGGAAGTATTAAGGAACAAAGTAATAATAGACAGCGTAGCAAAGTTGGCTTGAACATAAGGATAGCCACAGGCTTGAATTTCTCTGTTCATCATCTTTGTAAGGTAGACCTGAGACAATTCCTGTGTAAAAAGCATCTGAATTAGGTAGGAGAGTGTCATGCCCAGGCTAGCAGCTATGTCTGTACTGTCAAGGAAAGATTGTTCCAGACAAGGTGCAGTTTGTTTCTAAAAAAAGTAGCACCTTCAATAGGACTGAACTAAAGCCTACCTCTACTGGCCATGTGCCCATTGCATGGCATTTGGCTGCCTGTCTCACGTGTCTGTGGTGTCCCTTTGACAATAAGATGGAATGAAACTTTAATTCGCTTTTTCTATTAGAAGTGTCTCAAATGACAACTACGAGGGTATGTAGCAGTCCACCAGACTAATGTATTGCAGCACGGCACCTAGAATATGGATGTCATGTCTCATGTTTTTGAGATTGTGTCACAGAACGCAATCTTTGCTTTGGTGATAGTCAGAAGAAGCAACCTCCAAAACAAAGTCAAAGAGTGAGAAAGTAGTTGGGGTTCCACCTTCAAGGTCACTTTCTGCCACTAGTAATTCAGGAACACAAACACAGTCAGCATGCTACTGATGTGCCCCAGGCTGCACAGTGTGAGGTTACCACTGGAACTGTAACAGCAGTGGTATAGATTCTCCATACAGTTAGGAACTCAGCAAGTTTTTGCCAGAGATGCCTAATGATTCTCTATTTGATTCCACTCCATAGGCCAAATCTACTTAGCATGTATTTTCTTTCTTTGAAGTATGTATAGGAGAACTAAACATTTCATAGGAGTTCCTTCAGGTTTTCAGTACATCTCATTTCCCATACTTCCAACATCAACAATTATCTAGACAGTGCAAAACAACATGCTTTGCCTAACCTAACAAAAGGCTAAGGACAAACTACCCAGGAGAAAGATTCTTACAGTAATTCCCGTTTCACTGCTGTGTATAAACAGAAGTGGAGAGTTCCTTGCAAAACGTATGCATCTCTGAAGAATATCTTGGGAAACTAAAGAAGGGGAAATGTTCATTTTGTCCTTTTTGTGTTACCTACAGCCAGGCTTGCAGAGGTAGAATAGCCATGGAATTCTTCCAAGCATGGACAAAAAAAGGATTTTGCATGTGCATGGTTTGAGTCACTGTCCCTGGAGATGTACAAGAAATGTGTAGAGGTGGTACATGGGGACGCATTGGTGGTAGGTGGATTGTTGGACTAGATGACCTTAGAGATCTTTTCCAACCTTAATGACTCTAGGATTGTGTAATTCCATGTTTGTAATCAGTCCTATGCAATGATAAAGATTTCTCAGAGAATTATGGAGTTCAAAATCTTCATTTAAAAGAACAAAAACAACAGCCCACATAGCCTTCCCTACCCTGCACAATCTGCTTAGTGTGCCAGAAAGAATTTAAAAGCCTGCTTTAGCTGTCTCAGAATTAGGACCTTGTCCTTCAAGCAACCTTGTGCTCACACAGAGCTCCTTTACTCCAGCAGTGCTGCATGAAGGATTCCAACTATGCAGAGCATGCCACAGGGCCAATGCAGTCAGCAGCACCTGTTTGCATCCTGCAAATTCATTTAGTCTTTGTATTTGAACAAAGACTCTGAAAAGTTTCTCCTACAAGTGTATGCGTTAAATTGCGCACAGTGTGATGAGAACAGGTAGAAATTTCTTCTCACTAGAACTCCTAGGAAAAAGAAAAAAAAACGCATCTGGAGATAATTCCAGCAGAACTGTAGCAAAGATTAAATGCAGAGCTTGCACATGGCTGGTTTAAATATGTCCATTTAACTGCCCCATGACAGATCTGCAGGGCAGATGCTCATGAATGCATATTATCACATGATTTCTTCAACTTCACAGGCTTCTAGAGAAGCAAACTGAGTGTCTTTCCAATAGGAACAGGCTTATTAGTATAAGAACTTCAGTCCAATACCAGATTTGATGATTGTAGCCTATGTCAAAAACAACTGCTTTAGATCTGATTTTACAGGAGCCTGTATCACTTGAAACACAGAACAACATTTTCTACCTTCTGATAAAAAATAATTTTTGTAGCTGCCTTTCTGAGCAGTCTGTTCTTTCATGGGTCAGATTATAATGTACTTTTTTCAGTAAGAGCTCTGTCCAAGCAGTCTCAGTGAAGACTGATACTACAAGAAGAAGCCTTTAAAAATGGCATTGCTGAGAATATATCCTTCTTTCTTACTCTACCCTTTTTCTTCTTTTTTTCCAATGAAGAACAGAGGATTTGGTCACCTTCACTTCCCTATAGTCTCTCCCTTTCTTACCACTGTGCTCACCTCCCCAGTTTGTGATATTCTCCCCCACCAACACCTTGACTACTCCTCTTTATCTTTTTCCTATTCTCTCTGCCAGCTTAAAACCCTGGAATTTCTCTATTTCTCACTTACTTACAAGTTCCTGTATCTTGCTGTCTTCTCCTGCATGCCTGATTGATGATTACAGTTCAGATTCTTCTCCTATTCAAATCTAGAAACTCCCCAGCTGGGGATTTTGGGATGGGCATTTCCCATCCTAGCACTCTCATGGTTTCATCCTTGCTGGAGCTCAGAAGGGATACTACAGTCTCAGCATCACTGATATGTTAGTTATATAACTAAGATTTCATACTGGAGAAAAAATTCACCTTTTCTTATCTAACCACCCAGCCCCATCTTTCCATCCAAACTCTTATCCTCCTGTGCTGCAATCACAAAATCAGAGAGCTGCAGGAGGTCAGGTAGTCTGTCCTGCTCTACCCCATCCTTAATCAGGATCAAATACATCTTTTTATTCCTGGAGAATGTTTCCCTAATCTGTTCTGGGTGACAGTGACCTCATAACCTCCACAGGCAATCTTTTGTCAGTGCTTCACTCTCCTGACCAATAGGAAGGCATCCTGCTATCAAACTAAGATGCAATTTGAGCTCACTATTTCTGTTCTGGCCCACCATTTTTCACTGGTCTTCATGAATACAATTTTTTCCCACTTCAGAGAAATTTAGGATGCTACCACAAAGATTACTTTTACTGGCTTATTGCTTTGCTGTATGCACTTATCTTTTCTTCCCTCCACAGTAGCCCTTCTGCACTCCCTGCTTCATTTGTGTACATCACTTGGTCTCAATTTCTCGACATTTCAGGGATTTTTCTCACTTTGTCCACTGCCCTTTGTTTTTCATGATGTCAGCTTCTGTCTGTGTTCAATACATCTGTATGACAAGAACCCAAATCAGTCACAGCACTGAGATGAATAAGCGTAAGCCTGTCCCTTAGATTTAGATTCCAAAGGAGATCAGAAGGCTTTTAAATGCACATACCCTTTCTTCTCACTAATAGGGTTAATTCATCTGAGAACTACTAGATTTTATATAACAAAAGCTATAAAACATATATTTTTAAGTCAAGAAAACTCAAAGCAACAAAATCCAACACAATATAAACACTGAACATTTGAGCATACTGTTTCCCAACCCACTGCAAGTTCTGGTTTCAATAAATTAACTGCATCACCATTTATCAGGAATGTGTGGTCCTAAGAATGTTTTTTTCTGTCTTCTATGGGAGGTAGCTGGCTCCTACAGACTCTACTTGATGTTCATTCTACCTGCCCAATGACTATCTGGTCTGCCGTACTTGGGTTCTCTTCCCACTGAGGTTGCTCAGTAGCTTCAGAGGACATGAGCAGATTTCTTCCTGAGGGACCTGACTATTCTCTTGAAGCAAAATGCTGGGATGTTCTCTGTTTCTAATTAAATTCACTACTCACATCATAGTTTTGATTAGAAGGGCTTCATGAACATGCTCTGAACAACTTACCCTCTTTCAGAGCAAAGTTCAGAAGTCTCCCCTCCTGCACTGTTTACGAAAGTCTCAGCAGCAAGCAGGGTCTTGGTTTGCTAAGACCACTGCCAGTTGTGTTGATCAGTACTCAAACTCATGCCTCAGCCAGTATCAATCAACTCTTTTCATAACGCCACAAATATAGAAACACTGGCACATGGTGCAAGTTCTAACATGCTACAGCAGTAACAGTTGATTTATTGTTTATCAGTTTTATAACCAAGTGAAAGCAGTGAATAAGGCCCTTTACTTTCTTTTGGAATAAAACTAATGGTGCTACTTACTAACTACAGAAAAACAGTGAAAATAAACAATAGCATTTTGCCCTTACCTTCCAATACATCAATAATACCAAGAAATTTCTCAGCAGTATGTGATTATAAACCGTGTACAAGTTGCAAATCTCCAAGGAAAATGCAGTGTCAGAAGCACAGTTTTCTATTTGGTATCTCTTGTCAGCCTGTGTCATATAATATTTCTATCATCTCAAGATGATGTTAATAAGTTACAGGGCATCTCAGCTCTCTACTTCTCATCAGATCAGTGTGCTCATGAAAAGTGCCAGGTTCACCAGTCCTGAAAATGAAATCCAAAGAACTTTTATGTTCAGCCAGAAAAGTGACAAAATATCTTGCTGGATGAAACTTTGTCTCATCTGTGACTTAGAGGAATTAGGTTATTTGTTAGGTCTGCATCCATTTGATGGACTGTACATCAAAATCCGCAGATTGTTAATACTTCAGAGATAGGATCATCTTCCTGTGCTGATGGGCCTGGGTCCTCTATACAGCCCTGACCCACTGCTGCTCACTGCATACCTTTGCTCCATAAGCTATCTGCACCACTGGCAATGGTGCTGTGGTGGCTTTTTTGTGTGTTTTCTTTTGTGTTGTTTGTTTGTTTGTTTATATACAGACATTAAGAAAACTTAAATATCCTGTTATAACTATGACACTGTGGAATATTTGAGCTATGGTGAGAGACCTGCTGGCACCATGAATTTATCAGTATAGCTTGAATTTCATGAAGACCTTTTCAAGTTGAATATTAAAAAAATGAATTTCTTTTGATTCACCTTGTGACACACCTGAAGAATTTTTGACTAGAGACCTTCTTTCTTCTCTGTACTTTCATGAACTATTACATATTCGGGTCTAAGCGCTATAATATTTATTCAACTTTACAAGGAAATTACCAATGTTGAATTCTGCAGTAGGCTTCATTTACAATGATAAATATCCAGTTACTTCTATTTCAACTCTCCTGGGGTGCATTATTAACAGTTTTTTGTATTGCTTTGACAAATACTTTTCTTCCTTCCACATGCCACGTTTTACCATCTTGCAAGAAGAAGGAGACGAAGGCACTAGAAGATCTGGCAGAAATCCAAAACCAAAGCCAACCATTTTTTCTTTATTGTTATTTAAAATAACTGTGCTGTATTTTGTTCGTCTTTCAGGATATAACTGCATGCCCTGGCAGGCAATAAGAGTCTACTGGCCAAACTGGATTTAGAGCACATGTTGATTTAAAAGCAGGATGAAAGGTAGCCGGTCTGTGACATAGCAAAGCAGTCTCCCAATATTGGTGAGAAATGCACACAGGCAAAAGAATTGAAAGCACATATATGATACTTGTAATAATTTCTGTTTCTTTGCCTGCTTAAGCCAGAAAGCATAGGCAAATCTGCAGTGCAAAAATCTAGCATGCCAATTACACCTTGGGAGCAAAGGATTGAAGCTTTTTTCCTTATTAATTAGCTGGCTAATATCTCTCATAGTGCCACATTCCATTTTTTATTTGATCAATTATTTTAATAAAATAATTATATTAAATTAAATAAAATAAATAAAATATAATAATTATATATTATATAATATATAAATATATAATATATAATATATATAAATATATAAATTATATAATATAAAAATAAAAATAAAATATATTAAATTTAATAAAATAATTAATGCATGAGCTTACCAAGCCCTCTACCAACAAATAGAAGGCCCCAGCAATCCTTGATGCTTTAAAAGGACATTCCAAAAATTCAGTTCGAAAACAAGACAGGGCATAAATGGATGTTAGAGCACTGATTGTGATATTTCTATTTTTCGTTGTATATAAAATATAATTATTAACATAATTTCCACATGAAATGTTATTAGTTACGCATGTATTTAAATATAAGGCTACTTTCATTTATCATGCCAATCTCATGGTTTTCGTGCTTAGATATTAAAAAAACAATGAATATATGTTATCATATATGTGGCTATTCTCTTGCTGTAGCCAAGATAACTAGACCTTGCGTGAAATAACAGCATTGAACTTTTTTGAGACTTCACCTTCATGACTGCCTTAAACTCACCTAAATGTGCATTTCCACTGGAAGGTGAAGTCCCAGACTTGAACCAGTCATGCAGATCAGGTGCCTGCCCTCTATAGGTGTAGGGATTTGTGCAGCCACACCATGAGTTCAGTCAGAGACATGATTTGGCTTACTTATTTTCTAAATGTTCGACTTGCTTCCAGTATTTCTCTTCACCAAAAGTGAACAGTGAAGTGATGCCCCACTATGTGCCATCCCTGGTGTCACTGTCTAATTCACAAAGCGTTTATCTTTTGAAAACCACATATGTTGTCCTCCACAGGCAGCAATTTAGTTCCTTGAAAATAGTTCCCACATGGCTTTAACCAGGCCTGCTGTACATAACATCATTTTATTATCAGATCTTCTCTTAGGCCACATCCATAAGTAAAATGGGGTCAAGGCTCAGAGTCTGGCACAGGCCAGCAATCATCCGTTCTGCAGAGCTGTTAGAATCATCCCTTGCATGGTATTGGCCCTTGCCAAGCAGTACTGCCCAGACTACACTCAAGTACATCTCAAAAGAAAACCATTGCCAAGGATATTTCCAATAGGCAATTTGGACATGGGCTCCATGTTTTGACGATAAGCCATGCTGCTTAGATTCACAAAGAGAAAACTGTGGCCAGCTCCATTTCATGCTGCAGAGGTTGCTTCCCCATCCAAATCCTATAGGCAGACTTTTAAAAATGAGAGAGTGCCACTTCCAGTAGCAGTGAATACTGCATTGCACTGTGAAGGCAACACAGCAACAGCTGAACTGGTGGTGGTTGCAGGTGAACTGCCCAACTCATCCACCAGTTACAAATCAATATGGGTCATTTCAAGGGATGATCCTCTGGAAAGGTTTGTCTGATGAGAGCCTTTGTGCACTTGTTATCCATGTTGGACAAGAAAATAACTCACAAAAGGAAAATAGTAAAGCAATGTCATACAAGACCGCTGTTCTCCTTTTGCTGTTCTCAAGCCCTTCAGTTTAAATGCAAGCTTTCTCCAGGCACTTCTGTGCGGTAACAGACACATTCTCTCTTGATCATCATTCACAAGTGATTTCTTATACTTTCCAGTGTGACAGAGCAAGCATATCACCTATATTCTTCAGCATTTGGGAAAACAAGTGAGCTAGCAAACACTTAAGAACACTGCCTGCAAAAAAGCTAACACCACAGTCACAGCCAGCCACAAAATCTATCACTTAATAGGTGATGTATGCTCAGTTTGCAATGAAAGCAAAATCTATAAACTGTATCAAAAGTGATGAAGGTTTGGGTAGGAACTTAGAAAATACACTTTGTCCAACTAAGATGTTCTACTTTTAAAAAGATTCCTTTTCCCTGATAAGCTGGCACAGTCTTGGGCCTGTTCCCTTTAGGCTGGGTCACTAGACAGCACTGTCAGCAGTCTCTTTGCATAGCTTTTAGTTTAAGCCTGTAAAATACATTACAGTAATCCCAATGGGTAGCTTTTAAGATGTACTCGTAGTTATGTGGTTGTATTTTATACGATCTCCCGGGGAAAATGGCATGAAATCATGCATCATCGTCAAAGCTAATAAAACTTTGTCCTTGATCTTAAAGGAGCATCTCATTTGCTCCTCACAACTGCACATGTATTTCAGCCCCTGAATCTTCACAAAACTGTAGGTGAAACTGGGGCAAGAAGGTACTCTGAAGGCAGCCCAGGCCAGCCGTTGCTCCACATAGTGCAGCTTTATGTACGTTAATTGTCATTTGTTTTCCTATGTAATTCTCAAAGATTTCCAGTCCCATTGCCTCCCTCTTCTTACCATCTTTTCTTTCTTGGAAAGATTTTTTCAAAATGTGAATTGTTTTCTACAATTTAAGCCAACAATTTTTTGCCCCACTAAACTTGGACATGGAAAATGGATGATTTTCTCCCTTACTGCATTTTCCAAGACTCAAATCATACATTCTTAGAATCACAGAATGATTAGGGCTGCAAAGGACCATTGAGATCATCTAGTTCTAATCCCCTGCTATAGGCAGGGACATCTCCGTCTAGACCAGGTTGCTCAAAGCCCCATCCAGTCTGGCCTTGATTGCTTCCAGGGAGGGGGCATCCACAACCTCACTGGGCAACCTGTTCCAGTGTCTCACTACCCTCGCAGTAAAGAATTTCTTCCTAAAATCTAGTCTAAATCTACCCTCTTCCGTTTAAAAACATTTCCCCTCAGCCTATCACTACATGACCTTCTAAAAAGTCCCTCCCCAGCTTTCCTGTCTCCTTGGAACCTTTTGTTCTAAGGCTGAAGAGCCCCAGCTCTCTCATCCTGTCCTCACAGTGGAGGTGCTCCAGCTCTCTGATTATCTTCATGGCCCTCCTCTGGACTTGCTCCAAAAACTCCATGTCATTCTTGTGTTGGGGGCCCCAGAACTGGACACAATACTCCAGGTGGGGTCTCATGAGTAGAGGGGCAGAATCATCTCCCCTAATCTGCTGGTAACACTTCTCTTGATGCAATCCAGGATACGGTTGGCCTTCTGGGCTGCAAGCGCACATTGCCACCTCACGTTGAGTCTTTCATCAGTCCACATTCCCAAACCCTTCTCCTTGGGGCTGCTCTCAAGCCAATTTCTGCCCAATCTGTATCTGTGTTTGGGATTGCGCCAACCCAGATGCAGGACCTTGCATTTCACCTTGTTGAACTTCATGATGTTGGCATGGGCCCACTTCTCAAGCCTGTCCATGTACCTCTGGATGGCATCCCTTTCTTCTAGCGTGTCAACTGCACCACTCATCTTGGTGTTGTCTGCAAACTTGCTGAGGGTGCGCTCAATCCCACTGTCCTTGTCACCTACAAATAACACCAGTCCCAACACTGACCCCTGAGGAATGCTCATCACCAGTGTCCACTGAGAAAAGTGGACAAAAAAGAAAGGAAGTTTCTTTTGTCTCAAGAAATTATGATGAATTTAAGACACCTTTAAGAACACTGAGCCACTGGCTGCAACTCTTAGTGCTACTATTCAGTCAAGTCCTTATTCAGCAAGTGGTCCATCCATCAAATCCATTTTTTCTCCAGCTCATTGACCAGGATGTTGTGTGGGACAGTGTCAAACACTTCCTTTATCCACTGATGCTGTAAGTCTATCATAGAAGTCCATCAAAGTTGTCGGGCATGATTTACTCTTGGTGAAACCATGTTGGTTACTACCAATCACCTCATCTTTATTTTCCATGTGCCTTAGCAGGGCCTTCAGGAGGATCTGCTCCATGATCTTGCCAGACACAGAATTGAGACTGATTGGCCTGTAGTTCCTTCGATCTTCTTTTTTTCCCTTCTTGAAAATGGAGTTATGTTTCCCCTCTTCCCATCTGTGGGAACTTCACCAGACTGTCATGACCTTTCAGATATGACAGATAGTGGCTTGGCAACTTCATCCACCATCCCTCAGAACCCATGGATGGATCTCAATGGCTCTCATGGACTCTAACACCTTCAGGATCTTTAGACAGTCTTGAACCTGATCTTCACTTACACCAGGTTGATCTACCTTCCTCAAGTTCTTACTATTGCTTTCTGCAACTTGGGCAGTGTGGCTAGTGCTGTTGCTGGTGAAGGCTGAGGCAAAGAAGTCATTGAGCACTTCAGCCTTCTCTATATCCTTCATGACCAGGCCTCCAGTTTCCTTTGGGAGGAGGCCCACATCCTATCTGGCCTTCTTTTTATCTCTGATACACCTGTAGAATTTCTTCTTTTTCCCCTTCAATGTCCCTGGTTAGATTTAATTCTGTTTGGCTTTTAGCTTTCATAACCTGATCCCTGGCTCAGATAGCTTCTTTGTTGTCCTCCCAGGTAACCTGTTCCTGCTTCCACTCCCTATAGACTTTCTTTTTGAGCTTAGATAAGTCCAGGAGCTCCTTGTAGATCTATAGAAGGCTCCTGGTATTCTTGCCTGCCTTCCTTTTTCTTGGGATGCACTGCTTCTGAGTTTGGAGGAGATGGCCCTTGAATATCAACCATCTTTTTTGGGCCCCTCTTTGCTCCACGGCTTTCCCCCATGTCACCCTAACTTCTGTCCACTATTTTCCTATTGTTAATCTTCCCCAGTTACTTTGTATTTTTCTCTCAGTTCATGAATTTTAGACCTCCAGCTGTTCACATTGCAATCATCTTTTAAATTTGTTTGCATCTTCCTTGCGGCACAGTGCCCAAAGCTGGACATGCTACTCCAGATATTCTTACGAACATGGAAAAGTGCAAAAAGTTTGCTTCACATGACCAGCAGGCTGTTATTCCTTCTGCTTATATATCTCAGCATGATGTTCACCTTGTTAGCAATAGCATGACATAGCTTGTTGTATTTACCTTATTCCACCCCATTTTTTTTTCTTCCAGGGCCTTATTTGATGAATTATTACCCAGTAGCTTTCTGTCTGTTTTGTATTTGTTCAGTTCAGTCTCCCTGCTGAAGTTCAGTATCTTGCACTTGAGCATGCTGAACTTCCTACTGTTTTGGAGACCTGCCTTCAGTTTTCCAAGTAGTGTCTAATTCTGAATAAGCCTTGATTCTCAGCTCAGTGACCTGTTTAAGTGGATACACGTGCCATAAAAGTTAGATCAAAGAGGAGCATGAGCTTCTCACTCTCTGATTTTTACTCGCCTCTCCTCTGCAGCAGATCAGTACATCTGTGTTTTTCTTATTCATAAAAAGTAATTATCATGCAAAAGAAGTTCATTATAAGCTGCAATTTGTTTGCTATGGTATTAAAGCATCTAGAATGAGCAGAAAATTATTAAACAAAGTAGTAAGAAAATAAAGAAAATCACTACAAAGATAGAGTTTATTTGTTGCAATAGAAGCTCCTTCAAATTTGTTTGATCAGCAATTATCCCGAGCAAGAGAAAGGCAAGACAAAGAAAGGGAGTTTCTTTTGTCTCAAGAAATTATGATGAATTTAAGACACCTTTAAGAACAAAAAAAAAGGCTTTGATTATTAGATATCATACTCAAAGCAAAAAGAAAATAACTGGAAAAATGCTGAGAATAAATTTGGGAGATAAGTATTTACAAGCTAACTAATGACAGAACAGCCCATAACTAAAACCTAGAATTGGGAAACTGAAAGTATACCATGGCCTACTCAAATGAGTATTTTTCTTTAATAAGTAGCAAGTAGTGTTTAAAAGAATGAAAAAAAGTTTTTAAATGCAATTACTATAGGTAATATCATTGTTCCATATTTTAGGCTGTAGACGTGCCAGCCATGTCATGATGCACTTGAAAACAGTGAGTCCCAGAACATATAACTAGGTCTTCCACAAGCTGTAGTACTAAAAAATGGTATATAAAAATGAGGATTTCATGTTCAGTGTGGAGCCACAGTCAGATTTGCAGATACTCCCCAAACAGAATGAGTTGCCTCAGGAATCTTCTCTGGGTAGCAATAAATCCCTGTTTGCTAGAATCTTCTTTTTCAGCTTGTGTTCAGGTCTGATCCAGAATCACTAAAATTTAATACTGACTCAGATATACCTCTACAAAAATGTAATAAGACATCTACTATTGCTTTCAGTGGTCATCATGTAAATAATTCACCACTGCAGAAATTCTACTAAAATGTGTCACAAAAATAGAACTGGTGTTCTTTCCTCAGACTGAATACCACTTGTGGGCAATGCAAGGGCACTTCTCTGCAATGGAACAGATCTCTGAGAATGCTGAGTTACTAAGGATAAACTTTTGGAGGAAATGTTAAGAAATGATGCTTTTCATCACTGCACTGTCTTGTCTACAAGAGTGGAGATGTTGACGATTTCATGTATTGTGGCTTACCCCTCCATGCTGTCAGTGTCACACTTACTGCCATGCAGCCTCATTGCCAAGTAGGAACTCCCTGAAGTTCTCCACGAAGTCCCTTTCCTGTCTTCACAAGCAAAATTGCTTTCATCTCCTGGTTTTGCAAAGCTGTGTAAGCAGGGCTTGTCTGTAGACATTAGAGACATCTTACACTTCAAACACCACATCTTATTATTTATAACTGGAGATTTTACCTAGGAGAGATGAGAAGTATCTGTAACACTTTGAGACCCTGAGAGCAAGAAGACAGCTCTGTCAGACACTTCTTATTTTAAGCTTTCTAGATTACCTGTTTTTAAGTTTAGAACTTCTCATTTTTAAGCATGGATGGTAGTTTCCAAAGTTTTAATTTTCTTTGACGTAGTAATTCTAAATGTTTTTTTTTTTTAATTCTAATGATGTTTACAGCCGTATTTTCAAAAAGTCAAAGAAAAAAGGTATCTGTTTCTCATTCATTTCCATTGCCTCCAGGAACCTAACTTTCTTTTGAAAATGCAATTCCAACCACAAAGAATAGATGAAAATGAGTCATTTAGTTGAGGAATGATTGATTACATTGAATCCAATATACATTTTAGAAAAATAATTGAACTGTTTCATAACTAAAATTTTTACTCTGTCAATATGAATTCTGCACTGCATATCATGCTGTCCAGTAGCGCCTCACTGCTGCCTTCTGATGACCTTGCTGTGTATATCTATTGACCTTGTCTACCTAGAGCTGTTTTTTGCAGAATTTATGGGTTTTATTGTATTGTAGGGCACGTATAATCTTGTTGTTTAGAGTGAATAGAGTTCACAAATAAGTAGGTTATTTCTCCTGAGAATGACTCAGTCCGTAGCTGTGTTCATACATTCACATGTGACAGGGCAGAGGAAGAGGGGATTCAAAAAACTGAAAGACTGAAAGGGTACACTCTGCTTCAGGAGAAGATTTTGGAGAAAACTGAGAAACAGGAGCTTATACAATGTATCCTTCAGTTGGCTTCCTGAAATTAGCCAAGGTAAATCAAACCTGTGTAGCAACTTTTGCTTTTAAATCCTTTTTCCTTAACTGTTTTACTTGTCTTGTTTCTACTATTAAAAGTTAAGTGCTGAGCTTTTTATAAAGTGCTGATGGGTCATTGCCTATAAAGTCACAGAAATCCAAAAGCAGTTGCTCTGTTGACAACTACAGTGGATAAACTCTTGTGAACCACATCTAAGACTGGGAATGACTGGGGAGGTCATTCTATCAGAAATGAAAGTACGAAACATGAGAGCTCTGAGAAACCAAAGCAAGGCACAAAGATGCAGCTAATTCTACCAGTAACATATAGAAGTCCTAAAAATCAAAGCCCAAATTTTGTTTTCAAACTCAGCATCTCTTCTGTGTGGGCAACAAAATTCCTTTGTTAGCTTCTCAGCTCCCTAGCACACACTAAAAAGGATTTTTAAGCACACTGCATCTGAGCACACAGACTCTCCCATCCTTACTCATAATCTCTCAGAGTAAGCACAGGCATTTTGTTCTTGTTTGCAGACAGTGACAATTTTCCTTTATCCTATAAATCTGCGCCTTAAAAAAGACAGAACTCCAGGTCAAAATCTCTAATACCAGCTGCTTTTGTGTATGCAAAATATCATTCCTCCACATGAGAGATGTTATAAACAGAACTTTGATAAACAGAGGTGTATGATAAATAAATATGATACGTAAAGCTGTCAGGGACATGACAGAAAGCAAAGTTATGATTAGTGGGAAATTTGATAACTGAGGCAGTACAACAAATGAAAGTCATTGGAATCTTCTTTGTTCTTCTTGGTATGCTTATTTATACAGTGAAATCCAATATTTGATATGTTTCTTATCAGCTGGTTGGCAATGAATTTTAAATTTAAAGCTACCACCAGGCATTTGTTATTTGTCAAGCTGGAAAAAGGAAAATTGTTGGAAAGAATGTCTGCTAGGAGATGACACCAGCCTTGTGTTCACTTTCATCCACAGCCCCAAATTAAAACAATTATTTCAAAATGACTGATGCAGACAAGCTTTCATATCATACATTTGGATGAAGAATAATACTGTCTATGCGCAGAGTCATAAAAATGCAAAGTTTTACCCTGGGTTTTTAATATGCATGACAATAAAGAAACATTTGAATGTTGCCTGTATTCCCTTTCAATCTGTGCAAAATCTACAGAGAGGAGTCTGTGCACTGCCTCTTACACTTTTAGTTTGCTACACTTTTCAAGTAAATCCCTACAGCTGACTACAATCTGTTCCATCAAATGGCTTTGCAAAGTCAGTGTACAGTGTTGCATTATATTTATTAGTAGGTGGTGAAAATTGAACAACATTGAAAACTTTCATTGCAACTGCAGTTTGGCAAGATATTCTGTTGAAGTTCATGTCTGTGAGGATTCAAACATTGAAGTCTTATAGATAATTCCATAGCCATTTGACTTGAAAAACTTCATTTTCGGTATTTAATGCTCAGCATTCTCTTCATTTAAACCAAGGTGATTACTCAAATATGATTTTGAATTTATGGGGTAAGACTTCTGAGGAGGAAGAAGATTGGAAAATAGGGAATGATCATTTATAAGTGGAAACTGAAATATATACTGCCTTATCTATTACAGATGAACATACTGTGGAAGACATGCCAGTGGCTGTGGAGTATTATGTTTTCATTGCCAGTTCATTATTCAGTTCTTGCATTCACAGCATCACCGGGATTTTGCTGCTGGTAGAATTACCCATGGCTCATCTCAATGCCTCATTACTGCAAAGCAATGATATAACTATCATTCCACTGAAAATCACCGTATATAAAGAAAACATTAAATTTCCCAAAAGCTTTAAAAGGTAGATTTTACTATTTGCTGATCATATTGTAAGGCATAATCCATCAACGTCAAATAAAAAGAGAACAGAAAGATGACTGCAGCCACCCACTCCCAAAGAATACATACTCAAAATACATTTGACATTTACAATCCTGAGCACAATTTTCAGCCAAAAATTACCCTACGAAAGCTTTTATTACCACTTTCTTCTTAACTGAATCAGATGTTGGTATGCTTTTTACCGCTTTCCCAAAAAAGATGTGAAAGACTCATAAAAAGAAGTCCCTTCTAACATCAGTCTTTCTCAAATCAGGACTTTCTTGAAAGTTAGATCAGGTTGCTGATGATCTTGGCCAGCTCAGTTCTGGATATCTCCAAACATATTCTCTCCAGTCACCTAATGCTGAACCATTTTTTTTTTCCTGAACTCGTGATCAGTTTGATTGTCATTGGAATGAAGCTCTTGTGATGTTGCTCCTCTTGTATGAAAGGCATCATTCTATTACCATTAATACCTGAAGAGATGTATGTATGTCTAAGTAGCATTTCTCTGAAAAGGCAGCTCTTCATAGGGGCTTGATCTATGTTTTAAACAGTTGAGTCTTCCATGAGGATGTAAAATCTGGAGCTCTCTATCTATGGTCTTTGCTCTTTAGATCAAACATATTAACTGTGTTCACTGAAAAAACTTCAGCATTGCCACTGTTGTTAACTATTATTTGATTTAAATAAAGTGGTATTCCATTGATAAGTACTCTGGCAGTATTTCCCAGGTTATTTTTCTCTGTAAAAAAAAAAACTTATTTGTTCACATTTTCCCGTTTTGTATTGAAATCAGTATATTTTGATGTTACAGTCAGATTTTTCCCTAAATCTTCCTGAGCTTGCATGTTGCTTACCTGCCCAGCCTCCACTCATCTCTACTCCCTCAGATCCTTGCTTTGTATTTTGGGAAATACTGAATTTCTGATTTCAAAAAAGTCTATCTGAAACATTAACCATTTTAATAGACTGCAACTTGGTTTTTTGTGGGTTTTTTTTTTGTTGTTGTTGTTTTTTGTGTGTGGGTTTTTTTGTTTTTGTTTTTGTTTTTTTTGTTATGCCCAAACTACACAGTTCCTTTAATTAAGTAACTGAACAAAGCAAATAACAAGATTAACTACAATACAGATTTTAGGCACAATTAACTCCTTTTCAAAAAGCCTGCATAAGACCCATGGCATACTGATATGCACAGAACTACTTAAGAAAAAGCATGATAATTTTACATTTCTTTACATTTCCCTTGATTATTGTCATAATTCAAAATGTAAGTTCGGAAAGGCAAAGACAGTTAGACAGTTTCTTCCTATATCTATGTAGGAACTATGGAACAGACCAGAGTGAAAATCTGGATTATTTCTTTCACTTGTCTTCAAAACTTCAAAATTTGCACCAGTTCTTAGGGAGCTCAAATGCATCATACCATCACTAAAATGCTCTCCCACAAATTAAATTCATACCAGTTCTCACAGGCTAACCTGCACTTTGAAGAAGGCATTATATGCCAAATGTACATACTGCTACTATCATTCTTGTGTCTATATCAACCTTGAATTCATCGTTTTTAACTTAATGTCATTTTCTAATTAGAGCAGTGAACAAGGTAGGCTACCTAAGATTATTCCGAACTCTGCTCCGAACTCTATGGGGCATATTGTTTCATTTCTATATGAATTAGTTTTCTTAGCTGTATTGGAAGGTAACCATTTATTTTTAAGGATTTTAGATAAAGTGTTTTAAAGTTCTCATCTTTCTTCTGCATACCAGACCAAGATTCAGTGACCATTTTTTCCCAGAGAGATGTAATTGAAGAATGAGAACCTAATCTTTAATCTTTAAATGAAGAGCAATACAGTTTTCCTAAAATACTGCTGTACAATCCTTATGTGAATTGTCCATTTATGACAGATTTGGATTCCTGGCTCTATTTGTATGAGTTTATTTGTTGTCATAAGTTATTTTCTCTCCGTGCACTCTTGGTACAAATTGATATAAAAGAGTGCTGTTACACTGAAAGGTGCTATCAATTGACACCAGACATGGATCTGGTACGTTAAGCTGCAGAATCTTCCTCTGAGGCCACTCAGTTCACCCAGAAAGTCAATTTGGTAAAAGATGAATCACTCTGAGGTCAAACAAGTTGGCTACCAGATAAGTCCAGAGCCCAATACATTACAGCTCTATCACCATGGTTCTGTGCTGAGCTTACTGGCTCAAAGCCTCTGTACCTGTTTTTCTGTGTCTGCTTCAGAGCCCCTTGCATTACAGACTGAGAAAGCTGGGATTGTCCAGCCAGGAGAAGATATGGCTCTGAGGTGACCTGATAGCGGCCTTTCAATATCTAAAGGGGGGCTATAAGAAAGAAGGGGATAGACTCTTTAGCAGGATCTGTTGTGGCAGAACAAGAAGAAATGGTTTCAAGCTAAAAGAGAGGAGATTTAAATTGGATATAAGGAAGAAGCTATTTACAATAAGGGTGGTGAAATAGTGGACCAGGTTGCCCAAAGAGGTGGTGAATGCCATGTCCCCAGAGACATTCAAGGTCAGTCTGGACAGGGCTCTGAGCACCTGACTGAGCTGTAGGTGTCCCTGTTTATTGCAGGGAAGTTGGACTAAACGGTCTTTAAGGGTCCCTTCCAAAACAAACAATTGTATGATTCTTTGAATTATAATCCATCCCATGGTATTAAAGCAGATTCATGTCAGTTATTTGAAAATATATCTCCCTCATGTTGTAGCATCATCTGTAGTATCAATACAAAAGTAAGCAGAGGTCAGTGCAGATCCTCTGAGCCTCTGCTTCACATGACAGTCTGGATTTGTATCCTGCTGAAACCACTTGAAAGAATTCCATGAATGACCCTAGTTTTACTGAACAAAGCATAATTTTATTTCCCCTATTTTCATCTTCTAAGCAGTCCTTCAGCCAACTTAAGTATCATCACCTAATCCATATTTAGAAGGCTTTGTGTAGTAATTCATCATGTGAAACCTTTTTGAAAGCCTTCCTAAAAATCCATCTATAAAATGTCTACTGGGTTTTCCTATTTGTAAGCCAATCATCATTCCATTTAAAACTGTAATCAGAATTGTTTGTCACAATTTCTTCCTCCCAAACCCATGCTGACTCATTGTTATCACATTTTCATTCTCCAAATAGAGCTTTAAGCTCTCCATGAACATTATCACAAAAGTAGAGCTTAATACTGTTGTTAGATTTAATGAACTTATTTTTCGTCTTTACCAGACACTTCCTTCTTTGTGATGTAAATATACTTAGTATTCTCTAAGCTTCTGTTGCTTTTTCAATGTTGAAAGAGATTCACACAAAAAAGAATAATTAATTGTTCCGCGTTCTACATTTAGTCTTGTAACATAACTCTAAGTTAATATTTAATGTTATATTACTCAGACACTTAGAGTGCTATTTTCAGTCTAAGATACTGTGCTTTAGTGTCTCCTTAATTTTTACTGCAGTAATTACCTGATGACTGTGGGTGTTTTCTCAAACTTGCCATTATATAAAAAAGAAACATGCTTCAAATATATTGTTCTTCTACTTTAGAAAACAAATAGAGCAGCATCAACTCTGCTACAACTGCAACTGAAGAGGAGTTCAGAAATCTTAGAGCTAATGATGATGTCTTCTTGGACACACACAGCAAGAATATCCCTCCTACTGCCTGTTTTATTTTGTCTACATTGAAAACATAATCTGCTTGCGACAGCAGTCTAGGTATTCCCATATTTAAGTCTCACAGCAGTTAAAATGTGAGAGAAGCAGAAAACACCTGAGAATTGCTGGTATCATAGGAGGATTGAGTCAGGTCTTTGTTCAGCTGAGAGCATTATTGCCAGGCTTTGCACAACACCGGTGTTTTAGGTCAGATCATCTCCTCTTTCTCAGAGTGTAACCCAATCTTATTACAACGGATTCAAGTTGACACAGAACAAATACTAAATTAACAACGAGTTTTCAAGAGCAATGTTTTCTCAACAGTTTTTCATATCTGAATGTTCTGAGAATAAAGCTGAATATAGTTAACACCTATAAATATGTTGTTCTACAAACTTTCCTAGTTTATTCTCACATTCTGAGGAAGTGAACATTCAGCTGTTTGGAATCTTTTTATGTTGTCCAAACAGAGGTGACTTTGATCCACTGTTTAGGAACAACCTCTAAACCCCACTCACAGTCATTTACACAAGTACTGTGACTATTTCTGGGTGAGGCATGACACTCCTTTGACCCAAGATTCACATCATTTAGTAATGCTATGTAAATCACTCCAAACTACATCAATTGTTTGGAAAAAATTCTGTTGCCTTCCAATTTTTTTATTTGTAGTGAAATTACAAATTTCAGCTAATCAGCATGCATTAGTTGGAGTCTTACTTTCAGAAAAAAATGATTAGTGGAGGGAGAAGAAACTATATATTGTAGCTACAGTGTGTTTGGCTTACTGATTTTGACACCTTAACCACTATTTGTCTTCTAACAGAAGAAGACAAACAGATCAGCAACCTCAGCATTTTTGAGCAAAGAGCCAGGATCTGTTTTCACACCACCACAGTATCTGCCATAGATGACTCCTACTTTGCTATGTTAATCCTTATAGATATTCTTCCACTGTATATACTAAAAATAAATCTACATAACACGCAGTTCATGTTCATAGTTATAAATTAAGTTTCTCAAGTTTGGAAGAACAGAGGATTAACAAATTATCATGGGGAATACAAATTCTGGAGAAGTCTGAAGAGTGATATGTACACAGCAAATAAATATGGTCTGAGAAAGAAGATAACAGAAGGAACCATTTGGGCACACACTACGGTGTTCTATTTTGACTTTTGGATTTGTCTATGTGTCTCTCTCACATGTTGACCAGTTTTGGTGTTTTATCTCACCATGCCATCAGCAGCAGAAACACCTACATACACAAAGAAACAGCCAGCCACAATCAAGATCGTGGTTCAGTTTTATTTTCATATATAATATCTGAAATTACTGTAACTTTAACTGTTCCTCCCAATTGAAGCAGGAAGCTGTTTATGAAGAAGTGAAGCTACATACCTATCTTTTAAAGCATGCCCTTGGAGTGTCAATAAATTCCATCCAGTAACTCAATGAGATTCTGCACCAGCACCAGTCTTGCTATGGCATTATTTCTGTGTTTTGCTTTTCTCCTCCACCAATTTCTGCTATGTCTGTTGCTAGTCTGGAAAGAAGGTTACTCTGGAACGCTTCCATCTCTATGGCAAATTGCAATAAGAGCAACTTGGGTGTAACAGTGCCTTTGGTCTCCATGCACCTCTGTTCCTGCTGTTTTGTAAAAAGAAAAAATTTGAAAACACATGTAGCCAGGTCTGGTCCACCTGTTGCTGGTGCCATTTTAGAAAAGGGCCAGCAGTTTGCCATCCATCTCCCAGGCACTGAAATGCTGGCATCACACAATTGGCTGACAGCTGGTATAACATTGAGTATCAGTTCCCTTTGATGTTCTCTACAACCCAGTTGGAAAAACACCCTAGTAGAGAGAAGAACTGCAAGAAAAATACATGTTTACAGAAATGCTTAGAGTTTTTATGTGAGAGTCATCAAGCATCACAAAAGAAGCCTGGCTTTTGTGACTACAGCTAAAAAAAATCCTGAATCATTCATCTGAAACATGATAGAAAGTTTGAAAGCGTGCTAATAGCTGAAAGCTTTAAAGGACCATCTATTCTCAGTCATTAACCTTTCTGTCAATCACATCTTCCACTCTTCCTATACACAGACTAGAGGGAGCAAAGAATCAAACAACTACAACTCATTCTTGCCTGAGAGGATAATGAAGCTTTGAAGCTTTTCACTCTATATTAGTGATGAAGAAGCAACTTGCTGACCTGTAATGATGATCAGATTTGGTGGCCTTTACCCAGACACTAGTAGGTATTAACTCTTATTTGCAAGTGCTTATTGCTGAACTTATTGCATTCACCTTCTTGCCTACAATGGAACACTGCTGGCTCATAGTCAACATGTTGTCCACTAGTACACACAGGCCCTTCTCTGTACAGTTGCTTTCCAGTAGGTACAAATGATGGTTGTGGTTATTCCTCCCTGGGTGCAGGACTCTACACTTGTTCTTGTTGAATCTCATCAGGTTCCTCTCTGCCCAGCCCTCCAGCCTGTCCAGGTCTCACTGAATGGCAGCACATCCTTCTAGTGTGTCAGCTACACTTCCCAGCTTTGTATCATCAACAAACTTGCTGAAAGCAGACTCTATGATCAGATCCTTCTTCCAAAAATCATGTATACAAACATATATGACACAGAATAATAAAACCATTTTGTTTGGAAAATACCCGTTGGATGATCACCTAACTACCAAGTCTACGGCTAAACCATGCCCCAAAACGCCAAATCCACACCTCTATTAAATACTTCCAAGGATGGAAACTCTACCATGGGGCAACCAATTCCAATGCCTAAGCATTCTTTCTCTGAATTCATTCTGATATCTAGCCTAAGCTTCCCCTGGCAAAGCTTGAGGTTGTTACCTTATCATATCACTTATCACCCAAGAAAAAAGACTGATACACTCTTTGCTGCAACCTTCTTTCACCCCCAAGTCTCCTTTTCTCCAGACTAAAAAACCTCAGTTCCATTAGCTTCTCCTCATGTGTCCCATTTTCATGTCCCTTCATCAGTTTCATTGATATTCTCTGCACACGCTTGAACAACTCAGTATTCTTGTAGTGAGGATCCCGAAACTGAACAGCACATTCAAGCTGCAGTCTCACCAGTGCTGTGTACCAGGGTACTGTCACTTTCCAGTCCTGCTGGCCTCACAATTTCTGGTGCAGGCCAGGATACCATTGGCCTCCTAGGCCATCTGAGCACACTGCTGGCTCACATTCTGCTGCCTGTTGATCTGCACCCCCAGGTCCTTTTCTGCTGGGCAAATTTTTATCCACATTTTGCCGATCTGTATTACTGCATGGGGTTGTTACAACCCAAGTGCAGAATCTAACTTATAGCTTTGTTGCATGTGACTTGATTAGCTGCAGCCTAACAACCCAGATCCTCTGCAGAGCCTTCCTACCTTCAAGCAAATCAGCAGTCCTGTCTAACTTGGTGTTATCTGCAGCATTTCTGAGGGTACACTCATTACTCTCATCAAGAAAATTGATTAAAGTAATTGACAGAATGAGTCCAGTACTGAACCATGGGGAACCCCACCAACCAGATTTAACTCTGTCCTGCTTCTATGTTTTCACAATTTCGTTGCTGAAGAATGTTAAGCCTTTCTGAATTCATATACCCATAGAAACATCTGTTTTAACATCCAGAACCATTTTTGCTCTCTCCTCCTTCTTTGTTTCCTTCTTTTTTTCTTTTCTAAATCTTGTGATAGTTTGTGCACAACTTTAGTGTTAAGAAGATGGGAAACAGTCTTATTGAATAAGAGTGGTCTTATTGAGTTAAATTTGCCGTTGTTAGCTAGGATTACACAATGTAATCCACAATAAGGCAAGAGGTTACAAGCCAATGTTATAAAATGAAACAAGTTATACTTTTCTAAAGGAAGAAATGTATTGAGATGGTGATGCATTCACATATTGCTTGTGCCTATGTAGGTACACATACAAAAAAAAAAAAGATGCCAATAGATACAGAAATTAAGGAGTAAGAAAAAACTATGTACATTTCAGACAATTCTGTCAAAATTAATTGTGAGAATAAGCAGATTAATAATGTAAATATCTTATTAGATTATTTTACGGTATGGGCTTAAGAAAGTTAGGTAGCTTTATCAGACCCAATGGTTGTGTTATTGTTGTAGACTGCAGAAAGATTCCTTTAAATTGAAGGCAACTATTTTTTCCACAGTTGATAAATTACTTGCCAGCTTTGTTTAATACTGAAACTTTGGTTTTATGCATTCAAAATTCTTAAAATCATTAGCACACACATACAGGAAGAAAAACAAGAATGCAGTGTGTACCATCTCACATGGTTCTGTTTCTCCCATGATCTGAAGAAAGTGATTCTCAAAGCTTTTCCTTTTTTCAATAACTGGTTTTATTTGATATAATGACAAGTAGATTGACCTCCTGCAATTTTACATTTATGAATTCATAATATGAGCCAACAATTCCTTATGCAAAGTCAAGTAATTTGGTTGCGTGTTGTTTCTTGCTCCTCCATCCCCCAATAAGATTTTGTTATCTGACACATTTTATAATAGCACCATCTTTCTTCCATTAAAGAAATTACTGCAGTATGATTCCAGCTTTCCTAAGGCATATTGCAGGTAAAACCCTGAGTCATCATTCATTCTGTAGCTTTATGCTTGGCTACTGAACAATTGATATGTAAGTTAAACTTCTGAAGCACTATTATTTTCCTTCTGAAACTGCTTATTTCTAGATATCATTCTGCTTTCTGCCAGGATATATGATTTACAGAGCAGAACAACTCTCTTCAGATCGGAGACACAAAGCACACATCTGGTTTCCTCTTACGGCGCAATGCCATGTGTGTTATTCAAAAGCCTCCTGAAACCATCTCAAGCTGGCATGAAATCTCTCTTCAGGATGTCTCTGCTTTGGTTCACCTCTTTCCTCAAGAGGTTAAAGGGTTGAGCTAACTAATTGCTAAGAAAAGTAGCTGCTTGTAAATATTTATTCAGATTCATTCAGCTACAAATATACGTCATAATGCCTGTAGCCATTCGTGGATATTTGCATCAGTTACGATTTTTCATATGTATCTGTTCCACATTTATTCATTACTCTCTTGCTTTTTGTTTGTATTTCTCCCTTGACGGTCATTCAGTCAAAGAGCAGAAACAAGGCACTGTGATTCAGGAGATCATTCACAGCAAAACAAGCAGTTCATGAAAAAGTTTTGAGGACACTTTTTACAATTAACAGGAGCAATTATCCATGATGTTCCCTAAACTTTTATACATGCTGAAAACAAAAGTGATCCATCAGCAGGAAAAGGCTGATGCATGTATTCATCTGGCTGCACTTAAAAATACACCCCCAAAGGCTACAGATGGGCAAAGAATTTACATGACCAGCTGCAATATAGATGATAAATGCATGCTTATTTTTTGAAAAGTATTCTGGTCTGTCCTTGTGTCTTTGACTGCTGTACACAAGAATGCACTTCATGCCCTTTAGTAAACTTTTTGCTTCTGAGGATTAAAAATGAAGGAAAAAAAAAGACAAATTTTACAAACAATAGAAGGGAAATTATGCCTTGAAATATGAACATTCTATAGGAAAATGGCAAATTCAATGTACCTGAGGTATTATCCAGTTCAGTATGCTTTCAAACTGTATTTCCTAATGGTTAGAAATGATTGTTTTGGAGGAAGGTTTTAACACCTGCCTCAACTTTCAGCCTTCCTAAGTAAGACTGTCTTTAGATCTGTACTTTCTCCCTTGGGAAAAGATACAACAGAAATAGAAGCCCTTTAGAAACTGGCATAGAGAGGGAAGAGAGAGACACTTCCAGTGTGAAGGCCTAAAGGAAAAGTTATGCTGTCTTGGATTAGCAAAGAAAAACAAAATGCAATGTATGCAAAAAAAAAAAAAAAAAAAAAAAAAAAAAAAAAGTCAATTTCAGTTTTAAAAAACAAACAAACAAAAACCCATGACAAATAAACCCAACACAAGACAAACTGCTCAGCCAACCAGAAAGGCAACTTATCTGAAATGCCAACATGTACCAGAAAGTACAGTTTTTCACATATGCTGAAATTTACCCTAAGCAGAAATTATCCTAAACCCTAAAGGGCTTCCCCTTATCTGTCAAACCCTGAGGACTTTCCTAGGACTGAATTGGTTCACAGGCTTTGTGCCCATCTTTACTGCAGGAGTATATTTATCACCTTACAGGAATAGCAGTCAGTGTGCCATCAAACCTAACAGCCTACAAGGATTATTTTTCTTAAGAATCAGATGTCTCTGTAACAGGAATAAGAAAAGTGCCAGAATTCCACTAGCATGCACTCTTGCTAGAGGTCTGGACATAGACAGATCTAGAGGCTGTGCAAAGAGGACAAGAGTCCCCCAGTTTCCAAAAGCATCACTTCACACAATACATGCTTGGAGCAGGTAGAGGGAATAGGCTGTAGCACTGTCTGTGGTGTATTAAAAGCATATGTACTTCAATAACTAGTTGCACATGGCTGGTATCTTAGAAGAGATAATGCTTTTCCATTAGCTCCCTTTTCTCCACTGCTTTAGTTACAGGGACATGCTCTCTCCTCCAAGATGCATTACTGTTTAGACTTTTGCCTATCAGCTCCACTGATATCAAATGCACCCTTTGCTCCACATATTCCCACCATCACTGCTCACCAATCCTTTTCTCCAATAAGCATTCCATAGCTTCCTTACACTATGCCTAAGCACAGTCTCCCTTTGCCCTACACTCTCAATCAAATCTTCTGCAACCCCAGTAAAGAAAATTTCCATATGACAAGAGATGGGCAGATACAAACCTATGTGCAAGTCTCCATCCAGTTTACGTTTTTATCAGCTTCCTTCTCTAGCCCTGAAGCCCCATCATCACTAATCACAGCCAGGCATTAACTAGATTATGTGTTTCTTATGGAAGGGACTGATGCCTTCTTATCTTAATCTGTGACTAATCATGTTTTTGGTGGAAAAAAAACAACTTTCTATTGGAAACAAGAAGCTAGTATTACAAGCTGTATAGACAGAGATAAGAAAAATCTTTACAGACCAAGAAGTGGTGAGAGTGAAATGAGGAACTGTAATGAGGAACTTGATGATAAACTTAACACCAGGTTCCATCTGAACACTGCAAGACATTTCTTTATGTGCAGGTGAGTGAGCACTGGTACAGGTTGCCCAGAGGCTATAGAGTCTCCTTGGAAAGCTTCAAAAGCCACTTGTACATGGTCCTGGTTACCATGCTCAGGGTGTCTCTGCTTGAGGAGGGGTTTGACCAGATGAACCCAGAGGTCCCTGCCAACCTCTGCCATTCTAGGACTCAGTGGTTATATATCCATGGGTTTGCTATCAAATGGAAGAGTATTTACTGAGATTAAAAATGGAGAAGAAAAGAATAAAATGACAGAGGACAAGAAATTGCAGCTTGCCATCTACAGACCTACAGTAATTTTGTGGAGTTTTTTCAACAGTATGGACTGAAGAGAGTCGGTCAACTGAATAAGTCAATGAAGGTGAATGTCATAAACACAGAGGTGCAGAAAGAAATTGATGGGTATCTGTAAAGTTTTGGAAGGCCGGATTGCATTTCAGTTGCTCACATAAATAATTACCAGATCTGGATGATTTGATTGCGCTTGCAGCCCGGAAGACTAACTGTGTTCTGGGCTGCATTAAAAAAAGGGTGGCCAGCCAGGAGAAGGAGGTGATTGTTCCCCTCTATTCAGCTCTTGTGAGGCCCCATCTGGAGCTGAGGGAACTGGGCTTGTTTAGCTAGGAAAATAGAAGGCTCTGGGGAAACCTCATTGTGGCCTTCCAACATTTGAAAGGAACAAATAAACAGGAGAGAGAATGACTATATACAAGGGTGAATAGTGATAGGACAAGGGGAAATGGTTTTAAACTGAGACAAGAGGGATTTAGGTTAGATGTTAGGAGGAAGTTTTTCACACACAGGGTAGTGAGGCACTGGAACAGGTTGCCCAAGGAAGTTGTGGATGCCCCATCCCTGGAGGCATTCAAGGCCAGGCTGGATGTGGCTCTGGGCAGCCTGGTCTGCTGGTTGGTGACCCTGCACACAGCAGGGGGGTTGAAACTAGATGGCCATTGTGGACCTTTTCAACCCAGGCCATTCTATGATTGTATGATTGTATGATTGTATGATTCTATGAATCTATGATTCTATGATATCATTAAATATATTTATATTTTGACATTATTTAAAAGACAACAAAGATTCATATGTACAAGATTCTTATGGTCTGAGACTGATCTTTTGGAAGAACTTTTAGCATGGCCAGTTGTAGAAATGTTACAGGATATCTTAGAGATTTTTATGTACCTCATTTACTAGCATGAAGGAATTGATGTCAACTTCAAGAGCAGAGAATTAGCGACTACAATAGAACAGGAATAATTCCTTCATTGTAAACAAGACAGTTTATCAGTTCAAGGACACTGATAAAAGGAAAAGTTGTATTAAGCTGCAAAATCAACATAAGAAGTAGTAGACAGGTCAAGTGATGAATTGTGCTACACAAAACAGATGAAAAACAAAACCATGGTTTACTAGCTCCAGTACAGTACATTAAAGTGATCATTGCCAACATCTCAGTAGAAATGCAAGGCTTTTATTTTACAAGGATCTGTATTTTAATTGTTTTCATTAAAAGAAAATATGCTGGGGTGAAAAGAGCCCACATAGTATTATTGCGTACCATAACCTACCCTAAATCTCACAGTAATGCACTGCAATGCAGACCCATGGCAACATGCTGCAGTAAGCCCCCATTTAAATGGTTCAGCAAAAGTCATTGTGATTCATGCATTCCCAAAGAAAAATGACTAGGCAGCAGTGATATGAAACTACTTTACTGTGTATGAATATCAGCAATAAATAAACAGACTGAAAGAATTGGGCACACAGACTTCTGTTTGTCAGAATAATTCTTCCACTCTGTTGACACTGTGATTTTTCAGCCCTCCTTAGTTTTCAAGTTCTACCTCACAAAAAGTTTAAAGTGCCATTTCTTATGTTCCTTTACGAGCCTCACTTCTATACTTAATAAGCCTTAAAAGATTTTTAATTAATCAAGGCAATAAATAAAGAACTGAGAGCATGGTTTTTCTGAAAAAAAAAACAAAAAACTTTCTGGGCTGAAAGTTGAAAAATGTTATCATTTTAATTCCCACACCCATATTTCTCCAAAGGTCTCTGACAAATTGTTGTGGCAGGGACCAGAAGAAGGTGATCAATTAAGAGGACATATGTCCTTAATGAGAGCACAAGCCCTGAGCAAGTTCTACTCAGAGCAGCCAACTCTAATTTCTTGTAGTGTTGTCCAACAGCCACAAAAGACAGCAATTTTTGAATGTTTGTGCAGATCATCTTTCATAAGCATATTAAGAGAAAAAACTGCCATTCTCTGAGAAACCAGTTTAGTAGTGAGGCTTTGTTTTGACATCCACTCCTACATAAATGATTTCACACTTAGAGGAGGAGAAGGCAAATATCTTCACCTATTTAGACTTGACATAGGCAAAACAATACATCTAGCACAGACCTCATGACAGGAGCAGAGTATTTGCATCTTAGGAGGACTGGAAGAGAAAGAGAGGTTAAATTGAGGAGGCTGAAGAAAAAAGTAGAAGATAAATGCACAAAAAAAAAAAAAAACAAAAAAAAAAACACCATAGTAGGAGACTAGGGAAGTGGAAAGTCTAAAGTAAGAGATTTTATTCAATTTTATTTTGTCTCTCTAGTGTAAGTTTATACATTTTTTAAAAGTTCCCTTGATGACAGCATCTGCATTCAGGATCTCTGCTCCAAAAGTCCCCAACTACCCTCTGGTTGTTCCAAACTTTTGTACTGCTTCCCAGAGCTGCCTTTAACTTATACTGAGCTGTATTCCCAAATAAGATTTTAAACATAGTGACACTTCAGACCTATTGAAATGCCAGTACAGTCTCATTTTTCTTAGTACATATGCTAGAGATGAGCTCTAATTTGTCTCTTAAATTGCAGCTACTATTAATACCCAAATTACCAAATCCTTAGGAAGTTACAAAGATTTTAGACTTCTTGTAGGAAGCTTCACAGCTTCTATATAAATATTTGAAAAACTATTCCTTTGACCTTTTGCCAAGTTACCTAAGGCTTTCTCTGAGTACCTGAAATATCTAAGTATCAGAGAACTACACACTAGGAAATGAGAAACAGCAGGATCTACCTGCTCTGCAATCTGATGCTAAATGACAGAACAGAATATGTTTCCTCTAATTTTTTTGTCTTTCTGGTAATGTATCTCAATACATGTTTCCAGTGGCTGTTGTAAAAGCTGAAATTTCCCCATTGTGTTCAATTTCTGGCACATGACCAACAACAGCACGAAGGTAAAATAAACCACTTCAAATAAAGGAGAACAAGATTCTGTTCTATTACCCATCCCAAAAGTATAGTCCAGAACACTGCTGTTCTGCCTGCCAGAAACCTGAATTCTTAAATTTAGTCACATCTGATTAGTTTTCATGATGACACATACCAGTAGTTTTAATAGTTCTTTATCCTTCCAGCATTTGCCTTTCTTCTACACTTACAGATGGCAATTGTATCCCTTCTCTTATTTTTGTGAGCTAGTCAAACGAATTTCTGGTCTATTCTAAAACTCTGGTTTCGATACACTTCAGCTAATAGAAAGTATCACAGCTTTTAAAATGGCAAACGACCCCTCTCCTTTTTCAGAGTGTGCATGCATTCAAGAAGCCACACAATGAATCAGATGAATGGTTATAAGACAACTCTCAAGACTATGTTCTCTATATTCTGCAACAGTACAGACGTATTCCAGTAATTCATGCTAAAAACCCTTGCTGAAAAATGAAAAACCCTTTCTGCAAAAATGAGTATTTCTAGGTGACCAAAGACGAATGCAAGACTTTAGATGCCTCCTGAGACACACACACACACTCTATGCTAGAAATTGCTCATGCAGTACCATCAAAGACTGCATTTGCTACTTCCTTATCTCTGTCTCACTAGCACAAGTGGAGACTTTTTAACTTTTCAAAAATCAGATTCGAAAATAAGGCTGTGGAAAGTTTCCTACGAAAAATGTAACGAGCACTGTACACAATACACAAAACATTAATATAAGTTGTCTGATGACTTGGACGTGTTTTTGTGAAGCTAATACAAAGCAAAATCCAAATGAGGGGCAGAATATCTACAAACTAGGTTTGCATTTGCATCACCAAGTTATCTCCTCGTGTACTGTGAGCCTTTGAATTAACCAGAAATTAAATATGAATGCTAAATCATGCTTCTAAATTTTTTCCTCAAAACAAGCCTAATTGTACAAATAATTAAAAAAAAAAAAAAAAAACACAAAAACAAAACATAGTATACTGATGGCTTTAACTGGAATACTTCCACACATTCTTTTTCTCTAGTTACACACTGGAACCAGTACCTCCTGATTCACAGTTTAGTGTTTTATCAGCTAATCACTTCTGATCGAAGGAGTCTTGAAAATGTTTATGCTTCCCCTATATTCTTCTGATTATCTAAAATAATTGCACAATTGCTGTGCAGCTACTGCTCCCCATTCACCCTTCCGCCAGGTCAACTGTATGCATATTTCACAACATGCTAGTAGTTCCTAATGCTCAGTCATAGGGCAACTCACTGTTAATCTTTTCTTCCTTTGAAAAACTTCTTATTTATTTCTATTTCATGAACTATCTTTCAGCCAATTCTACTGCAGGTGAGGATTTAACCTCTGACCAACAATATTTCTGAAGTCTGTTATGAAGACCTTCAACCAGTCTTTTGTTTACTGCTTTAAACACATTGAGAACATCCATTTTCCTTCACTCACTTCTTTCAGCATTTTCAGTGAGTTCTGGCAGGTTAGAAAAGCTTCAAAAACAGCCTGTATCTTATAGTAACCTTGGAGATTAAAAATTTGAATAGCTTCTCAATTATTTCATACATAGTACTGCATTATTATTCACCAGGAGGTAATTTTTAGCAACAAGCTTATCTTAATAAACACGTAAGAGCTAGCCTAATTCTGCTAGGCCCCTTCTTTGCAATTTAATGCAGCCACACAAAGGTACCTTTAGAAAGTGATGTGCCTGTAAGTGCAGGACAGATATTATAGACTTCATTGTCAGTAATATTTTCTCCTTCCTAATTAAACTGTGGATATTCATAATTTAAATAAAGAAATAAATAAATAAAAAGGAGACAATATCATCAGGAAAACTTGTACAAATGTTTTCATGCTCTATATGGTTTTTATTGAAGTGGTTTTTCTGTCCTCCATCTTTCTATCATTGCCACTGCAAGTACCTTGCTAACTCCTAGACTTCAGATCGTAGCTGATCATAAGATGGGCCATTTACCAGTATGGTCAGATATGCAGAGGTCCCACAGAAGGAAATTCTACAAATCCTGCCCATGTAGACATGATTTGGCCACACAGCATGGAGGCACAAGGGCAGGAGGACCAGGCTGGGAGAAAAACCCACAATTTAGGGTCTGCTCTGTGTTGTAGGATTGTAGGGGTTGGAAAGGACCTCTGATAATCATCTAGTGCAGATCTCTACAAAAGCTGGTTCCCTTGAGCAGGTTACACAGGAAAGCATCCAGATTTTTTAATATCTCCAAAGAAGACTCTACAATCTCTCTGGGCAGTTTGTTTCAGTGCTCTGTAGTCCTCAAAATAAAGAAGTTATTTCCCACGTTCAGATAGAACTTCTTGTGTTTCCATTTGTGCCCATTGTTCCCTGTCCTGTTGCTGGCACCACTGAAGAGAGCCTGTCCCCACCCACTTGACTCCTCCATTAGATATTTATAAGCATTGGTAAGATCTCCTCTCAGCCTTCTCTTCTCCATGCTGAACAGTTCTATATCTCTCAGCCTTTCTCAAAAGGAAGATGCTTCAGGCCCCCGGTCATCTTTGTGACCCTCCATTGGATACGCTCTAGAAGTTCCCTGTGTTTCTTCAACTGAGAAGCCCAGAACTGGGCACAGTACTCCAGATGTAACTTCATAAATAATAGAAATGCGGTATTACAAGACAAACTCTCTCATCTTTCATTATCATGTTGTATTTGGCTTCTTATCTGGACAGAAGGTAAATAATGCTTTCTTGCTGAAGAGGAAAAGAGAAACAGGATGATTATTGTTTAAATGGCTGCTCAGAGAATGGAAAATAGGCCACAAAAAAAAAAAGGGAAAAATTGCTTCAGGTTTGTAGACTGATGTTGGAAAAGGGAATAGCTAGGTGAAAAAAAATGTGTGTCATCCAAGGTTTTGCACTGAGCCATTTCTATACTTTTACATAATTGTAACAAGATCTAGAGCAGAAAAAAAATAAAGGATGAAATGGAGGATATGGAAATATCTGAAATTGAGAAAGATGTTTAAGTCTATTCTTTCTAAATAAAGCTTTTCATAAAAACATTATTCTTGAAACATAATCCAGTTCCAAATTGCTCAGAGTTCTGCTTAATTCAAAGATACCAGTCTTCTGATAGTAATCCTTGGACTGCAGTTGGGCTCTGAGGAAAAGGAAAGATCCTGTCCCTTGGGACACTTAGTCCCACAAGAATATGGCACTAACAGGTGTTACTGGAAGTAATTTAGCAACTGCCCTGAGGTTCCTACTGTGCATTACCCTGTTCAATTACTTTGAGAAGTTTAATTATACTAAGTAGCTCTACCAATTTCTGTTCAAAATAGCCAAGAATGAGGTGAGAAGAGAGACATTTTCCCTATCATCCAACCATGTTATCTTCTGATCTCCTCTGTGATAGCCTCAACTTGTAATGATTAACTCACTTTCCCAATGTCTTCATAGCCTTTGATTTGATAATTTGTTGCTCAGATTTTCCCATCATCTCATCATCTGTATTTTAAATCCATCTTGAGCAGACACTCTGTTCTACTAGAACTGATGACAGTTCTTGTTTCAACAATTACTTTCACCCCTTTGCTTAAACTCAATGAATTAAACTAATTTTTCATCTCATCCATTAGAGAGAACGGAAATAAGGTCAAAAAGTTCTTCCTGGATTTTTTCCTATGCCAGTTTCTTCTATTTTCAGTGTCTCTTAAAGAATGCTAATTCTCCCTTCCCACAGCTTCCACAGTTTAAACCTGCAGTATTGAATGAAACTTTAACATGTAGAGTTCAAACAGAAGTTGCCCTCTTCATGGTAAAATTACGTTACAATTGGCAGCTTTGCCATCCTCATCAGACAAACTGAGCTGCAGCCCTTCTACTACTGATAGAAAGGCTATTTTTTGTTTGGTGTACTGAATTCTTTTATCTCCTGATACAAATTTAAAAATAATATATAATCATTTCTTGATACAAAAAGTGTTTATTTGAGAGTGGATGAGACTGCCATAAAGTCAAGGAAGGATTGTCTTTAACATGAAGCAGAAAATGTTTTTTACTACGGTGCTTCACTGATGTTCACTACAAAAATATTTTTATACTACTTTGTTGCTTATGCAAACCCTAAAGCCTCTGGTGTTTACTACAGCAGCACAGAATAAAACAGTAGAGATGGATTCAGGACTGTTGCAGAAATACAGAAATGAATGCTGAGATTTGGCAAAAAAAACAGAAACTTTCCCTATCAAGAACTGGAGGTCTCCAGTGTCTATTCATTCCAAGTGTTAGATGAAAGATGGATGGCCTGTAAATAAGAGAATAAGAAAAGATCAGTGGCAACAGGGACCTTCACCATACTGCTGTCAGGTGCAAGGAGACAGCCTTCATCAAGTAACTGGCACATTTTGTTCACAAAAAGTTTTGGCACGTGGGCCCAGAGGGAAATACAGGCCTGAATTAGACACCTGCTTTTCCTCATGTAAGTACTTACAGGTGCTGTGCCTATTGGGAGAAATAGTCCTTATAAACACATACCAATGAAAAAAGAACACACTTCCCATTGCTCCCAGTGACAACCTGTAAAGATGTCATGGGAGCCAGAAGGACACCTGGAAGATGTGCCAGAAATTTGCAATGAAGCCTGAAATTGAAGCCACTTGTCTTAGGCTGGTTCCAAAACAAAAACCTAGTCCATCCTCCTCCTTGTTTTTCCACAGGATCTCACATTAGCAGTGTCTCTGTGGCCCTGGTGCTTCAAGGTTGTGATTTTTGGGATTGCCATGAGGCCAGCGATAGGCCTTGCAGTGTGAGGCCACCCGGGGAAGCAAGACAAGAGCAAGCATAGGGGAAGGATTTGGGAAGAAATAGGATGCGCTGTAGAGCAGATGGGGCTGGCTGAAAAGGCAGCATCCCAGCAGTTCGGGGAGGGACCTGGGTTGTAGAAGTCAGAGTGAACTCATACAGCACCAGGTCATACCCCACAATAGGTTGCTGGGCATAACACCAGAGCAGTGGGGAAAGGAATTCCCCTCTACCACCTGTCCTCTCTGCATGAAACTTCCTTAAAATATGGTTTATGATTCAAAGGCTGATTGGCTGGTTATTCTGCTTTCTGGGGTCTTTCCCAGAAATCCCTTTGAGGCTTTTCCTTGTTGCACACCCATGCATGTTCTTCTGAAGATGGCATTTCATTGTGGTTTTCCATATACACAGACAGGGTTCTAAGAAAAATAGAATCATAGAATAGGTTGGAAAGGAACCAGCCAGCCACCAGCTCAGGCTGCTCAGGGCCCCATCCAACCTGGCCCTGAATGCCTCCAGGGATGGGGCATGCAAAGCTTCTCTGGGTAACCTGTGCCAGTGCATCAACCTATGAGTCAATAATTTTTTCCTAACAACTAACCTAAGTCTCTTCTCTTCTGGTTTAAAGCCATTCCCCCTAGTCCTATCACTACCTGCCCTTGTAATAAGTCTTCTCTCCTTCAGATTATAAGCTTCCAAGTACCAGAAGGCTGCAATGAGGTCTTCAGGGAGCCTTCTCTTCTGCAAGCTAGATAAAGCCCATCTCCCTCATTCTGTCTTCATAGGAGAGATGCTCCAGCTCTCTGATCATCTTCATGGCCCTCCTCCGGACCTTCCCCAACAGCTCCAAATCTTTCTTGTGTTGGGGACCCCAAGACTGGAAACAGTACTCCAAATGGGGTTTAATGAGGGCAGAACAGAGGGGAACAATTACCTCTCTCTTCCTGATGGCCACCTCTCTGTTGATGCAGCCTACTGTTGGCCTTCCAGGCTGCAAGTGCACACTGCTGGTTCATGTCCAGCTTTTCATCCAGCAGATCTCGCAGATCTTTCTCTACAGGGCTGCTCTCAGTGAGTTCTTCTCCCGGTCTGTATCACACACAGAATCACAGAATGGTCTGGGTTGGAAGAGACCTCAAGGATCGTGAATCTCCAACTGCTGTTAAAAATGGTGGCTTCCTGTTCTGGTGCACTTCCAGGTAAACCTGAAAGGGTGTCTGTTCCTGTCTGTAAGTTCCAGGGCAGCCTGTGAAAGTGTGAGGCACAATGCTTTACAAAATGGCAACCCTCCAATGGGGAAGGAGAACGGGAAAGATGGAGACAGAAGGGCAGGATTTCTGGAGAAGTGGGAGGCTGCCAGGAGTGTGGGACTGCTGCCCAAAGCTGGTACAAAGCATCTATTGCTTCTGGCCTCTTGGAGCAGTTTTCTTTCTGCAGCTTGACAAGTCTGTGATGGAGACTTGTTTTATTATTGTTAACTGGAGTAAGATTAAGATGTCATTAGCACCCTGAAAGAAATGAGAAAAAAGAAGTAACATCTGCTAGGGAAATTTCCTACAAGAAGTAACAGATGTGATTCAAAAAGGCCTCTCTGAAAATCATTTTAAGATTTAATTATTTAACAGATCTCACTGTGTAGAACCAAAACTCCCACAGATTTCTGAGCCATAAATAGCTGTTTCAGATTACATTTGAAGGGTGTTAATATCAATGAAAGAGTGGACACCTTTCTACAGAACGAGTTATGTGAAATGCCATTTGTAGAGGCACATCCAAAAGAGATCTAACTTAAATACTGTAAAAAACCATAGAAAAACTCAATTTTTGTATGAAGAATAAATTCCAATTCATTCCCAGAAATGCGATGATAAAATTCCCAGTGCTTACTGCATAGAAAACAGAACAGGATGTGCAGCTGATTGGAGTGAGAAAAAGAACAAAACACACTTTCTGACAGGGAATGTGGGGTACCTGACTGAAAAGGCGTTTTTATCTTGTGTTTATCTCTAATTTCATACTCAAAAAAATTTACTTAAAAAATTTACTCTGTGCTTCATACAATATCATACATTATTCAAAAAACTTCTGAAAATTTAACAAAACATAAGGAATGTGTGGAGAATGTCATAATACATAGAATTTTATATCTTGTTAAACCAAAGGGATGCTTTAAAGAAAATGTCTAATAAGCATACCAATACAAACAAGCTGGTTTCTGCACAGCATGAAGCCCAGATTTGTTTGCCTTGTTTACCCAGGCTTTTCCATGCCAGGAGCCCTGTGTATAAAGCCGTGCAATAGCTGAATAGCATGCTGCAAGTAAACGAATCATTACAGAAAGGAAAGCACAATTCTTACTCTTTAGGCTCATAATTCCTATTCATTAGTATATTCTTTCCTTTAATTAAGTAATAAAAAAGAGGAGGGCTGGGGATTTTATGAGAGGCATACAGGTATCTGAAGTGCAGCAATTTAGCAAAAAGGCTGCAAGGAGTTAAGAAGGAATGAGTGATGCCTGTGTGCGAGCCTGTGCTTCAGTCAATGCAGGTTACATCCTTTCTCTGCAGGTGAAATTCTATATTCTGAACAGATATAAGTCATGGGAATGTGGAGCTGCCACAGGATTTGAAGCATTGAATGGAGAGAAATGATAATAGCCTTCAGTCTCCTCTCCTGGAAACCTGTTGTATAATTAAGAGTTTACCACTTGAGTGAAAACTCCCATCATTCTGTTTCATTTCTGACCTTTACTTTGCTCTAAATCATCTTGTTTATGCTCTTTGACTTTAGACCTGTTTTCAGCTTTCCCCTACGACTGCTGAAGTTTTCTATTGAAATTGTTTAATTAAGACAAACAGAACAACAACAACAAAAGCACCAAAACGAGATTTGAGCATTATTTGATTACAATAAGCTTTTTGTCTAGAGAACTTGATTACTTTTGGCAATACTGATAAAGAAGAGTCAGCAGACTACATGATAAATTCATAACAGATAGACTGAGATTACAAAGGGCTCTTGAGGTTTACAGATCCAACTAAAATTAATAGAATTTGAGCTCTTGATTCCATAGGGAACCTTTCACAGCTATCACAATTTGGCATCACAGTTATTGTGACTATCACAAGAAGAGAATCTCACAAGAACCTGACTCACTATAAATAAATACCCCAATGTGTGGATATTTAACAGGAAAAGCCTGTTCTTTTCCTCACAGTCGTAAGAATTTACTGTTATAGAATGCATTAAACATGAGGGTGGACACTGTATTTTAGCAAGAGGTTGAGAAAAGCTGTAAGTGTGGCTAGAGAAATTACACAAAAGGAATTTTTCTCTATCTGTGGAAGATGATAACTGGACATGCCTAGATTTAAAGGGCTTTTCTGCGATAAACTTCTTTACTAGGTTGTCTCATGCTGACTGGATACGTAGATGATACATGGATTAGGCAGCAGACAGATCAGCTATCTAAATGCCATCATGGAACAGCTGCCCTCTTCTTTTCTATCCTGTTACTGCTAATCTTCCAAATCTGAAGCAGGCACTGGTATTATTCCAAGAAAGACAGTAAAGAGAGCAATGGACCCAACATAACACTATGCAAAATGACATGTCACATTAGAGGAGCACTTTGTTTTCATCTGAAGATTCAAAGTGTTGGAGGCAGCACATTTAGAACAAAACTCATGGACTGAAACCTTGAGAGCTTCACAAATTACATTTTCCTTGCAAGCCAACACAGCATTTTTTTTTCTAATTGCCAAGCTGCTGATTTTAATGTAGAGTGGACCCTGTCAATAGACTGGGATTAATGTTGTGCAGATGCTGTAAGTACCTAACAGGAAAAAGCATTCACTCTGAAAACATCATTTTTATTACTTGTACCTGCACTATTTGATTCTAATGATAAATTCCAGAGTAATTTCTTAGTGCTTGAGGAAGTGTGGTGTATTTTCCTGCAGTTTGTTCACTATTATAATTAGAATATCTGTCTTGAACTTAAAATCATGTGCACTGTGTCTTTTCCTCCCTTTTCCCTGGCTACAGCCACAGTGGCAGAACTGTGTGAAACCTGATATTTGAACCTTGTGTGAAACCTAAACTTATTTGTATTGCTGTTAGCTGTTGTATCTCTGGAGTATGTCTGCATAGATTTTCATGTTTGTGTTTTAGCAAGCCTTTTCTCCTGACTTATGTCCACTGGAGATCATACTGATGCAAATGTAGTTTGTTGTGGATCACACATAATGAAAGTAAGATGTTATGGGTAGGAAGTTACGAACATAACCTCTGAGAACATCAGCATTTCAAGCCATTTTTTGGTAGAAAGTCATTCGTAAGGAAGTTGATCAAATATTAGAAGACTCAAACTGCTTGAAATCTGAAATAACTTGGTTTTATGTGAAGTTTTCATATTAGCGCATTAGATCCCTTTTGTGACCTTCACATTTTCTTTTCATTGGCACGATAGAATAAGATGTTGCAGGTGTCCCAAATAAATGCTTAACCCAGACATCTACCTGGATATGTTGCCAGAAATGAATAGGAAAAAAACTCCACTTTCTTTAGACAGTAATGTGGTCAAATGCATGCACACACGGTTGGTGCACACACCACAAACTGGAGATGAGAAACAAGAATTTATTTGCTTTATACAGCTGCAGATCCAGCTGGTTACAGCTGTAATCAGAGTTTAAGACTCCATATTCTATCTTCCTGGCATAATTGTAAGTGTTCAAACCTGTAGCAGGCTGCTAAGCCCTATTAAGCAGTTAGTAATCCATTTAAAATACATATAAAATACACCTGCAGTATAAAAATTGACCAGATTAATTTTTACCTTGCACTCTTTGACATCAGTCTTTTTAATGTTTTTAACTTGTGCACTTGTGCATCAGATCATCTATATAATAGGCATATTTTGGCCTAGCTATTTTTCACAAGGATGTGCTTGAAATACACCACTGGTGCTGCCTGCCAAAGAGTGAGTAGCATGTGGGATATTGTTCTACTTTTCCTTCTGTGCATGGAACATTTTTTTTCTACAAAGCAGTCAAGTCTCATCCCCTTTGCCTGGAAGAAGCAAATTTCGGAGCAGTGCATAGCAACACTGACATGATCTGTCTCTGACACATTAGGGCACAGTGCCTGGGTGGTAGGACACAGCACGGCTAAGTAGGACCTTTTCACCTCCCAGGGAGAAGTCACAGAAGCAGGTGCCACATATGCATCACAACAGGAACAGAACCCAGCACTGTGTGTCACTTGAGGGCCCTCTCCTTTTCTCCCCTCTGACCCATAGCATCTGCTCTCACCCTGCTGCACATTTGGCTGACAAGCTGGGTGGGTGCCATTACCCCCATCATCTTTGCAGAGAGCCACCTGTGTGCAAAACAGGCTCAATTCTGCAAATCTGTGAACCTTAAAGGAGTAACAGCCTAAAGTATCATTCCATTTTTAACACACATTCTGAGTAAGGGGGAAAATCATTGTGTGGTGAACAATTCTGGAAGATAAATATCACCCCAAATAGCATGACACTGTTTTTTGTTTTTTTAACACTAGTAATTTCTCCAGCCTAAAGTTAATACATTCATGCTTTAGACAGGCACTGAGCTAATTTCACTGACAGCCAGCTGAAGAGACCTGAATAATTTTAATAGGAATTTATCTTTTTACTCTGCATGTCAGGAACTGGGAAAAGTCAGTAAAGAAAATGTTTCTAGAATATTCTAGTGTTTGCTAACACACTTACTCGTTGTACTGGCAATTGCTTTTGCCCTAAAGAATGGGTGACATTTCTCAGGATTATACACTGTTCCATACTCTGCAGCTGAGCTCCCAGTTGCGTCCCCAAGACAGGGAGGTAATTGGCTCAATGCAACCAGGTTCTGTTTGGCTCCCCTTTTAAACACAAAGGCTGGGAGGTAGCCAGGAAAAGAAAATGTGCAGCACAACACAGATGACATGAGAGGCACAATAAGCAAAAACAGATGTGTCTGTTTACATAGTCAGCATGAGGGAGGTGGGAGCAAAGTAAGCTTCAACAACAACAAAAGGAAGCTGGTACCCAAACACAGGAGGCTTTTCAAAGAAGAGATGCTGTCAATGATCGTAAGTAGCATTTGCAGTTCACTAGAGGATACCAACTGTGAGGAAGTGATCATGATGGATACAAACCCAGGCAACAGCACAAATAAATGTAACAAGCATGTCTTGTCCCACTCGGTGAGCACCAATATAGGTGAATCTTTTTTATTATATGAAGGGTGTATTCAAGGCACATTTCTACTCAGTAGTGATAACCTTCATTAGATTTAAATGAGAGAGCAGATGTGTACCCACAACAAATTTTTGTTAGTTCAGTTATTCAGAATGTTACCTCTTTCCTGACCTTCCTATCTTCCACAATGATACATTGTGGAATTTTTGTAGAAGTTGTCTGAGGCACACAAGCTCAACTAGGTAAGTGCCAAGGTCTAGACAGGGCAAAATGTGAGATTTCAAGGCTTCCAGTGAAGTATTGTTGACATTATCAAAGGCAAACCCAGAGCCCTTCACAAAGATATTAGAATCATAGAATCATAGAATTGCTCAGGCTGGAAAAGACCTTAAAGATCATCAAGTCCAACCACAACCTGACCATGCTACCCTAATTAACAACCCTCCACTAAATCATGTCCCTGAGCACCACATCCAAATGGTTTTTAAACACATCCAGAGATGGTGACTCAACCACCTCCCTGGGGAGCCTATTCCAGTGCTTAACAACCTTTTCTGTAAAGAAGTTTTTCCTGATATCCAACCCAAACCTCCCCTGGCACAACTTGAGGCTATTTCCCCTTGTCCTGTCTCCCATCACCAGTGAGAAGGGACCAGCCCTGCTCTCACTGTGAGTAGGTCATTACTATCTTGCCATGTAGCATGCACTCTCAGATGCAGTGTTTTTTTGGTTTTTTTTTGGTAGCACATGAAAGTGAAACAATGTAAGAAATTAAAGATAATTTAAACTTGAATCACTTTCCTGTGCAGACGATGACATTCAAAGTTCAGGATGCCTTGGATTTCTCAATATGTCTGGCTTATGGGTTGCTGAAATGTTTCTGTTAAGGTAATGTCAAATCTACTGTGAAAGTACTGGCTTTCATATTTATGGGCACATAGTTTGTACTGAATGTCGTAGTGGTAGTAAATGGTAAGTGGAATGATAATGGGCCTTTTTGGACCCACCTAAGACAAAGGTTGCACTGAACTATGGCTTTGACATATCACTCTTGGACAGAAACCAGAAACCTTTAAAGATAGCTGGCAGGTAGGTGAGGAAACAAACTGATAGATAAGGTGACTTTCCAAGGTTATTTCAGTGTCAAAGCTGAAGTTCTTAACTGACGTTATAACTTCTGTCTGGCATGCCAAACTGTCCTTTAGGTTAAGCCCTTTGGGGCAATTGTCACCAGGCAACATTAGATATCTAAAATTTATCTACTGAGAAGATAGAGAGTGACTTTTGCAGGATAAAACAGTTCCTTTACTTAAATATTTGAGTATAAGAATTAATAAAATAATAGCTCTTGCTGTGTTTGCATCTCTTAGAATTAACAAAGGAAGACAGTATATTCCTATTTTCCACCAAACAATCCCAGTCTCAGGAGCTTTTCTGGAAGTTTTTCCTTCAACAGGGAAGATGGTGAAGTCTGTGAGGGGTCTCCAGTGATTGTAGGTGTTTGGGGAAAATAACAGGTCTTCATTCTTATGTCACATTATGGTCAGGTATCTGGTTGCAACAGAGGTGTCTAAGTACTACATCATGTGAAATTGTCTTTCTGGGTTTTGAAAAGAAGGTTTCTTCTGGGCTCATGCAGAATTATGAACCCAAGTTTTGCTAGTTACCACCTTTGAAACTACAAACTCATGCCTACTGATTGTTTAGTGGATCACTGGGAATTTACAGGACTGTATGAGAGTGAATCATTATAGTATTAATAGCAAAATTGTTCACTCAGATCATAAGAAGCCCTATCTCACAGTTATTTTACATGACAGATGATTACAGTTGAATTGCAACTAAAAAGAGATTTCTTTTCAGCTCTATCCAGAGTTAAATGTTGTCTTAGTATTGTGACACAGTTGGAAAATGAAGAACTATACATGAAAAATGCATGTTTGTATACTATTTCCACAGAGAGATTCTTTAAGGTATGGGAAAAATGGGGTTTTAAAATGAATTTCCAGCATTATACTGTTTGATGCCTGACAAGGATTTTTTTTTAAAGGTCATTTTATGTATTTGTTTGTTTATTCTTAATATTATTTTAATGCAAATAACATTTGTCTTTACTAGTGGCACTGTGGTTCAAAAGACCAGGAATAGCAGTAAACTTATCAAAAATTAAAAAGAACCTCTAAATTAAAATAGGAAGGAATGCTTGACTATGCTATTGATGATTTTGTTTGTTTGTTTGTTTTTTAAACCAATTTATTTTCAGCACACCTGCAAACCATATGACATGGAAAATAGGTTTTCAGGCCAGAGGGGATATATTTCTCAATAAAATACTAGGAATTGTAGGGAAATGGAAAGGAGGGAAGGGCAAGGCTAGAATAGCTGTGTTCTAAGTTGTCCTATTTTGAGCAGTTTCTTTTGTTTTGACCAAAGAACTGACACAATTGATCACAAAAGAGAATTCAGTTATTGAGTACTGTAACTTGTGAGTTCACTTGCTTAAGGTTAACTCACAAGGTGAAAGGCTTAACTCAGTCAGAGAATTAGAACAAGTCCTGGGAACAAACTGTGGCATTCTACATAAATACATGTTTTGAGAAAAAAATATGTTTACAGTGTTGAGATTAATGATGCAAATCTTTGCATTTCTTTTTTAGTCCTGGAAAGAAAGAAATCTCATGCTTTCTAATAAGAACACTGACGTCTAATCAGCAATGTAAATACTGAGAGAATTTATTCATACTAGATAACATATTTGGTACCAACTTATTTATGCCAAAATTTACTTAAAAAGTAGAATCATCACTCTATCTGGTAAAATATTTGCATCATAGGATATGTAATATATATGAGGGCTGCTCTGAAAGTAATGCCTCCTATTTTATTATGCCTGATCCACAATGTTAGAAGCAGATAGTGGTTGTATGACAGTAGAGGTTGAACCTGCCCTCTGGTATTCCATTAAAATTTTGTTGCTGTGCAACAGATGGCAGAGGGCCAGAGTGACAACATGGCATCTGACATGGAAGTATGTATCAAATAAAGGGGTGTAATTGAATTCCTCCATGCAGAAAAAAATGGCACTCCTTGACTCTCACTGAATTTTTCTGGAGATCAAATAGTGGATGTGAGCACAGGGAAGCAGTGGATGGTGTGTTTCAGCAGTGGCAATAGAGACAGTGGGTCACTAAACACAACTTGAACACACACAAATCTATGGAGCCAGACAGGCTGCTGAAAAAGTGGGCAGAAGTGCTTGCCAAACCACTTTTAACAATTTACCAGCAGTCCTGTTTAACCAGGGAGATCCCAGTTGACAGATTAGCAAATGTGACTCCCATCTACAAGAAAGGCAGGAGGAAGGATCCAGGGAATTACAGATCTGTCAGTCTGACCTTGGTGCCAAGGAAGATCATGGAGCAGATCATCTTGAGTACCACCTCACAGCACATAGAGGACAATCAGGTGATCAAAACCAGCCAGCACAGGTTTATGAAAGGCAAATTTTGCCTGACTTGCCTGATCTTTTATGACATGACCCACTTAGTGGATAAAAGGAAATGTGAATGATGTTTCCAACAGCTTTCCCTTTCTGCTTATATCTTGGATGAATGTACTGTGCATTGGGCAAAAACCTGGCTGTATGACCAGGCCTCAAGGGTCATCTTCAATGGAGGTAAATCCAGCTGGCAGCCAGTAATAAATGGCATTACCAAAGCTCAGTTTTGGGGCTCAGTTTTATTTAACATTTTTATCAAAAATATTGATGAAGGAATTGAGTGTATCCTCATTATGTTTTCACATGAAACGAAGTTGGATGAGAGTACTGATCTGCTCGGGGGCAGAAAAGCATTGTAGAGGATCTGGATAGAATAGATTGATGGGGTATGTCCAAATGTGTCGAATTCAACAAAGGTATTGGAACAGGCTGTGCAGAGTGGTGGAGCTGCCAACCCCGGAGGTATTTAGGAAAAGTACTGATGTGGTGTTTGGGAACATGGTTTAGTGGAGGACATGGTAGTTTGGTGGATGATTGGGCTTGATGATCTGAACCTAAACTATTCTATGATTGTAAGCACAAGACAAGACTTTTGTCTGACTAAAGGTGAAATAGGCCAATAATTATTAAAAATAGAATTATAAACATTCAGATATAATGGATGTGTGTCTCCTATTTTTAATGTTTGTAGATAATAAAGGTTTATCTGATTATGGCAATGTTTACTCTTTCTGTTTGTGAAGGCATAAATCTTGGCCCCTGCCTTTTAATATATTCAAACTTTCTTTCCCTTTTCTGCTTAAAATGTAGGCAATATTTCCCAGAGACTGTTTTGTAATATTTAATTATTGATTCTGTAAAATTGCAAGCTACCTAAATCTCAGCCCCTTCATAACTTTTTAAGTAAGAAGTCAAATTTAAAATTTAATACATTCTTTCTACACTATGAATTAATTTAATAATTTCTGGATGATTATGAAGATATTTAGATGATTTCTAACCAGCTTCCCTAAAGATGTTTGGTTTGTGTCATATAATGCAGATGAAAGACAAAGGGAAGTTGATCAATGCAGACTGTCATGTACTCACTCCTTTACATTAAATGTTCTTTGCTCTGTCCACTGTCTTGTTTCAGTGACTATTCTTTTGCTCTTTAGGCTCAGCGAATTATTTTACTTTCTCCAAACAGTTTTAAAACACTGTGAATCAGACTTTCTACAGATAAAGTATGAAAATAATTTTACCTTAGAATGACAATATGAAATGAGAAAAAAGGACAAAAATATCTCCATGGGCCTGAAAGGTTTGATTAATATGAGCTGAGACCAAAACCAAAATAGACTGATTACAATATATATTGATCTTATTGCACTGACACATATTAAGGTTGCCTGGATGCTTTAACTGTGCATTTCTAAATCTTGTGCTTCTTTAACATTTAGCTCTGACTTTACTGAATTTGTGCTATATATTTCAGGAAAAATTGTAAAATTCGCATAAATTGTTTACTTGAAATTGTATTTTTAAATTTTCCCTTCAATTTTTATTCCATTGTATTTACTTTCTGTGTGTGTGTGCATTTGTCTCTTGAGGTCTACACAGTTAGGTAAAAAGTAACAGACTGAAGAATTTTCTTCCACACTTGTTGCTAATAACTCTATTACTCCAGGACCACTTGATTCAGCATTCTCAGTGCACTTGAAACAATTTAAACATGTTAAAAATAAATCTAAGTATCCCATTATCGACCATTTCAAGATCACGGAGTTTTGTAACTGAGGAGAATAAATTATAATGTGAATAAAAGAAATGCTGAAAAAAAAATATGTGTAAGATAATAAACTGAGTACATGAGAGTTAGGCAGAAGGTATTAAGCACACTGTGTGCATGCACGAGAGAAAATTCAGGATAAATTGGTGACCTTTTCATTTATCTCTTCCTTTTCCCTTTCAAAAACCTAATGATCTCTGGGGAATAATTAAACTTAGTGCATCTTAGTATGGGGAGCTTTCATCTTTTCCACCAGAAAGGAGGAAAAATTAGGTTACTAAATTGAGTTATTGCCATATAAAACATTTCTATACCAGAAGGAAGGAAGAAAGAAAACAAGGAAGGAAAGAAGGGAGGGAGGAAAGAAAAAGAAGAAAGAAAGAAAAGAAGGAAATAAATGAAAAGAAAGAAAAAATGGAAGTAATTGATCAGAACTTTAACTGATGCCATTTCAGGTGATTCCACTGAGATGGCTCAGTAAGTATATGAGCTTCAAGGTAAAAAAGCCTGTTAAGACCATTCTAGTCTGACCTGCATATTGCAGGTGACAAAATTCCATCTAGTAACTCCTGTTGAGATGATAGATCTCTTGATTTACTCAAGATGAGGATTTGGCTCTTCACTTTTTGAAAGATCAGTGGAATTTCTCTGAGGGAGGTAGAGCTTCAAGGTAGGGCTGCAGTGTTTTATTCAATATTCACAAAAAATATTTACAATTTTGATCTGTGATGGCTGTGAAGGTGTCAGTAGCCCATGCTGGCCTCTCATGGCAAAGGTTCACTCCAAAAGTGAGAGGGGCAGTGTTTCAAAGGAAATGAAAACCTTTTTGGAATCCCAAACTGACAGTGATGAATGTCTAGATGACAGGTGTCATAGCAGGGGTGTTTTTGTTACTGAATATAAAGAAAGATCATACTTGGGACAGGTTTCAGATTTTTAAGAGAATTTTTACTGTCACCTTGTAGTAAGACATCAAAAACAAGAAATGAAGAAAAGTCGTAGTCATCTACAGAAATAGATATATAAGTGACTTGAGCATGAGGTGTGGACAAAAAAGCAGAACAAAGATATATAGCATTTACCGGGTAGCCCTCCATGAAATATTTTTTTCCTCAATGATAGAATTTTCTGAGTTTAAGATCAGTCTCTTATTTTTCTTTCTCCACACTGGAATTCAAAAAAAGCAGAAAGTACTACTGGCTTCAGATAAATGCGTGCTTGGTTTTTAAATAGTCATAATAAATGTGGTTGGGTTAATAACAAAATATTTGTGGTAGTAGAGGTCAAAATTTATTGATTCACTTCAGTGACTTGGTAGTGGAAGGAAATGTTAGTTTGCAAGTGAGAAACCTGCTTATTCGAATTGTCTTAGTTCTGCTACAGCTGTGAAGTCATTATAACTAATTTTAAGAACAGTAAGCTCATGTTTTTGGAGAAGAAACATTGTTGGAATGATCTTGAAGGAGAGGTTGGAAAGAAAAAGTCAACAGCAAGAATGGATGAGCTTAGGCATTAGTAGGTGCTGTGCACTTCTGGTTAGTCCATTGAGAACAAAAGCTGCTGCAAGCAGAGTTGCCAAATATCTTGGCAAAGCATAAGATAATCTTGATTTTTTTATTTTTTTGTAAAATGCTCCAGCAGCCCAGTGAAAGAGTATAAGTTTTCATTTTTGCTGTAAGTCAACCATAACATACTGAGCAATTTTAATTGAGCACACTGAAACCAGTCCATAGGTTATACTGGGATCACTCAGGAATCTGTCCAAACGGCTGTCTTATCCAGCTGGCCATGTCATGGGGAAACACTGCTGGGGCTATAGGACACCTTGGTCAGTCTGAAGCTAAAAAGAACCCTGTTGGACATAACAGTCATATTTAGTGCATTTGAAATGGAATCCGCACTTCCCAGCACCCAGAAGAATATCCTGATCTTCCAGCTATTGGATTTGAACAATGATTCTGCTGCCCTGCAGAGGCATGTATCAGATATTTCTGGCTAAGGCAGGTTTCCCACAAAAATGATGAATTTTGCACTGTGTTCACTGAGCAAATGCAGCGAGAATCCTATTCTGGCCAATTTATTTTATGTTTGAAGTTACTTTTCAATTCCAGTGAATAATTATTGTTTAGGAGCTCTTTCATAAGCAACTTATTGAAAGTCCAGAAAAGGCAGCAGGGCAGATTCTCCATTTGTAAAAGTCAGCCTTGGTCCTTGGGTAACATGGAACTATGCTGATTTAGATTAGCTGGAAATTTAGCGTGACATATCTTGATAGACCATGACAAGTCAAAAATCTAATTCTTATACTTCATTGAATAAAAAAGAGCCTTAGAATGAAACTTCCAGATGCAAAATATTATCTGGATGTTCACTTTCCTGCAATATCCAGCCACGTCTATTTAGATCCGACAGTAAGCTGAAAAGAGAAGTGCTTCTACTGATTTCATTTAAAATGCTGGTATGTCTAAATCACTGAATTTGAAGCCTTCATATCTAATCAGGTCGTATTAACAGACGCTGAGAAAAAAGGTAAAAATTGATGTGTGCAAGATTATTTAAAACCTGGGACACAGATAAGTACCTTTAACTAACTGGATTATTCTTTTTGTCCAGTATTTCAGTAATGTAATGGGAGAAGTCATTTCTGTAATGACGGATGCAAAGAGTTCACCAGCCATCTTCTGAGTAAGAAAAAGCTTTGAAAACTAAAAGTAAGCATCCTTACAACTTTCACAATCTTCTTCACTGTATCCCTGCCTTACTCCTCATTCAGAGGAGATATATTAATTTGTGCCTGCAACTGATTCTATTCACACTGCAAAGGACCATGACATCACTGTAGTTACAGGACTGTTCTCAGCACTGTGCTTATAGCTGGAGGCAATTTTAATTTTGCTTTCAAGGTGGTGATGAAGAAAGCAGGGTTATACATAGTATCTCCTCTACTTGAGCCTATGCCATCCCTGCAGTAATGGAAAAGGTGTTATGTGCAATGACTTATGTGCACATATGTGATCCAGTGTTCCCTACTGGGCTGGTTTTGGTTAGGTATCATAGTCAAAATAAGTAGGCTTTATTCCAGAAATAAAGGAAAAGAAAATCTCTCTGCACTACTCCTTCTGGAACCCGTGTTAAGCCTGTGCAGTTTCAGCAAGGGCAGATCATGTCTGATGGATCTGGTGATATATGATGGAGTGACAGCATCAATAAACAAAGGAAGAGAAACTGATGTCATATATCTGGTGACTTCTACAAGGCCACTGACATGTTCCCACGTCACATTCTTATATCCAGATTGGAGAGACATGAATTTGAAAGGTAGATCATACAGTGGATAAGGAATTGGTTGAATAGCCATAAGCAGAAAGTTGTGGCCAATGTTCATCATCCAGGTGGAGGCCAGTGATGAGTGCTGTCCTCCAGGAGTTCATCTTGGAACTGGTGCTCTTCAGCATTTTTATCAATGACATAGACAGTGGCACTGACTGTAACTTCAGCAAGTTTGCTGATGACACTAAGCTGTGTGGTGCAGTCAATAAAGTAGAAGGGAAGGGGCACAATCCAGGAATTGGCCAGGCTTGAAAAATGGGCCCACGAGAATATAACAAGGTTCGATACGGCCAAGTACAAGGTGTTGCATTTGGCTAGGGGCAATCCTGGATATGAGTGTGGTCTGGGAGTTGAACTCCCAGGGAGCAGACGTGCCAAGAAGGCCTTGGGAGTCCTGATGGACAAAAAGCTGGACATGAGCCAGCGGTATGCACTTGCAGCCTGGAAGGCCAATGATATCCTGGTCCGAATCAACAGAGTGATGATCAGCAGGGAGAGGGAGGTGATTGTCCCCCACTGATCTGCCTTCATGAGGCCCCATCTGGAGTACTGCATCCAATCCTGGGGCCACTAGCACAGGAAAGACGTGGAGCTGTTGAAGTGGGTTTAGAGGAGGGCCATGAAAATGATCAGAGGTCTGGAGCACCTCCCCTATGAAGACAGGCTGAGGAAGATGGGCTGGTTTAGTTTGGAGAGGAGAAGGCTCCCGGGAGACTTCACTGTGGCCTTCCTGTACTTGGGAGCTTATGATCAGGAGAAAGAATGACTTTTTGCACAGGCAGATAGTGATAGAATCATAGAATCATAGAATCATAGATTCATAGAATCACAGAATCACAGAATCATAGAATGTTTTGGGTTGGAAGGGACCTTTAAGATCTAGTCCAACCCTCCAAGGAGGAATGGCTTTAAACTAAAAGAGGAGAGATTCAGGTTAGATGTTAAGAAAAAATTATTGACTCAGAAGCTGATGAGGAACTGGAACAGGCTAAACTCAATTTGTAAGTTCTTGTTGCCCACCTTCAGAAAGTTAAATGAAAGTTTCTAAGTTTTCAGGGATGTTCAACAAGCAGTTCTTCAGTTGATTTAACTCAGCCTTATTGTACTTAGCAACTCTACCTGAATTTGGGTGTATAATGGTGCCTAGCTCTAGGCATCCACAGAGTAGAAAAATTTGTGTTATCTTTAAAAACTGTAAAAATTGAGAGTAACAGTTCAAGCCAATCCCTATCATCCACCTTTCTACTGAGCATTTAACATGGTCTGAAAGTTAAGCATTATTAGGAAAAAGGAGACCTAGGGGAGCAATACTGCACTGGCAAGGTGATAAACTACTGGCAGTATAATCAGACTGTTATAGCACAAAATTGAGAATGTGGAAATACAAGTTCTCATCTTGACTTGATGTGTGGCTTTGGGAAAATAATTTCAATCCTCCTTTCAGTTTACTAGCTAATAAACAGAGAACAGTAAGTTATTCTGAGGATGCTGTGATGTCTAATTAATTTTAGTCAAAGAAGACTTTTGAAGACTGACCACATTAAGCACAATTTTCTAATATTACTAGCAGAAGCAAAAGAGAAATAAATTCACAGAATCACAGAATCACAGAATGGCAGGGTTGGAAGGGACCTCAAGGACCATGAATTTCCAACCCCCCTGCCACAGGCAGGGCCACCAACCTCCACATTTAATACTAGACCAGGCTGCCCAGGGCCCCATCCAACCTGGCCTTGAACACCTCCAGGGATGGGGCATCCATGACCTCTCTGGGCAGCCTGTTCCAGCACCTCACCACTCTTTCTGTAAAAAATTTCCCCCTGACATCCAACCTAAATCTCCCCTCCCTCAACTTAAAACCATTTCCCCTTGTCCTGCAGTTATCTACCCTTTCAAAGAGTTGATTCCCCTCCTGTTTGTAGGCTCCCTTTAGGTATTGAAGGGCTGCAATGAGGTCACTCCGCAGCCTTCTTTTCTCCAGGTTGAATGAGCCCAGCTCCCTCAGCCTGACTTCATAGGGGAGGTGCTCCAGCCCCGGATCGTGGCTCTCCTCTGGACCCTCTCCAACAGCTCCCTGTCTTTGGATTAGTTATGAGGTATGAGGAATGAGGTGTCTCTTGAGAGGCATAGGTTGAGAACTTGTATTCCTCTGGAAACTTCTTGTACACAAGTCTTTCAGCTCGAAACTTTCCAATATATTTGGGTTCTTAAATATAACCAGCTTTAACTGGAATTCAGAAACTTGACATCTCTGTGAATCTGAGTATCCTCTTCAAAATCAAAGTTTCTCTGTACCTTCTTCATAGTGTTGCTGTGGCAGGTTAAAACCTAAGACATTTTCTAACAAAATAAACTCTGTGTACTCTTTGTATGTCTGTACACTGCCTTCATATCTGGTTCAATATTCAAAAGATTCAGCTTTGGTTTTATGCAAACATTTTTAGCCTGAGCCTTTAGCCTTTCTGAGTCAACGGAACAAATCAGCTAGCAAAAGGATGAGACAATTAAGATAGAAACAGTTACACAAAGTGTTTAAATTACATGTCTGGGCTTTAGAACCAGTGCTGAAGGGGAAAAAAAAAAGAGTTCTCACTATTGTTTCAGCTTTCTGTTTGCAGGTTTGACTTTGGTAGACTGTCAGGACATTAGAAATGTAGTTCATTATAATTAAAACTAAGATACTGTGGGATGAAGAAAAATCCACATGAACTGTAGAGTTTCTAAATATGTGCAAAACAGATTTTCAGCATTTTCTGTTCTGAGATACAATCTTCACAGTTCTTTACAAGAGTTCTGTATTCATTGTCATACCCTCATTATCACCTGTTTCTGCCTTATCTGCCCATTAAACTGTGTTCTCTGCCCAAAGCCTTTAGACAGCTCCCTGGCCAGCTCAAAAGGTTAATGAAAGAATCTTTTTATGTTTCTAAAGCCACAGAATGGTGTTTTTCTGTTCTGTCTACATTTCAGTGAAACAGTTTTAGTTTTAGGGATGATTGTAGTTGTAAAATACACTTCTTCAAACAATTTAAAAGCTTGAAGTATAGCAAATAAATTCTGAAAGTCTCTTACTTGAGGCACAGGCTAATATAAATTTTTGCATATGTGTGTGTTAATTGGCTCAGTCAAGGTAATGGGTATTGCTGCATTGATGGCTTACCCCCAGTCGTACTTAGTCATCATTAGTAAGCTAGAGCATATTTTCAAAATGACATTTGAGAAGCCATTGGTGTTAAATTAGACCTCCAAGTAGCAAAAGGAGCATTAAAGTCTTACAGAAGATGCATCTTGTATCTGTGTCACAGACAAAATCGGACAGATGTGTATTGAGAGGGCCTTTTTTTTTTTTTTTTTTTCCTGGAAATACCAGCGAAATAATTTAACTGAATTAAGGAGTAGGTTAAAATATGGATTGACTCTTTAAATGATGGGGGAAAATGTATGTATTTTATTGCTACCATCTATAGCAGTCTCTGAGTTTCTGATTTCAAATGAGAGTTTCTATACAAATGTCAAAACATAAGATCAGTTTCTGTAGATATTTTGAGTTTTGAAAAATCAAGAAGTAAGAATTCATGATATTTATTCAAAATATTTATTTACTAATCAGTTTTATTATTTGATATCAAAAACTTGTACCATTCAGATAAACATAGAAATTTAAAGATACTTGCGTATGTCCAAGTCTCTTGAAAATCTCTTGATAATCAGGGTTTTTACATTAACACTTCCCATGTGTGTACTTTTAGGGCAGTTTTTAAAGTTTTCAGAACCACTGCAGAATTTATCAATGCTGAGTCTCAGACCATGGGATTTTCTGGGCTCTCATGTCCTCAAGAACAGACAGGAAGGAAAGATTACCAAAAGGATCCTCATGTTCTGATGAAAATGGACAGAAAACAATACCATAGACAGTTGTTTATGTCAAGGAATATGTGCACAGGAAACATTCCATTGTACTAACATGAAGAGTGTAAAGGCAAAAAGATTCATCAGATCATCCATTTTATTCTTCATTAGAACATATATGTGACAAGAACTCCCATGGTAAAGTACAGCATCCATTATTGTGGGCTGTTTTATCACAAAATTGTCCTAAACTAAATATCTTCCTCAGAACAACACTATTACTCTAGTACAGAAGACATGTTTCAGGACCTTATTATTCTAACAATTTAAAACTTTTCTCCTATCTCAAGCCTGCACTTATCCATGAGCAGTTCATATCCACAGAAGGTTCTCCAAAGGCCAATAAAATCTCTTATATTTTTCTACTTAAAACTTCCCTAAACTAAATATACCAAGTACTTCAGTCTCAACATGAGAGGAAGATTCTCTATTCAACTACTTCTGTGTATATTTTGACAACCAGCCTTCTTTTCTGTCTCTTTTGGAATAGATTTCGCTTTATTAACCTTATACTGAGCTTCATAATTTGGCTTTGATTAACACAAATTTTCCCAAAGGTCAACCAGCCCCGATTCAATGACCCTATGAGACATAGTCACCACTGCTGCAGTGATGTGTCCCAGTGCTTTCTTTGTTCCCCACTGTTATTTCTCATTTCATCATTATCCTTCCCCTTGAGGCATTAAACAAATTTTTAAGTTTTGTTATTCTCTGTGCACTCTGTGATCAAGTCACCTTTCAACAAGCCTTCTCCAGTCCTGTTACACGTGTCATTCCTGCAAGTTTTTGTGTCACTGTTTTGAGGCTAGTTTTTTTGCATACAATCCAGCTTCCCTCAAATAATGCAAACATTCAGAATAAAAAAAAAAAAAATCAGTATCAATACAACCAGTACTATAGACAGAGATGATTCACTTCCATGTACTACTTTACACTGTTCATATATTCAAAGATCACATTTATCCATTTCTTGTAGCTAGAGAACACATTCAGAAATTGATACTGAATTTCATACCATAACCTCTAGCACATTTTCAGAGTCATTTAATTGAAGGAAATGTTATTAGAATATTTATGAAATGTCTGTGTTTCTCGTCCTAAGTTTCATATTTAATTGCATTGAATCATCTTTTACTTGAATGAAACAAGTAAACCAATGTATTTATATGATTATCTGATCATCATTTATATTCTGTGAACTGTTCTGTTGCTGATATATATTTTTAATTAGTAGTTTATATTTATGGTATTCAGAAGATCCACGAAAACGTTCAACAGTTCAGACAGGTTTGTCAGTTCACAATGAAAAGCTCTAGTGACATCTCCAAATTTGCTTTTGACAATCTCTTTTAGGTTGTTAGGTAACTGAATTTTGTCCCTTGTAATATATACCTTATTCATACGGTGTATAATTGTGTATACACATACTGCATATACGTTGTGTATACATATGCATTCCCTCTTAGCACAATTACCTTTATCAGAAAGGTATTCTATTGAAAGAATAAAAATCAGGTTAGTTTGACAAGACTTATTTTGTAGACTAATTTTGAGTCCTGTTATTTAACTCTGTTTCAGCTGACCCTGCACCAGAGAAATGTTTCTGGGTATTGTGGAAAAAAGGAAAAAAAAAAAAAAAGAAAAAGAAAAAAACACGTTTTTTAATACTGCTACTTCTTACTTGTGTTTTGTACACAGTAAAAGGCTGGTTAGCTCCAGCCACCACAGCTTACAGCATCCCATCTTCAGGCAGCTTTTATCAGTCTTTCAACCTCACATTCAAATGAGAAGCTAAACATAAATTTCTTCTTTCTGCCTCTAAAATTCTAGTGTGTGTGTCCAGATGGGATAAAGGCATCCTATTAGGGAACCAAAACCTAAATTTGTTTTGGGTTTTTTTTTTTCTATTTATTTACTGGCATTAATCCTTCTATATTATATTAGCATAATTGCAATTAATTTGTAGTCTCAGTGTATTGATCTTTGGACCAAAACTTTCACTAGAGGAAAGAACAGGTTCATTTGCAGCTGCAGCTTTCTCTCCCCTGCTGCTTCACAACAATATTAAATGGAGTCTTTATGCCACCCTCATTACATAAGTTTTTCAGGTGGCTGCAAATCACCCTGCAGCTCTGAAGAAACAGGCTGCAAGAGAAAGGTCACTGTGAGATTTTCTTTCGTTGTTGGTTTTGTTGGTCTTAATTCCTTGCCACCAGTGACTTTAAGGCAAAGCTCAGATTTAGAATTTCATTATGCTTTTTACTACAGAGGTAAGAATTTTCATGTTTTAGAGTAGGATTTCTCTCCTACTGCTCCATGAAAGCTTTAGGTATTAAATGTAAAACTGCAATTCCGCCTCTACCTATCAGTGAGTCACTCTGGTTTTAGTTGTGTGGCATAGCTGCTTTACGGTCAGATGGTGATCTGTGCTGCCTCCTTCCACTCTCATTCCAAAGAGCACCATGTTTTATTCCAGTTATGTAGCTCAGTTTCCATCACTGTCATCATCACAATTTATGGCTCTTTCAGAGGCAGATGAATGTTCTCACACTGAACTGTTCAGTCAGTCTGAATTCAAAACCTGCCTTCCTCCACAGCAATGCACTGCTGGGGACCAAAAGCAAAAGATATTGAATTGTGAATGGATACATGGAGCCAGAAGAAAGAATCAGCATAAGAAACATGGGACTATTACTTGTTTGTCAAGGGATGCAGATTGGGGAGTGAATTATAAAAGCCATTTCTGTCTTAAGTCCTACTTCCATATGGGCTTTGCTGTCATACTGAAGATCTTATCACCAAAACCTCTCCTAATTTGCAGTTCTTTAACTGCTCACTGCAGAGTCAATGAGTCATTGAATGATTCAAGGTGGGTGAAAAGTCATCCTGGTTTACCCTCCACTCAGAGCAACGCTGACTTCTGAGCTAAGTTGCTAAGAGATCTGTCCAGCCAGTTTGAATATCTCCAAGGAAACAAATTCCTCAAATTTCTGTTTGCATTCTACTTTTTTTCTTTATTTTATGCTTTACTTTTTTCTTCTCTTCTTTCTACTTTTATTCCTTTTTTTTCCCCTCTTTTTCTCTTTGTTTTTCCTTTTTCTTTTTTTTTTTAATTTTTTTTTTTTTTTAATCTTTTTTTTTAAATCTTTAATCAAATCAGCCATTGCTGAAACTTTCATTCATTGCCTCTGGGCTTTTTTTTTTATGTGAATCCCTCACAAGATTCTGGCTTCATCTTTTCTGTAACCACTCATACTTAGGAAAAAAGCAATTAGATCCTCTTCTGTTATTTGGGCTGTCCAAACTCAGCTCCCCAAATCTCTTTTTGTACATCATGTTCACCAGGCCCCTACACAACATGGTGTCCACCCACTGGGTCCTCTCCAGTTTGTTGTTTTCTTTCATGCAGTGAGTATTGTTGGAAATGTCCAAATAATTTTTGTCAGGATGGTATCTCTGATAAAAGCAGATTTTATTTGCGATTGCAATGGCAGGGTCCCGCAAGCAGGAGCGCCTATGGACACAGCATGACAGTTTTTATACTCTGCTTTTTCCCCTCCTCTTCATTTCCCCCTCCCCTATTTCCCCACTCCAAGTTCACAATCTTATCAGAAGGTTTACATTTGTTAATTACTCTTTAATTTGTTTGTTATCTGGTGTCAGTCCTGTCCTCTCCAAGATGTCTCAACAGCCTTCTTGTTCATACTGATATGGTGATCTTCTTCAGAGTCTTTGTTAAACAAAGAGTATGGAGGGGAGATGCCCAATCTTCCTCAGTACCTTCTTCAGGCACTCCGAGGCATGAATTGTCTTTTTAATTTGCACGGGATACTCTCGCAATATATGTGACATGTATTTCCAATGCTGGCGACTCATAAGTTGTTATTAGCTTATATATATATGTTTTTAATTATTTAACTTCTCCCTTAATTCTCTATTCTATCCTGCACCAAAAGCTAGTTGTTATCCAACATCAAGTAGGTTCTGATTTGTAAAGATATTTATTACATCTAGTTTGCCTTTAGCTGAAGGCCCAGAAGTTTTTCAGATGGCTGGACAGACAGGAGCTTCAGTCTTTGTGCTTATAATTTACTCCATTTACCTAATCTTTATGGGTATATATATATATATATGTATATATATATATATACATACATATTACTTTACTTATATACTGAGTATGTGTTGTTGGGTAAGATTTATCTAGGGGATTAGCAATGAAAACTTATCAGAGTTTTTCCACTAAAGTAGAAAGGCCCCTGAAAAGAACTATTAGATCTAATAAAGGATCCAAATGGTAGCAGAGGCCATGAAATTAACAAAATCCTTATTTTGTTCTGATGTAGAAACAACATTCAGTTCCCACAGTATGAAGCAAATTTGAATGACTTACATGCAGTTTACCAGTTTATCCTCCACTCCATCTGCAAGACTGCGCCCTGTACAGGCAACCCCTACCAGGACTGTTGTCATTCAGGATAAAAAGACCTTGGTAGATACAGCATGAGTTGTTCAACTAGAACAAAAACTATAACCTCAAAGTTTTTCCTTGCCTACTGCTACAATTTAGGAAACAGTATACTGAAAGTATTTTTAGATATACAGTGTATTAAGCATCCAAGAGATCCTCTATAGATTTGCAAGTTTAAGCCAAAGATAAATGATATAATTTGTCCTCATAAGATTAATTTTGATGAGCAGCTATATTTTCCCAGTATTGATTCCATTAGTACTAATCTTTATGTAATGCTTTGAGATCCATGGATAGAACCTAGAATTATTATTGTGGTCTTAAAATCCAATTTTCAGAAAAGCTTATTCCTCTAAAATCAGAAGTATTAGATCTGTGAAATAAGCAGAAATAATTTTCATCTTGATTTCCTGAGTAGCCCTATTGAAATCAATCACTGTGACTACTTGCATGCTTAAGAAAAGAAACACCCTAGTGCTCTGCTGAAGAGAAGCTAAATTACCAATAAGCACAGTTTAGATGCTCAACACACTAATGCAGCACTAAATCCAGTAGAGTTCACTCCAGAGGAAGAAAGTCTTTTCTCATTATCACCAAAATTACACATATCCCCTGGGAGATAAGTTCTGGTCTTGAGTCGACTTTAAACAAATACTCATTATTTTATATTAGGACTTAAAATAAATGAGACTTCAGTGGAAATGTATCTTCAGATAATATAACCCATGCCCTCAGGCATCATACTCTACTCCAGTTGTAGAAATGGTTATGCTGAACAAAACCTTTTTTTTAAAACGTGTGTGCGTGTTCATTTACACACTTCATGGTTTTTTAAGAATAGAAAATGAAGTAAACCTTATAAGTATATCTTGGGCTTAGTCTTAGAACTTCTTGAACAACTTTTTCTGGTAATAAGCTTTAGCAATAAAAAAAGAAGTGCTAGCATCAGCAGCTTAAGATCTGAAGCACTAATAATACTGTGTGCATGTTGGATTTCTAACCTTGTCGGGCTGCACATTGGACTCATCCAATCTAGCTAGGGAATCACAGAATCAAAGACTCACAGAGTAATTTGGGTTGGAAGGGACTTCAAGGATCATCTAGTCCAACCCCCTGCTGTGGGCAGGGGCATTTTCCACTAGATCAAGTTACTCAAAGCCAAGGAGCTATGCAGCTTATTCATCAGTCAACTCCTTCCCTATGGCTGCAAAATCACAAATTTCCTTCTTCATCACCTTACTTATAACTGCTGGACGATCCAATTTGTGTGTTTGTTTGTTTGGTTGGTTTGGTTTGTTTTTGTTTGTTTGCTTGTTTTACCAATCTTGAACAACTGAGAATGTATTACAACTTCCCTTGGAAATACTGTGATAACTGTGGTAAATCCCACAAGAAAACTTCTGTGAAAACCATACTGGGCACTGCACTATGGGATCACAACTGAATTAGTCTGGAATATTGCCAGAGCCAGATAAGGAGAATCATAGAATCATATGGTTGGAAATCATAGAATCTCAGGTTGGAAAAGACCTTAAAGATCATCAAGTCCAAACATGACCTAACCACGCTACCCAAACTCTAACAGCCCTCCACTAAATCATGTCTTTGAGCACCACATCCAAATGGTTTTTAAACACATTCAGGGATGGTTACTCAACCACCTCCCTGGGGAGCCTATTCCAGTGCTTAACAACCTTTTCTGTAATGAAGTTTTTCCTGATATCTAACCTAAACCTCCCCTGGTGCAACTTGAAATCATTTCCCCTCGTCCTGTCACTTGTCACCAATGAGAAGAGACCAACTGTGCTCTCACTGTAAGCACCTTTTGGACACTAGAAGAGAGCAGTAAGGTCTCCCCTCAGCCTCCTTTTCCCCAGACTGAACAGCCCCAGTTCCTTCAGCCTCTCCTCACAGGCCATATTCTCCAAGCCCTTCACAAGTCTTGTTGCCCTTCTTTGGATCTGCTCCAGCAACTCAGTGTCCTTTCTGTACTGAGGTGCCCACAACTGAACACAGTACTCAAGGTGGGGCCTCACCAGTGCCATTTGTATTATAATAAGGAAGAGTTCAGAGGAAATAAACCCAACGGAATAATACATTATGCAAGGAGTATTCAGAAACATATACATATTTTTGCACAAAAAATGGCTTTTGGTTCATAAGATCTTTGAACGTGTTGATTACTGCAAAAATCAAAATCTCAAATATACTAAAAAATATTTGTTCCCAAGCATTTTTATTGGGTTTAGTACAGATTTTGTTTTGATGGTGTTTGTTATAATAAGCTTAATCTTTGAAAACAAAACAAAACTATTTTCAATCCCTAAAAATGAAACATCATACTGAAAAATGCAAAATGTAAGCCATCTCAAACATGGGAATTCTTCTAGAATAATTCTGACCTCTCCCAACAAAATATTTTTGATTTTACCATAATGACTATAAACTTATAAGAAAATTCCTCCAATTTGCTGATCTCTATTCATTTTGAATCACAAGAGAGGCTTAGTTTTCTTCATATTTTGACTATCTTGGTCAGGTCTGTTTGAGGTAGACCAGATCACAAGAGACCTAGGTGGAGAATGTTTCTTTTAATATATTTTCGGCAACACACAAGAGGATGCTCAGCTTGCAATGTGGGGAGGATATTAACTATTCAGTGTGTACACATTCATGCTCACTTGACCTGCAAACCGAATGACCGGTTTCTTGTAAAAGCCAGTGCAGGAGGTACTGCAGTCTAGGCTGTGCCCTAACCACCAGTAACAGACAAGGACTTTTCCTTGACAACTTGAACATGTCCTCCAATGCAGACTGTATAAATGAGGTAATTTTACTCATAAATCTCTTAAATAAAAAAAAATTAACTTCTCTACCAGATGAAAATACACTTTAAAAAGATTAAAAAAATAAAATTATTATGCTTTACCTTCTCTACCAGATGAAAATACACTTTAAAAAGATTAAAAAAATAAAATTATTATGCTTTACCTTTTATGAAAAATTCAGAAGAATGATTCTGTGTAGGCTATGAATTTAGAGTATGAATCTTTCACTCAAAATAAAGTCATTCAGCAGGCCATCATCTAGGATTCTCTCTTTAAAGCTTCACAAATGTCTTTAGAACTTAAAGATCAAAAGCAATTGTACTATCTCCCCATTAAAGAAAAGTGACGAAATTTAGACTTAGATGTTTCATTTTGTGCTTTCTTTCTTCCTGGCTCTGGGCATGATAGGAGCTTCCCAAGTTGTATGCAGCACTTAAGAGGGCTGGGCTAGTTCATATGTATCCTGGAGTCAGAACACGGAAGTCCTTCTCTTTTGGACACTTTTGTGGAACTTCTACTCTTTTTTGACAGTTTTGTGCTGCAGTTCATAGAATCATAGAACTGTTAAGTTGGATGGGAACTTAAAGGTCATCTAGTTCCAACCCCTCATCCAATCTACTCAAAATCTTGTACAGGTTAAAAAAATGTAGACTCCTATAATATATATGCACAAATGAAGATACACTCACTTTATTCTTGATTTTCCATATGCACTCGCAGCAAATTACACTGTTATAATGTTGACTTGAGGCAACTTGTACAAAATTGAGGAATGTGTTCTGCACTACTATCTTTTCACAGTGTTATTGCTTTCACCCATGGAACTTTCGAGATCAACTTCAAATTGTCCTGTCTATTTCACAGCAGAGATTAATAAGATCACACTGAAGATCTGTCATTGTCATGAATGCAAGATCCTGTTGGAGGGCAAATCAGCTTAATCCATTTGCAATAAATTTTGAGCTTTTCCAAAACAAATGCCAATCTTCTGTCTTCCACATAAGACAATGTACATTTATTTTAGTTGTGTGTAATTTTATTTAAAAAGTTCACATATAAAGCTGAAAAATCTCTATTCCCCTAGGCAACAGTTGTGTTAAGGACTGATACCAGTTTTCTTGCCTAGCTGATGTTAGCAATAGATTTTTTCCCCAGCAATATCATCATTTCTATGGTGGTTCATTTTCCTACACCAGATTAAATGATGTTTAAATTGGTTGTTAAATAGGAAACACTTCTGAGATAAGAGAGGTACCTGAGAATAACTTCAATGACTGGGTTTTTTTATAAACCTCTGCTGATATTTTGTCATATTTGTAACACAGAAACATCACATTTAAATCAAACCTTTCAAAAAGCTTAATGGTTTTATGACTATTAAGTCTTTTATTTATGCCCTAATGAGACTATTTATCTCTATTCAGGTCCTCCATTCAAGAGTGAATCATGTAGATGGTGAATCTATCTAGGCCTGAGGTTAAAAAAAAAGGGAGAAAAAGAGAAGGGAAGAGGAAGGGAGAGGGAGAGGGAGAGGGAGAGGGAGAGGGAGAGGGAGAGGGAGAGGGAGAGGGAGAGGGAGAGGGAGAGGGAGAGGGAGAGGGAGAGGAGAGGGAGAGGGAGAGGGAGAGGGAGAGGGGGAAAGGGGAAAGGGGAAAGGGGAAAGGGGAAAGGGGAAAGGGGAAAGGGGAAAGGGGAAAGGGGAAAGGAAGGGAGGGGAGGTGAGAGGAGGAGAGTGAAGAGGAGAGGGGAAGGGAGGGGAGGGGAGCTGGAAGGGGAGGGAAGGGGAAGGGGAAGGGGAAGGGGAAGGGGAAGGGGAAGGGGAAGGGGAATGCAAGATTTCAGCTCCTTCCCATCTTAGATTTCAGTCAAAAATTTTGAAGCACTAAATGTCACATTCAAATGTATTTTGTGCATTGTGAATGCCCATTCAGCACCAAAAGCATCTATAGATGTACTCACAACTCACCTTCTGCCATCTTTATAACTGCTCTGCAGAATATGATGAACATGGGGCAAAATCTGGTCTGCATAAAAGAAAACATCAAAAGCTTTGCTGTAGATCCACAAGGTTTCAGAAACTGCCAAATGTTATGTTTTTCTCATTAAGATCACACTATTTTTGCGTAAGAGAATCTCTCAAGAGCCAGAGGTCAATGAGAGTCTTTCAGCTTTTCAATTGATATATGCAATTCATAGAGGTTTTGGTAAAACTTAAAAAAGTGAATCCTACAGAGCACCAAAACCAGGTAAAATCAATGTTCCCTATGGACTTTCAAAAAAAAATCACCACAACCTTAAGTCTTGTCAGACAATCTCATGACAACTTAGCACCTGCCAGTAGAGAATGCATTCAGTATGTAAAAAAATATTCAGTTTTATATGAAATAAGTGGAAGGTTGGGATGATTTGTTCTGTTCATAAATAACCATGTTTCAACACGCCATTTGCATGGAGGTTTGTAAACAAGGCTGCAAGGTGATTAAATAAAAAACACAGCAAACAGCAACTTGGGTAATTTAATTTGAAGACTGCTTTGCAAGTAATATTCAGCACATTTCCTCCAGTTCAGCTCAGTAATCCTTAAGCAGCTTTCAGAGTCCCCACAACTCTAATGGAAAGCAGTAACTCAGGAAGTGAGCTGATGCTAATGTTAAGCTCAGTACTTTTGTTGTACTCTAAGAAAGACAATATCTATCCTTTGGAGATGCTTTTATCCATTTCTGTGGAAGCAGGGCTTTTGCACTATGAGAGGATGTGCTGTTGGTATAAAAAAATAAATACGTTTATTTATTTAGGGAAAATGTCTGCTTTCTGCAGAAACAGAGCCGTTGCTCCTATGCATATTAACAGAGCGTAGGCATGGCCATGGCTAGAAGTGGCTTTTCTTTTTCCCTTGGCCATATGCTAAGTACTACTCATATGGAATGCTGCTGGCCGAGAATCTCTTCTGTTGTTTAAAAGCAAAGAAGTATCCACAAGCAAGAGGATTTCTCAAATACTGAATTATCTGTCACTGAGACTATTTCAGGAGAAGCAGCTCTTCATGAATATCCCAATAATTTCAGTTAACTGGTTTCTCAGCCCCCTTCCACATCAAACCTTTGGAAAACAAACAAAAGATCAAAAAAACCCAAACAGCCAAAACAGCCAATGTGGAACCCAGCATTCCCTTAAATTGCTTTCTCTGTAGATTAATGATGCCACAAGCGAAAAGATTATATTCAGCAAAGTGTTCCTAACCCTATTAGTCCTGTTACCAGATAGGATGAGGGACAGATCTTCCTCAAAAATGGGCATGGCCTTTGCAGCTTCTGAACTGTTGGAAATGTGGGAACAGTACTGGCACACTGAGAGTTTCCTACACACAGACCTGCAAACAGCTGGAAAAGTTACAGGATGATCTAAATAAAATGCATGAGCACTGCTGGTGGCTAATAAAACACCAAACATGCAAATATCGTTGATACATGGCAGCATTAAATTGCAAACGCATGCTGCAGTGAAGGGCATGCAGCCACTAATAAATGTAAACTATTAATATCGGCTCTTCAATAAATAAAGCCACAAATCATGCCGAGGCTTACTGTGAGTGCTGCAGAGCATATCAGCAACTGCTCTATTCCCATTCAGGAAAACAACTGTGACAATGACAAAAAAAAATAGGATGAAAAATATACTGAGGTGAAATAACATTAATAATAAATTTGCTTCCACTTTAAGAAAAGATAGAAGGTCTTTGTTTGATTGGAGGGAAATATATTACAGGCTTCTGCCTTGACCCTGTTTTTTATTCTTTTTTAGTTTGTAGAGTCATAGGATGGTTAAGGTTGGAAAGACCAAAACGATCATCTAGTCCAAACATCAACCAATGTCTTTGACCACTCTAGACCATGTCCCTCAGTGTCACATCTACACTTTTCTTGAAAGCCTCCAGGGATGGTGACTCCACTGGACAGTCTGTTCCAATATCTCACCATGTTTAACCAGTACCTACCAATTCGTTCTGCAGCATCCTGCCCACATGTAGGACCTTGAAGTAGAAATGAGGAGCTTTTGTTCTTGCTCTAACCACAATACAAATTCTTATAAAACTGGTTAACGATTTGTCACATCAAGGATTTTCTGTCAGCCTTTTGCACTCTTCAGTCTCAAAACACTTTGAAAGGGGAAGTATTTGTCTCTAAAAAAACCAACAAAAACACCTATCAAAACACCTATCCCCAGTCATTGTGGAAACTTCCAAGATGGGCAGGAGCAGAGCAGCTGGCTGAATCCCAGTGCAAATTGCTCCCCAGCAGAACCCTCTACACAACCCTGTTAATTGTGCAGACTTTGAGAGAAATCTGGGGGTTGGACTTTGGCAGTCAAAAAGTCAAAGGCGACTTCTGGTGCAAGATCAGGCTCTGTGGGACAGGGTCTAAGAAAGAAAACCAGAGGAGTAAACAAAGAGTTTCAGTCAAATTGTACTTCTGAAAAATGGGGCTTCATCTTCACCACAGAGCCCAGCAGCAAGTTTAATTAAATACACTTATTTACTTATTGAAAATCCTGTTCCACTAACATAAACAAAGAGGAGAGCATCAGAGCATGACAACCCATAGGGCACTGGGGAGAATCTGTTTTGAATTTTGTACATCAATCAAGTGGTTCATATACAACTGATGACTGCCTGAATGGAGTCTGGTGATTTTTACACTAGGGTACGCTACTAAAAACTTCTCGTTAATAGATAATCAGCTTCTACCGATCAACTCCTCGGCTGCATTCCAAAGCATCTGTTTCTCCTATTTTGTAATTTGGAGCTGCTGAGTGTGATGATAGCAGTTATGTGTTATCTCTTTACTCATTAACCTTATTATACGATCTCACCCTCAGCGGTGCCTTATTTTATTTTAAAGATGATAAGTTTACTGAATGTAAGTGAAAAATACTTTAGCCCTCTAAATTTCTCATTATTTCATAATGTTTGTGCTAACAATGTAATAGAAAAAGGCATTCTAAGCAAATAATATTTTTAAAGAAAAAATTCAAGAGAATAATTACTTTTTTTTTTTCCTAAATTGAATAGTTTATCACTAGACATTTAGATTTCAGTGGGATTTTTTTCTTTCTAATATTATACAATAAGATGAATGGGAAATAAGTAGATGAAAAATAGATTACAGGAATAGCATTTTTCTACTTAAGACATGTAAAACATTTATCATTTGCTTTTCAGAGAGACAGTCTGAGAGTTGCTTTAAGCCTTTTTCCACTGCATGGTTACATACTTCAAAATGCAGAGGTTTTTGTTTGTTTGTTTGTTTGCTTTTGCTGGCTGTTTCTGTGAGCATATGGTAGCTTCCAGCTTTGTATTACATTACTGCACCTGAAGCTATTTATGGTCAAAGCACTCATGCAACATATATATATTGTTTACGTATTTCAGTGTGGAGGTAAAGTAGCCAGGAGCTCATCACATCTCAATCAGATTGCCAGCACTGTTTCTGATGTGTTATTCTTGGCCCCTATTAAACCTGACACAATGATAAGTGGAAAGAAGAGAGGGGACTAAATAAATAAATTGAAAGTAAGCTTTGGGAAAAGCTTTCAGACCAGTTTGCTGTAGTTTAATTTGTTTCTTTGAAAGTCTTAGCTACTAAAAACCTAACCTTCAGTTGACATCCAAATTACAGCCCCAGAGGTACCTTATACAGGGCTCAGAAAAGCTCATTTACCCTTTCAACCCACTCTGTTTTTCTGGGTTGCTTTATCTCTGTGGATTAGGCAGCACCCCTAAAAAAGTTATTTGTTCAATGGGATCTACAGAGCTCAGAAGCAATTCAGAATCTCCAGAGTGTGTTCAACAAAGAAAAAACTGTCAGTGCTCTATGGAGGTGCTGTCAGTGGTCTCTTTTGGTGGTACTACTGGCTACAGTGACCCTCTTCTGATCAAGCTGTGGTCTTTGGCCCATTTCCCAGGATGTTGGCATATATGGCAGCTTGCCTCTCCGTGAGATACCATGCCCTGAATGTGTATGCCCTTGTTCTGATGGAAAGCATCCAGAGCCAGCTCATATTCTGTTCAGGCTTCTCTCTATTCTCTGATGTATTTATGCTCACATGAATCCATCAGAGGATGTATGGGAAGCAATTCATCCTTATTAATACCTTAAGTTCCTCAGTATTTAACTAAACTCATTTCAATTGAGGAGGCCAAAAAATTACACAGGAGTAACACTGGTTCAGTAGAAAGCCCAGAGCTGTGGGGTTTTGAGAGATGTAAATGGCACACAGTCCTACTTTTCTAACAGGTATGATTTCTGAAAAAGTGATGCAGTATGAACAATTGCAAATACTGTATTTTGTCAATACTCATTACTGGTGGCCACATGTGAATAAAATTCCAGGTAATAGCAATAGGATGTGAAGTAATGGCACCAGGAGAGGTTCAGTTTGGATATTAGGAAAAATATCTTCTCGGAAAGAGTGGTGAGGTATCGGCACAAGCTGCCCAGGGAGGTGGTGGAGACATCATCCCTGGAGATGTTCAGGAAACACGCAGATGTGACACAGAAGAATATGGTTAATGGGCATGGCTGGGATGGGTTGATGGTTGCACTAGATGATCTTAGTGGTTTTTCCAACCTTAATGATTATATGATTCCATGAAATTGGTCCTGAGACTCACAGGTTTATCTGCCAATGGCTAGGATATGCTAAGTCCAATACACCCTGGGACTGAGGACATCATTTTCAGCTTTCCTCAAGGACCGTGCAGGACCGTGAGAGCTTGTATTTTCCAGCTGCTGTGCTCTCAGATATGTTTCTACACTGCAGCTTCTACCTTTCATTACACCTTTGTTTCAAATTCCAAGAGAGAAACATGAAAATGAAATTAACGTAACAAATTTATAAGCAGTCAAGAAAAAGACTTTCTCCTTAGTAGTTTAAACAACCATCTGAAGATACAGTTAAAACATCTAAACATCTCCTTCTGATCAATCGACCAGAGATAAAGACCAATCTTACAAACACCCTCTAGTGGCTCTGTGCAACGTTTTGAGTTCTGGGTCTAGTTCCCACAACCATTTATAGAATAAACTCTATGTAAGTGAATTAATTTAATGCATTTTGCAAGGTTTACTTGTCAGGCAAAAAAATTACACATTTTTTTAGTTTATTTATCTACTTATCAGCAAGAAGACTAATCTTTGTCAGCACAAATGGATGCTTTCTCTGCATATCCTATCCAGAGAAAACTGCAACTGTACCACTGAATATAAATCCAATAACTCTAAGCTCTATAGTTTGGTCACTATTAATGAGCTAAACTTCAGTTCTGCTGGCTTAATTTTATGGAAGTCAATGGAGTTAGGGCAGAATGAAAGCTAGATATTCTTTACCTGGAAGGTCATGGTATTCAGCACCTCTAGGAGTGATTTTCTCCATACACGGGATATTAACAACATAATTTACTATGGGATTTCCAGCGATAAATTATGCATGCAAAATGCAGGATTAAATATATCAGTAACCAGCATAACAAGATATTAAAGAGGACTGGGTGTAATCCTAGGATATCTTTTTATAGTACTAAAGAAATGTTAGCTGAACACTAACATTATTTTCACACCTACTTGTCTTTCCACAGAGAAGAGCACAGAATCATAGAACCATAGAATCATTTGAGTTGGAAGGGATCCTTACTGTCCATCTAGTCATAGAATCATAGAATCGCACAGGTTGGAAAAGACCTTAAAGATCATCAAGTCCAATCATGACCTAACCATATTACCCTAACTCTGACAACCCTCTGCTAAATCATGTCCCTGAGTACCACATCCAAACAGTTTTTTGAAACATCCAGGGATGGTGACTCAACTGCCTCCTTGGGGAGCCTATTCCAGTGCTTAACAAACTTTTGTGTAAAGAAGTGTTTCCTAATATCCAACCTGAACATACTCTGATGCAACTTAAGGCCAACAAATTTAGTCCAACTCCCTTGCAATTAATGGGGACACATACAGTTAGATTGGGTTGCTCATAGCCCCATCCAGCCTGACCTTGAATGTTTACAAGGAAGAAGCATTCAACCCCTCTCTGAGCAACCTGTTCCATTGCCTCATTCATCATCCTTATTGTAAAGAACTTCTTGCTTACAACCAACATAAATCTCTTCTCTTTTAGTTTGAAACCATTTCCCATTTTCCTATCACAACAGACCCTGCTAAAGAGACCCTAAAAGCAGACCTTGTCTGCTGACATTGCTCCACAGACCATGGTACACTATAAAATATAGTGTAAATAATTTATATATAATATATAATATATGTATATATTATATAAATATAGTGTAAAATATAGTGTAATTTTATAAAATATATTTTATAAAATATAAGACGAGGAGAGATATTCTCAGATGCTGGGAACTGTCTGGATTGTTTCACTGCATCACTGCATATTGCAGGGCACTGTATACAGACTTCAGTGCAGGGAGGAGCAAGCACTGAGGTCAGGCAAATCTTTTCCAAATATCACATAATGACTTAGACAAATAACTTCAGAGGTACAGAGGTGCTCGTACATCTTCATCTAAGGCAGTCTTCTCTGGACTCGAAGTTTCACTGAGATTCATTGCTTTTTTTCCCCTTCTGTGCCAAAACCAATTTATGAAAACAAGATTTAAGCTCTTAAATCATATATTCTATTCCCATGATTTTATTTGCAATGGAAGTAAAGAAATGAACAACAACAAAAAATCACCTGGAAGACAGGAGAGTCAGGATGTATTTGAGCCTCATTCTATTGAAATGTCATTTCCTTTTTTGAGGCCAGTTTATGACCAGGAAGACTGGTGCTGAAGAAATATCCTCTCCTAAACACTCAATGATTCATCTATAAAGATATTTTTAGAACTAGAACAAAAATTTGCCTTTGCCATTCCTGTGTATGATAGGTTAATTGAAATTAATATGAGTACAATTAAAATTAACTAATTAATCTAAGACCCGATCTTTAAATGCATGCCACAGTGGGCAGCCAGGCAGAGCAACACTGACAGTGTTCTGACAGTGTCAGCCTTAATCAGCATCAGGCAGCTCAAACCTCTGGAGGGTTTACTAGATACCTTCTCTCATTAGTATTCGGAAAATACCATATCCTCAGATCAATAAGAATATTTGATCGAACTTTAAATACACCAAATGGAAAAATCAGCTTCAAAGAGCGGTGTCTTCACACCTCGAACACCTCTCGGGAAAGTCCTGTTAGTTTCTGCAACGTTTCTTTGTGTGGTTCAAAAGAGCATTTTTCCTTTCTATTCCAGTGGGAGGATATGTTGCCCACCCTTCAAATTGGTATTAATGAATGATATTAATGACAATGGTTGGTACCATTTTTTTCTGTCCCTTATTTGTCTAGGACTGCGCTTTTTTGGTTTTAAATGGCTACAAGAAGTAAACGGCATACTATCCTGTATTATTGTTTTTCCAGTAATGTATTCATTATTAACTGCCTTGAATTTTAAAGCACGGCTTCTTTTTATTCCATGGTCAGGCCTACAATAAACCACCAATGTAGACAGAATTTTCCACACACATTTGAGGAAGGCCCCGGATACAAGCTCAGAAATTGCACTGCCCATCTCCTTTCCTTCTACCAGTCCAATTCCTGGTGCTAGATGCTAACACAGATGAAATGACAATCTGGACCTCTCCACAACATGACTTTTGTAATAAATTATAGTGGTACCAGTCTTTATAGGAATAGAGCATGCATTGGTACATTTCTTTAGTTCTTATCATGGTAAGATCATGAGCTTTCTTGCAGCTTGAAGATTCAAAAAATTCAAAAAAAAAAAAAAAAAAAGAAGAAGAGGAAGGAATGAAACAATACATAATGCAATCATAATGCATTGCTTTGCTTTGTCCACACACTGGGAATGAAACCTAATCAGTGTTGTTTAAATGCCATTACAGTGAATCAACTGTCATTGCTTTCTTTTTGGAGAGTAGCTGTACAACTTGATAATTGCTCTGATCTTCACAAGACTCATTGGAGTACTCCTCCTTTCCCCCACCCCGGTCAGTTCCATACAAACCATATGCCAGGGTGGAGGAATTTAGATGTAGGCCTTCATCAATGATGGCATCAGCCTTCTAATTTGTCACTGAGGTGAGCAGGAGTTGGGATACCTAAAGTGAGATTAGGACATTTATACTAATAGACGCAGTTTGACAGGCAGAGGTGTAAAGTTATAGGACATGCTTAGACTGCCTGAGATACCAGCATGGGGATGGTAGATGTGTAGAAGAGTTATGGGAGGCCTGTCTCCTTTTGGGATGGTAAATAGAGATCTGACAGAAGAAGAATGATATCTGAAATCATACAAAATGCTTATCAATGGAGAGCAGAATCAAATTCCTTGTCAATACAACATGCAGTGGTTCAGCTGAAGCTCAGGTTGGTTGCATAACAAAGGTGTCCAGAGCTATCTGACATATTGTTGTTATCTGAGGCAGCCCTATGAGGCTAACAAATACTGCTTAAGTTGGCACTTGAACACCTATATTGAGTGAGCTGGATTGAGCTCCTGCTGCTTCCTGAAGAGTGTGCTGAATGCTCCATTAACTATATTGATTAGATCTTCATGGTTTTTCTCCTATTACTTGTTTTTCAGGTTCTCTCTATGTACTCAATAACATTCATGTTCAACTTGACCTTTTGAACCATATTGTTTGAGGAGATTCATAACTAGAAAAAAAGATGTCTGCTCTTCTCTGCCCCGCTTAGTCTATATATTATGCATCGGGAATAAAACCTGATCAGCACTGTTTAAGTGCTACCAAAGTAAATCAAATAGCATAGCTTGCCTTCTCAGAATAGATATGCAATGAAATAAGAGGCATGTAATTACCTAAAAGTGGTACCTATGTGAAAAGAAGTGATTTAAGGTAAGCCTGGTTATAAATCCATTGTGCTGGTTGCCAAGTACTTCAGTCATTCCACAGAAGCTTGAAATATAAAAAATTATTAGCTGCAGGAGCTGCTCTTTTAAAACATCCCCACAAGATCCCAGCCCTCGTTTATCAGAAGGCTGAATTGAGCAATTGTGGTAGTAGTGCTCTTTGCAGTAAATAAGCAGTAGACACACACACAAGAAAAAAAAAAATACAGCTCTGCACTATTTAAAGAAAAGAGAATAGTCTCCACCAGGTCACTTCAGTGCTTTTCCTTAAGGCTTAAATATTGTTGTTGTTCAACCAAAGTTGTTGTGGAAAAATGCAAATATTTCCATTTTAAGAAAAAGAAATGCTGAGTGTGAAACAGAAACAGTCTTTGATATAACTGTCTCTTTGTAAAGAATCAATAATGCTCACTTTCTCTAAATAGGCAGAAATGAATGACAGGATGCAGCTCTTTTGTTCACAATTTCCAAACCTACTTTTTACATTCCCTAAAAGTTTTATCTTGCTGTTTTTCCTCAGGGATCTACTTATAACTGGTTCTCTAGTTTTCTGCAGATTTTCTCCTCTGCAGCTTCTCTCGTTTTCTGATACAATTATAGTACATGATCTTCATGTGGTTCCCTTCACTTAGCTCCAGGGAAGGCTGAATAATACTTGTTTGCTTTCAATAAGTCTATAAAGGTCTTCCAATCTAAGATTCATTCAATGGCAGGTGCAAACTTCTCATAATACAGCACAATTTGTCACTAAGATTACAGGTACATGTGGGTTATATAATCTTCCTTCTCATGCAGCACACAACATTAATACTAAATGCTTTATTACTTAAAATTATACAAGCATACACACACATCAAAGCAAAAAACTATATTATCTTTCCTTATATTATCTTTCCTTTTTTTTTTTTTTTTTTTTTTTTAAATCTTTGTCAGAGTTATAGACCTATTCCAGACCATCACAATCAAATGGTGTCCAAAATTAGTTAAGATAGGCACTCAGAAAAAAGACCAGTCTAATTCTAGAATATATTAATGGACTTTAGGGAAGCATGGAGAAACCTCACTTTCTTCTGTCAGGCTTTTCACCTTCACATAGAGACTGCTTATTACCACAACAAGCCACTCTATCAAACCCTTTCCCAGCCCAGCAGTGTGAGATGTGGGAGGCATTTCTGTCATTCTTACATCTCTTTTGCACATCTACATGAGACAGAGTGGTAGTAAGACTGTCTTATCAGCCAGTGTGCTGGTTTACTGAGAGTATCTCAGGCAGTAAAAAGGTTCTGTAAGCAACAGCTTAGATGTTTCCAATTTTTCAGATATGAAAAATGAACAGATTTCATTGGAACTTTGTGACCTTAGTGATATTCTAGCAACAAACTGCTTGGATGTCTTAGTCATAATACATGGTTGCTAGAAAATGAGAGGATAAGTAGATGTTGTGGTTTAAGCTGGCAGGTAGCTCAGCACCACGCAGCTGTTCACTCACTCCCCACCTTTCCAGTGGGATGAAGGAGAGAACTGAAAGAAGAGTAAAAAGTAGAAATAAAAACTATTTACTGAGACAGAAAAAGGAAGAGGAAAATAGGATGTTTTAATTATATATGTGTATATATATTCAAAACAAATGATGCACAATTAATTGCTCACCACCCACCAACTGATGTCCAGCCAGTCTCCAAGCAGCTGCTGCCCACCAAACCAACTCCCCACTGTTTTCAGGGTTTTGTTGTTGTTGTTGTTTGTTTGTTTGTGTGTTTGTTTGTTTGTTTTGGATGATGCCATATGGTACGGAATATCCCTCTGGCCAGTGTTGCTCAGCTGTCCTGGTTCTGCCCCCACCCAGCTCCTTGTGCCCCTGCAGCCCTCCTCACTGGCAGGACAGTACAAGAAACTGAAAAACTTCCCCGACTCTGTGCAGTACTGCTCAGCAACAACTGAAACACTGCTGTGCTTTCTCCTAAAGCATCATACAAGACGCTATGAGGGAAAAATCAACTTTGTTCCTGCTGAAACCATGACACTATGGTTCATCTTTTAATGACTGGAGTGTGTATTTGTCATTAGAAAAATGCCGAACTCCATCAACTGCGATTGAGATCTGTGCTCTCCAAGGCAGCCAAACAGAGAATGTCTTTCTCTACAGGTGGTCATTCAAGGAATCTTTAAACTCATTTTGTGAATAACGGCAAGCCATGGAGCACCAAGGACTCACTATGATGTATTCAGGGAAAAAAAATACAACAAAACAAAATAATAAAAACCACCAAAAGTTTTCCTTTAGTGAGATATTCAAAAGCTGCCTGGGTGTAGTCCTTGGAACCCTGCTCTGGGTCTTCCTGCATGACCAGCTGTTGGGCCAGATGGACCAAGAGATCCCTGCCAGCTATGGCGATTCTGGGATTCTGTGAATAAACAAACAAACGAACAAAACTATTCACACATCACAAACAGTTTATGAAGACACTAGAACAAAAACCTGTTCCTATAGTAGAACAGTGATCACGTGTTCTAGTGCTATATTAATCTTGCCTACAATTGAATACTTGGGAGGAAAAAGTCATGAAAAGATCCTATGAAAGCATCTAAAAAGGAATCATAGAAAATCCCCTCACAGATCTATTTCAGGCATCAGCTCTATTCTTCTGGAAGAAAAAAAATGTTTATAAGACTCTTCTCTTCAGACATTTCTTCAGAGATCTGAATATTAGTTCAGAACTTAACTGTGCAGAAAAAAAAATAATTATTGAGAGAGTGCCAAAAGGCTTTTCTGAAGGTAATGAATTAGATCAAATTTGAAGAGAAGGTCAGTAAATTCAGGGCTTGCTGAAATCTCACATATCTTTCTCTAAAAATAGTAGAGACCCTTTAATATAATTTGGGCTGTCATTTCCTGTGAGCTTGTGACCTGCTAAAACAGGCAGGAAGTATTTGGTATCTCTTTATTAATGGTTGGAATTTGTACAAGGAGATTTCCACACTTGACATTTTTTCTAAGATCATTCATTTTCATACAAAAGTGTTGGCCTCTTTTTTTGTTAAACATAGCTAAGCATGACTGTATCAACAGATGAAGAATTACTTTTGATTTACATCACAACTGAGAAAAAAGAAAGAAAGAAATTATTGGTGTGTATATCTTTGTAAGGAACTGAACAAAATCCTACACTGCTTCTTTATTATATGGCCAACTTCAGCGTGCTCTTGCTTTCTGTTGATTTGAACAGAACATGCTCTATTCCTGCACTTTTCATTTTGTAAGTAGCAACACTAATAAAAAGAATTTGAAACATATTTTAGGATATTTTACACTAGAGAATATGGCTTTGCTTTGAAAAAATATGGCATGATATAGTTCTGTGTTTGCTGTTACTCAGTGATTCACAGATCAAACACGTTGGATTTATAAATATTGTACAACTCTCCATGCAAACTCTACTTTGAGTCTGAGAGCTCACACTAAGATCTTCCTTTCTTGTGCATCTTTGCCAGCAGTAATGATTCAAGAGAACACACAGCATCCTCAATAGTGTCTTACCTGAAAAATGCAAAATGGTGCAGCAATTCTTGAGCAAGTGGATTCCCAGGGGATAAGTCATTTCAAATGACTCCGCACAACAGTTTGGGTTTGAAACTACTTTTCTATGCAGCCCGGGGTTTAGGCAGACACAGCACCATGCCCAAGATGACAAAGCCTTCATGATCCTTGTTGTGAGCTGATGTCCACAAAATCAAACATCTCCAGTACACCTGAATTAATCTGTTGCTTCTTCAAGGGTCCCCGCTTTAGAGAGAGAGCTGAAATAAAACCCTACGGGGCTTAAAGGAATGGAGCCTGAAGCAACTTGCACCATCTGACCTGGGAAGATAGTTTGCACTCACAGAGTAGATACACTTAGCAGTGTAGATGTCACTTCCAGGCCACAGTGTTTCCAGTTAGGCAGATGCTATTAGAGAAGGGACCTGTCAATTTAAAGGAAGTTATCTGACCCCAAGTCCTATATATTTATAAGGACTTAGTCTACTATCTAAAATAAAATCTACAGCTTGTATGAAAGAATCACCAACAAGTCTTCATTGCTTTTACCTACTGTGCTCAGTGTGACACGTCTTTTGACAAACAAACAATACTTTGTTTTCAAGAGGTTGCTCTGGAGACACTATTTCTTGCTCTCAGAAGGAAAGTGGTAAAATGAGCTGTGACAATCATGTGAGAAGTGTTGTGTGATTTCATTCAGATAATGGTGACATTTTCCCCAGCAAGTTAAACAGGAGACACAGGAAAAGGGGCATAGCGTGACTTATCTTTAACATCCATCTTCAGCCTACATATACATAGGTTAATAAGTTAGAGAGATCATTTACATCATCTGGTTTGTCTTTATGAACAGCAAGGATCATACATCTTTTATCAGCATTACCAGAAAACAAGGAGGAATTAAAGAAATATTTTACAAAGATGTGAAAACTGATATTAAAGTTTGAGACTGCAAAAGAATAAAGAAAATGAACAGCAGAAATATTTCTTCATGTTTAGCAAAATACTGAAGCAATAAATAACTAAATCAGTCAGACAGCTCATAGACATTGTGTCTACACTGCAACAGGTGGAAAGGAAGACTGAGCACAGTCAATGTTAAGGCAGTGTACAAGCTGTTCCCAACCTCCCAGCTATTACAAGCAAACTGTTAATTTGAAGGGTGACTCCACCTTCAAGACCATCATTCCGGTTAGAAGGCAAAAACACTGACTGTTGTTTTTTTTTGTTTGTTTGTTTTCTTTTGTTTTGGTAGTTGTTTTTTTTTTTGGGGGGGGGGGGGGGGGAGGAGGGAAGGGGAGGAAGGTTTTTGTCATTTGGGGTTGTTTTTTTGTTTTTTTGGGGGTTTTTTTTCCATCAGAATTTCATCAAATGAGCAGAACTAAGAATTAATTACCACATGAAGAGCTAAAGAGGAATTTTGGACCAGTATCTGGAGAAAACAGCTGTTAACCTCACTAGCCTTTGACAGTCTTAGAGCTAATGACATTGTGCAGTCTACCTCATCTTTTTTCTATGATTCAATTTGCATTTCACAAGAGAATTCATACCAGTACATGAAAAATACGTACAAGAACTCTTTCTCACAGAGTTCTCTTCCTTCTTAGAGAGTTGCAGACAGCCACTGATGTCAATATTGCATCAGCACAGACTGAGGACTCAATATGCAGTTGATGTGAGCAGTCCAATAAAGAACATGGTCTTTATCACACTAATTGCATTCCCAAGATGTTATCAGGACTTCCTCAAACTCTCAGTAAAGAAAAATAAAACCTGAAGTTGCTTAATCTTTGAGGGGCATTGAAATTCAAGAGGAATAATAAATACAGAAGAGCTGTTCCTAGAGAAGCTTAGGGATTTATCTATGCAACTTCCATTAATATATATTTGATAGGAGCAGAGCAAGTAAATCCCTGTGCACCGTGCAGAATGTTTGGAACAGGGTGCAGAAACAAATATTTATGTTTGAATATGCTTTTCCCCTTTCAGATTCTAAACACGATGTATGTTTTCCCAGGCCTTTCCAAGTCCAGCAGGATCCCCAGTTTCTTGAATCTTGAAGAGTCCCAACAGAACTTGGGGAATTGCTCCACTGATGCATTGCTGCCCACTCTGAAGTGGATTATTTATGACTGGCAGAGAGATTTTGATCATGCTGAACAGAGCAATCCAGATCTTTAAGAGTTGCCTCAGCTCCATGATCCTTGTAGAATTAATAGATAACTAGATGAGACAAAGAGAAAACAGAAGACACAAATAAAAAGTGCTCAGCTTAGTTTTTAAAGGATTTGCCTTGGCCCCCACCCTATCAGGACAAGATCTGCAGGCACTATGTACCACTGCAACAATAATGAAGTCAAAGGAATGACACTGATCAATACTGGCTTCATAAGAACAAGAAGGCATCAGGTAACATTGCTTGGGTTTAAACCCATCATATCAATGTATAAAGGGGAAAGAATAAAAAATTAAAATCAGATATTTACACAGATCTTAACAAAGTTAAGCTCTCTCAGCACAGCACACATCCTCCAGCTCTGCTATTAAACTGAACATAAAATTTGTCTAGTCACAATGACAGTCTCAATGACCTCGAAGAGATAGGTTTTTGAATTATCTGGGTAAGCCTCTGTACAGAGGCATTAAACTTAAATTTATGGATATGCTACTTAAAATCTGAATGTAGTGAGCTCATTTTTACAAACACTGAAAGGGAAAAGATCATTTATTTGCATAATTAAACAGCCAGTGGTGTCATTAAGTTAACTTACTTCCTTTGCTAGTTCATGGCATGTTGTCCATCTTCCCTTTACTTTAGTGCTTCGGTTCCAAAGACAAGCTCTCTTTAGTTCATTTAAAAAGAAATTTTCCAAGATCATAAGTGTACATTTTTCCAAAATATAAATATCTGCAGTTATTTTCTTCATGTCAGAATAGGAAAAGAGAAACTGTGCTCCAGTCCATCAATTCAGTTTCTGACAGGAACTCATATTCATAAGAAGACAGAAGCCATTCTTGACTTGGCAGATGGGCTTTAGCAATACCTCCAACCTCAGGTCTACTATTCCCTACTAGTGCTTTATTGGCACTACTAATAGTGCTAATATAATGGTGCTTTATTGGCATTACTATTATTATTAGTCCAGAGGGGAGATAAAGCTTCATATGTTCCGAAGTGAAACTTTTAGCAATTACATTCAGCAGTCTTTTCTATTATCTCTATGTACTTTCAATCTTTACTTGACCTATGTGTTTCTGGACTCTACGCCATGCTAAAGCTTCCAATCCAAATAACAAAATGGAAATAAATACATGTTTTTTGTTTGTTTGTTTGTTTTTAGTGTAGTTTTGAATTTGATCTCTCTTTGTGTCATTGAATGTGTCTTTGATCTAGGGTTGGGTAATATTAGCAAGGATTCTCCCAGTCAAACTTTCTCCTTTGCGCAGTAGTTGCATAAAGGAGCGCACGAATGCAAGCCAGTATTGGGGGAGGAGGGGGAGGGGCGAAGGACATCCACAGATATACAATGATTTATAGGAAAATAAATGCAAGAGAGATAGAGATACATGTGGTGAAAATGGCAGTGGAATATGAATCATTTATTCAGAATGCTTCCAAGAAAAAATAACCCTACTGGTACCAGAACTGTTATTTCACTGAGCAACTTCTTGCCTAAGGAAGGCAAAGAAAACTAGAAGACTCAAATCTGGCATAGCAGAACAAAATTCCTCTTTAAATTCCATCGTGACTTATCCAGAAGTACTGTATGGAAGGATTTGATTCAAAGTTAAAAGAGATCTGTGCTTTACTTTCAACAAGGCTTTCAAAAAGTGTCTACCAAAGAAACAGCACCAAATGAAAGCTAAAACACACTATCTTCAGTTATTCATCAGCCTTACAACATTATCTTCCAACTACAGCAAAATCCAAGAGAAAATACATGTACATTCTCTTAAAAAATAAAAAATAATAAAAAAATTTAAGTAAACTTACTTATTTCAAAGTTGACATAATTAGAGAAATGGAAAAATTATCTCTAGTACAAGGCTCTGGAAAGGAAGGGAAGGGGAGTGGAAGGAAGGGGAGGTGAAGGGAGGGAAGGGGAGAAGAAAAAAAAAGAATGTCCCATTTGTTTTATTTGTAACACCTCCCATGGTACTTGACTTTGAATTTGGAGGGCCAGCAATACTGCCTTTCCATCAATCTCCAAATCTCATGGAAGAAGCATGAAGATGCCAGCCTTTAGTGGCAAGAAACACAGCACAGGGCAGGCACCATACTGTTTTTATGTGCCCTAGCAACAGAATTAGAAGAGCTTGGTGACAGCAAGGCAGAATCCACTGTAACTTTCCAGGAGGTTAAGGAAGGTAGACAGAGGAAATTAACCCATGTGAACCCACACACAGCTGTAGCTCATTTGTAGCTAGTACTTGAACTAGCGAGATAAATGCTCAATCAAGGAGTTGGTACATTTTACTCAGGGACCTCAGTCTGCATGAACCCTAAAATTGTACAAAGATACCTCCTTCTGATTTCTGCTTTCTGATTTCTGCTTTCCCCTCACGGACAAAGTTCTTGTGACTCTCACTTATAGCAAAATAAATATGAATAATTTCTGCAGCTCCTTTTAGGAAAGTGATTTAGGAAAAATAGCATCTTCCTATTTTGACACCTCCAGTGTTGCATTAAAGGTTGTTTTTGTAAGCTGCAGAGATGAAAGCAAAAGTTTGATGTTTTTCTCTGCTTTCAACCTGCTAGACCCACTGCAGCTCCAAGAAAAAAAGAAGAATGTTCCTGTTTGTTCCTGTAGATTTATCACTGGTTTGCTCACTAATCTCCTGCCAGATCCAGCTAAGTTTATCTCCTGGAGAAAAAGTAGCTGGACAGGTGCAACTGAAAACATAATTTGTCCTTCATATGACAACTGAAATAACCGTAGTTAATTCTGACACTGCATGTTGAGTTCATCAAGGCCTAATGCCTGAGCCCTCAACCAAGAAAATAACCTCAGGCTAGCACTTGGTCCTCTACTGCTGCATTTGATTTGGGAATCAGTGAGAAAGAAAAGAAATTCTGTATAAATAACTTTTCTTTTTAAGATTTCGCAGTATAGCCCTATGGAGGAAGGTTATTTAAGGTCAGATCTAGTCATATCTGCTCTATTTGGATATCTGACATTTCAGCTATTAAACTCTCCTTGATTACCAGGGGCTGGCAGTCATTCCATGCATCACTGAAAAATTAATTTCCATTGCTATGCAAAAACCTCTTGGAAATAGCCTATGACCTCAGTTGTCATGTACCAATTCCTCTGACACTAATTAGGAATTATAGGCTGTGTCCCAGAAGATTCTAGTTAGCCCAGTGAGGACTTCACTTTTGCTAACTGAGCTCACATGAAAAGCTTTCAGTACAGAGACAAAAAAACTCCACAAATGCACGATCAAAGATACTATTAGAGTTCATAACCAAGTGGATAACAGAGTTCGGGTGATTTAACACTTCTATTCCTCTCCTAACCCTCACAGTTATGGGAGCAGAGGTCATTTGGACTATTCCAGCTGACATGCTTCTCATCTTTCTCACACATTCAGGTCTGTTCAGCCCTAGAGTGACTTTGGAATCTCAGGCAGGAGAAGATCTCTTTCACCTAAGTGATAAGGGTGCAAGGAGGAGAGGCTTGGTGAAACCTCCCCTATAAGAGAATATGAGAAGGTGAGAAGCTGCCCCTATAACCAGAATAGGATTTTCAAAAGCTCTTACCCTCAGACTAGTGTTTCTCATTGAAAGCAACGACAACCTCTTCAACATGTGCAGTCAGGTCAGTACTAAATACCGTTGTAGTTACTCATTCTTCATGAAAGATGACCTCGTTTAAGTGTGATGCTTTATTATCACTTTTTATTTGAAGCTTCTGTGACCCTACCCTATGTTTTCATGGAGATTTGGCTTTAAATAAAGAAAAAATATACAATTTTTTGAAAGAAAGCAATGATCTCTCCAGCATTATGAAGTTCAAAATTGTATTAACTGTAGCTGGCCAAAGTCAGTATTAACTTAAGTATTGGAGCTGATCGTTGATATTCGCTCTTATCTGTGAAAACAGGAGTTGTTTTAGTATCTTTTGGAGTTCCTGTGTAGATCCACCCCTCCATACTCTGAAAGCGAACAGTCAGAACGTTTGTAGTGAGTCTCTGTAAATATTTACTCAGTTTGACATTCTCTGTTGACATTACCACTGCCTGAAACATGAGGGCAAGGAGTAGGGAGGGAGGGTGAAAAATGAGGGCAAGTTTTATCTTGCCAATTTTTTAATGAAAACGTGTCTCCATTTTGCAACCAGCTTCAATTTGAGACTTCAGGGAGCTCAGTCCAGATTAAAGCCAAGACAAATTCCCCTTTTCTCCCTGTATGAGCACTGCTGGAACTGCAGCGAGGAACTCTCCCTGCAGACACGCAGTTAAGCCTGCGAGTTTCAAGCATCTGTTAGATAAGCCTCGTAAAAACATGAAAAATATAATCAGAAATCAAGTAAATAAGAGATTTTTAAAGATTAAACTGACACCAATTATTTGGCTTTTGGGGATGGGACTCTAAACACCAGAATTTTTTGAAAATAGAACCTATTTTACGAATTTTGACAGCATTATTTCTTTCCAAGATGGTTTGGAAAGCGTGAATTATAAAATACAGAAGCGTGTTTTTCATTATGAAGACATGCAGAAGGACAGACGGCTCTTGGCCAGCATTATGACAATAATTTTTCATCTCCCACCTTCTTTTTTGCTGCCAACATCACTTACAGTGTTCTCTTATTCACATTCCCAAGCGTAAATGGAGATATGTTGTAACCTATGCACTTATATAGCTTGATTTAGCTATGTTAGCAATACTTAAAAGACACATCCTGGTACCTGCATCACATGTTAATTCTCCTTGTTTTTTGTTTGTTTGTTTATTTGTTTGTTTGTTTTGTTTTTTAAAGTAGTTTGACATATTAGCATGAAAAAGATAACAAAAGTAAAATCCCACAACTAGCATAATTTCCAACATATAGACATATTCTGTGAAAGGAGTAGAGTAAGGCTCTCTGAATTTTATAATTATTTTTTTTTGTCACCAGAAACATAACACATCTGTCAAAATTACAATAAGACCTCTTTTGTTCTTGCAGTTTTGACCTTAGAATAGATTGATATTCTATTTTGTCATTTTCTGAAGGAAGAAAACTCTTTGCCTTCTTTTTGACAGAAATCTTCCCATAGTTTTGGACTGGAAAAGACAGATGCAGAGGTGAAATAGGATTTATTCTAACTAGGCAAACAGATTTGACACCCACGTCAAACACTGTTACAACCTATATGCTTCAAATGTAGAGTGGAAGTTAAATACTGCACAGACTGAAGCCAAGCATTACAAAAGCAAAATGTTTCACAGCCCACATACTTTTTCCTGCATGTTCTCAGTGATTCAGTAATGAACAACATGCTGAGACAACATTTGAAGCACTGCAATGATGCACAGAATGCACAAAACAAAAATTAATATATTTATAGGCTGAAATTCACTGCAGCCATAGGATCCTTTCATAATCAGGTTCTGCACAAGAGAAGAGGATGCCTGGAGAGGTGAAACAAATTTGTAAGCCAGACTTTTGAGATGTTTGCCCTCTCATCCCCTCTTTCAGCTACATAGCAGCCACATTGCCACGTCAGTTTTTCAAAACCTCAAGACTGCTGGATCCTTATAAACAGGATGTGGGAAATGGTCTCCTGTTGCACCAGGGGAAGCGTAGATTGGACACTGGCAATAATTTCTTCAGGAAGAGTGTGATTAAGCATTGGAATGGGCTGCCCAGAGAAGTGGTGGAGTCCATATCCCTGGAGGTATTTACAAGATGTATGGACATGGCAATAAGGGACATGGTTTAGTGTTGGGACCTGATAGGTTGGTTTGATGGCTGGACTTGCTGATCTTGAAGGTCTTTTGCAACCTAGGTGACTCTATGATTCTACAAAAAGTAAGCACATAGCTTCATGTGCTTACTCCTACAGATATTGTAAGGGAGAGAACTTCTGTTTAAAGTGCGTGAGGTACTCTGGTATCTCAGTGATGTTTTCCAAGCTCCTTTTCCGAGGGAGAGAGTTAAGGAATACAAGGTTTTACATGACATGAGCAAGTTTTCCCACACTTGCTCTCTACTTTATCAAGCAGAATGGCAGATCAGTTTCCTTGCATAGGAAGAGAGAATAATGCAGACACCGAGTGCTCTCCCACTGTGGCTAGCATTGGAAAAGCAGTGTTCTCACACAGCACAGTGGAAATGCTTCTCCAAATCTGATGTCCAGATGTCATTGCCTGCAAGCAGGAGGAGGCTGTGTCCTAGAAGACAGAGTTCTGCTTTTGAGCTTCCAGCAGCTCAGCTCTGTTTCAGCTTTACCCCTATGTCCTTCCTCAATTTCCCCACCTGTAAAATGTGTATAATCATACTGCCCTGTTCCAGGGACTGCTTTGCTGCAAATCGCTGTACAGAAGGAATAAGGCATTTTAAGAAGCAGACACACAGATCCTGCTCCTTTTTTTCCATATTTTCACTGAAGAATCCTGTTCAAGTTTCTCAAAAGAGTGGATTCTTACAGCTCAGGGGCTGATAAAATATAGCCTGTTAGCTTAGAAAAAAAAAAATAAAATAAAATAAAAAAATTAGGAAGAAATTGGAAAAATTTGCTCACTTTATTTCCTGAGAACAAACATAGAAAATGAATGTCATGCATTTCAATAGCAGTTGATGTCTATGTTGTTCAAAGAAAAACTTCTGGTCCAAGGAGACAACAGATTTTATTATATAAATTAAAAAATAGCAGTCGCCTGGTAGAACAAAGATGCACTGATCAGAACATGACGTGCAAAGAAGAGAGAAGGGAATTCAGATTTAACATGCAGAATACTGACACTATTTCTAGTTAGCTCGTGTGGTGGGGAGTTAATCTGAAATCCTCTCTGCATGCATTGCTCCGTATGTGACAGAATCATAGAACCACAGAATCATTAAGTTTGGAAAAGACTTCTTTGATCCAACTGTCAACACATCATCATCAGACCACTAAGCCATGCCCTTTAGTGCCACCATGTTCCTTGAACACCTCCAGGGACACTGACAAGCTGGCCCCACCAGCTCTACTCTGGGGAAGCCGTGCCCATACTTCTCTTTGTTCCCCAAAACTGCCCTGGTCTCATTACTACACGATGTTTGTAAGCTTTCCTTAAAGTGAAGGTTTGTCATGTAATCTATCATTTTTCGAAGTGTTATTGCTGCTGGAGAGAGAAGAGGTCAGATTGTCTGCAGGCAGGTGACTAGCAGCGGGAGGATGAGCCCTGTGTGATGGGGCTTTCGCTCCACCAAAAGAAACCAGCTGAGAAACAAAGTCAGGAGAGGGGAAAATTCATGAAACTATTTTGCTAAATCCCCCATCTTGCCAAATATTCCACTGAGCTTACTTAGAGAAGCTGCTCACTAATCATCTGTGCTACAGTGGGATAGACAATTCCATGAAGGAGCTCAGCTGAAGTAGGAAACTGAAGACACATGCTCCACCCACAGTGATATGGCAAAATATACAGGGTAGTGGATGGAGCCTGCCCCACTGCAGACATTGCTCTATATCACCCTGCCGAGTGTGTCCCAAATCAGTAATGCTTGAAAACAGTCCCACACCCAAATCAATAGTGCTTGAAAACATTTAACAATAAAGGGATGCAGGGAATATGCTTGGCCTAAATATCTCCACCAGCACAGCATCCCTCAGAAAGAGAGGGAAGAGGCTATCTGCTTTCTGCTCTTTCACATGCATCTGTTAATCTAACGTAGAGCCATTTGTCTGGTTCACCTTACAAAATGAGTATTTTTTAAATATTAGAACATAACAACTGCTTTGAATAGACTGCATATGGGGCATTCATAATCAGTCTGGTTTTCATGTGCTTGCTTTCTTGCCTCTCCAGGTCCACCAGGAGCATATATAAATGGCATATGAGAACTCAATGCTCCCAGTATAGGGGAGGTCCATTTTTATGGTGCTGTGTTTTGTTTGATGCCAGGAGCCCGTCTACCCTGTCTCAGTTCCTGTACTGCTATGTTATCTCTGTCAGCATGTATATTTAACAGAATATATGGGCTATAAATTCAGCGTAGCACCCAGTTGTACTTTTAAAGGCAAGAACAGAATTTCTGCTTCATTTCAGGGAAAAGATGGGGAGTAAGACCAGGTCCTAACAAGCCAGTGTACAGTCATTTACTCATCTGCTTATTTAGAAATCTTTCACTTCTTCAGTACAACATAGTTGAACTATCTCTCAGCCTGCAAACTAAATTTCATGGTCATACTGTCATGCATTTTACTTCCCTTGATGTAAGTCTTAAGAAAATCTAGCCCACCATTTTGATGAAGTGTATTAGGAAGGAATTTCCTTCTGTTTCCTAACACAGAGAAACAGAGCTTCTAAGATGCTTATAGAGAGCACAATTTCCTGGAGCTGCAGAGAATGAGCCACACAAGATATGTGCCAGATCAAACGCAGCAAATAATCAGTAAGCTGGCATGCTGGCTGGCTTCAGAAAAGAGCACTTGCCTTGTCAGTCCCGCAGTGCCTACCTACAGCAATAATTTTCAGGGTGCTATTCAGCATGAGGATAGACTGTCCCACACTATCCACCTGCTTCAAAGTCTTACAAATTAGTGTGAAATAGATAGCTGTGTATTGTGAGAAGGCTATTCCGGGCTTGCTTCCACTCAGTGCTGAGCGTGCTGGCTCCAGGCCATGCACTGGCTTAAACACTGTTTGTCCCATTGGCTTCTTGTGGCAACAGATGGGCGTTGATGTCTCTTGAATATCAGGCCTCAAGGACTCATATTTTAAATACCATTTTAAAAGGCATTCAGGCACCTAACTATATTTTGCAGATTTAATTACTGCATAAATCACATCTGTGTAATAACCCCAAGAGCACCAGGATCAGAAGGAAGGTCCCTCAGCTCCAGAGCTGAAAGAAGTCATTTACTGCTGTCTTTTACTTGAGATTGCCAGGAGGAGTAATCCCACTCTGCCATCCACGCAGAACGGGTCACAGCAAGTTTAGGGAAGCATGTTAATGACTGTGTGTTCAGTGTCCCCATCTGCAGAAGGGAGTTGTTTCAAGGTTGCACCATTCCTTCTGCCAGAGAAGGTGCATTAAAAATGCGTATGCCTCTGGATGCAGAAAGTGATGATGAAAGGCAAAACCACATACTTTGTTGGAGGTGTCTTTCACTATTTCTGTACTTGTAACAGAATTCTTTATCATATTTCATTCTGCCAGCTCTGTACATCCAAAGCCTACCAGCAACTACTGGCTTGAGTAGAAAAAGGCAAAATGTACTTAAATTTGGATGTATTTTGTTATCAAAAACTGAAAGAGAAATTTAACCCAAAAGAGATTTACACTGAGTGATAGACTCCATTTTCTCAACCTACTCCACACTGAAACACAGTAATTTTCTCCTACTGCAAATAGTCAATGACCATTCACGTGTCTGTGTTCACACTTATCACCTGAAACAAGGAAAGAATATTAATATATTAATAACTTTTTTCTAATAAAAAGAATCAGAAATAATTATTTTCATCTTTAAAATATCTGCATTAAAATTAGTTCAAGGTCAGTTGCAAAGGTGTAGCAATTATTAGCTTAACTAATAACATCTTTCAGCCAGCTAATTAGTTGGGCACCAAATGAAAAGTGTTTATGCCTGAGGTCTAGAGGGGCTAAAACAGAAGGGTTTTTTTAATGTTTCGGGTTATATTTTCAAGGCAGGAGAACTGCCTCTGGGAATCATGAGCCATTTCCTCATTCAGAATGAAATAAGAAAAGGCAAATAAAAACATAAAATGAAAATGAAATGATGAAAATTGGCCCACACCCTAACTTAAAGCACTGTTAAAAGATGAATGCATCACCTTCCTCTTTCAGTGATAGGCTGCAGGTGGCTGTGCTTGTCTAGCAGGCTGCAGCATGCATTTCTCAACTGGAGGCACCACCACAGCAACCTGCTATATCTCTGCCTGAGCAGGCAAACCATCACTAGATAAGAGATAAGCCTTCCAGGTTTCTCTTCATTATGTCATCATTGGTGATATGCAGAGCCATGCGGCTCCCTCTGGAGCAGACAAGGCTTTCTTCTACAAGAGGAGATTGTTTGGGATTCATCCATAACCATCAGACAGATTGGGCAGCAATGAAGATCAACCTTTGGAGTTTGTTTTGTCTTCACTGAATCAGAGTGGCTGAGATTGGAAGGGACCCCATCTGCTACAACCCCTTCTCTACTATGGCCACCTAGTGTGGGATGCCCAGGTTTGCAGTGGGTAGGAAGGTCATCTGATAGCCTACATGTGAAAGAGTGCACTAGAGCCTCTTTACACCAACTGAGCCCAGTGTACAGCAGTCAACAGAAATGCCCCTGAGTTGAGAGGTAGGAGATGCACACACTGCCAGTTCTCATCTCACACTCCTCAGCATTGGGGCCCAGGTCTAGGAGCATGCAAAGCTGTGTTGTAGCCGCTCTGTAAATGCCACACAGTGGCCCTTTCTACCAAGTTCTGTATGAGAATAACACCCCTTCACTGTGGTACTGCAATGCAGCAAGACAAAAGTACTGCTTATCTACGATCCCCATTGCCATGAGGCCAGTTGAAGCCATTCACAGACCATGCATAGTGTGTGCATCCAGGTTCAGTGCAGTGTCTCACTGGAAAATAAAGCATTGGAACGTTTATGCATTGATACTCAAAGAATCAGTTGAATATTATAAAAACCTTCTTCTCTGAAAGAGTGCTCATACACTGGAACAGGCTGCACAGGGAGGTGGTGGAGTCGCCAACCCTGGAGGTGTTCAAGAGACAAGGAGATGTGGTACTGAGGGACACGCTTAGTGGGCGTAGCGGGGATGGGTCAATTGTCAGATTTAGTGATCCTGGAGGTTTTTTCCTATGTTAATTATTCTATTATTCAATAATTATAAGAAGCTAAGTGGCACCAGCCTCTGCAGTGTGATCACATGCATGTGGAAAGAGCAGAGGCATCAGGGTTTCAGATGCAAAATGCTGTGTTACCCCTTCTGCTAAAGAAAATTCAGTTGCTTACCCACAGCTCTCTTATCCTCATTGAAATTACAATAGCTCGTATGTTTTAACTCCTGCTTTATGTGTACTACAGGTCCCAGTATCCAGCTTGCAGAGCAGCAGTAGTCCTGCAGTAGCAAGAAATATCTCCAGGTAAGCCAGACCACGTATCCTCATCCATCCCAGGTAAGACAGACCACGTATCCTCATCCATCACTGTCACCATGTCATGACCATTTGTCTCAGAAGTGCATCCAGTACCATCTCTCAAAAGCTGTAACAGTACTATTCTGAGCACTCTTAAGAGTAGGTTGACAGAAAACCCTTTCATGCTCATCCCAGGCAAGATTCTTTCCAGTGCTGCTTCTTTACTTCTTGTGCTGTGAATTATAACAGCTTCATACAAAAATAAATAAGTTTGCAAACTGTTCCAGAGTGCTAAAGTTATACTGGTGCAATATACATGGGGCTTAATGCAAAGCAGTTTTATAGCAGACATATCATCCTCATGCCTTTCCCCAGTATTAATGCACACCTATAGAAAAAGCTAAACTTATTTTCTTCTTTTTAACAACTCTAACCCAAAACAACTTAGTAAGAAATGAACCTCCAGTGAAAAGCTAAGCCATCAAAATATTTAATTTAAATACAGCAAGAAATCACTTTCTTACCAGCTGTTACTGATGGAACTGAGTCAAAAACTACAGCTGGGCTTAAGGAAACAGCCCGACAATTATATAAACCAACACATGTAATGAGGAGATAGGACCTGTATGTGCCATCAACTGAAGGAAAGAGTATTCCCCTCATTCTCCTCTTTACTGTCAGTTGCAAATGGGCACACAAGATTCTGGGGAATGAGGAAATGAAGGGGATGCAACCAGCAGGAGTCCCAGCACTCCTGCTTTCTCCCAGCACTGTGCTGAGTCTGCCCCCAGCACATCACCTCCAGGTACCAGGTGCCAAATGTATCAGCATAGGGGCAGCTATTGCCTTGTGGCTGCACAAACCCAGTCTCTGGTCTGTTTCAACCCAAGGGTTTGGTTTTCTGTTAAAAGCAGTCCCTCAACTTGATTCCCACAGTCAGTTTCTTTGAACTGGTTGCACCTGGCTCTAATTGTTTCGTTCTCTACAACGATCTGAAAGGACGTTGTAGTGAGGTGGGGGGGTTGGATTTTTCCTGGGTAACCAGTGATAGGATGAAAGATGATAGCTTTAGGTTGTACCAGGGAGGTTCAAGTAGGATATTAGGAAATACCTCCTCTCATAAAGACTAGTGAAGCATTGGCACAGGCTGCCTGGAGAGGTGGTGGAGTCACTGTCCCTGGAGGTCTTTAAGAAACGTGCAGATTCCCCAGTGGCACTGAGGAACATTGTTTAGTGGGCATGGAGGGAATGAGCTGATGGCTGGCAGGATGATCTCGGAGGTCTTTTCCAACCTTAAGTATTCTGTGATTCTGTGATTCAATTCAAAAGAACTGATGGAGTCATTCACCTTCACTTGCAACATGATTATCATTTATCCAGAAATCAGTTCTACATTTTCAACTATTTATTGCACGATGATTAGGGTACTCAAACGAGCCTGTGCAATACTGTAGCTGTTATGAGTTTAAACATTTATTTATTGAAGACCAGCACCGTTGCTTTTGAAGTATCAAAACACATTTATGATCAGATATAACATATATCATGATGACATAGTAGGTCACTTAATGCTCTCTTGAGGACATAGTTCTTAGAGGTTCATAAATAAAATAAATTGGCTCACTATTAACAAAACATGAAAAAAAAAGGAAGAAAATGGTGTGGCTTCCTCTGTACAGTTTTGATTGGCAGCACATGGGCATCCTTTCCCTGTTGCTTTAAAAGAAAAATTACATTCATCTTAAACAAATGGAAAGACTGCTTTTTAATTGGTTTTGTAGTATGCAAGGAAGACTCTCCATCACAAAAAGGACAAGTTTGTGGAGTGTAATTTACGTCTGGAATGCTTCGAGATCCTTTGCGATCTGACAGTAGCGGCCAAATCAAACCACACAGAACATCAACTGAAAGTGGCTTCTGGGCATTGTGATCCAGAGTGAGTGTCTGGATTTTTTCTGGGTTATTCTACCTTTGGTGAACTGGTTCTGAATAACAAGACATGGCCATCAAGCAGGGACCTGTAAATAGCAACTTGCCTGCTGTCCAAGGCTACATGTCAGTGCTATCATTTGATGCATGGCCATTTCAGAGCACATTGCGTGAGAAACAACTAGCACTGCTTCTTTTCATCCAACAAAATGAGGATTAGTTGAAACCGGGGGGGAGAGATGGGAGTGGTGTAGTGCAGGGGAGCAGGAATCATGATCCTAGACTTTTGCTCTGGGGAGAGAAGGAAGAGTTGTGGGCACCATTATCTGAGAGCTGCAAGGAGGAGGGAGTGGAGAAGCCCAACACTGGCCACATTTCTCCCACAGCTGGTGCCTATCTACTGCACACACATTTTTATAGGTGGCAAAGTATCAACACTTGGCTATCCCTAAAATCCCAGAGGATTAGCAGTGTAAGAGGAATTTAAGCTAGTGATGTCTCTAAGCAACATTTCAGTCTATGCCACTGGGGGGTTTCTTAATGCTGTTGCAGCCCAGCAGCAGTGAGGGGCCCCCAGTGAGCTTCCCAGATGGGAAGCAGCTCTGTTTGATAAACAGCAGGAAATAGCTTTGGCTCCAAAGGCCCTCCAAGCTGATGGAAAATAGGGTTGTGCAGAGCCTGGCATAAAACTGTTTCATTTGGGTCTAGAGTTGTACTTTCTGCACTACTCCTCTGCCATAAATAATCAGGCCCATATATGAACAGGAGCTCTCTTCAGTCATCTGAAAAATGTTAGTGTCCACCTAGGCTTAGAAAGAGTGGAATTATTAGAAGCATTACATTTGAATCACCTTCTTTATCCAGAGATAAAGGACACTGCTAAAACTTTTAGGCTTAAAATTAGTCTAAATATCTTTGATCTCCCACTGACATCTGCCTTCTATTTCATAAACCTTGTGTATGCATGCAGACAGACTAGCATTTTCATGTATGTAGATATAAGTATAAGGGCTACATCAAAATGAATGCTTTGCCCATGGTGTCAGACAGATGTTGATAGTATGGCAGCAGAAGTTGAATCTTCTCACCGATATTGCTTTACATGTTATTGCTGTACAGCAGACAGCAGCAGAAGGGCAGTCTGACAGCATGGCAACTGACATGGAAGTGTGTATGAAGCAAAGGTGTGGAACTGAATTCCTCCATGCAGAAAAAATAGCACCCATTGACATTCATCCACCCTTGCTGAACACTGATGGAGACCAAACAGCAAGGAAGTAAGTGGTGAATTTCAGCAGTGGTGACTTATACTGGGTCACCTCCACTGGTTCAGATTTTAACAAGTGCAGTATGCAGGATCCTGTTCATCACAGGGGCAAAAGCACAGCTAATAGTGGTGACTACACTGAAAAATAACCTTTCTGTAGCTGAGAATTTGCTCTATCAAATAGTGTTCTTGTGCTTTTTGTATCTGTTGCAGCTTCCACAGAAATAATAGGAGGCATTACTTTCAGAGTGACCTACATATATCTGATTATACATACACATGCACACACTCAGCTTGTTTGTCCTTCAGAAGAAAATAAAACCAAAAAAGTATGCTTTCTGACTAGAACAGTGAGAACAATGTCTATCCTGTAAGAAAGGGCACCTTATTGCCAAGTCCAACATGCTTTGTCTGGTTCTGAAATTAAATCAAATGAAGAAATTTCTGGCCATTCAATCACCAAATCTGTACCTGGCGTTCTTTCTCAAGAAGATGGATGGATGTCAACAGTTGATAGTGCAGGCCCAGGAGACAGTTGGAATTAGAACTGGGCAGAGCAAGAGGCTCAGGGCCATGAAGAGAGCAAACTTATTTGGAGATTGTAGGTTACTGAAATTCTGGATGATTCCAAGCCTCTCTGTACCCAAATAATGTCTCTGCTGTTCTGCATAGCAATGAAAATTTCAGCGAGGCAATCTGAGGTCCCTGGCAAAGTGATGGGGAAAAGAGGGGCATTAATTGTCCTTCTCCTGACTCAAGTCTTGAAACTAATGGAAGTTAATAACTATTCCACTTATTTCAAGTGTGGAAACATTCTCTTGCATTTAAATCACTGAAAACTCAAAGTGCCGCAATTATCATAGAATCATAGAATCACAGAGTGGCTTAGGCTGGAGGAGACCTTAGAGATCTCCAAGTTCCAACCCTGTGCCACGGGCAGGGTGGCTACCCACCAGATCAGGCTGCCCAAGATCCCAAGGATTATTAAGTATATCCACACCATGTAAGCCATTCTACCAGCATAGCAGACTGTATCAAGTGGCTAGAAATCCAGTTATGTTTGCATGTAGAGATGACTCCCCATCACCAGAAAGGTCCAATACTTAATGCAGAAAGAAATGCAAATTAAAAAAAAAAATAAATTTCTTCTATGTATACTTGAAAACAGGAAAACAAAGAACAGCAAGACAAGCTCCTTAGCCAGCATTTTAATAAATATTGCTCAAAATGAATTAGAGATTCCAAGCACTTGTACAAAAAAAAAAAGTTTCCCCTTGATTAAACATACATTACTGCTGGAGGTGTCTGAGGGGTCTTCCTGTCATAGCACTGAAATTCAATGTTTGATCTTCCTGCCTGAGTTTAAACTGACATGGTGGCAATTCCTCACCTTTTCAGTTTATAAATGTGCCTCTTCTCCTTTTTAAAGAAAAGGTCAATGTTCTTTACTTAAGTAATGCTGTAAAGAAATCAAAACTGGTTTTTTTTTCAGCCTATGTAGCTGGGCAACAGAAAGGCACAACCTCCATTTAACTCACTTCCATTTTTTGAACATCACTAAAAATATGAATGCAGATAATAACAGACAACGAAGAGAAATATCTGCTAGTCTGTCTCTGCAATTGTTCCCTGCAGTATATTTTCCAACGATTTTTTCCAATCATTTTAAATGACTCATTTAATCAGCTAACTGTTGCTTCCTGTCCTAGGGGAGACTCCGCAGCACAAGATATTAGTGTTAAGAGGGTCTCTCTGCTCAATTTATATCCCATTATTCCTAGTTACACATTCTAACATCAGTCTATCTGACTACCACCCTGCACCCTTCTGCTTCATATTTCTGTCAGTATAATAAAAGAATCTTGCAGGGATCAAAGCAATGAAGTTGTTATTGATTCATCTGCTTCCCCACCGATTCCAACCGTCAGGGGCTGATTTTCAGTGTTGTACAGGAGCAGTTTATTTTCACAGTGAACATGTGGCTGATTGTTTAAATACAGGAAGACGACGCAGTTTAGAAAAGCAATGTCAGTTTGATGTGTTGTGTTGCTTTGTTTAGCAGGTGGGTCCCCCTCATTAGAAAGTGTCGACAGTTTTCCTCCACGCATGAAATTAAGTAATTTTGCACCAGTAAATAATATTTAGATTGGGCAAGGATTTAGAAGTAGGGAGGGCTGCTTCAGTTAAGTTTATATTGCCACATTCAGCTCAGATTTCTACACAAGACTGCATACAAATGAGTTGCGTTTTGACTCACTTGATTCAGACCCATAGAACATTTGTTACTCTAGAATGTTTTGGGTCGGAAAACACCTTAAAGGCCATCAAGTTCAACCCCCCCCATCTGCCATGGACAGGTTCATCTTCCACCGGCCCAGGCTTCCCACAGCCTCATCATCCTGGCTTGAGCACCTCCAGGGATGGGGCATCCACAGCTTCTTTGAGCAGTCTGTGTTGGTGTCTCACCACCACCATGAAAATGACTTTCTTCCTAATGTCTGAATTAAATCTACACAGTTTTAGTTTAAAGCCACTACTCTTTGTCTTATCACTATACTCCCTGACAGAGTGAGTCCCTCCCCGTCTTTCTTGTATTCTTCTTTTAGGTTCTACAGGTACATGGTCTACCTATCTCTTTTGTAGATCGAACAGACCCAGCTCTTTCAACCTTTCTGTGTAGGAAAGGTTCTCCAGCTCTCTGATCATCTTCACGGCTTTCCATGCCACCAGGTCTAAGGCCTTCTTACTCTGAGAGTCCCAGGCCTGGACACATTACTCCAGATGGGACTTTAAGAGGACAGAGTGGAGGGATACAATCACATCCCTCTCCTTGCAGGCTGCTCCTCTTTTAAAGTAGCACAGGATGTGGTTTACTTTCTTGGCTGCAAACTCATATTACCTGCTCACTATAAGATGAGAGTCTAGAGTGCATTTGAGGGTTAACTGCTGTTAGATGCACCATTAACCTGTGGTTAATCCAGGACCCCCAGAATCTGCCCATAGGGTTTCCTTTGGGTTTATGCTAATGCTGCCTTCCATCGGCAGAGCCAGATCCTGAGCTGGGATGTAAACTAGATTTAGCTATGCCATATTCCAGCTGCTTCATACCTCTGTAACTCATTTTTATGTGAGTTTATATGATGCTGGGGGCATTAGTTTAGCAATGTCCAGTTGCCTGTAGATAGCATGGCTTTATTTCAGTAAAAAATTGTCTGCTCCTGGGAAATATCTCGGGATGTTTCTGTTTAGTTCAGCAAATAGCATCAAATGTACAGAAGCTGATTTTCTTTTCACTTCGGTAATGCAATATTCTACTGCTGACAGTCTCCCCGGATGGCTTGTAGTCAGCTGTCCAATCCAATAAACTAACGATATGGGCATAAAAATGAAGCAGAGTCAGATAACTACGAATGAGAGAGCTCTGCCAAAGAGACTGATAAAGCACTGTGCAGAGCCTTAATACTATAAAACAGAGGGAAAAGAGAAATGAAATAGGCTTGGGACATAAGAATTTTCCTAATCGATCCCTTCACATCTTTTCTCCTCCCTGAAAACTCAGGTTGGCTCTCTTTAGTTCCTCCAGGCTTAACATGATCTACTGAACTGTGAATAAGTTACTCTTCCATGAAAGTTAATGGAAGGAATCCCATCATCCAGTCCATCTAAAATAGAACCCAGCACTTGAATGCTTCAAGCAATGGGACCTGAGGGGCAAAACTGTATTGTCAGAGAAGAGGTTCAAAATGTTCATGATACCCAGCAAAACAATTTCCCTCTTCTCCTGCAAATTTTGGCTCCACCTATACTTCCTTGTGCAGTTTTGCTGAAGTACTGACTGGCACCCAGGCTTTCCACGTCTCTACCTGAACAGAAAGTGCTACAAGTACATCAGCCCTGATCAGCATACACATGGGCTTAGGCAGAGAAAGGTTACTGTCCTCACTGGAGGATAGGAAGAACAAGAGGAGAACTAAAGGTAACCAACAAGAAAAATTAGCTGTCATATTTTCTTCTTATCATAAGTTCTGCTTTTGAAAATTCCTGAGGTGCTGCTGCTATATACTGATAATAAACACCAGGCAGATAAACGATAGCAAAGGAATGGTATTTATTTTTGCCAAAGGAATTATTTGCCCAAGATGAAAAGAAACGTATTTTCTGACAAAAACTGATTAGCACAAAAACCATGAAGACTTGATAAACCAGCACAGCAAAGCTATTGCTTGACAAAGTAGCAGTGTGAAAACAGAAAACTATGACACAAATATGAATAAAAAACCCTCTTTTAGACAACAGAACTGCCATGATTCTGAGAGTAGTGTCTCCTAGTCCAATCTCAGCTGACATATATCATTGCCAGGCTACTGACAGTGAGCAAAACCAATCTCAATTATGAGAGCTGCTCCAAAAGTAATGCCTTCTATTTTATGATATTGGCCTACAATGTCAGAAGTGGATGCTGGCAGTATGGCAGTAGAGGCTTCCTACCAATATTCCGTTACATTTTGTTGATGTGCAGTTTGTTAAAATGGCATTTGACATGGAAGCGCACGTGAAGCAAAGTTCTGTAATTGAATTCCTCCATAAAGAACAAATTGCACCCCTTAACACTTGCTGAACATTAATGGAGACAGTGGATGTGAGAACAATTTAGCAGTTGGTGGAGCATTACAACAGTGGTAACAGAGAGAGTTGGTCACCTCCACTAGGGCAGACTTTTACAAGAGTGGCATGAAGGCTCTTGTTAACCACTAGCAAAAATGCATAGCTAATGGTGATGACTGTGTTAAAAAAATACTACATTTTGTAGCTGAGAATTTGCTCTATCAAATAGCGTTCTTGTGCTCTTTGTATCTGTTGTAACCTTCATGGAAATGAATAGGAGGCATTACTTTCGGAGCAGCCTAAGTTCTTCAGTTGTACAGGACCATGCCCCTACTTTGACTTGTGCTGGATTTGAAGATGTAGTGAAAATGCTGGCATCGATTGACCTTGATTCTCAATATAGCCTGAAAGTTGGCTTTAAAGCTCAGCTAGAGCACTGTTGCCCAATGGGTCTTTAAAATTCAGAAGTCTTCAAATTTGGTTAGATACATGCAGGTGTCCTTCCCTTCCAACACACAGACATTATACATACTTACTGCATGTGTTTACCCATTCTGGCACCACATTCATTCAGCCATTAGGACTGTAGCAAAATTAAACACAGTGACAAGTTGCACTGCAGAAATTGTTACAAACTTCTCTATCGGCCCAAATGCTTTGGGATCTTGGTTTCTTCTAGAACTGAACCTTGTAGTCATACATTCAGAAGCACAGAGATTTGAAAATTGATTTCTTAATGGCCAGACTAATAAGATTTAGGGATTGGCCTTCATCCCCTGTAGCTCATGACATGCCTTTCTGGGGAATTACAGGATACAATCAAAATGGCTTTCTAGCCAAAGTGAAATAGCAAAACAACACAGTAAAAAATTCTACAAACTGCTGAGCAAGCCTTTTTCAGTCTCTAGCAGCATCCCTGATGACTGAGATTTTAAAAAAAGTTAAAGAAAACCATGCTTTTCCTTTCAGTCTCTTTTGCAAAACTATTTAATCTCATACAAAGAGATAATAAACAGGGTGAGACTTGTCTAAACATGAAGCCTATTGCTTTTAAGATCAGCAGAAGGACTTCGAGTGAAAAGAGAAACTGATGTCAAGTTTAGTGGCACTTCGAAGCCTTGGTCTATATGTTTGAAAAGTTCAGAGATCAGATACAAGGAAAGCAGGAAACTCCTATTCTCCAACCAATACATCCATGACGCTCTCACACCTTCTATGGGAGCTGCTTCAGGAAATTCAATGGAAAGAGTTTGTCAGCATAGAACACTCTTATACAGTCAAATTACCTTGTTTTCATGATCATTAATAGTTAGGGATAAGTAAGAAACCCTGGTGGGTGTGGGGACTGGAGGCCTGAAGCACAACACATAACCATAAAAATATCTCAACTTCATTGTCTCACAGCTCCTCCAGGTTCATCAATTCTTTGGAGAGTCAGAAAACTTTGTACTTCAGTCTACATGGTTTGCAAGTTGCACAGTGACAAGTTTTATGTGCAGAAGTGTTAGTTTTGTTCTTCTTTTTGTTGTTCCACTCACATTAAATCAAACAAAGGCTAGAACAAATGAAGAAAGCATTCAGCTCCCCTTGAAGTAGCTTACATTAGAAATTAATGCATGTTTTCCTTTGACAAATAGCCAACATCCTTAGCAAACCAAGAGCTGTAAAAGTCACATACAGGAGACAAACCTGCCCTGAAGTAGATGCAGCTCAAGCAGGTAAAAAGAGGAAGGAAAAACAAGGAAATAACAATTACTGTGGCCTAAAGCTTGCAGACTGATAACCTGCTAGCAGTGATAACACAGGCTGTCAGTACACAACATACTTGCCGAGGCTGAAAGTTCTCTACTGACTCAAGCATACCATGTTTCACAGCAATTTCAATTTGCCTATGAAAGCTTTTGGCATATCATCAAGGCCAAGACTTTTGTGGGAATCAAAAAGGTCCAAGATTTCATATCGGTATCAAGAATAGCCAGAATTATAGTAGCAAATCCAAAGGAAAGATGGAGAGGAAAAAAAAAAAGAAAAAAAAGAAAAAGCAGAAGTCAGGAAGTCAGAAGGAAATTTCTCAAAAGGCTACTTTTCAAATTGCCACTAGCTGTGAAACTTCTTGTCCCCTCCTTTGAAGCAGCTGGTGCTGTCTACTGCCAGCTGCAGAAGGCTGGCCTGCATCAACCTTGGATCTGACCTGCTCTGGCAATTCTCCTTGTCCAGTAGATTACAAAGTGGGAAAAAAAAAATCTGTGCTGTCATGCCAGAACCTACAGACAAATGCATTTTAGAAGACAAGGTTATCCTTTTCTCCTTCCTCAGTGAAGGCTTGGAAATGGAGTTGCCTGTATCAGGCATTTTCAAACATTCCAAATGTTTAGAAAATAATGTATGACACAGAGAAGTCTGATAAAAGAAAAAAAGTTTTATTCATCTTGTAGCATAATACCACCACAAGGGGATATTTAATAATAAAAAAAAGTGAGTGCAATGAGTAGAATTTGAAACTGCCTTAAAATCTCATCTCCACTTTGATGATTAATCAATTTCAGCAGCCACTTATTGCTTAATACACAGCACATCAATAGAGATTATTGCTGAAACAACAATTTCTCTTAGTCAGACCTAATGCCAGCTGAAATTTTCTGGGGCAAAACAAATTATTCACACTTATGGGTCAATGATTTTGTAGAAGAGGACAGGTAATTGAACCTGTTCAAAAGACAAAGGAAACACACAATCTGGACCACAAAATTTCTTGTAAGCCTTCTCCTTTTTCAACTGTACAAAACACCAGAACAGCAGTTTCTAAATGTGCCTTGACTTTCTAATTCTAATGAAAGAGAGGATAATTACATTAACAAGAGACAGAATGGGTATTATTTTCCTAGCAATGAGAAATGTGGCTCTAAGGCTCATAAATACATGTCCGAAATCCTTGCCTGCAGTCCTTGCCTCATTACCCAGTGCTACATTCTATACAAGACTTTTATTCTGATTTTCAGTGTAAGCTCCAGTTTCTCTGATTTGGTGCAAATCAGGATCGTTCCTCGGATTCCACAAGAACTATGTAGGCCTGCACCACATATAGATCCAGCCACAACAGCAAAAGTCATAGCCTTAAAGCATTAAGTATTGCTGCAGACATTCATAACAAAGTTTAAGCAAGACTTCATGCTAGAAAAAAAAGCCAGAGGGCAAAATCCATACATACAGTTGCTTTTTCTCTGTTGGGGTTTTGCTGTTAGGGTGGTAAATGGATGGCCCCAGATCCGTATGTACCACACTGCCCCAGCCTTTCCAGGAAGATCATTCTGAAGGAGAACGTCTGGGTCCTGCAGACTTGTGAGGTCGGTTTGATACACCCAGGGAATAAAGTGGATGAGGTCAGAGTGCAGATGGTGACTTTAAGTGAATTAGAAGAAACTGCATTACTGAAAATGTCAGCAACAATTTTGGTCCATACCACAGAAATTGGGCTTCTGGCAAATGTGTGTTGAGACATTTTTTTCCATTTACTTTCACTGCTGTCTTTTTCCAGCTTCTCTGCTAAACTGATTCTTCTCTGCGACTTTCACAGCATTTGTTTTTGGCATCTCATGTGCTATCTGCATTGTAACAGAAATCTCGCCACGATGGTCCTTGAAAGTTTTATTAGTCCTAGAGCTGTTTACTATAAGAAACACTTTTAAGTACCAAAAACATTGCCTATGCTCTTTAGAAAGAGAGGGAGCAATCACTTACTGTGCACATAAGGAAAAGTTTTTACATATAAGAAAAGCAGTAAATACCATTTCTGTCCTCAATAACAGATGCAGGGCTTTGAACAGACATTTTTATGAGTGTGGATCTAGCTGAGGATTTCTTACACCTCAGAGAATGAAGGAAGCCACAGCCGTGTGTAGATGCAGTCAGTGCAGCCCTGAGGACAGGCAAGAGGAATTTAGTGTCTGCACTCAGGATTGCTCTTTTATGGATACTCTATGAAGCCCAGATTTCTCTGTGATGTAATTACTATTATAAATATCAAAATTACTACCAAAAAGAATTAAAGGTTTTCATGCAAAGAAACATCTGTGGCGTCTTGACTCTTGACACTGCACAGCTTGTGCAGTGAACTTGGTAACAACTGCTCCTATTGTCATTGCATATTGCAGAGCTCCCATAATACTACATACAATAAAAAGCAAAAGACAAAGATTTTCACGACTGGTATGAGAAATGCCCCGACCACTTACAGACTGCTTTGCAAGGCCCTGATTCAGTCGCAACTCTGATGAGAGCAACTCAACTTTGAGCTAGGAGAATATCCATTCACTGCCTTATAATCCCAAAAAGGTTATTCACATCTGAAGGAGATGGTGAAGTAGGGATCCTCAGTGTTCCAAATGGGAAGAGAGGAAGCTGTGAACTTCAGCCATGTGTCAATATGCATCAAATCTAACCAGCATTCAGTTCTTCAGTTCTGTGATGACACTATGAGCAGTTCCCAGGACTACCACAGGGGCCAAATCTCCCAGCTGGTGTGCAGCATCATTGGCAGCAAATGTATCTTTTACAGATATGTGTGCTCAAACACATGTGTATAAAACCCAACACACTTTCTTCTGAGAAATGTTCACATTTCTCCTCCATTCAGCTTTTATCCTTTAAAAGCCTTCAACAAAACCTCAAGGGAATATCCTGGAAAAAATGCCTTGCTGAAGAAGACCACACAATTGAAAACTGAACAACACAAAACCCATCTGCTCACATACTGGGCAGCCATGTCTTGAGAGTGAAGATCAAGGTAAGACTTCAAGTGCAATGCTCACTTTGACAGGTAATGGGAAACAAAGGTACCAATCCAAATTCAACAATTGCTGTCAAAAATCTTTGGATCTCTAGGGGAATAAGACCCAGCCAAAGCAAAAAAACCCAGCAGTACCAGCTCGTGTTCAATCATGTCTGCAAGCAGAGCCTGGAGTGATGAGTTTACTTCTGAGCCTGGCTGTGGGTTATTCACAGTGATGCATTGCACCAAGCACTGGTCTGACTCCCCTTGCCTGGCATAATTGTGACTGATATTCCTGGATTACTTTCTTCTGACTCACTTTATGTTGGATAACGATACGTATGCTTGTGGTTCATAATACTCACTTCTGTAGGTACTCCTGAAACTCTTGCTTTGAAGTGTAAGAGTAGGAAAATGGCAGGAACATTTTGTCCCAAGAGGATGAGGGCTTACTTTGACTTTTCTTTTATTCAAATCCTTTCCTATTTCACAGAGGAAAAATACTGATGGAGCAGAATAATGAATAGTTAGTAAATTCCGTTGGAATCACTGACATTGTTTCCTAATAGAGTTCAGGATTAACCTTTTCTTTTCAAAGAGTGCTGTACCAGGCCCATCTGGGTTTGAGTTAATTTTCTTTATAGCAGCTCATATGAAGCTGTGGTTTAGATTTATGACCACAGTAATGCTGATATCACACCAATGTTTTAGCTGTTACTGAACATTTTGCGCAATGCCAAGGCCCTCTCACTTTCCCCCTCTATGAACACATTGAAGGTATGCAAAGTGCCAAGAGCAGAAATAACCAGGCAGATAATTCAAACTAATCAAGGATCTATTCTATGCCGTCTAACATTGTGTTCTGCAGTAAAGTGGAGAGGAGGGAGTTTCAAGAGATATACCATCTTTTGCTTGGGAGCTATCTGGGCATCAAGCTGCCCATTGGGGATGGTGATTTGTTCTTTTGACATGACTTGTGGGATTCTTTTTGTTATTGTTTTGTTCTGTTTTCTTCTTCTTCCGCTTTTTTCTTCTTGAACTTCTATTTTATCTTGATTCACAATTTTCCTAATTTTTTGCTCCCCCTTTTCTCTTCCTCCAATGTACTGCAGTAGAGGGAGAAATAAGTGAGCAGCTTTGGGGTGCTTAATGGCCTATCAGGGTTAACCCACAACAGAGATTGCAATTAAAACTTCTCGCTTCATTATACACAGAATTTTGCCACTAAGTAATGCCTTAGGTCATTGGGCCCACATGCAATTGTAGAGAGGGCACAGCAATGAGTATCTTCTCTCCCGGGGGTACCACAACACAGCTTTTGCTTTCTCTAATTGCAGCTGCAAGATAGAGAAAGGGGGCTGACCACAGGGCTCCAGCTCTTGTACCATATAAAGCCAAGGAATGTGAGCAATTTCAGAATCAGTACAGCTGAGTTTTCTTGCCCAGAGCTGAGGAAGGCCAAGAGGAACACTGTGCTGCTGTAAGCTTAGTTGGTGACTTTCCTAATTATGTCACAGCTGTACCAGTATAGAGTACTTTCCCTCTAACTCCAGCTCCCAGCATCCCACAATTACATGAGAATTTCTTTTTTTTTTTACTTGTTAAATAGAGAAAGTTTCTAGACCTTAAGGTCATGTAGGAAACCTAGAAATTACAAGAATAAAAAAATAAATCAAAAGGCAATCAAGATTAACCTCTCATGTTTTAACTTAAGTTAAAACGTGAGGAAATAGGAAAAATCAGCTCATGATACTGTTGGGAAATAAGTGAAGAAGGATAGAGCAATGGCTGCTGAGCACTTTGAACGGGGTATAAATTTGGACCAACAATTTGGTTCTTCACTCCTGCTATGTGCCCTGCTAGAGGGCAGTAGTAGCACTGATCATCTGGCATTATGTGTAATACGATGCAAATGACCTTCAGTCACACCTTCAGGCACGAAAAGGAAGGTATTCACTTTTCTATTGGAAACTATTACCTTCTGAAGGTGTCTAACTTCACTGTGTCCAACATAAAGTGTGCAAATTATCTATAAAGCAAATGGAGAAAGGTAGGCCCCAAAGGAGAAGAAATGATGTTATCTATCTGCTTAACACAGATCGTATGAGTCTCATGCACACACACATGATGAGTACATAAGGTGTACAAATTCACCAGATGTTGCTTCACTCAACTATCACAGATCAGGAGACAGTCGCTATCTTAGTTACTTGCACTGGTTTAAGATGAATTGCGTATAGACCAATTTATTGTGATGTTCATGGACCGCATTCTCATTCTGTGCTTGTTTGCTTCAGTGTAAAGTCTAATGACTATGGCATAATTACAGGTACCGCTGATTGACACCGGTCACAGAAATGGGTCCCTGCTTTTCCTCACTGCCCACATTCTATGGTCACACCTCCACCTCATTTCCTAATGTGTGAGCAGTTGGGTATGAAATTTGGATTTAATGACACAAGGTGTTCAGGAAAAAAACAAAAAAATCTAAGCCAAATTAAACAACTACTCTTAAGCTCTAATGAGGCAATCAAGAACCTGCCACAGATTTGCATAAGCAGTTTAATTGGACAGTAGATTTCCAAACCCTGGTATTGTATCTAAAAGTAAACAGCAATATTAAAAACTGAAAACTTTGTAATTAACCTTGTTATATGTTTTTAATGAAGACTAAAGTCCCAGAAAAATTATGGGATTTGTTTGCCACTGATTTCATTAGAGTGTTGCAAGGCAAGAATAACAAAATGGTCTTGCAAGCTTACATGAGATTCAGACGGACAGAGTAACACTATTACTGCACTGAGCCCAGCTTGACAGTATTGTTATTACCACACTTGTCATACTTACTATACATTCTTCAAAATATTCCTAAGAGAAATATGCTCTTAATATCTTTACGCAATGCCTCTGATTGCAGTTTTCTGTTGCACCCATAATGCTGTATGTAGGCATTTGTGCCCTAGTGTTGCGAAATAACTTCTATTATGTTTGTTTCCCAGCAATTAAGTCAGACCTTGAAAAGGTTACAGGGTGAAAATAGAGTAAAAAATAATTAAAAACAACAGCAACATCAAACAAACAAAAAAACCCAACAAAAACAAAGATGAGCAGTAGTTAAAGTTTAAATGAAGCCACATTGGTTTCCGGCCTATTGAGTTCTTGGTTGTATTGTTCTGCTTTGATTTCTGTGAAGGTTTTGGCCTTCAAAGACTTATGTGTATCCTCCTGTTCAGGTAGCAAAATCCCTTTGCTCAGCGGGTTAACAGAGAGTGTGATTTCAGGGGCCAGAATAAACACGTCACATTTCAGGTAGCACTGACAGGTGGAATAAAAACACCATGAATGGCTTTGACCTTTAAGAAGTCTGACATATGTAATTGTTTATGTTGAAAGACAGTAAAGAGGAAGATGCAAAGAAGAGGAGGGAAGGACATGCCAAGCACCAGGTTAGGTCCTGGTGAATTAGCACTAGATTGTGAAGTATTAGAACAGGCTGCCAAAGGAGGTGGTGGAGTCACTGTCCCTGGGTTGTTCAATAAATGTAGAGATGTGGAACTTAGGAGCATGGATCACTGGGCATGTTGGTGATGAACTCAGTGTTTTTTTCCAGCCTTAATGATTCTATGAATTGTGGAACCGGGAGGCAACGTGAGCAAGCCAGAAGCAGAACAGGACTGTCTGTATTGACAGGTCAAAGCAGGGTGGCCTGGCAGTACTGTGATATCCCTCCAGCTGCTCATGGTTCCCATCTCGCATGGGGGAGCTGGAGGAGAGATGGGGCCTACACATGAAAATGAACGTATGGCAAATCTTTATCTCTGCCCTTCCCGGTTCTCCCAGCTCCAAGTTCATTTGACTCTGGAAAAATTTTACCAGTAACAAAAATTTCAGTTTTCCTCAATGTCTGAATAAAAAAGTAGAAAAGTAGAGCTATGCATAGCGTTAGAAATGTCCTATGGGTGTCCTGGGGTCTGCACTCCCTGCTTTCTCAGTTGACTGATGAAGTCTTACCATCTCACAGACATATTTGGGGCTGTAAACCAGCAGAATGGCTTCCCAGTGCAATCAGAAAAGTTCTTCAAAACTGAGGGCAAAAGGAAGGCAAACTAATGGCACATTTGCGGTACAAAATCACAGGAGAATTGCACTGTTTGACTCAACTCTGTTTCTTGGAGACAACAGACATTTTATAGGGTAAATCATAATGAAATTATTTGCAGAATGAAATGATTAATCCTGCATACTGGAGCTACAGTGCAGAAAGCAAGGATGACACTAGAGTGAAAAATATAACCTTTCTTGTTAAACAAATTAGAAATCTATTATGTATTGTGCAACTTCCTACAAATACTACTGTTTCTACTACATCTGCTCACTGGCTTTGAATTTCTGAAAGAAGACATGCATGCAAATGAAAGGATCTCTTTCAGGAAATTTAATTAACTTCACATCAGAACACACTAAGTGAAAGCATATGAAACAGGTGTTCTTAAGTTGAGGTGTTCCTCAGAAAATCTATCTCCTAGGTTCTTTAGAGAAAGCTAAAAGATGCATGTGTAGGAAATAGGGAAGGGAAGGGGAAGGAAGGGGAGGGGAGGGAAAGGGGAAGGGAAAGGGAAAGGGAAAGGGAAAGGGAAAGGGAAAGGGAAAGGGAAAGGGAAAGGGAAGGGGAAATTAAGTTGTATCTGATACTCTGGAGTTTCTCCATGCAGAATGATGGTCTGAAAGTCAATGTGGTGGCTATTAGCTGGGAGACTGTTTTCTGGCAGTGAAGATCAGGAGGATGTGCTACTTTGACCATTAAGACTATTAGAAATTATAAGCAATATCTGTTAAAAAAAAAGACTGATGTTACTCCCCCCCTCCCCCCCCCCCCCCCCCCAAAAAAAAAAAAAAAAGAAGACCAATTATACATCTAAAGCAGACACAAGTGATTGAATGAATTTCTTGGATTCAATGTACCTACCTCTACCAGGAGTCTTGGGAGTCCAGTACTGGATAAAAGTGGTTTCAGGGACTGGATTTTTGTCCCATTTCATATAAGATTAAGTTGCATTCCTTTTCTCCTCCAGTGTTACATGTGCACTCAGACATTTACACTTGCTATCAGCTCACTTCTGCATATTTTGTGAGCATCTGCAGGTAAAATACGTGATGAAATTGTGGTTTAAAACTCTTTGTGATTTGAATTCAAGTGTAAGGTGGGCAAAATGATATGATAACATAAGAATCACCTTTCTCTTTCTTCTCTAGAACTTAAGCCCACCTAAAAGCAAGCAATTTATAAAATTGAGGACTACAACTTTTTCTTGGGTTTATTTTTCCTTTTTCTTATGTGCAAACTTTTTCTTTATGTGCAAACTCCTAGAAAACCAGAATTCAGAGCGACTGAATGCAGTACTCATGCTGTGCATTTGACCTCATAAAAACCACAGAGTCTGAGAAAAGGTGATGTTTCCAAAATCAGTAGAAGAAGGAAGCCAATAAGCATGCAGGTGTTGTACCTCTTCATGTTGCCAAGAAAATGAAGGTTATGCCATTATCTTTACCTTTGTACCATATGTCATCTTAGTCAAAACACAGGCCTCCATAAATCTCCTTTGAAAGGAGATCTGGGGAGAATTATTCCAGGCTCCAGTTGTCTGAATGCTGAATGCTTGCCTGACTTTCAGCAGCTTATTAACCAACAAAAACCATTTCAGGAAGATGCATTAATACTGAAAAACAAACCAAACAACTCATAGTTTCAACAGTACTCTACATTAGTAGTGGCATCTTAGTTTTCCACTCAACAAACGGATACAGCTGGTCCGACTTTGAGCAGAAGGTTAGTCTAGAGTTTCTGCACAGATCCCTTCCAACCTAAATTATCCTCCGAGTCCAAGAAAAACATACTGGATGTCCTAACACCCATGCAAAGTCTTGTGGGATTGCTTTTAACTTTTTGAATATGTGATAGACACCCAGACTGTCTTTCTTTGGCCTACTTCTTTTCACCACCTTTGCTGGAGTCAAACAGCCACAGCCACAGTAGCACGTATACTCTGGTAAGTGTTCATAGAATCATGGAATCATTAAGGTCTGAAAAGGACCTCTGTGACCATCTATTGCAACTATCTGCCTACCACCAATACTGCCCACTAAACAACATCACTCAGGGCCACATCTCCATGTTTCTTGAACGCCCCTAGGGATTGTGACTCTACCACCTCCCTAGGCAGCCTGTTCCAATACCTCACCACTATTTCTGAGGATAATTTTTTTCTTAATATCCAATCTGAACCTCTCCTAGTGCAACTTAAAGCTACCACCTCTCCTCCTATCACTGTTACCTCGGAGAAGAGGCCAACTCCCAACTAATTACAACATTCTTTCAGGGATTTGTAGAGAGTCGTAACACCCATTCCAGAGCAATAATTCTTCAGTGGTATTTAGACAGGCCTTAATATTTCTCTAGTGTACGTCAAAAACTACACCGTGTACCAAACACTGGAAAAGCAGTTTTAAGATTCCTCAGTGAATATTTCAGGTTCACACCCATCTTCTAACATTCTTCACAGACTGAGCCAAATTCTCTAGCTGGCTCTGTGAAAAGTCTGGAGAATCTCTATTCTTCTGATTACTCTGATTACAAGTGAGGGCCACTTAATCTCTCAAGGATTTTTGCCTGGATGACTCCCCTTACATCTTCAAAGAAGTAAAATCCTGTTATCAGTGCAAACTGCATTGGCAGAGTGGATGTGAGGGATTTTTGGTTCCAAGAGAAGATAAAATTGCTTCCACCCATTCTTATCTTCCCTAGAGTAAATTATGCATATATAATAGCAAGATCAGTGATAGCTGATCCATGGTCTCTACCAGGCATGAGCAGCCAAAATATTATAAGCCTCAGATATGAGTACAAGAAGCAACCCATTTTGTTATGGATTGGCTCTAAATGTGTGCTCCAAGGTGTTCTCTTTCCCTGCAAGTAAAAAAGTCCCAGAGTCAAAATTGGGATTGTTAGATCTTAATCAATAAATTAAGACTGGCTGCTTCTTGTTCTTTGAATTTTCATAAAATAATATTTATGTCAACAATCAGTTTCTACATGTTCCCTCCAGAACTTTTGCTTTCAGCACAGTAAGCAAGACCTCTTTTTTTCTACCAAAATAAATCAACACAAGCCATTGATCAAAATCATGTCTTCCTGAACATTCCATCTCTTATAGTCTCTTTTCTTTTTTGCTCTGAGGGATACAATTAAAAATCCTCTGAATCGTTCACATTTCCATTTCTTCTCTTTTTTGTAGCTCACAATTAGCTTTGCCAATCTGCACTCCAGCAAAATGCAATGAATCCATTTTAAATGAAAGAATAAAAAACTAGAGGACAAATTGAAACATTTTAGGAATCTCGGGGTCTGAAGGAACCTGTCTGATGAGTTCTGAACACTCAAAATTTTGATAGTAATTGAGGAAAACCAGACTTTGACCACCAGGAATTAGAACTGGGACAAACACCACTGCAGTTTAAACTTCCAAAAACCAAGAACATTCTCCGGAAAATGAGAGCAGTGCACTGCTTCTACTGTATCCTGATATTTAAAGGCATTTCAGTTGATCTTTTCACACGATTCATAGTCTTGATCAGAATTTATTCAAACTGGGGAAGTTTAAATTATAACTGGAAAAGCTCAGGTGTGATTCAAGGTAATTTACCCAAGATGAACTTCTCGTTTTCTCTTGAAGTCTTTCCCAACCATTAATCAAACTACCCGATTTAGGTGAAGCAGTGTTTGTGGAGATTACTTGCTCTTAATTAAAGCTGCATACCAAGAGCTATAAAATCCTAAGTCTAAAAGAAAAAGAATAGAGTTTTACTTCCAAGCTAATGCTTTCTGTTCTGAGATTTGGAGTCTTACATTTGGAATATAAAAGCTAGTGATTGCAACAGCTCCGAAATTGTCTCCTGTGTGGATAAAAATGAAAAACAAACATAGATTTGTGGTGGGAAATTACAGCTATTCAGATGGTCACATTTCAGCCCTTGATTTTAAATGTTTGTGGAGAACAAACCTTTTCTGAACAGCCTATAAGGAATATTTTGTGCTAGGGGACTGAACAGTTGCAATAGTACTTCTCTCCCCACTCCCTATGTCCATTTTTCTTCCAATAGATGCAGAGCCTTTGGAGCCAGAATGAGAAGACTTATCACCAGTACAGGGTTGGTGATAAAGAACAAACATACGTGGTCCATATTCAGGGTGAACAACAGAGCTGTGTGTTTGACACCGGATTAGGATGAAAACAACTAGAGAAAACTTTCATTCAGTTTTCCAAACATTGTCCAGGAAATTAACTGCGTATTTTTGAGCTTTCAATGACGGTGAAGTATTTGTCACACTTCTATAATATTATTGTTTTCTCTTTTTTGGAAATTCTCAATCCGATAAAAAGTTATCCTTCCATGCTTAAATGCTTCTCCATGTATTTTATGCTTTCCTTGGATGTTTTCCCTGCTCCCAGCACTATTCACACATACATTTTTTGGATTTTTATGATTTTGACATGCATCCAGGCACCCCTTTTCTGCCCACTGCCATGCAGCTCTCTCAATTTACTTCTGTTATTTAACAAGAAATGGGAAGTTTTCCACCACGTATGGTAGTCAGCATTGACTAGATCAGAAGCTACCACAGTGCAAATGCAAGACTTGTCTTCAGTGGTGAACTGCTTCTTGTCTCCATGCTAAAAGTCCTTTAGCTATTTCTCTATCCTGCAGCAAGAGCTGCTGTGGAGTTTGATCAGAAACACTGGGGCAGGCTGCTGTGTATCTCAGTTGCTTCCTTCCTGAACTGTCAAACTAAGCACAACTCTTAAACAAATACTGTTAGCTAGAGTGAAGGTTTTGTCTTGGTAAGAGACTGGGAGCCTGCAGAGATTTAATTTCCATCCTAAGGAAATAGTTCATCAATAGCTGTCTGAAAGCTCTGAGCATTTCACACTTTTGGCAGTGCAGTGGCTGAATTTACAGCTAACATTAAGCCAATATTCCCATCAGCCTAACACATTTTTTTGTCAATAGACGGTGCACAACTAGAGCTATCCAAGTACACCTCCAGGAGGCTTCCCTGGGAATTGTTGGAACATGTTTAACAAAGATGAGGAGAAATTCTATCTTCATGAGTAGTCAGTAAACACATTGATGAATGAATAAGCAAAATGCACTTTAAGGAAATGCAGTATCAACCATTCAACATTAAAACAAATTTTATATACCTTTGTGACATGAAATGATAATTTGGTTCAATGGGGAAATAATTGCACTGTGTATTTGTGTCTGGAAAAGGACAGATGAAGTCATTTAAACTTTACCAGTGCATAGGCAGTATGGTATAAATTTATACATTGTGTTCGACTAAAATTGAGGAAAAGCAGCTGTGAATGCTGGAAGCAAGTTCTATTCTAGTTCTCCAAAGGGATAATAAATTAAAAAAAGAAGAAAAAGAAAAAAAAAAAGAAAAAAAAAAAAGCAACTAGAATAAAAACTTTCCATAAAGCTCTCTGGACTGGATATAGTTGTTTTTGTCACTGAAATTTTTGCAATCTGTAACTCCCATCTGTAACTCCCAACATTTAATAAATAAATAAATAAATAAATAAATCCAGTGAAGCACATGCAATAAATGATATGCTACCACCCTTTAAAGCTGTATTTATTACAGTTCTATCTCTGGCATATCTGGAATGAATTCACAGTATTACAGAAGAAAAAAGTGCTTATTTCTTCTCTTATTAGGGATAAACAATTCTTTCATTATAACTTTTTTCCACTTAGTCTAAATTTTCAGAAGTTATGTCAGTCTCACAGAACTGACTTATCCATATAAAAACAAATTAAAACATGCTTCTGAGAGATGCAGGTAGAAAGATGACAAAGTAGAGGAATTCATTCCTTTACTGCTCTTCGTGAAATCTCTTTCATTACAGCATAGCTGAGTTTCTCCACTTCACACAAAATTAGGTTTGTGTTCTCACCACTGACAAATCTCTTCAGATTTACAGATAACAAAGGAGTCAGGGCAGCAACAGCAACAACAAAATAAATAAATACAGAAACATGGAAGAAGCCTCAAAAACAATTCAAAAACAACAATAAAAAAATTGAGATGTCTAGAAGGTTCATTTTCTGAGCAATTGTTGCTTTTTATCAAAAGTTTGTGAGCATTTGGCTTCTTGCAGCTTAGTAATTTGGTGCAAAAGTATAGCTCAAGACATCAGCTCACATCATATGAGCAGCATTACTCAGTGTTCCACCACTGTAGATTGATCAAGGCATAATAGAAGCCAGCTAGATACATCCCAGGTATAAATACAATACAATACTATGATTTATAGTTTAAGACAACTTCTTACGATAAACCAAATTAATACACTCTATGTTGTCTTTTACAAGGGAACTCTGAACAGAAAGCTTCCCAGAAAAATTGATAATATATTAATTTCCTAAGTTTGGACTATGTTTCTCAAGCATTTGGCCAGATATTTTTTCCGCAATGTAAAGTAGAAGCAAAGTTGGGATCTCCACTATCCGTTTATGCAGCTGAACGTGGTAATTTGGTTTCTCTTGTCCAGTAATGTGGAAAATCATAGAATTGTAGAATCCTTAGAGTTGAAAGGCATCTCTGAAGGCCATCTAGTCCAACTCCCCTGCAATGAACAGAGACACCAAAGCTAGATCAGGTTCCCCAGTGCCTGGTCCAGCCTCACCTTGAAAGTCTTCAGGATGGAGCATCAACCACCTCACTGGACAACCTGTTCCAGTGCCTCACTACCCTCACTGTAAAAGACTTTTTCCTTGTATGTAACCTAAACCTATGCTCTTTGAGCTTGAAACCATTTCTCCTTGTTCTATCGCAACAGACCCTCCTAAAGAGTCCGTCCTTTCTTTCCTGTAACTCCCCTTTAGATACTGAAATGCCACTATCGGGTCACCTCGGAGCTTTTTCTTTTCCAAGTTGAACAGCCTCAGCTCTCTCAGCCTATCCTTGCAGGAGAGGTAATCCATGCCTTCAGCATGGCCCTTCTCTTGATGCACTCCAGCCAGCCTATGTCTTTCCTGTACTGATGATTTCATATCTGAACACAGTACTCCAGATGAAGCCTCACCAACACCAAGCAGAGGGGCAGGATAACACCCCTCACTCTGCTGGCCATGCTACTTTTGATGAAGCCCAGAATACAGTTTACTTTCTGGGCTACAAAGGCACACTGCTGGTTTATGTCCAGCTTCCCATCCACCAGTACCTCCAGGTCTTTTTCAGCAGGGCTATGTTCAATCTTTTCATCCCTTAGCTTGTACTGATAGTGGATAGTGCCTCAACCCAGGTGCAAGACTTCACACTCGGGTTTGTTGAACCTCATAATGTTCTCTTGGGCCCCTGCTCAGGCCTGTTTAGGTCCTTCTGGATGTCATCCCATCCTTCCAACATGTAGACTGGTGACACCACAGCTTGGTGTCATCAGCAGATTTGCACTAAACCCCACTGTCAGTGTGAATGTCCTGGCCTAACCCAGATCAGATGCAGTCCGTGAATACCAGCTGATCCTATCTCAACTATCAGTAAAAAAAATATGTAGGAATCGCAAAGGTAAACATCAAAGGAACATTTGAGACTCAAAAGCTTTCAGATTTGATCAACTGTCTACACTATGAAGACAAAAGGTTTTCTACACAGTAAACTGTACATGCAACCAAATAGTAAGTAAATTAGCAAATTTGTTATCATTTCAGAAGTGGCATATATTAAAAACCTGGTTCATAGAATCAACCCTCTGAAGAGCAAAGATACTGAACGATCATGGAGTGCATCAGTACTTTCCATGAAAGATATTCGTGTCCGCCAGTGTTTTATTCAGAGCACAAATAAAACTGAGATAAGCTGTATTTCATCACTTTGTCAGCCTTGAGTCCATTATCACAGCAAATTGGAAGATGGAATGTCAAATAACACTAACAATTACTAGTGAAAAATGAGAGTGGAACTGCAGACCAATGATCTATGATGGCCCAAGATTTTCTATGTATAACAATCAGTCAGTTAGGTATGCCTCATTCCCTTTGTGGCTGTTACAGGGGCCATAACTGTCAACCTGACTATGATTTTTCTACAGTCACTCCTGAACTCGCTTTCTGTATTAAATAAGCATTAGGCATCCAACTGAGGGTAGTGGGAAGATGCAAAGAACCCTTTAATCCACAAAACAGCCTTCAGGTAAAAGAAGAAGAGCACTTAGCAATGATATGAAGGGATTAGCCACCTGGCAATCTTGAAGGGATTTGCAGAAGGCACCTCTAATGATTTTGTAAAATGGAAAAGCCTCAATAGTTAAAAAAATGTATCAATTACATACCTGCAAAAGAATGATGAACTTACTATGACCTATTGTCAGGAAGCTTCCTTCCAGATTAGGAGGAATTCTACTCTCTACAGCTACCTGAAAGAAGATGGGGGTCACCCTCTTCTCTTCCTGGCCAGAGAAGATACAGAGATTGGCTTGGAAAGTCACAGAAACATTTCAGTAGGTGACAGCTCTCTCCGTCCTGCTGGGCTAGGAATATGGACATCACAGGACCCTGATGGAGCAAAGTGGACTCTGACACAGAAGGTGTTCAGTTCTTCTGGCTATGAGGTTGACTCGAAGAGCTTGCCCTCTCTCACAGTCCCCACTTAAAAATCCTCGTATTCTTGCTATCCATAAAACCCGCTACATTGGAAGAGGTTAATCACTTAACTACAACAATATTTTTGTAGTAGTGTATGCCATGAGATTTTGCTCTATGTAAAACGGAAGTAATTTTATTAATTGCATGCCCTTATCTTCGCTGTTGTCTTTCATTATGATTGATGGTCTTGTTATCCCTGCTTGAGCAAGCGGTGCACTGTGGTTCCTGACTGGCCAAATGGTGACAACAAAATGTTTTGTTCATGTCTGTAGTGATGCAAGGAGTATGTCTGAACTGTACAAAAGTGCCTCAGGGTACCAAAAAAATGAGGTCCAGTAAAGCAGATGCAGCAGTAGCAATATCTCCTAAGTAATGATATACAAAAGGAGCATGAGAAAAAAATAATGCTACTTTAAGGCCCTAGGGTTACCAGATCTGGTCTACATTCAGACAAAGAGGAACATATAAGCTCGAGAACAAAGGGTGAGGATGACTTTTGTGAAAGTAACCTCTGCAGTGTTGCAGACTACTCATTCATAGCAGAAGAGGGAGAGGATAGAATAGGGATTTCACTAAATGATTGGAGAGCTAATGTAAAGGAAAAAGAAGGAAGCTTTTCCATTTGTGACTTGCAATTGTCATTTTGAGGCATAAAAAGCGTACCCAGATGGGACAGTTTTCATCCAAATAGTGGAAACAATGTTTTCTAGAGAAGGAGCTCATGAGGGAGTGTAACTGCAGAGGGAAAGAAGAGTGAAAAGCACAAAGATGTGTCTGAAGAGAAAAACAAAAGGGATGGCTGTGCTTGTAAATGAAATTAATTATCTCAGAGATTGAAACTAGCATTTGAGACTACTAATAAAGGAATAAGAATTTAAACTTCCTGAAGAAGCTCATCAAGGGCCTAATGCCCAAGTGTAGGAAGTTTTGTAAAAGAAAAACAAAGTGAGGAGCGTCTCTATACAGAGAAAAAAATGGCAACACTATAACATTCCAAAAACTTACCCATGAAATAGTGAGTGCACACATATTAAAGTATTTGGAAAGTTCATTAACATTTGTTATGACAATCCACCTATGCTGGAGGCCATGTTCTCGAATTAAAGTGGGGCAGCAAACCACCTCATGATCTGCCATCTTCTGAGTTTTGGACTGTGGCGAAGATAATATTTTTTCAGCATTACTTAACCATTGAATCATGAAATGGCTTAGGCTTGAAGAGACCTTAAAGATCATCAAGCTCAAACCCCAGACGTTTCCTTAACTTCTGAATGTAGAAGTTTAGCACTTCTCTTAAGAACTTCTGAAGGGTTTGGAGATGGTTCCTAAAGGGCCTTCAGGGTAGAACAGAGTGAACTGTAAACCAGATGAATTGTCTTGACATGGTCTGACCACTCCCACATTGGTGAACATACATGGAGCAGACATCATTTGTACTGATACAATATATCTCACCTCTTCAGGTACCTGCAGGCAAGTGGGCAGTCTGGCTGCTTTCAGTACACCATACAGCAATGAGGGTGGGCAGTTGATGCTCACAGATAGTTTCCTTGTGCTCTAACACAAAGTGTCCAGTATTAAAATTGAAGGACAAAAAACTTGCACAAGAATTGTAATGCCAGATACTTTTCAGTTGTAAACTTTAATTTAAGACATATTTATTGAGACTCTTTGAAAGGGTAGATAACAGCAGGTCAAGGGGAAATGGTTTTAAGTTGAAGGAGGGAAGATTTAGGTTGGATGTCAGGGGGAAGTTCTTTACTACGATAGTAGTGAGGTGCTGGAACAGGCTGCCCAGAGAGGTTGTGGATGCCCCGTCCCTGAAGGTGTTCAAGGCCAGGTTGGATGGGGCCCTGGGCAGCCTGGTCTAGTATTAAACGTGGAGGTTGGTGGCCCTGCATGTGGCAGGGGGGTTGGAGATTCATGATCCTTGAGGTCCCTTCCAACCCTGGCCATTCTGTGATTCAGTGATTCTGTGTGAGACACTGAGAGTCCACTAATAGCTGGACAGTTGTCATTAGTTGAACTAACAGCCTTGGAGGGTAGGTTTCAACTATCTGAAAAAAGGGAAAGAAAAAATGTTAGTGGATTAGCATCACTTAAAGAAGCCCATACAGACCTGTGGATACTATATAGAAGATGCGCTGTCATTACATCGTAGATATTTGAAAGTGCCAATACCACTCCTGTAACATTTCTTCCCCTGAGCTTGTAGACAACACAACTAGGTCACAGTTGGAAAGGTGCACTGTAGTTTTGATAGTTAACAATGGCCCAGGCAGCAAACAAGAAGAGTTTCTCATAGAACCCAGCTATTTTTCTTCATAACACCGAAGCAATACAAACTCAACTGAAACAGAGAGATTGCAGCTCCAAGACAGCAGCATGTATTTTTCTCTGCCTAACAGCTTGGAGAAAAAGCAGCATGCCTCAGTTTGTTTCCCAGTTAAATCTTAGTAAGATATTAGATGCTGATTTTTGCACTAAACTTCTTTTAACAGCCTACCTACCTGGTGTAGGGAACTGCTTTGGCAGGGGTGTTGGACTCAATGATCTCTAGAGGTCCCTTCCAACCCCTACAATTCTGTGATTCTGTGATTCTATAACCTCTGCTAAGAACCTCACTGAGAAAAACTGACACTGCTATGAGGGGAAAAAGCGAAAGAAGGATTCAGGAACCACAGAATGTAACTGCAATAAAAGTATATTACAAGAAGAAATATTTTGTATGTTCGTTCTGTGTTGTGAATGCCTCCAACTCAATTTTCCTGTGATATTAGACAATGCAGATATTCTAGGTTTCCAGAAATGAATTTCTGCTCCAGAGACCTTACAGTACTAGTGTTTTCATAGTGAATTCTGAATCAAGCTCTGAGATGACTGTATGGCAAAGTCCAAAAATGTAATATGTATGCAAACATCTCAGAAACTAGAACCAAGCACTCTGAAAAAAATCAGCTGCTTCTTCTTAGCTCTACCTCTTCTTTCCTCCTCTATTAAACTATGATCCTCTAAACTCAGATTATGACGCTGCACTGGGCCCTCCAATGCCTTTGATTCCTTGAAAGAAAACATCAGGAGTAACAGCTCAGCATATGTACAGAAAGTAAATAAGGTTGTTGCTTTCTTTATCTGGCTGCCCCATTCCATGCTCTTTCTGCCCTTCTATCATCACTTGACACCTGGATCTATCCTACTGATAGTCCTCTGCTGACCACCTACTTCTTTGGTTCTTGAAGAATCTGCACTAAGCAAAAGTAACGGAGAAGGAAAGCAGCTTCTAAAAGCTGGTAATTCAGCTATTCATCATGTGGCTTACTCATTGTCAAGAGGGAGAATTAAGAGTGTAATTTTGAAGGCTCCATGGGCATTTTAAATCATAGCTGTTTCAGCAAGGTAGAAATGTGTGAGGCAAACAGCAGCATTTCAGAAGGTTTCATTTAAGAATAATTTTTGCAAGAGTTGCATATATTTTATGAATAAGATTATGTGTGAAATTTAGTTATCCCATGGAGTTACTGTGCTAAGTTTTAAAGACCAGATTCATAAATTATGAAGCCAAAAGGAAACATTGCAATGTTTAATTTAACAACTACCTGACAAAAACCGTAACATTTTCTTGGATTAGCTCTGTCTGAGCAAAATATTGGTTTTAGAAAATGACTGAAGTCTTAATGCTAGAGATTTCTGCAGTAAAAACTTCATCAAAGCTCTTAATAAATTGTACTGCTAGATTCTTACTTTTATTATTTTTTCATTAGGGTAGAATCTACAGAAATACTGTGATAGACTACACTTACTGGCACTGCAGTGCAAGGTACTTGCTTGCATCCATTTGCAAGTAGTTTTGTTACTGTGTCCTGACTTCTTCATCATTATGTGGAGCAGCTTGATCAAATTTATGCTTTTTATATATCATTGACAAAAGATCTGTACAGTGAAGGGCCAACAGTGCAGGATCCTACTGAAGTTATATCTTCATAATGGAAACACATCTTCCATTTACATTACATACCAACATTTAAAAGTTTCTAAATCAGTTCCAGTGTTATATGCAATGCAGATTCCATTGTGCTCCATTTTTAAATCAAAATATCCTGTCTTAGTTGAGATTGACAGAAGCATCAGCATCAACTACTTTTAATAAATTCCTGATATATTTTTTTTTACTTCAATAAAAAATATGAGTTGAATAATTGTGGAGTTGAAATTTGGAGTCCACCTTCCAATGATAAAGATTTTCCCCACTTTATCATCCTCTTTGTTTACAACTACAAGCTCTGCTCCAGCCAACTCTTGCATGAATAAATCACTTCAAGTGAGAAATATACTTAAAAACATATCATATGTTTACCTGGGGACCTTTACTCCCTCCCACACTCTGCATTTTAAACACCTGCAAAAGGTCTTTATTACCTCACATTTACCAGTAAATATCACTCCCTATAATTAAGCCAAGCAATTTAAATCCCCCGACCCAGCCAACACTGGGTTCTGCCACAGAGGGTGTCACTTCCCTATATCAGGTTGCCTCATCTCCTGCTAAGACCAGCTGGAGGATGGGAAACCTGCACAAATAGTCAAGGAGAAGTGTGGGGTCCTGCTCAGAGTAGAAAGTTAAGGAGGTTTTTATATAATCCTTTCACTTTCCCTGTGATCCAAGCTTCTGATAGTTCTGATTTGGTTTTGTAGATGGCAAAGCCTTCTATTTCTCTTTCAGAAAAGGGTTTTGAACCATCCAGTGAACTGTTCAGCAGCCATTTTCAAGTATAATTCCTCAACATGTTGATCGCTTTCTCCTCAACTCTTTAACCTCTTGTTTTCACACATGTGAAACAGAAAGTTTTAAGACACCAAGTTTCTATTTTACTCCATTGATCTTAGTTCTATTTTGCTTGCAAGCATAACCAGGCAAAAATCACTGTACCTACACAATCCCTGTCTTTCAGTTTTGTGATCTGTTTCTCTAAATCTGTTAGAATGGTGTCCCTCCAGATCAGATATGAAGCTTTTTGAGTTAGGAAAATATCTGTTAAATATCTGTTAAAACGTAAAAGTGAAGAACATCTGTTTCAGTACAAGAACTCAAACATACCTCAGTGTAGTCTCCTACCTAAATGTTAGTGCAGCTCCTCCCTTGCTGTAAAAGGAGATTTTAGTCATTCTGCACACTGCCTTGGCTTGGTGATCTGTTGCAGAGACTGCCAAGTTGTGAATGGTCTGGGAACTTTCAAGTGAGCTTTGGAAGTAGCTGTTGCCTTTCAATATTCCACTGTGGTTTTCCTCTAATTTTCAGTCACACAGACATACTTATCAGGCTTTATAAATGACCAAATTCTTATTACATTCTGACAAAGAAAAATTTTCAGATTCTCAATGTTTTTCAATCTCCCTGTTACTGGGATAACACTAGTCAAAGTTTTCCTCTGCCTGTATCTCTTGAAATTTTCATTCATCTCATTCCCAAATGCTTCAATTTTATGCTGAGTTCTCGTTTTTATCAATTTTGTTATTAATTCAACTCCCTCTAGAAATTGCCTCTTTCCATAGAAAACTGGCTGCTCCTCTAGCAAGGAGAATTCGAAGTTCATCGTTCTGCTCCCTCCTTAGGAAGAAAATCAGTGATCCAGAAAACAAAAATCTACTATTTTTATCAAGGCAGCACATGTCATTTCCAGGATGCTTTTTTTTCCCTTTTACTTGGGAGATATTTCAGAGTTTCCTTTTTTCAGAATCTTCGTGAACTCTATCTTGGTTGTATCTCCATACATTCATGTCCATACCCACTAATTACAGATCTGTGTTCTACCATAGTAAGAAGTCTATTTAAACCTAAATTTGAATTTCTTACTACCATTCTACAGTGGCTGCTCCGAAAGTAACGTCTCCTGTTTTATTACGTTCACCCATGAGATCAAAGGCAGATGTTGGTGGTATGGCAGTAGAGGTTGAACCTTCCCACCAATATCCCACATATGATGCTGTGTGACAGATGGCAGCAGAGAGGCAGTCTGACAGAATGGCGGCTGACATGGAAGGACGTATGAAAAAAAGGTGGAATCATTGAATTCATCTATGTGGAAAAAAATGGCACCCTGTGACATTCATCAGCACTTTCTGAATATTTATGAAGATCAAACAGTGGATGTGAGCACAGTGGGTGAGGGTGGTGGTGTGTTTAACCAGCGGGGACAGCAATGTGGAAGATAAGTTATGTCCTGGATGGCCACACACATTTGTCACATTGTGAAATGAAGAGTGTCATGATCAGCTCAGCAAATCGGTGGATTATGAGCACAGAACTGTGCACAGAGCTGAATATCAGCTTCAGTGCATTAGTAATTATAGTGATAACACTGGAATATCACAAACTTTGTGTCTGGTGAGTCCCACAGATGCGCAGACAGGAACAGAAACACTGCATGCAAGTTTTTCAGGATTTATTGAATCAATAGAAGGCTGAAGGTTACAGTTTCATGTATCACATCATTACTGCTGATGAGATGTGGAGTCACCACTGTGAGCTGGAATCAAAACAGCAGTCCATGAAGTGACAACATATGAATTCCCCATCAAAAAAAGAGTTCAAAACATAGACCTCAGAGGGTAAAAGATGTGGACTGTCCTTTGGACAGTGATGATCTTTCTGCATTTCCTGGAACCCAGTCAAGCCATTAACTCTTCCCTTTACATCATGACAGTGACTAACCTGAAAGCTCAAGCTTCCAGAGTTAGGCTAGAAAAGACGACAACTTTTCTCTTACAACACGATAACACCAGTCCCTATACTAGTTTGAAGACCATCAGTCTTAGCTAGACTGCCCTACCACACGCTTTCTGATTTCCATCAATTCAAGTCCATGAAAGATGGACTTAGTGAGCAACATTTTCCTAGCACCAACACCATCATTGCTACTGTGAAACAGTGGATCAGCTCCATTGGTGTGGATTTTTATGAGCATGGCATGAAGACTCTTGTTCATTGCTGTCAAAGATCCATAGCTACTGGTGGGGTCAGTGCTGAAAAATAGTATTTTGTAACTGAGAATTTGCTCTATCAAACAGTGTTTTTGTGCTCTTCTTAACTATTGTATTTGCCATGGAAAGAAACAGGAGGCATTACTTTTGGAGCAATCTAGCTTGAAAGAAAGAGCATGGTCCTGTTTTCTTTTTACTTGAGAATATTTCTGTATTGTTTTCGGCACAGAATTGCTGACAGGAACATCTTTTCTCTTTAACCTGCTAGAGATCTCCATTTAGACACTCAATTGCATTACAGTCGGGGCTGCTAGCCAGCCACAGGGATGTTATCTCATAGCTGTCTAGTTCAGTCAAACAGCTGCCTCTTTAGAAATGTTTTCTACTTTTTTTGTTTTAGAGATATGAAAATAGCAGGTGTACTGCAAATTGAGTTCCTCCCATTCCTATTTGTCTGGGAGAATTTAAAGAGCTAGAAAAGGAAGGCTGTATACCACATACCTTTACTAAGCTGAAAGTTTTGATGCAGATTTCCGTAGACTTTCCTTGTAGCCACAGGAGAAAGAGAATTCCTCCAGTGAATGACTCAGACACCTAAATAATGACCGCTAGGAGTATGATGCTTAGGAACAGCTCTTTCCCATCTTCTTATGTTGGAGGAAAAGCACAAGAAAGTGTTCAGAACATGTTGAGCAAAGTGGAGTGCTTAACATCAGGACTTCGGACATCTCTCTTTCACTGTCACTGTGCTTAACAATGACACCATCATTTCCACCTGAATTGACCAGTAGATGTTTCCTTACTTGAGTTTCACCTTTGTAAAACTGGCATTCCCTCCATTTAATTATTCAGGAATCCTTACTCATTACAGCATGCAGTATCTGCATTTGTCTTTCTTCCAGCACATCCCCTGGTTTGTATAATGGATACAAAATGTCCTTGCTGGCTATAGGCAAGGAAAATATCCAACAATTATGGACATAGTCATTTCTCCATCTCACTTCACTGTATGCAGAACAGTATGTCTGCAATCTGAAGGACAGCACATGTGCTAAATAAAACAATTTTCTTCATGCCCCAACCACCCATAGCCATTGGCTACTTGCTGTTCCCTGCCTGCTGGCCAAAGGATGACCTCTATCTCCAGGGTCTTAGCCACACAGACTAACAGTGATGTGACAAGTGTCTTGTCTGCCACTAACATAACCACAAGGAGAACAAAATGGAGAGAGTAAAAACATCTGCACGAGCCCACACTGGGGAAACCACTTTAATCAGTTTGCCTGCCTGCACCCAAGAAGCAGCACCTGTGACCAAAATTATCATTTTTATTAAGAAGCTAACCTATTATCTGAGCTAACTAAAGCAAAGCACATAAATCCGTGGTAGCACATCTCACGCCTGAGGTGTCTGCAGTAAATACACAATGTGATCAATAATAATAATTAACGTGACTGGCTCTGCAGAGGTATCAAGAATCCACGGTTTTCAACCAGCCAATTGTCACCAATCCTCAAACAAAACAAAACAAAAAACAGGCCACTTATCTCTGGTGCCATTGGTTTCATCTGAAGCTGTGGTCACTGAAGCCTACTTCAGAAATCAGATGAAGGAGGTTCAGTGCCTAACTTCAGTCACCGCACTTGATAGTTCCACAAATCTGTGTAATAACATTTTGACCATAAAATATACTACACTATTTTAACACTCAACATGTTTATGCTTGAATCTGCCTTTTGAATGCCCAGGGAAGCATTAGAAGAAAATTAAAAAGCACAGCCAAAAAATATAACCATAGTCAACCTCCAGTCATAAAGTTTAATTGGGAAGCAGATATTAAGTATGTATCTTTATTACATTTTGAAACAATGAATAATATATGTTGTTGGTTAAAGACAGAGCTCAGAAGAGTGAATGTGTTGTTTTATTATTCAGTCAGAAATGAAAGTGCATTGTATTATCAATTAATATGGGCATCATTTTCTGTGAAAGAAATAAATAAATCCACCAGCCTCAGCTGGTGATTTACATACTGAAGTACATTTAATCACAGGCATAAAGGCAAGGGTGGGAAGAACAGTAGCCAGAGCTGTTGCCAGGGCAACTTATCCCTGGATTTAGCATTATCATGAAGGGAAAACCTACAAGGAATTTAATTATCCAGTACCTCGACCTTCCCGCCTGCCAAGCACTGGCTGCTCCCTTTCAACTCCAAATCCCTCAGGAATGGCCGCACAACTGGTTGCTGCACCATCCCAACAGAGAAGCAGCATGGGATATGTCCACATGACTTTACAAGTTGGCATGAGTCTGCAGTGCCCCCTAGACCACAGCAAGAACTATAAGCCAGCTCACATGCCAAAACTGACTGTCAGCCTGGCTAATATACTCTTTCCTTTTAACAGCACTTATTAACCTCCGTTTTGCATTGCACTGGTGTGTCTGCACTGCCCTTGGTGAGCTGAGTGAGCTGGCAGTACTCATTTGCATATGCCACTCCCTAGAGTGCAGATTTAATCCTTGATATGGTCCCTGCAAGTGAGGTTAAGGAGAAATTCAATCTACCAGATACATTTGGCTCACACAGCTTTGTTGGATGTTAAACAAAAGAACAAAGGTGTGATAATATACAGAGGATCTCCACTGTGCTGCAGCTGCTCTCTACTCCTAAAGGCTCCCTGAACATCCAGCATTAGGATGGGAGATGGCTGAACTTCTCCCATCATTTATGAATAACCTTACAACCTTCCCCAGTACTTGAAGTGCAGGCATATCTGTACCGCTGCTGCCAGCAAGACAGAGCTGTTGTTCAGGTGATGACTTCCCACCCAAAAAATCTTTGTATATTTGCTGAAAGGATCAGATGTGATGCCTGATTCCCTCTCGCAGTACCATACCTGTTTCTTCATTTAGGGTAATATCAAGAAAATATATCTGGAAACAAGTGTGAGACACAGAGACAAGTATGCCACTCTTCAATGAATAGCAGCACATCATGGATTTTTCCACTATCAAAAATGATTCAATATTTTATTCATTATATTATACAGAAAAAGCACAAATGAAACTGGGGAAGAACTAGAAACCAGATTTGTTTCTACAGCAAGATTTGTGACTGAAGTTGGTCCTGCTTGTTTAAACTTTTCATATTTCAGGCTTATGGATCTAATCTCTGGAAGAACAGCACATTCTTTCTGACTACATGATTTCTTTTCAAATGTCAGCATCCATTACCCACTAATCCTACAACAAGAACAATAAATGACTATGGGATTTTGCATTCAGCGGCAGAAGAAAATGTGTTGTCCCAGCTGGGTACCCATCTTCTTGAAGTATGGACATCTGTGCCAAGATTGTCCAAGCAATGCCATTATGAGAATACACTGAGCCAAAGATTTAATCATGTTTATAGAAAATCTGTCACAGCCTTGGAGCAGCAGATATTCATGCAGACCACTCACCTTTTCTGTCTTAAAGAAGAACTGTGTTTCAAAGACTGTGAAATATTATCAAAATGAAGAGGAAAACCTTACTCAGCTAATCCTGCAATTTTCAGTGCTGTTTCAGATATGCTTCCTTACAATTACAAGGGTTAATAGGTGGTAAAACAACCACATTCAACAACACAAGCTTGAAGAGAGTGGATCCACTACTCATGAATATATACACACAGTTTGAAAAGAGATTTTGTCATGCTTAATTTTCAGCTGTCCAAAGGTCAGTCAGATGAGTGTGTTCAATCATTGAGACAGGTGTGTACCTTTGGAATGGAATCCATCTCCTTTAAAAGTAGCAGATAGGACAGGTGAAGCCAGGCACATTTTGGACATGTTTCTTCCTCCCTGCTGGAGCTTGGAGGAGCCTAACAGCTAACTTGGATAAAGCATCCAACTCTCCATTGTGCAGTTGGCTGATATAGTTCACCTCTGGCTGTGTTGGTACTACAAGAGCTTGCAAAGACTAGAGAAGATGTGCAAGAAAATGCTCCTAAATAATTGTCCATTCTTTCTTCAGTCATGAATAATGTGGGAACAACTTTCTCATATTATTTCAGTTTTACTGTTTTGTATTAGTATTACATTGCCAAACAGGTATTGAACATCTACAGAGAAAGACAGAGGGAAATGAAAAATAACAACAGCAACAAACAAACAGAACAGAACAAAAACACCAGAAAGCTTGTTATCCAATATTTTGGGAACTTTGAAATAAAACTTTGTGGCCAGATTACGCGTTCAAAAAGAGTTAAGAGATCAGAGATCATGAAGTATTTGTCCTTTTATAACACAGAGAACATGTACCCAGAAGTCAGTTCAAAACACTTCCTGAGTACACTGACATTCAGCACAGCAAAATTTTAGCACTTTTTTTTTTTTTTAATAGAAGGACCTATTTCCCAAACAAAGAGCAGTCTAACACAAATCAAAACACTCTCCAAACATTTATCATTTTTTATTTAAAAGGTCCTTTGTTCCAAATCCACTCATTTAATCTAGAATCACACCAGTGTACATAAATAATTGCTGGGAAGCAGTACAGAAGATGGAATCAGACTCTTCTCAATCTTGCCCACAGACAGGACAGGATATTATAAGCATGAATTTAATATAGATGCATGAGACTCCACTTAAAAGTAAGATAAATTTGCTGTTCCTGATTTAGTTTGTCAGAATCACCTTTTCAGGCATCACTTCATGGCTAGCATGGGTGGATGAAGATCTATTTTCTGCCACTCTGTACCTCAGGGCCATGTTGCAAGAAGCTGGTGTGGGCTATATGAGACCTGAACACTTCCATGCTTCCTCAGGCACTCATGGCAGAGCAGCACTGCCTGCGCAGCCCAGTAAGCCAGGCATAAACCGAGCAATCCATTTTCATATGCCATTTGCAGTGCAGCTCATTTGGGATATGAGGCAATGCTGTTCTGCTAACAAAACATGAATACCTTAGGTGAAATGGTTTCATAGCACCTTAGTGAGCTCATGTGGTTTTCAGAACTATAAATAGGACCTTCTTGGTTTGTACCAGTTTATAAAATCAATATTTGCATGCTTACTCTGTTCTCAAAATAAATGTCACACAGCTGTTTTTTCCTCCTTCACCCTTCCCTGCTCTCTAGTAACTCATAAGCTGGTTTGTAGTAAATCACTGTCAGGCCATTACACGAGGCAGGAACCTCAAAACGTACAGATGATGTGGTTGTGATTCTCTGGCCTTGTCTCCTTGTCATTAATGTTCATGACAGACCATAATGGGGCAACAACTATGCCTATGTTGTGAAGGAGAAAAGGCTACCATCATCTCCTCGCTACTAAGTATGGGTGGATGTTGGTATTCTTGTTTTCTCTCTGTCAATAACTTTCAGGCTACTTAGACTAAACTAACAAAATTTAACATGTTTAGCTAATTTTAGTAATCCTGCTGTACACACAATAACTGGTGTAGAGTACAGTGAAAAGGAGAGACCAGAATCTTTCACCCTCAGTAGGCTTTCTTAGTAGAATCTGATCAAAACTCTGATTTTAAGTTCCTTCCAATTTGTTAAGTCTCTGTCCAATGAATAGCTTCTAAGTTGGATATTAGGAAAAATTTCAACTCAGAAAGAGTGGTCAGACACGGGAACAGGCTGCCCAGGGAGGTGGGGGAGTCACCAACCCTGAAGATGTTCAAGAAACATGTAGATGTGGCACTGAGGGACATGGTTTAGCAGGCATGGTGGTGATAGATTAATGGTTGGACCGGATGATCTTATTGGTCTTTTCTAACCTTAATGATTCTGTGTTTCTATGATGCTATCAGCCTCTGCTTGCATTCCTTCCCCACAGAGCAGAGTGCACAGTACACCAGGAAATGCAATTCACTGCAGCTAAAATTCACTCCTCCATTTCACTGTGCTCCCCCAAAAGCTGTGCCCACTGCATAAATGTGATCTCTTCAAAATAAAGAGGTTTTCTTTATGGATGTTTGGACAGTTCCTAATAGCACAGAAGAGCCCTGGTCACCTCCAAAGTCTGTACGTGCTTCTGTAATATAAATAAATAATCATAAAAAATGAGTTGTCGGAGAAAGAGGTCATGGTTCAGCAGAGTAAATCAAACTTTAACATCCCATCAGGGCCAGACTGCCTAGCAACAAAACAATTCATCATTAAGAAGTTTTTGCATTCTATTATAAATTTAGATTTAAAAGAAATGTTGAAGTCTCTGGGTCAAATTTGGTTTTCAGTTACTATGCTAGAAACCAAGAGCATTATTGAAGGTAATGAATCTGCTATAAATTGAAAAAAGAAATAGAAATTCTTCATAGATTGGAAAATGTTATTTTATGCTTTAAGTCCAGACTTTTAATCTGCGCAGTATAGAAATATGATTATTTTCTCAAAAATGAAAATGAAAAAAACCACCAACATTTTGATTTGTTGTCTACACTTCTTATGACAGTCATTTCCAAAGTATAAAGATTGGCTCTCAAGTGGTCTGCATGAGCTATTGTATCAGAAAGTTAAAAGCATATCAATCACATGTTGGTTTTAACTAAGATAAGTAATTCAGGAAATGTCTTTAACTGTCAAAAGTCCCTTTGCACTTATGTTTTTATTTGTTTGTTTTCTGTCTGCACACACAGTAAGAGTTCTGTCTCGCTGTACTGCACATCACACTGATTCAGTTATTGGCTGGTTGTCAAGCAGGGAGCTCTCATCTCTTACCTGGTCTTGGTGAAGTGGCACAGCTGATAACCCCATTGGAATGTCCTTTGTCAGGAAGCACACTACAGAATCTAATATTACACAGCCACCGCAGGAGCATGCTGGCTAGGTATCCCCCATCTTTTTTTTCCCCTTTTTCATCTATCACAAGGTAATTTATAAAGTATCCACCTCTTCCTTAGGAGGACTTATTAGCTGGTTCTTTCAGATCTGAAAAACATAGATGTTTACTAATTTTCACATCCCTACAATGTCTCTTAGAGCTTTGGGTGATGATGAGTCTTGACTGACAGATTTTCAGGCATGCTAGTCCTGTATTACTGTAGACTTTTCAGGAGGGATTAATATCAGATTTTTATTATACTATCTCAATAATTTTCTACAGGTTATTGCTTTGTCACGTGACAGTGTTTAAAGGCTCTCTTTCCTCTCCTTCCTCCTCTACAAAAAATTACAATAAAGGAAGATGGAGTTGTAAGATGGTTTTCACAGTACTAGCTCAGCTCAAAGATTTGAGATGGACCATTTCAGATTGTCTTTGATTATCTCATACAAGCCTGTTTAATCAGAATATAAATTGTGTTTGTCTTTCTGTTCTAATTCCAAAGGCATGGTAAAATAACCTGATTGGTCTGGTAGATTTTATAACATCACGCTTTTCCAGATTCTGATAGGCTGGGTGATTTTAGTGCTTTGAATGTTAGATTTTTAATTGTGAGCAGAAGGTCATCTGCATCTATTAATTATTTGTCAGTGTCTGGCTTGTCCTTTTATTTGTTTTGTGCATCTAGTTGTGTTTGCTAATGTTTCTAGTTATAAAACAAATAATTGCATCTCTGCATGCTGTTAGCAGCAGGGGTTTTACTATCACAGATGATGACAGATGAGCATGTGAACGGAGCTTTGATTAACAGCTCAGATTTATTTTAAAAGTCCCATATTTGTTGGGCCTAGAGCAGATAGCAGAGAATGACTGAGTTTTCTGTTTTGCTTTCCTAATTTTGTGTCAACGAGGCTCACCAGATGTCAGTAATACAGATGGCCTGCACTGGTGCATATACCAAGACATGTAAAAGTACCTGAATGCTTAGGACCTTTAAGCTAGCAAGGTTTAATGAAATATTCTGAAACTCAAGTTTCAACTTGCCTAAAATTCTGCAAGAGTTGATAAAAAAAAATTGAAATTAAAAATGACCGAACATGTCTGTGATTTAAGTAGGAGACAAAATGGAAAAGTGTAGACAAAACAGAAAAGCACAGACACATTTAGAGAAGCTTAGTTGGTGTTTGGGTGTCTCTCAGTAAAAAGCTTGATGACACTCTTATGCACCAAAATATTTCCTAGGTTTTCACCAGGACAGAACATCATTGCCTTCTGCTACCTTGTCTGAAACTCCAGTAGCACAAAGCCGTAGTACCTCTTCACCCACCACCATTAATTTGTAGTTCATCCCTAAGCATCCTTACCAAGATCCCCTGGAGCCTCCTTACTGCCTGCCTACCCCTTCATTTGATTATGAAATCCAGTAATGTCAGCCACTTCCGCTGAAAAATATTTTAAAAATGAAGAAAGAAAGAGGAAAATAAGAGGTTGTGATCAAGTTTTAGTATGATAGCCTAATGATCAAAGCGCTTATTTGTGCAAATGCTTCTTCGAATCACATCCTGAAGGTGATTAAATCCTTACCACTACCTCTTGAGAGTGTGCCCAATCATTATGGCTTTTTAATACTTGTGAAAGAAAGAGGGAAGAGATACTCTAACCTATAATTGTAGGAGGTTACACAAAAAAGGAGCCAAGTGAGAAGATCTGAGCCAGATCATGGTGCTGCAGAGAGTACACAGGGAGGAAGCTTCACTTCCCAAGCTCCCCATGCTGATGTTATTTTGCCTTGAAACACTATCAAATAAACAAAGCATGCTTTTTTTGCTTATTCTCAACTTCTTCACAGAATCGCAGAATCACAGAATCACAGAATGGCCAGGGTTGGAAGGGACCTCAAGGATCATGAATTTCCAACCCCCCTGTCACAGGCAGGACCACCAACCTCCACATTTAATACTAGACCAGCAGCCCAGGGCCCCATCCAACCTGGCCTTGAACACCTCCAGGGACGGGGCATCCACAACATCTCTGGGCAGCCTGTTCCAGCACCTCACCACTCTCTCTGTAAAGAACTTCCCCCTGACATCCAACCTAAATCTCCCCTCCCTCAATTTAAAACCATTTCCCCTTGTCCTGCAGTTATCTACCCTTTCAAAGAGTTGATTCCCCTCCTGTTTGTAGGCTCCCTTTAGGTATTGAAAGGCAGCAATGAGGTCACCCCTCAGCCTTCTTTTCTCCAGGCTGAACAAGCCCAGCTCCCTCAGCCTGTCTTCATAGGGGAGGTGCTCCAGTCCCCTGATCATCTTAGTGGATCTCCTCTGGACTCTATCCAACAGCTCCCTGTCCTTCTTGTACTGGGGGCTCCAGACCTGGACACAGTACTCCAGATAGGGCCTCACAAGAACAGAGTAGAGGGGAACAATCACCTCCCTGTCCCTGCTGGCTACCCCTCTTCTGATGGAGCCCAGGACACCATTTGCCTTCTGAGCTGCAAGGGCACACTGCTGGCTGATGTTAAGTTTTTCATCTATCAAGACCCCCAGGTCCTTCTCCACAGGGTCCACAGGTCAACTCTGAAATTAACAAGGGGGAGAGATAAGTGCTACAGATCTACCACTACGGAATTCATTTTCACTGGTAGTAACATCCACATCAGTAACAACCAAAATGCATAGAAAAGGAAGAAGATAAGCAAAATAATTTGGAGATACTTCAGAGCAGAGGGTGAGGGATAGAAATGTCGAGCTTGTTTGGGATAAATGAATAGAAGTAGTTCCAGTGGCCTTCTTCCCTTAAGGTATAACATCTGTGGTTGATTTATCCCTAAATATTATGGAAAATAGAACCACCCCAAATATCTCTTTGCCCTGCTAAAGAAGTTCATCTTGTATGAAAGCTTTGAATCATCTGGCTTTGGCTGGAAAGGGGGAGGAAAAGTACATCCCAGTTTTTCAGCACTCTTTTAACCTCGTATTTTAGGATGAAATCAAACTGTTCTACAAATTTATACTCACATAAATATAACCAAACAATCAGGAGCTATCTTTTCCATCAAGTTTCATGCTGATTCTCTGCTAAAATTTATTTATAACCTTTATCAACAAGTCAGATACAATCATGACTCTGCTGTTTTGGTCCCATATAATCTTATCTTTCCTCAGCAGGTATAACTCTTAGACAATTGTTACATATACAGATAATCTAATCAGAAAGAAATGTTCTTGGGCAGAAAGATGTCTGGCCAGAAATACGTCCTTAATCTTCTCATTGGATATCTTAGAGCCTCACAAATGGCATCAGAAATCAATGTGTAGGTAACTGATTCAAACTCCAGATCATTCGAGTTAGGAGAACCCAAAGGGGAATTCACTTCTCTCTAAAGCACTGGCAGATTACCTTCAGTCTCATCAGTTAGCAGGATAATGGCTGAATTCAGTGGGCTAACCATAGGTTGATAGTACCATCAGAATATTTCTGAGAGTACAGTTCTTTTACGTCTTTTGTCACAACTGGCAATCCTATATAGTTCTAATATGTCTATGGTAGTTGGGTTCCTGTGACATCCAGAAAGGCACATCCAAGTCTAACTCACCACTGTAATGGGAAACTACCAGCACATGTAGACTCCCACATGGAAACACCTACACTGAGGTGCTCCTGTCTCAGTATCTATGAATCTTCTTATATTCCCAGAAGGATAGCCTTCAACTCAGTATGGGACTAGTACTGTATAGAGGTTGTCTCACTAGATACCAAAAGTAGCAGGCTTTATTTTTAATGGAGTCTTTTTCCATCATGATTACTCCTGCTCAGGAGCAATAGCTATTTTGTTGGCTTGAATTTATGGTTATTAATGGCTTTACTGACTTTGTGACTCAGGTATCTCTGTAAAACCTTTTATCTTGCCTTTAAGAAGGCTAAATCCACTGATTCCAGGTCAGTGTTTTGTTTTTGTGTCTTGCTGCCTTGTATTGTTGTATTAAATTTGATCAATGATTCAAAGAGATTCTAAAAGGAGGCTTTCAAGGGAGATACTCTGACCTGTCTCATGAAGTCAGCGTTGGAGTTCATCCCTGTCCCCACTTACTATTCCTTTTCTATTTTCTTTGCAGAGTACTTTATCCTTCCACGAGCTTCATTATCCTTCCACAAGCTTCATATATCCTCTTTACTGCTCCCTGATTCCAACTTCCTTATGATCCTTGCCTTTTATTTCCTCTGCTATTCCATTTTCACTGCTTTGCACTACTTTCCTGTAACACTCTTTTCCTTCAGCAAATCTGAGGGGATCCAGCAGCTCTGAACCACTTTAGCTTTGGCTCATTTAAGGTTTTTCCCCAATGTCCTTTCCCACTGATGCTGCTTCGTGCCAAGGGAATGAAAAGGAGAGGAGGAATTAGCACACCCTGAAGCACATCTGTATTAACATGCTCCAATGCACTGTGTTACTTCAGGTGAGCAGGCTGGAGCCAAGGTGAATGTGCTGCTGCGTGCCATGAGCATTCACTGACCTAGTCTAGCTTCCAAAAAAGCCTGATATTATTTGCTTTCTGCAGCAGCTGCTATTGCATGACCTCCAAACTTATTCAGGCTTAGCCTGACATGCTTGATAACGATTTATAGTAACACTATGAGCTATCCTATTCCTTTACAGAGTTAGGTGGACTTAACAGTCAAAATCTGCCTACCGCAGAAAACAACACGTTTTGAAATTTACTGAATAATCTTTTTCTCCTCTTTCCTTGGAAACACTCATGTTGAAGATCATGAAAACCTATAAAGGGGTTCAACATTAGTATGGTCTGCATTGGAAACTAGAGGGATGATCTACATCTGCTCAACAGGAAAAACTGAAATATAACTTTTTAGGTTTCACTGCATAGTGTTCTTCAGCTAGAAAAGAAATATAACAACTGAAGGAGAATGCAAGTGATTAAGGTTGTGGTTCAAGTATCTACACAGAAGTGCACAGTGCCATTTTAGACATGCTGCACTGTGTCCAGTGTGGTCCATAGCTATTCTCTGTATTCAAAGGCCTTCCTTACAGAACAGTACTTCATGCTTTGGTTCTAAGAGTACTCAGGAGGACATCTAGCCCAACTTTATACTGAAATAAAGGGTAACTTCAAAACTTAGATTTTAGTAGCAACAGAATTCACAACAGATAAAAAAAGCTCTGAAAGTTAGAAAATTTTTTTGTTTTCTCACGTTTGGGCAAAAACTGTGATTGTATTAAAAAAAGAAAAGCCAAAGGTAGCTTGATCCGAACTTAGTTTGGTATCTCAGTCCACTAAGTGTAGTGTTACTTTCTTCAGAGATCCAGCCTGGTAGCATAAGTTCATGTTTTTATACTGCTTCCAGCAAAGCATTTTATCCTATACCCAGGGAGGATGACATAACTACCAGTGTCTTCAGAATTCACAGAAAATGACAGCAAAATCACTGTGCCAGCAGTGGAGAATTATGACTCATTAAAATGGGATAAAAACCATGCATTAAATAGTGAGACAATCTCAGGTGGTTGTAATTTCAGGTTACTCCCGATCACACCTGTAATTCTTAGTAGGATTTCAATGACATGTAGATGGTATGGCAGCTACAGACAGATTTCTTGGTGCTAAAATAATAGAAACATCTCTTGTAGTCTCTTGTCTATTAGTGCAAAACTAAGCTGGAAGTCAACTCACTAGATACTGATACCTACTGCCATTCCTAATGCTCCTGTATAGTTAAGACCTACAGGGCATGGGAGACAGGCAAAATGCCTTACTTCATCTCAAGTGACAGGTAAAGCCTATTTTTAGCAACGTGAATCAAGCCATTAATTATCCCAGTCAGTGGTGGCTTTGGAGTGATCTGATGAAGCACACATTAGTGAGCCAGATGATTACCTGGAGCGCTTCACTGCCTAGATTCACTACACCTGCACTGACCATAACAGTTGTTCAGACAGAATGCATGCATTTGCTAAATTACACCTTTCAGGTATCCAAAGGTAGGCGTCTTAATGTACATTGAATCTCATACTTAATGAAGTTGCTCTGAGTGAGAACAGTATCTACTGTTCTTCCAGGATTAGGAGGTCAACTCTCCTGGAAACAGTACAATCAATTAAAATCTTAATGTTACGCATAGGAATTGTAATGATATTTTTATGACAAGTTAAAAAATTCACTGTAATGTCTGCTTTTTCTGGAACCCTTTTAAACCCATGGGAGTTCTCTGAACCTCTGTTCAAGAATCAAGAATTACAAAGTCTTTCTTTTTTTTTTTAATGCCTGTAGATGAATACGAGAAGACATAATTAAATTGCAATTAAAGCATAATAAGTGTAGGAGGGAGAACAGGAGACTGTAGGAGGCCTAAAGTTTTGCATGATTTCTTAGCCCTTTATAAGCAGATCTGTAAAAGTATCACAGCTCTTCTGGTCAATTTTGTTGGCTGTCCTTTTTTCAGCTGAGGCAATGTTACTATCACACTGAGGTTTTGTTGTTGTTGAGTGATAAGAGCATGCTCCAGGCTGGGACAGGATGCTCCACAGGGAAGAGCCACTGCCACTGTGGCATAACAGCAGAACAGCTGGCCTAAATAAAGCCAGGGGATATTCCCATACCACCTGACATCATGTGAAAGGTCATAGAGTTGTGGAGATTTGGCAAAGGGCAGGTAATGCTCAGAGATTGAGTAATAATTGGTGGGTGGTGAGATGTTGCCTTTTTAGCAAAGTGTTGGTTGGCAGTCAGTTGTAGCTAAGCTTCAGTCAGTGTGTGGCAAGTAGTTGCGTTTCATATATGTGTATGGATATATGCACATATTCTGCTTCCATTTCTCTCTCTCATCCCACCTGTGAAGAGTGAGTGACTGGCTGTGTGGTGCTTAGCCGGCTGCCATTTTAAACCACAAGCTGATTCCCATTCTCTGATCTTCCACAAATGACTACTGGGATGCAGTCTGGTGGATCAAGGCTGAGGTGAAGCACAGTGTTAGAGGCATATCACTCTTAAGGGTAACTGAGATACAATTAGAGTTATGACAAGGATTTTGCTGGGAGCAGTAAGGGTTGAAGTTCACTTATTCTTGGATTCTGCAAGTATTTCAGTGCTAGGATGAGCAAAGTTATAATCAGTACATAGATCAGGCCACAGGGCTGAGGATAAGATCAGTTTTATAAGCAGAGTTAGAAACAGGAGCAAGACTGTAATCCTTTGTCAGTGTTGTGATCTAACTCAGCATTAACTCAGCGCCACACAGCCATTCTCTCTCTCTCTCCCCAGGTGGGGTGGGAGAGAGCTCTGGAAAGGTAAAGTGTGAGAACTTGTGGGTTGAGATAGAAGCAGTTCAGTGGGTAAAACAAAAGCTGAATGCAAAAAAAAAACAAGGAATTAATTTGCTGCTTCCCATTGGTAGGCAGGTATTCAGCCACTTCCATGAATGCAGGGTTCATCATGCGTAATGGTTTCTCAGGAAGACAAATGCCATCAGAACAAAAGTCTCCAATTCCCCCTCCTTTACCACAGTATCATTGCTGAGCATGATGCCATATGATATGAGATATCCCTCTGATCAGTCTGGATCAGCTGTCCTGGCTGTGTCCCCTCGTAGATCTTTGTGCACCCCCAGCTCCTCACTGGTAGTGTGAGAAGTAGAAAAGATCCTGGCTCTGAGCTTCACTGCTCTACAGTAACTAAAACACTGATGTCTCAACACTACCATTTTCATCAAAAATCAATACTCAGGGTCACACCATTCCTCCATGAAGAAAATTATCTCAGCCAAAACCTTGCCAATCAGAAAGGATGCAATATTACAAGGGATGATGCTGCAGACATCTTATCATTCACAGCTAGTTCTGGGCAGAGTTTGTAATGTTATTGTTAAGACTAAGATTAATTAATTGTCATAAAGAATAAGGCTGGAAAGAATGGAAGAAAGCCATCAACATTTGAATAGTGCAAGCCTGGAAGTCTACATTATTGCTCATTCTGATTTAGATCGGGGTTCTATAACCAAAATGGACATTGCTTACTCAACTCACTTTCATTAAAAATAATGTATTTATGGTTAAAGAGAGGGAAGAAATTCCCCTACATCTAAGAAGTACAGGAAAGGATTGCTTATGTCAGAAGTCAATAAAATTCACAGGGATATAGTAAAGAGAACAGTTAGCAAATCCACAAAACCATGCACAGATGTAAACCTCTGGTTCTGCACACCATCAACTTTGACTTCACTTTTAAGGCCTGTACTGTACTGTGTACAGCACAGTATTTCCAGGATTCCTTCCTGTCATTTGTCAAATGTTACCTTAGCTGTGGAGAAAAGCATGGAGAAAGTGAGAGGAAGCATCGTTTGAGATGATTTTTAAGGACAGATTGGCTGATGTAAAAAAAGACGTATGATTGTCTCTGATTAAGGGTTAGAGAATGGGTTTTGGAAAATAAGAACTGGGAATTCTCTTGGGTGGCATTGAGCATCTCTAAAGAATGTGTGAATATGTGGATGGTTGTGGATGGCTGGACTGAATGATCTTAGAGGTCTTTTCCAACCTCGGCAATTCTGTGATTCTATATCAACTGGGAAACAACCACTTTCTTGAGCTGGTGTCTCCTGTCCTAAACTGCACAGGCTGAGTTGGGGTGAGGCTGAGGGAAACAAAAAAAATGATAGTTCTCAAATTTGTGATAGTATGGAGAAGAATCCCAGAAGAAAAATAAAGTTCCAGAGTTGCCTGAAGACAATCAGTCACTTGAGATTTTGAGATCAAGTCCTAATCTAAGCTCTTAACAACATTCTTTGTACTCCATGTATGAATTATCCATTTCATTTTCTCACACTATGGAAAACATGGCAAAAATAATCTATTATTCCACATTTTCAAATTCTTAGAATCAGTGAGATTTCCTCATGAAGATTATTAACTATCCTTCTCCATTCCAGGTTACTTTCTAACCTGCTAGCACCTTCAGGCATTTTCTAAACACTGTTGTGCCCTGGATATTAGGAAAATAGGAATCAGGAGTCACTCCTTCAAAATTAAGTTTGCAACCCCCTCTCACTTTTGGACAACAAAAGTTGCCAAAAAGGCAAACTTGCAGCACTTGAATAGGACCTGAAACAGTTAAATATATTTACCAGTTATTTTTTATAATCCATAAATCACATATTTAACCTGTCACATGGAAGTATGATAGATGTAAAACTGGAAAAGAATTAAAGACCTATAAATGCTACTACTAACAATAAATAATTGTTTAGAAATTACTTGATACATGGTTATATACATTTAACATTCTTTTACAGAAAAATTATGATGAAAAAAACTATAGCTACCATGTCATTTCCACTCTTCATATTAACTCCTTCCCTCAGTCTGAAGTACACTATAGGTGTTTTTGTTTTGTTTTGTTTTGTTTTTGTTTAGCACTTAGGGTGAATGGGACTGGAATTGAATCTGTGTGCACATGCACAAGAATTAAATGTCATGTTTCACTCAGAGGTACGGGTAAAATTGACAGATGCTCAGGATGTATGCAGCATTTGCTAGGAAGTGGCTTATTAAAAGTATATCTATAAAGGATTTTTACAAAGATTTTCAGTTTTGGAAAAGCTTCTAAACAAATCCAGCAGATGTACTGATATGCTCCTCAAATGCTGTGAATACACAAGGAACTGGACTATGTTGTACTTGAAGAGATATTTAGCTTTGTACCATTGCAAACTGCTTGGAAATTCTGATGTCATGTTTACCACAGGGAAAATCAAGGGAGTAGTTTTAACAGTCTCATAAACTAAGTCTCTGCCATCCTTTACATCGCAGGCCGCTAGCCATGCATGTACAATAAAAGTTTCCAAGGTCTCAGGGCAGAGATGTTTCACTAGATAGAGTATAATTTTAAAGATTGTAAATGTATTCCTGAAGGAAGAAACTATCTATTTCCCCAGACTTGCTGGCAGGATTAGACTGACTTTAGCACTGTATATATATTGTAAAAATCCACTGCAAAATATTCAAGAGTGTTCCTCAGAGAACATCAAATAGGATATTTTTCTTAAACATATGGCAGAAAGCATATTAACATGAGTAACTTCTATGACATTTCCCCCTCCTCTCATCTTCAGTGTTGCTGTGAGGCAAATACAAAGTGTAAGTGATGATCTGGAAGAAGAAAAGAGACAAATAGGAGCTGAAAATCAAGGCTGGAATTCAAATGGTTCCTGAGGCCCAGACTACTCAAACAGGCAATTGCATTTCAATAGCTCTTGCAGTAAAACACCTCAAAATTGAGAATGTCCTAAATAAACTGAAGTCATGAAGTCACACGTAATTAATCTACTAATGAAGTCCCTGTGACTTGGGCTAGTAACATTACTATCTCTGCCACAGAGCTGCTTGGGTAAATTATATAACTGCAGTGTACCTGAGCTCATCGTGTGCAAAATTAGAATGCAGTACTTTGTTTCTGTACTATATTTAATTGTAAGAAATTTGGAATTTAGAAAATGCGTCTATCAATGGCAGAGGCTACCCCAAATCATCTGTGTCCGCTGCCAACAACAGACCCCTCCAGACATAGCTGCAATTCTGCAATATTAAAAATAGCTGTGAACGCACATAAGTGTAAGGAGTTTCCATCCTCTCTGACAGTCTACTCTTTGCAGTGTTCCTGAGAGGCCCAATACAGCTGTCAACAGAATTAGCAAAAGTGATCTCATTAAAAAATATAGATTTAAAAAAAAAGGTAAAAAACAAAGCAGATAGCAGATTGGCTTCCTCAGTCATCCAGTGTCAGCAATTTGATAAACCTGAAATCCAAATTATATCCATGCATTGATCTGTAGGTCATTTCATACATCATGAGTAAGCATTAGGGAAAACCTGATAGGAAAATACAGCAGGTTTTGCAGCGCTAAAACCTTAGCAGTTGAACTCCTGAAAAAGAGAGATCAAAACACCAAGATACTTCTTCAACTTTGCTTCTTTTCTTAATTAAAGCCCCAACTGCACCAGGCAGTAGTTTCACTGACCTTCCTTCCTTGCTGGCATTTCTGCTCTTCGCCTTAGCCAAAAGCCCAGTGTCATGCCCCAAATCCATGCTGACTTCACGTGCTCTTGCAGTTCATGAATTAGAGCACTCAAATTGGGACTGAGCATCTCAGACCTTGTGTCAGGTTGATGCGATTTCACAAATGAGCTGGCAAGATGATTTTTTTAGACAAAAGGCAAACAGCCAACCACATATCAGCTGCACAAAGTTTCAAGAACTAATAAATATGCTATGAATTAACACTTGTAATTTTGAAAAAAAAGGCTAGAAAGTGAATAGTAAAAATCAATGATTATAGTGAGATTTTTCCAGGGTTATGACATTCTTGGTAGCAAGTAAATAAACTGAAATAGTTATTTAAGTGGTAAGGTCTGATTTTCAGCTGTGCTTTTCAGGCTCAAAGAGTGCTGAGATTTCTAGTTTGGGCTTTCATAACCAGAATATAGTTGATCTCATTGAAACTGACAGCAGAGAGACTAAGTGGATCCTACAAGTAATTTCAGAAGACAAAAAAAAGCCAGGCAGCATTCAGCTTCAGAAAGTTAATGGTCCCGCAGGCTGAGATCTTAATACAACAAGAAGATGGTCAAATTATCATCTCAATGAGACCCAGAGAAAGTGACACATTCAAGTATTATCATATAGACTGAACAGTACAATCCAGGTAAGCTGATGAAGCAGAGCTTTCTTGATCACTTGCGAACAGGTCTGAGGTATGGCAGTCAAATGCTGGGAGTGATTTCAGAATGAGTTATCACTGCTCAGAGACAGTGCAGAGACAGGCACAACAATCAGCGCAAGGAGAAACATGGAAAAAAATTGCAAAAAAAAGGTCTTTTTTTTTTTTGGAACACCTCTGTGTGCCGGGCTCCTGCTGCACTGCCCACTAAGTTTGGTCATTTGTGGGCTTTTCTATTTCTTATATATTAAAAGTCACGAAGCTATTTGATGTGATTTCATCTTCGATCTGTAATAAAAACTGGAAATCCCATTACACTGACAGTCTCAATAGCGTGTTTTCTATCAATATTGCTATCAACTATGTAGGTTCTCCCTTTATTCTGCCCTCATGAGGCCACATCTGGAGTACTGCATGCAGTCTGGTTCTACGGCCCCCAACGTAAGAAGGATGTGGAGCTCTTGGAGCAGGTCCAGAGGAGGACCACAAAGATGATCTGAGGGCTGGAGCACCTCTCCTGTGAAGGCGAGTGAAATGGAGAAGAGAAGGCTTTGGGGAGAGCTTGTTTTAGCCTTCCAGTACTTGAAAGGAGCTTATAAGCAGAAGGGAAAGCGACTTTTTACATCGTCTAATAGTGAAAGGACAAAAGGGAATGGCTTTAAACTTAAAGAGGGAAGATTTATGTTAGATTTTAGGAAAAAAATCTTAACTCAGAAGTAGCGAGGTACAGGCACAGGCTGTTCAGAGCAGCTGTGGGTACCCCATCCCTGGAAGTGTTCAAGGCCATGTCGGAGGGGGCCCTGGGCAGCCTGAGCTGGTGGGCGAAAATGGGCCCATGGAAGTGGTTGGTAATAGGTGGGCTTTAAGGTCCTCTCCAACCTAAGCTATACTATGATTCTGTTATATGACTTAAGGCAATTTGTATAGCTAGCCTTCATTGTGGTATTTAACTGAAGTTCCTTAAGAATCTGTAGTACAAAAATAAGAACTTAAATGTGTTTAAAATTCTAATTCCATTTAAATGATACTGTAGCCAAGCCCTTTTTAGAAGAATGTGCAATTATCTGTTCAGCAGCAATTCCAGATAGCTATATGTCCCTTTCATTTTAGAGAATTTCTTTTCAGATTTTCAATGCAATTATTTTCCACTGTGCGAGGAAGCATGAAAGTTTAAAATCAGAATAAGAAGATGGCTTAGCATGAGGAACAAGGAATGGAATTTCATTCTGAGAGGGCTTTTAATCAACATAAAAGGACTATGTAGTTATGTTTTTCCTCGCTCTCATACTTTCTATAAAGCATGAAGCTGATGGAGAATGACAGAGTGCTTTTCACACACAAGACACGAGATTATTTAGTATACATAATACCATACAAAAGCAAACCCCAATCACCACATATTTCAAGCTTTTCACATGAGTAGATGGATCATGTTTTTGCTGCAGCCTTCCCTTAAAGAGATCAGGCTCCACAGGTCAAGGTCTAATTTGCAAAGAGGGCAAATCAGAAAGCCATTAGGAACTAAAAAACACATTAATAAACCTTAACTAGTTTATTGGCTGGCAATCAGGAGAGCTGTGGCCTCGAGCAGCTACAGAGTAACTGGCCTGAATTTTTGTGTATTATTCCTAGTGAAATGACAGATGTTGTTTACATCTAGTGTTGGAGGATTCCCCTTGAACACAAACACAGATCAGGCTGTGACAGACTGATCTGGCACCTCACAGCACTCCACTCTTTTTTAGGCAAGTTCTACTGAAAATAAATGGATTCCCCTCAGTATTCACAAACAATATTAACCCTCAAATAATTATGCATCTCTTCAAACTTTTAGGGCCTGTGCCAGCATGTGTAAAGAGAATGACAAGAATGCACCCTTCAAATGAATTATTGTAATTATACAAATATTAAGTACCCTTTCGATTTCCTAATATGTTCTCCACCATGGCTGTTATATTCTTCCTGGGAACATGAGTGAAGCATAGACACTAATGCTTATGTTTTATAATACACATGACATAAAGAGATAAAGAGTACTGCCTCATTAAGTGCACGCAGAACATACTGGAACATAGCACCCAGCTGATATCCACTCTAATTTTTGTGCGTGAAGATTTTCAGTACTTCTAAGGAATACTTTGGAGGGCTTGCACCTTGACTGTTCTAGACTATAGTACTAATGGGACCACGGTTTACCCTTCCCAAGCAAAAAGCCATCCTGGCTGATATGCAATATTTAATTTATCTAAGAGAAGCAAATTTTTTCCTTACACTGAGCTACAGTCAGCTTATTCTGGTCACATATCCCTTCACTTACCCTTCCCATCAGTCCATGTAGCCCATTTCCATTGGAGTGTAGTTAGCATGAGCTTACTGTAGAGGAGATACAGGCATTTCTATCTGCAAAATAAAGCAAACAGAACAATGTACATAGGATTTGTTACAACCCATTCCCACCCACCAATGCTTATTATCCAAATTTCATTCTTTGTTTTCATGTTTACGTATTTTCTTCACTGGAACCGCACCAATCAGATGCATATAAAAATGATACATGCGGAATTTCATGCCATAATAATCACAGAATCACAGAATCACAGAATTGTAGGGGTTGGAAGGGACCTCCAGAGATCATCGAGTCCAACCCCCCGGCCAAAGCAGGTTCCCTACAGCAGGTCGCACAGGTAGGCATCCAGGCAGGTCTTGAACATCTCCAGAGAAGGAGACTCCACCACCTCCCTGGGCAGCCTGTTCCAGTGCTCCGTCACCCTCACTGTAAAGAAGTTCTTGTGCATGTTTGTGTGGAACTTCCTATGCTGCAGTTTCCAGCCGTTTCCCCTTGTCCTGTCTCCACTCACCACTGAGAACAGCCTGGCCTCGCCATTCTGCCCCCCACACCTTAGATATTTATAGACCTGGATCAGGTCCCCTCTCAGTCTTCTCTTCCCAAGGCTGAACAGACCCAGTTCACTCAGCCTTTCCTCATAGGAGAGATGCTCCAGGCCCTTCACCATCTTCGTGGCCCTAATAATCCTAATAATCCTAATAATGATATCTGCATTCACTAAATGTCATGAAAATTCACTATGGGAATAGTAACATCTCAGCTGAGTAATGCTTCTAGGATGATGACAAGAAATGAAGGCACCTTCTTCGTTCAGAAAATGTCAGTTCAGAAAATTTCATCTGTGGAATTGCTCTGAGCTCAGCTACTTAAAATTGTATTTTCAGGCCTACTTCTCCTAAAATTTCACACTGAGACTGAGATAATTTATCATTACTGTCCTTCAACTGATGGGAAGATTTCTCCTTAAATATTGTAAAGAACTCACCAACAGATGGATAAAACTGCAGCATGATCTAAAATGCAGTGCTAAAAAGTGATGGTCTGACATTTCACTTTAAATAAGATGAGTGAATTTAGTATTGTCAAATTAAGTTTCATGTTTTGTGGATAAAAATCTTCTTCCTCCTTAGAAACATCTCTTCAAAAGAATAAGAGGATACTACTGACCTGTACAGGAATTATATTTCCTTTTTTATTAGAAATCTGAAATTTCTAAACGAGATCTAAACAAAGACATTTCATGCTTACGTTATATTATATAATGGAAATCTTGTTTAAAAATAAAAATGTAGTCCTGCTTACTAAAAAATGTCATAGTCTTGCAACTTCTGAATGGTTTCTTTGAATTATTTACAAAATCAAAACTTGTGAAACAATAAATTCTCAGGAAATTTTCTGAATTAAGTAAGACAGCATTTTCTGACGGAGAAACTTCTGCAGAAAGCTTTTGAGAAGTTTACAGACTGCAGCCTTTTAAAAGGAATCTAGTAAGAGAGATGGAAGGGAGGAAGGAGGGAAGGAATGGAGGAATGGAAGAAGGGAGGAAGGGAGGAAGGGAGGAAGGGAGGAAGGGAGGAAGGGAGGAAGGAAGGGAGAGCTTACCAACAGCCCTTATGTATACACTGTGAAATATTGCTTTTCAGGGTTTGTGTTTCTTTGTTTTTGTAGCAGTCAGCAGTCTGCCGGATATAAAACCTGTTCTATCTTGGTATTTATATTGCCACAAAATCTGAACATCTCCAACTACTTGGAAGAGAACCAATTTTCTACCTTGCCTGATTTTTTTGAAAATTGCAGAAGAAAGATATTAAGTAGAATGGAGGTTTTTAGTGCTTTTAAAATAAACAGAAGTGTAAAACTTACTGAAGAAAGGCAAAATCAGGAGATGGTTGCTTTTTGCCTGTAGTTCTAGAAATCATAAAAATTATCGTTTCCAATCAAAATTTCCTATAATCTATCACTGCAACTTGTTAATGACCACATCTTAAATTGTTTTGGACATCTTATTCCTTTTCATCACTTCCTCTGGATTGGGCTGAGAATACCAACTACAGTATTGTTTTCTGCAGGTGCTGGCACAAGATTTCATTGTTGGAGCAATGCCCAGGCAAAGAGCCTAACATTTTAATCCTGTGAGATTTCAGGCATTATACCTGTGCTGTAATGGGCTGTAGACTTGCCTATTGGATAAGAAAAGCAGTAATTGTAGAGATATTTTTAAAATAACACAAAACATTGAAAATGAACTGAGGGGAAGACTGAGGGTGAGTTTATGGTAGAACAATGGTAATTTTTACCATTAGCTGCTTCACATGTAGGTAAGGTTGAGCAAGTGGAAGGTCTTCTCCTGATCTGTTTACACTGATCTGTTAGAGGGATGAGAACACAAACTAGTATGGGTGAGGTTTCCATTGTGGCCTGTACATGCAGGCAACTGGACTGACTGCTTAATGTATACCAAGGATGACAAAACTCAGCAGATACCACGTTTGCTCCTTTCCCAAATAATAATAATAAAATACCTATTGTTTCTTTGCAAACCCTTATTCCTTTCTTTTGCAAGAAGCCTGTGCATCAGTGTGGGTCTCCAAGCCAAATCCAGGAGAAGTCTGCTATTTGGAATCAATAGGTTTTTTTGGCATTACATTAAACAGAACTGAAAGAAAACAGAAAACATGAATTTCTCTGAGAATGCTATTTCCAAAAACCTTACAAAATAAGGATAGAAAAGAAAAGGAATAGATACACTTTCTGTGAAATAATGTGCAAAAGGAAAACTGAAGGATGAAGGTTCATCTGATTCATGAGAAATAAATATTTGTGCACTGTGGTAAGACATGTCACATAATGCCATCATAACTGCAACAAGCAGATAATCTCAAGAGTGCTTACCATGTGTACAGTAATAATAAATAATAACTGAGTATTTTACATTTATATAGCATCTCTTGTCCCAAAGGATTCTGAAACACTTGACAACTTTAAGCATCCACACAGATTTATACACAGAAAACATTTTTTCCCAATGCTGAAACAGATAACTTTCATAAATGGCAGTTTGTAAGTCAGAAAATGAAGAAAATTATTTAATCTTGATGAATCTAAAGAGAAAATCTCTTCATTCTTTTGCTGTCTTGTAGATCTGCAAGAAGAGGAAGGAGTGAGATCCTGGTCCAATGTTCTTATTCTGGTTTTAGTTGTTCATTTATTATGCAATCTCCATCTGAAGAAACATGATATTCAAAATCTATTGGCATGGTTCTACTCAGTGTGCTCTAGATAACCCTGTTTGAGCAAATGCTTATAGAAGGTGAATCTAAAATTCCCCTTCTAGCCTAATTAATCCTTTGATTCTGTGATTATCCTGCAGAGTTGAAGCAAAAATTTCTTTGGTGGCACATATATACAATTGAGCAATTTTATCATCAAATACCTCCCTGCCTACGTTCTCTTGATCTGTGAGAGATCTCAACAAGGTTTTCAAGCTCTAAAGCATCAGATTGACTATCAATGAGGCATTTTCCTGGTTGTGATGTCAAGTACTCAACCTTAAGGAAAAGAATTCTGTTTGACAGAGGAAAGTGGACTTTTTTTCTTCATAGAAAACTATGAAAAGCCAGCTGCTGGTCTGACAGTCTTACCAGCTAGTAATGATTAGTTGTGGGGACTGTAGACCTGTAGTGCTCTGAAATCTTCAATCTGATGCTTGGGATTACAGAGTATGCCCGTATGCCCACCTGCAGTGTTTGTTCCTTAACCATACTCCAGACCTGGAAATACCATTGTGCAGGAGAACTCAGCAGACTCCAAAGAGCATCGTGTAAGGTCTGTTGCATTACAACCATGAGTTGGTTTAGTGGGAGCTATTGGGAATAGGTGAACGGTTGGACTGGATGATCTTGAAGGTCTTTTCCAACCTTGGTGATTCTATGATTCTATGATTCTATGAGCTTAAGAAAGCTTTAAGATAAATGGACAAAAATTTATGAAGCAAAAATTTATAAAGCTATCTTATATCTGAAGCTGTGAGAGAAGCTGGCAAAAGTTCACATTAGATGCTGAAGTAGTGAGGACGTTTTTATCAACACAAAACTCAGGTGTAAATCCCAAAGAGATGTATCAGTCTAAAGTTCCTCCAAAAAATTGTCTAACTGATTTTAAGTGTGAGGTGGACAAAAACCTGGAAGAACCCAAAACATTTAAGTGCTCAAATAGTTGATTTGGAATAATTTCTAGCAGGTAACCATGAGGTGAGTTTACTATCAAAAGCCTCATCTGAAATCCACAGTTAAGAGAAAACATCAGAGAATTAAAATTTAAACCTTGATAAATAGACACATACACATGCATACACACTATCCTGACATTTAAAGGGCAGTGTTTATCCAGATGCATTTCTGTTTTCCTTCGTAAGTCTTGAAAGTATGATCCACGCTAGTATTAACAACACAAATACAGTCTCTCCTTATTGCTTTGCTTTATTAAGTGCTTTTTTTTTTTTTTTTTTTTTAACTGTGCCAAAGCTCCTGGTGCTGTCCAGGTTAAGTGGATGTTGGAAAAGAGAGAAGCATTAATCTCTATCATTGTGGTGAAATGAGTATCATCCCATTTTAGCTCAGTATTGGGGATATCAGGATAAATTAAATACGTTTTCATATAAATGAGTGACTTCAGCTACAAAGCAGATCTGCATAATTTTACATGCCTGAGCAGTAATTTGGGTACCTGTAAGAGTATGTTGCTGTAGTCAGGTAAGGTCAGCTCTTAAAGCATTACTGAGTTTTTACAGGGGACTAGAACCTGAAATGATGATGAATGTCCAAATTGTAAGAAATCATCCTCCTGAACAGTAGAGCTCAGATCATGCCAAGTCTTCTATCACCCTCTCACATGATATGAACTAACTGGAACAGTCACATTCTGGGAAATGGCAAACCTGCAGCCATAACCATCACAGATCAAGTTCAGTACCTAGAAATGGACAGTTTGCTCTACCCTGCTTTGATCTCTGTGTCTCAAATTGAATTCCACGCAGTGACAAAGGCAGAAGAAGTGCTATGGCATGATTTGGAAGAAGGGAGACAAAAAGCCAGAAATATGGAGAGATTTTTTTCCCCATCTTTTTTCAGTGTTAATTAGAATACTAAATTTATGTTTTCAGTCTTTGATGGCTATGAACTCTGAACGCACAGAAAATAAAGGACATATTAATTGAGTAGAGCAGAGAGCCCTTGCAGAGTTCTTATGTGGACAGGCCCCTCAAGCATACCACTTTTCTCAGCTACAGACTTGAATAAAGTAGAAATGTTTCCACAGGCACTAGAAATGCTATTAGTGTTAACAGCAGTGCAAAAACTGGCATTTCTAGCAGGAATCATCACATTGCTTTGTTTTTGGCACATTAATGCCTAGCTGTGTACCAAATCTAACTTCAAAAAAAGGGAATGTGTGTACAGTATGAACACCCAGCTAGGTTTGGCTTTGCATGGTGATGGTACTAAAAGACCTGTCAAGATTGTTCTGTTCCCGGAGGCAATGGATGTGCTGTACATAAAAAACAGTGCTCTGGGTTGCTTTGCGTGTATCTCAGCTACTCTAGAAGTACAACTGGAAGTGAATCAGCTCTGCATTCTTCTCGCCAGTGTTCACCATTCTGACAATGTGTTAGAGAAACTTAGTTTTTAGAGTATATCCCTGTTTTCAGCAAGTAAGGATGTTTTATATGGTATCAGAAAACAAGTAATAATCATTGGTTAGTCCAATATGAAGATTCTAAAACCCAGGGATAATGTGCTGAGTAGCATCAGAAGACACCACTTACTCTGCATGTACAGAAAGATTTATCCTCAGTTAAGAAACAAGAAACCCAAGAAAAGAGTGAGTTGAACAGAACCACACACAGTTAAAATATATGTGTTACAGCAATTACTATACTCTGATAATCACATCTTCCAGATAACCTGACATGGAATCAGAAAAGGAATTTTACAATCAATCTGCTTTAAAAAAAAAAAAAAAAATATATATATATATATATATATATATACACTCTTATTGATGAGTTATGGGAATCAAAAAAATAAGAAAAAAAAATCCTGGCATAAGGTACTTTGATATAAAGAAGGGTATGACTACATGCCTTTCTGGCATTTAAAAAATGCAAGGACAAAGAGGGTCTGTAGGTTGGATTCACTCCATACAACCATGCAACAACTGAATGAGGTTCACACCCCAACCAGGAATCAAATGCAAACAGGAAAATGAGAATTCCTCAATCAATCTGTAAATAAGAGTACTGCAACTGTGTATGACTCTCGTTAAAAAGAAGGTGAAGGTAAATCCTCTTTGGATCACATTCACTTGTGATGCCAAAATGAGAGTAAAGGTACACTTTAGTAGACAGAAACAAAATATTCCAATTTTTAGAGATGTGGGAATAGTGGTCTCCATCCCTTTGCACACAGCAAAGTATTATATACTCCTGGAAGAAACAGTCAACAGGAGCGATCTCTTTCATGTTTTGGAACTGAAAATAAATCCTAAGGGCACATACAATTAACTCAAAAGGTTCTTGTCAAAAGGAGACCTTCAGGGTTTAATCTGAAAACATGAAGGACAACAAACAAGGGAAATCACGTAAGGTCCTGATAGCATTTTATGTAAAGTTGCATGGGAGATCCTCAAGTGAGAATGACAGGCTTTAGGAGGAGTTACTTTGTATAATTAAAAAGTCTCAGTAAGATTCTACTCGGAGAAAAAAAGATATCAGTTCCCAGTTTTAAATCCAACTTTCCCAAAAGTTTAGCTGATAATCATTTTACCATCACCTTCAGTAGATTATTTCACACATCTGACTTTGCTTTCTTCCTGACTTCTAGAAACTGTTCTGCTCAGAATGATCCCTTTTGCCTTAGTCCTAATTTCTTTCGAGGTGGATTGATTTTTTTTAATTCAGTTGTGCTCCAAAGTTTGGTGCAACCTTTAAAGATTACATTTTCTGCAACAGCAGGGAGATGCACCACTGAGGGAAGAGGCATTTGAGTTCAGTTATTCTAAACTTAAAATAACAAAAATTACACAGGAAAGCGCCCAAAGAGAAGAGTTTGTAGATTCACAGCAGGGCTCCCAGAGACTGCTGGATAAGATGTCAGTGTGAAAGGAAGAGCTGAAGCAGTGGGGACCTCATCAGAAAGTGAAAGTCTGCTTCCTGGCTCAGTGAAACATATAATCATCTCCTGTTTGTTAAAACAATACAGAGAAAAATAGATCTGGGAAATCAGATTTACTGCAGCTCCCTTATGTCGGAAACATGGCAATAAGCCTGCTGTGAGATGCTGTGCTGCTCAGCCATGGTAAACTGAACACAGATCCAGACTCTAATATTTGATGACCAATTTGGTGCTTGTTTTTTTTTTCTTTTTACTTTTCTTTGCTTTATTGTACTTTCATGATATTTCTCAGACCAATCCATATTCTTTACACAGAACCATAATGCCTGAGGCTTGTACCTCTCTGACCCCTCTTGGTGTAATCATAAATCTTGACTTTACTTGTCTTCCCTCTGCTTTAAGTTGTCTTTTGTGTCACATTCACTTCACATTCTCAAATACCTCCTGCAAGCTTGGAGGGGATGAGATTTTTTGCTGTTGTTTTTTTCTCCTCTCTATCCACTACTGTGAGCTGTGGATTTCCTGATCCTGCTGGCATTACAAAGAAATGGGTTAGAAAACTGCTGAGAGACAGTGGCTGTGCCTGGCAGAGGAGAGCTCTTCATGAGTCTGGTGACCCTCCACCCCTGCAAAGGGTCCTTTCCTTCCCTTGTAGTAAGCTCCTGTGTTGTGCCAGCAGCAGGTACAAGAGGGCACCTCTAGAACTCCTCACACAGTGCACTGGTGCTCAGAGAAGAGTTTTTGCTGGAAGACCTTTAAGTTCAAATATGTTTTCCAGGCTTTCCTACACAGCACCTTATTGGGCTCCCTTGCTATTTCTCTCACAGGAGAACATTAGATTCAACAAATCGAAGTGCCAGGTCTTGCACCAGGGTCAGGGCAACTCCCACTGTCAGTACAAGCTGGGGGATGAAAGGATTAAGCACAACTGTGTCAAAAAGAACGTGGGGCTACTGGTGGATGGCAAGCTGGACATGAGCCAGCAATCACAGAATCATAGAATTGCTCAGGCCGGAAAAGACCTGAAAGATCACTGAGTTCAACCATGACTTAACCATACTATCCTAACTCTAACAACCCTCCACTAAATCATGTCCTTGAGCACCACATCCAAATGGTTTTCAAACACATCCAGGGATGGTGACTCAACCACCTCCCTGGGGAGCCTATTCCAATACTTAACAATCCTTCTGTAAAGAAGTTTTTCCTGACATCCAACCTAAACTTACCCTGGCACAACTTGAGGCCATTTCCCCTCGTCCTGTCACCAGTGAGAAGAGACCAACCCAGCTCTCACTGTAAGCACCTTTCAGATATTGGAAGAGAGCAATAAGGTCTCCCCTCAGCCTCCTTTCCCCGGACTAAACAGCCCCAGTTCCTTCAGTAATTCTGTAGGGCATATTCTCCAAGCAGTATGCCCTCACAGCCCAGAAAGCCAAACACATTGGGGCTGCATCAAAATAAGTGTGGCCAGCAAGGTGAGGGAGGTGATCCTGCCCCTCTGCTCTGTGCTGGTGAGGCCTCAGCTGGTGAACTGTGTCCAGAACTGTGTCCTCATTACAGGAGAGACAGACCTATTGAAATGCATTCAGAGGAGGGCCACAAAAATCCAAGGGATTGAACACCTTTCCTATGAAGAAAGGTTGTGAGAGCTGGGGCTGTTCAGTCTGGAGAAGGGAAGGCTGAAGGGAGACCTGAGTGCAGCCTTTCAGTATCTAAAGACAAGCTATAAGAAATGAGACAGACTCTTTAAGAGGATCTGTTGTTAAATGGACAAGAAGAAATAGTTTTAAACTAAAAGAGGGGAGATTTAGACTGGCTGTAAGGAAGAAGGTTTTTACAGTGAGGGTGGTGAGGCACTGAAACAGGTTGCCCACAGAGGTGGTGGATGCTCCGTCATTGGAGACATCAAAGGTCAGGCTGGACAGGACTCTGAGCAACCTGCTGTAGCTGTAGATGTATCCATTCACTGCAGGGGATTTGGACTAGATGAACTTTAAGCATCCCTTCTAATTCAAATAATTCTATGATTCTATGATTCTCTGCAAAGCGGCCAGAGGCACCTTCTGCTCACAGGCACGGACTGAGAAGTCCTAAAATTCTGAATTCTGTATGGCACATCAGCATTTACTACCTCTTCAATTAAATGGCTTGCTTGCTTGTTTTGTTTGTTCATCTAAATCTCACTGTTGGATATTAAACATCATTTGCAGCAACCGCACAAAATAAGAACACACGGGTTTTAGAAAGTGAAAATTACTGTGAGTAAGGAGTGACAGATTGTTATTTGTGTTCTATTATAATTAATTACTTTGCACAGCTGGAAACCATGTTACAAGTCTTAGGTGTTTGCAGGAATGAATGGTCTTGTAAAATGTAGCTGGCAGCTAAATCCATTCTTGTCATCCGCGCTCGTTTTTGGTGTTCTCAGCACAGGATAGATGTGCCTGCCAAAGGCTCTCATAGACCCATTAGGGTCTGGAGTGGCTGTGCTCTTAAACAGACATTTTATTTTTCTCTGCCCTTTGAGTCACAGTAGTTACAGGCATCTAGGAAATGCTCGATACACACAAACAGTAGGACTAGTCAGATAACCAGGCCTTGCACAAAAACAGCTCATTATATATATTGATAATTATATGTCATAATTATTTTGAAATACAGTTATTTCTCAGATCCATTTCTTAGCCTGCTGATACTATTGAGGACCTCACATGGCTGTTCATGTACAGAATCATTAAATTTCCATTTTGGTCTGTGAAGGAATGACGAAAAGAGATGCAAACTTTAATGAAATTATTTTTCCTGCTGTTGAATGCTTTCAGTTTCATGAAGCCGTATGACAAGAAACCCTCACTACAAGAAAGACTTTGAGGCCATGAAGCATGTCCAGAGGACAGTGAAGCTGTGAAGGGTCTGGAGCACAAGTCCTACAGGGAGTGGCTGAGGAAAGAGGGATTGCTCAGTCTGGAGAAGAAGAGGCTCAGGGGAGATTTTCTCTCTCTGTACAACTCCTTGAAGGAGGTCATAGGCTTCTTCTCCCAGGTAACAGCAATAGGATGAGAGGTAATGGCCTTAAGTTATACCAGGGTAGGCTCAGTTTGGATGTTTGGAAAAATTCATTCTCAGAACAAGTGGTGAGGTATTGGAACAGGCTGCCCAGGGAGGTGGTGGAGTCACTATCCCTGGTGGGATGGTTCAAGAAAAGAGGAGATGTGGCACTGAAGGGACATGGTCTACAGAAGTCACAGTTGATGGTTGGACTAGATGATCTTATTCGTCTTTCCAACCTTAAAGATTCTATGACTATGAATCTGAAGCATCAGATATCTCACATAGGAATGTCAGTATTAGATGGGTGATGTGCAGCACTTGAAAAACTGCACATAGACACTGGGACACTAGTAGTGGTAAGGCTGGCATGGCCAACGTGCCTGGCAGCCAGTGGAGACAGCAAGAAAAAAAAGGTCTGGGAAGGCAGTAGGCTCTGAACATCCTGATACCCACTACAGGAGAATGCAACTCCTACAGCTGGTTTAGGGTGTGCGAGATGTTACTGCTGCTAAAACCAGAGGGCAACAAGATTATTCTTAGCACATTTTGTTATTTTCTGCCAAAATGCAGAGTATCTAGGATTGATTTTTCAATCAAAAACTATAAACAGAAATGTGGTACAGCTACCAATCACCTGGGAAGGAACTGCACAAAGTCTTTTTATTAATGCGGACTTGACTAACATTACATCAGGTAGTCAATCAATGATGAGTATATTTTTCCTCCCATGATAACTATTTTCCTATTTAGGGATCCCTCTTCTAAGCAGAGTTTTATAAGTGCTGGGGAGAGGGTCATGCTTAATCTCCTTGAGTCTCAGAGTCTCAGAGTATCGATGACTGAAATGGAAGTAGGCGTTGTATGAAACAGGGAGAAGTTAAATTATACAAAGGAATTAGATTACAGTCAGAACTTTCCAAAATATATCTGAATTTAGACTACGATAATTAATTGCTGATATAGCTTTGCTGTACAACTGAAAATGCAGTGACTTTCTCTAGGATTGAACTCTAGTTTGGATTATTGTTATCTCCCTGGAGACAGGCTTCTGGCTCAAGACCATAAAAAGTTCTATCAGGTTGTGAAAACAAGGCTACCTTGAAAAAAAAAAAAAAAACCCTACCAAGAAAATAACATTAAATACATGGTTTTTTTGCAGTTGTCACAAAACTTCATGCAGACCTTTAAAATTAAAGGCCATCAAAAGTTATGCTGCATGTACAAGTGGAGACACAAATGATAGCTTTTGACAGCCCATACAGATAGTGTGGGAAGACTTTTTGTGCCAAGTGAAGTATGAGTCATTGGGAAAATAGAAACACAGTATACTGAAGAAGTGTTATCAAACGAAATCCACTGTGGAAAGCAAAAGTAGTGAGAGCAGTCAGTGTCATGAAACCTTGAATGCTTTAGTACTTGAAAATAAGATGATCAACCAAGACTTGCATGTTCAAACACACTGAAGAACGTGATCCTACATGATACCAAGTGAAAGCATACAAACATCTCTGAGTACTATGCATTGTAACTCAATCTCAGTCAAAAGAGAGAAAAGAACTATTTTTCTCTGGATTTTGATTCAAATGAAATAAAAGAAAACCCTTGGTATAGAATCATAGAATCATTAAGGTTGGAATGACTACTAAGATAGTCTAGTCCAACCATCTACACTAACATACCCATTAAACCATGTCCCAGAGTTCCACATTTCTTGAACACCTCCAGGGACGGTGACTCCACCACCTCCCTGGTCAGCCCATTCCAGCTCCCAGTGACTCCTTCTGAGAGAAAATTTTTCTTAAATACAACCTGAACCTCCTCTGGCATAACTTAAGGCCATTATCTCCGGTCTTATCTCTGTTACCTGGAGGAAGAGGCCAACCTCCATCTCACTACAACATCCTTTCAGAGAATTGTAGAGAATGATAAGGTCTCCCCTGACCATCCTCTTTTCCAGGCTAAATGAACCTTTTGGAGAATATCTGGCTGAAGAAAAAATATTATTTTATATAAAATTAATATTTAAATAAGAAAAAAAGGTCAAGTGCAGTGAGATTTGCTGATCCAGTTCACTACACAAAGACGAGTTCACAGTGCTTTTGATTAGTTGTATTTTATAGAAAGTACTTATCCACTGAAAATGTTATCTCTAATTTTAGTTAAGTATTTAAATATTATGTAGCTACACTTACTTCAAGAATTCTGGACAGCGGTAGTGTCAAATGCACCAGTTTGAATACACCTATCCTGAAATGTTCAGAGATTCATATATTTCCTAGAAAATATCTAGAGGTCTAGAAGGGTGGCTGTAATAGGCATGAGTAAATCTAATCAGGATTGTTAGTGTAATTTAATCTGAATAGACACATTTACAGGGTCTTTAGGTATATGGTGCCTTTCATTTTCATCCACAAGCCCAAATAGCTCACAGGAGTTCTTGAAGGGATGTACAAGTATCATATCCCAAATATCCCAAACCCAGAGTTTATTAAAGTTGCATGTGTTGGCTGGAGTGGGATATGAGAAAGGAGACTGGCAGGTGGCTCAAACTGCTTGAACAGAGGGAGCCAGGATAACCTCTGAGAAGAGCTCTTCCAAGAGATAAGACAAAAATATCTGCACATCGGCTGACCCTTTAATTGGTAGTGTTTCATAGATCCACGTTACATTGAGTACCTACTTGGAGCCTCTTGTGTGGACAAATTAGCACAGAAAAAGTGTCTATGTAAGGAAAGTTCTGAATAACATCACTGAAGAAATCCAGTAACTATAAAAATTTACAAAGAAAAAACAAGAAGGCAAAATTTTGGTGAACGTAATCTGTAAGGCAGTGTGACAGATCTGCTCTATAAGAAGCAAAGAGTCCTAACTGACAGCCTGTAGAGGAGAGAAGATTTCCAGCATGAGGCTTCACTGGCTTACTTTCCCATTTGCCTTCACCAGTTTACCAGCACCCTCCTGCTCAGCCCAAATACAGGCAATGCTTTCAGAGCTTTTATTTTTCCTACGTTCAGATCTAGCTGTGATGAGCCCATATGTAAGAGCTGCCCTGTCTCTGGGAAGAGAAGATATCAGAGAAGATAAGAAACATTATCAGCTTCTGTGCTGAAAGCTCTAAGGAGTCTGAGAGTTGGCTGGAGCTGTGGCACCTCTGAGCTCTGCCCCAGCTTCCTTGGGTGCTGCAGCAGCCAGCTTGGCATTCAGTGCATGGTGCCTCTGGAGCTTCCAAAACAAGAAGTAAAAGGGAATAGGTGGAGGCAGAGAACATCCTGTAGCTACAGTAATAATGGCTCTGGGCAGACAGGACAGGACCTGATTTTGGCAGTGGGAATTACAGAAATCTGAACAAACCTTTTAGCTTCTTCCTACCCAATACTGAACTCCTGTATGTGTTCAGCTCCACATGAAGAAACCAGGCTCCATGGTCCTGACCCAGTCTGCTTGCTAAAGGAAAAATTACACTTCTTCTCAAACAAAGCAGGAAAGAGAACAGCAGTAAAGGCAAATGAAGCATTTCCTCCTTTATGTTTAGTATAGGGAGGAGAAGTAAAAGATCAAACACATAACCGAGGGAATCTGGTGGGGAAAAGGCTCTTCAAACCATCACTGGAAATCTGAATTCTGCTAGAAGAGACCTGCAGCAACAGCTGCTTCATTGCTTATCTTATTTTTGAAAGGGCTAAAAGAGCCTGCCAAGGATGTGGCAGAAGATTCACTGTAATGACTTGAAGCAGAGGGAAATCTTGCTTTTTCCTGTGAGTGACAGGTTAAAGGCATGACAGAAAAGAGCTTTTATTTTCCTTAGATGTTCCCCATTACAGTCTGACATTCGTGCCCCAGGCTAATATTTTGCACATAGAAACTGATAAATCTGAACTCTGACTGCAGTATAACATGCTGATCAGGTATTCAGTACTGATGTGATTACTTAGCTCACTGCTGCCTATAAAAACAAAACAAAACAAAACAAAAAAAACTAATTGAAATCAATGAAAACTTTTACCTGGAGGTCCATGTTTTAGCAGAGCATGAAAATGAAACAAACCTCTCAATAACACTGCTTTGTTTTTCCATTTATCTTTGCAGAAATCTTGGAGTATCATGAATGCAACACTAACTTCAGAATATTTACAATACACCTCACCAAAGTTTAAGTCGGCCCAGTAGGAATACTGGTATAGTTAACAATTTCTTCATTTCTCAAACTGTTGTGGATTACTCTTTTGTTCCTTAGTTACAAGAAGAAAAGTAATTTTAGTCTAATATCAGTGTTAAATTCTGGATAAGTTTTCTCATAACATAGCTCTTAGACTTGTTGTCCTGACATTCATGCATGACTTTTCAGCTTAAAAAAGTGATTGTCTCTTCCTGGAAAACACCCAAACAATGTCGTTAAAGACATGAAAAGGAAGAAAGTCTAGAATCTGAGCTGAGATCTTATGAGCTTTCTCTTCACAACCAGCATTTCTATTAGGTGTTTCTCAAGTCATGAAAGATCTGGAGTCTGGAGTCCCAAGGCATGCTTTGAGCTCATGCATCTGGCTCCTGTTTGTTTTCTCCTCTCTCTTTAAATTATCAAAATTAAAATGGCTTAGGAAGGGACCTTAAAGATCATCCAGTTCCAACCTCCTGCCAAAGGCAGGACTAGCACCCACCAGATCAGGCTGCCAGGGCCCCATTCAGCCTGGCTTTGAATGCTTTCAGGGATGGGGCACCCACAGCTCCTCTGGGCACACTGCCAGCACCTCACACCTGCGTATACAAGCCCTTCACATACAAGGATGCTGAGAAGAGTTTGCATGGAAGAGTTTTAAAGATGAGATAAGAGCTGGCATGTCTTCTTTGCTTGCCTGCAAAGTCTCTGAAGAGATTGCAGAGCCAGAGGCTTAATGGAAAATTTACTTTTCCATTAAGTTTTGCATATGATCTCTCCCATGACAAAAGCAGACCAATAACTTTTCTTCCTTTCTTGGCTGTAAGCAACCATCTACATGACTGAGAATCAATAACCAGTTTGCAGAGTCTCTGAGTCCTTGTCCATACAGAATTGGCTAGAAGACTGTGCATAGCCCAGGTGATGCAGCTCCGAAGTTCTAATATGGTATGACAGTCTAACATATCTCTAGTTAAAATGTAGAGACAGTACCTCATTAGACAGCTTCTTCTGTCTTCAACATCCTGATTTGCCCACACAGGGTGGCAAAGCAAACTGTAATTTTGTAGAAGCAACTTTCATAAACTAGATTGAGCACAAAGGCTTGTTGCTATCTTGAGCATCCACAAAGTTCCAAGTAACAGATTTTTTATCTCAGTTGCATCAGTGGGCTGTGAAGAAGTAAAACCGATCTTTCATGTTGTGAGACCTGGTCCAACAGAAAGATTTGGTGCGAGAACAGGAATTTTGAGCTTCAGTAGATGTTGACAGGGAGCAGATAGTGCAGATGCATGTATGTATCACTACAGAAGAGCAGCTTTACAGAGAACAACCTGGATGTCTTGGTAGACAGCAGGATGGACATGAGCCAGCAGTGTGTCCTTGTGGTTAAGAAGACAATGGTACCCATGGATGCTCTAAAATAAGTGTGGCCAGCAGTTTGAGGGAGGTTCTCTTCTCCCTCTACTCTTCCCTGATGAGGCCACATCTGGAATACTTTGTCCAGTTCTAGGCTCCCCAGTTCGAAAAATACAGAGCGCTTCTAAACAGAAACCGTTGAAGGGACAAAAGATGATGAGGGTCCAGCAGTATCTCCCTTATGAGGAAGGCTGAGAGACGTGGGGCTGTTCAGTCTGGAGAAGAGGAGACTTAGAGGGGATCTTATCACTATTTATAAATTACTAAAGTGCTGTAATCAAATGGATGTGGGTGGACTCTTTTTGGTGATGTGCAGCAAGAGAACAAGGGGCAATGGGCAGAAACTGGAACACAGGAGATTCCACACTAATACATGAAAGAACTTCTTTACAGTTAGAGTGAGGGAGCACTGGAACAGACTGTCAGCAGAGGTTGTAGAATCTCCTCTCAAAGCATTCAAAACCTCTCTGGGTGCCTACCTGTGTGATGTACTGTGGAGAACCTGCTGTAGTAGGAGGACTGGGTTCAATGATCTCTAGAGGTCCCCTCAAATCCCTACAGTTATGTGAGTCTGTGATGCTGGCATGTTCACAGTGATTTGCATGCTCAAGTACAAAATCTGTTTTGTTTGCTAAAACGCAAATAGACAAAAATATTCATGGCTCCCTTTTGGTTTCCAGTACTCTGTATTAGTTGTCATAAGCACATGCATCTTGGGGAAGCATCTGGAAGCCTCTCTCTGCTCATTTAAGTTTTATATCCATTTAACTACTTCATAGGACTATCAGACTGCAGAGTCCATGAATGTTGCAACAAATTTAAGGTAAAGCAACCTAGTGCTCCATCTGTATATAGCTTTAAAGCAGTTTTGTTCTCTAGTTTTTCCTCAAGCTGTTCTCTACATACTAATGGTGTAATTCTTGAGAGGTAATATAAAATTGGAAGGAAAGAACTATACCACCTAAGGATATCCTTAATATTACCATTTCTTAATATTAAATGTAGAAGTGTTGTGTAAGTATTTGCTGATTCTTCTTGTAATTTGTGATGGTGTATTTTTACTTCTGTGTTATGAATACAAAGTAGTTGAGATCTATACCTTATACCATTGTGAGACGGTGCCATTTGTTGTAGCAGAAGAGAAGCAAGGTTCTGTGTGACTTTTAAGTCTGGAATGTTTAGATATGGAAGCAAAGAATTGAATGGGTTTACACATCTCACATTCGAGAACATTCCATTGTTGCTAAGCACCCTGCATTTTTATAGTAGAAGCACCAGATCTGCAGCAGTTGAGTTCACAGTTTTAAGTTTGAGGAAAAAAAAAAAAAAAAAAAAAAAAAAAAGCCGGAGCTTTTACTCAGAGTACAATTTTTGATGTATTTCTAAAACTCCAGCACTTCGCTGTTAAGGATGCACAATCAAGCTGACAGATAAAGATTGCTTTTGGCTTTAATTCATTATTCTGTCAAGGACTTAGCCATGTCAACCAATTAAAAATTATGTGAGACTACTTGAAAATAATTATTCTTGTTAGTTTTTTACCAATCACTGTGGCAGCAAAGCCTTAAGAGAATAGTAATCTCTGGTCAAAGCTGTCGTTTGTGCTTTTTTTTTTTTTTTTTTTAAATTCTTCACCTCTTTTCCAGCTGTGTATTTTATCTTCCTCTGTTGTTCTTTGAGATACAATACCACCCTTTTATTTATTAGAATTCTACGCCTGTGTTTTGATATGTAGAGATATCCACAGGCTGCGCTAACCTTGCCTCTTGTTGCTGTGTTGCATGAATTATTCAGGAAGCTTAGCTTTTGAAGTGGTCAGTAATTACATAATTCAACTCCCAGATAAAAGAGAGAGAGAGAACATGAAGAGACACCACATAACAGATTTTCTGTCCATCAAGCAGGGCCTTAGTGGATACATTCTAGAGACAATGTGTAATTAAATGAGTATATTTAATGCACTCATTGACATTTTACATTTTTATAGCTCAAGGTTTTCCCCCCGTTGCCTGAAGAGCACTTAGCATCTTTTCTCCCTTATCCACCTGTCTACTCTTTTAACTGTTCTTCTTTCGGGTGTTAGTAAATCCTTAAAATCCTGAAACACAAGAAAAAAGGACAAGTGCTCCCTATTTCTAGTGCTGCAGAATTTAGGGGGGTAGAAATTCTGCCTTTAGTTTTTTTCCTTTTTTAAAATCTGAGTTCAGCACTATGCAAACTTGGCTTAGATTGCTTTTCTCTGGAAATATTGCCTTAGATTTATCTACACCAAAGCTCATCTACCAACATTTTTACCATTCAGTTACGTGAAGTCCTGCTCAGGACAATTTCTCATTGTTGATGCAGCTTTTGGTTACCAGAAAAAAAACAACACCTATGAATTTGTGCTCTGCACTACTTACACTTTAACCAACATGGAATCCGTATGGGGACTTTCTATCAAATTTCATCGGAACTTTATGATTTTAATAAGGTTTTACAACTGAATCTTGTTGAAGGCCTTCTGAAAATCCAATTTTCTGGTTTCCCTTCACTCATGTGCTTGCTGAAAACCTCTTAGAGAAGCAACAGGCTGGTGAGGAAGATAAGCTCTGCAGACACCTTCCCAGCAGGCTGAGCACTCCATGATCTTCATTCTTCTTTCCTTCTGACTCAGTCATCTTTCTGGTGATAAGACTTTCCCCTGTGAATAAGCATAAAACTGAAAAGATTAGTAGTTCTGTTTGGTCTAGTACTTCTTACATCTAGCTAAAATGTGTGTCTACTCTGATTTATCTGCTATCAAGAATCGTTGTGTACAGAAAATTCCCCAGAATCTTTCACAATTGAGACCAAATTAAATAGTTTATCAAGGTTCTCTGCCTTAGCCTTATCAGTTTTCAGTGCCCTTTTGCACCCTGGTCATCAGGCAAGCTCACTAATTTCCAAACTGCTGTTCTGTTTTATAACATAAAGATCTCAGTTTAAGCATCATTTGCAATGTGCTTTTCAAATTTATTTTTTTAGTTCTCTTGATTTACTTCTTTCTTCTGACATTCCATAGCTACTCTTTTCTGTTCATTTGGTTAGATTTATCATTTTTAAATACCGATCTTTTCAATGAGAGAGCCTCCTTACATTTCCTATGCAGCTATTCAGCACTCCAGTCAGACTTTTTGATTTGTGTTTGAGAGTTCAACCTGAGCTTCTAAAAATACTCTTCAACAGATATCAGACTGTTTGAAGGTGTTTTTCTTGGTAGACTTTTATTTAGTTTCTTGTTTATTTGTTCGACTAATTGCCTCATTCTTACATAAGTCAGATTCTTGAAACTGAATGTTCTTGGCCTTGGCTGTGTCTGTCTTTGCCTGGTGGAATATCTAACCATACTGTGATCACTCTTATGGACTGCCTCTCGCTTTATTTGCCTTAAAGTAGTTCTTGTGCAACATTTAGGTTGCATTCAAAATGGCATGCTTTCTTGAGTATGCTAAGATTAATAGTTCTACGAAGCAGTGATTTATTGAATTGAAAAAGAGTCCAGTGGAGGGACACAAAGATGGTGAAGGGCCTGGAGCATCTCTCCTATGAAGAAAGGCTGAGTGAACTGGGTCTGTTCAGCCTTGAGAAAAGAAGACTGAGAGGGGACCTGATCCAGGTCTATAAATATCTAAGGTGTGGGGGGCAGAATGGCGAGGCCAGGCTGTTCTCAGTGGTGAGTGGAGACAGGACAAGGGGAAACGGCTGGAAACTGCAGCATAGGAAGTTCCGCACAAATGTGTGCAAGAACTTCTTTACAGTGAGGGTGACGGAGCACTGGAACAGGCTGCCCAGGGAGGTGGTGGAGTCTCCTTCTCTGGAGATGTTCAAGACCTGCCTGGATGCCTACCTGTGCGACCTGCTGTAGGGAACCTGCTTTGGCCGGGGGGTTGGACTCGATGATCTCTGGAGCTCCCTTCCAACCCCTACAATTCTGTGATTCTGTGATTGAATCCAAAAATTTTATCACCTTAATAAACTTTTATCTGGTCTGCATACAAATCATAGAGAACTCCCACTATTACCATTTGCTCTAAATCTGCTGAACAAAATCTAGAGTTTAAAAGATCTGTTTTCAGTAAGAAAAAAACCTACAGAGGTCATGAATCCTAATCTCTGTATATAAGAACTAGAATCTCCTAACTGCATGATTGCCCATTCATACGTAGGTTGCAGATGTGGAAGAAACATCCCGAAACAATGTGAAGTAAATCAGTGTATTGCACCAACAAGTGAAGTTTTCCATCATCTTTGTTACTCTTCTGTAGTTGTGATCTTCCTTTTTGGTATCACACTGTGAAGTAACATACAGAAACAATTTCAATCAGAATGCCAGCATTTCAAAAATGCTTTTCTGAAATAAAGCAGTTCAGTTTATATAATAAAACGTACATCCAAAATTTCGTTCTGTAGTGGAATGACCACTACAAAATGTTTTATTCTGCTATACCATGTTAACAAAAAATGAAAAATACATGTTTAGATTTTTAGTTAAGTGTTGAAATGACACTACTGAATGAGCATGAGAAAAACCACAGTGAAATATTTCTTTTCTATTTTAGATTTTGAGACAAAACATCTTTCCTCCGAAAAGTGTAGCTAGATCAGCATCTATGATCATGATGTGCTCTTCCAAGAACCTTTTAAATCATATCTAATGAGCTCTTCATACAAATTTTTTTTTGTATCTGTAATACTGAAAGTATGCCAGTATGGCTATCTCCATGTAGACTCTGCATTCAGATTTTTTTGTATTTAAGAGTGGTCCCTTAATGCTGGAGGTATCTAGGAGAACTGGAAACAACTGTTAGTTTGGTGGAGTAGTCTTTTGTGTCTATCAAGTGTATGTACTCCTGTGCATTTCCTACACAATTAACAATGTCCCCTAGAAAGTCATGTTTTGATTTTGTGATAGCTGAAATAATTTCAAGAAGTTGCAAATATAATAAGGGCCACTAAGATGATCAAGAGGGCTGGAGCACCTCTCCTATGAGGAAAGGTTGAGGGAACTGGGATTGTTTAGCTTAGAGAAGAGAAGGCTCCAGAGAGACCTCATTGTGGCCTTCCAGTACTTGACAAGAGCATAAAAACAGGAGGGGGAACGGCTGTTTACGTGAGTTGATAGTGACAGGACAAGGGGAAATGGTTTTAAAATGAGACAGGGGAGGTTTAGGTTAGATATTAGGAGGAAGTTTTTCACACAGAGGGTGGTGATGCACTGGAACAGGTTGCCCAAGGAGGCTGTGGATGCCCCATCCCTGGAGGCATTCAAGGCCAGGCTGGATGTGGCTCTGGGCAGCCTGGTCTGCTGGTTGGAGACCCTGCACATAGCAGGGGAGGTTGAAACTAGATTATCACTGTGGTCCTTTTCAACCCAGTCCATTCTATGATTCTATGAAATGTAGTTGAGAAATCTTTATTTCAGAATGAAGAATAAAGAGAACAAAGCTGTGAATGATATGCCATCAGTCGACTTAGAGGGTCCTCCTTATTTCCCACAGTAAATAGTTCTAAGCCGGACATTATAAATAAGCTTCTTGGCAGAAACATTTTGGTAATCAGTCATCAGAAATGTTACTTTTGGAACAGCTGCTGTGTTTATTGGGCTGTCATCTCACTTGCAGCTACTCACTCATTAACCAGATACTTTAATCAAAACTCAGCATTCTCCTTTTCAATTAAAAAGAGGTTTTATGGTTTACTGACAAGATCACTTAGTCACTTGAAACATCACTTAGATCATCCTGAAATGTAAGTTTCCGGGACAGTTTTTAACAGAAGGTTTCTTTTGTCTGATCATCTGTATTTTAAATTACTCCAATTGGAGAAAATGACTCTTCATCTCAAACTGTCCCTAAAGCAGTTCAAAGGAGTCCCTGTGGTACATTCGTGCCCTTAGGGCAACATGTTAATATGAATTTAAGAATATTGTAGAGGCTCAGTGACTTTTCAAAAGGTCAGGCAAACCTTCTTCTGTTCTTTTTGCAACAAAAAAAAAAAAGAAAGAATATTTCAGTGCATTAAATCTTGGTGCGATACGGAAAAAAAATGTGATTTATTTCTGTTGAAGTCGGTTCAATCAGACAAAGAACATTGTTCTTGAGTACACTAGTGTGTTTTTTTTTCTCATTTACAATTATAACTCTAGCAAAACTCTAATATTTCTAAATGTTCCTTTCCTATTTGTATCATTTTATAGAAAACTTCCTTGAAAACAGTAGTGGTGCTTTTCTGTCAGAATGGGAGATATGTTCCTGGTGTTGCAGGATAGCTTCTTAGGATCCTATTAATTGCACACTGTTGCTTTCTAGAAATCCTGCTTTAGTGTCAACAACTTACCTCAACTTGCCTATGTTTACCAAGATCTGATAATAAAGAATTCTTAAGAAGCAAATTGCTGACATTATAAACCAATTTCATCATGTGCTATTAGCACTTCCAAGTCTTCTCTAGTTTTTAATCAACAGTTCTTGTTGATACGTATACTAAGGGATATGATTGCATGAGAAAAGGAAGATTTGGTGCACCATAATAATTGCAAGAATATATAATAATAGAGCAGTTGGTCATAATGTAATAAACATCCTAAACTTCTTTGGGTTAGTTTCTGAAATATGTCACCCACTTACAGAAAGACAGATATCCTTAAGACATAATTTTTTTTTCCTTAAGACATGTCTTTTAAAGGAAATTATTTGAAAAAAAATTGCCCAAAAATAGTGGATTCATCTGGAATCTGAATTGCACCCACCTATTCTTCTAACATATCCAGTGCCTTCTCCACAGAGAATCTCTTAAATATCTTTGTGTGTGCAGACCTGGACATGGGATTCCGGAGGTGAATTATCTTCACATTATTCATCTCAAATTCCCATTCTTTGATATAATAAACTAACCAATATTCTATCTCTTAATTGAGATGTTAGGATGAAGTTCCTCTCTTCTGACTCCACATATCCAGTGCTGGTGTCAATGTGTGGGCTAGCCATTTCCCATCATACTCAATGGAAATGCAATCAATACAGTCAGTGGATCCTGAGTAAAATTTGTCTGACCAAAGGTAAACATCTACTCTAAGATGAGAAAAATCATAATCTAGACTCCATTGGTAACATCAGCCAGATACAATAAGGGACTCTAGCATAACTTGCTTGAATGTGCACTTGCATTGCTCTCAGCTACAGGTTCTTAAATGAATTCCCTCACTCCTTTCTGTGTATGCAGTCCACTTGAATCAGCAATGGAGTTTGAAATCCATATATAGAAAATAATTTATGTGAGAAATTCATATTCAAACTTCCCTGTCTGACACATCCAGAGCAAGGATTAAACCTATGCACCAAACCTCAGCTGAATCTAACAGAGTACAAACAGACCCTGTGTTACCAACCAGATATGGGGCTATGGTTCTCGAACTTTAGGATCAGAAGTAGATGTAAATCCATTGTTTTGTAAAAACTGTCCCAATATGTTTCCCTCCTTAGTAATAACCTACACTGCATCTGAGGTATTTTAGCCCCTAAAAAAGAAAGGGCTGAGCTATCTCGCACTTTATGAAGAGGAACATGTAATAAAGATAAGTGGGGAACAACTGAGCAGCTGATCAAATGTAGACATATTTTACCTGATGGTTACACATGAACTCACATGCATGTCACCCAAGCCTCTTTCACTCCATCCATTTCATGCTGAAGTAGAAATCAGGACTACGTCAGGCAATTTTCTCCTTAAATTTACATATTCTTTCTATGGGTTAAAAAAGCAACAGTGACTATGTCACGTAGATATTAAGTACTCACAGTCGTGAAAGATGAGCCCCTCTTAATGAAAACTTTCTGTTCCACATCAACTTACACAAATGTGATGCTATCCAAATCTATTTGCATGTGCTCATGACTTCTAATGAGCTGGGCCAGAGATTAAATTTTTCCTCCTATTGTGGAGTGTTTTGTCCAGAGAGAGGGGATAGGGCACAGATGCTTTTATTTTTTGTTTTTGTTTTTTTTTTTTTAATAGGATCATCTTTTATTCCAGACCATTTAGGAAAGTAACATTTTTTACATTAATTAGTGTTTTTGTTTGTGTTGATGAAAACATTTCATAAATTTCATTTGTATTTATGAAAGCATTTCATGCTGATTTTAACACTATCCCTAGGAACTTGTATTGTTTGCATTAAAAATAATAATAAACCAACAGGAGATCATTCAAAAATAACAGGATCTCTGAGAAATTTCATTGTATTTGGAAAGGGTCACTGCTGAAAGCAGTTTCATTGAGGCTGATTAGATAGAGAATGGGGTGTTTTGCTGATGATATTTTTATTCCAGCAAGCATTATATTAACTATTTAATGTCTGACATACAAAAAAGATGGAGAAAACCAACAATCTTTTTGTTCAATTGGGACTCATTTAACCTGACACTCTCATGTGAGTCCCCATATTCCATCTGCCAATAATCACACAGAGAACCAAAAGCAGCTTTTGGAAGGTTAAGATCTACAGGAGCTATAGGGAAATTTTTTAGAGTCTGTGACTGTCTCACAAATTCTCCATACTGCATGGTCCCACTCTGGGAACTGAAATAAGAACCATGGCAAAGCAGGAGCTCTAGTATTCAATCTATATGTGTGAGTAATCCTTTCTATCCCACCATTAACCCGTATTTGAAGAAGTTCAAGTGAAGCCCCACTTGCCAGCAGTTGCAATGCCTATACCAGCTGCAACCACCCACACACTGCACAGGGAGGTCTTCCTGAGCTTCTTTTAGGGTGAAACTTATGGCTGTATGTATTGAAACACACTGATTTCACTCATGCAGTTAGTCTGCAGTTTGCCTCCCTTATTCTCCATGAAGAATGTAAAGGGAACCGGCCCTTGAAGGTAGTTCTAATGTACCCCATTGCTTTTCTTCAGTAGTACAGAAAGCTCTGCCGTACTTGAAAAACAGAATTTGGGTCATGTGGGCATACCCATGCTAGCTTTAATCTAGTTCCAGTTTGGCTTAACACAGGCTTACATCTTCAGTGTGCTCCCAAATGACAGTATATACCACAGCTACCCTGTTGTTGATGAGAATTGGTGCATGACTATGCATTTTCCAGAATGGATACGTATTTCCAGATAGCTGGATGAATGAGAAGTTCTAATGTAGTTGTGAGAACTTTTCACTACATTAGTTTTCTTGACAGTTTGCTGGGGAGAGTTAACAGTGGACTGGTAAAGAAGGAGAATCCTACAAAGATGTGAGTAGTCTTGGTAAAGAACTTGTCAATATAACATAAAAACTCTGTCACCTAGAGCTGGAAAAAGTCACAGAGATAAGGAATGCTTCCTTTCCATGCCCCATGCTCAAAATGCCTGGGACCAATTCTCTCCTCAGCCAGACAGGTTATACCTGTGGCCAGGTATGCAGCAGGCAGAAGACCATTTTGTTGAGTAACAATTACGGCAATCTGTAGCTGTACAGCAGCTCAAATATTCTGGTATAAGGAGAGAGCATATATAAAAGCATCTGTGAATGAACAAGCTCCTCTGCTGCTGCTTTAAACAGTTATTTAATTTAAACTTGTCTTAATTTAATTCTTCTGCTCTCAAGCTGTCAGCTCCTGTCTCTGCAGTGCCAAAAAGGCCAGCCTTCACTGCCCATTAATCCAATTTATGCTCAAGCACCAGCGCCTTCCTCCCAGGCTGCCCATCATCCAGAGAGGAACTCCTCGTAATAAGCTGCAAAACCTTAATATTTTCATTTTCTGAACGGCTCTTCAGACAAGGTGCTTGTAAAGCAACCCAGCCATAGATAAGGGCACTTTTGTATTTTGTCTGCTGCCTTACATATTCAACATGATGATTTTACATTCTATTATCCTTTCCACTCTATCTCTTTTTACGTGATACAGACAAACTGTGCATAGTATGTAGTATGTACACCAGAGTGATCAAGTCTAATAGCAAATTCCTTGGCTAACCGGCCTGTTTGGTTTGCTCTTTGACTGGCATGATAAGGTCTTGATCCCTTACTAGGATCTCTAGGCGTTCATACAAATTACTTCCAGTATTAATGCCAGGAGTGATTTGGCCTGTGGTTGTCACCAGAAAGGCAGGTAGGCTTACAGCTCTCGGTGGCTGGGTTTTGCTGCAGATTTTCACTTTGTTTTACAAGATCATGTTCTAGTATACTTTAAAGAATGGAAGATGTTACAACAAAGTATGTGGATTTTTTGCAACTGATTTCCTAATCTTTAACTGTTGAAGTGCTGGCTAGGTGAGTGCAGTTGCTCTTGAATTAACCTTAAATAGCTCTAAATAAAGGGGGATAGGCAAGTCAGATGTGATATGTCAATTGAACAGCCTACAGAATGGCTATAGCTCAGGTTTGCTATAAACACAAAGGATTTCAGTACACTTATATCAAATACACATTGTTATAGCCAAGAGCTTAAACTAACATTCCAGAAGTTGCATCAGACCAGCAACTGGATTTTTAATAGCAGCACTTAACCAGATTTCAGCCATGCTGTGTCATAAGTGTCAGTGAGAATGCTGAGGTGTAATTTGTCTCACTGTTTCCTAGTAAGCAAAGTCGAGACAATAATTCTATTAATGGGAGCTGGAACTATGTTTACCACAGTGGCAGAAATAAAAGAGTTCTGTGTATGTATTAGAATGGAAATTAATCAGTGGAAAAACATGGAATAGAAAGTGCTATTCTAAAAATAACAACAAGAAAATGAGCCAATAATTATCTTTTTTTCAAGGCAGCTATTTTGTTAACTGCAGTGTATACACAAGGCATGAATAAGCTTGCAGTTTTCTTGACAAAAAGATAACAGTCAAATAATGCAACATTTTCCCACGCTGTCACGTTCAATACATTAAATTGTGTTACCAGGCATCAACAGAAAGCCTATAGGACTTGGAAATAACTGTAGTGCCATCAAGAGAAAGTATTACACATTAGTTACCCATTTATGCAAGAGTTGATGTCATCTTCACTACTGGAGATAGCAAAGAGTTAAAGGTCTGAGAAGTCGGGCCATGATACAAACATTCTTTTTGTTTGAGGAATTTTCTTGGTGGAGTTTTAGTTCCAAACTTGGACATGATTTGGACAAAGGGCAACAAATTTTATTCACATCTCATCTGTTCATTAAAAATTCAAATTGATCACTGCCTGAAGCAGTACCAAATTCAATAGCTCCCTATTCCATACAATAGTCTTAACCCAATGGTTTCTGTTATCATTCAATTTCAGAACATTAGATCTCAGGGAAAGAAAGGAAAGTTGTAATGTATTTGTATAGCTCAGCATATGAAAATACTGTAAAAATTAAGGCAATATTATTCATAATTTAATAATGTCATTCAGCATAACCATTTGTTGTAAGAAAATGACCCGACAGCGAAGCAACCAAAGCCTGACAAGCGAAACTGCATTAGAAAATAAATCATTTGACAAATACAATCTGCTTTCATTCCTTTTTACTAACTAATCCATACAAATGCTCTGCTGATCTAGATCTTAAAAAGGATACTACTGGCTCCTGACATATATATGGCTGCTAATGCAATGAGAGAAAGGTTATATTTTGCCTGAAGACAAACTAAATCTAGCCTTATTGATATGTATTTGCAGATGCTCTGAAGATCAATGTTAAATTAAATATACATAATTACTAAAGGAATATAAACAGATACTTGAATTTTATATCAGCAAATATCTGAAATAGATTTCTATTCCTTGCTGATTGCTTCTGTGATTTTACAGTCATAAAAAGTGAAGCAGATACTTGTAGCCAGAATAATTAATTTTTTACATTAATAGACTAACAGACTAGGGGAGAACAAAACTAAACTTCACAGAAGAGAAGAGCTGAAGTGTTTTCTCCTGACTGTGAGTTAGGTAGGTCCCATGTTAGAACTGTTCTGGGATTTTAGAAGTACAAAGACACCAAAAGAAAAGCTCAAAGTTATACTGGAAATGAACATGACTGAGATCTTTCCTACAGGCTTGAGACTTGAGAGAGGACAAAGTTGCACTAGGGGGACATTGCAATGAGGCTAAGGCTGGCAATAACATCCAAAGCCTGAGCTTGTGATTGAATTGTATTCACTACACTGAATTATTTTCTCCACTTGCTATCAAACCATGGCAGGTCATGCCACTTCTCCTTCATACAAGCTTAAGCTTTACAAACTCAAGAATAGTCTGATACAAATTTACCCTCTTCCAGTAATAATTATGCCAGAACCAGGGCTGCAGAGTGACAGTTCTACTAATGTAAGTCAGGTATGTGTTTGCACACCATGCAGCCCTCTGGCATGCAGGGCTGTGTTTCTCTACCCTTTGGGCTTGAATGAATCTCGCTCAAACACATTTCTCTTTAGCCTTGGGCTCATTGTCGGTGGGTCATTTATTTTTAGCCAACCACCCTCTGGGTTGGGCTTGGAGTCCGTGCTGGAGCTACCAGCTGCTTTAGCAGCAGCTCAGCTCTCCCCCTTGCTCTGCTTTGTCTCCTGTGAGTGGTATTACACTGATCTAACTGGTGTGGACAGGCTTGTGTGTGTATTGTTTAGAACTAAATCGTTGGAGGGAAAAAACAGGCAGAACCACACCACGCAGTTCTTAGCCACAGGTTTCTTCTGCTTTAAACATGATTTCTCTTTCTTCTTCAAAACAAAGGCTGTCTACACAGCAGTCATATGGCACAAAGCAGAGTCCATATCACCAGTTCCATGGTAAGCACAGTGGGCTGAGGGTGCAAACTCCATTGCAACAGCATTGTGATATTATGGAGGATGGAAGGATCCAAATTGCATCCCTTCTCATCTACTGTTGTATTTCAGAAGTGGTTCCTGGTACAAATTACGCCCTGAAAAATATCCAGGTTTCACCTTGGAAATAGGCTCTTAGAGCAGGATAGGATAGATCTAGGGAGTAATGCAAGAAGCCCACTTGAAAAAGCTGCAGTTGAGGCTAAAACTTGCAGTTTCACCATTTTTTAAAACTATATAAATAACAAGATAAAGTCATCATATTCTGTTCCAGATTGGGTGTATGTTTCACATCACATTAAGGATGCATGCTCCATTCTACCATATGTGCATGTTCATTATTATCAAAGGATGGAGTCTCAGTGCACTCACACGTGCTGCACATTGATCATAGAGTCTATGCTGATCCATTTCTGATTTGCAAGGCTTTGTAGGTTTTCTTCTGTTCCTCAGAACTGTGATGTGATTCAAGACTATACAGGATTAAATGAATTCTATGAAGGTGTTGCCTATTTTGTTTTGGTTGTTTGCTTTTGTGTGTGTGTGTTTTGTTCTTTCTTTCTTTGTTTTGAATCGTCAGAGCTAAATTACACCTTTGTCACCTTCAATTACTGAAGAGGAAGCCATACAGAGACCTTTTTTTCTGTAGGAATTTCTCATAGGGAGACAACAAGATCAGACAGGGAAATCTAGTGGGATATCCTGGGCTGGGGGATTTAAGGGAAAATCACAGCCAGTATCTTACAGCCCAGAACATTTTCATGAAATACCTGAGAAAACGCAAAGCATTATACTGAGAAGTCATCAAGTCACAAGACATTTGCTCAGACTGCATGCTTCAGCACCACAGGAAGCATAACAGAGCCACCTCTCACGTGTTAGTATTTTGCCCTCCAATATTCTTTGAAGTATTCTATCTTCCTGCCAAGGTGCTTCATGTCGAATACAGCACCACAGAATGACTTCCCCCTTAGGGAAGCTCTTAAAAATAGAATATGCATATTACACAGACCCCGCATTAAACATATATATTATATCATTTCAGTTCTTTGGGTCATTTTGTTTGTCAAGGTATCATTGAAAGCACAAGTCATATCTGATATAGGAAACTCCACAGTTTTTTCCTTTCAGTAGATAAAAGTCTGCCTCTACTTTTTCCCATGAGATTTGAGAATAATCAGCCTCATGTTTTCCATGTGAGCGTTTGCCAGAGAAAATGACCTCTAGACAGGATTATTCATAGGAAGTGTGTACAGTTCATACAAGAATATTAGCAAGACCATGTCTGTATAGTCACTTGCTAAATCATGGAGACAAAGAGGAAAGACAGCATGAACATTTCTTAATTTACTAATAACTCAAGATATCGCCATTCCAGGTATTCCCTTTCTTATCCATCCTTTGGAAAACAGGTCCTTGATCTAAGAAAATCAAAACACTATTATTAGCCATTTTTCTTCTTTTAATGCTTGCCAGCAAAAAAAAAAAAAAAGCAATGGCAACAAGAACACCACTGCCAACACTCACTGAAACTTGGGTCTCCAGTTTTGCCTTATTTTTTTGTTCCAGTGGCCTAGCATAAAATCAAGGAATCATGGAATCATTACAATTGGCAAAAGACATCTAAGATACCTAGTCCAACCATCAGCCCATCACCACCATGCTCACTGAACTATTTCCCTCAGTGCCACATCTATACATTTCTTGAACACCTCCAGGGATGGTGAGTTCACCACTTCTCTGGGAAGCTTGTCGACGCGCCTCACCACTCTTTCTGAGAAGAAATTTTTCATAATATCCAAAGTGAACCTTTCCCAGCACAACTTGAGGCCATTACCTCTCATCCTATTAGATGATGGTAGAGGAAACCAGTTCCCACCTCGCTTCAATTGTACATGCATTTACTTAGCACCAGGAGATTATAGAAGACAGTAAAGGTCCAGAGCATTTCTGCACAAGAAGAATAAAGGACTAATTCAATTTGTTTCCCAGTTAAAACAGGAACGAGATAACTCCATCATAAGAATGGAATATGGCTTGTAATGAATGCACAATTCTTACAATAAAGAACTTATTTGTAAAGTTCCTCTGCTGGGTAAGTTATTTTGTGGAATTCCTCAGATACTGAATATAGATAGGACTGACCTTTTCAGGAACAAAAATTTGAAAGTCTTGCTACATAATCAGGCCTTTCTCATAAAATGCCGTGCCATTAGAAACCAAGGCAAATCAAGTTAAAAAATTATCACATTGACGTCTATTGAGAAAACTAATCAAGTATCACCAAATGAGGCAATGAACCTGGGCAAGATACACTGTGCGGTTCACTACTGCTAAAGAATTCAACTCACATGTGTCTGTGGCAAATAACATCTTCAGATGAAATACATTAATATTTCCCACCAAAAAAAAAAAAAAAGACCACGCATCCACAGTGCAAGGAAGGAAAATAATAAAGTAATGATAAAAAACAACAGAAGGAGATGAAAGTAGATGAAATGTAGGTCCAGACTTTGATCTCTTACTGCATAAAATTATTTACACTATCACTGGTCCCATTGCCTTGGAAAACAGTATTAATGGAGTAAGTTACTTTTCCATATGAATAACTGCAAAAGCTTCTATCAACTTGATTACAGTGTCAAATGCTGATGAATCACAAGGAAAATCTTCCCACTCTATGTTGAAAAACATAGAGTGGGATGCTTGTGATGAAGAAAAGAAATACAAGTTAAGATCACCTGGTATAGTATCTTTATGGATGAATAAATACTTAGGGGTGTATTTTTAATATACATCCATACCTTACAACTCCATTTTTTTGAGACATTTCTTACTATTTCACAATCGTGTGCAGGAGATAAAACTCTAAACAGGACATAACTTTTATGCCATAAAATACTACAAGTAGACTTCAAAGCCATGACCCCAGGTACATGAGTAAATATGCATGAGAAATCTGTCTCCAGGCAACATTAGGGCAGAAAATAGCAGGAAATAATAGATCACTGAACACACTTGTGAAATTGTCTGTCTGGAGCACTTGAAGCCTAGGAGATACAGCCTGCAAATTGTCTGTACAGTGTCCTCTATTGCACAGAGGTTACTGAATTATAATTAATTAGAGATGAAATGTTTTGTTATAGTTCTAGAATATCCACATCCATGTTGTAGAAGGACAGGAGAACCTACAGTCAGCCAGCTGTTTATCCTTGTGTGATATAATGCACAGTGCTGAGGGTGATACTACTGCTCCTTTGACCTATTTTTCCTCCTCTGACCCTGTTTCCTGACTCTGTCCCTTTCTTCCTAGGTAAGTCCCTGTTTAGATAAAAATTCATGATTCCTTGTAGCTGTCTAGCATATTTGAATGTGTATAGTCATGCTATCCAACATTATTCCTATATTCTGAGGAAGACTAGGCAGTCACAATGAGAGTACGAATTACACGGTACTTTATTAAAAATTCCCTTTAACTTTTTCATGAAGGCAAGCACAGACAAGTTCAAGATATGCTTTAAAATTTAACTTAAACATTAACAGGAGGTAATTCAAAATCAGTTTTCTTCTCTAACTCAAAAAGCAAGTTAAAGCAAACTTATAATTCCCTTCAATTTTAGTCAAGGTTCTTGAAATCAAGAGGAATTTGTTAGCTACTAAATATAAAATAAAATGCTGACCAAGCTGTTTCCGATAAACAAACTAGTAAAAATGAGGTCTTCTAACATTTCCATCAGGAAAATTTCATCCCTTTGAAGAAATTTCAAGTTTCAGTCAAGACCGCTTCTCACAGTTGGTCCCTCTTTCCCAGTCTTATGACCCATTCATACTCAGCCTTTTCTCTCCTTGCTCACCTCTGCCCTTAAGACTATTAACCGGCTACACACAGAAGAGTCAGACTTCTAAAATTTCATATAGCGCTTGAAATATTTACTGAAAAAGAAATATGACATTCATTTTTAACATAAATAATAATCAGGGATTTCATGGCAGTTTAAAGTATGAGCAGAACTGAACTCCCAGGATTTCTCTTCAGTTGCAGTAAATGAGAAATAGTGTGAAAAACTCCTTTGTGTCATTAAATAATAGATGTCCCATGACTGATATTGCATCTATTTTAGCGAGGTTTTTAGAAAATCTTTATTCTGTTCAAGCAGTATCTAAATTGAAAGAGTAACCACATAGTCTTTTTATTTCTTATGATTAATGTCAGTTAATGAAAAGTCCTCATTGAATTATACTTCCTGGAGGGGAAAGTGGAGTCCTTCATTTCACCAGAGCACAGCTAAGAGATGGGCAGAGGTTACTCCAGCTCACACGAATTGGATAGTTCCATGGTGCACAATGCCATGGTGTAATTCCATAGTGGGGTGGATGGATGGTTTCTGCTGGGCTGGGAAGGCTCCTGCCTCTTAGACTGCAGCACTTCCAAGCTGAGTCACCGAGAGCAAATATGAAATTACTTAAACACTGCATGGTTGCCTCTGCGCTCTAAGACATATGACACCTTTATGTACTTTCCACTAAGAGGCTCAAGAGCAGCAGTATATTTATTAAACAACCTGGCAGACACAACAGGGTAGTACACATGAGTTTCTTCAGAAAATTTCCTAGAGCTACCATGGAGCAGGGATCTGCACCTGCCCCAAATGGATTAACTGAATCATAGAATCACAAGGTTGGAAATGACCTGCAACATCATCTAGTCCAACCGTCCTCCCATTACCACTGCTACTACAAGCACTAAACCATATCTCGTATCTCCTCGTCTAGACGCCTCTTGAACACTGCCAGGGACCACGACTCCACCACCTCCCTGGGCAGCCATTCCAGTGCCTGACCACTCTCTGAGAGAAAAAGTTCTTCCTCATGTCTAACCTAAACCTCCTCTGGTACAACTTGCGGCCATTTCCTCGGGTCCTGTTTGTTGCCTGGGAGAAGAGGCCAAACCACTCCTCATCACAGCCTCCCTTCAGGAATTTGTAGAGAGCAACAAGGTCTCCCCTGAGCCTCCTCTTCTCCAGACTGAACAATCCCAGCTCCCTCAGCCGCTCCTCATAAGACTTGTGCTCCAGACCCCTCACCAGTTTTGTTGCCCTTCTCTGGACACTTTCCAGGGTCTCAATGTCTTTTTTGTAGTGAGAGGTCCAAAACTGAACACAGCACTCGAGGTGCGGCCTTACCAGTGCTGAGTAGAGGGGGATGATCACCTCCCTGCTCCTGCTGACCACACTATTTCTAATGCAGGCCAGGATACCGTTGGCTCTCCTGGCCACCTGGGCACACTGCTGGCTCATGTTCAGCTGAGCATCAACCAGCCTTTCCTCTTCACAGTCATCCAGCCACTCATCCCCAAGCCTATAACGCTGCATGGGGTTGTTGTGGCCAAAATGCAAGATCCAGCACTTGGCCTTGTTGAATCTCATCCCATTCACCTCAGCCCAGCAATCCAGCTTATCTAGATCCCTCTGAAGGGCCTCCCTACCCTCAGGCAGATTGACATTACTTCCCAACTTGGTGTCATCTGCAAACTTACTGAGGGTACACTCAATCCCTTCATCTAGGCCATCTAGGTCATCTAGGACAACTGAATGAGGTCTGGATGGGTTTAATGGGGTGGCTGCAAGCAGAGAGCCTGGTTGAGCATATGTGGAAAAGATAGAATGGAAACACAAGGCCTGGAGATGAAGAGATGCATTATACTCAGTAGAGGTTTCTTTCCAGAGTCATCCATAGAGTGCTTGAGTGCTTCCAGCTGTGAATGAGGCAGTGAGGATGATCACTCTCACACAGATCAGAGACCAAGGCTCTGTTATGTTAGCCTTGATAGCTAGTGACAAGAGGAAGATATCTTTCTTCTTTACAAGCCTGACGAGCTAGCTAGCAAGGAACAAAATGAGCTCCACATCCTCCATAAACATGGGGAAATGCCAGCTCTATTGATGGAGTATCTGGTTGTCTTCTACCTCTGAGTCACATTTGGAAAGCAAAAAGCGTATATATCATATCTCAATGAGATAAAAGAAGGACAAAACACTGAAGTACCTCTGAGAAAAACTGCCACTGTTTCCAGTTCCCCTTTAATGATGAGGTTGAATTCATCAAGGCCTTTTGCAATTCTTCAAGCTGGTTCATCCCATTGGTGCCAGTACGGGGCCTTGGCTGAATTTGCTGTGAACTGCCCTCAGGCATAGCCTGAGACCATGATGCTTTTGCTGAAAGATCCCTTCATCTTATACCTTTCAAAAGGTTTTGTGGTCCTGGGCCAGTTAAACCTATTAGTAATCTCAGAACTGAGTTCTTCCAACTGTTCTAGTGGGCTGATCCTCCTCACCACTGTTCCACAATTGCTATTTGCAACTGGACCCGAGCAAAGGAACAGTTATGAAGATGACAGCAATGACACAAATAGAAGCTTTTAGAAAAATTCTTGGTGATGTCATTCTCTCCATTTGGAGGATAAAAGACAGAGATAAAACTACAGCATAATTTATACTTTATGAAGCTTAAAACAATAACTTTCAAAGAAACTTTAGGACACTGATTTGAACTCCAGCTGTGAAAGAGTATGTCTAGAACGTCCAGAGTGATCAGGGTTGCTCTGAAAAGTAATGCCTTCTATTTCATTATGTTGGCCAATGACATCAGAGGTGGATGTTAGCGATATGACAGCAGAGGCTGAACTTTCCAATGTCCTGTTCCATTTTGTTTGCATGCAACAGATGACAGCAAAAGGGCAGTCTGGCAAAATGGTGTCTGACATGGATGTGCATATGAAGCAAAGGTGTGGAATTGAATTTCTCTGTGAGGAATAAGTGGTGTCCATTGACATTCATGGACATTTGCTGTCCATGTTTGTTTATGGAGACCAAACAGTGGATATGGGCACAGTGAGATGACCAGTCACTTCCCTTGGGGCAGATTTTTATGAGCACATCATATAGACTCTTGTTCATTGCTGGCAAAGATGCATAGCTAATGGTATTTACTGTATTGAAAAATACTGCTTTGTAGCTGAGACTTTGCTCTATCAAACAGTATTCTTCTGCTCTTTGTATGTGTTGTAGCTTCCATGGAAATAAACAGAAGGCATTACTTTCAGAGCAATCTTGGGTCCAAGACTTTTGAACATTACACTGCAGAAAATAGGAAGAGAAGGAAAACGCCCTAGGCCTTCCATGTGCTGAATTTTGCCTGGGGGTGTTAAATGTGAAGTTCCCACAGGAATCATCAAAAGTACAGGAATTCCTTTTGGGAATTTTTACTATACAGTCTCAAAAGCCCCCACATCCTACAACATGAGAAGTATGTAACTGAAGTATTTTGGTGATTTGAGCCTTGACATTTGTGACAATTCCCATACTACCTAACTGCTCTCTTACAACATATCTCTTAGATTTTCCCCTGTCATTTGGCCCCAGTGGACTCAGGCAGACAGGGAGAGTGTGTCGGAACCAGAGTGAAGGCTGGAGAAATCCTATAAAACCCTAATACTCAATGTGTGTTGCTCTGACCTAAAGAAGGTTTTGTAACGCAAGAAAAGCAAAGCACCAGGCATGCCTGACAGACTCTCTTATAGAATATTTTTGCTTATACCAACCCATTAACAGAGACAATCATTTCAATCTTTTAAGGCTAACCATGCTGAGAGATTTGTAGGAGCTGTGGTCATCCAAGGAAAAAATGTGTTCTTTTATTGATTGTATCATGGGCTTTGGTACATCTTGATTAATAAAATTCTCTCTTAGTCACTTAGAATAGATCTCACCAAGTTCAGCTCAGAGATATAAAAGACACTGATTGCAAGGCAGATAAACCTCTCATCTAAAAAAGGCAGAGGCACAGATGACTGTAGATAGAATGAATCGTAGTTTGCCCACTGCTGAAACCCAATTTAACATTCTGTAATACAGAAGAAATGTTGTGAAAATGAGAAGGGATGAAAGGTGGGGAGCTGTCATATGTAATGATTTAGTCTCATGGATCAAGAAGCTGCATCTTTTCAATTATATACATCAAACTAAATTTATGCAGCATTACAGCAAACCATTACCCTATAAAAATTAGAGATCCTGAGGCAGACTATCCCTTCTCATAACTGTCTGGTGAAATTAAAAAGGGCTTTGTGTTCCTGGAAAATGCACCTTATCACAGAATCATAGAAACAGAATTGCTTGTGCTGAAAGGAATTCTTAAAGGTCATCTAGTCCAACTCCCTTGCAATGAACAGGGACATCTACAGCTAGATCAGATTGCTCAGAGCCCCATCCAGCCTGACCTTGAATGTCTCCAGGGACAGAACATCCACAACCTCCCTAGCAACCTGTTCCTGTGTCTCACCACCCTTTCTGTAAAAACTTTCTTCCTTTCAACCAGTCTAAATTTCCCCTCTAGCTTGGCACTTTTTGAACCATTTCAATACTAGGTACTGAACTGACAGTAGAATAAAATAAATCAGTGATTAACAAATGGAAATCACTTTGACTGCAACATTCCATAACATTTAATTCTCTTGACCAACATGCTTTAATAACTAAAAATGAGAAACTCTCCTTTTTCCTCTTTCACCCTCCACGTCACCCATCTAATTGTCATCAAGGCTAAATCGTACAACAGAAAAGACTCATCTGCAGTTTCCCTGTGCACCTGTTACCTGATTTCCTGCAACTCAAAGGCAAATCACTTTCTAACTTATTCTGACTGCAGTGAGTTGACCTTCACTGCATATACTCTGACCATAGACATCTACAGGTAGGTATCGATATGTGTCTTATCTGGATCTGGTTTCCACCCTCAGAACTCTCTTTCTTCAGAACAAGCAAGAACTAAGAGAACTAAGACAGGAACGTAAGTCTTACATCTGTTAGAATGAAGTCTAAGAAAAGTGGCTTTTGTTTTTTTCATGGGCAGGAATACTCCTAGGCCCTTCATGCAAGAAGAGAAATCACACCTCAGGGTCTAGAAAAGAGGGAAGGACTACAAGGTCAGAAAGTCACTGCTCACTTCTCAGCTCAGCCACTCCTCTAGTTTCTTCTTTTCCCTTCTGGACTATGTAGGTGGCTTATTGCTCCACAGCCTCTGAAGGACTCTTTCCTCAGGGAACAAAGTCTATGGGATGTCACTATCTCACATCCATCCTCAGTTTGTTTTGGCTCCTTATCCTTTTTTACTGTGTTTGGTACAGCAAATACAAGCTTGATTTTATGGGACACATCCCAGCGTGTAGGTGTTAAGAAAAGGTACTAATTACAAACATTGCCTCCTTAACCTTTTGCCTCAATATCCCCATTTGCCTCAACATCGCCATATGCCAATATTCAATAGAGAGATGTGTCTTCAATATGTAGTAGAGGCTGCTTTTTCCATCTTCTCTCATGATAGAGAATCATGAACTCTGAGTGACTCATAGGAAACTCAACTCCAGCTTCTTCTTTTTGCATATATTCATAATCTCCATCTGTACAATGCTGAATCCCTGTTCAAGGAACATTAAAAGTACCTTTAGATGATTTTTCTATAAAGATACAGTTTTGCTATGTGCATAGCAGCAATCAGTTACACACAAAAGTTAAGTTTAGGAAAGCGAAATATTCATACAGGAGTGGTGCACAGGAAAACGCAAATATGTTCTGATTCATTTATGACACCCTCTTGTTCTCTAGTAGAAAAAAACAAAGAGTTTGTGCTCACTCTGATCAACAGTCTGCAATACATGCAAAAGCAGCAGCTACTTTAGAGAAAATTTACCCATCAGGAATACGTGAAAATACCAAGCAATCTACATCACACTAATGTCTGATAGCCACTGATAGCCATCTGTCATTTTATTTTTGATGGCCTATAAAACATCACAAAATTGCACTGGTAGTTGAACATTTTCCACAATTTCTTCTCGATTCTCATATGTAACTTTGAGCAAACTGGGGGAATAAAAGATCTTCACCATTAACATTCTTGGACAACCCTGGGTGAACATTGTTAGATTTCATAAGACCAGCTGAGGAAAGCAGAACTTTTGTAAACAGATGGAAGAGAGAGACCTTGACTATTCTCATCAAGTCTATATGGATCTGCTCTCTTTTGGAGTCCTTTGAAAGAGTAATGCAGCTACCACTAATTCCACCTGCTGTGGTTTAACCCGGCATGCAGCAGGCAGCTCAGCTCCGCAAAGCCATTTGCTTATTCACCCCCTCTGTGAAATGGGAAAGAAAACTGAAAAGTGAAAAAACTCATGAGTTATGAAAAGGATAGTTTAATAGGAAAGAAAAGGGAAAAAAGGGAAAGGGGAAGTAAAATGGAAAGGAAAGGGGAAGGAAAGGAGGAAGAAAAAGGGAGAGGGAAAGGAAAAGGAAGAAAAAGGGGAAGGGAAAGGAAAAGGTAAAAAGGAAAGGAGAAGGTAAAGTGGAAGGAGAAGGAGAAGGGGAATGGGAAAAGGAAAAACAACAAAACGAAGAAACAAAGCAAGTGATGTGCAGTACAATGGCTCACTGCCCACCGACTGATGCCAGTCAGTCCCCAGGTAGTGATAGCCCCTTCTTGCCAACTCCTCCCATTTCATAGTTCCACATGATGCCCTGTGGTATGGGATATCTTTTTGGACAGTTTGGGTAAGCTGTCCTGATTCTGCCCCCTCTGCTCCCCAGCTACTTACAGGCAGGGCCTGTAACGTCCTTACTGAAATGTCCTTAACTCGGTGTTAGCACTGCTATGCAACAACCAGATACCGGTATCTAAATCGAAAACACAGCACCATACCAGCTGCAGTGAAGAAAACTTAATCTATCCTATCCAAAACCAGGTTACTAATTTGACAGCATCCTTCAGAGTAATCTAAATATTTAGATATATTACATAAACCCAAATTTAGCAAAGTTTTCATATTTTTCTGCTTCTTTTTAGTCAAACTTTTCCAATGGAATTTAGAGAATACCTGAGGCTCTGCAGAACTTGCCCCATACCACCAGGCCAATGAATAATTCAGGAAATCCAGTTTTTGAAGTGGGCACTAATTAGATAGTGTAACTTCCATCTGAAAGGAATGCAGCAGGAAAATAGAGCTCTTTTCTTCTGTTTACACTGGAACCTTGGTGGGGTGAGATACTAGGTGAGAGACAGTGACCTGATGCAGAATGAGCCTGCAAAACACTTCTATTTGTGTTTTGTTTTTCCCAATGTCATGTTGTGATCATGTATGATGATCTCAAGGCATAGTCTGAGTGTAGAGCTGAATATGTGAAGCAACAAATTTCCTCTCAGTGTTTCTGAAGAGTGCACTTTATGAGAAAAGAGAGAAAGAGGTTCACATGCTCACCTGACTCCTGCAATCACCTTGCAGCCACTCTTCATCCCAGGATTCTTACTCCTGCACTTTCCATTAATCTACACTCAAAATGCCATTTTATTTGCTGGCTCCATTATGAGGATGACATACTTTATGAAGCATTGTACTGATGGCTCTAAATTCAAAGGGCTTCCCAGAACTGGAGCTGAAACCAGTCAATTCTATTTTTTTTTCTTTTATGTTGTGCCAGGCCAAAATCCCACAACCAAATAAAATTTTTTTGAACATCGGAGGATGGAATATGAATTTTGTGTCTTGGATTCCTCTCTGAATATTATAGCTTAATTACATTTCATTTCATGCTAGCATTCAGCAACTGTTTACTCTCCAGAATTATGAGCTGTTTCTAGGTTCTGCTGCTGGACTGTACCTCTTATTTATAGATCATGCCAGCATGTAGATTTTTATTCATTAGAAATTCTATTGGAGCACCAATGTTCTGCATTAAAAAACAAGGCCATCTATATGCAAGCTGTAGCTATAGGTAAGTGAAATTATTATATAGCATTTCAATAAAAACAGAGTAAATTAGATTAGCATTAACAGTCTCTTCTTCCATTACTGCTATTAGATGTGGATGTCACTGCATGATAGAATCTAAAACTGCTTATTTGTCTTTGCAGCAAAGCAGACCAAAATTTGCTACTTACTTTACTTCCAAATTCAAGGCACTTTTGCTTTGCTGCTGAATTTAGCCTAATTTCCAGACCCCAGATACTGGGGATCAGCTGAGGGTTACTAATGTCCCACTTTGGGAAGGGGAGGTATTGGATTCCCAAGGGCATTTCATCAGAAGTATGGAAGAGGTACATCCATTGCCACAGCCCATCTGATGTTTTCAAATGTGTAAGAGACCCAATGCTCCCCCAGCCCAACTCTGATACTGGGTACATTTTGACAGACTTAGGGAAAGGACATGGAAACACAGGGATCTAACATGGGAGCACACAGAGGTCCAGGCAGAAAGGTCCTTGGGCAGCTAATGGACATCACAGAATCATGGAACCATTAAGGCTGGAAAAGACCTCTAAGATCGTCTAGTCCACATGTTCACCTACCTCCAATTTTGCTCTCTAAAACATGTCCCTAAGTACCGCATCTTCGTATTTCTTGAATACCTCCAAGAATGGTGACTCCACCACATCCCTGGGCAGCAGCCTGTTCCTGTGCCAGACCACTTGTTTTGGAGAAGCTTTTCTTCATACCCAATCTGAACCTCCCCTGACACAACTGGGCCATCCCACCTTGTCCTGTAAGGGGAGCACTTCTGTAATGCCGTTTTCCCCAATATACACATTAGTGGATCTTCTCCAATGAGTGTAGCGGATCACATATTTATAATATTTATAAGTACCCATTTTCCAAGACTTTACATCCTGGCTTGCAAGAAAACGTAGATCTGCAAATTCAAGACATTCTTCAGTAGAAGCTCTGGTGTTAGCTGTGTATTTTGTGCAGCAAATATATTTTCTGTGCTCCTTGAGTGAAACAAAACCATACATTTTTTTAATAAGACTATATTCATGGATAGGCTAAAGATCAAATTACTTGCAAATTACTGCACCACTACTATATTACTAATTCATCATTTTTTCTTAACCATTAGGTTTTATTCCAGATATTTAAAACCAGGTAAGAGATACTTTAAGTATATTCACATGCACAGAGCTGAGTAAATATTCATAGCAAAGTAAAGAAGTCTGAGGAAAGCCTAGTGTGAGACAAACAAAATCCTATTTAAATTTCACAGGAAACTTCAAATAAAACATTTTTGCTTCAAAATGTACCATGACTATAATTTTGCAGAAAGAAATCAAATAATATTTCATGAAATGTTCTCCCTACCAACAGAATGGAACTGTAATTAAACAGAAATTTATTACCAATGGCCTTTGTCAAAAATAACAAAGCAAAAATTGAGATTTCTCATGCAAGCACCTTCATTTTGCTTAAAGTTATTTTTATTTTTATTTTTTTAAATCCATTTGGTAAATATGAGTATTTCCATCTACATCAAAAAGAGAAGGCAGTTAATTCATACCAGATTTCACACCACTTCAGCACCAGAAGACCTTGCAGGAAGACTGGAGATTTGGAGATACACACATCATGTTCACACAGGCTGTACTCAGTACCTATACCACTAAAAAGCAGATGGGAAAGGACTGCTTTGTGTTACCCACATAGGTATTGTACCATAAAATCAAAAGCTTTAACATACATTTGTGCTTTAAAGGATTGGGAAGGCTGGGTTGCAGCCCAGCAAGGTAACATCTTTTGTGTCATGCAACTGCAGGAATGCCAGTGGGATCTTAGGGCACATGGAAATGCTGAGGATGCCAAGCCCTGTCAGGACAAGGTCCTTGCAGTGACTCGAACAAGAGAAGTTCACTATGCTTTTCTTCAGAAGGGAAGCCAAGGAGTGCATAAAAGCCCGTGATAGGGAAACAGCCTTCATTCAGGAAGGAAGCCCAATCACATCAGTAACTCAGGCATATGCTCAAGACCCCACTGAAACCCCTGACAATGAAGCACATGCTGCATGCTGTATGCTCTTTCCCTTAGTCGAGACCTCAGTGGCTCATGCTGGGGGAACTGCACCGAGTGTGCACTGCCAGCCAAACCACCAACACTGCATGCCACAGCAGCCACACGCATCAATCACTGTCTTCGGGGGAGACGCTGTCGACTGCTTTCTTCCATTTCTGAATCTTAATGTGACTTAGTGAGCATGTAGTGCGGTGGAAAAAAAATGGGCTCTATTTTTATTTTATTCCTAGGCACTGCTTCCTCACAAATATCATTAAGAAATTATCTGCTAGGCCCCCCAGCAGCCTCCTTCTGTGCTTTTATAATGTTTTGTCCTCTAGAGAATATTACACATCATAATATCGGTTAAAAAAATAGTCAATGTTTCTTTCTCTACTGTGTGATGAGCAGCCAGCAAAAAATTCTCTCTGGGCTAATTTATCAACACAGTGGTCTATCAGATTGCACTTCGTTGTTCAAACATGATCAAGTCCTCATTATCTTATACTATATAAACACATTAAAAAACAATCTGTGACCAAAAGAGCTTTTAGTTTGAATATATCAAGCAGCCAGACAAAGGGTGCATTTCTGTCTCCATTCACTGATGAGGAACTGACGCGCAGGAAGTGATAAGCCCAAGCAAACCACACAGAAATGTTATTCTATAGCCAGGAACCAAACCTGGGTTCCCAGAATATCAGTTCCATGTCTTAATCACAAGTGAAGCCTTTGTGTGATAGTGAGCTCAGAATGCTCCGAGCCAAGAGAGGTGCCAGAAACAAACATAATGCACTAACAGCATAAACTAATTACATTTTGATAATTACTTCAGTTTCAGTCATTTGAACCATTATTAGTAGCTCAAGCAGGGAACCTGTGGGCTGTGCTTTCAAATGAGGTTATTTAATCTTGCTTTCTCTCTTTTCACATTGAACGAAATTGGCTTCTGTCCTGCCGTATGGGCTCCCTGTCTGTGATTAACACCCAGGTGCTAGCAGATGAAGTGAGCAGTTGCAGCACAGCTGTACTTCAAATGCAGAGTGGTGACTGACAGAGACACTTGATAAGATCATATTAAGCTAATAAATATGACAAAAGCACCTCTGCCTCATTAACTGCATCCAGAGAGACATTGCTCAGAAAGGGATAGTGCACTTTGGCTGAGACAAGACAGCACTTTGGAAGCTTGGCATTTTCATCACAACTCTGAGTGCCTGGATTTCCCCCAGGCTATCTATATTATATGGCCATTTTGCAGATATTTTTCCAGGCCAACCTTTTTGCTTCTTATTTTTATTGGATGCAGCTTTTAGGCTCAGAGTTGGTTCCTTAAGTCACTTCTGTCTTTCCACGCTTGTGATGCGTGGAAATTCCACATTAATCAAAGCAAATTCACATTAAAAGAAGGGGGTTGAGAAAATCCTTGCAAAACAGTAAATAGTAAAACAGAAATGCTGTGAAGGAAACAACTGCAGTACATACAGAAGGAATGAAATTAGAGAAACATAAAGGCTTTCTAATCAGTATAAAAAATCATAGAATAATTAAGGTTGGAAAAGACCTCTAATATCATTTAGTCCAACTGCCCACTTACCACTAGTATTTCCCACTAAAAATGCCACTAAACCTTGTCCCTCTATACCACACCTACACATTTTTTGAACACAAGAAGATCCAAAACATGCCAGTAACTGGGGAAGTACTTGAACATACACAGCTTGTTGGCCAGTGGATCCTTTAATTTGCTCTTGGCAGGCAGTCATGGAGAAGGAGAGAGTCCAAGGAGCTGTGCTGCAGTCATACTGGTGCCAGGCAGCCAGGCCTCCAGGAAGGACATCCCACGTGTGCAGCATCAGTTATCCTTCAGATGTTTTTCTTTTGAAGCTGAAGGTAATTTTATTTCCTTCTGTAAAACAATTTTAAAAGAACAGAAAAACAAATAATATAAAACCCAAACAAAAAAAGCCCAGCCAGGTCTGTCAGCTCAACAGATGGTTACCTAGGACTAGCATAGACAGCACCAGCCAAAAGGCAGCTTTGCCAGCTCCCTCCCATTCGCTGACTAATTTTGCTTTCCTGTGCAGGCAGCACAGCTTTTTTTGTTTTCCCAATTATAATCTCAAATCTTTAACACTTCCTCACTGTTACTTTTCCCCTTCCCTGTTTCAGCCACTATCCTGGTTTCTGTCTTCACAGCTCATGCTTGCAATATGCAAGGATATTTCCCTAAAAAAAAAAAAAACAAACTGATGCAGGTTACACCAAAATGTCCAACATGCACAATATGATATGCAGCCAGTTAGGGTGGAGACAGCATTGTGACTTCTTCTGCATGCAATGGAAGAATTGTCCTAGTGAGCTCTGCACCACCACCATGCAGGACAGCAGAAGGGTGTTTTGAGAGGGAAAAGGCAATCCCCTTACTTGAGAACTTACTCAGCAGGACCCTTGAAGGTGCTTCCTCATGGTCATATCTTTTACAGCTGGTTATAAGTCCTGACCAGCTTCACCACACTTGTAGGATGGGTGGGAGGGAGAGAAATAGTAGAGCTAGGCTTTAGTTGAGAAAGAGTTGTAATGCACTGGAACAGGCTACATAGGGAGGTGATGGAGTCACTGTCTCTAGAGCTGTTTGAGAAACATGTAGATGTGGCACTGAGGGACATGGGTTAGTGGGCTCACTGATGACAGGTTGACCATTGGACTAGATTATATTTTCCAGCTTTAATCATAGAATCAAAGGGTCATAGAACCACAGAGACGTATCACCTCCCTGCTCCTACTGACAGCCCTATTTCTGATACAAGCCAGGATGCCATTGGCCTTCTTGGCTACCAGGGCACACTGCATGTACCACATGTCAACTAATACCCCCAGATTCTTTTCAGCATGAAGCTTTCCAGCCATTCTGTCCTCTAGCACTGCATGGGGTTGTTGTGACTGAAGTGCAGGATCAGGCACTTGGTCTTGTTGAACTTCATTCCAGTGACCTTAGCCCAGCAATCCAGCCTGTCTAGATCCCTTTGTAGGGCCTTCTTAGCCTCACACAGACCAACACTTCCTCCCATCTTGGTATTATCTGCAAACTTACTGAAGGCGATGATTCTAATGATTACAAGTCCTGTGTAGAGGGTTAGAGGTACTGTATACAGGCACATAAGGACATGGAGGACATCTTTGTTTTCTTCTCTTTTATCATATTATGTGGGTTGTCCAAGATGGACACCAATCAATATTTGCGGAGAAGACTGCAGAAAGCCAGGAAAATCTCCTGATCTTTATAATCCATTTGGACAAAAGATCTGCTTTTTTTTTCATTGAATTTGGACACCTTGGGATCAACACGTAGTTCACTGGCCCTTCCAGGCAGCTGTGTGCTGTGTTCATCTGTCCATCATCTCCTCTATGGAGAGCATCCCTGTGGAAATTTGACTGAACTTCACAAATGGAAATTTGTGGGTGAAATTTTCACCCATCCTTACAACTTTTTCTCATCCTGAGTTAACAAGGAGTTGGTCTGAATTTCTGAACTGAAATTGGGTTGGATCAGTGCATTCATTATTAACAGATGAGGCAGTGGAGGACTATAAATTGTGGCACTACTGCATCAGAACCATTTCACATGGAAGAGATGGAGTCCTGGCCAGGGCTCAAACTTTCATACAGCTGTGAAAAAGGCACGCACACAATATTTTTTTCTGGAGAAAGTATAGTATCTGTTTATGCATACTAACTCCTATCTCCATCCTCCAACAAGTCCTGCAAAGCCCCTCTCCAGGTCTCATCCAGCTTTTTATCTCCTTCCCCTCAGCATAATTCTCTGCCTGCAGGCTTGTGTCTGGCACAGTTTTAGTTCAAGGCAAAATAGACTTGAAGCTTTCATAGGAGTGCTCCTTTGCAGCAGCCCACAGGCACCATGGGTAATATGAGAGCATTCCACTCGGACTGTGAATCCAAAGCAGGGAGTGGTTTTCACCTCTACAGTCACTCCTCAGAGGTTTTCATACATCACATCACTTCAGTATGGAAATCTTTCTTATCCTCAGCAGCTTCCACAGACAAGTTTTGAAGGCTTGTGATACTCTCTTTGTAAGTACAAGATGAATCAATACCACCAGACGCACTCTCCTTCAGTCTGCAAAGTGCAGGAACAAAGGAGTCTCCATCACTCTCAGCTTGCATTTCACTCTGCATGTGAGAATAAACATTTCCTAAAAGATCCCCATAAATGAGCCTTTTTGCAGTAATCCACACCATGCTGAATGTTTCTGCCCTTACAGAGAGCCAACATAACTCCCTATCTGTTTTGGTGCTAAAAGATCAAGATGTTAATGACATTCACCAGGTGCTTCTGCAATGGAAAGAAGCAGAAGACATTTTCACAAAACCTGGTAGAAGTGGCTTACTAAAGCAGAGCAATTCCTTTCCTTCATGACCATAGGGAACGTAGCAGAGCAGCTCTGAGAAGCAAGAGTGCAAACCTCATTGCTCTTTTGAGCTTTGAGGAAGTTGTAATAAAATTTAACTCCATATAACCACAACTTCTCGTCAATTCATCACTACCCCATGATTAAGACCTACCTGAGCAAGTTATAGCATGGCAGACTGGATGTTTTGGTTTTGATTGTTGTTTTGTTTTTTTTTCCATTAAGTTGTGTGCAGCAAAGAAGTAAAGGTTTCCCCATTCAGATCCATCACAGAGCCAACTCTGGGTAGGATGCATTTGATGTAAACCTAAAACTGTTAAATTAATTTGAAATTTCTCTTTTTTGTTTTGTTTTGTTTTTTTGTTTGTTTGTTTGGTTGGTTGGTTTGGTTTGTTTTTTGGGGGGAAGGGGGAGGAGGAGGGTGAAAGGGCTGACAGAAAGGTTTCAAGGACAGAGAAGTACAGTTCTGATTTCGGTATTGTTTAGCCAAGAAACTCCAAAAAAAATTACTTCTCTTGTATTTCTGCAAAATTCGATAAATGAGTAAATCTCTATAATTTAATAAATTTAACACTGAATATAGACTATGATCTTGCTTATGGCAATAGACGTTTTCTAACCACATGAATCTTCCCTGGAGCAACTTAAGGCCATTACTTCTCATCCTATATGAATGAAACCACAAAACATCAATACCTTGAACACCATCCCATTCACTCATATGATTCAGGGGTCCTGCTATACACTATTGATAAGCTGTGGAACGACCAGTTGTTACCAGCACTAAAATTATTCCTAGACTGTTCATAGATGTGACTGTGCTGGAGCAACAACCATGAGGTCTTCTGGCACAGAGCTATGGAGTGTGTTTGAAGTTCACCATTTTGTTTCTGTGGCCCTATATCTCCAGTAACAGCTGCTCAAGATTAAGGAAATAACATTAAGGGGCTGGCAGGCACTTCTGATTCAGCTTTCTTATGTAAAGGCATAACTATACATATGCCTCCCTATCTTAACACTTCATGAGGCTAGAAATTATGCACCACCATAAATTAATTCTAGACAATAAGGACCAGAACATCAGAAATGTAGATAGATCTTAACATCAGAGAGTGTAGTCACACCAGCCAGTGTGAAATTTTGCTAGAATTCTTTTGAGATAGAGCTGTGAGGGATCTAAGCATGCCTCATTATGACCTCAGGTCAACTTAATACTTTATGAAACTCCATTTACTTAATTACAGTGAGTAGTCATTTTTGCAATGTTCCAGAAGTTGAATTTGTGTCCAGGGCTGTTGTGGGTGTTTTTGTTTTTTTCATTGCTGTGTTGTTTTGATGAATGAGTAATTTGTCACAAGTTGATCGACATTAGCCAAACAAAAACACTCAAACAGTGTATATTTGGATTTTAAAAATAACTGTATACAACTATGTTTCACATGATGCTACAGAATTAATGTGAAATCAGACTGATGGCTAAAATCACCTCAAAACATTTTCAGAGTCCTGTGATCCACTGCCAATTTCTGTGTGCCCCCCTGCAATAGCCAGTGCTCTCTCCCCACAGCACTGTGACAGCAGAAGGCTCTTGATTCCGTGCAGGTGGGCAGGCACATATGCAGCTTACTAAGACACATTATAGTCATGCAACTTGTGTAACCTCAGAAGTCTTCCAGGACCCTTCTGAAATCCGTATAAAACAATTATCCAATTCTATAGGAATCCAGGTGCACCAGTCAAATCCCTTACACAACCAGCCCCAGCTGTGCTAAGTCGATCTCATTAAAAGACTTTTCCCTTGCACTGAAATTTCTCCTGAATTGGCCACCCTTATAGTCACAGCTGGGTTAGTAAGAACTTCATTTATCTGAGATAGATCCATATTGATGGGATTGTCTCAGCTCAGATTGTCACTTGATTCCAAGTGGCTTGGTTATTCTCCTAGTGATTTCGTCAAAACACAGCCTGCATGCCACTCTACTACCTTATGTTTCTGGGCGCACATGTGTGGGGCTGTGCCCTACTGACTTTTTGTATCTCCTGAATTCCACTTTTTCAGCTGCCTATTTCACAGGAGTCAACAATATGAGGTACTTTAAATCACCCTAAGAATTTGGCCTAAAGAGCATACCCACAGGATATTGTATAGAGTTATGCACAGTTCATCCACCAGAAGTGATCCAGGAGAGCCTTCTCCATGCACATGACTGTCTGAACACTTTTTGGTGGTCCAAGCTTGCTGAGTCCACGGTGGGAACTTCATCATTTTTCACTTCAGGAATGGCATGTACTTTCATGCTGCATACCAAAGCACTCTGAAAATCCAACACTGAATTATTTTTTTGTGTGTTGGGAACGCATCATCATTGGTGGTAATAGTGGTCTCTATGGTCTCGTGTACCACAATTCAGTAAGCCATTATTAACAGTTGGAGGCAGTGATCTAGCCTTTCTGATTTTTCTCTTTTGAATGCAGCTAATTAGTTATGATAATTAGCAGAATTACAGCTCTCCATTCCCCTCTTGGAGTACAATAGTCACAATCTTATAGCCACTTACTTTCCTTTTTATCCTGGCTTCTTGAGTCAAACACCTTGATTAGAATTTGAGTCCCACAATGCATAAATGGCAGAACAAAAGAGTAATTTAGCAAGGCTGACTGTTAACATCATTTCAGTTCTTTCTGCATTACAGCTCCATTACAGTGCTACATAGTAAGCACAGAGCCCATGCACGGCTCAATCCTGCAGGCTTCCTGGCAGCATTTGCAGGGTTTGACTGTAAGACAATGCCCTTTTCCAGTGGAAATCAAAGTCTGAATCTTTACTGATGCTAGCTGATCCAGAACCAACTCCTCTCAGAGGCAAGAAATGTTTGTTAGACATAATTTAGATAGTGTTTGACAGCTGTGGTGTGTCCTCTAACATGAAAGTTTTAGCTTTGCTGTCCAAAGTTACTAAATGCTATGTTTGAGTGTTACCTCTATCACACTCCCAGTAATATCACCATCACACTCCCCTCCACATACCAACATTCACCCACGCAGTGGGACCATGTTCTAGCAGTACTGAAGACCAGCACTGCTTTCTCCTTTAAATCTCTCTTCCTATCAATGTAGCCATAATGCTTTCCCCAAAAAATCACATCTTTATTCTGAAATGGAATCTACCTGGAAGAAACTGCTTGTGTTGGCTGGGGACTCCACAGACAGCAAAACCCACTCTTCCAAATCCATTGTGTGTATAGGTGGTGAGTGAACTTTCTGACTCCTTTACTTTAGATCCCACTGGAGCCCCACATGAAAATTTGAAAAATGATGTTTAACAACAATGTATTTTTTGTGTTCAAAATTTCCTGTATTCTTTCCCCCTCCAAGGACATGTGAATGACAAGCAATATTTTTTGAGTCTCTGTAGTTTATTTTTTTTCTGCCTGTTCTGCTCTTCCTTGATGGCTGGCTGTCCACTTCCACTGAGGCAGAGCAATTTCCCCACACAATCTGTTCTAATGTCATCAAGTATTACTAGAAATTGAGATAGAAGATGGGGAACAAAAGAAAATAAGCATGTGAGACACAGGAGAAAACAAAGTCCTTCAACTTTTGATTCCCTTCAAACTCCCATGAAAATAGATAAAGAAATAAGGCCTGAGGAGGAACATGGGTTCTAGTTATCCTGCCAGACTTCTAAAGAAGTACATTTGCTCCCTTCAAGAAGATAACTGCTTTCCTCCTCTATATGATCTTCTGTTCCTTTCTAGTGCAAGCCAACCCCAAGTTAAAATGCATGACACATAAACATGGAAGGTTGAAGAGCTGAGTGGCACACCACTCCATAAAGACTACCTGGAAAGTTAATACATCCTTCACTATGAATTCCTGTCTGCAATTTTAACCACAGCAGGCTGCTAATGGGTATCTTTCTGGACAGAAATCATGTACTCACATTTCATTCATTCACTCATTCTTAGTGGAGCTGTTGGCACACTAGAGGGAAGGGATGCCATCCAGAGGGACTTGGACAGGCTTGAGAGGTGGGCCCATGCCAATCTCATGAAGCTTAACAAGGACAATGCAAGGTCTGCAGCTTAGTCAGGGCAATCCCAAGTACAGATACAGGCTGGACAGAGAATAGCTTGAGAGGAGAAGGATTTGGGAGTGTCAGCTGGTGAAAGACATAGCATGGTCCAGCAATGTGCGCTTGCAGCCTAGAAAGTCAACTGTACCCTGGATTGTATAAAGAGAAGCATGACCAGCAGGTTGAGGGAGGTGATTCGGCCCCTCTGCTTTCCTCTCACAAGACATCATCTTGAGTACTGCGTCCAGTTCTGGAGAAGAATGTGGAGTTGTTGGAGCAGGTCCAGAGGAGGGCCACAAAGATGGTCAGAGGGCTGGAGCACCTCCTGCATAAGAATAAGCTGAGAAAGCTGCGGCTCTTCAGCCTGGAGAAGAGAAGGCTCCGGGGGAACCTTATGGAAGTCTTCCAGTACTTGAAGGGGGCCTACAAGAAAGCTGGGGAGGGAATTTTTGGAAGGGCAGGTAGCAAAAGGATGAGTGGAAATGGCTTTAAACCAGAAGAGAGTAGATTTAGACTAGATATTAGGAAGAAAGTCTTTACTGTGATGATGGTGAGACTGCCTATAGCAGGGGGTTGGAACTAGGTAATCTTAAAGATCCCTTCCAACCCAAACCATTCTATGATTCTACAAATTGTTTAGGAATTCATAAATAATTTAGCTGAGGTGAGAGTACTCAGACACAGCATTTGGGCAAGGGAAGTCCATCATGCTGGCAAAGAGCATGGGAAATGGGAAACAAGACGTTAATTAAAAACAACAGGGTTTGGTCAGTGTCTCCAAACAGGTGAGATATACGTTGGCTGAGAAGCCAGATCTGTAATGTAAGTTTAACAACACGGTGCACATTCCGAGAAATGCCTGTCAAGAAGCAGATGCTCAGCAATTCTTGTAGCCTTCAAATAAAAATATCTCTACCACAGTGACACACAGCATCTATCCCCCAGTATTCCAAAGATCAACCATCATAAAAGGGAAACAAATGACACTGCAGATGAAGCTGCAAAGCATGTTATGTTATTTAACATCGACCATTCCATATAATTAAGGGAGCACAATTACTTAAACATGTTTGTGATGTAAACAACCATGCAAATTGCATTTCTAACTACTTTGACTGTACCACAGCATAATTAGAAGTAGCAATTTATTACTCAATGTAATAACTAGAAGTAATTAACTACTAGAAGTAATTAGAAATAGTAATTCATTTCTTAATGCAGTGAGCAGCTCTTGCAGCATGTGTGTGCGCATGTGAATACTTAGCTGTTGATAATTACTTCAAAAAGGTTTTTATGCAAAGTTCCTGAATGCCTTGTATGGAAATTATTTAATGTGTGGGGAAGATTGATCACAACTCTGTGCTAAGATTCTCCAGAGATTATTTATTCAAGAAGCAAGTATCCTTCAGCCAAAACATGGATCGAGCATTTTATTATTATTTTCTAAGGCCAAGAAGTAGATGAAGAGCTCCAATGAAAAAAAAAAAATCAGTTACTCTAACCATATATAGGATGATATACATTTTTTTGTTCATTTGCTCATAACTTTTCATTGAGCATTAGGTACAGAAGAAGTGCATTGGAATGCAATCTGTAACTCATTGAGTGATACATAACAATTTAGAAAAACTGCAAAAGATATATTAAAATATACCTTGACATGACTAACTACTGTGTACTGGTAAGAATTTTAAACTACTTCCTGGCCTAACTGAACAGGGAAGAGGAAAATAAGAAATTAAACCAAGAGGCCTAGTGAAAAATTTCACTTTGCTTTTTGTAGACATTCCCAAGGAAATGAGCAAGCTCTTTGCATCATGCAGCTAATTCCTTCCTCCTGGTGGTTGCAGACCTTAGGAACATACAGCATGGTGCACCAAAAAGCTTTTCAGGAGGAAAAAAGGACCTAGAGCTGTTGGCTAAGGAGACTAGATGATAAGGGCAGAAAGCTGGGCCAGTTCCAATACGATGAATAGTGAGACTAGAGAATGAACAGTTATGCTTTTCATTTTTAATTTTTATTTCTTTTCTTGTATTCTTCCTGAAAGAAGTTGGCCTCACTGGTACTTCCAAAAAGAGTTTGTCCTACTGTTGATGATGGATGGGTTAAATCCATGCACTCAAATCCACTCCTCTTCTTTGGCAGAGAGATGCTAGCAGCAGCAGTCCTGACCTGGGAAGATGCAGCAATCTGCAGCCATGGGCAGGTGGTGGTTTCTCGGGCTCTCTGCAGTCTGTTTGCAAACTACACAGCTGCCACCCAATCTGAAACCCCAACACTTCCTCATCAAGGTCAATATTCATTCCTAAGTCAGAAATTGGTAAGCTAGTTTCTTTCTCCAACAAACTTTTCAAAGGTGTACAACTAGAAGGTGCTTTTAAATAGTGAGAAACTTATGAATGCAGCTCCTTGGAGTACCACAGCTTTAAGCCAAAGAGATCCCAGAGACAAGAATGCAGTCTTCTCTTTGTTAAAAGCACTTTTCTCCCCATCTCTCTGTGGTGCAGCACTTTTTCCAGCAATTAAATTCTAGAGTTTCACCTCCAGTACATCCTTTTCAACATGACCTGGTGTTCATTCTACCATATCAATTAAGCCAGCTCAGTGAATCGTGAAGTTAGGAACAAACCATCAAGTTAATTACAATGCAGAAAGGAGAAATTCACCAAATTAAAAAGAAAAGCAAACCCAAATCACCCTCACATACAAAATGCCAATAATTCTGGCCATAGCATAACTGGAAGTCCATTTCCCAGTTGTTGAGTCTTTGACATCAGTCAGATGTTTGGGCATCAGTAGAGTAGTCACATTGCCTGGAGGTCCAGAAGGAAGAAAGAAGTGCAGGTAAAAGAAGCTTCTTCAACATGCTTCTAGAGGTTCCTTCTCATACCTTTCAATAACCTTGGTCATTATTGCTGAGGTACACAGCACAAGGAAAGAGAAAGGAAAGCCCAGTATGGTTCACTGTTTTTGTTATTATGGTTATTCTTCATTTGATTATCTATACTGAACTTCTGCTGTAACTACTGGTAACTGAAGAAAATGAACAGCTCTGACAAAGATGTCCTGGAACAAGGCACCTCCCCAGTCAGAGAAAGAACACAACTTTTTCTAAAACATCTTTCAGAACTGAAGCCACAGATACAGCTGACACTGGAAGGAAAAGATGGGATCTGCTGCCGGATAACAGATGTATAATTGTGTGGAAGAGTCATTGCTCCTGTCCTTGTATCACTGAATGTTTTGAACAAGAATCATGGCATCATTATGCTAAGTTACAGAAGTTACAGATCATTCTTCATTCCCCACATAGAGAAAGCCAGAGCTACGCTTGTTCCTGCTCTCCTTAATCCTTCTATTCTTGTCTCCTAATGAAATCTCTTACAGTTACACTTCTTTCTGCATACTTCTTGCCTCCACACTCACTTTGATTTGCAAGTGGTCTGCAGTTAGGTACACAGACACTGTATCTTTTAATGCAGAAGAGTAAGGGCGCATGCCAGGAGAAACAAAAAGTGTCATCCACTGGTACCTCTTGTCCTGAATGTGTAGCTCATTCTAAAGACCCTTCAACATGAATTTTACGGACCAAGATAAGTGAAGATTACGTCACTTTTTCATTCTGTAGACCAGGGGTTACTCCAGACACTTGAAAGTCTTGTTGCACACTTTCAGCATAAATTCAGGCTTGTCTCAGTGGTAGCAACCTGCTGCCTTCTGAAGAATACTTTCCTATTGTTCATCCACTCTTTCAACCCACACCAAATACATGGTTGTAAGGGCACTCTAAACACAGTCTCATATAGATTTAATCTCTTACACCTTTTATATGTTCTAGCAAGAGCAAGAGAGAAATTTCATCCCCAGCTTGATAGTTTGTAGTATCAGGCTGCTGGTGATACGGTGAGACAAATGGATGGTAAAACAGCACTTTGTTCCCACTTGTGCACCTAAACAGGAATCTGAAATTTTAACAGGGGCTTCAGCTTATGCCAGTCAGGCTATCAGTACCACAGATAGGCTTTTTCTTCCTTTTTTTCTCCTCTCCTCTCCTCTCCTCTCCTCTCCTCTCCTCTCCTCTCCTCTCCTCTCCTCTCCTCTCCTCTCCTCTCCTCTCCTCTCCTCTCCTCTCCTCTCCTCTCCTCTCCTCTCCTCTCCTCTCCTCTCCTCTCCTCTCCTCTCCTCTCCTCTCCTCTCCTCTCCTCTCCTCTCCTCTCCTCTCCTCTCCTCTCCTCTCCTCTCCTCTCCTCTCCTCTTTCCTCCTTTTTATTTAGCAAGAGGAAGAAAAAACAGTTTTCAAGTGGAGATAAACTTTGGCCTGGGCCTTAATCCAGCATGAGTTGTGAAATCGTCTCACTACACATTAAGCACAGTAAGCAGGACACACAACAGAACTACAAACAAAACCCACGCTACAAAACAGGTGGTTCACCACACCTAACTGTCTTCATAGCAGGGTGTAAGAAAGTGCAAAAGAGTACTGAAGTCTACATTCTCCTTGATCCAACTGGTGCTGTTCAAGCAGTCAACAAGCAGAATTTCCTTGCGAAAGGGCTTCCAAGATCACAAGGCATTTCCACAGAAAGTCAGAATGAGCTGGGGAAATCACATGTGTGCTTTGAAAATTCTCTTGCGGGGCATAGGTCCAAACCTACCCTTAGAATCCAAGTGTGTTTCATGCTAACATAACAGGGAACATGATTTTATGATCTCTGCTGGGTAAATAAGTAAATAATTGCTTTTAAAAAGAAACTGATTTCTCTCTGCACTTTCCACCTTTGCATGAGTTTTCAGCTTATCAGCTAGATGGAGTTAAACAACTATATTTCTAGCACATTTTGCCTGTATTTTATTTTCTTTCGTTTATGTATTATTTTTTAATCCTTTCCTGTATACAACTGAGAAAATTAGTTTCTAAAATAATGCATACTTTGTCCAAACATGCATAAAGATTATACCAGACAAAGTGATAGAATGCAAGTTATTTTATTTCAAAAACTCATCCAGGATTTATTAAAGCCCACAAATTTGTTCTTGGTTTACAGCAAAAATGTAATAAAGTCTTTGATTTATTCAGATCAGGATTTGTGCTTTGAAATATGGCACAAAGAATGAGTCCTCCTCTCAGTTCAGACCAGCATAAATATTCTCAGTTGCAGTGGTGACATTCCAGAGGGCACATTCTATATTAGATGTGCAACAATGTGGAAACAGCCAAATTGCCATCTATTACTGCTGCTGTTCTACAAGGCACCAATGATATTGCCAGGGACCATCTGGAGAATATAGTCATGGTTGCAGAGCTCTGGGGGTGTTTATGGCATGGGGGACTCTGCTGACGCTTTCAATCTTGTCATTAAGGAGAAAGGGTGTGAGGAAATGGGACTGATGCTACGCGTCAACAGTTGGTTATGCAGCTGATGCTGGCAATGAGGATTTGGTTTCTACTTTTTTGGGACCCTGTTTGAGAATTATTGTCAGCTTGGGAGAGGTGGAAACTCCCTCACTAAAGAGGACAAAGGTATCTGCCAGCAGAATGACTGAGTTGGTAAGAATAGCCTTAAACTAACAACAGAGAAGGGAGTTTCCAGCAGCTCTGTGAGGAAGTGAGGAACAGAGTTATCAAGTAATGGGTCTGAGACAATGTGAATGAAAAGGAAAACAAAATCAACAAAACAGGGCTTAAACATTTGCATGTAAACAAGGAAATACCGGCAGGAATCCATCACGGGGAAAAAATGCAGTCTATTCTGGGAAATCAGCATGCTGAGGTGCCTGTCTGAAGTGCAAGTGCACTAGTGCACACAGTGGGGAATTATGATGAGCTAGAGATCTATGTGTAGTTTCAGGGCTATGATTTGATCAAAACCACAGAGAAGTGGTGGGATGGTTGCGTGACTGGAGAGCTGCAATGGACGGATGCAAGTTCTTTAGGAAGGGCAGACCAGGAAGATGACGAGAGGGTGTTGAGAGAGCAGTTAGAGTGCATGGAGTTCTGTTTGGGGATGGACAGTGAGTTTGGCTGAGAGCTTATCAGTTAGGGTTGAAGAGAGGAGGTGGCCCTAGGCCCCAGCTCTGGGTATCCCTGCTTGAACAGAGATTGGGCAGATGGGCACAGAGGTCCCTGCTAGCCTCAACCATCCTGGAATTCTGTGAGTTACAATATAACCAAATCTTCAGTGTTTGAATATCAAATATTATTTGGCAAGAATTATTCCTCTTCTATGAATAACAAAGATTCAAGTGGATGATTTCACTGCAATCTAAGGAAAGTCATCCTTCAGACCTATTCAACTTTCTTTGGGCAAACACACATATTCTGCTGTCATTAGCATTAAAACTAGTGGCAAGAAAAATCTACTTCAGACGTGACCCTTCAGTCTTAGTCAGTCAAATCAATAGTCTTGATGTCAAAATGAGGTATATACAGAATTTTTATTTCAATCAGAATTCAATCTCCAAATACTCCTATTTCTTTGCTTTCACTTACAATGTAGAGCTGTTACACAGCTCATAATCTTGGCTCCTGATGAAACTAAAGTGCAAGCATCCTATAAGAGTGCAGTTAATGTGATCCAACTTCCTGTGGGCATTCACTCCCTGGGAACAGGCTGGAGCTGGTCCAAAATAACCTCTTCACTCTGAAGAACATACAGGGTGGACAGCATGTCCCTGGCATCCAGTGTTTGATTCTATAGACTTGTTTCAATTGAACCACACTGCTTGGTAAGGCAATTTGAGATCTAAAATTTCAATAGGGCCATAAAACAATATTTACTATTTATGTGTAATCAGACTGTACATAGATGGGATACAAGCTGCGCATATGTAGTCTGGCTTTCTCTTGTTGTACACTTGTACACTTGTTTCTTAAGTGTAATAATGCTTGACCTCTAAACATTTTTCATCATTTAGAAATTCTGATTACAGAAAAAAATCACCTACATACACATATAAACACATGTAAATATTTATATTAGGTGATGTTTAAAAGATTGCTATTGATTTGGGCTGGATTTTCTACTTCATATTTTAAATAGTTCCCTACACCACACATGAGGTTTATGTATTTTTTTTCTAATAATATAATTATTTATATTCTCTTCCAAAAATGAGCAAATAGAGCCATTTCCTTTTCTTTTCTTTTCTTTTCTTTTCTTTTCTTTTCTTTTCTTTTCTTTTCTTTTCTTTTCTTTTCTTTTCTTTTCTTTTCTTTTCTTTTCTTTTCTTTTCTTTTCTTTTCTTTTCTTTTCTTTTCTTTTCTTTTTTATTAATATCAAGTTATGACTAAAATATAACAGCAACATCACCATTCTATAACACAATTTAGATGCAACAAAAACTCCTTCCTAATGAGAATTTTTTTTCTGCCCCTTCAAGCACAGAATCATTTTGTTACCAATCCACCATGACCACTATTTCAATATTAATAAGCCTAAAACCCATTATCTGGTTAGAAAAACAAAGAGAACTCCAAACTCTATGTGGAATCTACAATCTCAGAAAATTTTTCCATTGTAAAACTGAGTATCTTATCTCAGAATCTGTAAAGCAAGGGATCTGAAATGTTTTCATGAAACTCTTGATAACAAGTGCCCCCACTGTCACCCTGTTCAAAGTAATTGGTGTAGGGAGCTGTGTGAGCGTTTTACTCCTACTGATGCCAACTGCTGGGAGCTCATTAAATTCTAGTTAAAGGTTGCTCCTGGGGGAAACAAATAAAAATATTAAAACTGTGGTTTTCAGTTCTTCTGCTAGAAACACAGAGTACAGCACACACAATCATTCCGTCATGGTTGTCATGTCATTGTAGTTCCTCTTATGTCATCATGGTAAAGAACTGAATCTACCACATCTTTGTTGACAGAATATTAGAGGCTGTGAGAAGCTGTAGCCCCACAACTACTCCTTTCCCCTCCCCAGTACAGCCTCATCTCCAAAACGCGTACCAGGAGACAGGCAGTGCAGCACATCTGCCACATCTACATCAGGGTAGCAGCACCATCTGGACATGATGGCATCAATCTCTGAGCATGGAGGTCCTGCTGTACAGGCACAGCGACATCACACAGCCTGAACACTGTGTGCATGGAGACAAGGGACAAGCCTCCAATCAGCCTTCTTCATCCTTCTTCATGCTCTCTGTAAACTCACATAGCTGTTTTTTAGATAGTTACTTAAGATACACTTATTTTAGAGTGTAAATAGTGGTTCAGAGTCACTACTGCACTTCTTTTTGTGAAAGTTATTTGGGCTTTGAATGGAAATGTAACATTTTTAGGAAAAAGTTTTCAATTGTCCAGCTTTGCAAAAAAAAACCACCTTTTTTTTTGAAAGACAAAATACCCAGAGTTCTCTGTTCTGCAACAGCAACAAAACCAGATAAAAGTGTACTTTTTGTCTCAATAGTGTTGAGCATTATTGGAAAACACCTACAGCAATTTTGAAAACAGCATTAAGCATATGCTCATAGTCTCAAACCGTCAGTTTCCGGCTAACTCCCTTGGGATTTCCCATTAAAGGGAGAATCCAACCTAGTTTTGGGCATTTGCAGTAGATGAGGGAAATATTCAGTCAAAAAGCAAACCAGCCATCAAGGGAGTCTCTACAGCTAAAGAAATTCCTAACACTGCACTTGAACTTCTCAGAAATCACTGATCAGGTCCCTAATGGGATTTTAATCACAGAACCCAAGTAAGTACAGCACTATCATGTCAATTTGTACAAGACCTGACGATTACATGAAGTGTCATGCAGCAGCTAGAACTGCTCCTTTGCACAAGCCAAGGAGTTTCTCCACCAGCTCTGACCGCTAATGCAGGCTTGACTTGGCAGAGAATAATGTGAAAGTACAGCAAAAGCAAGTACCACACAGAACAGACACCTTTGCCTTTGGGAGAAATCATTTCTTTCATTAGAAGACTCATTTCTTTTGTTATCCTTTAGAAAAATTGATGCAGTAGAAAGTTCTGCTACCTCCAGCCCTGGATCATTATTTTCCTGCAAGCCTTGATGCTCTAATGGCACCTTACTCTGTCCCTTCACAGGAAGCAATGTGAGGGGATGGGTTGCAATCCCAGAAAATATTATACATAAATTGCACATCTGATGTCCTTCAGAAAGGAGTCTGATTTCATCTGCATGTGCTTCATCTGCCTGTAGGCTGTTATTCTTGTCATCAAGCGGGAGTGCTGCTTGACACTGTTTCTAGCAGGAAGAGCTAGAAGTTATCCATCAATCAGTATAAAATCAATGCCCATCAGTCATTGAATGGTTGCTAATGACAAGGTATATTTTGGAAAGACAGGGGTGTTAACAGTGCATCTTGTACATAGCCCAAGTTAGGTAAGTGCAAGGTACCTAGTGAATTCCCTCCTGTGGTATTAATCAATCACAAGGCTTTTCATTCTTGGCTTTGTGCTCTCTGTTGTTGTGCAGTGTACAGTCCAACAGCTGCTGGGCTTCCCTCCAGCAACATCAGGGTTTCAGAGAAAAATAAAGAAAGACATATTGTGCCAGCCAAGCCCAAGATTTCCAATAAACAATTTCTTATGGAAAATGCAGTAGCTTTCACCCATCTCAACTTCAGCAAAGAACTATAAGCCGCACGCCACGAGAAATTACATTTTAAACTTGTGAAGATGGAGATTAGTGAAAGAACCCACACTTATATGTAAGGACTCAGCAAAAGTGGAAATATTTGTAGTGAAAAGGAGAACTTCATGGCTGGAGAAAGGCATCCTACAAAAGCACTGTTCTTCAGAAAAGGAGCCACGCAACTGTTTATAAGGACTGAAACAAGGAAACACTGACAACACAAAGATGGAGGATGCTATCAAGCCAGTTAAAAAATCAAAATATCATACAAATTGAGACAATCATGCATGGAGAGATGAATTATCAGTTACAAGTTGTTTGCAAAAGTAGTTGCAGCCGAAGAAGCCATGGTTGCCATGAAACGCAAACACAAGCAGTGACAGTGCACATTAGCTGAAGTATTTCCAATGGAGATGGGCAAATATTAATTTTGTATTGTACAAGACATTAGAGAGATCTCATTTGGGGCAATATTCACTGTACTGGTAATCCAGCCTCAGGTCAATTAAATCAGATTGCAGGATGATGAGAGGAATGTGAAGATTGGGGAAGAGTGGTTTGTTTATTTTCCAGATGAAAACTGAAATGGATAGGATTTATTTCAACAAACACATCCAGGAAACAAGCGTCAGAAGAGCTATTTGAACCACAGGGGAAAGATGCTAGTAGAACAAAAGGGTGTAAACAGCTACGGAATAAACTTAAGCTATAAACTAGAAATTTTCTAATGGATGGAAAATATAGATTCTGTAACAGTTTTGCAATAAGAGTAACAGCAGTAAAATATTAATCGAATTTTGAAGACAGCAAACACATTTCTAACATGTCATGGCTGCCTTCACTAACAGAGGTAAACGGTTAGAAACTTCTGTGCTCTCTTCCTCTCCTGTGTTCTCATGAATTCTCTGTAGTAACATCTGCATTGTTTGTAATGTGGTTGGGGACCAATAAACAGCTTCTGTTCTCCAGGCTGTCTAAACTGCTGATGGAAAACAGGAAGGCATAGTGGCTCTACTGTGACTTCACATTTTTCTGATAGTGGTACCGAGACCTAGAAGTAGTTCTGCCTTGAAATTTATCTACTTCACACAGTAAAAAAAATGTACCAGAATCACATTATCGTAAGATAACACAAGACAACTTGGACCTTAGGGCATCCCTAGTCCAACTTCTAGCTCAAATCAGGATCAGCTTTGAGAATAGATGAGAATGCATTGTTCAGAGTTTTATCCAGCTGGGTGTTAAAAACCTCCAATGATGGAAACTGTACAACATTTGGGGAAGCTTCTCCACTGCTTGATTTTCCTCATAAGAGAAAACAGGTCTTCTGTACAGATGAACTAAGTGTTTTTCCTCAAAATTCAGCACTTCAGCATTTCCATGCATTGCTGGAAAGGCTGAATTATTGTGGTTGAATGGTTCTGCTCACTTGTGTTTTCTTTCAAAATGAACAAGGACCATGAAATTGCAGTTAAAGTCCTAGGGCAGAATGATGCTGAGAAGACAAACATGGGACTTGAAGGAGATGCGCATTTCTACTATTCTTCAAGTAAGGCTTTTCTGCCCACTTTTTTAAACTACGAGATAAAAAAAAACACTCCAGCACTTCATTCAGGAGAAACTAAAATCACATTTCCAGATCATATCAAATAATTCAGAATGCCTGTATGTTCAGAATCAGCTGAGTCCAGTAATCACACAGTCATAAGTGCCAGTGCTTTTTGGTGGAAGACACAAATTACCAAGGCTTTAAAGGTACATATTAGAAATATGCAGAATAAAAACTTGTAGCTTTTCCTTTCCTTACCTCTGATAAATCTCCATATTCATATGAATACACAGGACAAGAGAAGAAGCAAAGGACTGAAAGGACCTCACATCACCACAGATGCTGACTGTCCTGTGCTGCCTCAGCCTCAATGCTGTTCATTTAGGATCAACAGCTCATCTGGGTTAAATATTTTAGCTGCTGCTATGCTGCTGCCTATTGCAGCTACAAACACATTGCAAGCCTCGGAGCACGATGTGAAACTTCAGCATGAGTATATGCGAACAGCAACCGGTAATTTGGGCTCCAGAAGTGAGACCGGCTCAAGCTGTTCACATCTGCCTCTCTCTGAAGGTTACAGCTGCTTCTGCTGGGGATAGAGGGGTTGTGGTGAACATTACAGCTGTAGTGGAGATATTGCCATCTGCACAGCCACAGGTGGATACGCAATTAGCTAAGCATATTTCCAGCATTACACAGAGCCATCCACCCACTACCTCTGTCACTAATGTTCATCTGTTCCCTCCTACAATTAACTAGAAGCAAAATATTCACTAAATGTGCCAGTTTACCTGCACTCATCCCATTGTGCAAATGCTTATGGAACATTGCTGATGGTAAAATCCAACAAATACTGAATTAAAGACCAGTATTACTTCAGCTCCATCCTTGCTTCTAAAGGCTGAAGTCTAGGTAGTGTTTCTGTAAATAACAGGAATAATTTGCAAAGGAAAGATTAAGAAAGATGACATAAAAAAGCCCAGATATTTAGTCAACATGCAAACTGATCCACAGCAGGATTTTGTATCCTGCAGTTCAACCCGGTCACTGTTAACAGCAGTTTCATGACTCTTCTAAAGCATTAAACTCAGGAGACAAGAAAAAATTGCATTATCCAAATCAGTCTGCAACAGCAAAATTTTCTGCCATCCAAACATTCCTTGACATCCGATCCCTCTTCAGACTATAAAAAGAGCAGATCAAAACCAGAGAGTGATAACAGACTTCTCTGTTTGTATCACTTTTTTCTTCTGTGTCTCTTTGAAAGAATAAAACATGAGATTAACTTATGGGATGCTAGAATAGGATGTTAGAACTTGAAAATTGAAAATTTTTTTGGCATGTTATTATAGTTGAAATAACAGAACTGATATCAGGATTTAAACACCAATGCTCTTAAGTAAGCCATGTTACTGTATTACTTCAGTTATATGGAATATCAGGATATCCAAAACGTTACTTGTTTCAGTGGGGTTCTGTCTAAAATATCCAGATCAGTGGTGACAACAGTTCAGAAAACTGGTCGTGATTCCACCCTCAGGGTGACCTTGGTTTTCCTTCTCCTCTCTATAGCTGCAAAAACTGTATCTTTCAAATCACGTGGACTCAGAGAGAAGCCCTTGGCTCAGCAATGACCTTTTCCTCTGTCTCTTCAGCATAGCATCTCAGCTTCTCCAGCCCCCAGGGTACTACATCTGATGGTTATTCAATTATACTTAATTTGCATGGAGGGAAATCTTGTAAGAATAAACACACAGGCAGCTGGACATTCTCCAGTCATTTAGGAATTAACATGCAAACTTCTCAGTGAGAAGTTAGGTAAACAGATAGGTAAAAGATAAGAATTCAGCAAGATTCATTCCCTTGGTCTGCAATGTCAAGCAGAGGATCTTCTCACAGACATGGAGAGGCAGGGGGATTGGAGCTTGGTGATCCTTGAGGTCCCTTCCAACCCAAGCCATTCTATGATTCTATAATGTTCTCAGGCTTTTGCAGTATGTCCATAAATCCTCCAAACTGTGCAAAGACATCCAAGACATCTGGGAAGAATGGAATGGAATGGAATGGAATGGAATGGAATGGAATGGAATGGAATGGAATGGAATGGAATGGTTTGTTGGAAAGGACCTTCAAAGATCAAGTCCAATTGTAGGACCACTTGAGGACTAAACAAAATTTGAAGCATATTATTGAGGGCATTGTCCAAATACCTGTTGAACATTGATAGCCATGGAGAACCAGTCACTTCACTAGGAAAGGAGTCTAGTGTCTGACCACTCTTACAGTGAATAAACTGTTCCTGATGTAAAGTTTGACCCTCCCCTGACAGCTTTGTGCTATTCCCACACACCATGGCATTAATGGCCAGCAGCAGAGCCCAGTACCTCTCTCTATGTCTCCCCTCCTCAGGAAGCTGCAGGGAGAAGCGAAGTCACCTCTCTGCCTCCTTTTCTCCAGATGGAAAACCCAATGCCCTCAGCCTCCCCTCACAGGACATGCCTACCAGCCCTGTTACCAGCCTTGTTGTCTTCCTCTGAAGACTTTCAAGGACCTTACTATTCTTTTTATACAGTAGAGTATAGAACTGTACACAATATTAAAGAAGAGGCCGCACCAGCACTAAACAGTGGCAGAATCACATCTTTTGACTGGATGGTTATGCTATGTTCAATGCACCTCAAAATGCAGTTTGTCCCTTGGCTGCCAGGGCACACTGCTGTCTCACTTGGAGCCAGCTGCCACAAGCACACCCAGATCCTTCCTACTGAGCAACACTCCAGCCACTCACCTCCCAGTGTCTCACATTACTCCATCCCAGGAGAAGAGCTTAGGGTTTTCCTGTTGGACTTCATGCTGTGGCAGACTGTCCATTTTCCAATCCTTCTTCAAGGCCTCTCTTCCATTTAAAGTGTTAACAGCAGGTACCTATTTAACATCAGAAGGTTGAGACTGCTGCAGAAGGGAAAAGATATCTGGACTAGGTATAAGGAAGAAATTCTTTACTGTGAAGGTTGTGAGACACTGGAACAGGTTGCCCGGTGAGGTTGTGGATGCTCCTCCCTGGAAGCATTCAAGTCCAGGCTGAATGGGGCTTTGAGCAACCTGGTCTAGAGGGAGATATCCCTGCATATAGCAGGGGATTGGAACTACATCTTCAAGGTCCCATCCAATCCAAACCATTATATGATTCTATGTTAGTTACACATGAGCTCTCTCTCTGTGTGATCAAACACATTCATTGATACAAGAGGACCAAATGGTTCAGGTGAAGACACAATTGCCTTTTAACACTGTTGTTCTTGTTGTATTTTAGGGATACTTGGTTTGTAAACATGTTTTGTTGTCTTTGTTAAATACATACTCACTCAAATAATTTGTTTATGCATAGTTAAGTTGTTATCAAATGAGTGCTGCAAGTAAAAGAAAGTTAACTTTGAAGATCATGTGTTCAAATGTAGAGTCTTCTGTTGTGTGTTATTTAACATGCAGGCTCTGCATATCTTCTTCCTCTGCTTCATAATAGCCACACCGTTTTTGCAAGCACTCCTGCAGATGAGAAGTGACAAAAACGAAGGAGGAGGCAACACTGCAGTTAACATCTACCAGCACAGAACTGTCTGGCATAATGTAATGGTGGAAGCCAGTGGAGATGGACACTCATGGAGGAGGAGCTGGTACTGTTCTTTTCTCCTCTTAAAAGCTTCACATGACTGTGTGAACTAAATCAAAGGAAAGACTTCACACCACCACAGCTTACTCCAGGGAAATTAGTAGCTCTGGGAGTGTCATTTTGCAAGCAGCATGAAAGCCATAAATATGAGAACGACACAGTTCCAACCTACGAAATATGCTGTGCTCATTGCAGCTAAGGGCTGTCCCAAAAACACTGCCCACTCCTGTTTACTGATCAGTCAAAGGAATTAAACAAATGGTTAGAAGTCAATATTTGAACCGTTCAGATTAAGATAGTAACTGAAATAACAGAGAAAGAATCCATTCCTGGTTTTCCTCCAGTGATAGGAGTCAGATAACAACAACAACAAAACATTTTCTGGAACAAGAACCAGACAGAGCAGGGCTTGGCAAAAGATCTAAATAATGCATACAGTGACTGAGAGAATTTATCTCTGATATGGAGGGAAGGGAACATGGCTGTGTGCAATGCTCTGCCACGCAGCACCAGCTGGCAGAGCAACCCACATCTTTTGCAGGGTTCCATGGGCATACAAAGAGCTTGGAGAAAAGGCATTTCTATTCCTGAACAGGCTTGTCACCTGCTTGATATTTGTTGCATTTCAAGGGAATCTCTTTCCATAAGAACTGGAATTGTTCTCTGTAACTCAGTAATGTTTCTGGGATCCCTACTGGGAGAGAAGGAAGGGATTTAGCTGAAAAAAAAAAAAAAAAAAAGAGAAGTAGCCTCAATCCTCCTCAGGGAAAGAACAGGAGCAGGGTCAAGAGAAACCAACAAGTTCCTAAGAATTAGTGAGAAAAAAATTCCCTGCCTGGTACAGGAGCAGAAATGGACACTGTGAGCCCTATCCTGCCCAGAAAAAGGGATGAACACGGAACAGAATGTTTAGCAACTTGCAGCGTGAGACATCTCTCTCTCATTGCTCAGCTGCCTGCTAACTCCGAGCAAACCACAATTTTCTCTTTCTCCCCTGACATCTTCCTGGGGGTTGTTTATTTTACAAATGCAGTCGCCCCAGCTGAGCTCACTGCCGCCCACAGCTCGCACAGGAGGCTGGAATTGAAGTGTGAACGAGTACAGTGCAAGGAATCAGTTGGGAGCTTTCATATCAGCTCATCATCAACACCAGATTGGATTTCCTTGTTGTGAGCTCTACCACATTTACAATGCTCCTTGTCGTTGTTTCTCCAGCACACACTGTAATCTGGGTGACAAAGACAGCACAACGTGCATTGCCTCACATTGTTCCGCTGGTGGCAAACTTGTGTTTGCCTGAAGTGCAAAAACACAAGAGGCAATACCATATGCATAAAGCAGTTCTTCTGGCAATGTAATAGCAATCAGGCTATTACTCTTCAGCAAGGCATCATTTCTGTGTAACTCTCACAGCTTGCAGAAATGGAGAGCCCAATTGGACCTTCCTGGTATCTTTGGCAATAACTAAATCCCACAGGCTGCTTGCCTCCAAGCAGTACAAACAGAATCATAGAATCACTAAGGCTGGAAAAGACTTCTAAGCTCATCTAGTCCAAACATCAACCCATCACCACCACACCCACTACATCATGTCCCTCAGTTCCTTGTTTACACATTTCTTGAGAGCCCCCATGGACAGTCACCCCACTACTTTCCTGGGCAGCCTGTTCCAGTGCATTATTCATACTGATCATGGCCAACAAAACCTGGCGCCACCTGGAATGCCTTTAAAATTGGATCAGATGCTGTCTCATCAGAAGCCTCAGCATCTAATGAAAAGTTGTACCATGAGTTTCTGAGACAAAGATAAAGCGTCTTTTCCTTCCTGTTTCATACGGTGATTCCTCCTCATCTTTCCTTTCCTAAAGCCCTGACTCATGCATCACCAAGTTTTACTAGCACAAGAACTTCCAGCTGAACTTCATAATCACACAGGGTCAACTGGGTCACCTCCGTGTCCAGGTGGCACTTGCTCACACATGTTCCCGCATGATTACCAAGTTCCACACAAGCTGTAAAATACCTCCCGACCTTCAAGATGTTGAAGCATCAGTTTGAGCAAGTGCTCCATGAAAGCCCTGAAATTTGTCAGTAAATGCTCTTCTTATCTGTGACATTCAAGAAATAATGGTTTTAAGTTGCAGCAGGGAAAGTTCAGTTTGGATATCAGGAAAAATTTCTTGTCTAGAAAAGTGGTGAGGCACTGGAAAAGGCTGTCTAGGGAGGTGGTGGAGTCACCATCCCTGGAAGAGTTCAAGAAATGTGTAGATGTGGCACTGAGGGACATGGTTTTGTGGTATGGTGATGCTGGGTTGATGGTTGGACTAGATGATCTTAGTGGTCTTTTCTAACATTAATGATTCTATTCTGTGATTCCTGCAGAGATTCTCCTCCATGGAGAATGGAGTCTAGCTCTCAGTCCTTACGTAAGTATTTTACACATATTATACATAAGTTAAACTTAGCACTTCTGATTTGGATGCTGTGTTACTTATAACTGAAGCAAGGCAAAAAAAAAAAAAAAAAAAAAAAAAAAAAAAAAAGTGCCATCAGCAAGTAAAACCTTTCTTGGGACTAAATTCTGCTTTTTTGGTTTGGGATTGTCTAATATTAATATAGAACTGTATTTCACAAATTGTAGCCAGGTGTGAAAGGTGTGAAATGAAGGTGACTGCAAGGGAACTGCATCGCAATGCAAGGTTTATTTTATCTTACCTCTGCTCTCAAGCAAAGACATGAAACAAGTGGCATTTTAGCAACTACTGTGAAAGACAGCTTGAAGCAGGTATGAATATTTGACAAGATATAACCTGAGAAATGCAAGGGTTCTTACTAGATAATCAGAAGAGGCTTTCTAACATGGATAAATGATAAATTCACTGTTAGTTTAGCCATAAGCCCCATCAGAGTATAGGATGTGCTGGATAGAGTTGTCAAGTAGTCAGAATGTATGACTACTGGATAAGATTCAGAGTTAGTAGGAACAAACAAAAGGTGTTCATACATGGTACCTGAAGATTTGGCTTTATGACACCAGATAATTAAAGCATTATCCATTTCTCTTTGATATCCACAATACTACTGGTTATTTTTCAAATATTTCAAGATATTAAATTTGATAGAGAATTAATAATAAAGAAGTAAGCCATAAGATAATTCTATTAAACCAAGTCTTGTATATTTGACTGATGTTCATTTCAGTCCCAGGGGTCAAATTTTGCTTGTTTTACTGACATGAATAGCTCCAGTGATTATAGTGCAAGTATCTCAACAAAGTAAGGGCCAGCCCACAGAGAGATCATTATGGGGCATACCAAGCTTAGGTTGTATTGTCTGAACTTTAATGGAACAGAAATTCTCAGAGACTGAAAGATATAAATGTGACCTGTCACTTCACAGAACTGAAAAATTAAGTATGATCCAGGATTTTAAGTACAGGGAATTCAAAGCCACAACCATTACTATAAATTTATATATAACTATAACATTTCTGAGAGTGTTGTCCAAAAAAGCTTGGAACATAAACTACTCATGGATAACTCTCACTTTGCTGGAGAGAAGTCTTACAAAATAAGACCTCTCCTGGAACCTTTTAGACGGTAATAAAGATGGTAACCAGTGTCCTTTTTGGAGAAGGGATAAACATATGGAGTTGATTTTTTTTTGTTCTTATTCAAATCTCATTGAGTTTGCTTGAAGATAAAACAAGGCAAGCTACATAAATGCTAGAAGTGTGAGGGAAAAATTGATGCTGCGTATATCCCAGGATGGCTCTTTTTAGTAGCTCACTTTAAAATAAATAAATAAACTGAGTTTGAGCATGGCACTCAGTTTTATAGTCCAACCTGAGGTGTGGCAGAGTTGTGGAAGGATCAGACTTGATCAGCAACAGTCTTCACTGGTAAAAATAAGAGTGGAAGAAATAAACAGGAAAACAAAAGAACACATGGGCAAGAGGTGAAAGGGGAAATTTTAAATCCTGTGTTCTGCGTGGTATATGTTAACAGAAGCTGAAAGTATGTGAACAGAGCATTTAAGGCTCAAGCAGAGCATCCAAGTGATTAGCAAAGGTGTGTGATCTCCATTGGACAGAAATTTCCCAAGGGAACATATTAACTCTGTTCTGAGAAACACCATCAGCTGTATAGGGTCACACCTCAGAGATATCCTTCTCAAAATAAGTGAAGAGTACAAGCTTACAAGATATTCCCTATGTCTGTAACTTGCAATACCATATATTTCAGACCCTGAACAGCAGAGAGCTAGGCTGGAGGACAATCCATGTATCTTACGGAAACAGTCTAAGAAGTGTAATAATTACGTTTTCCTAAGGCTGTTTTCTGAAACCGCAAATAGCAGTGACTGAATGAAGCTGTAATGTGTTCAGACTTGCAGGCACCTTCCAGAAATATCACAGTCCCTGTTCTTGTTTCTGCCTAAAACCTGTTTTTTGGAAATACTGATTTCTTACCATTGTCCTACATTTCAGTGGTAGTTTTCCAAGATGAAATCTGATTTCAAATGGAAAAATCTAAGCTTCAGTCTGCAGTTGCTGCACATGGTGTGGCTGCTTGCACTTCTCTATGCCAGGAGGAAGGCTCAGACAGCCCTTTAATAGCCACAGCTTTGCACTGTTAGTCGAAGATTCATATTTATGCTGAACTCCATAACTATATTCCCAGAATGCTTGGTGGTATGCTGAGCTGAAATGGAAATAGATGCTTTTCGTGCTGAGTACAGAAGTAAATCAAAAAGAAGTAATAAAAGGAAAGTTTTATTGCTGTCTAGCAAAGCTATTTTGTACTAAGAATTTAGTACATAAAACTACTTGTGTTGTGCAAAATGTTTGGTGTACTTTGATAAGAAGCCAGTAGTAATGGCTTTCTTAAACAATTTAATTTGGTTTATACCATTTGCAAGACCTAAAAAAACCACAAATTCTTGGCTTTGCATGGGTAAAAGAAGACATAATGAAAAGCTGCAAAAGTCCCTGTGAGTTTACTAGTATCTGAGTAGGCACAACGAATGCAACAAAAGAAAACATGGAAGAGATGGGAAGTTGTAAGTAAACAGTGTACGGATATCAATGGCACTGAAGCTTGTCTGACCTTGATATATGCTCAAAGGCAACTGTCACCTGCAGCATTCCATCAAGATATATATGAAAGAGTTTTGTCTTGCTGATGAGTTAGTTATACTCTTTCCATCCTGATAAGCAACAAACTGATGAACTTACAGAGCTCAGTCTATCTGGTTTCCCCACCTTTTCAAAGAGACAGCTAACAGTAAATGTCAGGTGAAGAGCCCAACTGATGCCATCTCAATAATTATTTTTGTTGCATCATAGCCAGGCATGACAACTGAGGTACAAAGAAGGAATTCTTGTTTCAAAGGGCTCACATCCCAAGGGCTCAGTTCTGCAAAAATTCAAGCAAAAGTAGTTCTTTGGGTTTTTTTAGGAAATAGGGAGGAGCAACTGACTCCCCCCAGAGAAGAGAGGCATTTCAGAGAGATCTTGACAAATTGGAGCAATAGGCAATCACCAACCACAAGAAAATCAACAAAAGCCTTGCTGTATTTTACACCTAGGATGGGACAAACCTGGCTATGCATACAGACTGGGGGATGACAGGCTGGTGAGCAGGCCCATGGAAAGGGCAAGTTGAATGTGAGTCAGCAGTCTGTGCCCTGGCAGCCAAAGGGAACAGCTGTACCCTGAAGGCATCAGACCCAGCACTGCCACCAGAGCTCTTCTCTGTGCTCGGGCAGCCTCAGATTGGAAGGTTAGGTTGGTGATTAGGAAAAGGTTCTGCACCAGAGGATAGTGGGCATGGAACAGGCTCTGCAGGGCAGCAGGCACGACCCCAAGCTGCTGGAGTTCAGGGAACATTTGGGCAACACTCTCAGACACAAGGTTTGGTTTAGGTTGGTGCAATGTGAAGCCAAGAGTTGGGCTCCATGATCCTTGTGGGTCCCTTCTAGCTCAGGATATTCTGCGATTCTATGAGTTTTAGACTAAATATATTTACAGCCATTAAATTATATATTTATTTTTGCTGCATCTGTCATTCTATGTTTTTATTTGAATAGCACCATTGGCTTGCATATACAAAACCTACTGTCAAGTTTTCAGGGAGGGTTTTTTCACTTCGGATCTCACTCTCTTACTCCAGCAGCAAGCAACTTCATTCATGCCATGCACACAGCAGTGCTTCTATCCAACTGCAGATCCAAGGATGAGGATGACCTGTCACCTAAATCCCAGCTCTAGGATTTCTTCTTATTCAATGCACATTAAAAGAGAAAAAGAACACACACAAAAACCCACAGTGCTGTGATTTTCTCCAAGGAAGGTCAAGCAAACTGCAGCAGGTTTGGTTCATATTCTTATTTCCATAGTCAGTAGATCAGGAGTAACAGTATGGAAGCAATAATGAACACAAGAGAGTGGAATCACACCCTAATAACACAGCAGCATGAAGATTCCTTCGCGACCTTCCGTTTTAATTTTTATTTTTTCCTCTGCCATTTTGACATCAGGAAGCACAGGAGCTTCTTAGAATAATCTGAGAATTCAGAGAATAATCTGAAGCAACAGGGGGTTTGTGCTTTCACAATTTGAGGGACATAACATTTAGAAAATTGCTTTTGTCCTTTCTATTCTTAACACATACCCAGAGCAGTTTAGGAACCTGAAGCACCCTATTGTAACTTGGCTCTCAAAGAGCATAGCCTCTCACATCGTCAGACCTTTCTAGGAGTAAATGTCTCAGGGTCCTCATTAATCTGTGGACTAAACCACTTAAGTTCTGGTTTCATGGTGCTTTTGGAGGTTTGACTCAAGCCTATAGTCCAGACAGCAGCCTTGAGTCATTTCCTACAGGCTGTCTCCCATTTACCTTCAAAGAAGACATGCCTTTAGAAAGCCTCTTCCCCTAGTAGCTTAGAGTTCTGAATAATGGAATGAGACCTGTAAACAATAGGTTTTTTTATGCCCAGCTTATAAAAAAAAAAAACATTGAACCCAAAGGGATCTCTTATCACTAGCCTGTTAAGCATTCACAGACAAGTATTTCTTTTGATGAGCTTATTACACTTCAAGAGAAAATTATTCTCTAGACCAGAGAAGGAAAGTAAATGGCTGGGAAAAGATAATTCAAGACCATGCTGCAGGGGATACTTAATTCTTTACGAGAAACAAAATAGCCTGAGCAAGAGAGATTCATCATGAGATACTCAGTAGTTCTCCACCCACAGCAGCAAGAAGTAGGGTTTAGTTTCTGAGCACAGATTCAAACCAATAAAACCCATGAGTTCCATGTAGCCAAACAGTTTTCTGTCCAACCTCCAAAAATCCTCATTGTTTGTTCCTGGTAGTTTCAGATGTAAAGATTAATCCAGTAATAACTACTAGATCAGGATACAGTAGACCACAGAGAAGAGAAACAAAGGGGACTGATGACCAGAAGGACTGAAAGGGCATAAATGTGGTTCTGGATTCTCTCAGTGAAACTGTAGATATGTTGGGATATTAGAGACCAGTCTGTATCTGTAGGAGGTTTGAACTGAATGCCAGTGCATTCAATTTTGTTATTCAGAGTGGACTCTAAACTTCTTACCTCATCTGTGGTTCTAACCTGAAGAAATTTCTCCTGATATCCTATTTTTCTTTCACCTCCCAATCCTTTTCCCTTTATTTTCCAGCAAGAAGCAAACTGTCAGAATGAATGGAGCAGAGTTGGCATTATGAACCTTTTTCAAATGAAGGCCAAATTATGAATTCAGAATATGCTTATTCAGATGTCTGATGGGAAAATACCTAGTCCTCATTTAATTGTCAAATGCTAATGAAAATCATTACATAGCTCATTTAGAAACAGGCTTTTATAGCAGTTAAAGGTTGTTTCCAATTTCCAGACCAAACAGGTTAATCTTTCTTTCAGTAGTTAACCTATCCATCCAACAGAGGCAAGAAACAGCCTTAAGTCAGTCAGTGGCTACTCCCTGCCACAACAAATGGGGACATGGCTATGTGTGTCACAACATCCAAGTTGTGCTTCTCTCTCTTCAAGCAGAAGCTTATGCAGACATCGTTAAATCTGTGCGCAAAGAATCACAGAATCACAGAATCGTAGGGGTTGGAAGGGACCTCCAGAGATCATCGAGTTACCTACTCCAGGTTCCCTACAGCAGGTCGCACAGGTAGGCATCCAGGCAGGTCTTGAACATCTCCAGAGAAGGAGATTCCAAACGCCCCCTGGGCAGCCTGTTCCAGTGCTCCGTCACCTCACTGTAAAGAAGTTCTTGCGCACATTTATGCAGAACTTCCTATGCTGCAGTTTCCGGCCGTTTCCCATCGTCACTGAAGTGTTCAAGAAATGTGCAGATGTGGCACTGACTGACATGTTTTAGTGTGCATGGTGGAGATTTGTTTTTGTTTGGACTAGATGACCTTAGTGGTTTTTTTCCAACCTTAACAGTTCTGTGATTCTGCGGGTTATTTAAAATGCTCTGTGTCTGTTCCTCCCCTTTTTGGAAAGAAGTTATACCAGCTACATACCCTGATGTCTTCTTCCTACACTCCCATCTCTAAAAGAAAGGGCAACAGATGCCAATCTAATTATTTGACTGCCAGCATTTCTATTTCTCACTAAAGAAAATGTGAACAGCAAAACTACTTTAAATAAAACCTCAGAGCAGAAATCCTTCAGAGTAGAGATACTTAACCACAATTCAGCAAGGCTTGGTGGAAGGACTTAATCCAGAAACACATAGGCATGGGGTCCCTGAGGTCAATAGGACTCTAAGGACTCAAAAGTATGTTCACCCATTGGATTGGGATGTGTAATGACAGAATGCAGCTCCTAGTTACGCTAGTTGTCCATTTCCCCTTAACAGAATTTCTGCATGCTAAGCAAAAAGTTTAGATGTAGTAGGCAACAAAGAGACTACAATAATGTTTCAAAGAAGAGACCTGAGAGGGAATTGAAATTTTTGATTTAAAATAAACAACTGAAGCATTACTGCTCTGCTTGGAAGTGCAGAGAGCACAGTGCACCTAAGAGAACACTAGGTACAAGGTATATGTAACACATCTCAAATTCAAGCATCTTCATGCTTCAGAACCCCGAGTGCTAACAGTAGGTGCTTTGCATTTTCTTACAGATGTAGATATTTTTTCCTTGACCCTACTGTGGCAGTGATGCTACAAGCTGCCATTTAGGATCACTTGCCCAGCTAGTGAGACACCAGAGTTTTTCAGTTTCTCTACTTTCCCTAACAAAGCTTTTTCATTTTGCATGACAGATACACAAATCACTTGTTATGTGGCTCAGAAAGAACAAGAGGCAATATGTTCAAGCAGATAGAGTTGTTACCTTCTGGAGAGAACCTGGTCATAGTCATATGGATCACAGCTTAAACTGAAATTCTTTGGTTTCCACACAAATAAAAGAAAATGGAGGGAAGAGATCAGGCTTCAGTAATAACCGGTGGATTTTTATTTTTATTTGCATTTGCATTAATATAGTCCTTTCAAAAAATAACTCACTAACCACTCTTTTTGCAAGCCCCAGCCATTATCAAAACCATTATGGTTCCAAAGCTGGTGGAATATTCAATCCACTTTAAAAAAATAATCATCATCATCATTATTTATATTGTCCTGGTTCATTATGTCATCAGAAGGCAGTACCAAGTGCTGCATTCCATAGTCTGCCTTCAGGCTAAAAGGCCAAAATAGCAGCTGTCCTGATTTTAAACTATGATTTGCTGTTCTAATTCTTTCTCTCCTCCTCTGTATTAATTTATAGCAAACCATGGTGCACCTCTTCTGCTTTCTGCTTCTGTGCAGAAAAAGAGAGCGAGCTGAGGAGCCAATGCCTTTCCCTGCATTCCTTAAAACCAAAACAGTTTCCATTTCTTCCTAAAACAAAGTAGGAGACGCTGCTTCCCATTAGGTACTCGTACTGCTGTTATTGGTGCTTACTTTAAAGTAACTTTGCCCACTACTTTAGAGAAAACTTCCCCCTCCATTTCTGTTCTTCCTCTTTTTAAACTCCAGCTGCAAGGGCTAGCTGAGTTTAAGAACAACGGCTGGATTACTTTTTTCCCTGTAGCCCCTAGCAGTTCATGTGAAGTTGAGTTCCCACTGTTAAAAGAGCTTTAATTGCCAGACTACATTGTCAGGCTCATTGTGGTCTCACCACAGCAGGTACTGGACTAATTACTACAGACCTTCACACAGGATTTGAGTCAGTTTGTTTTTTTAAAAGGATCTTTGTGCTGCTGCAAATCTTCAAATTACAATTTAAAAAAATGAAAACCCACGTTCAATCTGAAACTTCTGATTTAGCTGCAGATTATTTCACCAAAGGACAAATTCCATGCTGGGGAGCCTGTTTCTCCTTCCACTTTGCTCTCATAAATCTCAGATTGTATGAATTCATTTCCAGTTGCTTTATGTCAGAGACTGTCATCTGTCAAATTACTTCCAAGTTTGCGCAAAACTGAGAGTCTGGCCTGTAAGAGTTCCTATGCAGCACTGCATGAGATCATGTGTAGTCTGTGTAGTCTGTGTAGACTGAACATAAACTGACACTGACAACCCTGTAAGGACATCTGGAAGATAATGTTTAAAAGGTTCAGTTCTCTTTTCAACCCAGCCACAATGCACCTTGAAAGACATCATGTGGATATCTGAGAACATCACCCAGTTTGTTGTTATTCTTAGAAATATATATATAAAATATCAAGTCAGGAAAGAGTTTTCTAGGCCCCCTTTATTATTTTCCAATTTTTCTAACTGTCCTTTATTATATTTAACACAGTTTACTTGTAGAATGTGTAAAGCACTAAGTTGCTTCATCTCGGGCATAAGAAATGAAAGAACACCCTGAAGAGGTTAAGCGCACTCTCAGAAATACCCTGGAGGGCTGCTTCTGGTAGGAGAAAATCTATGGTATGAGTATCACTTCTTTGTTGTCCACATGGATGCTAGAAGTCCAGTGGAGATAGAATCAACTTTTTCACAAACTCATATTTGCCAATTTAAAAAAAATAAAAAAAATAAAAAAAATAAAAAAAAAAAAAAGGATATTATGTGGGTATGAGTCAGGGTAGAAATAAAAAAACATCCTTAACTTTTAGTAAATGCTGTTTGTTAACAACTGAGATTAAGGCCCTAAGAGTTCCTGCCTCTTGTTTCCCACGGACCATTCATCACTCCAAAAACACATTTGCTTCAATGGTGCCATCCAGCCTGTAGAATTTGCTTCTGCTCATACCATAAAAATTATTGCATTAAGGCAAAGCACACGCCTACCCGGGACTAGCTCTAAAATTAGCCTTCAGCATACTTATTCAAGATTTCAACAACATTTCAGATTTATTCCACTTCTGCTAGTTCTGAGGTATTTCCACTAAAAAAGAAATTAGCCATATTCATTGCGTTTTGTTTATTTCTAATGAAACCACTACACTCACATCCTGAAAATTAACACCCCTCAAAAAAGGAAAATCTTTTCTTTTGCTTTATTAACAAAGTCTACTTTTGAAAAAGTGCTTTCATTTCACCTATCTGACCGTGGCTTACCTTAGTATAGAAATGGCACTGCTTGGGGCGTTTGCCCAGTTTCTAACAGTATGCTTTCTACATATTGAGTCCTGGTTTGAATTTCCTTTGAATGTGAGCTTAGAAATGCAATTACCTCTCTCAGCTCAAGCATTTTGGTAATCCCAGTAAAAACAAGATTGTCTGAAGTCTTTTGCCACGTTGAGACCTTTAGCAAGATAGATGCTCTGCAATTTTGGTAACCTCATATCTTCACAGCAATTTCCTCGACTCTTCATTTTCCTCTTCCTCAAGCTGAGGTACATTAGCTCCATATTTCTCTATTAAAAAAAATAATAATAAATTTTGTGTTGCATAGGAACAAATTAAGGGAGCTTAACAATTTTTTAACCATTATGATTAAAAGATTTGGCCAAAGGAAGAAGGATTTGGAGCAGGAAGATGTAAATGTCCCTCAAAGCAGCTGTGCCAAGACAGAGACACAAACGGAAAAGCCTCATGATGTTTGAGAGAATTCAAGGCTAGCTGGTGCCACAGGATGTCTGTGCTGTGTTCATTATGCTACTGCTTTATCAGAGCTACATTTAATGGGTGACATCTAAATCCTTGGAGGAATCTGAAGTACTTTAGTTTTCTGTGCTGAAGAATCAGAAAAAAAATGAAAAGATAAAAATTCAAATAAAAAACTAGTGCCTCGTTGTGCAAATGTCTCATATTTCACTTCTATTAAAAAAAAAAAAAAGGTGATGCAAAATGGATTCTCCTCAGCTGCTGTTGTCATTGGGCTAGTTATAGTGTTTTCTGAACCTCTGTAGTTAATAAAGTGATACCTTTTTCATTATAAACATAATTAGAGGACTTAGAGTGAAAAAAACACCACTTTGCTTTAGGTTAAAACTTATACATTTTTTAAAAGTACACGATTTTACATAGAAATCTTAGTTTGGGTTAGGGAGATTAAAAATATTGTAGATAATCATTTTGATTTTGTTATTTAAAAAAAAAAAGATAACAACTAGCTGAAAAGCTGCCTCCTACATTGGAGCTGTATGTAACATTTCTGCTGTTTATTTGGCAACATAACATAAACATGCACATTTAAAAAAACAAAAAAAAAAACAAAAAACAAAAAGGTAGGGAGGGCTGAATATGTTTTTAAAGGCTTGAATGTAATAGCTGCAGAAAAAAAATTAAACAACAAACAAAAATCACCAAACCACTCTATTCATTCTATTAGACATAGAGTGATCCTTTTACAAATAAGTATATATATTTACGCAATGATAAATCATCTGATGTTATATTTTAGAGTTCTCATTTAGACTATTTTAAACTATCTCCATAAGTGTTATTTCCAGAATATTTACAAGTATTTTTTGCAAGGCAATGTACTACAAATATGATAAATAGCTCAATCTGGCTGTGCCTTTCAATACTGGTATAATTCTACTGAAATCAAAAAGTATCAGTCCAAAATACCATTATCGAAATATATGCTGATGGCAGAGCCTTCTTAATAGCATGGCTAGGCTGAGGGCTCACCATGGAAATACAGAGAAATGTAAACGTACTTCTAAAAATAGATTTTTCTGCCCATTGCTCCCTGCTAGATTGAGTTCCCCTTTCCTGTAGCATGAGCAAGCAACAGGCTTCCCGTATTTAGGTTCATTTCTCAGTGATCTCCTGTATGCTCCACCTCAAGCTACAAATCAGTTATCGTGGTAATGACACTAAATCAATACCTGTAATCACGCTTTCAAAGCATCAAGCACTGTCATGTTTGTGACCAGCAATTCAAGAAAACAACATAGGGCAACTTTTCAGAATGACTGTGTTTTCGAGGGAATTATAAAGTGTCATTAGCCCACAACTTCTATCTGTTCTAAAATATAATCAGTATGCATTTTATTTTTCATGCTTTTGTTTGCACTTTGTTACACTAAACTACTGACTATCGGTGGAAAAAAACCCACAGTGATTCATGCAAAGAATTGTCATTTTTACCATCAGCACAGAATGTTGCCAAAATTCAAGCATCTATTAATCCCAGGAATGACATGGCCCCAGAACCATTTCCTCAGCAAGACTCCATCAGAAAAGCTGGTGTTCCTTGCAAGGACAGTAGTATTCTTTAAAAAAAAAAATCACTGAAGATAACATGTAAGATAAAATAACATTTTAAGTACTAGGGATTAATCTGAAAAAAAATACACATATTATAAAGTGTTATCTGTGCTTAACAGAAGTGCTTTTTGGAGGAAGACACAGTGAGTCTGGGGAAACTTCAGTGAGTTTATTTAATGGAGCTAAACAAATCGATTGCTGACAGTTCACGTGGTACAATGTGGTGCTTATTGCATTTAAACAAATGCACAAAGAGAAAACAGAACAAAAATAAGGGACTGGCTAACTGCTCATTTATCACATAATTACATATTCTGAAAATCAAAGTTTACTTTTAGTTGCAACACCAAGACATTTTATGATTATGAGTGGTATTGTGCATTAAATTACTTAATAATTATGCAAAAAGTCCTGAAATGATTCCAGTTCAAAGCTATTTTTCTTTAAACTTTGCCCATTATGTACAGTAGAAAAGTTCTGGTCTTTGCAGGTTTTTTGTAGTCCCTGAAGGCTTTTGGTTTTTTTCTTTGCTCGCTAGCACTGAAATATAAAATTATAAACATTTCCTGTACATGCTATGAGTACTTGCCTTTTCTTGGTACACCAGTTGGCACAACTGGGGACACATGAATGGATGTGGGAATTGTATCCTTGCCTGGTAGGTAATGGCAGGAGACAGAACAAAATACACCTTTCTGAGACAGTTCGTTGCTGTCATCCTTGCTTCTGGTGACAATAATATGCTACTGGCCTATCCATGAAGCAGAGCACTAAGGGTGTGTGAGATATGCTGGAGAGAAGAGTTAAAACTACAACCTAAAACATCAGGTTAAAGATTTCCGCACAGGGAAGTCTTGGAATATACAGTTTTCTATAATCCTGAGTTTTCTTTGGGGAAATACTGTTTTCAACCACAACAACAAAAGTGATTTTGACAAGGTAAAATAATCCAGTTAAACCTCAAACTGCAATAACCCCATTTGTCTCACAATGTTTTCAGATCTTCATATTATGAAATAAACTGACTAAAAATATTCAAGAATCAAGATGTATTTATTCTATTGAAACAGTCTCTCAAGTAACTCGCTGTCATACATTGCAAACTTCCACTCCACTAGAAATTTCAGAGTTGTTATTTTCATACCAGTTTGTAACAGGTTTCAAAACCGCACCATTTTCCATAATATAGGTATTTCCATTTTTGCTCTCATCTGCTATATTCCTCGATACGAATAATAGACTAATGAATGTGGTTAGTAGAGAAAAATGAATACATTCATTTTATAGGTGCCACCACTGGATTAAAACTCCAGGTGCCAGGTGTGTTAAAAACAAAGGGAGAAAAAACATCCCTTTCTTTGAGAGGCCATCCACCAATTTTAGAGAAGACACATGAGCAGAATAAAACAAGCAGGAGATGAAAATCCAAACAAATTAACAAGAGATATCAGATTAACAAGAGATAGCAGGGTCTGCAGTGACAGAACAAGGGGAAATGGCTTCAAGCTTAAAGAGGAGAGATTTAGATTGGGTAAAAGGAAAAAAATCTTTTACAGTGAGCGTGGTGAGGCTCTGGAACAGATTGCCTAGTGATCTGGTTGATACCTCAACCCTGGAGACTTTCAAGGAGAGACTGAATCAGGCCCTGGGCAGCCTAATCTAGCTGTGGTGTTCCTGTTCATTGCAGGGGAGCTGGACTAGATGACCTTTAAAAGTCTGTTCCAACTCTAAGGATTCTATGATTCTATGATTAAGAGCATCTGGAATGGAAATCTTCCAGCAAGACTCAGTTACCTTAAGTGAGCCAGGATCCAACTGATCCAACCTCTAAGTACCTTTATCAGCTTGCCATTTCTATCCATTTGATAATTATATAGCCAAAGATGAAGACATAGCTAAATATAATGGGGGTATTTCACTTGTGGGTTTTAAAGGAATACAATGCTTCTTCTTTCCTCTTCAGTGATGTTTACCTTCTGACCTAGTAAATACATTAATTAGCATTTTAACTTAGTACAGTTGGCCTAACAGATTAGGAACAAGATGGGTGGTGCCAATTCCAGCATATGTATATTTGCCGCCTGGATCCATTCCATTTCTGATTTAAGTAGACTTTTCAATAGCAAGAAACAGAGTTGCAACTTCTGTATCTTTGACTCTGTAACCACGGAAACCAGCACTAATTATATGTATCACTAAGTTTTAAATGCATTCAAATTTAACGCATTACTCTGAAAATATTGAGGTTCTTTTTCTCTCTCACCTTGGTATGTTGCAGTTTGTCTTCTGGCTTATTTGGTTTACAAGAGGTTTCACTCACGAAAAGATAAAAGTACGTAGGTGAAAATTACATTCATTTTCTTTTATGTAACCAAGAGGTAGAGTCATGTAAATGTTTGATCACACACTTCCTACTACTGCTGTAATCAAATGTGAGGGCTTACTTTTCATGTTAAGAAGGTGCTATTTCCAGAAGAGGGAAAGCAGAGAAATTGTGCCTCTTGATGTTATAGAAAATCAGTATCTCTGTGGAGTGCCATAATGATGGGTCACGGAAACAGGAATATGCAGGAAAGCAAACAAGGAAGGATGAACCCTTTTCCTTCATCATTCCTCCTATTGCTGTACCACAGCCTTTTTAGAACAGCTACATGCCAGAGCAAGACCTGAGCTAAACCTCCAAGTAAAATTGTTCCCAGGACTTTTAACTGACCTTTAGGTTTAGTGAGCAGCCAAATCCCTAACCATGTTTGCAAATGTTACTATCTTATCAAATTCCATTATTAATGCCTTTGAAAGGATCCTAAATGTCCTGAACACTCATCATTCTGTGATGAATTCATTGAAATGAGAGATACATTAGGCCACTACACACTTTTTTTCTTACAGGTGAAAAGGCATCTGTTGTAGAAAAAATATATACATGAAAGCACCAGAACAGTGAAAGGGGTGAAAGGGTGAGGCTGGTGGACCAAGAATATTTTAGTTATAATCCTCTGGTCTCCCATGCTCACAGCTAGTAATGGAAAGGTAATGCTAGTGCAAGAAATCTCAGGTGGATGGTAAACAGCAAGGCTTGGACCCAGAGCTGAGTGAGCTTAGAGTGCTCAGTTTGAGCATGGCTACTCTGTTTTAGACATCAGAGTGCATAATAGCATGAGCACAGGTCGTTACTGCCAAAGAACAGGAAGTCACACAGAAGTGACCTCTAAGGCAGAAGGCTTAAGGTGAAACTGACACTATCTCAATCACACAGAGCAACACGCTCAGTTCTATATGATTTCTGGCCACTGCCCTCCATATGCATTTCACAAAATTTTCTCACAGTGATAACTATCAAACCCGAACTGAAAGAACTTCCCAGAAGCTTGGAAAGGCTGCTTCATCCTCCAAGGCTGTATGTTCTCTGCCTCCAACTAATTTAGTGCTACTAACACATATTCACAACCAGCCTGCTCAGGGAACAAATTATTTATCCCTGTAGTGAACTGAGAGCCATCACACCTGGTGGGGTACTGAAAGTGGTCTTCCTAAGCTCCCAGTTTAGTCTATGCAGATCCTTCCAGAAAGTGATTTAAATCAGCTGCTGAAATTCCGCTGGACCAGAGGGCAATTCAGGGCCCTGACTATAGAAAAAGAGCCAAGTGAAAGAGAGCCTCCTAATATGGGTTAACTTTATGGTGCTTTGCATTGTACTTGGAGTTCCTCAGAGCATTTTAAGATGGAGCTAATCTTTGGTCATTTGCTAACATTAATCAAACACTTCGCATTTCATAACCAAGCTTCAGGTAGAAACTGCTCCTTTAGAATGTAATCTCTAACAGATAAGAAAGAGGAAAAAAAAAGATATCTGTAATATATAAAAGTCAAGCCATGGCAAATTGGCTTAAAAAAAAATCTGATCTCCATAGAGGGTTGCTTTGATGTATTTAAAAATGCCCATGAAATCTAAGAAGAAAGGATCACCTGAGACTGTCATCTGAAACAAAAACAACAGCAAAGTAATACTGAAATACTGCCTCATTTTATTTTTCTCTGTTTCAATAAAGCAACTTACTATATGACTGTGGTTTTCTTCCTGATCATGTTGTGCCATCATTGTAAATCAAAGGCTGCTCTTCTCTGACAACAAAGCACCAAACTGATTACTCCTAATTTCAGGAAAATAACAAACGTGAGTAGCAGAAGTAAATTTCTCTGCATCAAAGACACTAGCTAAAATTTAGGCCTTTGCCTCCCTGTGCTACTGATTTGCTGATTGGTGTAAAGAAGCATCATTTACCCTTGGTTAATGTAAGTTTAACACTGGTTTCCAAAACACTAAGAAGCAGACACTGTAGGCATTATAACACATCCCCTGACTGCCATGGAAGAAATTTAATATCCTCTGGGAAAAATATACTGGCAGAATTTAGCCCTTCTTATTTATATTGTAATAATCCCTACTACAGTGAAGGTTTGGGAAACAAGCCCAAGGAAACAAGCCTGTTTTCCAGGCTGGGCTGGGGGTGATTTGTCCTTTCTGAGAGTCAGGGCACTGCCCTGTGTGTGATCAGGTTAATTCCTGAAAATACAAGTTGTCTGTCTTCGAAGCTGCAAAGGCACAACATATTTTAAAAGTTCTACATGGGGTGGAAGAAGCTGACTCGACTTTCTTCCTCATTTCAAAGGGCCAAATGTAGAGAGTGGTTTGATGGCTCCCACTCAACATCCACAGAATCTGATTTATTCTCACAATGAAGCTCCATGTAGAAATCAATTAGATTCTTCAACTTATGAAGGAAACCACTGAGGATAAAGTAGAATACACATCTATACAATCACAGTTGGTGTGAAGAGGAGAAAAAATTAATGACTACCCACTGTTTTTCACAATACAAAATTTAGTATCACCTACCAATGTTACCAGGTGATCATTTCAGAATTAAAAAAAAAGTTTTCCACCCCAGAGAAACACACACAAAGCAATAATTAAATTATACAACTCATTGCCATGGGACATGGTATATTATAATAAAGTTCAAACAGGGATAAGCAATTCAGACATCAAGGATCATGCTAACCCATTTCTAAAATGCCATAGTCCCAGCTGAACAGGCATCCACTGGCAGCTGCCCTGAAAATGCTCCTACGTCATATTGCCAGGACAAAGATTCTTTATTGCACTTAAGAACAAAATATCCTCCTTATTAAAGTTTTCTTTCATACTCACTAGATCATTGAAATCCTAAGCTCATCTCCTTATCATTCTTCAAAAGAAAAAGAGAGGAATGGAGGCTGTATCTTTATTTTAAATCTTTAATATCAACTCTTTACATAGTCAATAGGGCCATCTCTTTCAAATTCAACCAGTAGCAAGATTACCTGTATATAAATTCAGTGCTGTGTTGCTGCTGGAAAATAATTCTAATCTTTCATGAACTTTTCTAAGGTCATGGATTTTCCAAATCCTTTCAGAATTTGGGCTTTCCTCTTAGAACTCTTCGCATTTTAAATTTTTATTCTAAGCACCAGGATTTTCCAAAGCACCAGGATTTTCCAAAGTACTGAGATTCTTAAGGCTACACTGGGGAAAAAAAAAAAAAAAAGAAAGAAAAAAAGAAAAAAAAAACTAAATACTTCGCATTCTGCTATATATTTGCAGTGAAATTATTCAAATAATAGATTTAGTCAGACTAAATGATAACAGTCTCTGAAGTAAAGACTACTGAGAAGGCTTTAATTCAGAAGGGCTCTGAATTTCAGTTTCACTACTGTATATTCACTGGATAAGCTGGCTGCTCAGATTCATGGATGTTAACCCGACTTCTGCACTCATCCCTAATTATCTCAAGAATATCTGACAGCCAACTGAATGCTAAACTCATTGGTATTTTTTCTTATTACAGGAGAAAGAAATTGGCCCATTTAATTGGCTTCTTTATCGAAACACAGCACTATTGCATCTGAGTAAATTCCTATTTCCATCACCACAAAACAAACATTGCTTTGCAGCAATAGGGCAGCAGCAGTATTTTGCAGTGCTGTTCGGTACTTCAAGCCGTCATCTGCAATACATCCTCCTGTAAAAGCAAGCTCAAGCCCACCCATGCCTGAAACCCAATTTAAATAATGAAATCCTTACAATCCGTTCCCAAATGTACCAGAATCCATTGCAATGCAAGACTGTTTCAGAGGGGATTTATAGGTAGCAGGTCTTTGGTAGATGGCTGTGTTACCCATCTGTGAATTCCTATTGCTGTGCATAATTAGGGAGTATTTACATATGCTACGGCAGTTCACTGTTCTGAGGCATTCGGAGGATGCCAGGCTACACTACCATAAATCGTATTGTTGAAGCAGATGGAGCTTCTTGCTCAGTTAAAACTTACAGTTAGGCATAATTAGTGAAGCCTGTGCAGAACATTCTTCATTCATTTAACAGCTTACCGAGTTCTTCATAATGCAAAGCAATTTAAATGAGAGGTCTTTTGAAATGTATTGCTAATAAGCATTTTTACACCATATCTGGCAGCTCAATCATTACACATTGAAGGATTACTTCCTATCCCTGTCAGGGCACACTTACACTGTAATTTTCCTCTTTGTTCCCCTCAGAAAAACCACATAAGTGACCATTTCTCTAGCATTTTCCATTTAAGAATAATCTCAGAGCATTGCCACTATGAGGTATCACAATACTCCTTGAGGATACTAACCTCATTAGCTTCTGAAGAAATTGAGTGCAATGAGATTAATGTGAAGATATTTTAAGAGTTGCTGAAGGTTTGGTTGCTTTTCTTTTTTAGTTTAGCTTGGCCTCATTTTCAGAAGTGCAGTTCAGCCACAAACCTGAGCAGTGGAAATGTGGATGCCTCGTATCTCAGTTTTATAGGGCCCAGGTTGGATATAATCTGGTACCTTGACTTAGCTGGTGTTGGAAATCAAACCTAAGGAACATTATTTTATTACTCAGTCATGAAGTGGGCTGGTATATTTTAGGTACTGGGAAATCTGATGGATTTTTTAAAAGAACTTAGGAAATCCAGTAAGGTCTCCATAAAGGATCAAAGTTTTGCCAGGTTTCCTCACCTCACTTGGCCCTGCTGGTTGCTACTCAATGGTTAGAGTCTCTCTACAACATAACCTAGCACTCAGCTGCGTAGGATCAGGTTAGGACCAATCCAACAGCTCACTCCCTTCCTTCACAAAACAGCACACGTCAACCAAGAGTCTTTCCAAGCCATACTCTGGTGAGCAGACACAGAGGCACAGATTTTGGAGGAAATCACCTCCACCTCACAAGTCCACTTTCACATCAGTCTGGAGAACCAGTCCCTGCAGGAGTACAGAACTGATAGAGGCAAATTTCCTCCTTTTTCTGGCCAAAACCACTAAAAAGGCTCTTGAAGATTAAATTTGGTCACTTTTATGAGCAGTAATATGGGTTACAGGATGCTTCTCATCCCAAGAAAGCATGCCAGAAGACTGTGCAAGGATCCACACATGATGTTGCACTTTCTTCACAGAACAAGTACTTCAAGGTTTCTGCTCTATTAAATCCTTGTGGATACAATGCATTCAAGACGATATGTCTTTCCTTCATTTCACGCTTCTGAATCTCCATATGTGGAGCTGAAGGAGATTCCTCCCTCCCCTGATGGAATATCCTACAGAGCAACTGGAGAAATTTCTGCCCAGCACACACCAAGGCCTCTTTCTCAGATGACCAACTCCAATGGGAAACAAATGCCTTACAATAAGTGGCCTACTTAATGATTTCTCATATTAAATATATCTTTTTATTTTTTTCTCTTCCTGAGCAGAAGCAAGTCAGTAGTTTGGAGTGTTTGCAATTTGAAGGGAGCACTCTCAGATCAGTGATCTTCACTGAATATCCTCATGAGTCACCTCAGTGGGTCTGTGCCATGACAAAGGATAACAGCAGCAAGGCCAGCATCCCCTGGGGGTATTAGACCAAGTTCAAAGGAAAGGACAGTAGGAGGGTAAAGCACAGTCAAGCAATCAAAATGGGCTTTGCACTCTGGTAATTCCCAATTTGCACTCTACCTGAACAAAATAGAAAGCTGTCTAAAATAATTTAAGAACTGCTGGAAAAAACAAGCAAGGAAAATGTGCAAGTGCACACAAGCTATCACCACATCCCATCATAATCATGCTCTCCCCATGTTCCTGCTGTGACCACCTGCGACTTGTTAGCAAGATTCTTGGCATGGGAGAAATGCCAGTTTGTAGCCTCCTGACTTTGCTTCTTCTGCTGTAGCTTTGTCAGGAAGTTTTCTCACATACTACATAAAGGCTACTACCATAGCCTTTAAATGCACATATTGTATCTGACTTTCTACTCCCGCCCCTTCCCCAGAAGGGTTATGGATTTTGATTTTGGGAACTGCTTAGTGGCAAAATCTGCTGCTGAGAGAAAATGATGCAGACAACAGCACTGAAGCCTAGGGGAACAAAACAGAGCTAAGAGACCAGGCAAAAGCAGCAGTGGAAGTAATAAAAAAATGGGATGATTTACACTGGAAGAAACAACAGCAACCCATCACACAGACACATGGGCTCATTAGCCTCTCCTTACTCACTATAAGGAGACTGTGAGGTCATGTGTCACTATTGATAACTACTTGAAATATTTTATAATTCACTCATGCCAAAGAGTGTATCCTGTGCTTCAAAATCCCTGGAGACTCAGACTCTGGGTATAGCACCACCAGCTATGAAATACAAATTATCTGCCCTTTCCAGTTCACATCTGCCTAAGCAATGGTTCCTCCATAGTCCACAGAGCATGTATAGCAACTTCTCTCTTCCAGCAAGATGTCAGCATGTTATCTTTTAAAGATTCCCATCGCTCTTCCTTCAGTGGAAACACCTGTAAAGATACCTATGCCGTGAGTTTCCAACACCCTGTTCTCTTTAATGTCTTTGGTTACTGTTTTCTTTTCATCTTTATAGTCTTTTCTTGCTATGGCACATTCAGAGGCCTTATCACAGACCGATTTCTCTCCCTGATCGCATAGCTTTTTCCTATTCCAGTTCTCACAAGCTAACTACAAAGATTTCTCACACGTCACCCTTCTTTTTCAGGTGAAATATCTTTCCCTCCCATAGTGCAGAAGATGTGTACTTTGGTCTCTCTGCCTGCCTCAGAACTTCTTGCTTCCCTTCACACCATGCAATTATCCTTCTCAAGATTCACCAAACACCACTGAAAAACTGCTTCCCCCTATATGAAGAGCTCACGATTACCAGATATGCTGCAATGTGCAGTGTTATCTGCACATCAGCCTCTGGTTTCCACTTAATTATCCCCACCTCTGGGACAAGAGAAACTGCTTACTTCTTGAACTAAAAAGTGTTTGCTGCAACGTCAAAGTAGAAGGAGAACTTTCATCCTGCTGAGCTCTCCCTAACCAAAAGCTCTGTCCCATCACACCTCCTTCCGTCTTTTCATAGAATCATAGAATCACAAGGTTGGAAATGACCTGCAAGATCATCTAGTCCAACCGTCCTCCCATTACCACTGCTACTACAAGCACTAAACCATATCTCGTAGCTCCTCGTCTAGACGCCTCTTGAACACTGCCAGGGACCACGACTCCACCACCTCCCTGGGCAGCCATTCCAGTGCCTGACCACTCTCTGAGAGAAAAAGTTCTTCCTCATGTCTAACCTAAACCTCCTCTGGTACAACTTGCGGCCATTTCCTCGGGTCCTGTTTGTTGCCTGGGAGAAGAGGCCAAACCACTCCTCATCACAGCCTCCCTTCAGGAATTTGTAGAGAGCAACAAGGTCTCCCCTGAGCCTCCTCTTCTCCAGACTGAACAATCCCAGCTCCCTCAGCCGCTCCTCATAAGACTTGTGCTCCAGACCCCTCACCAGTTTTGTTGCCCTTCTCTGGACACTTTCCAGGGTCTCAATGTCTATTTTGTACTGAGGGGCCCAAAACTGAACACAGTACTTGAGGTGCGGCTTCACCAGTGCTGAGTACAGAAGGATGATTACCTTTTGAAATAAACCCTCACCATGCACCCCACCAACATATCCAATCAATTCATTTTAATAAATAAAAGCTGTTCTTATTTTCCCTTATTCCTTCATTTTGGGAGCTCCTTGCTCCCAAAACTGCAGGCTCATTTGCACACTCCTTAGTCACTACACCTTCAAGGTTTTGCAAAGACAGTTTTCACTCTTCCTTTCTCTGTTACAGCACCAAGCACAACAGGTTCCAGCTTTGCACATCACTAAGTGTGGCAAAGTGTGAGTGCCAAGTAATGAACAGAGATGTCAATATTTAATTTACTGAACTCTTCCCTAGGGCCTTCAACGCACCTCTAAAAACTCTTACTTAGAGGCTCTTTCACTGTGAAGAAAACTCATCTATTTGATCAACTCATTTTTTAGACTTTTCTGTGGCATGACCTGCAAAACACCAAAATGATATTTCCAGATCAGATTCATCATCTCTGAACATGAACCCTCTCTCACTTCACTCTCTTTCAGATAAGAGCAGCTCACTGAAGTGTGAGACCTCCTGATCTAACGTCTTCTGCCTTTTCTCACCAGCCATTTCAAGTTCAATTAGTGAGAGAAGAGAGGGAATGGTACAGACATTCAGGACATACTTGAAAAAGATTTCCTCCTTTTTTTTTTCCAAGAGAAAATCTGTGTAGAGAAAAAAAAAAAAAAAAAAAAAAAAGAAAAGAAAGGGAAGAATGAGACCTTAAAGGAAAGGACGAAACAGAGATAAAGTATACACACAATGCTCAGGTCTTCTCATGTTTCATGGTACTTCTTCATCAGACTAAGAGAAAGCAGGGACAAAAAGGACTTTAAGAGGCCACATAGTCCATCAAGGTAAAGTAACATATACACAAGGTATACGCTACTAAAATGAAGTCAGTATTAAAATGAAGAATCATTTTCTTCAAATTTGGACATTTTTTAAAGGTTAAAATACTCTGGGCTGGATTTTTGCTTGATTCAGCCATAGCCAGGGCTTTTTTTTTGAACACAAAAATGCATTCACCTTTATAGGTCCATTATGGTAGCTTCAAAGTAAAATTACACAATCACTGAAAAACACAAGAACATATTTTGTCATGTCCAGACTTTTGTTTAACAATCAACACTCTGTATTCTGATCCTTTGTTGCCCAGGGGTTAATTTTGCCATGCCACATGTGTAATTCTTACAGTCAAAAAACAGTGGGGATGTTGTTTGTCTGGAACATGAAGAGAATTGAGTTAATCACTAAAGAAAATAAAAACTCAGCCCTATGCTTTGCCTTACTTGACTATGGGTTAGTCCTGAAAGTGGCACTTGATCCACACAACCAAAACCAAGGACTGACTTTGTTATTTCTGTGACTCAGCCGCCCCGTATTCACTACAGAATGGTGAACCGTAAAATTGTGGAACTTTCTACAACTAACCGAAAGGAGATTGTAGTGAGGTAGGCAGTGGCCTCTTTTCCCAGATAGCTAGTGATAGGATGAGAAGTAATGGCCTCCAGTTACACCAGAGGAGGTTCAGTTCAGATATTATGAAAAATTTCTTCTCTGAAAGAATGTTGAGGTATCGGAACAGGCTGCCGAGGGAGGCAGTGGAGTCACCATCCCTAGAGGTATGGCACTGATGGGCATGGTTTAGAGAACATAGTGGTGATGGGTTGACAGTTGGACTAGATGATCTTAGTGATCTTTTCCAAATTTCATGATTCTATGATTCTATGATTTGTATCCACAGGAATGTTCTACACCTCTGTACAGAGCAACGTGTGAAGTTTTAGAAGCGCAGTCCTATTCTGGAAGAAGTCTGAGTCGCCAGAAAACCATGTAAATATGGGATATATGTACTGGATTAGAAAAGACTTTTACCAGTAAGGCTCAGTGGATTCTCCTACCTGCTTGTGTGAAGGAGAAATCATCAAGAATTAGGGCACAAACAAGACAAGCAAAAAGGCAAATGTTTGTGGCATAGGAAACTGTAAAACTCATCCCATGACTCAACAGCTGCTCAGAGAAATAATCTGCCAGCCTTCCATCTCCAGTCACTTATCACCCAACCCAGGTTGTCAGGAATATCTAGGTCGGTCATGTCCATTTGTCTTATCTCCATGTACAGTAGCTTTTAAGACATCCTAGCATGTGTGGCAGTTTAATAGGAGAGGGATACAGAGTATGGATCATACAACAGTAAAGAGAAAGAGTATTTAGTGACTTCACATTTCTTCAGATAAAAAAGCTCTCTAGTCCCCACAGTCCCAGCTGAAACAGCCACATCCTTGAGACCCACCAGGAATTCTGACACTACAGAGCCATGCTGCTTGGTTTTCAAAGCTGTCCTACCCGTGGGGAGCTATTAAGCATAGTTGTTCTGAAGCTGATAGCTAATGCAGAGGGAAGCAACAGCATTACCTGGTACCAATTGCTATAGTTTTCAAACAGTAATTCTCCTCTTGATCTTTTAAGCATTTCTGAAGATTTGTACACTCCCTGAACAGAAACAGGCGTCTAAACATGAAGGGCAGAACCAGCTTCTATGAGGCAAACACTGCTCACAGATTCATTTTATACAAAAGGCCACAGTTCATATTTCTTGAAATTGCTTGGTTCTATCTCCTGCCTGCCATACACTTGCAGTACTGAATAGCACTGTGGGGTATGTTTACCCTTCAGTGTAAACCCAAAAGGACAATTCAATCATTAGGAAGTAAAAGGTTTTTACCACAGAGCAAACCTATCTGAGTGTCAGTGGCAGTTTTCCAAATGGCACAGTGGGCTTAGTTCAACTCTGCTGTAAATTTTAGGGACAGCTTCTTGGCTCCACTCCACACACTACTTATAACCATATCTTAAGTGTTGCATTGCCAAGGGAAAAAAAATCGAGTAAAAATTAATGCAATTAATAAAACATTTCAGTAAGTTTCTTGGGACCTTATTTTCCTCGTGTTTGCTCATTGAGGACATGATACAGACAGTCAGCTCATAGACAAAGCTGCAGAACAAATGATTGATTATTAGTTCTGCCAACATCAGGACTAATCACTGCATGGATATTTGTACCACTGCATTTGCCTTCTGCTTTCCACCTCTGCTTTAATACACTCCTTAAGAAGAGGATTTTCAAGAAGAGCTTATGCAGCTTGCCACTCTGCTCTGCCAGGGCTTTAGGGAAAGTTCAGTGCCAAAGTTCTTTAGGTACCTTCAGAAATGCCAGCCCTGGTGATTAACCCATTTCCCTTTTCCGTGTCCACACTTCAGAATTTTTAAGTGCCAGAAAAGAACATCAGTAGATTTCTAATTTCCTTTTTTAATTGGAGAACATCTTCTTCCTACCTGCTGCTATGAGAAGTGGGGAATGTTGGAAAAAAAGATAAATTACTTAATTCTACCATGTCCCAGGTGTTCAGAAAATTATCGGTATCGCTTCCTTCATGCTCTTTTTCTCTCTCACTACTTTATTTTTTTCCCCCTCATTTCACCTTTTCCTTCTTGCCCATTGCAATACCTCTCCCATAGCACAATGCTGTTTCCTGGCTTAACAAAGAAAAAACATTGCTGACTATTGGAGAAAAAATTCTAATGCTGCTTTCTGTTGCACAAGATTGAAAGAGCCTCCTGAGGGAAAAGTCAGAGGTCCAATTGACTGATACCTTTAAAACAAGACACCACGTTGTGGAGGAACAAGTAGGAAACACACCATAGAGTAGAGTCCTTGAAGAGAAAGAATTAACTGTAACACTGAGACACAACATTTGATGATAGGGCAACTGGATGACTTTCACAGGGATTTTCTGCTAGGGAAGGGAAGAACAGATGAGAAATACATGCTAAGGGAAATGTTTGCCTCCCTCCATTAGCACTTCCAAGCACAGGACACATAGTGAGGAGACATGACATGAAGAAAATGCAGCATGACATGTCCCAGCACCTACATACTCTGGATCCCTTTCTTCCCCACAAGCTCTTCTTCACAGTGCCTCTAGAACACATAGTCTATACTGATGCATCAGGAATCTTGCTTGTACTGCTTGGAATGCCATCAAATTTTGTAATTATACAGAAAAGAAAAATTTCTATCACAACTTGCTCCTAACAAATATTTTCTGCTTCTAGTAGGGCAGTGGGTGGTGTTGCAAAGGAGTTATGAGACAGAGGGGAAGATTCAAGGACTCAAAGCACATAACCATGCCAGTATGCCAGCAGAGATCTGTCAAAATCTCACTCTTGAGGCATTAGGATTCACAGAGCTGACTCCTACCAGACACTGGGCCTGTCCTCACCCATGAACAGGACAGAGCCATAACCTCTCTTCAGCTTTGTTACCCCTTGATACAAAACTCAGCTGCTGACCCAGATCCTTCAAGCAATTGCATCTGGCACAGTGCAGGAAGGAGGCAGCAGATGAGATAAGCAATTGAGTTGAGCAGCATGATATTCTTCCCTTCAGCACAACAACCTACGAGATATGGTTTAGTGCTTGTGGTACTAATAGGAATGGGAGGGTGGTTGGACTAGATGATCTTGCAGGTCGTTTCCAACCTTGCGATTCTGTGTGATTCTGTAACCCTGATTAGTCACGTGACGACTTACCTACCAGGGCAACAAAACAGAGAGAAAAAACTGCAGCAAGCAAGCAGGGTCTTCCAGAGAGACAACTGGATCCTGGATTTCACAGAATCATGGGTTGGAAGGGAACTCAAGAGATCATCAAGTTAAAGCAGGTACCTCTGTTAAAGCAGGTACCTTACAGTAGGTCACACAGATAGGTGTCCAGGTGGGTCCTGAATATCTCTATTTATGAAGACTCCACAACCTCTCTGGACAGCCTATTCCAGCTCCATCATTCCTAATGTATAGCAGTTCTTCCGCATGTCAGTATGGAACTTCCTATGCACAAGTTTTAGGCCATTATTCCTTGTCCTATTGCTACACACCCCTGAGAAGAGCCTCATCTATTTGCCTCCCACCTCCCTATATCTAAAGATATTCAAAAATATTTTTCAGATCCCCTCTCAGTCTTCTTTTCCCCAGACTCAGGTTACTCAGCCTTTCCTCATACAGGAGATGCTCCAGGCCCTTTATTATCTTTGTGGTTCTCTGCTGGATTCCTTCTAGGAGATCCCTGTCTTTTTTGAACTGGAGATCACAGAATTGGACACAGTAGTCTAAATATGGCCTCACCAGGGCAGAGTAGTGGGGGAGGATAACCTCCCTTGACCTGCTGGCCACTCTCTTTTAAATGCATCTATTGTTGTCTCTTAGCAGTGAATGTTGCCTCTAAAACCCATGCAGAATATAAGAGACTTCAGTCAAGCCCAGCATCAAAAACAAAACTGTAATTAGAGCAACTGGCTGTACCATAGCACTGACCTTACTAAAAGTCATCATAGAATTAAATCAAACTCCCCAGCAAAATGTTTATGCTGTACTATAATTGCAACAGCTGCAAGATCTGCAATGACGGAAACCCTTTGAAAAGGTTAGAATTATAATTCTATAATATGATCCTATTAAAGAACGTTTTATTATTCAAACAGTGAGTCAGGAAAAATACTTTTTCCTTTCTTTCTCCCCTTCTCTCCCAGCCTTCTGCTGCGAATGCAGATGCTGTGAGCAACCATCATGCATATCTTATTTTTTTTATTATTTGCAAACATTTCCTACTTAGAATATGGCAATCATGAAACCATTTGAAAGGAAAGCTTAAAGGCTTAAAAAAGAAGTAGCATCTTGCACTAAAGAGAAAGCTTTAGAAAAGTCTCAAAAGCAGTAGGGCTTTGTATTGAATAAAGCCTAGGAATAATAACACATTTTTTCTTTTCAAAACACTGCTTTGCAACTTCAGAATTTAGAATTCAAAATCTATTTTATTCTCCTCTAAACACTCCCAGCCCCAGCTGGGGCTGAAGATGTTTTTACAGGGGGTTTATATTAGTTCATTATTTACTTGAACCACAGCAATAGTCTTTTTTTTTTTTTTTTTTTTTTTTTGTGTGTGTGTGTGTGTGTGTGTGTGTCATTATTAATGCACAGAACTGTATTTTACAATAACATATACTGTAGGAATATGAATCACACTGACATTCAGTAGGATTTGTGCTCCTAGACAATAGTTGAAAGTTCTTCCCATAAATATTTATATTGAAAATATTGCCTGGAATACATCTCAATAACATCACTATCCCAATTGCACAGAGTAACAACAGAGCAACTTGAGTAGTAACAGCAAAAAACAGGCATTGAACAAATGGGCCACTATGGGATATGCTGCTGAACAGGAAGAAATAACAGGGTCTAGCACAGGATGCTAGGTGCTCACATTACCTCATTAACATCCGACAGACAAAAGCCAAGCAGAGATCCCCAGCAACAACTGGTATTTCAGTGGCATTTCAGCACAGCACTTAGCATACTAATCACCAGCAAAAAGCACAGCCCTCAATCATAAAGCTAAATTGAAGCTATTGCACTTCAAATAGGCCAAGCCTAACTGTTCACTTGATTTGGCACTAGAAGTGCACTTTGGGTGTGGGCAGTATTAGACCTGTACGAGGGCACAGGCAGTGTTCCCAGCACAGGGAGTGGGATGTGGGCTGCACAACCTCCTGGCAGAATGAATGAGGAGCAGCTGAGGCCCCTCGATTTGCTCATCCCAGAGCAGAGGAGCTGAGGGGAGGTCTCATGGTTGCTGCAGCTCCTCACAGGGAGCAGAGGGCTGAGCTCTTCTCTGGTGAAAACAATGGGATCCGAGGGAATGGTGTTGAGCTAGATATTAGAAAACGGTTCTTTACCAGAGGGTTGTGTGCATGGAATGGGCTCCTCAGGGCACTGGGCGCAGCCCAGAGCTGCCTGAGTTCATGGGGCATTTGGCCAGTACTCTCAGATATAGGGTTTGTGTTTGAGGTGGTCCTGTGTGGAGCCAGTAGTTGGACTCCATGATCCTTGTTGATCCCTTCCAACTCAGGGTATTCTAAGATTCTAGGATTCAGTAGGAGAATAGAAACTACTGTAGCTTTGTTGTCAGAAAAGAGTTTTGGAGGAAACACAGGGAAATTTATGTCAAATGAGTACAAAAGTGGAGTTAGAGAAGTATGAGCAAGGAAAGGCCACTGGAAACAGCAAGTCTTCGGGTAAATTAGGACTAAGGTATCAGGTAGGAATCCAGTAACATCCGTTTAAGATTTCTGTACAGAGAGATGAGAAAGTAAACACTGTCACATATTTTTCACAGGTAGTCAGAGTGAAAACACATAGGAAAAGCCTTGGAGAGATAAAAAGAGAGTAGCCCAGAGGCTTAAACTATGGATGGATTCAAAATCCCAACCAAAGACTTTTTATGAATACTGAAGCTGTCTCCAAAGCAGTGAAACTCCCTCCTTGACTTGACTTTCAGTTAGCAGCAGAAGTGAAGAGCTTAGCAAATGGACTTAGCAAGCAGTTTTTGCCTGTCCAGAAACAGCCACAGACTTCACATACTGCTCACATACACACATAGAAGCCCCTTTCAGAGGCCCATTATATCTCCTGCCTCTACATCACTGCCTTCTGTAGAGAGTGTGACTAAATTGACCACTCCAGCAGGAAACAGAGAGCAGAGAAGCTGAACCTTGTGATGCACAATGGGAAGGAAAATTTTCTTAAGTATTAAGGCACATATTTTCTCTGTAAGACAAATTTATCCTTGCCTCCAGAACAAAACCAATTACACAAAATAAACAGCACTGAACGCAAGCTCAGAGCTGCAGATGTGGTCAACTATAGGAAGATCCTTAGGTCTGGCTCAAGGGCCACCATAAAGGCAAAGGGTACCAACTGATTCCATTGGTGTTTGCTTCATCCCTAACTCTGTGTTAAGAAATTTCTGGAGCAATTCAGCTGCAGTATCAGTCTCAAATTAACTTCTGCACTCGCACTAAGAGGCACAGCAAGTTCACCTGAGCTGTGCTCTGCTGTGGCTAGTTTGCAGATGATACAAGAGGCAGCAAGTAAGAAGTCACTGTGCATTACTGCATGGTGCTAACATGACATTTTAGCACAATTTCCAAATAAAAACAGTGGATTCAGCAAGGCTAGTATACAAGTTCTCCAGCTCAAGATGTCAAGCAGTCTAGCCATTCTCAACAGAGAGCTTCTAACACAGCTGCCAGAAGCAAGACAAGACCACATATCTGGGCTGTTGCTAGAGTAACATGTACCAGCTAGGCTATGCATGGTTCTGCTGCATGCTCTAACCACATCTCCCCCTTACTGCAATAGAAAATAAACTTTCACAACTGCTATTTGACAGGGAAAAGAGTACAGTGGGTGGGTCAAAGTTAAGATTATAGTAAACAGGCTGTAACACCACCTGCAGCAGTAGCAGCCTTGCAATCAGTTACAAGACATTAGGAGCGGTATCTTCTCATTTCCTTGTTGTTTTTTTTTTTTTCTGAGTCTGCATTTAGCATGTGGCTGCATGAGCAAATCAACTTAATGGTGTTTCTCCATCTGTTGGGATGTAGTGTGATAAGCTTGTATAATTTGTAAGTTAATTATTTACATATGTTCGTGAAATCAGAGGAAAAGAGAAAACTGTGTGCAGGAACACAGTGGGATGCAACAGCTGAGTTTAACTCTGATCCCATGACATCTGAGGATAGCTTGGCGGCTCCTACTGATTTCCAGGGAAATGATATGAGGATGAAAGAAAAGAACATAAAATGCAGCTGTCATGCTTCCAGCTCAGAGGAATTAATGCAGAACTGTAACATAGAATCACAGAATGTCTTATATTGAAGGAAACTGTAAGGCTCATCCAGTCCCAACCCCCTGCCATGGATGGGTTGTCCAACCACCAGCCCAGGTTGCCCAGGGCCCCATTCAACCTGACCTTGAACACCTCCAGGGATGGGACACCCACGGCTTCTTTGGGCAACCTGTGTCAGTGCCTCACTGTCCTCTGAGTAAAGAATTTCTTACTAACATCTAATCTGATCTTCCTTCTTTTAGTTTAAAGCCATTCCCCCTTGTCCTATCACTATTAGACAGTGTAAAAGGAGCTGATCATCTGATACCAAGTCCAAAATTATTTTGCAGAAGCATAAGGCTGCCAGGCCAGGCAGGCAGGGATGGGGAAACCAGTCATATACCATCACTACCTGCTTCCCACCACAGCTCCACAGACAGCCCTGCCTCCCACCAGGCTTGGTCTGAACTGCTTTTAGTCCTGGGTTTTGCTTAATGACTGTCTCAGACACAAGTGCAGCCAGACAGACCCCTTCCCTCCTCCAAGGGAGCTATGGGGGTGACCCCCTTGGAGACATTCAAGATCAGGCTGGACAGGGCACTGAGAACCCTGATCTAGCTGTAGATGTCCCTGTCCATTGCAGGGGAGTTGGATCAAAGGGCCTTTAAAGGTCCCTTCGAACTCAAACAGTTCTATGATTCGAGGGTATCTCTGGGCTGTCTCACAAGTTCTGGCTGGAGAAAGAGTAGGAGGTGCCAGGGACATGAGCAGCTTTCAGATTTGACAGCCTCACACTTCTGTGAGAATAGACTTCAGGATGGATGGAAATAGCATGTCAGCAGTGCCACTTGCTCTCTTTTTCCATAGGACTGGCTCAAACTGAGAAAAACGTGGCAGTTGTGCAGTCGTACAAGCAGTTTAATGATAGCTGATGCTCCAATTCAGGATTCCAGGAGGAGCACAATTCCAGCTTGCTCTTTTCCTCACTCCACACATTGCATCTAGTGTGAAGGCAAATCTAAACAAGCTGTCAAAGCTGCTACAACTGCAGTTTTTACCAAAATTAAGTGATTTTTTTATTATTATTTTGTGAAAGAAGCTGCTTTTCACTAAAAAAAAAATTTATGTGTACTTTCCCTAAAAATCCCATACGTGTTATTAGCAAGTTTTACATCTCGCCATCCTACATTGTAGGGAACAGATCTCAATACTGTTTAGTGGTCAAGACCAAATGCGTTTAGACCAGGCTTGCACGGCATGGTGCTATCCCTTGCTACCAGAAGGACTGCAGTGAGCTGCAGAAAATACATCATTGCAAGGATCTTGTCCCACAGGAATCATATTGAATCAAAATATCCACTACAACAGTATTTCCCCATTTGAATTTTATTACAAATGCTGCACCCAGACCCATCTTTCACTGATTAGACCAGACACACATCAGTATTTTGGTGATCCCATCAGCACTTTTTATTTCTGGGAAAGGGGCTTCTAGCTGGTTTTGACAAACAGAAAATTCCAAGGGGACAGTGCCATAGGACAAGAGGTTTTCAGCAGTTCTTACTCAAGCAAGAAATTCTTAAAAAGACAAGTAGCACCATCCTCTGGACATCAGTGGGAATCAAGCACAGAGCAAACAAGCCTGGTTCCTAAGGCAGTACTGGATTCAGATTTCACCATCTGTGGAAGTTTCTGGCATCCGCCCCACTTGCTGGAGTTCATTACGAGGTCTCCATTTACATCATGCTTAACAGACTCACAGATTTAATTCGGTATTTTTAAAAAAGCCACTCAAGGAACAGATTGAAATTACAAGGAAGAAAAAATCAGCTGAAAAGATAAAGCAAAGAAAGAGCAGTGTGTATTAGGGTCTAAGAGGAGCTCTTTTGAAGGCTATTTTCCTATTATTTTACAACCTGTAAACGCTATCATAGTATCCAGATTACAGAGTCGGTGAGTAAAGCATGGCACAAAATTAATTTATTCTAAGATTTACATTAAGGAAAGCTTTGACTACATATCAAAACAAAAGCAAATCTTGGGGTTTAAATTCAATCTTCATTTCAGAAGTTTAGGACCTTGGTAAAGGCACTGGGAAAAAGTTTGGTTTGAAAGTAGTTCCTCTGTCAATTTATTTTAAAAGATCTTTATTTTTTTACTCAGGTATATTGGTGTTCCCAGTTTATTTCAAATCTGTTTCAAAGTTTGCTTGCAAATATGTAAGCATAAAATAAAAGCTAACATTTCTTATAAACTGCTGAGGAAGAAAACTCGATCTTAAGCGGAAATGGATAGAGTTTTAATATGATGGAGCAAAAGAAAAGATTCAAAACATTATCCTAATTAGAAAAATCAATAGGAAATTACAGAGATTAGTTTATCAAAAGGAGTAGGGTATTCCCTCTTGTCACAATGTTGTCTGTAGAGGCATTTTTTCCAAATGATATAATCTACTTAAAGAGATTTTGAGGCCAGATGCTGCTCACATGTAAGACAGGGAAGGAGAACTTGTGGAAGAGGTGATATTCACAGTTCTGCAAATGCAGTAATGCTATATAACACACAAGCTTTAAACTAGGGGGATTCCCACAAGCCTCAGCTTGTGAAATTCTGGAGCTTATTTTATAGCTGCTGCAAAGCAAAATACCCTTTGTATAGTGCAGGAATAGTGGCAGCCCTAGGTCAGATGGGATTGTAAGATCATTCTGGTAGGTTTTCAGTGTATGGGAAGGAGTATCATTTGGTGTTTTAGATGAAGATCTTGTTACTTGCAATATACAGCAGAAGGGAGATTTAGCATTTAATTTCCCTAATTACACTGCCAGTGCTAATGTCTGAGTGGAGATTAGGTGGTCTACCTGGCAGTTTGGTGTCTTCCTCTTTTTCACAAGATCACATCCAAGAAATAAGATCATCCTAATGGAGAAATGTAAGTGTTTCACATTGACAGCTGTATTCTAGTCTGGGATGTGTCATTGTAGATGCTGAACATCTCCAGCTTTGATGATATGTAAGAGAACAAAAGATGGGCTCACTTAAGGAGTGCGCGTTTGGCTTCTGTTCATAAGCAGCTCTCTCTATCAATGATGATTTGATCCATCTAGGTCCTGGTTTGGTTCTTGATACCTGGCTCTTTGTGTAATGGCAATTATTCATTACAGTAAGAGATAGGAATGTTAACAGAGTCTGCAGTATTTTTATCTAGAAATATTGGCTATAGAAAAAAAAAAAAAAGTGAAAAAAATTGCATTTACGGATATTGAATTAGCTCAAGACTTTGGAAATCAGGAGCAGAGCTGGGAGTGCCTCAGCCCTGGCCTCTCATGGGCTTCCTGGCCAGTGCTGATAGCAGTTGGTAGGCTGCTGCCAGTCATGACAGGCCATAGTCAAAAGGCCCATTACTCTCCTTCACTTCTGGAAAAAAGAAGAAAAAAAGCAGTCTTAGCAACTTAGTGACTCTGGCCTTACACTCTTGTTCCTGTGTGAAGACCTGGAAGGAGCTGAGGGAGGGAGCAGACAGCAGGAGCCTCAGGGGATGTGGAGCTGGTGATGGGACATTACTATTTCTGGACCAACAGAGCAGAAATGCATCACAGAAACATTTCCTCTTCCCCATGGCAGATGTTTTATGATTTCCATACTAGCAACAGAAGCCCCATCTTCACATCTACCTGAGGAACCAGAGCAGCTGAATTCCCACAAAGGAGCCTGGTAGTAATTTCTTCTGCTGATCTTCTCAGCTTTTAGGGGTGATTTTCTTTTTCCACTCCAAACAAGCTGTTTGATTTTCTTGAGTTTTATGACACCATCTCACTGTCCAGTGGATGATAAGTTCCAATATGATGACTATTCTCCTGCGTCTGTTGCATAGTTACACTGAAAGAACATTTATGATTACTAAGTCTTGTTTGCTCTTCATTGCAGCCTGCCCATAGAGTTGCTCAGGTCATTTTTTTGTTACCATTGCAGCAACCAACCTCTAAGTGATGCTAATAAATTTGCAGTGGTGTATTTAAAGGCAGAGATTTCCTTATCCTAGAAATCTCCTGTAGCTTCATATTGTGACCTTTTGCAAATCCTCTCCTCCACGCTGGTCTACGGAAATAGATATATTTCCTAGCACATGGCACTTGAAAACCAAGAACTCTACATATGCTGTAATCATGGTTATTTTATCAAGGTCTGTGCTAATCTCTGAAATGCTTGCAGCAGGCCTCAATCTGTCATGTATTTTCCCCCATGCATGCCGAGCACCAGTCTGATCCACACAATAAGAAGGGTAGCCTCATAGTGGGCCAAGGATCTGAGTCCTTGTAATTTTGCCAAGCTACTCCAGCAAGCCTTCTTTGCCCTCTCATAAACAAGAAGATGAAAAGGATTTATCTGTTTACCAACTACAGGTAAGAATTCCTTTGAAATGTCTGGATATACTCTAGGGAGAAATTAGAAGCTAATACTTTCCTTGCTTATCCTTTGCATAAGCCTTTGTGTTAATCTCCTCCTACTATTTTTCATTTGTCAGGTCCCTCGAGGCTGTTTCTGTATACATCTTGCACACTGCTAAGCACATTGCAGCTTAAACACAAGCGTTTCCCATTTACCAGTAATGTTGGTAATTCTTCTTATAAGTACCAGAAATGCTGTGTCCTTTGACATTTTAGTGATGCATAAACCCATTGTCTGGAATATGAATGTGAGTGGAGAACTGCTTTTGCAACAGAGTAGATTAAAATTTTCTTGGAGCAGTAGTTCGTTTCTGTTTTCAGCTTTTCCACTGGACAGAATTTCATATCATAACAAATTTCTGAGAAGACTACTTCAGCATGAACATTACCTTACAGAAAGCATTGCCACAGTGTCCAATAAAAGGCTTGATTAAGAGGAATATCTTCTGATGGTATAAGCACTAACAGTGGAAGGGCTTATAGAATTATAGAATCACAAGGTTGGAAAGGACTAACAAGATCATCTAGTCCAAACCTCCTCCCATTACCATTGCTAGCACAACTTCTCCCACTGAGCTGAACTGTATCACCCTGACTAAAAGTTAAAACAAAAGACTGTGAGAATAGATAAGTTCAATATATATGAAAATTGGGCGGTTAAAAAAAAATAAAATTCATTATGTATGTATTTTCAGGGTTTTTTCAGCCTATATCTGAGTCCACCAGAGGGCCACGAAGATGGTGAAGGGCCCGGAGCATTTCCCCTATGAAGAAAGGCTAAGTGAGCTGGGTCTGTTCAGCCTTGAGAAAAGAAGACTGAGAGGGGACCTGATCCAGGTCTATAAATATCTAAGGTGTGGGGGGCAGAATGGTGATGCCGGACTCTTTTCAGCAGTGTGTGGAGACAGGACAAGGGGAAACGGCCGGAAACTGCAGCATAGGAAGTTCCGCACAAATGTGCGCAAGAACTTCATTACAGTGAGGTGACGGAGCACTGGAACAGGCTGCCCAGGGAGGTGGTGGAGTCTCCTTCTCTGGAGATGTTGAAGACCTGCCTGGATGCCTACCTGTGCGACCTGCTGTAGGGAACCTGCTTTGGCAGGGGGGTTGGACTCGATGATCTCTGGAGGTCCCTTCCAACCCCTACAATTCTGTGATTCTGTGATTTACACAAAAGGCAAATGGGGTTTTTTAGAGTAACTTCAGGACACAACCCATGTATAAGCCCTAGCCTTCCCAAAGAAGAAACCTATTTCATATTTCCTGAACTACTCTCTGGAAGAGTTTGGTGCCGTCCGCTGAGTGCCAAGGCTGCTGTCCTAGAGACCTTTGAATCAAATACAGAAAGTTAGGTGGTATTGCCTCCCTTGCCTGCCCAAAATCCTCTCTTTTATAAAAAAAAAATCAAAGAATGTAGATGTGGTTATAGCACTGATGACTGCAGTCTGAACTGTTCTTATTAAAATCTTTAACTTATGCAAATAATGAACCAGGTGTACCAACACATCATAAGAAACCATGTTCTTCTGGATAAGTTAAACTCTACTTTGCTTGCATATTTCACCCCCCAAATAGCTTACTTTATTAAAAAAAGTGGTGAGTCAGATTTGTACTCTGACTTTAGCAATAAAGTATCTCTTAAATTAATAGGGAACCATTCTCTGCAGTCCCATATTTTCAAAGTGTTATTTCAATGATAGCAATATGACTTGAGGTGGGTAGTTAATAGACCTGAAGAAGTTAATCAAAAAGAAGTACATTACTTCTGCAGCAGCCAGCTCAGAAGCATCAGGTGTACTGTAATACTACTTTGTCTGATGCATGCAAGGCATGTAGCAGCAAAACAATTCTAAGGGAGGATCAGTTTTGCCCAAATCTCAGTTCACCACTACCTATAAGCATGTTTCAGAAGCTCTCTGAATCTAGGTCTCAATTATAAATTAAATAGCGTTATGGGAGGATAAAGGGGAGTTTGAAACTTTTCATTTAAATAGCCTTTGCAGGTAAGATAATTCAGGCTCCCTTTTCCACGGTGCAGCTGTATGTAATCTCAAGTCAATAAGCTGAGCAAACGGCATCTGCTCACAATAAAGCAACTGGCAACTACCACAGCAACTGATAAAGAAGCAGAAACATGTCCTAGCAAGGACTGCCCTTTTCCACAAATGCCTCTGGGGCCAGGCTTGTGTAGGGGAGACCACACACACACAAGGGAGGAACCATATTCCCTGTGGCTCCGGGGCTCCCGCTCCTCCCAGCATCACCAAGTTGGCAGTCAGCACCCGGGGAAACCAGCCCGGGGTGCAGGAGGTGGCAGCAAGCTCCACTCTTGGAGGAGTCAGGCACAGTGACAGTGCAGGGATGACACCCCCTTGGGACTACAGCTCTTTACTTCTGCTCCTCCTCAAGCCCTTGCCCACTGTGTGCAAGATGTTCTTCAGCACAACCCTCCGGGCTCTCTTTCTGTCCCTTATCAGTGAGCACTCCTCCTTTCCTCATTCTTTTATTCAGTTTCTCTTATTTATTTTACTTATTACAAGACTCAATGGACCTAAAGCTTCCCCACCATTACACAAGGAACAGAAAGCACTTGTCTCAGCCAATTCCCACTCCCTTTTGTGACCTCTCTTAGCTGCTGTCTCAGTGCTTTGGCACAGAAAGGACCCAGCCATTTGTCAGCGGTATTACAGAGATGAGAAAGATGCAATGCAAGAATGTTTCTCCATTATCTCCCAACTTCACTAGTCTTTTTTAAAAAGCTTGAGGTAGCACAAAGAGTATACAGACAAATGCATGGATATCAGGCCCAAGGGATAAAGCATCAGCATCTCCTACTGCCTTACACCACCAAGCAGCTACACACACAAAGACGCAGTGTGGATGGTGTCTTCCTCTTGTGCCAATTCAACATAAGGTGCTGACTCCTCCATTGCGCTTTCTCAGCCACTTGTGCTTGCGGTTATGAGTGTTAATCAGCAGTAAGGATCCAGTCCAGCGCTTGGTTCCCAAGCAAAAGTCACAGCAAAGCTGGAGGAGAGAGCATCAGCCCCCCGGGAGTTTCAAAAACAGCGCCCTTCATTAACTTCTCAGTGGCTGCGGTTTTTAGAGGAGAAAAACCATCTCTTTCAACATCACGGTCAAAAAAAAGTAGTGAAACACATAGACTTTGAAGTGGTGGGGAGGCACCATTACCCATGCACAGACGGCAGTCTGGCATTCATTATTTGTGATAGGGAGGTTGCGTGCGGCAATGCATGTAAGGACACAGTTCCTGCCGGCAGCAGGAAGGGCGCACGTACCATGATCCCATGCCGTGGCAGGCACTTCTCACTGCTGGCTGGCACCTGCTGACCCCGCTCTGGGACTGTAGGGCTCTTCCCTCTTTCATCTTTCATCTTTCTGGGACATGTCCCTGGCTGAAGGTTCATTGCATGCCCACATGGATGGTCATCCAGCTTTAGCTTTCTCTGTTCAGTCTCTTGACAGCAGACACTGGCTCCTACTAGCTCCTATCTCTTACCCTTCCTCTAGCCATGTTTTCTGTATCTGTATTTTTGTTACTAATTCTTGATTCCTCATCGACATTCCATATCTTTTCCCTGCTCCCACTACCATTTCTTTGCTCACCTGTAGGTTTATTATAAATTCTTTTACACAGGTAGGACTCCTGGAAATGCCAAGGTGATTTTCCTAAGTTAAAAGCCGGGCCAGCTCTAGCCAAAGAAAAGGGCCTATATTTAGATTATCTATGAAATGTCGGTTCCTGTTAATTGACAATAGAATATTTGTTTAGGAGATGGTGAACAGCACCGTTGAAAGCAAAGGTTTTATCTTTGTCTTTGCATTCCCGATCAGCCAGTTTAATTTCTCCCTCTGCAGTCTGCATCAGCACTGTTTGTCTCAGATCCTCAGAGCCTACACCAAGAAAGTCTGTTACCAAGAAAGGCATTGAATGGGATGCAGTAGGTTAAGAAATAACAGAAATATATGAAAAAGAAGACCACGAGTTTTGCTTGACACAGGGGACTACTCTGTTTTTTCTTTGCTCTGTAGATTAGTTGATTCCCTGCTATGTGAATGGCAGCAGACGCACCTTGCCCACAGAGCCTGAACAACCATAACTCTGTATAACTGGAGACTGCTCAGTTCATGTGAAAATTTCCAAATCAGAGGGCAGCTGCTTAGGATATGGGACAATATTCCACGTTACATCCAGTGACGTTAGGCAGAGCAAAATCCTTGTGTTCCCACAGGGTTCCCCACTAGAGCAGAACTGGGGAGGAAGATTAACACACTCCTATCTTTCCCAAAACTGCACCCATTCAAAACCCATTAATTTTCCCTGTCATCCTCTGCCAGACCCCACCAAGCCTCCCCACTTGCCTGTGCAGAGATCTGAGGGCTGTGGAATCTCAAGGGATGATGGGGAAGCAATTAAGAATGGATTTTGGATCCTGGATGAAAGAGCTTACAACAACTGCACAAGTCTTTCTGAGGGAAACACCGAGAAGTAAGATCATATCTAGCCATCTTTTCCTGACAGCGTGATCTTGCACAAGTCACTGCCATCCACGTGTGAAGATATCTCCTTCACCAAATGGATCCTGATAGTGCTCATCCTCCTACAGAAGTGTGGGGATGTGATGCGGATTAAAAAGCACTTGTGTGGCACTCTGAGAACACAGGAGCTCTACACTGCTAAATGCCTTCAACTCAAAGACACCTCTGGACAGCTGAGTTCAGGGATTTTTTGTTTCATCATTTCCAAGTATTACTTTCCACCCAAGCAGCAGTGATTTCAGCTCTTTCCAAGTTCTGACCTTGCTGGCTACTGAATTCAGCAGATAGATGTTAAAACTGCTTGGGACCTTCTTCCATTAAAGTATAAACATTAAATACACACATTTAACAGCTAACAAGAACCACGCAGGCAATGTTCCTATTACACAACTGTTCATGTTAATTACTGTATTATCTGTTTTACATGCTCTAATTGTCTTCCTATGGCACAGTGGGGGAAAAAAATGCAGTTTCGTAAGAAACACCCTACAAGTATGGTGTTTGTTTTTTTTTCCTTCTGGTTAAAATAGAATTTCAGCAAATTGTACTTTCGCTGTTATTTGGGATTCAAGCAGAATTTGAGCTCCCTCTGCTGTTGAAAAATAAAAATTAAAAAGTACAGCTGAGCAAAATGATTCCTTACTATCAAGTTTCTCTGGCCAAGGGCAGGCCCTGGGGATCCCACTACTCACTCTTTGGCTCAGGCTGCTGCATGAAAAGAAGTAAGCAGTTAAATTTTAATCAAAGCTTGTTCTTGCAGTCCCATCTTTGAATATGGAAAGTATTACTTTCAGAAAAAGGGAAGATAGCTGCTGAAATGCTTATATTTGATGTCTGAGTCAGAAGAAGAGAATGTTTATGCAAGCCCAGGAAGATGTTGACCTTAAACTATACTCTAGTCTGGAGCCAGACATGGATACAGACCTTTTCTCGTAGGCAATATTCCCAGTGACTACTCTAGAGCCAAAGCCAAGGCTGGAGCTGACAGGATGATACTAAAATCAATGCATCATTTCATGCGATGAGTAAGTTTGTACATGGAAAGCAAAAGCAGAGATTTTCAGTACTTTCTTTGCCTCTGCCTTCAACACCGATGATGTGCTCTGGGACCCTGAGTAGGATGACTAAGACAGCAGTAACTATAAGTTCTGGGCCAATGCTAATCTTGTGAGGGATGTGCTGCTCCAGTTGGATGCATGTAAGTCTGTGGGGCCTGATGGGTCTGATGGGAATCATCCCAGGGTGCTCAAAGAATTTGGATGATGTCATTGCAAGACTTCTCACGTAATTTCTAAGTCTTGGGAATCTGGAGACTGAAAGCTAGCAAAAATTTAGCCCCAAAAAGGGCAAGAAAGAAGACCCTGGTAATTACAGGCCCATCAGTCTCTCCTCAGTGCCCAGTAAAATTATGGAAAAAATCATTCTGGGAGTTGCTGAAAAACATCTGAAAGAATGTAGTCATCGGTCACAGTCAACATGACTTCAGAGAGTAGAATCCAGTTTAACAAACTTAATCTCCTTTTTTGACAAGGTTACCCACCTAGATGCCCAAAGAAATCCAGCTGACATAACCTTTGGATTTCAGAAAAGCTTTTGATACTATTTCTCACAATATCCTTCTGAACAAATTGTCCAGCATACAGCTAGACAAAAGCAAAATACAGTGGGTGAACAGTTGGCTGACGGGTCAAGTTCAAAGAGTAATAGTAAAAGAGGTTACAAGGGGCTGGTGGGCCATTCAGATGGGAATTTGCAGGGCTCTATTTTAGGGTCAGTTCTCTTTAATGAGAATCATCAATGATTTGGATACAGAAATTGGAGGTATACTAAGTTAGTGAATTACATTAAATTGGGGGGACCTGTTATTTCCTTCAAGGTTGGAGAGGCCTTGAGAGAGATCTTAACAAACTGGAGAGCTAGGCAATCACCAACCACACAAAGTTTAACAAAAATAAGTCTGGATTCTTCACAATCCTGGCTATATGTACGCACTGGGGGTCAAGAGGCTGGAGAGCTCATCCATAGAAAGAGATCTGAAAGTTCTGATTGATTGCAAGTTGAGCATATGTCCTGTCAGCCCAAAGGGCCAATCATACCCAGGAATCATCAGGCCAGCATGGCTACCAGGCAAGGGGAGCGATTGTTTCATTGTGCTCTGTGCTGTGCAGCCTCGACTCAAGCACTGGGTGCAGGTTTGGCTGTCACAATGTAAGAAACACATGAAACTATTAGGTCAGGTGAGTGTTAGGAAAAGGTTCTTTACCAAGGGTGGTGGTCACAGCCCCAAGCTGCCGGAGTTCAAGGAGTGTTTGGACACCATTTTCAGACATAGGTCTGAAATTTTGGGTGGTCATGGAGACAGGAGTTGGACTCAATGATCCTTGTGGGCCCTTTCCAACTTGGGTTATTCTATGACTATAAAGTATTCTGAGCTGGGATTGTTGAAGGAAAACCTGGTGCTCCTGCCAGAACAGCTCTGAGTCAGCTGGGTGCAGGTCTGTGCTAGGGATGTTAATGATTTGGGGTGCTTTACTGTTGGATGCTCACCTTGGCAGAAGTGAACAGAGTCCGGTTATCAGGAGCCAAGGGTTCCAAGTCCCATTATTAAAGTGCCTCTAGCACTCTGTGTGTGGTATAAATTCCCCTAAGATTAACCAGTCATTGCCCTCAGTCTTTTAATTCACTCATCAAAGAGGCAGACACCTCTGAATTCTCTCCAGAAGAGGCTAAATTAGATGCTCTGAGTCACTCTCTGGAAGAGCCCCTCATGCAGCCCAGACAGGGAGAGCGGGCAGATGCTGAGCCAGCTGGGACACTCCGCCATGGCCTTCATCTCCCCACCTCACTTGGTGCTTTTGAAAAATAATGCATTTCACTGATGTTAATCCCTGGGGGAGGGAGGTGGGGAAGAAAAAGAGAATTCTTCTTATAACGATTCCAAAATGCTAAAATATTTTCCTGTTTTTCTAGTTGTATGTCAGGTCTCATTGGGCCGTGTTAATCAACTTGTTCCAGGCAAGTTTTAGCGCAGTTGTTGTTTGTGGGTTTGCCTAACACATGTGAAAGGGCAGGCTGAGCCTGGCTTGTTTTCAAGCTACTTTAACAGTCAGAAGAGTTGGGTGGGAATGTGAAATGAGAAACAGGTTACGGTTTGGCTTTCAACACTTGCCGTGGAACTGCAAGAAAAAATATACTTAGAGCACTGTCCTGTACATCAGGTTGTTTTTCTGTCCCAATACAGGGATGTGTAACTCTTTTGAGGGGGATTCAGTATGGTTTTGTCTACGCTTGGGTTATATTTGAAGGAGCAGCAATCAGAAGCTACTCTGTGTAAATCCTGCTGCACTGTGGATGCAGAAAATACTTACACTAGCACAGCCATTCTGGCAGAGCCTTGTCATTCCTGGAAAGTTTTTGTAGATTAGATGCATCTTCGTGATATGCACAGAAAGGTCATGCAGCACTTGTTTTCTTTGGAAGATTTCCCCAACTTCCAAGTACAGGCAGTGAAGGGGATATCCACATTGCTGAGAACTGCCAAAGCAAGAGATTGGCATCGCTGGTGTGCTTGAGACTTTACCCCAACAATGCTGGCCACTCCATTCCCAGAATACAGGCACCAGCTTCTGAAGAAAAATGAAGTCAGTGACACTGAGAGGAAAAAAACTCCAACTCTTCAACTTTGTCTGCTAAACAGAGATATTCTGCAAGAGAAACTGAAGTCTGTAATAGCATCTGGATGATAACACAGGGGATGAGTCAGCCACATGTTGCTACTGCTTGCATTGTTTATGTTTCCCATACCCCTTTGAGTCTCTCCATGATTCATTTGTATTTATTTTACAGCATCAGGGTTGCAAGAAACTGCAAGCTGTTACAAAAAACAGTCACTGCCCTTTCGAGTGCAGAGTTTAGCAAAACTCTACGAATTTGAACTTTGTTCTGAATTCCCTTTGTTTAAATTAGCAGCAGGAGCCCACACCAACTGCCAGATTGCAATACTCACGGGCTCTACTGCAAGGCTGGCTAGATCATTATGACTAAGGAATCAGGGATCTTCATCCAACTACTGTGTGCAGCATCAGAAATCTAAATACTTTTGAGATGCAAACATTTCTGCTTCTGTTTTAGTACTCAAATATGCAACGTGCACTATGCCAGACACTCAGCTCACAGTGAAAAGCTAAATGCCAGCTGTGTTTAACATGCCAGTGCTGCTGTCACTGACAGCCAGCAGTCCCTCTGATCCTAGAAACCTGCCTCTGCAGGAGGCAGACTCCTGGTGGGACAGAAAGGAATTATCCCTACCACTGTGTTTCTATCTGGGCTTTAACTCTCCTTGTAATACTACTACTGTAGGACTCTCTGGCTTCAATAAGCATTTCTCAAATCGGTTTAGCAGTATCACTACTTTTGAGAATCCTTGGGTTTACCAACAGGCAGACAGCCAAATAACATCTGTGCACTCAGTTCTTTTCTCTAGCACAGTCACAAGAACTACTCAGCAGTTCTCTCTTACCACACCTTAACTCATAACTAATAATCTTGCTTCATCATTTTCTCTACCCACCAACATCTGCAGGTGCTACAGGTGCTTAACCAAGACCTCAAGCATCCTGGCCACAGCACACCATTATCATACACCTTCAACAGACCAAGAAATGCAGCTGCACCACGGTGCATCACCAGCACATGGAAGCACCAAGGAGAGCCTGTAGCATTCTTTAGCACCAAGCTGTTCAACCTGCCCCAGAGCAACACCTCTGCCCTTTCCTTATGCCCTTCAGGCAGTTGCATCCAGGTTTCCTAAAAACTGGCAGCGTGAACACAGCTGTGGAGTTGGGCTCTCCTGAAGCCTCATTATTGCAGTTCAATTGTTGCTGGCTTTTTTTCTTCTGAGTTTCCAAATTACTTCCAGCCTCTGTGTTGTTATAAACTAATTAGGCTTTAATAAGTCAGAGAAGGAGGTAGATTAAAATAATTAGGGCTTGTGATTGATTACTGGCACTACTGTGGAATGAACTAGGTGAAAACCAATGGAGGGGAGTGAGCATATTGAAAGGAACAACACAGTTCTGAAAACTGGCCCCTTGAATAGCCCTGGCAAACGTTCGTTTTGAGCTGAACTCAATCAACTTGTGGTAAAAAGCTTCCAGCATAGATGGATCCTTGACTGCATGCAAAGGAAAAGCCAAAGGCTTAAGTATCTGAAGCACAGGCTCTTGGAATTCCTTATTTTCTCTCTTCCTTTCTGAGATGGCAGGTGATGAGGAGCACTGACAGCAGCATCGTGTCCTCTGCATCAATCTACTTCATACGCAGGGCAGGACAGAGGAAAAGCCAGTGCCCTCCTCATCTATCCCTGCCTTGACATCTTCCAGCCAAGACTGGATTCAGCCAAAACACCTGCCCCCATGGTCCATCGCCCATGGCTCATGCCCCATCTCTGGAAGTGTTCAGGGCCAGGTTGGATGAGGCCCTGGGCCTGATTTAGTGGTTGGCAACCCTGCCCACGGTGGGGTTGTTGGAAACAGATGGTCTTTGAGGTCCCATCCAACCCTTCTATTATTCTACAATCACAACCAGCACTTGCAGCCAGCCAGGCAGGTCTGCAGGCAGCCAGCCCAGCACAGGCCTGGATCGCTGTGCAAGCCATGAGTTGCGCCCTCTCAATCTAAGCATGCAATTTTGTTTCCCACATGATAATAACAGGGGAGCAACAGCTCAGGCTCTAATAAGCAACTCCAGTTCTGCAATAGATCCAGATTTGAACCGGGTGAAAATAAAATTATCCAAGCAGTTACTAATGAGTCAGTTTATCATGTAGCTTTCAGTGAATTTTGATAAAACATGAAAATGACTGTACATGCATGAAGCAACACTGAGTAATATGGAAAGTTTTTGGCAGGCAGTTTTGAAAAGTGCCCAAAGTAGATTAAAAAATTTCTACCCTTTCTTCTTCCTATGTTTTCCCAAGAAAGTAGGTTTGTAGACAGTTATAATTATCTGTGTTATGATTATGGTGCACCAATGTTTGGGCTCATCAAACCCTTTTGCCTGGGTGGCAAAATTTTAAAGAGGCGGAAGTTATAGCTCTGCTGGGACAAAACAGCAGTTTTGTTCCAGGATTACATTTAGCAACGCCAGGACCAGAATTACTTATCTCTGCCTAGTTGCTACCCCTTGACAAGGGCATTAGAGAGAAATTTCTTTAAGATGGCAGCCCCATAAAGACACAGATGTGTAAGGTAGCACTGATAGGAAAGAACCCCTTATCCACAGCTTCCTCTGGAGAGCAGAGCAGCAGGGTGCAGCCACATGATAAAAAGCTCGGGACCCATGGTGCCATCACTTAACTTACATGTTGCAATAATCCACAGGACAAAGGTTTACAAAGACTTATGACTACTTCTAGAGAAGGATTCTGAAGTGAAGGTCTCTGGGTTCAGAGCACTCTGCTAAGAGACAGGGAAGTTGCTGTCTAAACCTCACTTTGCAATAGTCCCCCAGCATGATTTTCAGCATGCTGTGTTTATTCTAGGTCGAGCACCCCCATTAGAAATACCTGTAAGCTCAGTTCTAAGTTGTGAACATGAACATCTCTGCTCAGCAGCCACATGGGCATCTCAGGTCATGACCCAACACCTGACAAAATGCTGGGTTTTGGGGTAAGCTGAGCAATTTCAGGCAAATTCATGCCCAAAGCCAGAATCCAGGTGTTCAGTCACTGTTCATTCATGGGCAGGATCAGCCTTCAGGGGAAGCTGCAGCACCTGATTCTTTTTTTTCCAAAGCAGCAGTCTAATGATTAACACCCTCAGTCAATAAGTGGGAGGCTGAAAGCTGAATTATTTCTTCTCCTGGCTAAACTGAAAAGCCCTGTTTCTGCCCCCCAAAAATTATACACTGAAACACTTGCTTTGAAACACAGGTAATGGATGCTGAGGTAGCCCAATAGTTTGGGAGCTTGCCAACCTGGGCTTTAATCTTGGGTCACTTCTACATAAAATCATTGCTATTTGATTTCCTTCCTTTCCTTCCTTATCCAGCAAGTGTAGCTTCACTTTCTGCTGTGAAGGAAAATAAGGGTGCCATGCCCACATAACAGTGTGTTCTAGTGAGAATTAGGATGCTTTTCATGGAAGTATGACTTGCAGTTCATGGGAGAACACCTTCTCCATAGTAGATGTGCTGTCACAAGGCAGCTGGTATTACCCTCAAAGCCTGTCAGAGAACAGAAAAATGAGAATCCCACTCAAAAGTTAGAAAGGATACACATTTCCCATCCTCATTCTTGCCCCCACCACTCACCTCCCTCATTTCAGGACAAGGGTTTCCCAGTAGGCTCAGCACTATAGGGAGGTGTTTGAATTAAAGCTTCTGGAGCTGGGATTTGCCACCCACCGCTATTCTCAGCCATGCTGACTAATGAGCCATAGGCAGCTGCATGTCAGATGCACTGACTCTGAATATTCCCCTGCTTAATGCACCAGGTTTCTGGGGTCATCAGCTTTTCTTCAGCTTTTCTTTGTCTCAGCCCTCATCTAAAGGGACTGCATAGATGTGAGCAGACTGAAGGAGAGAAGTGTCACCAGGTAGGAGATGCTATGGAGTCCATTAGCAAACCCCTTTTCACAATATTTCTTGGAGGCAGCAAGGATTTGCTCATCTCCCTTCTCACTAGATTTTTAGGAGTTTAAGCCCTTTTCTCAGTCTTTTGTTTCAGTGTCCCCCACAGGAGGAGGAGCTGGGGAGCAATGGGACCAAGCTGTGGTGCTCCCATGCTGCTTCTGCAGTGCCTGTTCCAGGAGGGCCCACATTGCCCCGGGGTTCTGTGGGTGAGTGTGATGCAAGCAGCATGCTGCGGTCATTAATAGCACACGGATACAAAGAGGAAAAAGGTTGTTTCTAGTTGTGAAGAAGCAGGTTTGGCTGAGCTTCTCCTATGGCTGTTCCCACACTTGAGCTGAAAAGCAAATGCAAATGTGTCAGTGTTGCCCTGAGCAAATTTCCCCAAGTTCACACAGGGCCAGTGGGATGGCTGCTCACAGGAGCCCTCCTCCTCTGCTCCCTCCCAGCCCCAGCCACCTCTGCCGCTCCTTTTGCTCTGGTGCAGGATAGGGAGGCACCCTGCACCCGCCTTTCTCTTCAACATGCTGAAGATGCCCCCTCCATGTGAGATAGGAAAAGGCAAGCGAAAGTGTGGACAGAAGCCTGAGCTTTTTTCCCTTGTGTGCAGGGATGTTTGTAATTATTAATCTCACAACAGCAGAGGTAAATATGATAACTGCATGAGTCAGGCTGCACCTCAAAGGTCATTCTCGGTTCCTAGCCTAAGCCAAAGGGGAAGAAGGAAAAAAAGCCTGTTATATTCATGTTCTCATTTCTCTCTGAGATGAGTCACCCTACCAGTTAAACGCTATAAAATGACAAACATTGGTAAATAAGATAATATTAATGATACTGATGACTCAACTGAAATAAGCACACATCAGTCACTGCTCAGCAGCCTGAAAGAACCTTCTGAGAAGAAAAAACCTGCTCAAATCAAAGAGGAGATGATGATTGCAAATCTGCTATTAACAAATATTTTTCTATGACAAAGCATTCCACGCAGTATTTATACTTCATTATGCACAACACAAAACAAGCGACTGGAAACATTACTCATAACAATTGTGGAAAAAAACTGTGAGAACTCTTTTTCTTTTCTGTTAGGGCACTGTAATTCCCTCTTCTAAAAAGCAACAGACTTGCATTCATGTAGAACCCTTTCATTCTCTTCCTGGGACGATTAGGCTCCATTCCCAGATCTGCACCCTCTTTCTAACATTAGCTCTGATGATGGGTGAGCAGATTGTCCCCAGCCCCCAAATTCACCAAGAAACTGCACCACATCTCTGATTTGGAGATGTATTCCTGAACCACAGAGGCAAGCCTGCAGCAGCGATAGTTTGATAGAAAGGCTTTTCAGCTCCAGAGAGAGGATTCGAGGCTATCAGCCTTCAGTGCAGAGCTGCCACCATGGGCTTTTGATGGCACAGCTCTTATGGATATCCCCAGTGAAAGGGAATGAGGAACAAAAGCATGATACAATGGCAGTGCTATGGCTACCAGCATGTTTAGAGGCTCATACATGTGCTCTTGACCTTGTTTCTCCCAGTCATGGACGAACAGATGCTGTTATTCCCTCCTGTACTTTCCTTTTTCCCAGATTAACATCTCATTCATCTGACTGTATCCCTCACTAGTGTCTACATCTATCCAAGAGAGTCCCAATTAAAACCAGTGAGGCAAAATGAAGTCTAGATATTACAGGAATAGGTATGTGGGCTCTTGCACAGGAGGCAGACTTTTTTTAATGCTCACTACTTCTTGTGGTACAGTCTGTAGATGTAAATCTTGCATCCCAATATGCAGCTCGCACTGAAGTCACCAGCAGGTGTTTGCAGACAGGGGGTAGAATTTGCACATAGGGAAGGATCATTTGCAGATTGCTTTTCAGAGCAGCTAAGCCTGATGTGTTGGAGATATGTATGTGAGTCATCTCACACTCACTGCCTTTCCTCCCCTCATAAAGAGTGAACAAACTTCAGTCTAGTAACCACATAGCTGTTCTGCACCATCTTTATGCCTTCTTCCCTGAATAATTCACAGTCAACATAGAGTGGGAGAAAATTTGCACCAAAATACTGAACAGGAGCAATTTTAGGCTTGATCTTGTAGAAGTGATGGATTTCACTTCCTGATCTCATACCCCAGAGTGCTTTCATTTGCCAGGATATAAATATCAAGAATGCCTCATGTCGTTGGGTGTAAATCAGAAATAACTCAGATGAAGGCACTAGAGTATTTTTTATTACTTGTGGTTTGTGCCACACATAAGCCACAAATTTCATGGCCAAACTCCGTTCTCATTTAACATGGTATAAATCCAGCTCAGCCACATCTCCCCAGGACTACTTTTGTCTAGCTCTGTTTCTGATTTAGCACAGCACAAACACACCTGGCCATAAAGGCTCTGAGGACAATGAATGGGGCTGCAGGTAACCTTGAGGCTGGACACCTCCATTGGAGTCCTCACTTGTGTACAGGCTCATTTCTCTAACTCCCTTGGTCCCAAATCTGCTCTGCTGCTTGGAAACACAGAATATTGCTTTCCTCTCGGCTCCTTTCATTTATCACAGGGACAACCCCCAATAAGGTGTTCAAAAATATTTTTTGTTGTTTGAAAAATGTGCTGTTATTGTGCCTTTATACAATACATCCAAGTTAATCTTTGCATGGCATATCTATGGCATTAAAATATGTCTGTCTCCTTCCTTTGCTTGGCAGTAATTGGCCTGCTACATGGGGTGCTTAAGCAAGAGGACTTTCAGGAGGTAAGTATTATTGGCTATGTGACCTAGCAGTAAAACTTTCCTTTGGAATTTCTGAATGTTTCCTCAGACAATTGAAATAGTTTCAATAGCTCTGCCCCCCCTCAAGTTCATATGAAAACAATTAGGTTCTAAGAAAGCATCTACACAGCTGAGTTGACAGTCAGAAGCAATAAGGAAATATTTCCTCCAACTGCTGTGAATTTCACAAAAACTACCAGAGAACTCAGTCTCAAACACAGCATTCCCCTTTATAGAGAATTTCTTCAAGTTAAGCTTCAGGTTCTAGCATTTCATTGTCTTCTGCTTTGATAGAATGATTCTTAATAAAAAGACTGGGTTTACAAAAACTCTGGATTTCTTATCTAATCATTTATAGATACTAGCTGGAGTTACAGACAATAATCAAAGTACAGGCAGATGATTAAGATGCCTCTCCCAAATGAAGCACTATTTTAACGTTGGTTTTGTTTTTTCAGATCTGTTTTCCTTTGGAACCACATAAGAATTTGCGAAATGAAGAACTGATTACAGGTAAAATAAGGCAATTCAGGTGGGTTGTCATACTGAGTTCTTACAAATGTTACAAGAGACAAAGACAGACACCAGGCCAGCCAGATATGCTGTACCATCAAACAAGCATTTTCTGCCAAGAAGCCGCTGCCACCACTCACCTGTGGGACATGTCTCTAAGGAACCTTCTCCATCTCAGTAGCCTATAGTGGACAGGAATAAATAATCTCACTTGAAACAGCCCAAACCTAAAATAATCTCTTGTGATCTCCTTTGATAGATTTAAAATATTTTCTCCAAGATTGGAAGAAATTCTTCAAAAAGACGCAAGGGAGCAGATGGTATCATACCTATGGCTGATCTGAAGTAAGGCCATTTCCTTGCTGACAAGCTCAGCACTCCCTGGATTTATTTTGGGGAAGAGATATAGGGAACTACTAATCTCCTTGAGAAGGGATTTTGTGGCATTATCAAGAGAATGGGGCTGCCCCAGGACACAAATGAATTTTTCCTCATCTGTTCTTTTCCATGGAAAGAGTCTTATGGACATCTCAGGGCTGCTTCTGTGATTTGTTAGGCAAATTTGGCTGCATACTGGAGCTGGTCAGGACAGTTTTCCACAAAGTGAGATTTCAAAACTTAAATGTTCTTGTAAAGGCAGCAAGTTTTGAGAAAATTTTCTTGCAAGAGAGTCATGTAATTTATAGTCTGGAGATTAGGACATCGGCCAGGAGATGAAAGAGCCAGGTGAAACTCTTCTCCCTGCACAGTTGAGAAAGAGCTGCAATGAAATCTTTGGACCAGGAAGACAGCTGGGGCTTAGACAAGAGTCTCTTACACTCCATGCACACTGTGCCTTAAAGACAGGAAACTAAAAAAAAAGTCTGAAACACTGAAAATGGCTGTAAAACAGAGCATTCATCTTCTAAGTCAATTCTCCTGCATATGCAGCCACAATTTCATGCAGGCAACGGTAATTGAAAACAGTCATTGAAGTGGTAAACAAAACCAGAACACTAAATATTAATGTGCAGTAAGTATCCATGTAGGTTTTCCCTCAATATTAAGGTTTAAAACCCCACAGTGTATTTGCAATAACCCAGTCTTGTTTTTAAAACATTTTGTTCCAGATAGCTCAAACCCCGGTTCCTCCTGGCAATGAGAACAATAGTTCTTTAGTGGAAGTGAAGGATAACTTGTTCTAAAGGCAAACACTTATATAAAATTCAACCAAGTGGCTCACAGACAAACGGACTCTGTAGCAAGAAGAGTGGATCAGGACATCGGGTTTTGCTTCTCATCTGCAAAAGAGCACCTCCAACAACACAGAGCCCCATAGCAACATGCTCGGGCACTGACTCTGCACTGAGTCAGAAGGAAGAATGCCATTTAGTGACTCACCAGCACCACTTATGCTGCACTGTATGGTGCTAAATAATCTAATCTGTCTATCTATTCGAGAGCATTTAAAGAGCTTTAGCATGCAATGTAAAGAGTTTTCACTGGCATACATGAAAGCCATTAGGGACGGGATCCTACTCAAAGGAAAGCTGCCATCACTTCCACTCAGAGTTGGACCAAAGCTTGTACGCAATGCACAGTTGCTCTTGGGGACAGAAAAAGAAGGAAAAGAAAAAAAAAAAAAGAAAAAAGAAAAAAAAAAAGAAAGAAAGAAAGAAAGAAAAGAAAAGAAAAGAAAGAAAAAGGATTTTCTTAAAATCAAAATCATAGCTATAGTTATCAAAGACGGTGGTTTCTGGCCAAAGTTCTGTTCTCAGGTACGGTGCATTTATCTGTGCATGCAGATCTCCCTTTGAAGTCGATGAGAAAGCAATGCAGAGGGGGCTGCGGGACAGCCGCGGAGCTTCCTGCTACTTTCCTGTAGGTGGCAGTGCTAAATTTTTTAACGAAAGTGGATTTTGTGAACTTCAAGCACTCAGTTATTCAGTAACCTTATCTGAATGGAAAAGCTAAACCACGCAAGTCATTTCCCTGTCACAGCAGCGTGCCTTGCACAGACAAAAAGGAGTCCATGCCTATCCTGCATTCAGTGAAAGTCCAGGGGAAAAAGAAATTCAAGGTCATGACTTGTATTCATGTCATTAGCTGAGTGCTTTCCTACCAGGAATTCAGTCCAGACAGAGAACTCGGGTCTGCTTTCCTCTAAGCATTACAACTGTAGGATATCTCTACCACCTCAGTTATACTACAATGTGTGGATATGCTTTTCCTTACCCCAGTGTAAAACACATGCCTTCAGCTGAATTAGGTAGCTATGATGTTGCCCTCTGCTAGCAATGTCAGCTCCTGGCAAATGTTGCTGTTACACAGGCCCCAAGGTATTCCTCTTGTGACAGAAGAGCCATTGCTCCTCTTCCAGCCCTACTGATAAACCCTGGTATTTGCAGCAAACCAGGACAGGCAGTCATGTATGGAAACGCTAAAGCAGCAGATGAGAAGGATTGTCTGGAGAGCAGTGGATAGATCCCCCAGGGGGTGCTCAGCTCACCAGTCCCTGTACCTCACCCCAGGTCACACACAGCAGAAGCACAGCACATCTGCACGTAGCAGGCAGTTAACGCAGGTGCAAGGACCAGCCTGCAGAACAAAACTGTCAGAGCCAACCAAGCTGCTGGTGGGCTGGTTAGCTATGGGCTGCCCATGCAAATCCAAGTGTGGATTAAAATATCAGCAACATATGTTGGCTTTCCTACTGACCCTTTCCATCTAACATCTGATCCAGTGAAGATCAGTGCACTTCTGTTCCAATACTGCAGATAGATTCGTAAGCTATTGGAGTCCTGGAAATCTTTTTGTTTCAAGAACATCATGTGGCAGAAATTCCCACGTGTCAGACACTGTTACAAAAACATCCTCCTCTTGCACCACTTACGGATCTATCATCCTCAGTTTCACTGGTTCCTTTTGTCAACAGATATCAGGAACAGTAACCAGTAGGGACACAAAAGCTTTCAGTACATCCTGCTCAAAACACATTGCTCCTACCCAGGCTGTCAGTCCGCAGAAGCTTCAGGTTTCCCTCCCAGATTTGCTGGTTTCCCTACTATGGGGAAGGCAGGCAGGCAAGCAGGACTCTGAGCATGTCTTAACTAAAACTTCTCTGGTGGCCACATTCTAAGCAACATGAATATAAAGCAAATGTAAGTCAGAGAAGCTTGTATCATAGCTACCCACTTTCTACCTCTTTAATTAAAGGAGAATCTCTCAGGCCAGCCCTTCCCACCAGTGCTGAAGGGAAAGAGTAAAAAAAAAACAAACAACCTCTCATCCTTTATCACAACTGCACTCATCTGACAAGCATCCAACCCAAGGACGCTGCTTGCCTTCCAAGGTGAAAGCTCGCAAAAAATTGATGCTTATGTATCTTGTAAACTCTTCATTTTTACTATCATTGTGGGATTCAAGTATCTGGAGAAGAGATTTGACTTATGAGGGATGGCAGTGCTAGCAGCTCAAAAGTTCATTCATCCTCAAGAGCATATATATCAGCTGAAATGAGTTTCAAAGGGCTGTTCACTTGAACTGATTTACAGGTACACCAGCAGACACAGGAACACTTCTTTCAATGACATAATTTTACTAAGCCAGGAGCATTTTTGCTATTGTAGCCAAGATCAGGATATTTTTATTTTGTTTGTCAGAAGGGAAGCTTCACTTTGTATGCATCTAGTCTCGGGAAGGGTTTCCTGACAGTATTGCCAAGAGCACAACATTTTTTTAACAGAGGTGACGCAGGAAGAATGATGTGCTTCATCAGTCTTGACTGAAGTTCCTAAAAGCTTTTGTAGCCACCAACCAGAATCCAAGCTGGCGCAGGTATTGCACGCCTGCCAGCACTGGGGCAGACCAGCCCTCCTCCGCATCTGAGAAGATAAAGGTTCCCACGAGGCTGCATGCACCACTGTTGCAAGAGATATTTTGGAAGAGAAGGTGCAAAAATGTTTTAGAATTATACAGTCATAGAATATCCCAAGTTGGAAGAAACCCACAAGGGTCATTGAGTCAAACTCCTGGTTCCACAGAGGACCACCCAAAATTCAAATATCATATTTATGAGACAGTTGTCCAAACCCTTCTTGAACTCACTCCAGCCCTTTGGAGCCTGTTCCATGCCCACCACTGAAGAACCTTTTCCTAATACCCAATCTGGCCCTCCCCTGACTCAGTTCCTTGCCATCTGCACAGAAGAACGTTTATTTGGGCATGACATTTTTTCTCCACAGCCCTAGGGATTGTGAACCCCACTGAGTGTTGCCCAGGTGGACTGCTCCCCAACAAACTCCAGTAGTAAAGAAATGGTGTGAGCCCTGCCCACAAAGAGCAAGGCCTGAAAGTGACGTGATAGGAGAGAATTTGCTGAGGGAAAGAGTGAATTGCATAATATTCCCCACCCCCTCAGCTCAGCCAGGACTGAGTGGGGAAAAATGAGGTGGCATAGTTTTATTTTTCTTACATGATGTTTTTTTCCCCTCTGTTACAAAGGGGAACTTTGCAACCCTAGCATTTTCACCTCCAAACTGAGTCTGTGGAACAAACTATGGTCTGTTGACTCAAACACCCAGTGCTTTCAGTGGGAGTTCTGTCCAGGCTATGACTGTAGGATTTGGTCACTGCTACATATGAAGTAGGGAGTTGAAAAAGTAGTTTTAATTCCCAGGCTGCTTTCTCCATCGTTCGTGGCAGAGGTTGCCAGAGCCCACACTATTCTAATGCTTGCTTAAAACTCTTCCTTTAACTCTATCTAATTTTCTCTCTGTCCCAAGGGTAGTGTGGGAATAAAGAGAGAATTCTGAATGTTTTATTCCTCATTTAAATTTCCCAGATTGGAAGGGAAAAGGGTCTTCAGTCTTGAAAACACTAAGCATCACTAAGTTGGGACCATTTTTGTGGGCCTGTTCTTCAACATTAAGCTTTTTGCTGAAGTTTAATTAATAGTAATTATAGATCAAATCATCAGGCCTTTGAAAGGATCCCATTCCCCACTATCACGTTAAACTCGTATTAAGCAAAATGCTTTTGTGCCATGAATATTCTAACAGTAGTCAGACACGTAGACAAACTTGCTCCCAGATGCACTAAGCTCAGCGTGACCCAGCTGATCACAGAAATTCTTCACCCTGGAGCAGGGGGAGGATGAAAGAATGATTTTTGCTTTAGTTTGCCTTAGATGTTTCAGCTCTGGGGTTGTTGAACAGCAAGACACACTTGGGTACTTGGATGGCAGACAGCCACGGCCTCATCAGTTGCACTGAGGTGAAAATTATCGTGCTATAATTCAAGTCCTGTCATGCCTCATTGCTTAATTATACAGTTCTGATTACAACGGAATCATTTTTCTATAGTATGTCCCAAGCTGACATCACTTTGATTAACAACTCATTTATCTGATTACACAGTAACTCAATAACATTTTGAATTGGAAGGAAACCAGGAAGCCCTTTCATGCCCATTCAGCTTCCTAGCTAGCGTGCATTATAAGTACCCTGTAATTTCATCTTCTTTATTTATAGCAGGAACAATGCTTTAATGACCTGGAGAATGGAACAACCACTAAGATACAGAGATTTGAAGATAATAAAAAACCTAAGAGCCGTGAGAGAAAGAGATAGACCCCATAGGGATCTGTTGCAGTCCTGCAGCTGGTGCCATCTTTGAGCTTAAGTTCCTAATCATTTATTACAGAAGGGCTCAGAGGCCCCAGCTATGTCGTAGCTCTATTAAGTTCAGCTCAGAGCAGCCCTCTAATTGAGGAGAGTCTGTTTCAAAGAACTTGCAGTCTTAGGCTTTGATTCAGCAAAGAACTGAGGCATTAAGCCTCTGACTTTCGGCTTCATTATCATACCTCCTCTTGCAACACCAACTCTTTCTTTTATGACTCCCAATGTTTCCCATAATATACTGCAGTTCTCATCTTCAAAGTGCTATAAAATATAAGTAAATTAAGCTTTAAAACTAACCCAGTGAGATCAGGAGACAGTTGTTTCAGAGAGAGAAACTGAGTCATAGAAATATGAAGTGACTTACCCACGGCCCCATGGTAAATCATTGATAGCAAGTCAAACAGAGAACGGCTAGTTCCTAAATCTCTGCTAGCCCACCACATCTTGATGTTTATTATTGATTCACTCATTTGCCTTTAGGTAAGTTTCTATATGTTCAGTAAGAATAAGAAGAGAAGACTGCTGTTAATGACCACATGGCCTTACTTATAATGGGATCCAAGGCAGAGAACTATGAGGCATAGCAACTGCATTTCAGCAGAAAGATTGCTTATCACAAAGAGCTGGCCCCTTCCATCAAAATCTCCAGTGAGAGCCAAAGCAGACAGCATGCCCATTGCTTCCTTTGCTCCTGCTGCTCAACATGAGCAGCACTCCATGGAACAGGTATGTGCTTGGTGGGGGCTACCATCTACCTGCAACCCTGAAAGATTTCCATTGCCCCATCTCTTAAGCAAGCTCCCAGTGAAGCTAAGGCAACATCAGCAGGATGACTAGAAAACATACATTCCAAAACTGTTTGCTCTTCTTTTTAATGAAACCTATGACTTTTTATGTAGCAACACTTATTTTTTATTCTAGCCTGGTTAGAACAGTTTTGATAGCAAAATCATGTTTTTCCACAATTCCTTCAACAGTTTTAGCTGATTAAAATATCATTTTAGCTCGTAACATCCTCAGGAAAGGGGCATGTCTGCCGCACATGTAAGGTGGTGCTAACAGCTGCCTGTTCTATTGTTCATTGTCAGCTCATGATTACTATTTCTCTAACCCTTTAAATAACAGCTCTATTAAGTTTCCAAGGCTTTTTCAAAGCCAGCATGTGGTATACACATTTTTGTCTATTCTGCATATAAATAGGCTGAGGACATTTCATTAGTTTATCTTCAGGTTTCTCTGAGTTTCCAAGATATAGCTACATTCCCTAAAGCTCAATCCAAGACCTTCATTGCATCACGTGCTGCACAGATGCACATGAAATAAGCCATTTACTGCCAAAGTTCACAACCTGTGTGACCGATCTGATACAGCAGGTGTGGTTGTCATGTCAAGAACTATCCTGGGAGTTTTCCAGTTGTTTCCCAGCCCAGTGTCTGTTTATTGACCTCCCTGCAGTTAATCTGTGAATACTTCCATTTCTCTTCTTGACTGCATGGGCCTGGCATGCAGCTTTCTGTGAGGGAAAGATAATGTGCATCATGTGGACACTCTGCTTGTCTGGAAATGTTTCCTCAAATGCCAGTGGAAATGAAAGACCATGTCTACAAGCATGGCAGACTGCAGCTCAATTGAACATGAAATGCTGCATGAAGCCTATAACCGCCTTTGACAAATTTAGAGGGGCAGCAGGAGGAAAATCATCAGCATTTTACCACCAGCACTTTGAAAGTACATGCTGAAACGCAAAAAACCAGGACTTGATTAATTTTATTAACAAGTGGCAGGAAGAATTCACAAGAACAATTCCTAACCTGCTTCAAAGAGAAGAACGAATCCCCACCGCACGGTCCATTGCAGTAACAGTTACTTAGCCATCTCCACCACACAAAGCCATCTGGCTTCGGTTTTTATCCACAGGCCAGTACTCATTATTTGAGGGTCTGGCAAATGTCTCTCTCCAAGACAGATCCAGCTCCAAGCAACTCCAGGCAGATTGGGAGTGTGGAGTGAGAACCATCGTTATAGATTTTGAGGTCCAAAGGTCATGGGACAAATCCAAATCAGTCACACATAAAAAGCCCACCCAAATTCAAGCAAATCCGCAGTATCCTGAAGAGCTGAAGCCTCTGCATTTGCTCTAGATGTGCTTTGCTTCCTAATGGGAATAAAATAGAAATCACAGCAAAAAGATGATTGTGAAAACTGATTGCAGGACCCATCCTGCTTCACTTCTAGCCCAAGGCATCAATGCTAGAGGAAAACAGCTATAAACAAACTGCACATAATTATTCCATTATTACAGTACATGCCTGCTGCGTGGGTGGGAATTCTTCTATCTCTAGCATGTTTCCATGCATAGCTTCCTCCACCCCCTGTCATCTGTTCAATTAAATAAAGCAACCGAAGGACATTACCTCAACGTATTAACTGTGGATACCAAAGTAATAGCAGTCAATGTTTGAGGAACTTTAGTCAGGTGTGTATTCGTCTGATTAAAAATAATAATAACACTCCCACAACCCCCAGGTTCCTTACTGCTTTTCTTTGCTTTTCCAGCTTTACCAGGTGTAAGTTATTTGCATTTTATTATTATTTTTAAGAGTAATAATTAGGGAGGGTGTGAACACAGAAGTACACTGCATCTGGCTACAACCTTTGCCAAACTTTGAGTCTTCCTTGCATTCCAGGGCTAGGATCAGGGAATTAAGGACTCTTGTGGTACCACGGAATGTGGTACCACGGAAATACATATTTCTCAACCAGAGCCTGATTCTTTACTCATTCATATGGATGTAAATCAGGACTAACTGCATCAAATCAGCTGAATGCTGCAGTTAGCATTGCAAGAAGCAGAAACTTTCTTTTTTTAGGAAAAATAAAAAGGAAACAGAATGAGAGATTTTTGTGGACAGTTTGAATTTGCATATTCATTCCCACAAGCGTAGAGTTTTCTTTGTGTGGTTTAAGGAAAAGGTGTATCCATTGGACAAGAATATAGGCATGAAATGATGACCAGCAGTTTCCCTAGCATATCCTAGTGCTTCCTGCAGTAAAAGGGCTTGGGTAATCAAACACAATTTTGATAAGTTTTATTCTGTCAGATTAAAAATGGCTGGACTCTTTGCTGGAAAAACATTTCCAGCTTCTCCATGACCCCAGCCTCCGTGGGCCAAATTAGAGCAGACATCACCAGGTTGTCTCTCAGAAGTATCAGCTCTGAGTACTATAAATCTTAATCAGTGAAAAGTCCTAAACAATACCTAGCTCAGCAGCATTTCTGCATGTATAGTCTCAGAGGCTGTGCTCTTACTGCTTTTTGACTAACATCACACCTAGTGGGACAGGCTCTCCTTCCATAAAGGGACTGCCTCCACTATGTTTGCAAACCCCTTGTTGTATCTCAGCAGTTTGACATTTCTTTTCTATTTATTGAATCAGTAGAGACACTGGTTTCTAAGCTCTTGAATTCACACAGGACCATAAACTGATATTATTCTACAATAGCAGAGGCATGAGACAACACCTTGGCTAGAACATCACTCCACTTTGCAGAACTGTTCACCTGTAGGGTACATGGGTCATTAACCTCTTCAAAGACTGCATTCCTCTACTCGCTCCCTTTCTATTACACCCTACATTTTATTAGTAACTCCCTATGGAGAGTAATCACTTCTTCAACTTCATTTCACTCCACATGGGTTGTGGAGTCCAGTGCCCTGGACCAGGTTCTACTGTTTATAACATGGAACCACAGAGCTCAGGTATTGTGTAAATCCCTTCTGCTACAACTGCAAAGAACTGTGCAAAGCAGAGAGCAATGGAAAGACAACTGCCTGCCTGTGCCCCTGAAGGGCAACTGCACACATTATATTTCTATACACACATCAGCTTTCTTGCCCTAAAAGGAAGAAGACAGTGCTCATGCATTTTACTGATGCCTGTAGCCCATAGACATACATTACACTTCTGAAGCAAACAAAGTTAAGGGAACTTCTCAGTCCAGCCTATTTCTGTGATGTGAAAAGAAATAGATCTCAGTGCAGAGAACACAGCTGTCCTGCCATATGCACAACTACTTTTCTCTATTAGAAGAGCATTGTGATATAACTAGCAAATCAGGCTTTGAAATACGGTTTTAGCTTTCAGCTAACATCATAGAAAAAAAAAAAAAAAAGTTAGAGAAAAAAGCTAGCTTTTTAAACTTCATATTATGACAGTAACGTTCTGTCTCTCAGGGTGTGCTAGTACTGAAAGAGACCCTTACCACCATTTAGTAATGTCAAGGTGAACTAAAACAGTGGCAGTACTAGACAAGGAGAGTGTGACTCAAAAGAAGACCAACTTTCAGAAGAACTTAAGCATCTTAATATTGCTAAGACTGTCAAAATCCCTGCTCAGATGACATTTAAAGCTGAAGACATCAAAGTTCATGCCTGTACAACCTGATCTAGTAGATGACAACTCTGCCCACAGCAGAGTTGGAACTAAATGAAGTAGGTGATCTTTGAAGGTCCCTTCCAAACCAAGCCATTCTATGAATCTCTGATTCAGAAGCAATCTCTTGCTTCTGACACTTTCAAACATTTTGATACCATCTTAATTAACACCAAAATCCTGTATGGGCAGCATTGAACCTAGATATTCTCCCCTTTGTCTCCAAGGTCCCAAACCAATAAATATATTCTAAGTATACTCTACACATGCCCATCTGTATGTGGTTTCATGGCCAGGCCTCACACAGAAGAGCACTGGTGAGAACTGATTTATGCTTACCCTTATCCCATTTTAAGCTACGCTAAGACCATCGCCCCAGCAAGGGGAATATCTACATTCAGTCCTTTTTTCCAGCAACTCAGGAGGTGGAGGAATCTGAAAACAGATGTCTTGACTCCCAAATGATACACCTAACTAATCTACCAGTGAGATGACATGTTCCTCTCTACAGTGGGAAAGAACTGTGCTGACATGTCCTATCAATAGAAGTGATTACCATCACTTACAGTCTACATCAGAACTATCTGGAGAAAGATATCCATTTAAGGGATCTCACTGTCATGTTTCCCTACCAGACAAATGAGAGCACCCTGCTCAGCTTGTGGGTTTCTATAAATCCTGTGTTAGTTAGCACTCCTGAGCTTTCCCTGAGAAAGAAGTCTGGGTGCATAATGCAGGGCTGAGGATGACACGAGACATCAGGGTGCCTGAAAGTTGGGTAATATGATGTCCAAGATCACACAAGGAGTTAGCCCAAAGGACCTCAGAGGTATTTCACAGAGAAATGAAACAGCCTCGGACCATTGCAACACTTTTGCCATCAGAAACTGCGAAGTCTGCTGATTTTCAGAGCAAATAGCTGGTGAACAGAAGCATTGCCATCTTGTGCTGTTCTGCTGATTTACACATACTTTGAAACTGTAATATTCTCAACACCACGCTAAAAAAATTGTAAATGCTTTGTTTTTCCTTTTTTCCTTACAAATGAAGGAAGTACTTTACTACTTAGAGAAAAACTCTCAAGAATCACTGCTGGTGGCTTTAGTGAAAGAGATGAGTGCTCTTTTCTTTATTTCATGGACTTTTTTGAACTCTCCTTTCCATCCTGCTATTTGCCACAAAAAGCCGAGAGTGGTCTGGTCCAGCACACCAAGCAGCTTGATTCTGGTCCTGGCTCAGAAATTGATTTACTGCATGACCTTTATCTTCATGGGGCTCCATTTTCTTTCTCCAGCCCTGTCATCTCTTGCTCTTGTTAGATTTAATTCAAATGAAAGACTGCTTCTTATTAGCATGAACTCTTTTGCTTAGTACAGAAGAAGCCTGATATAAACTGGACAGTTTAAATGCTTCAATGATGCAACTGTTCACTTAGTGGAGTTTAAAGGAGCCAGCTACCTATGGTAGGCTAAAACATGATCCTCAGGCTGAAGCTTCTTTCTGCTTCAATATCAAGAGACCTGAAAATCATTCCTATCATTTTGTTTGCATGTCTTGATTCTCTGATTCTTTTATGAATGCAGCTGGCAGGAGCTGGATTTCAAGAAGCAGTCCTGCATACTGCCAAGACAGATCAATTTGTGAAGTCCCCATCATTCATTTACATGAGATGCCAAGAAGTCAAGAAATTACTGAGTCTTCTAACATTCACTGGGCTACAAGAGAGGCTTCCTGGGTGCATGGGAAGTCTGCACTGTCTCAACTTTGAGTGCATTTTCTGTTAGAAGTGGATTGCACAAGGTCACATTTCCTCAGAAAACAGCAGTTTGTTACTGTAGGCTGCAATAAGTTTCTACAGCTCCGAGAAACATTCCAGATAAGCAAATGCTCAGAATTCATTACAGCATCTTTGCTTTCAGCATATGTGACATTACTGGTCACCTTGCTACATTTCTGGGTCAAGTCTGCATGACGGGCAGCCAGCTCTCATGGGTGGGACTCCTTCACCTTCACTTCCACCTCACTACTCAAAAGTCAAATGCTGAGGACTTCTCTAATCACCTCAGGTTCATTCTGTGGAGAGTTAAAAACAATTTCACCCCAAGTCCTTCTTCTCATAGATCTAATACAAAAAATTCACTGTTGATTAGATGTCTACCCTATGTTACATTTATGCGTTTTCAATCACACAAGCAGCAATGGCTTAGTCACAAATCCCCAAGACTAAATCCTGCAATTGGAATCAAGGACATCTCATGCTTGTGCTTATATTCCTCAGCTTAAGTGTTTTCATGCAGGGTCATCAGCCTGCATACACTGAGGTGCCTCCCTTCGTACACAGCATGGATGATGCTCTCAAGAGCTAAGCTTCAATGAGAGATTCAGATTAATACTGAACAATGTTTGTAAATGATAACAGTAGTCCTGAAATATCCACACAGGCAAAGAGAAAACAAACAAACAACAAAACAAAGCAAAAAAAGTTCCCTTTGTGTGTCTGCTCCTGGAGTAGCTACACTGCAGTGCAATATGCACAACTGAAAAATAATAAACAAATTTAATGTAGAACCTAGAGTTTTGTGACCAGTAAGCAAAGCAGTGACAAGGCAGACCACCACTCTGTGAATCTAATCTCAGTAGCAATGAATGTGTCTTAGTTACAGGACCTGTATACTGCAAAATAGATTGCTGGTGATATCTCTTTTTTTTACTGGTAAGTCTTGATTTTTAAACATGCAGTAGAAGATGGGGCAACTTGCTGTGAATTTCAAGCATTCAAAAAATAGATCACCAAAAATGCTGAGACATACATCTGTTTGTGTGCATTGCTTGTACCAATAAAGTCTGAGCTGGCATCAAATTCAGGTACATATTGAAATCTCTGGTGTGCACACTAAAATATTTGTTATACTGAATTTCTGAGCCATGGATCATCAAAGACACACAGATTTTTCAATGGGGAGGAATAAATCTCACAATGTGGCATGATGCTTTTCTTTGGTCATCACTATGGACTGTACTTTCATTTTCATGGCAAAAGTTCTTCTGATTCAAGCAGCAGATCTGTTAGAAAATTAAGTGGAGCTTACATAGAAAACCGTAGTTCAGTTTGGAAAAGACCTCTAGAATCAACTCCAACCATCTACCCATCCTCACCATGCCCATTAACCATTGCCCTATGTGCCACATCCACACATTTCTTAACACCTCAATGTATAATGACTCCACAACCTCTCTAGGCAGCCTCTGCCAATGCCTCACCTCTATTTCTGAGTGCCAAATACAGAGGGACAATCATTCCCCAGTGATGCTGGCTACACTGCTTCTGATACAAGCCAGGATGCTGATGGCCTTCTTGGACACCTGGGCACACTGCTGGCTCGTGTTCAGCAGAGCATCCACAAACTCCCCCAGATCCTCTGCACAGTCTTCCAGCTTCTCCAGGAGAATACTGTGGGAGACAGCATCAATGCTTTACTAAAGTCTAGGTAGATTACATCCATTGCCTTTCCCTCATCCACCAGGCGAGTCATTCAATCACAGAAGCAGATCAGGTTGGTCAAGTAGGATCTGCCTTTTATAAACTCATGCTGGCTGGGCCTGATCCTCTGGTTGTCCCATGCATGTTGTGTGATCACACTCGAGATGATCTACTCCACATGTGAATAACATGCAAGTAATTTTGGAACTATAGTATGAGATACACAAGGGAAACACTTAGAAGCAATAGTAGTCAGATCAACAAATGAGATTGCTGCTCATTTGAACATGGGTAGAAAAAAAAGTCTATATTTAAATGTATTTATAAATGATTTGTGGTTTTGAAGGATGAATTAATTAGCACGATTTATCTATGAACAGTAGAAAATAGGCATATAATCCACCAAGTCTTTGTCCTGACCAAAAATAGTAACCTTCTCAGCAAACAATGACTGAAATCTTTGTGGTCATCTACTCCAAGTTACCTTTCCATTCCAATTTCACCTGTTTCCTGCAAATACTTCCTGGTATGCTTTCTTCTGGATTCAGTTAAGGCAAAGTCCAGTGATAACTGGAGTGTTTCATTTGCTTTCTGTGGGCTTTACAGTAAGGATGGGGCACAGAGACCTGGGCAGAGAAGCCATAGAAAGTAAAGAACAGTTGAAAGAGTTTATTTAAAGGACTTAGGTTAGAAAATGAAAAAGTATCTTCCTTGTTTTTTCTCTTACCAAGAGAGTCAGTCCTGTTGACAGTAGGCATTAAGGAACTGAAAAAACATTCACATACAGTTGAGCACGGCCATGTCGGATTACACAAAGGAGAATTCTTCAGCTGAATTAATTAGTAAGTTAAACAACATGGCCCATTTCAAGAAGCCAGATGAGATCTTCTGTGTGACCTTTCTTACCCTAAATAATACAAAACATGCCCTACCTTCCAGAAAAAAAAGAAAAAAAAAACCCCAAAACATTAGGATCAGCATCTCTGAAAGCCAAGGAACTTGTAACATTTCAAAATTTAGGCAACATCTCTTAAAATACATTCCTAAGCTTCTTAGGAATAATATCTGCTTCTTTGTAACCTCATTGTGAGTGTAGGGAGAGAATACACCACTGACATTCTTATCTGGCTCTTCATTCCCTACCAATGTCAGGATTTTTCAGACTATAGCATGGTTTCCTGCTTTATAATTCTGCAAATCTTGATACTGGCTACTAATATTCATTATAAGACATATTCTTATTTAGAACTGTTTGAATAAAGTTTTTCTTCCCTTAACATTTTTAATCTGTACATTTTTAAACTTGAGGGATTGGTAGAGGAAGCACCAGAAACCTCCTAGCTTTGACCCTGGGCTGTATGTGCTGGTGGTAATCCTGCAAGGCACTTAAACACATGCTCAACTCAGCATGCAGGTATGTATTCACTGACCTTGCTAGGACAGGTATGCTGGGTATGCAACATCTTACAGGACAAAGCCCTTCACACAGCAGTTCTTGAGCACTTCCCTGTTATAAAGCAGGGAAGTGACATTCTTCTGTTCTAAATATTAAACCAAACAGTTCAGTATCTACTGAGTCATGATGCTACTCGTAACTGACTTGGGGCATGATTTCTAAGCCTGGAAGAACAGTCCAAGAGTCCTGCAAGCACATGGCGAGTTTCTGTTGTGATTATATGTCAGTATGTGACCACTACACAAGCAAGGAAAACTTCCCCTCTCTCATTAAGAAGGCTTGTTTAGGCACTGGTCCAGCCCAGCCAAGTCCTTTATCTTCCCATGTAGTCAGTAATCAGTTCGTTTCTACCTCACCCATATTTACTCTGGTAGTTGAGCACCATCTCAATAAGGTGAGCAGCTCATTTTGTATTCCCCTTCCTAATTAGAGCCTTTAGGCATCAGATCACGTTTGTGAAAGACACCGTAAAACAGCTTAAAAAATTCAAGTTCTAGCTGATTCAGACAGTAGAGAGCCTTCATATCATCTGCTACATCTAAGATAAATTTGTTACTGCAAACCTGACGTGTTCCCCAGCATTTCAGATGATTTTTGCAGTACCATTTTAGCTGTACTAGCTGTACAACTGGGCCACAACCTCTAAGTACCTCATACAGTTCCAGTTCAGTCTGTGACTCTGTATGATCATAATATTAACAAAGATGTTGGGTGCTTTTCAATTTTTGTCATTCTTTGTCTCTTGTGTTATGTTAACTAGACCTTTGCAATAGAGTCTGTACAGCCCTTATCAGCTTTTTGTTGTGTTTGTACATCTTCTGGTCTGAAACTACAGTTTTCTCTGTAATGGAAATACTTATACCTGCTGTGAGTGAGTGAGCCAATAATCAGACATCTCATACTAGGAGGCTAATAGCAGGAAATTAACACAATGGAAAAAGTCATCTTAAGTAGCTATATAGTGATAGAAGAAGGCTGCTGAAATCAGCAAAGAATGATGCTCAAACATTATAAATTAGTCCACAAAGGAAATTTTGACCCTGCATTCATGAAACTTGCAGCTGGAAAAAGAAATCTTAATGATTTCAAACATGTTCCATCTCTTATTTTTTACCCTCATTTTCCATTTGAATAAGTACTGCTTTTAAAAAAAAAAGAAGAAAAAGAAAAAAACGAGGGATTCAATTGCATAAGTGCTTAGAAGCTGCACCCTCCTCAGCGCAGTCCTTGAGGCTCCCTCCACACTGGGTGGTGAGACAGATTGCTCAAATGCTACTCAATCCTAACCTAAGCAAAGTGGGTTTTGTCACCTGATACTTTTTGCTTCCCCTTTAATTGAATGTTGCCTTGTTCTTTTATAGCTCAAGAGGGTAAACAGGAACACCCCCCTGACTTTCTCTATCCCATTCATTAATTTGTATAGCTCTTAGTCATCTGCTCTCTAACAAAGTAATCCTATTCTTTTCAGTTTCTTCCTGAGGGAAGTCTGTCCTTGCTTAATTATTTGTGTTGCCTGTTCTCAGCCTCCCCTGTGTTTCTGCTGTCTCCTTTGTCAGGGCAAACTGCAGTTGGTAGTCCTGATTGTAGGGCTGACAATTCACACTGACAATTCACACTATGCTGACTAGTTACGCAAGACAGTCAAGTTGAGGGAAGAGAAACTCCACATATCTTGTGTAACTAACCAAAACCATGCAAATTACTACTGAATATGCAACTAGGACTGCTCTGCTTCCTGCAGCAAAAATAAATAAATAAATTGATGGCAGTTTCTGGTAGTGTTTTGCATGTGTCCTGCTTCCAAGCCAAGAAGTGCAAAGGAGCAGAGAAGAGTGCCTTCTCCTCTAAGTCTATGATCAGCATCCTGGTTGTCACCGCCCTCAGCAACAACCTGAGAAAAAGTCCACTGCCAGACACCCCTCTCTCCTTGCACATCCCACCTCAAAGCATCCCAATGGCTTGGGCTGGAGGGCTCAGAGATGGATGCTGCACATCCATGGGAGGATGCTGCCCAAAGTCACACATACCCTGGGGTGGGCAGTAACCAGGGCTGACAGGGCTGGTTGCCAGCACTGAACATGAGCCTGGCCTCCTCTTCTCAAGTTTCTGTTCTTGACCCGAAAGGCATAATTAGGACATCAGTCACACTTCTCAAAAAATCACCCTCAATGGCATGTGAAAATAGATGGAGAGGATGTCTGATGAAAAACAAGAGCTCCTTTTCTAAAAGTAGCCTTGAGTTATTGTCTGACGGAAGGCAATTGCTCCATCCTGCTGTTGAGGCCAAATGCACGTGGAAAGTACAAGTTGTTCACAAAAGATCATCAGCCTGTGAGTGACTTGTGGGGAAAAAATGCAAGAGATTTTCAGCAGTGAGGCAGTCTTGGGTGTTGGTTCTTGGCATCCACAGGAAGATGACCATGGGAGGAGAGGCTTTCCCGTGAACCAGCAACACTCTGGTGTGTCCCACGTAAGCTGTTTAAATAACACAGCATTGACTCTGCTGCTTGACTGGGCTCCTTAGGTAAGAGTGACTTGTGAAATCCCCAACCCAGTATTACCGTCCGACATTTGCTTTTGAAGAAGTTACCACAGAAACCTCAAAAGCAAGTTTCAACGATACATACATAGGGCTCTGGTTCTGCACCAGTGCATTTCATCCCTCTTAGGGCTCCAGCATTCTATGTGGTCCTTGTCCCCAAAGGCAGAAGTGCCTCGTCCCCCAAAAAATCCTGACGGGATGCAGAAAGACCACAGAATCCTTGTGGGACACAGTGGGAAGTCCGCCTGAGAAAAGAGTTGGCTGAATGCAGGCAGGCACTGCCATGCAGATTTACAAACCTCAGCTGTGGGTATCTGGCTGATGAATAGGAATGGTTGGGGATGGCCGTAGGGGTTCCCATCTTCACCTCGGAGCCCTGCCCCTGCTTCGAGACACCTCAGCTGCTTGTGTGGCAGGAATTGAATCATTGCAAATTACAGCTGGGTGTATGAAAGAGAGCCAAAGCCGGTGCCAGCTTTTCTATTAATATTGCTGGTGTGCAAACCGTGCTGTCTCAACAGCTGCCTCCCAAGCAGCTGAGCCACCTTTGTAGCACGAATGAAAACTTCCGAGAGAGAGGTGGGGCAGACAGCCGGCAGCAGGAATCACAGAGCCAGCTCCGGGTAAGTCATCCTTGCCCGTGAATCAGAGGCCTCACAAAGTGGATCTGAGGCGGGATGTAAAATATTACACATAACTCTAATAGCTCTGGTTGTTGGGTTTATTTGAGCTCATGATGTATGGCATTCCCCCATGGCACTGACTAAATCCATGACTGCATGCTTTCTAAGAAGCTTAGGAAGTGTTTGTATAAAATTAGTATTAACTAGTTTCACTAGTATTAAATGGAAAATTAAAGCTTTCAACACCAAGCTATTCAAGGTGGTTGCTACACGAATGGTCTGTAATGCCCTCATCAACAATAACCATCATTAAGGCTGTTCCTTAAAAGCTGGGGAAAAAATGCATAATCTCTTGCATTATAATCCACTTTCCTAGAGCAGCCATGAATTTAAAAATCTATTAAGAACAGTGTGTACAGGAAGCAATTTCCTGCAAGATCACTGAGCTGCTCGGCCATAAATAGAGAAAACCCTATCAGTTATGTTGCAAAAGATAATCAGACATATCCTGTGCTAGATTCAAAGCATCAATTTATCCATTTGGCTAACCATGCTTCACTTTCCTTGTTATAATTTGTGGTTCCAATGGACCAGGATGCTTAAGGAAACCAAAAACCATGAAGGATGTTGCCCTTGCACCACTTGTCATTCATTTTAAAAATAATGCATCCTGTTGTCCCTTTGTCCCTCATTTTTTGAGGCTCCTAACATTTGCAGGCTTCAGATATATTGTATTACCTTTAGCCAGGCAAATGAACACAAATTCCATCCCCCCCCCCCCCCCCCCCCCCAGGCCTGCTATGACAAACCAAAGGAAAAAGCTAACACCATTGCCAGCAGAGCAAAATGCTGCCACTGGAATTAGAAGCAGTAGCTGCTGCTGTGTCAGTCTCCAAGAGCTGTCCATGTGCCAGATGAGATAAAGGGGGAAACAGTACCCCAGGGTTGTACTGAGACAGCAAGCTGCCAGCTGGACCACAGTGCTTTATCTGAATAAAGCACACTGGAGAGGATCATCTTGCATCAGGCTCACAGGCTGGTAAATAATTAGTTTCCCTATTTTGCAAATGGCAAAGTGGGGGCCAAACTACTTCAGGCCATCCAGGACTGCTTTTCTCACAGCCACTGGGCAATATGCACAGCTTTCTAGAGATTCTATTATACTCATAACATTCAAAATAAGGCTCAAGAGCAAAGAATACAATGGGTCCATGATTGCTTCCTTTGCTAGTATCCCCCAGAAAGCAAGACTGGTAAAAACAGAGAAAGGGAGGTCTAAAATGCCCTCCAGGATCGGATACCATAACTATTTGCTTGGGAAAAAATTTAGGTGGACAACCCACTGTTCACTCACTGATCACAGAGGCAGAAAGATCTCAAAAGCAAGGCAGTCTGCCAGGGAACTAGGCAAGGTTTTACTGGGTGAGGTACTATGTTCAGCAGAAATTAATTGAATATGAGATGTTTTAAATGAGACATTTCAGTCTGATTCCATGTCGGAAGGACACACCTAACCAACTCCCAGGATTGCCAGTCAGGAGTTGTTCTTGAAGTGAAGCTCCCAAACCAGCCTTTTCTCACTGAAACAAGAAAGCAAAACAGAAAATTAATGTAAGAATATTTTATAATTAATATAAGAATATATATTATAATATAATATAATATAATATAATATATTTTATAATTAATGTAAGAATAATTAATAATGTAAGAAAAGAGAAGGGGAAGGGGAAGGGGAAGGGGAAGGGGAAGGGGAAGGGGAAGGGGAAGGGGAAGGGGAAGGGGAAGGGGAAGGGGAAGGGGAAGGGGAAGGGGAAGGGGAAGGGGAAGGGGAAGGGGAAGGGGAAGGGGAAGGGGAAGGGGAAGGGGAAGGGGAAGGGACCACTAAATCATGTAGTTATGATTCTTGGATTCACACTTCTGATTCAAGAGATTCTCATGTACCAGAACTGCACGACCTGTGTGTGCAATATTCACTTGTCACTTTCCAGACAACACCAACAAGTTTTCTCTAAATGCATTTTATAGAAGGTCTGGTCTTAGCTGTCTGGTAAGGATGTCCTTGAATCCATCTGTGCATCTAAATATACACAAATATGAGAATCATGTTGAGTACTGCTGCAAGCAGAGGCTGTGACACACCCCATACATCAGCCCTTGGGCACTTCTGCATAAATTTAGCTGCAGAAATTGAAGAATTCAGACTTTTCCACATCCACTGCATTTTCCTCTTCCCCTACTTAGTACAAAGTATTTCCCATGGCCTAGATTTTACCATCAAACATCTTAGTGTCAACTGGTGATGGAACATGGTCTGTTCTTTCATAAAAAGAGATCTACGTAAATCTCCTGTGTGAACACACTGAGCTCAGCAAGAAGAAAAATGAGATTTTCAAGAGCCCTCAGAGCCCTCACTGTTGTTTTCATGAAAACTAGCAGCAAATCTCCCATTAAACTTAGGGGGAACACTGCAACCAGTGCTAAACTACTTTAAAAACCCTGTTTCTATTGACTAGAATCTTACTCCAAACAAAAATCAGTTCCATGCAAGAGGCTCAAAAGTATTAGTCTGTGAAAAATCCATAAATTAGCTCATAGGCTAATCAGCTCTTCAAATTCATTCTTGTTTCCTTGGAAATGAAAAATGGCCAGAATAGTCATCAAGCTTATGAAAGTGTTCTCTCTATAGCTACATGAAAAAGATCTGAGGATTTAAGCAATGATGAGTGCTCAGTAATAACCTCTTCAAAGTATGCCCTCTATGCAAATGTCCCTGATTGTGATAGTCAAAGGAATAATAAAATTATACAGGCTAAAATTCACCCCTGGGTAGAAGGATTCAGGTGTGCCTGCATGAAGCTAATTCTCTGCCTGGAGTTCAAATTCAAACCACAGTAAAAGTGATAACTGGGTAGTGCTAAGGTTGGTAGCAACCCTTGCCAAAGTGTTTAAAATATACCGTTGCTGCTTCTCTTTTATGCTCACAGATTTCTTTTTCTCCTTTTCAAACTGTAAAATGGAGAGGATTAGGCAGTTAGGAAGACTGGAGCTCTAGTCTGCTAGATTTAAACCAGCATAAAGTCTCATTTTCCTGAGGACTTATGACCTGATCTCTGTACAGGAATCCCCAAGAAACTAGTTGGTGGGAGCATTTTGGGGAGGTTTCATAGAAGAGCATTGTTTCACACTGCAGGATTTGAAAGGGTTAGAGAGATATTCCGCCCTAGAGACATCATTGAGATTAATGTATTCTGGTTCAGAACTGTACTTCTCTTCACATTTCCACATCTTACAGAATTGATACCATGACATCCCATCTTAGGCACACTGGCACAAAAGCTTTCACTAAACTATTTTTGTCTGGGTTTTTTCTGTATGACAGGCATAAACTGAGTCTGTTTTAAAAAAGCAACCCACCTTCTGTTATCCTACTAATTGGCTACTTTCTTAGATTCCCTGATGATTAAAGAATCTGGTGCTTTTACAAGCACCAGAAGTACAAGCTCTTTTAACTCGATTGACAAAAAAGAAGGTTTTAAATGTACTTAATTTTTAATATTTTCTGCCATGTTTAGTGTAGGGAAAAAAAAAAAACAAAAAACAACAACAAAAAAACCCTCCATTCTTCCGTCCCACAGAGGATAAGCTGTTCCCTAAATAAATCTTCTATTCATAAATTTTTAAGTGGCTATCTCCTGACATCTGTAACCAAAACCTGAGCCAACAATTGAACCAACCTACCACTCTACCTGGTGTTATTTCAAGTCATTCTCAGGATGCTTCTTCAGCAAATGTTTTTGTTTATCTCTTTCATAGTCCTACATATGTCTTTCCAGAAGTTCTAGCAGAAGCTGTATGTCCCAACTTCCTTCTGGCAACTATGGATCCCAAGTGTCCTTAATGTGAAAAGGTCAAGCACCACAACAGAAAGCCCAATGTCATTTGCTCTCAAAAGGGTCATTTATTGCTCACATCACAGAAGAGCTTCCATAGTGCATTTACCAGAGAAACTTTAGCACTTTGGATGCCTTTGCTCAGTCCCTGTAGGTCCTGGGGCTCATTAAGCAAGACTGCATTATCAACTGCCACCCAAGAGTGGCTCCAGAAAAGTAAAATTTCTGTCCAGTCACCTCTGTCATCCATTGGTGGATAACAAGCTGGACGTGAGCCAGCAAGGCATCCTCACAGCCCAGAAAGCCAAACATCTTGCTGGGCTGCATAAAGAGAAGCATGACCAGCAAATCAAGGGAGGTGATCCTGCCCTTCTACACTGCACTGGTGAGGCCTCACCTGGAGTACTGAGTCCAGATGTGGAGTCCTCAGTACAAGAGAGATGTAGACCTGTTGGAGCACATCCAGAGGAGGGTCACAAAAGTGGTCTGAGGGATGGAACACCTCTCTTAGAAAGACAGCTGAGAGAGCTGGGGCTGTTCAGCCTGGAGAAGAGAAGGCTCTGGGCACACCTTTTCACAGCCTTTCAGTATCTATAGGGGGGGATATAAAAATAAGGGCACAGACTCTCTAGCAGGGTCTGTTGTGATAGGACAAGGGGAAATGGTTTCAAACCAAAAGAGGGAAGATTTAGACTGGAAGGAAGAAGATTCTTACCATAGGGTGATGTGGCAGTGGCACAGGTTGCCCAGAGAGGTGGTGGTGGATGCCCTGACCTTAGAGACATTCAAGGTCAGTCTGCACCAGGCTTTGAGCAGCTCCTCCAGCTGTAGGTGACCCTGTTCATGGCAGGGAGTTGGGCCAGACGCCCTACTTTTGAGTCCCTTCCAACTCAGATGATTCCATTCTATGGTCAGGCTGGCAGTTAGCTCATATAAACTGTTAGGAATACAGAGTCACCAGCACCTTTATGTTTGACAGGAGGGCAGTACACCTGATAGTCCTCTGTACGTTTAGGAAGGTAAACAAGCCTAATCTGTACATCAGGAATTCAGTTCATCCGCTTAATCCAGCCTTTCTTACTAAAGCCTCGATTTGAGGGAGCCTGGTCATGGCCAGGGCACTTGGGCTTTTCCTCTGGCTTCCCTGAGAGTCCAAACGGGAGCGCTGCTCTCCACCTGCCCTCCTGCAGCCTGAGGGCCAGCACGCCCTGCTGCTGTGCTGAGGCCCCCCGCGGCCTGCCCTGGGGCTCCGCGCCGCCGAGCCAGCTCCGCACTGCCACCATGTGTCAGGCACCGCTCTGCACTGACTTCGGGCCCGGGCAGTGCGTTTGCATCGGCTCCAAACAGGGCGGTTTCGTGCTGGAAGCTCAGCACCCTGTCAGGGAACGCTATGATCCCTGCCTGCAGGATGAGATTTGCTCCCTAGCCCTGTAGTCACCCACCCCCATGTTGCACGGACCAGATGCAGCAGCAAGGTGGAGAGCATCCCGCCTCGAGACACCCTGTAGTCTGCTGTTTGGGATAACCAGGGTGGAGATGCAGGTTCAGGCCTCTTCTGGTAGAGAAAGGACTAGAGCTCATATGTACCACGGTCTGGATGAGTGTTTTAACTACGGGAGAGGCTGAACTTTCAAGGGAAAGGCCTTTCGGCTCAAGCCCCAGGTGACAAGAATGGGCAGGAGGGACTGTGGATCATGTAGGGACGCAGGTATGCCTACCGTATGAACCTCATTAAGAAAGGAACAAATCACAGTCTGTTTTCTCCACAGAGATGCCCAGAAATGCGTGAGTAGAATTAATGAAGCAATTGAGACATTCCTAGCTGAAATGCCAATGCCCACACGCAACTGTCTATACCCTTCTTTCAAGCATATGTCCATCCTTCTCCTTCCCATGTGGGCCTTGAGTGAACTGCTTACATCAGCTCAGCACATTTCTGCACTCCTTGTGTTTGTGTAAGTAGAAGCAACATTGATCTTGCTGCCTTTCTTGCAAGCAGTGGAGTGGCTACAAATGCGGTCATTAGAGAAAGGTAAATAAAGTATTACATTCATTAAATGTGTTGATATAAATGCAAGTAGTCACTCAACGCAATTAGGTTAATGGCATCATTATATTCTATACATCACACACAAACTTGAGTGTTGGATTCTGCCTGGAAAAGGTAACAAAAATGAAATAGAGAGTGGTTATTGGATTGAGGGTACTATTCCTTAACATATTACACAATTATCTTATTTCCTGAGGCACTGTAATTAACACCACAGTCTTATTTACCCTCATAGGTAAATAACTTCAGGACAGAGCTGGGGGCCATCACCAGAGCAGCATGAAAATCACAACTAGTGCTATACTCCCTGGTGACCTTGAGGGTATCTTTTTTCTAAGTGTTAGGTATTGGCCTGTGCTCCTTGTCAACATCCTGTGAGTTTAGAGAAACAATACTGGGACCAGCAGTGCTTTCAGAAATGCCCAAGAAAATGTTCGGAGCCACTAGTGTGCTTCTGTCCTTGTTAAAGCAACACAGATGTTGGAGGGTGGAAGTCTTTGCCTTATGTCTTTCTACTTCTCCAGAGTTGCTATTCATCCATGGCAAATAAGCTTTAGAGACACAAATCTAATGGATGGGAAGACCAACAAGAGAATGTGTGACATCTGGATGAAGAACTTCTTGCACCATGGGATAGTAAAGAGCAGGCTATGTTTTGAAAGCAGACCTCTGACACAGGGTCTTGCGTTTTGCCTTGCTGTCACACTGTGTTACCACACCACATAACGCTGTGTGACATAACCGACAAACTCTGTTGTAACCTGTATGTGTCATGGGAAGGCAGCCTGCTGCCTGATTCTTGTAAGGATGCTTCAGGAAAAAGGCAATCCTACTACTTCCCCACACCCAGAAGAGTATCAGGAGAAAAGGTAAACATAAAGAGCTGCTTGCTGTCTTCCTACCTATCTAAAATCAGCTGCAGGCAGTCATCACTTGTCACGCTGAACATTTCTGAAATTCTAGAGTACATGGTGATATAAAGCCACTGAAATGGAGTAACGTCCCATGAAGAAAGAGGCTGTCTGTTGAAACCTATTTTTTCACATTCAAGTAGGAGGTGGTGTGATAGGACACACCACAGCAGAGTCCTGACAGTATACGTCAGTGAGGACAGATGAACTTTTCAGTGCTGGTCCAAGGTATTTCAGTTTTTTCTCTAGTCCTCTCTGTTCCCTGCTGTCTTCATGGTGGTGATACCATTGGAACTGATACCAAGGAACTACTCAGAATATGAGAACTTCAAGTTTTTCTTTTGCTATGTTCCTCAGGAATTACCACTCACATCAATTTATGGATGTTCCCCTCAGGTTATTTTAACTAAGAGCTCACCTGATTTATCTTTTCCCCAGAGGATTTCTAACTTATGTGGACTATGACTGGTGATAATGAAATATATTGTCATGCCACAAATTAAATACATTAAAATAAGTGATGGTCTCTCATGCTCTTTCGCATTTTGTGAACTTCTAGGCTTGTATCATCATCCCTAATACATTCAGTATCACAGACCCACCTTAAATTCAGAGATGTAAATTCTTTCATGAAAGTCAATAGGCAGCATTTTAGAAAGCCGTTTTTAATATTCATCAAGCAGGTCATTCAACCTTGGGTGCCAGCTTAGCAAAACAGTGAGACGCTCCCCTGCACCTTGATGTAGAGATGGATTTCATCCAGCATGAGAAATTTGCTTCTCCAGCAAATAGAATTTAACAATGAGCTGTGCAGGCAAAGAAACAAGATGCTTCTCTTCTCAGCATCCTAAGAACAGTTTGCGTTATCAACAAGAGAAATGAGAGAGAAAATATCCCCCCAAGCACTATTATGTAAAGGCCTCTGTGGTACTCCGCTGTCCCACTAAAGACTTTTACAGTAGACAGGCAGAGATATAACCTACAAGTCAAATACCCATTGCAATCACATTGCAATGCACTGGGCTCCACCTTGAGAGGTTGCATGTGTCCTCCAGCCTTTGTGCTCTTGCACTCCTGCTCTCTCACTGAATTTCTTCAGCAAACCATCCAGCACAACCACCACAGAGAGCCTGCAGTCTCCCTGAGGCTCTGCCCCAAGCAGCACATGGGGATCCACACAAAGCCAGTAAATGCCTGGGTACTCTTGTCAGATGGTGAGAGCCCATGGACACACCACAGGAGGCATTTTATGGTGTGCAGGAGCAGCCCACTGTGACATCAGTGTGAGTGGTAGGGGGAGGAGAACCATTTACCCACCGTGTACACAGCAGCCACCGTGGTGAATGGCTGCGGGCAGTATGATTAATGAAAGCAGGGATGTGCTACTATCTTGATAAGAGAAGCAGCCTTGATTGCCGCACAGGTTACCGGGCGAAAGGACAGCGGTAAATATTTTCAAGGACAGACTGATGTGGCCACAGTCCATCAGCATGGCAAGGCACCGTAGCCGTGGGGCAGGCAATAGAGAAGTGAGCCAAGTGCTGCAGCTGAGATGAAGCACTGTCAGGCATGGGACGGTGACACAGCTGCCAGCGTCAAGTGGCCATCTGCCCTCAGGAGAGGGCCTGCGACCAGCATCTGCAGAGTGAGATCTCCAGCTCCTGGCAGGCAGCCTGCCCACCTTGCACCATGATCTTGTCAAATCACCTCAGAGAAAATGGCTGAATGTCCCAGCTGGCTGCTGAGCGGGGCAACAAAGGACAAGCAGGGTGATTCACTGGAGCTGCCAGACAACCCTCCCTCCCCACCGGCGCCCACCCACTCCCCGCTCTCCCAGGCATGGGTCCACTCCCCAGTGACCCTCTGACACCATTTTTAAGGACATGAGTTTTAATCCCAGCTCCGGCTTAAATCCTTTCCGGCTGACTCAGTCCGGGTGGCTGATTCCCCAGCCTGTACCTTTCTTTGACAGGCTGTTTTGGAGGAGGAACAGGAGCAGATGGCTTTTAATTGCACTGCTAAGTCTTTGGTTTCCACTGATTTGTCCTTGCATAGTTCCTACCGCAAAATCCCTAGTCCCAACAAAGACCAGGCTGCTATAATTAGCATTGGAGAAGATTAAGATAAGGAGTAGCTAACTAGCTAATTTATCAGGGATCCAAGAAGGAATATACTGTGAATGTTGATGTATGTTGCAGTTAAGGTTTATTGTTCCTTACAGCTTCACTGTTGTTAATATTTTGGGGATTCATTAACACAGCAATTTCAAGAAACTTGCAGTGACCAGCAAAGGAACCAAACTCATGCAGGTTCCACAAGGGGGATTTTTTCAAACCCTCATCGATCTCCCTGCTGCAGCAATGCCTCACTGGGTTTTTGAGACACTCATTTCTGAAAGCACTGAAACAGCACTTGTATTTTTCCATTCTATTCCTCAGCATCACACATCCATTTGTGTGACATCTTTACCCAGCTTTCAGGGACAACAAGCCATGGAGGAAAGAGTGAAAGAGATCTGCAGCTTCTCTTTGAATGGAATTTAAAAACCTGAGCTTCTTTCAAAACTACCAAGATGTAAATGTTTCAAGCAGATGTATAGACTGTCAGAGGAGAGCAGGTTTGTGGCTGGAGAAATATTACTGAATGTATGTATCATATCAGATGCTGCCTCAATACATATCAATGAACAAGTAGTCCCAGAGCCCTAGCTCTCTAATCCAGAAGTTGATGTTTTATTCACTGTATGTCATATGCTTTGAGACCAGGACAGTTACACATTACAGTACATATATATGCACATCTATATTGCACTGTCGTTATCATATTTCTACTTCATACATAGATATAAAATATTTTCTGTCCCTTCTGGCTATGCAAGCACTTCTTAGAAGCAGAATATTTTACAACATTGTTGTACAGTATTTTCACAAGTAGATGTACATTAGTAATAAAACATCCTCCTTCAATTTATATTCAAGTGTCTCTTGCTTCTGGCTGGGGAAGCACGCTCACAGAGCCTGTATAGCCTCTTAAACTCCATAAACACAGCTATATATCTTCTGTAGAAAAAATAACAATGTCATGATTTATGGGTAACTCTCTCTGTTAATCCTAATAATAGGGTTAGGAGAAGCAATTTGCAACATGGTTTAACCTTCAAATTTAAGGATCTTCAGAGACTTTCCTTCTTCTGTTCTTCAACAGAAAAGCAATCAGGCAGCAGAAGAGCAGCACGCCTGGCCATGCAGAGACAGAGCTGCCAGATGAAAAACAGGAAACCAATCCAGTTTAAGAGCAACAGCAATCTGTAAATATGCATCTCAATGGAAACACGTTCTCCATCTGCAATGTTCTTAGCATACACCCTTTATGCTTCACAAATGCCTGGAGGAGGACAGCAACATTGTAAAACTGACCCGGAGCAATCTCATCTTCTGAGCTGCATTCTGGCAGCCGTATAAATGGCGCAAGAATGACATTCCTCCATCCCTCACCACTGAGTCACTGATTCCCACCTTTTGACTGGAGAATGGACACATGCTCTCTTCTCACCCTGTATTTTCTGAGTCCTGACCCCATTAATGCCTACACAACACTTAGGGTAATGTGGTAAGTAACCAAGTGTGGCCTTTGTATGAAAGTGAATCTCCATGCCTATCTGTCTTGGTCAACGTCATTTCTGTTTCCCAGTTCCCATCATTTACTAGCCCCACGTATGCTTCCTGCTGCATGAGCTAGACTCCCTGGCTGGAGTCTGTCTCCGTAATGCTCTGCAGTCATCAAATTGCCATGATGCATCCTGGCAGTGCAGACAGCGTGGAGACTAAGATGTGGTAAGTAAGGGTCATGTAATGTGGCCATAGGGCCAAGAGGCCCAAGAGGACCTGAGACTGGAAGCGCAGGAAGCCTTCTCCATGAGGCATTAGAGATACTCATGCAGCCACACTGCTTAATACTGCCTCTCCCAAAATGAAATGTGCCATCTCAAGGTCAGTGTGAATGAAAACTCACACCAGGATGAAACTCCCATCTTGTTCAGACTGAAAGAAGGAAAAGAGTGCAGAGCAGAGGGAAGCAAGCACACATAGCAGTAGAGATTACAGAGAAATTTAATAAGGGTTACTGCTTGCCACAATGCAGTAAGAGGATGACTTTTCCTCTCTCTTTTACTGTTTCCATTCTTTCTGAAGGAATAGCCAAGGTTGATAACTCTGCAGATGGGCAGTGAACAATGAGCTGATGTCAGCTCAGGAAGAAGTTCCCGTTACAGACGGCAGCCAGAAGAAAGTTGAATGCCTCCGCAGGAAAATCAGACAAGTAGTACATGGACTACAGCAATTGCCTCAAACAGGGGCCTCAGAGAGTTGTAGCTGGCCTTGAAGGCAAGAGGAAGACAAATAATGTACTGACAAAGGAAGGAAAGGACTAGTATAGCAGGTGAGGATTTGGATTTTTTTTGCCTCTAGAATTCTGGCAGTGACATTCTTTATGGTCTGTGGGGGTGAGGTATTTTGCAGGAAGTCCAAGTAATTGCCTGCAGGAGATTTGTTTCTCCAAGTGCTGTGGTTTCACTACACCTCCGTAGATCAGGCCCCATCATGTTTTTGAGTGACACCAGCTCACGGCGCTGTCTAAACTCAGCAGTTATTATTAGCACCCATGCACTGTGGATGCACAAGCTTTAACCACTCAGGCCCAGCCTTTGGGAAGAAACAGCCTGTGTTTTGCTGTGTACATTTGCAATGATTCATGAGATTGTCTGCAATCGCTGTAAAAATAGTACTTACGCAATTCAGGAGCTACTACTGAAATCCTGACATTATTGGGTCTTCCCCTCTTAGTCACACTCATTTCAATTAATTTCCATGCCACCAAGAGAACATCATACAGAAAAGGCATAAACCTGAAAGAGGAACTGGGGGAGTTAGGAAATGCAGCAAAAGAGGATGATCATTTCTTTGCAATTGTGATGAGGAAAGATTGCAGCTGTTATTCCTCCTGTAGAAGCGAAATGTGCAAACTCAACGAAAAAAGGGAGACAAATCTGTAAGAGCCGTGGTTTTTTTTCTTTTGTATTTTGCTGAGCTGTTTTCTTTACTTTTAAAGTGAACAGCCATGACATGCCTGGAAGGTATGAAGGAACATATAATTTTCCATCCATTTTCTACCAAGGTCGCCTCATTCTTTCTCCATTTTCATCTGGACTCAGTTCTGCAGTTTTTACTGCACCTGCATTCTAGTGTGTGTCATCTGTGCAGCACCCTGAGGAGGACCATCTGAGGGGTGTCTCACAGTGCACATGAGAACATGGGGTTTAACCCACCTAAGCAGCCTCGCAGAGCTGTGCTTCAGACATAGGGCTCTTTTTCCCCACACCTAGGGAGTTTTCCTGGCCCAGGCCCTAAGGATCCACCACACAACCTCGAATGCAGACAGAGGAGACCTGTGGGTGTCTATCCAGGGACAAGGGCATCTTTCAGTATTCCCAGCTACCCTAAAAAACCCTTTCAAGTAGAATCTGCAGAGCCAAGTGATGGGCCCCATTCCTATATTGGCAAAGAAGCCACCACTGCTGCTAGATCTGTTGAACCCATGGGGTTGTTTGGTCCATGCTGTTCCTTCTGTGTATGAGGAACACATGGTGTAACCCACAGACTTTCCCTGGGCCATCAGAACAGGGGCACCATCGTCAGAAGAACTGTGTGGGTTCCTGTTCCTTCTCTTGTTATGTTGTAGTTACGCTGTTACATTCTCTTGGAGTTGAGCCTCAGCACTGCAAAATGGACCAGATTTGTTCCTGGTTTCTTTCAAGTCACTTGAAATCCAGATGAAATTAGTAGGGCTTTGTGCATTTGGCACACTGTTATACAGAGCTTTTGAACTGCGTTCTCTGAAAGTGTCTATTCCCTGGGAAAGGAAAGAAGTATCAACATTTGAGTGTAAAAGAACACCAGAAAAAGGCCTTCAAAAAGCTCTCTCCACAAAGCTTCCATGCATTGCAAAAATGAAAATAAAAAATATTAATGAAAAAGACAAAATTATTTATAGAAATTAGGCCTGAAGGAATACTGCTCAAATTGGTATTCACAGCAAAGCAGATGTGGAAAATGGAACTAAAACCAATGTAGCTGGGCCAACTTGTACAATACTATGTGGTACATAAGCTGAATTTTGATCCTCCGTAGTACACCTCTATATATAAGTGACAATAATCTAACATCTGCTTGAATCTCACCGCACTCCTTCTGAGACTACAAATCTCTTCTTTGCTTTCAGACTGTGGGATCATAGAATCACTGAGGTTGGAAGAGACCTCTAAGATCATACAGTCCAACCATCCACCTATCTATCACTAGTAGTTCTCACTAAACCGTGTTTCTCAGTACAACATCTAAGCATTTATCGAACACCTCCAGGGTCGGTGACTCCACCACCTCCCTGGGCAGCCCTTTCCAGTGTCTGACCACTCTCTCAGAAAATTATTTTCGAATGCGAGGTTCTCAACACAGACAAAAGCAATGTTGGCTTCCCATTTGGTTAAACAGAACTTGTATCTCACTGGGCCAACAGTTTGCCTTTTTGAGGCTGCATGGTAGAAGACGCAAAGAGACTCAAAGGCTTTATAGAATACCTAGATCCAAGCATGTTTTCTTAGCACACTGGGAGTTTTTCACTGGTAACCCTGAGATACCTGTTATGCCTCCAGGTATTCTGAAAAGGAGCACTCAAACTGCAGAGAGCTGCAGTCAGTCAAAGCGTGGAGCTGAAATGCATGCAATGAAAAGAGACTATTAGGGCCATCACATCACCTTTTACATGAGCAGTGTTTCAAAACACTTTATAAGATTAGATGATAGTCTCTGTGTGAGATCAGGCAGTGTAAAAAGACTAGCCCATGGATCTCAGGAACCTGTCTAAAACAATGAGCAACATCAGAGAGAATTCAAGTGTGAAAGAGGTAGGCAGGATGTGGGAAAATCCTCTTTTCTACCGTTTCCCATCCTTTCCAGCAATGTGATGCAACGTAGTGGGCACTGGTGTAAAATAGCTCCAAAACACGTATTTGCTTATTCTCTGCAGAACAGGGACAAGAGATGTAGCGGGTCAGCGCTCTTCGTAGTCAGCTCTGTGTCTTCCGATACTGAAACAGAGAAACGTCCTTCAGAGGGATGTCCCCTATACCCATTTAATCTGGTCTCTAAGACAACAGAAGTAGTGATTTGCATATAGACAGCTTTCCACTGGAAAACTGCCATTTCTCTTAGAGCAGAGAGCAGCCTTCAGATGGTAATTAGTGATACACGTTTTCTGTGGCCAGCCAATGCTCAATGCAATGGAGCTGTGCAGGCACATCTTTTCAGTCACATCTTTCTGTCCTACAGCTGGAATTCTGCAAGCAACCTCTCCAGTCTGAGTAATTCTTTCAAAATAAAAAGCCTCAGGATTGAAGAAGATAGAAGAGGAAAAAGAACAGAAAGGATGACAGACAGAGATACAGATTAAGAAACAACTGGACAGTTTATAGTGAAAATGCTGTCACTTCTGAGACACAGTGAGAAAGCAAAATATAAATCTCACTTATGCCCCAGCTGATTCCCAACATAACAGCCTGGCCGGGCTCTCTCTTTTCCAGAGTGCAACCATGGCATTAAAAAGAGACCAAAAAGTATTCAGAAGTTAACAAAACTTGAAGTGGCTGAAGTAGAAGATACTGGGTTTTCTCTGCAAGCAGAGGAGCATAGGTAAGGAGTACATATTTCCTGAGGCATCCATTTCCCAAGATGTGGGGTCTCCTCTGAATGTCAAGTGCTTCATTTTCACTCTCTTCCCAGCAAGAGTTTCTGCTGATTTGACATTCAGAAACAAATCAGGAATTTCCCTGTGGTTTGAGTCCCTATTGCATGAACTTCTTGCTCCAAATCTCACTGTCAGAAAGCTTTCTCCTGAAATCCAACCTCATATTCCCTTTCTCTAATTGCCTGCTGTCCTCCAATGCTGTACACTTTCCTTTGGTGAGGAGAACCTACAACTGTGCTTGTCCTCTGTATTAGCTTTCCTTTCAGGCTGGAGTTATCACTCTCAGCAAGTAATGCAGACATGAAGAGCTCAGGATACTGGGAAAGCACTGAGGTGTTCATGGCACAGCAGTGAGCCATGCCACTGGGAATGACACAGTACTGGAGGGCCCTATAATGAAATGCATTGGCACCAGTATAAACCATTGTCTCTCTGATTACAAAATGGCTGTGTTGAAATGACTACCAGGCCCTGCTAAAACACCAAGCTCTTATATACCACTTGTCAGCCATCATTTTCAAAGCACTTTCAGAGGGTGGGAAATGATTTATGTAAGGTCACTGAATAGAAACAAAATTAAACCCCTCTGTGCCTGAACCATCTGCCAGCATCCTGACCACTGAGATACTCCAGGAAACCCTGGCTTCTTTGTCATGTTAGCCATCCACAGGGCAGAGTACAGCAGCAGAAGCAATGACTACTCAGCTGTAATTTCTTAGGCAGTGTTATCAGGATGATTTTAAGTGGGGCAGTTCTGAAGCACTATGTGAGAGAAATCTCTCTTTTCACATGCAGCGAAGTGATGCAAATTATGGCATTATTTTCCTCCTCTGGAATCTATGGGACAAAGAGGACCAGAAAGGCCACACTAACATTATGTTTATGCTTAAAGTCATCAAAGCAGGAAATTAATAATTTGTGGGGTAGAGGAAAAAACTGCAGACTCCACACTTCTGCATGTTTAAAGATCTTTCCATGACCTTACAGTTTCGTTGCTCATCTTTTATTTAAACTATCTATTTAGAGCCATAGAGATGGGTATGAAGCGTATGCCAGGATCCGTATTCTTACAGCATTTCAAAATTAAAGTGCAAGTTTTCATTAAGGAATTTGGAGGGAGCAAAGCTTGATATTTGTCTCTCAGCAGTTTTATGGAGCTGAGCAGGGAATCTGCACAGTAGGTTTTAAAGGACCACTAAGGATAAGACTTTGGTCTTTGTCTTGTCAAGTAGCATCAGGTCAGGCACTTCACTGCTCAGATTTTGGTACTTCACTAAACTGGAAAAATGGTTACCTCATCTTCCTGTACTGTCAATGAGAAGAGGTGAGAGTACTGAATTACTGCTTAAATGCAGGAGCTATGAAGAACATAGAGCAGTGTATCCATAGGCTGTAGGAACACTCTCTAGCTGAAGGTGGGTACCTGGCCTCATTCCCTCTGTGCCTAAGGTCACTCACCTCTAATCCCCCAAATTGTTTGACAGGAAGATAGAGAACCTTAAAATAACTCTCAGAAATATTCCCTTAGAGGAATACAGTGAAAGACTGATTTGGCCAGGATTTCAAAAGACAGCCACCTAAACTTTGAGTCAATGCACAGTTCTCATAAGTGGGGAGCACTGAAAAGATCTCATTAATCTGTGGACTATTTGCACAACATGTCGCTTAGAAAGAGCCAGAAACCCAGGCTGAAGACATCACTTTGAACATCTCCTTTAGAAAAGGCTTGGCCCAGCATCCAGCATGCTCACTCCCACTGCCCAGCCAGCACTGAAGTGCTGTGTGTCACTTTGTTTGCTGGGGCCATAAACTCTTCCCATTCAGTCTTCTGGGAACTATTTTTGCATTAAAAATGTAAATAATAGTAGCTAAAAAACTAACTCATAAAAAGCTTTGAAGTTTGCTTACAAACAAAATACCATCATAAAGTCTCTCGATCCTGTTTGTGCTAAAATATTGACTTTTCGGGGAGGTAAATATTTCTCCATTGCTCATGGCATAGAAACTTGTTCCTGCTGTTTATTCACATGCCAAGGCCAGTAAGTACTGTTGCAGTTTGTATAATCCCAGTTTAGAGGCTGCAGTGCAGTTCCCAGCCTGCTCCCCAGGAAATTAGCCAGTGGCAATACTTTCATTAACTTCAGGGCAAGCCAGGCTTTATTTGCCTGCCTCCAGAGATACTCCATACCCAAAAAATGTGCTTCAGAGGCTTCTGTGTTCTTCAGAGAGTTTCTTTCTGCAAGCAGACTGCTGATCTCTTCTTTGTTTTGTTACTGGTCTCCAGTGCCTTGCACATGCCCTCCTGCAAAGATTGTGTCATTTGTTTTTCCGGGGTAACAATCAATTGCAGGTGATATTTGCAGCTGATTCACTTCCAGCAAGGGCAAAAGGTAATGCTCCTTTGTTTAAGTGTAAGCCATATCCCTTCTTGGGGCTTTGCCATTTAACTACGGCAGGTGATAACTTTGCCTGTCCTCTTCTCCCTTACATTTCACATAGGTTTTATTTTGCATGTTTTGTTTGCAGAACAAGGGGGTTCTGTCACTTTTTTTTTTTTATTCCTGTGATTATAGCTCAGAACAACCTGACAAATGCTGGATGAGCTCATGTGAAGTGCCCCTATCTATGTGGAAGAATAATCTATCCTAAAAGAAAAGAAAATATTTCTCTGGAAACAGGAAAAATAAACCAATCTATTGTATTTCCCTATCAAAGTAACCTCCATATCTTCCAGCTCACCCCATTCATTTCCAGCTTCACAAACATCCTCCCTTTCACTGAGTCAGAAAAGAAGAGCCACCACAGCACTGAACTCATGGCCATTGCCAGGCATGGGGAAGATGGACCAAACCTGTTCCTCTGCAGTGGAAATCCACTGTTCAGTCTGATTATCTCTGGGTCCTAAGGCCACAACGTTATTACAAGAATGAGGAAAAGTTCCTGCACCACAGAAGCTTACATATCTCTTTGAGGCAGACAAGGAAGAGAGCTGCACAGCCACATAACAGCTGGTCTCACATGATAGGTGCAGGCTTGGCAGCATGGAAGCAGAGGTAGATCTTCCTTGGGTAAGCCCTTCCTCTTACCTATGCTGTCCTTAATATATCTGCAGCTGGAGGAGGAAAGAACAATCCAAAGAAAAGGCAGGAGTTAAGGTACATCTAAAGCTGTATATCAGATCAGTAGTAAAAGAATGATTTGAATCAGCCTTCTGGCTCCCATAGTGATGTTTTACGTACAGATTTTCTTGCCGTGCCTATTTTTTTTTATTTTCCATTCTTCTTTTTTTTTTCTTTCTCCCTCATACATCCCATCCCTACCATTTCTCCAGATATTTTACCATCGCTTGTAGCCCCAGAAGACATTTCTGATAATTCTTTTTGCGTACTCCATCAAGAGGATTTGGGGAAATGTGGTTCAGATTGGCTGTAGTGAGCTAGTTTAACACAGATACCTGCCCAGCCCTGCCTGCATTCCTGATAGCAAAGTGAATCCAGAAGTAAGTCCTGTCTAGATGCAGTAGAAGATGAGCAGAGCAGACTGATGGGATGAAAATAAGGAGATCTATACCCTAGCTCCATTATTCTTCAGACCAGAGTTGGGAAACAATTTTGTTTCCTGAACATCTCCACATGGCAGTTTCCCCCCACTGACACACCTTTATGTGGTGAAAGACCTCATGCTTACAAACAAGGAGACCGGTCCAGCATGTCAAGGGACAGGGAAGTCCTGGCTGCCATGACCATGACATGATGAAGCATAGGATCCTGAAAAGTGGGAGCAAGACAAAAAGCTGGATCACAATCTGGACTACAAACCTGGACTGGTTTCTGAAGGTACATCATCAGCAAAAGGAAGACTGTGGATGCATCCATAAAAAATGCACACACACCCATGTGTGGGCTAGCGTACCTAACAAAAAGGAAGTGCAAAAGGCCAAGAAACTTGATGTTTTCTTCACCTTGGTCCTCACTGGTTAGACCTACCTTCAGGAACCCTATGGCCAAAGGAAATTTAAACAACTTATGCGAGTCCATGGGACATGGTATGGTGCACCCATCAGTACTGTAGGAGCTGGCCAATATCTGTGTGAGGTCAGTCTAGATTATCTCTGAAAGATTGTGGCAACTGGGGAGGTTCCTGACAACTACAAGAAAGCAAATGCTGATACTATCTTCAGGAAGGGCAAGAAGGAGCTGAGAAACCACAAGCTAGTGAGATTCACCTCAGTCTCAGGGAAGTCACCTCTCTCCCTGAGAAACAAACAGAACAAACAGCCTTGGAAACCATTTCCAAATATCTGAATGGCAAGAAGATGACTGGGAGCAGACAGCATAGATCTGTGAAGGACAAGTTGTGCTTAATTAGTGCAGCAGTCTTCTACAATATGGTGAGTGACCTGGTGGGTGAACAGAGAGCAGAGGATGTTGTTTATCTTGACATTAGCAAGTTCTCAGTGTTGTCTCCCACAACATCCTTGTAGGCAAACTGATGAAATACAGACTAGATAACTGGATAGTGAGGTGGGCTGAAAGCTGACTGAATTACTAGGCTTGACTGGTTGCAGTTAGTAGCACAAACCTAGCTGCAGGACAGTCATTAGTGGTGTTCCTCAGCAGTTGGTAATGGGCACCAGTAAGATTTTCATTGATGATCTGTATGACGGAATGTCATCACAAGTTGATCCTTCCCCTCTGCTCAGCCCTAGTGAAACACATCTGGAATGCTGTGTCCAGTGCCAGGTACATTTACCATGCAGGAATGAATCCAGTGAAAGGTCACATGTGAAAAGGATGGTCAGTTTCCAATGTGAGGATGCTCAAACACTGGAATAGATTTCTCAGAGCAAAGTAAAACTGGTTGTGGCCCAGAGTAACCTTCTCTGGATGTATCCATTTTGAATAGCAGAGTGGGCTGCACCATTTCAAGAGGCCCCTTCCAACCTCAGCTGCAGCTGTGTGATAATACTGAGTTACCTAAAACATGCTGTCCCGTACTCTGGGAAAAAAAAATGGATCTCTAAAGATGATCTTTCTTGTTTAAAAACAAGAGTCTTTAAAAAAATAAAATAAAATAAAATAAAATAAAATAAAATAAAATAAAATAAAATAAAATAAAATAAAATAAAATAAAATAAAAACGTTGTATCTATGTAATTCCTGGCGCACTTGCACTACTTTTCCTTCAAGCTTTACCATATCAATTGATTCCAGTGCTTCATTGTCTTTCATCATTAGATTTTTTTTTCCCAGTGAATAATCTGGATTTTCCTGATAAAATGTAAGCCACTACTTTTTTTTTCCATGGCACATTCTAAATTTAAAAAATAATAAGTAGCCCTTCTGTGTTTAGAGAATGCTCTTGTGTTCTCCCTTAGTCTTGTCTAAGCTGACTGCAATTTCTCCAGTATCAGCATGACAAAGTAGTGCTTTTCACATCACTGATCTTTCCCACTGCCCCCTTCTGGTTTCTCCCCAGTTGGCTCATATCTTTACTGAACAGCCCCAGACTCAATATAATGCACCAACCGTGGCCTCACCAATGATAAGTGGAGAAGGATGACTTCATCTGTCTTGCAAGATGCATTCCTCTTACCAGAACCCAATACAATGTTTGTCTCTTTCACAATTCCATGACACAGCTGATTCATGTTCAGCATGTGATCTACTATAAACCTAGAGTCTTCTCGAAAGAGAACTGCTGGCTAAACAACTGTTCCCTGTCCCAGATCTGTCTAGTTACTCTATTTCTGCACACACGTAGCATTTTGCACCTGCATCACTGTGCCCTTCCTTTTTCAGCCCATTTCTATAATTCTCAACCATTTTGAATTCTGACCATGACTAATAGCATATGTGCAGCTTTGTCACTACTCAAGTCATTCTAGAAGAGTGTGACCCAGGACAAATCCTGGCAGAACTCCACTAGCTACAGTTTTCCATACTGGGAGTGATTAACTCACAGTTAAACTAATACTTTCCAAGTACAAGTTCTTTTGCTAACTACTATATCAGTAACTAATCTGGACAATATTTGGCTGTCAGAGGGACTTTATCAAGATAAAAGCTGAGATGGAACTTCATCCCCTAAATCTTTTACCATACTGTAAAATGAAAGTTTGATTCCACATTAGTTGCTTTGAAGTATTACATGTTGTCTGCTGCCCATCCTTTCGGCTTTCAAATATTTATTTGATATTTGTTCCAGATATATTCCAAGATTTAGAAAGTGGTCATGATTCTCTCTCTTCCTTCTTCTCACTTTAAACTTAAAAATAAACTTTAAAATTCCTCATTGTAAACGTTTAGTTGATCTTAATGCTGCCCAAAGGAAGGTTACTTTGTCAAGGAGTCTAGAGGGAAATGATGCAGGAGAATATGTCAAAGCTTCCTGGCCTTGAATGATTCAAGGGAGGGGGCATCTACAACCTCACTGGGCAATCTGTTCCAGTGTCTCGCTACCCTCGCAGTAAAGAACTTCTTCCTAATATCTAGTCTAAATCTACCCTCTTCCAGTTTAAAAACATTTCTCCTTGTTCTGTCGCTAACATGTCCTTCTAAAAAATTCCCTCCCCACCTTTCTATAGTTCAGTTCTAGTACCCTGTTCAGGTACCAGAAGGCTGCTATAGGGCTGAACAGCCCCAGCTCTCTCAGCCTGTCCTCACAGAGGAGGTACTCTAGCCCTCTGATCATCTTTGTGGCCTCCTCAGGACCTGCTCCAAAAGCTCCACGTCCTTCTTGTGGTGGGGGCCCCAGAACAGGATGCAGTGCTCCAGATGGGGTCTCACAGGAGCAGAGCAGAGGGGCAACAGTACCAGCACCGATCCCTGAGGAATGCCACTCATCACTGGTCTTGGGGTATAATGTCTGACTAACAGAAACTGATAGCTCCTGTGCCAAAACCTGGAAAGACAGAGAACTGAAACATGCAGGTTTTTTAGATTTCCAGTACTGAAGAGTAATCGTTTTCAGAATAATAATAGTATATGAACCTCCTCCTGATTATTGTTCACCTTTATGCAGTTTTTTTTTCTGAGATAAAATGGTACGTTTCATTGTGGGTCTCGTTTATCAGATGTAGCTTTAAAAGCAAATGGTGTGTGCTCTTGCAGAGCACATGTACTTCCAGGGCACATTGCCTCAAGCAGTCAAATCAAATCAAATTGCTCCAGGCTGTGTGCTGTGAAGCATCTCAGAAGAGGACAAAATCTCCCACTAAACCTTTCCCCTCTCTCACTTTTCCCCTGACTGGCAGGTTTCCCCTCCAGCGTTACACTTGCTGGCTCCCTGACAGGCTTTATTTTCCAGCAGCCCGACTGTCACCAGCTCCTGTTTTCCCAGAGATAACATTTCTGTACGTCAATGCTCACTATCAGTGTCACATTTAGCTTTAATCCTTTCTTAGACTTTTGTGTGAGGTTTTTGCAGTCAGTACCTGTTGCAATGGGGGTCTTGTAAAATTTGCTTGCAAACTTAGTTAGGCAACCTGATTGTGTTTGATGGAAGTATCTTGAGTAAACAGCTTGTTATGTACATGGCCACTTGCTCAAGAGTTGAACGTTGCATTACTCATTTACACATGGGATGTTTTGAAAATAAAACCCAAGACACTGCCTTCTTATCAGATATTGTTTAACTCATTCATGTTTGTGAAGGATGATTTTGAAATTCCCTTTCTATAGTTTTCCTTTCCTCTTATGACTGTTTATAAAAGGTGACCAAGCTTATGACTACCTCAGAGTAATTAATCGAAACACAATTTAGGTATTTACATCCTGCCTATCTGAAATCTCCCTCTAGTTTCAATTGAACAAGGCTTTCCTTTCCACTTCCTAGCCTAAATTGTCTCTCTGGAATGTTAAATATTTGCCACAGATCACTCCAGCACTGGCTGCAGTTCAGGAGGAGATAAAGTGACCTCTGGGAACTATTCGTTACATTTTCAAGAGGTTTGGAGATCCTACAAGGAGGGGGAATGTCTCTATCTGTATACTGTACATATATTCTTTTTTTGCATGACTAATTAGCACGCAGTTTTAGGGTGCATTCATTTTGCAAACAGATAACCTGAATCAGAAAGCTCTCGACTTTTTCCGCCCACTTACGATAGAACCAACTGCAACTGAAGAACAGTGTCAAAAATTTGACACAAACACCACAACTCCCAATAAAAGGGGCCAAAAGCCCAGCTAGAGTGGCTGCAGCTGTAAGCAGGGTCATGAGTCTGACAGAATCTCACTGTAATCCAGGATTTATCCCAGTCCGGGGGCTGTGCTGAATGATCAGCACGGCAGGAAAGAGTTTGAGGAATGTGGTCTCAGTAATCAGGCTGATGAAGGGAAAACATTAAATCACATCAAGTTGTATTTGAAATTTCCCTTGCTATTAATCTAATGTGGGTTAAAAGAACATGAGGTAATTTAATAAGCTAAAGAAATATGAAAAAGCCTTATTTTTTCTCATAGAAATAAATCCTATTATGATCCTTAATGGAAAAAAAAAAAAAAAAAGAAAAAAAAAAAAGCTTTTTCATTTTTTTTCATTTTTATAGAGCTAATTAACACTATTTAAATAATTACTTTAAAAACACCTTCTTCCATGGTTGTAATTTGGTGGACCAAGCCTCCAGAAGCCAGAGCTGATGATGTTCCAATAGCCGCAGGACTTCGTTTTTGACCATTCCTGTTCTTTTTCTCTCCTGGACTTACATGGACTTCACATTCCAGCTCGGCAGTTTTCTCTGTGAAAATGTTGAGTAGACAGTCTTCTTTACTCTTACATCCATCTGGCCATCCACAATAAGCCACAAATTTCAAAACCTGTCATAAAGATAAAACAAACAAAAACTCAACCCAAACCACCATGGAAATAGCCAAGTCAACTACTCCTCTTGAATTCTGCCAGCCTTCTATATAGACCCCTGGGGCCAGGTTTTCAAGTGCTTATTACACACAATTACTGCTGCTTTCTTAAAAGATGTTGCATATTGGGTGCTGAGCACCCACTGTCTTGTAAAGATCTGGCATACAAAATTATTTCAAGCAACAATTGTGCAATCCTAATTACCTGTTTACACACACTTAAATGAGTGGTCACAACCAAAGGCTTTGTCTATACTGGCAAGAAATAAATTTGCTCGGGACCATTTCTGGCCCTGAGGTGAGCTGGTGCGGAACACCATGTCCATACAGTTAATTCCCTTATCCATCATAACAAAGCTGTACCCAACCTGCCCACTGTGAGCTGAACAGCCTTTGTAGACTGCAAGACAGCCCTGCCTGGGAACTGCAGGCTGCTGGGAGCCTGCTAGTTAGTGCCAGCCAGAACTGCACAATGGAACATTTGCACTATTAAATAGCATGGATGACTGTGTACCAGGGCCCAGGAATGTGTGTTGCTTCATATACTAATACAACCGTATGATGTTATTTTTTTTTAATTATTCTGAACAAAAATAAATGTCCCACTGTAAAATCAATGAAAGCTGTCCATGGACTTCATCCACTTTTGGCTCAACTGATAGAAAACATATATATTTATAGTGCAAATTGTTAGTATTTATTTTGCAGTATCTCCAAGGAACTCCAGTCAGGGACAGAGACCCTTGCACGAGCTGCAAATACAAAACAAGATGTGTCAAAGAGTTTGGGAGATAAGTGTTCTAGCAAATCCAACTGCTTTGGCTGCTGCAGATAGATGGGAGCTCTCTCTGCCCATGCTAATCCCAAGATTGGACATGTGGGAAGCACAGTGTTGAGAGATTCGTTTGTGCTGGCCAGGAGCCAGCTTGAGTTCAGATGTAGTCTAGACAAATCAGGCTGTAGCTGCCAAGAACTGGGGCTTGGGAGCTCGTAGGCAGCATCACGTAAATACAGTCTGACTTCTGCAGCCTGGAGCCAGCCAGCCCCATTCTGCATCCCTTTCCATGCCGTAGATATGTGCCCTTGCTCCACGTTGGTGTTCTCCAGGCATGCAGCTTCCATGGCTGGGACAGTGTGACCCATAGGCTGCGTCCAGGTGCCAGAGCTCCGCACTGGATGCACAACTCACCCCAGCTCCTCAACTCACTCCTGCAGCTATTTCCATGCAATGGGCAGCCCATGACACTGACTGAGCCATGAAGATGTGTTGGTGCCTGGAGGAACTTGTGGTTAATGCAGGCCAAAGCAGAGAGCACCAAACGTTCAGCAGCACTGAACTGTATAAGCACTGGCTGTATAAGAATGGTATTTTTCTATAAGCATTAGATATATATTCAGATTGCAAAATATATTTCATACCAAAAAAAAAAAAAAAAAAAGGTGTTTATTTCTTTTTGTCATGCTCTTTGAAAATTATTGAAATTTTTCTTTGTGACCCAAAAAAAAAAAAAAAGAAAAAAGAAAAAGCAGCACCAAGCAATTTGGAAAAACTACACAGCCTGTTTGTAGCACCTCCTGCACTGATGTGCTCACAGCTCAGCACTGCTGTCACCACTGTCAGCCTGTACATGGTCTCACAAGAGCATCACAACATCCTCCACATTGATGCATGATTCTTCTCCTGCAAAATTCCTGATCCCAGCTGCAGAGCTCACATCCCTGTGAGCCTTCTGCTGCAGCTGTGGTGCTGTCGGCCCTAATCTCATCTTTTGTCTCCCCACAAGGCTCTGAATCCTGCTGCTTCTTCACCAGGAGAAGTTTCCTCTCATCTGAGTTCTGCTCTGGTGCTCTTGAAACTTTGCTTCAGCTCTTCCTAGAATCTAAATGTGAGTCAGGACCTGCTTCAATGATCTCCATCAGCAACCACCACTGAGAGAGACACTTTGATTCTGTTGAACTTTCAGTTCCAGGTGCAGCGCGATGCCAATGACTGCAGTGGGGTGCTTCTAGGAAATGGTGAAATAGGCACCTGAGGGTAGGGAGGAAGATTTGCAATCAGTCTGTATAGTGGAGGCATATCCACTGGAACTCCAAAGAGGTGAAGCAGCGCTCATCTCAACAAGGAGCTGCAATCTTCTCCCATTAAATATCTTCTGGGAAAATGGGTAAATTCTTCTCTCTTAGGGGATGTCCAGTGGCAGGTGAATTCCAAAGCTATGCAGATCCACCAGAAAGGCAAGTGGTGTTTCCTGGGTGCTCCGGAGCAGTAAAAAGCATGGCAGCACTGTCACCTTCTCACTGAGCATCAAGGTGACGTGTGCAGCTTTGTCCCAGCACAAGAAGGTAGGGCAGAGGGATCTCCTTCCCTATCCTTCTGAATTGAGTCCAGGGTAATTTTTTTCCTTTGTGCATAATGCTTTTGTCTGCCCCTCATATCATGCTGGTTGGCATTGATCTCAAGATAACCGGGAACAGTACAGTTTTCTTCACCCACGGGTGTGGCAAATAAACAAATGAGGTATTGGTACACCTCAGCAAGCGTCTTGGTCCTTGGCATGGGGCCAGTAAGGCCTTCTCACCCTGTCCACCCCACCTGGGGTTTCCTGGTGACTGGGGGAAGCCTCACGCTGCTCCAGGATGGTACAGCTACATGCAGGGCCCGACCTGCAGAATCTTCTGCAGGCAATCCCAGCCCAACACCATCTCCTCTCACCCTGGTTGTGCATATGATGGTGGGACCTAGGTTTTCAAGAAACATGTGGGTGTGACACTGAGCAACCTGGTTTAGTGGCCATTGTGGTGATGGGTTGGACTAGATGATCTTAGAGGTCTTTTCCAGTCTTACTGATTCTATGACTCTATAATTCAATGATTCTATGATTGCATGGCTGCATGCTGAGGTCTCCAAAAAGGAGCTAGCCATAGGAGATGGTTGGGGGCTTAGTGCTTGCAGTGCGGTGTGCTTGCAGGATTGGCAGCAGCGGTGTGTACTGGCTGTGTGCCTGTTTTCATTGTACTCACACAGCTAAAAGGATTAGAGTTTCTGCTGATTTTCTGGGGTGACTGAGTGTAATTATAGCTCAGAAAGGGTTGTTCCAGATGAAAACAGCCCCGGAACAAATTATTACAGCTCTGCAGCCAGACTGGGCTCTTGCCTACCCTGCCTGCCCCATACAACTGTAGGTTTAGCTCCCTGCCCAGGGACCCCTGCACAGAGAGGGGATCAGTTTCCTTCCACACTCCTGTTCCTTCTCTGTCTCCAGTGCACCACTACAGCAGTGGGGAACAATCTCAATTCCCCACATGGGTGGGGAATGGCCAAAGGGACAGGCATAGGAGCCCAGCCTTTTCCTGGAGCACCCCCAAAGCCTTGCTTTCTGCCCTCTGCTTTGCTCATTAATCACAGTGTAATTTGTTTCCTGAAAGGAAGGCCCAAATGAGTCCAGCTGTCGGTTATCCCTGGTCTCTGTGTTGTTGATCCTAGGGGAGATGTCATAGTTGGCAGCAATCCCACATCAAGCAGAGGCACTGCAGAGGAAATGAAATGAATCTTATTGGTTTCCAGAGGATATAAAATGTTTTCCAACCAGTTAGTTTACCTTGTTTCACTCTTCCCTTTCCTGTAAAGATCATTTTGCCCTCTTCTCGGGTCAAGGCTCTACCAGCAGCCCCAGCACTGAAGGAGCTTCAAGACACCAGCTCTTTCCTGTGCCAAGTGTAGGAACAAATAAGAATGCACATAAAGAAGTTTTCCTTACCTGTCTTCTTCCTACTGTGCAGTACCTACAATTTGACCTACCTGTGAATCATAGATTATCCCAAGTTGGATGGAACCCATAAGCACTGAGTCCAATTCCTGAAGAGTGAAGTTGTCAGAAGGGGCCATGAAGTGATAAAGTAGGAGCAAATGTATCATACATGCATACAATCGTTTCTATATGCAAAAATGAGCGTACAAGAACTTACGTCTTCCATCTTCTATCAGAGTTCTGTTCAGCAGTGTCTGTTTGCTTGCTTTATGAGGTGCTGCTCCAGCGCTATGACGGTGGAAGTCAGAGCTTTGGCTGGGAAGAAAGAGCCCATGCTGGCCAGCGGGAGGAGTTCTGGGCTCTGCTGATGTCAGTGCCTGCTCCTTGCATGGAAAAGATGCAACATGTGTAAGATAAGTGAGTCAGCCTGGGTCAGGCCCAGAGCCAGTGACTGCTGAGCTCTCTTCCCAGCTCTGCTACTGATTTGCTTGCTGGCCTCAGTGGGTTTGTCAGGCCAGAAGTATGGCATTGCGTGTGGAGGCTGCCCCTGAGGACAGCAGCTGATTTCTCATCGTCCATCATTTCTCACAGCTTCCTGAAATATCAGCCCATCTTCGTCGCCTCCCTGCTTTTCCACCTGATTAGTGGAAGTAACTGTGCAGATACATCCCAGTACTTTGCAAACAGATGAGACAGACCTTGCCAAGGCACACGTGCAATGCTGGGCTCTCAAACCCTCTACTGTAGAACAGAGAAGGGTGAGCTACTGAGACTGCAGCTACAGAAGCACTGAGCTCTGTGTGGCTGGCTTTACCCTGTTGAACATTTTTGGCCTGTTGCTGTTTCCCCATCAATAGCTACAATTTTTACATCTGTCACTCAGCCAAGCCTTAATCCAGGTGGTGTGTGCCCTATTCATCCTGCATAATGTGAGATCATTAATCAAGCTGTCATGTGGTGGAGAAAGCCAAGAGTACTGTGTCAACCAGATCTCTAATCTTGCCTGAAAAAATAGACAACAGGTTTATCTAATGAGACTTACCTTCCACGAAACCCAGCTGATTAGTGCTGCTTTTATTTTTAGCCTCTAATTCCTTATTGTTGGAGGCCTGACTTAACGTCTGGTCTGTCAAGGGATGCTGCCCTGCTAAGCAGCTGATTGCTCCCTGGAGTGTCCCACTGAGGCTTTTGAAGTCCCAGATCAGCCCTGGCACTCTCCCATGTCTTTGGAATTTCCCCAGATTTGTAAATATAAAACTTCACCAAGTGCTTTAGCTGGTTCCTTTAAGACACAAAGATAGCCAGGCCAGATGATGTGAAAAACATTTAATTTTAGCAGATGCTGCCTCACATCCTCCTTTGTTCCAGATGGTAAACGCTTTACTCCATCCACAACATCATATGGGATGAATATCCTGCTCACTTCCAAATGCAGAGTAGAAATAGCTATTGAACATTTCTGCCTTTTTGCACCACTGTTTATGATTTTACCATCTGCATTTAGCAATTGGCCTATGCTGCCATGGGGATGTGTTTGGGACAGCAGGCAGCATTGTTCCTAACAGGATTTTTGGAATGCTTTCTACATTTCTTTAACTCAACTGGCAGTTGATAGTCTATTAATCCTTTGGCTTCCTTTTATCAATCCCTTGCATTGTTTTAGCTTGTAGTTTATAATCATTGCCATTCCGTTTCCTCTTGTCTTCCCTGCTTTATACATTGCTTCTTTGAGTTATATTCTTCTTTCTACATCTTTTTTCTAAACAGGCTGTTTCTTACCCTACAGATCTATTTTCCATCTCCATCTACATCCAGCAGAGTATTCTCGGCTAAGCTCCAGTTTTCATTTACACTTCTTATTTTACATTTATGTTTCCAGCCAACTGTGCCAGCTTTAAATTTGTGCATGTAGACACACACATACACATATATACACAAAACTGAGACGCAAGGAGATCACAAAAAAAAAAAAACCAACCAAACAGTTGTGGTACCATTAATTTGTATGAAGTGGGAACACCAAAGAACAGCATTGGCAATGCGTTGTAATGACCCTGACATGGGAGAGTGCATTTAGCACACCCTCGGTATGGTGAGCACGCCTTCAGTCATGTCATAACTAAAAAAAGTCGGTGATCTGTGTCCCCAGGACGGTGCTCTCTGCTGCTCTGCGGAGGTCTCAGTTCCATCAGTCACAGTGAAGTAATGTGATGCACCAGCCTCTGTCTCCAAGAAGTGACGAAGTTTGTCAGCCTGTGCTTGGGATTCTGACAATGATACATGTTTCTCAGGTCTGCTGACTTCAGCAAGGGCATCGGCATCACTTGGATTCTCTCTTGCAGAAGCTGTGGCTAGAAATTTGACCACAAGGTCACAAGGATTTAGCTTGCCCCTCGGCTACTAAAGTTTCACTGGCAGGAACCCAATCTCCAGCGCAATCTCTTCCACTCCTACCAGGCCATGCACTTGTCTATGGCTTAACTGTTGTTCCTCCACCACAAGCTCTGCCCAATCCTCCACCTCCAAGATACCATCTTTATGGACAAACCCAGATGTCTGAAGCAGTCAGAGATGGTGATGAAGCAGTGTTTGTCCAGCACTGCAACCGTGGAGACCCTCCTCTCCACACCAGGTAGCAACATCCTCTCCATTTGGAATTTGGGTTCAACCTTGTGTGCACTCCTGAATACAGAGATGTGTGTTTATGTTCACAGATGTGTGTGCGCACTGCATGCATAGGCTGACAATTAGTGTTCTAATCTACATGATGAGATAAATCTAATTTGATTATGATCTGTGGTACAACAGCAACTCCTAATTTTCAGAGATTAGTCCTTCCAATTCAGCAAAAAGGAGGCTCTCTTTTGGGTTACCCAGAGCTGTGCACAGTCTAAGGAACAAGCCTCTATTTTGTTTTTTCAGCTCCAGGGAGTTGCTGTTGGCTGGGTGAAGTGACCAAACTAACAGTGCACTGATTAAAAATCCTGGTGGGGTTTCCTCCTCTGAGCCATGAAGAGGTGACTGGAGGACTGAATGCACTGTTCTCTTGTGCAGCGAGGTGGTCTTTTCACAGCTGCCCATCAGTATCTCATTTCCAGTTTTATTAATTAGAACTTCACTCCATAAATCACATCTCGTGGCTTACAGTACCAGAAGGAGGACATTTCCTGCTGGTATGGGGCACTAATGCAGTACAGGCTTGCAGAGCTTGGCAGACATACAGTTCCCAGTCCTGGTGCAGAAGCACAGAGATCCCAGGGGCTGACCCTGCACCTCTACAACCAGCATTAACAGGCGGCCCAAACTGATGGTCATGCTGTTAGAGGTGTTCAAATCAAGAAGACAAGATAAGTTAAGAGCAGCAGGAGACGAGGAATTCAGGCAGTCTCTCTGGTGAGCCTGTTACACTCTTGTCTCATTGCCCAGGACAGCTAGGTAGAGTTGAGGTTGAGTTTCTGTATGCTTTTTGGGTTGAACATTTACCTGTGCTTAACATCCGTGTGACACTAGCTGCTGTGTTCCCCAGTGCACTGTCCCACACAGCCTTCTCAGTAGTACAGTAAACAGTTGCTTTGTCTTTTGTCTTTATTAGTCCCCTAGGAGATAATATTGCCTTTGCTTATGACCCTGTGCTCTTGCTGGTACAGCTGTCTTCCTGCCAGAGCACGTATTAGTTCCTGAGCTCAGGGTATGCACAATGTGTTTTGTTATGTGTTGACACAGACACACACACTGCTTCACCCTCGTGACGTGGCTCTCTGAGAGCTGAGGGCTGGGTGCCAGGTGGCTGTGGAGGTTTCACGGGATCCAGAATATTTCAGAAGGTCTCCCTGCAAGTCAGAGCTGAGTTTGGAGGGACAGTAGGGTCAGAACAAAAAAAAAAAAATAAAAAGAAAAGAAAAGTAATTTACAAAGTTAAACGTAGTGATCTGAGTGATTGTGAGCTTTCCCAGGGCAGAGGACAGACCTTGCCCAACCACAGGGCCTATTCTGAGAGCAGGGAGTACCTGAGCTGCTCTGAGTCCTGGGCAGCAGGTACAGAGAGCAGAGACGAGCGCTCTCAGGGGATCAACGCTGACTTTGTCCGGGGAGCTTGGCTGCCTGCAAAGTAGCTTAAAAGGTTATCCTAGGTAAAAAGAAGCAAACAAAGCAAACTTGTGGGCTTGTTTCCGTGGATACTTGCCTGGAAGTGGAGGCATCCTTTAGAAGTCTTCGTAGCCTCAGTGCCACAGATTGTTATGAATCACTTGGGACAAATATATCCTCAAAGCAACAATGACTTTTTAGTCCATTGTAAGTAGCTCATGTGTTGATGTTTTAGAGAATAACATTGCTTAATGTGTTTATACTTTCTGCAGGATGACGCAATGAGCTCTCTGTATAAGGTAAGCAGCTCTTGTGGAAAGGCCCAGATGGCAGGTATGGCACAGCCTCCTGAGCATCCTGTTCTCTGCAGGGCTCTCCTCGCAGCTCTCTAGATGTGTACTTTTCCCTCTTTATTCCAGCACATACACACAAAGCGCCCGTTTGTACGTTTGTAGCCCGTTCCAATTTTGCCTGCCTCAGGGGCAACACTCGAACCTCCCAAAAATTTAGTAAACTCCCTTCTGTGTGTTTATGTAGCCTTTCATCAAAGACTATAGAAAGAGGCCATGTGGTCTTGTGGCTAGATCAAAGCTAGAAAGCTCCTGAGATCTAATCTAGGCTGCACCAGTGACTCACTGGGTGGTTTTGGCAAGTCACATGATCTCCATTTGCTTAAGTCTATCCAGCTGAAAAAAGCAGGCAAGAAATGCATGCTGGCCCCAACCTGAAGCCAGCATAGATGCATTGAACGAAAGAATCTAACCTGATCTATCGCACATTTGGGCTAGAGGTAATTCTCTGTAACAAAGATGCCAATAGCACACGTTGCCATTGGACCTGTGGCTTGTCGTGTGCCTCAGCAAACGCTGGATTATGTCAACAAAAGGCTGCACAGATGCATCAATCCTGAGGATGCCGCACTGCTTTTCATTCCATTCTATAACTCGTCCTCCAGCTGTGAGTGCCCTATTTTGCCTGCTTCTCCTGCAAAGGACAGGGGCAGCTCTTTTTCCATTCCTTTGTTATTTGCCATTTAACCAGGATCTCCCAGGACGCAGCATGTGAGTGCATGGGCAATTACCACAGCGCACGCATGCAACGGCGTTATTGCTTTGCATGGGCCTGCATCCCATAACACAGCTCCCAAGCTGCCTCCAGTGGGAAAAGCCCAGCTCGGCAGCTGCTGATCCCAATCTCCAGCTAGTATTTATCCAACAATTCCTCCCGGAGAGGTTCTCCAGTGGCAAATAATTTCCCTCACGTGTTTTCGCCTTACACCTGTTTTGAGGCTGAGAACATTTAGGAAGGCAATCCTGATCCTAATCTACATTGTAATCCATTCAGCTGCACATGGGGAGCAGTGAGCAATCTGTTTGCCCAACAGTTGTAATATTTGGAGAGAGGTGGTGCGCCAAGAGTTACGTTGCTGCGCTGTGACTAAGTCACAGGCAGAGCAGGAGTGGGGAAGTAAAAGGCTAAAAGTAAAGGATTTCCAGCATCTGGAAAATGCTGAGATTTTTTGCTGTTGCTGAAATCACCATTTGCTCTCATTTTTGCAGTTCTTTGTGAAGGAAGGCATGGCTGGAGAGCCTGGAAGGGTGTTACATAGCTGGAAGGTCTGAAAGTCTGGAGCCAAACCTTGAGGATGATGTTTGTGGGGAAAGAAATTGAGACCCTATGTCTAAATCTCAAAAACTGCTTTTTTTTATATTCATCTTCCATGACGGAATAAAGTTCGTAATCACAACTGAGCAAAAGCACTTTTAAGTATTTATTAAAACCCACTCCAGGTTAACAACCTGCGAGTGGCCATTCTGCCAATTCTATTCTAAACCCAAAAGAAATGATGCGCTTATTTGCCCTAGAGGTAATAAAACCAGTTTTTCCCCTCCCTAGAAATACACTTGGATTAGCCCAACAGGCACAGCAGGATCAGCAGTGACTTCTGATGCTTATCCTCCCATTGTAGCAGCGGCCACCAGAGCCAGACCTTGGTTTGTGGCAGTGCTGCTGGGCTGGGTCCAAAGCCATGGGGCTGCTCAGTGCAGGATTACTAGTGAGCATCGGGGTGAAATGAGACGTCAGGCTTGGAAGGTGCTGGCATCCCCTGTGCTCTATTAAATGTATTAACAAGTAATGGAATAGTGAACTCCTAAATAAAGTGGAGTAATTAAAACAATAAAATTTTTAAGGTTGAGATGATGCCTTTTGTTGTGGGTGGAAGGCAAGGGGAATAAAAGCTTTTCATCTGCATCAGCCCTGTGAAGGAGCCAATTGGAAGGAGCTGGAGAAGCAGGACCTTCTCACTGCATGGAAACCAGAAGGGGCAGAGAGAGGTAAGTCCTTGGGCCAAGCTCAACCCTATGCAAGATTGTAATGACCACCTACATCTTCTTGTCTTCCATTTCCCCCCAGAGCCTTACTGTTAAAGCTTTGCCACCAGGATCCATGGATGTGAGCTTGCATTTTGCACGTGGCTGAATTTTGCTGCAGTGAATAAAAAACCCAAATCCTGATGGCTGAATTTGATAACAGGAACTACCACGCCTGGGTGCTGAATATGGGAAGAGTCAGACTTCTGCCCTGGGCTCACACAGCTCTGCCCTCGATGGAGAGCCCAGAGCGGCACTTTACTTACACAAAGTGCTGATGCCAACAAATACCATAATAGTGGAAGTAACTTTAACAAAGCATTGCTGGCTAGCACAGCACTTCTGAACTCAAGCCTTTTTTTTTTTCTTTAAAGCTGTTTTGAAAGTTAATTGTTGAGCTTCAAAAAAAAAAAAAAAAAAAAAAATTGAGTTGGGTGACTATTTATGCCAAGGTTAAATTGGGTCAAATCCTGAAATCCTGACTTCGGGCCAGACTCTGCAGTTCCCATTGATTTACACAGGAATGTTGCATGCACTGGGAAAGTTCTCCCTGAGTTGATGCTCTGTGTCCACAGAGAGAAAAGAGTTTGGATCTCTAGGTTTGACCCAGCAGGCAGCAAGCAGGATGGCAGTGCGGCTGGTTGGCAGGAGGAGACTGGGTTTGCTCCAGGTGACAATGGTTGTATTATAATTTATGTCAGAGAAGAACCCCTGAATGTATTCTTAGTACGGTTGCACTATAGTTCATGCCAGAGTAATTTCCTCATATACCCCAAAGATCTGTCATGGCATCTGCAGGACCAGATGCCCTATGAATGGGTCCTGGCTTGTATATACAGAGGACATGGACAGGCTGCCAGGGCTTCATGGCAGCTCCCTGCTATTCAGCAACATCTGGTTTGAGTGAAGCCTTTCTAACTTGCACCAGTGGGGTAGGACCCACAGGAGCGCTTTTTGACACTCTCCTAGCAAAGGAGGGGCAACTGGGATAAAAAGAGAGGTGATGCATTGGCATAGGCTGCCCAGGGAGGTGGTGGAGTCATCGTCCCTGAAGGTGTTCAAGAAAAGTGGAGATGTGGCACTGAGGGACATGGTTTAGTGGGCATGGTGGGAGTGGGTTGATGGTTGGACTAAATGACCTTCGAGGTCATTTCCAGTCCTAATGATTCTATGATTCTATGATATGAGATTGCTTCAGAGGGCTTGTGCTGCATGTCTGTGTTGCAAGGAGCATCCTCATCTGGCCTATAAAGGGAAAATCCAGCTCCTTGGAGAAGGGTGCTCTTGTGTCTTTCTAGAACATTCACTCAGAATGATATTTATTTAGCCTTACTTTGAACTGCTGCAGCAGCCTGGATCATTAGCTGCATACTTTATTTTGTTTTGTTTGATTGCTTCCCGAACTCAACCCCTCCCTATGAGGGCTTTAACTGAAGGATTTCTCCCTTTGTTTTTGAGGGCTACACATTTGGAGCCTGCAGACATACCTAAGGAAGGAGCACTGCTGCAGTGTCTTGCTGGCTGTATGATGTGGTGGGCACTGGAAAAATCTCACTGCCCTACTGTACTTTGGCATGTGAGGAGACTAAGTTCTCCTGCCTGTTATGAAGCCACACGTGCTAGTTATTTCCAAATGAATCAATTGCCCTTTTAAAGCCACAGCTGCGAGGCTGCAGTCTGTCTACCACTGGCTGCAGTCCTACCCAGCATTACTCCCTGTGTGTCATCCCATTGACTCTGAGAAGCGCAGTGGACATTTGGGGCTTTCTGATTACTTGCCAAGCCACAGACACGCTTCCACTCACATGGCACTGGAGCCCCTTGCAGCTGGAGCGCTTTCCAAAACTATTCAGCTTGACCTTTGCTTGAGACATATGACAGCTTCCTAGCAAAGATGAATCTCGTTTCTGGAGAAATTGCACTAAGGCCACCGTGGTATATTTCCAGAAATAATCAAACACAAACATTCACAGGGGTCAAAATATCTGTACACCTGTTTCCTGGGAAGGCAGCGGGCGGCTGTCGGGGCCATCTCAGCTGTTCCAGTGCCCCAGCAAGATTAGCACCTGGGTAAAGAGCAGCTGATGGTTGCAGAAAATAGCAAGACGGAGGCCAAGCCAAAGGGAAGAAGTGAAGACTGCATCACTTTTCCAGAGGTTTCTACCTGTTATGGGTGGGGACCAGCACACACTAGCGCTGCAGGAGGAAGCCTGGGATGTTTATGAGTGGTCACAAATGGTGTTCCCCACTCCTGGGATCACCACTGGGGCCCATCCTGTTTAATATCTTTATTGATGACCTGGATGAGCAAATTGAGTGCTCCCTCAGTACATTTGCAGGTAACACCAAGGTGGGAGGAAATGTTGCTCTGCCTCGGGTCAGGAAGGCCCGACAGATGGATCTGGATATGTTGGACTGCTGGGCTGAGGCCAGTGGGATGAAATTCAACAAGATCAAGTTCTGGGTCCTGCACTTTAGGCACAACAACTTTAGTCTGGAGTAGAGGAGTCTCAGGGGGGAACTTATCACTCTCTGCAACTCCCTGAAAGGAGGTTGTGGTGAGGTGGGGGTTGGCCTCTTCTCCCACGTAACAGCAATAGAAGGAGAGGTAATGGTCTTCAGTTATGCCGGGTAGATTCAGGTTAGATATTAGGAGAAATTTCTTCTCAGAAAGTGTAGTGAGGCTTTGGAACAGGCTGCCCAGGGAGGTGCTGAAGTCACTGTCCCTGGAGGTGTTCAAGAACCATGGAGATGTGGTACTTAGGGTAATGTTAGCGGGCAATATTGGTGGTAGGTGGACAGTTTAACCAGATGATCTCAGTGGTCTTTTAAACCTTTATGGTTCTACGAATGACTCTGAGAGCCCTGAGCAGCACCTCCAACTCCAAGGCATGCATCCCTAAAACATCTCTACAGACCTATCCCGTAGCATATGTGTTAAAACCCTGACTCCGAACCCCTTCCCCATGCTGCAGGTGCAGTGCTGCCAGCAGTGACAGGTGGCCACCTCTGTCAGCACCTCACCCAGTGCCCGGCACCGCTCTGCGCTGGGCGAGGCCTCTTCCTCTCAGGCTCTGACTCATGCCCACATGCGTGAGCAGGATGTGCATCACGGGCCGGCCCGGTCCCTGCTCGCCCACTGAGCCCCATGAGGACAGCCCTGCCCAAGGGCAGCAGCTGAAGGACTCCAAACCACACGCAGCACTGAACTGAAGTGAGATGTACCTGCAGCACGGCCCCCTCTAGCATAGAAATCTTGGCTCCAAGACGACCCAGTGTGGACCATACTATCAACACGCCTGCAAGCACATCCACGCAACCATCCCACAGCACAGGGAGGGGTTCCCTCACGGTCAGGGGGCCCATCCTTGATGTGCTGAGACCCTCTCCCCGTGGTGCAGTGGCACAGTCCTTGCTCCACGATGGGGAGAGGCCTTCCAGGGCCATGGCTGCGGTCAGCACACGGTCACAAGCCGGCTGGGCCACATCGTGGTGTGGCGAGGTCCTCCCCTCCGGCCGAGACACACGTCCTGCTTTTCCTCACACACCCGAAGAAAAAGAAGAAGAGAAGATTGAGAAAAATGTTACTAAGTCAGGAAATCATTCTGGAGGAGGGGGAGCAGTTCCTCTAACCTCGTGTATGTGGAAAGAAAGCTATTTGCTGACTTGGCCTTATTTTTTAATTTATTGTTTTGCCAGCTGCTCAGATAAAAGGACAAAGCTCTGCCTGCTGTAATGAGGCAGCCGCTCAAGCATGCCTGTACAGCGCAGAGCATCTGGCCGGGACACTGGTGACATGTGGAGAACAGTCCAAAGGGTGCACAGGACACATCCTTTTAAATCCCTCAACGAGGACTGAGCACTGGCTCTTTCTTCCTCCCATGAGAACTGGAAATCTCCTGGAGATCATTAACTTTGGCAGACAGGGCTCTCACATATTAAGGATCACAAGACCTGTGATACAAAATCCCACGAGCTTGCTGATTAAGCCTTTCTGCCAGGCGTCCACCACCCCAGGCTCCACAGCCATCTCCCAGGGAGACCTCCCATGGACACAGGCCAGCTGGTTCTCTGCAGGAGTTCCTGTCATTTTCTTGTGTTTTTGAGAATATTCTCTTTCCAAGAAAAGGCCTGTAGTGGCATTCTGCTCTGGAGCTCATCGCTGCAGGATCTTGAGACCTGAAAGAACAGACAGTCAAAGACCCTTTATCAAAGGAAGGTCCTTGGAAGATGGCTAACCGCCATGTTGGACATAAGTGAGCCATGCTGTCCCAGTGCCACAGCAAGGACATCACAGGGGGAGCTTAAAAGGCATCTGCCAGTGCTTCCAGGGGACAAGTGGGCCTTCTGGCCTTACAGACACAGGCGGTTTGTGCACACATATTGGTGTGGAGAGGAAAGGATTCATCACCATGCTGCTCAGGTAACAGTCCACACACGGACCAGGGTGGGTTTCACCCTTTCACCTGGAGCTTGGGTGCTATTGTGCCTCTGCTTTGTCACTAAGGATCAGGGGTGAACATGGCGAGTTTTACCCTGCTGTATTTACTCACCAGGGGAAGCACTTACTCACACCAGGCCTCTCACAGCAAAGTCATTGTGACTGGGCTAGAGAGCAGTGTGCAGGCTTCTGTCCCAAATTATGCCAGCGCTTCTGCCCCACTTTATTCTATGATTCCATGATTATGTCAGTACTTTGCCCCCAGTTGATGGCATGGCAAAGAAACCTTGCAGTATATAAAGCTCTGTAAGAATACAACTCTGACAAGTTGAGACTGGATGGGGATATCATCACAAGGCCCAACAATGGCTTTACACTCAATTACATTTATGGTTTCTGTGATTCATCTAAATGTTTGTGGCTTTGTCACTACCTGGAAGTTAAGAAAAGAAAAAGAAAAAGAAAGCCCCAGAATGAACGGTTTTCTGCTGCAAGACACTGGGTGACACAACAGAAACTGAGCAACTACCTTTGGTGGTAGGGAAGAGTCATTTTCTGTGCTGACCAGAGCTATATTTGATTTCTTAGGCAATGTCAGCTTTTGCATGCTACATTCTCTGGCTAATAGCCAGGGCGATGTGTAATACTTTAGCCACACTGTTGTTACTTAATGCTTTCCTAATCTGCAATTTGCGCAAGAGGAGTAAAATCTAAGCAAAGCCACTGAGAACATCTCCTCTAATAATTTATCAAACGCGACTTTTGTTGTTGGCTGGAGGCAGCAGTGGCTGGAGGTGAATGTTTTCCCACCGCAGCGCCGTGAGATAAACAAGGGGCAGCTGATTCACGCCGCACTTATTTTCTGCCATCCACCCTTTGTGTCACCCTGATATTTCTCCAAACGATAAGCCTGCGTGAGCGCTCATGGTGCGCCACCGAGGTCCGAGTTTCATCTCTTTCTGCAAATTGCATGTTAATTAACCATTAATAACAGCGGGAGTTGCATGCAGAAATCCACACCCACAGTGACGAGGCTGTGCCCTGGCTGAGCTGCTGATAGCTGCATTATGGGGCCAGGTTGGACCCAGCAGCCACACAGGCTCTGCTCCCCGTCCCCGGAGAGGAAAACAAACCAACGCTGGCCAGCTCTAATCTCGCCATAAAGAAAAGCGTTACCTCTTGCTCTATGAATTTTATTTATTTTGGTCCTCTGGGCAGTGCTTGCTGTTGTTAGAAACATGATTGCTTCATACAGTTATGTTAATGTTTGCATTTGAACAGAATGTAATTGATACTTCTGCTGCGACGGCTTCAAAGCCAAATTAGGAAATGAAGTGCTGCACATTAGCTTGTTTAGCTGGTTAAATGCATACAGTGCAATGAAAACTAATGAGTTCTCTTTAAGGCATTTTCTAAATAGCCAGGTTCATAATAGAAAAAAAAAAAAAAAGTTCCAGCTGGGAACTCATATCCTAAAGGATTTGTAGTCTTGTTGTAACAAAAATGGATCCTGGCTGCAATATGGATCCCGGGTTTCACTCAGAGAGTGGGATTTTGCAAGTTACAGAGCAATATAGCGTAAGAACTGTTGCAAATTTGACGGTACTTTCACCAACAATAGTTCTGAGAGATATTGCATTTAACAAAGACATTTTTGCAAGGGATTAATTCAGAACATGGTTGTATGTCAGGCTATTCTTCTCAGTGCTCTGTAGGGAAACACTGTGTTCGTAAGAAGCATTTACACGGGATATTTCTTCATGCTGCCAAACCTGTGCAGTGCCAGAACCCTAGAATCACAGAATGATTTGGGTTAGAAGGGATCTTAGAGCCATGCAGCCCCAGCCCCAGCTGTGGGCAGGGCTGCCACCCACCAACTCAGACTGCCCAGGGCCCATCCAGCTTGGCCTTGAGCTCCTCCAGGGATGGGGGACCCACAGTTCTTTGTGCAGCTGTGCCAGTGCCTCACCACCTTCTGAGTAAAGAATTTATTCACAACATCTAACCTACATCTCCCCTCTTTTAGTTTAAAGAGAACTAAAGCTAAATGGCTTTTTTCATCCGGACAGAATGCAGTAGCACGAAAAAAAAATGAACAAAAAATCTGCTTTTGTATAAAGAGATAATCTGAAGAGATTTGCTTGACAGAGTGCACTCAGCGCTGATTGAATAATTCGTGTGTTTAAAGCTATCTCTGGGGCCTGCCCTCAATCCATTAACACAGAGCTGAGAGTAGCACTGCTCAGCCTTTGTGATTCAGCCAACTGCAATGAATCTCTCTACGTATCTTTGTAAGAGTGTTTGGCTTTTTTTTTTTTTTTTCCTTTTCTTCATAAATAACTGATGGAGAAGTGTCTTAGACCAATTTCAAGGTGTCCTAAAATGAGGGTCGTTGTTTGCATTGGTGGAACTGGAACTCAACCAGTGCTTCATAACGAACTGCCCATACGCTCGGCAGCGTCACCCATTTGGCAAGGAGATGCTGACCTTCAGTCTGAGCACGCTGAGCTGGCTGCTTCACCTGGCGCTCCAGGAGGAAGCTGGCTTACACTCTGCTCTATTGCTTGAAAAATTATCGAACGGAGGGATAAAAAGCAGCTGAAGTATCAATTCAGTGTTGATAAAAATATGTATCTGGGAGATAAGGGAGGCAGCTGGAGGAGCCCAGGATGTCGTGGAAAAACCACAACTTTCAGTTGTTTCCAGCAGCAGATGGATGACTACTCATCCCAGCACCTTCCGGAGAGGGCAGCAACTTCTTTCAACTTCAGTACAAAATGGTGAGCAGTGCTGAGAAATAAACAAGAGATTCCTGCAGCCCTTGTCAAAAGGGACCATTTAAAAATAGACAAATTATGACTCGGGAAGAAATGTATGCATTGCATAAATCAAAGTTCTCACACCCACCACCAGAGTTTAATCACTTAATATGCTAGTCTTTCAACATGCTCAGAAACTTTGTATACAATGATACAAACGACGAGGTTACGAAGCAATAGCAATTTATTCTGCTATACAAACGGATGTTGCATTATAATCCCTAAAGCAACACAGAGGTTGTTTGCAGATGTTACTACCATTTGCCATTTATTTTAATTGCTCTACAGTGTCACTCCTGTGAAATAAAGTCATGGGGTGACCTATTCATTCACCTACTGAGGGTGACTTCACTGCAGGCAAAAAAAAGTATATATATATTTATACGTATGTTTTAGACATTGTCAAGGCTTCACTGAAGCATGAACCTATGAACCTCCTGCTGTTGTTCTAAGCAGATGCATCAGGGCTCAGATCCAAGGCTGAAGGTATGGCAGGGCAGTGGTAATTCAATCAGCTGGGCGATGCTGTGCATGTATTTTTACAACTTTTGCAAGAATAACATCAGTCAAGTAACTTGAGATATTTTGGTGTCTGACATTCACTCAGAGAGCTCCAAGAAAATATGCTTACTGCACAGATTGCTGGTTTGTCAGAGTGGGAGGCAAGGCACCTAATTACAGCCATCGCACCGCTCTTCGTCACTGACCAGCTCCCATCCCCTCACCTTGCTCTCAGCTCACTTTCTAAGAGCAGAGCCTTTCTCAAAGCCACCCTGGCTCCAAGACCTGCCAGGAAGCAGTTGCTCTGGTGAACAGATTTCGAGAAAAAGGACAAAGTTAAGCATGAGGCAAAGTATAAATAAAAACCGAGCTTCTCTTCCTCCTCCTCTGTACTTGCAAGCGATGATCTCACTGCTCGGGGTGGATTACAAGAGTGGCTCGAGCTCTTTCAGGAAAGCACATTCTCTAACCTTGATACTGCTGCTATTTATATGCCTCGCTCCCAGCCACAAAGCACAGCAGCTCTGTCAGCTTTCAGCTCATTTTTAACAAGAGCACAGGGCAGCTTCTGTGCTTCCGCCAGCAGCAGCAGAGCCCACCTCCAGCCTTCCAGCAGCTCTCAGAGCTGCTCCCTTGGAGACACCTGAGACCCAATTTTCCACTGGTTTGCACATCCCATAGCCAGGCAGGCAAGTGCAGGAGGACAACCTTTTGCTGCCATCTGCACCCAGTTATAAAAGAATGCATAGGCTGAAAGGCAGCAGGGTGACTTAAGTTGGGCGGCAGAAATCCAACAGCTAAATCAGGCTGACTCTTCCGAAGCAGTCACTTATCTTCCCCATCCTTACCAAACAGGACGCCCTGTCCCATATAGCTCTTGGGAGAGCCATGCCCTTTCCACCTCCCCAGTCCCCTCACACCGCCAACCAGGGGGTGATGGGCCACCTGCAGGCAATGGCCACGAGCTGATGTGCTCTGAGGCCAAACCCCACCATTTGAGGCAAAGCCCAACATTCACCCTGAGACACCACCAGGAATGGGAGCAAATATTATGAAACCAAGTTTATTAAAACTTTCTACAAGTCAGACTTTATCATCCAGGTTTCCACAGATATCTACATATTTACAAGTTGGACATAGTGTTTCCAGCTTTTCTAGCAGATTTTTCTACCAATATATACAAATTCACCGTTCTTTTTCATAGAAGGGTTAAACTGTATCACAGATACAAATGTCAAGCAATCATGAGAGGTTTAGTGCAATGGAGAGCTGTAGTGCCCTGCTCTTAATGCTCATGATTCTGTCAAGTTAGTATTGCCAACAATAATTCACATTAAATTGCTCTTTGACACCTCCTATTAGGACAAAGAACAATGGAACGAAACATAAAAAAGCCCAACGACAACAAAACAACCCCCCACATGTAAGGTATGCACAAAGCACACAGTCCATGAGGTATACATGGTATTCCTGCAGTGCACTGGCGGCTCAATGCCAGACCACCCCAGGGATGACCCCATCACCCACCTCACATCCACTGGGCACTGAGCTCTCCCTAACGCAAACGGCCACTTCTGTGTGAGCCACTGGGCACAAAGGTGTGGAACAGAGGAATCTGAGGCAGGGCTAAGCTTTGCTTACCCCCAACCTGGGAAGCTAATGATTTCGGTCTATTTGTTATCCACACACATTGGAAAGACTATGAATAATCATGCAAAACAAAAGAACAAAATTCAAGGGGGGGGGTGGGAAAAAAAAAACAATAAACACATAGCCACAGGCCAACAACATACCTGAATAATCAACTTAAGGGCATACGGAGACTTTATTCTTAAGACTGACTTTCTAGGAGCAAGGGGGGGGAAGAAGAATTGAGCCTGTAGGAAGACATGAACATGTTTACATATACTGTACAAGATGCCCCTTATCGCTGTCCAAGGCAAGGTGCCCTCCTGATAGTGTTACGTTTGGGAAAACAGATACATTTTGGCACTGGGAGCTGAGACTTGCTGCCTGACCAGCCTGCTGAGGGCATGAAGTCGCACAGGACACGCTGCAGTAACTCGAGGCTGAAGGCTATTTAAAACGATTTTGCATTCAGCGAATGGCATCAGTGGGGATCCAGCTGGAGATCAGCTACTCCCCCTTCCCCCCGTGTCAGAAAGGTCCTGACAGCAATTGCAGCAGGGATCTCTCTTATGGGAGGATCTTACAGCTTCATCCCTATGGAAATACAACTGACTGGAGCAACGAGCAGGCAGCTGATGTGCTGATGAAGACCTCCTTCCCTCTCTAAAGTGCACTTACAGTCAGAAAACTGCTTTGCAAGACACCAAGTCAACTCCCCCAACTTTAAAAACGAACAAAGAAAATAAAAAAAACCCTAATTTGTCAGATTTGCTCAGTTAGAGATATGTCCTGTGCCCCTCACCCGCTGCAAATCACTGTCCATACAACCTGGGGCAAATGGGGAAGCCGAGGGCTGGCTCTGCCTCTCTCCACATTGCCAGCAATAAGGCTCTGCAGCCAAAATGCAGTGGGAAAGGGCAGAGGGCACAGGAGGCAGGAGCAGAGCCATGTGGTTCCTCCGGGCAGCAGGACCGAGCTGCTGGCAGGGAGATCACGCAGAGATCTGTGGGTCGACGTTTATCTGAAACAAGGTCACTTTTCTGACCATACTGGCACTTTAAGATGCTTTGAGTCTATAACATGGAAAAATAAAAATAAAATAATGAAACCCTACGGAGATGCCAGAGGTGAGAATGACGAGGTTCGTGAGATTTCAGGGTTAGCAGAAGAAGGAACTGATATCGTCATTGTCTCCATGGTATTCTGGAACGATTTGATCGGAAGTCCCTGTCTCCTGGTCTGTATATCCTGGCTCCAGGACCGCCTCGAACCAGGGATGGAGCAGGATCTCTGGGGCTGTGAGTCTTTCAGAGGGCTCCCGCCGCAGGAGGCTGCGGATGAGGCATCGGGCTTTGGGGGAGACGTGGTCAGGAATACAGAACTGTCCGCGGCGGATTTTGGAAAACAGAGTGCTAGGGTCCGAGTCGTGGAAGGGATAGCGTCCCACCAGCAGGGTGTAGAGCATCACTCCCAAGCTCCACACATCGGCTGACTTCCCTGAGTATGTCCCTGTTGTGTTGAGGATCTCAGGGCTGACGTAGGCGGGACAGCCGTGTTTATCCGACAGCGCGTCGTCCTCGCCCTTGATGATGTGCGTGTCCTCCAGGCTCTCCAGCCTCAGCTGCGTCCTGCGGGGGGCAACGGGTGGAAGCCTTGGGTTAGAGACGCAGGGCAGCAAGACCAACAGCTCCGTGCAGCAATCACCACTCCATTCCACGCATTAGCAAAGGAGAGGCAACAACTTCCTAATTTGCACTGGGGATGCTTACCCCAGACCCAAGTGTAGCTACATGTATATTGTTGTTGTTTGCTGGGACGTCAGCAAGTGCCGGGCTCTCGAGGAATGGCAGCGAGGTTCCTGCTGCCATCCCAGCATTCATTTTCACAACACAAAGAAAGCCTGGTTGTTCTGCACTCTCCATGCTCTCCGGCTTCCTCAATCCCTATTTTCTCCCTTTTGCCTTTCCAGGTGGTGCCCCGGTCCCTGTGGTGGCGAACCGGGAGCTTCCCACCAGCAGCCACCGCTCACGTGCCGCAGGGATGTGCTAACTGCAGCCTGTCCTCGGCGTGACCTCCCGCTGCAATGCAAAATACCCATCGGTTCTGTAAACGGAAAATGTGACTCAACGCGAACCGTGGGCCCGGGATTGGCCGCGGGAGCACTGAAACTGCACCTGTGCTGGTGAGCCCCAGCGCCCGCCTGCCATTGCTTAACCCTCTTCTTGCCAAACGCAATGCACATGACACTCGCCTGTGCAACACCAATTTCCAAACGAGCCAGGCTATGTGCAATGTAACATTTCAACAAATGTTTCATCTCACTAGGGGCGGGAAAAGCTGCAATAGTTTCCTTCAAAGGAATTACTTTCTTTGCATGTCAACATACGGCTGTTTCTGTTTAAGAGGTGCAGTACTGGTTCGTTGTCTTATCACCTTCATAACCGATATCCCATAGAAGCAGTTAAAAAAGAAAGCCAGACAGCGGTTTCTTCTGTTTCATCACATTAAGCACGACCCCGCTGCAGCCTGTACCCATTTTTTGAGCTTCCTACAGCACAGCGGCCACTCAGGGTCAGTTCCTGGGGCTGACACCACACTCCAAGCTCTGCCACGTGCAGCACGGGGCACAGAGCAGCCAGCTCTCCAGGGAGACACTGAATGCTTTCCCTGGTCTAAATTTAGAAGCTCATCCCAACAGTGTGCCAGCAGATGGGGGAAGCTGGAAGCACCTTGCTATAACTCAGGCTTTAGGTCAAGTTCTACCACTTTTCCCCCCCGCGGGACATTTAACCATGTGCCGCCCTCCATGCCATGCATGCCCACATCCACAGAGCAGCAGAAGCACCACCACTAGCACGGAGATGCCGAGCAGCACTGTGCTGTCCTTGTTCCCTCCACATCCCATCCCTTCATCCGTTTGGCCCTATAACTCATCCATCACCACCAAGACCCAACGGCTGCCCCGTGACTACCAGTGGATCTCACTGAACTTGTGCTGGAGGAGTGGAGGCTGATGGAGAGCTCCCTCCGTTCCCTTAGCCAACACCCAACCACAGCCCGTGGGTGCCCCACTGCACACATGGGGCACGGACCCACCCCACCCTTAGGATGCTCTTTGCCCTTCTGAATGAGGCTTCCCCACTCCCCGCCCGGTGACAGCTGCTCACCTCTCTTCATTGGAGAAGACAAATTTCCTGAGCTTGAGGTCTCCAAGCACGATGGCCGACTGGTGGCAGTGAGCGACGGCCGCCACGATCTGCCGGAAAAGCCGGGCGGCCTCCTCCTCCCTCAGCCTCTTACAGCTCCGCACGTAGGAGTGCATGTCCCCAAAGTCCTTCTCGAAGAAGACGTAGGCCTTGGTGTCTCCGAGGATCACCTCCACCACACCGGTGATGTTGCGGTGCGAGGGCAGCTGGACGTAGGGCCGGATCTTGTCCTGGTAGTGTTTGAGAGGGAACACCTGTGCAGAGGAAATGAGCACAGCGTTCGTTCTCGAGGCCGTCGGGAGCGGAATCGCGTCCAGCGACTCTTTCCAAACAATGCCGGGGATGGAGGAGCGCCAGGGCTCCGTGCTCCACTCGGAGCGGCACCGAGACCCTCCCCGCGGCTCCGCCGCTCGTTCCGCACGGACGACGGGGAGCAAAAGCCAAACCAACGGAACCCACAAACCGCCCCAAAGCCTTTCGTCCCATTTCGGAGCCCCTCCGAGCCCCCGCCGCCCTCCGACCCGCCCCGGGACGCCCAGCGCTCACCTTGCAGCGGAGCTCCCTGCCGGAGCTGACGCTCAGCGCTCGGGACACCTGCTCGCGCTCGGCCAGCGGCAGCAGCAGATAGGAGGCGATCAGGCTGGGCCCCGCCGTGCCCACATTCCCCGCCGCCCCTCCGCCGGCCGCGGGCGAGGCGGGCGCGCAGGGCGATCCGGGGGCGCTCAAGCAGTCCGGGGTTCCGCCGGGGCACTCGGCCAGGCGCGGGCACTTGGCGGCCGGAGCCTCTTCGGCGGGGCCGTCGTGCAGCGGCGGGAGCCGCTTGGCCGGGGCGCTGCGGCAGCGGGCTGCCGGCAGGAGGAGCGCGGCGGCGCGGCGGGGCGGCGGCGGCGCGGGGCGGCTCATGGGGGGCGCAGAGCGGAGCGGCGCGGAGAGAGGAAGAAGAGGAGGAGCAGGAGGAGAAGAAGAACAAGAAGAAGAAGAAGCGGGGCCGGGGGCTAAGGGCGGGCTAAGGGCAGGCGGAGCGCGGCTGGCGCATCCCCTCGCTGTCCCCGCCGCAGCCCCGGGCCGTATCCACCATCTGCTGCCGACTCCGCGCTAAAGTAGTTGGAGGCTTTAAAAAAAAAAAAAAAAAAAAAAAAAAAAAAAAAAAAAAAAAAGATGGTTTCTCCTCCTCCCGGCCCCTGACGCACGGGGAAGTGGGAGGAGGGAGCTCAGCCCGGCCCCGCTCCGCCCCGCCCCGCTCTCCGCCCGCCCCGCCGTGCCCCCGAGCCTCTCGGTGCGATGCTCCCGCAGCGCCCGCCGCACCCGGTTAACCCCGACCCCGCGCGGTTCTCCGACGCATAAAAGCGAAACGCGGAGCCCTGTTCCGTCGCCACGAGGCTCCTTGGCTCGCTCAGCCCCGCGTGAAACTCGGCAGCCAGGGAGGGGCCGCTCCCGGAGCGGCTGTGGGGGGGAGCCGCCGAGTGGGAGGAAAGCGATAGAGAAACGGGCAGCAAACAGAAAAACGCGCGGGGAGCTGCAGCGTTAGCGCTTCAGGAGGAAGCACGGCCGGCTTTTGTGTTCACATCGGCGCCCGTTTCCAGGAGCTCGGCGCTGAGGCTTCCCCGTGCCGCGGGTTGCCCGCCCGTCCCCCTCAGCCCCGGCTCCGCCGTCAGCGTTCGCCGTGTATTTTAAGAAACGCATGAAACCGTGCTGCTGGTTGAGTCACGGCATAGCAGAGCCATTAATGCGTTTAAACATAAAATGCATATGCCATAAAGGGATATCCCAGGGGCTGCATTTTCCGTTCTTCGCCTTCTTTTTTTTTTTTTTTCCCCCCTTTAACAAACAATTCGGAGAACGTCTGCAGATTTTTTCTGAGCGATTCACCGCAGCTCGGAACGCGCCGTTGTATTTTGTTCCCCTTATAGGCAAAGCACGCACGGACCCGTCAGCCTTTCTGCTTCGTGTTGCTCCTCCTGGAAGGCTGCGTCCCGTCGGTACTTCTGTACAGGTGTCCCGAGATGGGCGCCCAGCTGTGCCCCGCTGTCCCTTTCTTTTGGTCATGCAGTGGCACAGCCTGCCGGGGGGCGGGGACTCCCGTCCCTGCAGGTGTTGAAGAAGCGTGTGGATGTGGCAGAGGAACATGGTTAGTGGGCATGGTGGGGGTGGGCCGATGGTTGGACTGGAACCCTTTGGCTTGCCTGGGCCACATTGAGTGAGGAGGAATTGCCTTTGGCTGCATATACGTAAGTTGCTATAGAATTCATGCCTCCTATTTATTTCCACGGAAACTACAACACCTACGAAGAGCACAATAACACTGTTTGATAGAGCAAATTCTCAGCTACAGAGCACATTTTTTCAGCACAATCACCACCACTAGCTGTGCATCCTCACCAGCAGTAAACAAGAGCCTCCATGCCCAATCTGCACCAGCAAAGTGACCTGTTGTCATCACTGCTGAACCACCACCCACTGCCCCACTGTGCTCACACCCAGTGTTTGCTCTCCAGAAACACTCAACAAGTGTCAGCGTACATCAGTAGGTGCCATTTTTTCTGCATGGAGTTGTTCAGTGATGCATTTGGTTCATATGCACTTCCATGTCAGGTGCCATTCTGCCCCTCTGCTGCAATCTGCCGCACAGCAACAATATGGAACCGAGTATTGGTGGGAAGGATCCACCTCTACTGCTGTACCACCAACATCCTCCTCTCATGTTATGGCCCAACACTGTAAAACAGAAGGCATTACTTTCAGAACATCCCTTGTAAAATATACAATATAATTAATATATAACTAAAAAACATTTTAGTTTTTACTATTTGTCTTAAAGCATTTTGAAAGAAAGAGAGGAACAAAAGCATAAAACTAGGGGGATATGTGACCCTGCTTTTGTGAAGCTAACGCACCAGGCTGGTTTGATGGCAGTGGCTGCAGTTCTCAGTGAGCTCTCAAGGTGTTCATCAGAGATTCTGGATGAAATTTTGCTCTTTGTGTACTTCACAAAGTACATCTTCACAAAGTGCTACCCATCCTTGATAACCATTCACAAATGTGCCAAACAGCGGTTACACAAATAAGGTGTGATTGAGAAGGGACAGATATTTCTCTCTGGTAGCAGGGATTCTGAAACTGAGCAGATCTTTTAGCTCAATCTTTGATTGCAACTCTATGCATTCCATTTGAACCCTTGCAGGCCATGTGTTTTTATCAGCTGAAAATGGTGTCACAAACATAAATCGATTCTCTTGGCAATCTTGAAACCTATTCTCAAAGCCCTTTATGGAGCCAGAAAGCACAGTTGCGTATTCTTTGCTGTCCAGAGCCCTGTGTTGAGCCAACATACCGACAAGCACACAGGGATGTGCCTTCACTTGAGCCAGCACTGTGCTCCCCATGCCCTGGCTCCAGCCCGCACAGCACTGATGGCGCACTGACGGTCGGCTGTTGCTGTGATGGGCCGTGCCCGGTTCTGCTCCGCGGGGTGCAGCCGCCATCTTTGTGGCACGGGGCAAGGGGCTTGTGGGCTTTTCTGACCTTGGTGGTTCCATGATTCTCATTTGACGCCATTCCCCCTTGTCCTATCACTACCTGACCTTGTAAGAGGTCAGCCTCCCTCCTGCTTTTAAGCTCCCCTCAAGTACCAGAAGGCCGCAAGATCTTCCCAGATCTTTCTCTTCTCAAGGCTGAACCAGCCCAGCTCCCTCCTCCTTCAAAATGCTTTTGGGTGCTCATGGCATTAATGTCATGAATAAACATATAGTAGCAAAGTTAGTTGTGACCAAATAATGTTCTGTATCCTATTGTCATTCTTATTGTTTAGGTATGGATCACAATGAAAGGTCCACATATGGACTCACCATCACCAAATTCCTTCCAACATGCTGCAGAGTGCAACAAGAATCAGAATCATAGAATAGTTGGGTAGGAAATGACCTTTGAGATCATTTCATTGCAACTCCCTGCTACAGGCATTGACACCTCCCTCTAGACCAGGTTGCTCACAGCCCAATCCAGCCTGGCCTTGAATGCTTCCAGGGAGAGGGCATTCACAACTTCTCTGGGCAACCTGTTCCAGTGTCTCACCGCTACCACAGTAAAGAATTTCTTCCCGATATCTAGTCTAAAGAGAGAACTGATTCCCTGCTTGGGGCTTCTGTCTTTTCTAATTTTAGCTGATCCCCAGAATGAAAAATAACAAAGCAGGGGATAGCGGGGCCGGCTGGTTGCTGAGTGCACATTGGTACTTCTCAGAGGGCTGAAACTCATCTCCCCTTGGCCACTTCTGCCAGTGCTGGTGCACGAGCCGAATTTTGTTGTGAACCCATGCAGAAAACAGGAAAGGTTTGTGAAGAGCACCTCCCAAATCCTACAGCAATTTGAAGTGCTCCCTAAGGGAACTTTGGGCATTGCCATTTCATTCCTGTGTTATTTAAGGAAATCTTCTCCCATGGCATTCCAACATCTGTCTCAGCTCGGCAGTGCTTCCACTGCGAGCTCAGCTGCTCGCCCTGTGATGCTCACAGAGTTATCTGTCTCCACTGCTCCACTTCTCTGACCCTTTATCTCTGTAACTGGAGCAGCCAGCGGCAATGGGAATTGTGTAACCATCTCCCCACTTCCCCAGTGCCTGGGACAGGTCCGGTTACTCTGACAGTGTGTCTCGTGGGATACGCAGAGTGACTCTGTTGGATTGGGCCAGTTATAAATAAACTGGCTGCTTGCTATGGGACGAAATTAATAAGTCATTGTTTTAGATATTGGAAGATGCATAGCACACCAGTATTTGAGAAAATATTAAACTATCAGGCAAATATTAAACTATCAGAAAAATAAATACCATTACATTACAAGCTATTTCAAGACCTCTAATGACATTTACACAACTGCTGGATTTAACGCCAGCAGTGCAAACCCAGCAGCCAACACATGGTCTGCTGCAGAGTTGCTGTATAGAATCCCCCAGCACGGAAAAGGCTCCAAAACCTGTGCTCAGGTGATAGAGAACTAAAGCTCCCATTCTGTGGCAGGAATCACACCCATAGTAATGCTACAATCAGCCTTATGCTCTGTGACATTCAGTGCTGGATTCAGTGCTGAGATATCAAACACATGACACGAGCGCAGTGACATCAAAGGGACTGCAGTGTGCTGGTGTTCAGATGTTTCCCCTCGAGCCCTCCCAGAAGCCTGTCTGAGGGCTGCTGTTGCTGGGATAGCTACGTAATTCCCTTTTGACAAGCCCGTTGTTATCAAACCCAAGGAGTCTCATGAGCAGCACCTCCTGACTTTGTCCCTTTTCAGACCAAAGAGTATGAAAGCTGCTTCTGTTGCTTGGAGATGTGTGGAGGTTCAGGTCTTAAACCTCAAACCCTGTTCTTACTTCAGAAGCCGATTGCACAAGCGGGCAGTGAATGAGCTGCTCTCCGCTTCCCCTGCGGTCAGAGAGGATCCTATTCATGCCGAGTTTACAAGCAAACACTTCCTTTGGTAAGCTTCCCATGCAATTCAATTCATGTGCATGCTTTCAAGCTCTGTCCTCGGGTCTGGACTAAATGCAGAAGAACCAAGCGAGGCACAGCCTCCTCCACCCCACTGCTACCTTGTGTGCAGTGTTTAGAAACAATAAAACGCATGCCTTTGTACATAAGTTGGTGCGGTCCTGTTATACTGCTGAGCTTACTCGAGCAGGAGAAGGCTGAGCACATCCATGGGTATCACTGCCCGACTTGCATGCATCCCAGCACTTCACCTGCTCAGCAATCAATGGGATATTCTTCCTTCTCTCAGTTGCTGGCCAGCAGCCTACAACCCACTGGCATACACACACAGAATTTCCCTCTGGACACTGCTGTGAGCGTGCCACGTGCTTAAATGACATGTATGAGCAGTGAGACCTCTGGGAACAGAAAATAGAATGTTATTTATGGAAGATTTGGAATCACTATTTGCAGTCAGAACTTTCTGTGTCAAAAAAACTCCTGGATGACCGACGTTTTGCTGTAGCTGTGATGAGGTGCCCTTGATTTAATGCTTTGGCTGCAGCAAGGAAAAGGAGGAATTTCCCACTCCAGGAAACATGTTTCCCAGGTGCATCTTTACTATGTAACAGAGCCCTGTCAGTAGGGCCACGCTGCACCTCCGATCCATACAGGGAGATTTCTAGGGAAGCTGGAGATTAACGCTCACTTGAAGCCACAGTGAAAGTTAATCTTGTTCCACAGTGAATTCTGCACTGGTTTCAGCCACAGTGCTGGAGCTATTCTTGAGAAAAACGTCATGAGGTGCTTGTGACCACAGGTAGGTAAGACCTTTGTCAGCAGCCACTCATGAGGAAACATGAGTATATCCAAGGGGACATTGTCTAAAATAAGGCAGTGTGCTGGCCTTGGTGTTGAGTCATCGATCTCACTTCCTCCAGCCCCTGCTCTTGCTCCGGGTGTTTCTCAAGGGAGCACTGACTTAGCCCAGTTTTTGTGATTCTTCTAGAATGAATAAGATCACAGCTCAGGAGCAGTAATGATGAATGTACCCTTGATTCAGAGCAGTGCATGCTCCTTTTAGCACAAGTGTGCTAAATCTTCCATGAGATGCCTGCCTGATTAGTTCTTCTTTTACACTTTGTGGCTCCACTGATTGGAAGACAGAGGGAGTGTCTGCTTTTAAGATCTGTTCCAGTGAGAGCTGTGCTAATGTCTCATGCCCCAGGGCACCGCTGAGCACTGTTGTATATAGATCCCTACTGCCTTTTATTTGTTCGATTAGATGTTTCTTTAATCAAAATACTATATGGAACTTCTCTTCTCTGGCAGAGACAGATTCTCACCAGGTTTCAGTGTCACATCTTCACCAACTCCACCTAGGTTTGCTGCATCTGTAAAAGACTCCTCATGGAACAGAAAAAAGCCTCACCTATGAGTTTCTTTCCTTAAATATTGCAAAATTTCTGACGTCAAGCAGTGAGACACAAATTACTCTGTGAACTGTTAACATATGCCTGTTTACATACGATATCTTATAGCCAAAACAGATTAAGATTCGAGCTTCAACTGCTGTTGTTTCCACTTCTGTGATTCACACTGATCAGCCTATTCATCACAGACACTTATTTTTATTCTTTAACCCTTGCAAGCTACTTCTATCCAGAGCAGAGTTTAGGCAGGACATAGGGCATGTGGGAACAGCGAGGTCGCAGCTGTGACACAAAACCCAATGAAGCAGCAATGAGCTGTCAGTAAGAACAGCCACCCCAACGAGGCAGCAGCAAAGGAGGAAAGGAAGATCAGGTATTTTGCCATCATCATGGCACCAGCTTAATGGTATGAATTGCTCTGGCATAATTTAGCATTTATAATGTTATATATTATCTGAAACATCCAGACACCCACGTGAACCACATTTGAGGTGAGAAACTGCAGCCATTGAATGTGTAGCTACATCTCTGCATCTGAAGACTTGGTAGCCTGATTACTGGTAAGGGCTGATTTAGATCCACGAGGACAACACTACTGCACCCCTGCAGAGATTGTTGAACCAACATGAGTTTCACACAGGTTTCTGTTTCTGAGTGTTCTGCCTATAAATGATGACAGAGAAAACTTAACCACAGACTTAGAGATGAAAGACAAAGCTACAACACAGGGATCCCTCCACCACCACCATTACCGCTTTTGAGACAAACAATAGTTAACCTCCTCTCTTGTGGTATTTAACTCTATCACTTCTCTGAAAATCAATAACCTCTCTCCTGAACAGTCTTTGATCTGAGATGTCTTAAAAGAGAATTGATTTTCACACCTAAGTGGACAAAAAAGTGCGTAGTGCTCAACTGCTCTCAAATCTCTTTCCAGTATTTCAATTGGGCTTACAGGCAGAAGCACTCCTGATCACTACGGAGTTTTGAGAAGATAGACCTTTGGGGTTAGATCACATTATGAAAATTACCCAGCTAATTCTCATGAAGTGTTTTGAATACAAAAGCTCAGTGCAAGTAATAATGCCCCAGTTCCCTTTTTTAGCTACGAAATCAGCTTGCAGATTAATATTCTTCAATTACAAAATAATAATTTCAGCTTGAAGTGGTTTGCACACAAGTGCAATTGGGGTTAATAATAGTCTAATAAAGGAAAGCTGTTAGCAAACAGCAACCCAGAATGAAAAGCTTAGCATTTGGGTATCCTGGCTACATTTTGTACTGAACATCAGCTTGTACGTTAAGAAAAATGACTTAGGAGAAACCTAACTCACTAAGGCTCCCAAAGCTCAAAGAATCCTGTATTTTGAATTTCAGATATAAGAAAATTGCCACCTGACCACCAGGGCAGCTCTTTTTACCAGCAGTTATTTGTGATGCATAGAGCCAGTGTATTACCTGCTAGACACCCGCAGATGGATCCAGGGAGTAACTACTGAGTGTTACAAAGCTTACATCCTTTCTTGGATTTGTACCCAAATGTACAGGAAAATGAAGTTTATATAACATGAGAAAAGCCTAAGTTAGTGCAGAGCATTGGATAACTTTAAGAACAAGGAGAAGATCCTTTAAGGCGCGTGGTGACGTGGTGTGTCCATATACAAGGTACAGATGCGTAGCAATTATTGTTCCTATGAAGATTCCTGTGGTTTGCACTGAAGCAGGGAAGCACTGCTAAGCAAGGTGCATCCTGGTGGGAGTGCCCAGCAGTTAGAGACAGTAACAACTGTCTGCAGTACTGAGCAAAGCACTCACAATTTAGTGCTGGCGGAATCCGCACCTCTAATAGGCTGAAAAAATTAACAGGCTGACTAGGGAAGCTAAAGGCTGAAAGCCACGTTTTATTTAACAAACGCAACATTTAGAATTTCAAGAAAGAGAAAAAAACCACCAAGAATTCCTCATATTTGGCGGATGAAAAAGTGTTTTCAGTTACAGCAGAGACCTTCAACTTCGCTTACAAATGGAACACTTTAAATAACAATCCGTTACACAACCTGCTTACAATCAGCAGCTTATCTCATGAGACCTCTAATAACAAATTTTCTTTGTGGCAACGGCACTTCCAGCCGATTCCTACAGCGCTGACCAGCTTTGTTTATTCTGACTGTCAATCGCTCTTTTAAGTGCTTCATCTGGCACGAGATCTGATCCTTTTACATCATCATGGCTACAGCCAATTTTAGGGCAGCTGTTAAAAAAAAGAGAGAGACTCCAGTAAGTGAGAAGAGTTGTATTAGTCAGACACAGGTTTTTACGTAACATCTGCTGCTTTATTCCATTTATCTGGGATTCACACTCAGTCAGCTCCCCGTTACCTCTTTTCCTCTTCACCAGCTCTCTGTGGTGAAAAATAAATCCATTTATCTAAATGGGTGGGAATCAACAGCTGAAGGAAGGAACGCAGAGACAGAGCCTCTCACCTGTAGATTGCTCCCTTGTTCCCTGCACACAGCATTAGCAATGATTGTAATGCTGCACAGAAGTCTTGCTATGTTGCTTTCTCTCTTTGAAGTCCTCTGTAAACTGCAGGTAATTACCTCTTACCCCATTACTCTGCAGTGGAGTGGTATAATCTTCACTGATAGATAAATAGGGAAATTAACTTACAGGGAAATAAATAGATCATATGAGGCTTGCAGAGGCTGACTAGTGAATGACTGGAACATCCAGTTGGTGTGAAAATTTACCTGTCCTGTTATGAACTAAGGAAGCAGAGAAAGAAGAGATGGGGTCAAATGAACAGCCTCTAAATGAAGATCCGATACAAAATGGCTTACAACTACTTGAAACAATCAGAGAAAGACAACAGGGTGAAAAATATTCAGGGTCCAGAGGTCATTCCCATTAGGCAGTGGCCCAAACATTCACAGATGGCACCTGTCATCAGAAATGACATTTTTTCTGATTTTTTTTTTTCCTCTTTAGGAATAACTTTTGTCTCAGGTGCTGAACCTATTTGTATTCAGTACTCATAGCTTTTATTCCAGACTTGCCAGCTGCCTGCTGCGTGTGTCATGGGTAAGTCACTTAATTGCTCTGTGCCTCAGTTTTCCCATTTATCACAATTTATTACAAGAGCAATAACTTAACAGATTAATGAATAACTAGTGCTTAGAAAGCTTCCAACATTATCTGTAAGCATGAAGTGTTAGTGTGTCTTTCCAGGCAATGGAAAATAGTGAGCAAACTGAGATATATCAGAATTGCCACAAGTCTTCTGTGGCTGAGTCCAGCAGCACAAAGCTAGTGGCTGTGTGTGTGTGTCAGCTGAAGGACTGGCAAATGCACCAAGGACATCCAGTGGTTTCAAACACTGCATACAGTATGTGTGAGAAGACAGCTGCTTCTGTAGCTCTGCAATGAGCAATGGCCTTGATTGATGAGTAAAGACAGAAAGGACTCCCCTAGCCAGCACTGTGCTTTTTCAGGATACCTACTCCTACTTGAATAAAGCTGGGTAATGTTGAGTAACACAAACAGGATGGTTCCAGAATGAGGAACTTGGTGCTTGACGTCTGTCTTCCCACGATGCAGACTACGGTTTTTCAAAGATTGACAGCATTTTCTTGAGAAAGGTTAAAATTACAGCAGATCGGTGAGACTGGGCAGAGAAAACCAGGCAACCTTTCTCAATCTAGTTACAGTGAAACCTGGTTAGTGTTGTGTTCTTACTTTTCTGGCATGTTGCAATAACTGCTGTCCAAGTGGTAAGGGTGCAAGCTCAAAACTCAGGATTAAGATCCACCAGGATTCAGACTGCACAAATAACTTCAGTTTGAGCATAAAGTTGCTGTTAAAGCTGGGCATTTTACAGCTTTGATAATATTTTTTACTCTCTACTTCCTTTAAGGCATTAATTTCTTAAAACGGAAAATAAAAATTCAGCTCTACAACCCCATCAGTTTTATGAGCAATGATGAAACTTTTCGGATCCACCAGAGCTGTCTCTACTACAACATTTTTCCATTTGTTGCAGATGGAAATCTCTCTTTGCTTGGAAGAGAGAAGCAGCAATGTGGCTTATTGGGATAAAGCAGTGATTTGACAAAGCTTATGTGACGTAGCAAAGATTCAACGACGGTGGGGTTCTCTGGGCTATTTACTGCACAGAGGACAGTGTAAGTCAGAGGAATCAGAGGAGCCTCCTGTTGAGTCAGGAGGTATTTTGTGTAGTGGTTTAGGCTGCTGAGCACTTTCCTACCCTGTTCTTATCCTCCCGAACTCTTACTCTCTTCTCTTCAACTTGTGAGCTATTTCCCAACTCTTCTTCATTCTTCTAGCCACATTCCTGTCCCTTCTGTTGCTGGCTTGTTGTCATCCACAGCATATTGCATGCCCTCTATCTTTTTTCTATATCCCTCCTTAGGTGCTCAGACAAGGTGCTTCTTCCTTGTTCTTCAAGGTAGTGTCCAGAGTACAGAAAGCCACTGAGAGCCATCACAGTGGATGACTGATTTTGTAGTGGTGCTTTCCTGGAGTCAGGAAGTAGAAGTTCTGCCCCACTTTGTATCCATGTGGCAGTGTGTACAGTCTGACAAAAATGCAAGAGCTACAGATAGAGGAAGTAAGCTAACTGTGGCTTTATCTGTGGAGAAATCAGGTTGCTAGTCTCTACAGATCTTCCTGAGCAACTGCACATTTATTTAAAAGTCCACAACTTGTAAGTTTCCATGAGGTCATCAACACAAAAGCATGAAACTCTGGCTATCTGGCATGAAAACACATCAGTAATGATGGGTAAGGATGACAAAATATGTCCTCTAAATTTTCTCTGAAGAGCTTTTGAGCTCCTCTTCCTCTTGTTTGGTTTTTCAAAAAATCAAAACAGTTCAAAATTTGAAACACATCAGAAAGAATTTCAGGTTTAATAATTCAACTTTTACATGTTTTCATTCAACAAAATGCAAATAGTGTCCTGGGCTCCATCAGAAGAGGGGTGGCCAGCAGGGACAGGGAGGTGATTGTCCCCCTCTACTCTGCTCTTGTGAGGCCCAATATGGAGTACTGAGTCCAGGTCTGGAGCCCCCAGTACAAGAAGGACAGGGAGCTGTTGGAGAGGAGCCAGAGGAGAGCCACAAAGATGATCAGGGGGCTGGAGCACCTCCCCTACGAAGACAGGCTGAGGGAGCTGGGCTCATTCAGCCTGGAGAAAAGAAGGCTGTGGGGTGACCTCACTGCAGCCTTTCGGTACCTAAAGGGAGCCTACAAATAGGAGGGGAGTCAACTCTTTGAAAGGGTAGATAACAGCAGGACAAGGGGAAATGGTTTTAAGTTGAGGGAAGATTTAGGTTGGATGTCAGGGTGAAATTCTTTCCAGAGAGAGTGGTGAGGTGCTGGAACAGGCTGCCCAGAGAGTTGTGGATGCCCCGTCCCTGGAGGTGTTCAAGGCCAGGTTGGATGGGGCCCTGGGCAGCCTGGTCTAGTATTAAATGGGGAGGTTGGTGGTCCTGCCTGTGGCAGAGCGGTTGGAACTTGATGATCCTTGAGATCCCTTCCAACCCTGGCCATTCTGTGATTCTGTGAAGATGTATCCTACATGGAAAGCAGCAAGCTGCTTTGGTGTTGTAGAGTAAAAATCAATTCACTGCATTGTAGTAGAAAGTATACAGTTCTTTCTGGTCATTCTTAAATTCTGTGCTACCTAGAAGGTTGAATTTTAATACTTCTCGTTGTTAATTGTATTGGAACCTAACTGCAGAAGAGGATGCACAGCAGAGACATTTGATTTTTCATTAACCTTAAGGCTTCCTAAATAAGCAATGGGAATGCAATGAGCAACCAAACCTTATGAAGCTGAAGTTTCTCTTTACTGTTCACAGCTATACAAAATCTCTTTTATTCTGTTGTGCAGGTTCCATGAGTAACTGTAACTTCCCCACAAATTTCCGGAATATTTCCTTGCACATTGTTTTCATTAAAGAAAAAAATCCTTCATGCACTGTACTAACGAGGAGACTGACTTGGGCAGACGCTGAGGTATTACTTCCTGTAGCCTTGCCAATCCAAACACATTTCCTAGAACAAGTGGAGTAAAATTCCACTTACACAGCAAAGCAAATAGCTTTTCCACACATTCCTGATAGCTTACCAGACTTTCTTCTTCTGCTGCTTTCGAGTCTGGATGAATTTCAGAATGGCATCTTCTTCATAGGAATGTCCACAGACTTTGTTTCGAACTGGCTTCTTCATTTCCGCCTGTAATCAATCAGGTTTGATGTAAAGGAACTGAGAACGTCCACTGAAAGTGCTTCTTACAAAACCCATGTAAAACAGCAGGAAGTCTTCTTGCCACTCATGCATGACATTGCACTGAAGTTATGGAGTCAGATCCTGCATAGGAAACTGCCTTGCTACTTATGTGATTGTTTTTTTCCCTAAGCAATGCCGTTCCTCTCTGATAATGCTTGCCTGCTTTTTAACAAGTACTAGGGATTTGCAATAAACAACCCAATGAAGGATGAAGGACATGAAATAGCTCTTTCCCAATCTCTGATAGCGTGATAGCATACCTGTGTAATGGGACAAATGAAGTTCATCTGACTCTGAGTCACAGCTATATCTTCATCGATTTGTTCGATGTCGTCATTATCGTTGCTATCTGATTGAAGACGAACTATAATGGGAAACAAGACAATTTCCATTCAGTATTTAGATAGCCAATACCTAAAATAAGCAAATAAGATCTAGTATTTGCCCAGCGTTATCTCACAGTGATATCTAAGATGCCACAACCTGTTTCTGTATCCACCCCCTGAACAAGATAAAGCAAAAATACTCTACTACAGCATCTGTTACAAAATGTGTAGCTTTTTACCTTTTTTAAATGGCAACCACCTATTTTTTTTTAGTAGCTATTTATAGCCATTGCTAGAAAGGAGAGCTGGAAAGGAAAGCAAGCTGGCCTGAATATACTCGAAGTCTTTTGTTCTCCCTGTTCAAGTTCACAGAAAACCAACAGCCTGCAGACATGCACCCAAAATCTAACACAGGGTGAGGGGGAGCTTTTCTAGACCTGGCAGTCCAGCACTCAAGATCAGTTTGTGCTTGAATGTCATAACTGGGCAATTACATGCAATTCGTGCTATTTATCATAAAACATAATTTGTAAAGTGGTGCCACTGTATTTTAACAAGACTACAATTGAAAAACAAAAGCCAGGGATTTGTTATTTAAGATAGGCAGCAGAAAAGTTACTGAAATAAACTGGTGGATCAGTGCCTGCGAGTGAAGGGCAGGCAGATGAGGAAATACCCCAGAGCCAGAGGAGCTGCAGGTTCCCCTGTGTCAGAGCACCGAGGTGAGCTGTGACCACATACTCAGGACACAGCAGCCAAGTGTCGTGCGGAAACCCATCAGTCAGAACCAAGAGTGAGACACAGAGCAGGTGAGGAGGATTCCTTACTGCTAAATGTAGCCTTAATAAACGTCTAGCACTGTTTTATCTTTTCCTAACTTTGTTCAGTTATTATGAACTTAGTTATTATGAACTTAGGATTTTAGTCCAATATACTTGGCTATCTTCAACCTGCTAATAAAAGCAAACTGAACACCTGCCATAATTTTCCAATTTTTTGGGGTGAGCCTGAAGTATTTTGCAGCAGTTCCCTGGAGCATCCTCCCAAGGTGGCCAGCTTGAACAGAACGTTTTTCTCTTGACTGCATTAGCTAGTTTGCAATTACAGAATCATTTGAATTGGAATGGACCCTTAAAGGCCATCTAGTCCAAATCTCCTGCAATGAACAGGGACATCTACAGCTAGAGCAGGTTGCTCAGAGCCCTGGATAGCCTGATGTTGGGTGTCTCCATGGACAGGATGTCCATCACCTCTCTGGGCAACCCATTCCAGTGCTACATTACTCTTATCATAAAAAATGTGGGAGCAATGCAGGAGCACAGTGTTTGCAGGGGATGACTTCATTCAGGGCTCTGTGTTGGCTTTGCCTGCCAGCGGGGCACTGAGAAACACAACAGCACAGAGAGGGTCTTAGTTATGATTTGCCTTCTACAAAGCTTCAGCTCTGGTTCCCTTTGCTGCAGCTGCTACCACATGCTATCAGCTGATCTTTGCATCCCTGGTATTCAGCCCTCCACATCTGTTAAGGACTGGTGTTTCCTAACTTATGGTCAGCCCTGCATGCCTGTGTAGTACCATCACCTTCCGCATGATAACAGAAGACATCACCCTGGAAGCAAATGCAGTCTCTCACACCCAGTCTAAACAGAGCAGGCTGCCAGGCAAGCAGGCCCAGCTTTGCTCTGAATGCTTTGACATCAACGCTGCAACCATCATTCCCCACAGCCTGCACATTTCTCCTTCCTTCCTCCTTAGCAGAACTCGCCCCACTCTGCATTTCATGACAGGAGTTTGTCAAGCATTCAGGTAAGAGGGGAGATTTAGATCAGATGTTAGGAGGAAATTCTTTACTCAGAGGGAGGTGAGGCACTGGCACAGCTGCCCAAAGGGGCTTGGTTGTCCCATCCCTGGAAGTACTCAAGGCCAAGTTGGATGGGACCTTGGCAGCCTGAGCTGGTGGGGGCAACCAGCCCAGGGCAGAGGGTTGGGACTGTGTGGGCTTTGAGGTCCCTTCCAACCCAGCCCATTCTGTGATCCTATGATTTTATGAAATCTCGGTTAGTAAGGCTAAAGAATATGCCAGATTATCAGTAGGTGTGAGCTTCTGCAGGGGCTGGTTTCTGTAAATACCACACTGATTATTTTCCCGTGACTCACACTAACAAAGAATAGGAGCTTCAGAATTTCCTTAAATTCATGCATTTGCAAATTTTGACATCCTGCAGCTCCAATCTTTCCTGCTAGAAACATCTGGAAGCATGCATTTCAGTATGTTGTACTTTGCTTCAACTCAGGAACTTAGCACACAGCAGACCAGCACAGTGCCAGCCAATGAAACTAGAATGCAGCAGTGCAGCAAGATCTAGGGCAGGTGATTGATTACAAGGGATGACTGATTTTTTAAATCAATAATATTTAGATACCAAGCTTCACTCTACACGGAATGTCTCAAGTCTTCCAATTGTATGGGATAAATCACAGTGTGAGTTTACTTCTCTCTCTTACTGGCTTCGGAGGTGATTTAGAAGCCTCATAGTTAATGGCTGAGATTGGGTCAGCCAAGACCCATTTCTGGTAGGTGGGATATATGAACAACCGTCATGGATTCTGTCCTCTTGCTTCGAGCTGGTCCTGAACACTTCTTGTTTGGACTTTATTTGCAATGACTGTGAACTGTCTACCAGAGCAGGGTCCTGCCTTCAAGAGGTTATCACAGCACAAAGGAATTATTAAGGCATTTCCTTTTCATAAACCGCTAATATTTTTAATAATAAATATGTAAGACTGGGATTATGTAAGCCATACCTCAAACATGTCAATTGCAAATTAGGATAAGTCAGATAAAACACCCACAGATTAGTTGTTATTGCTTGGTGTTTGAGATTACAGAAGGAGAGAGGAAAATAACTTTTTCAGTTCCAGTAAAATCTGCAGAGATTACACAAAAAGAACGGACATACATACATCCCAACCAGATGGCAGGATGTTATCAACCACAGACCTATGCCCATAAACTCATTCTGGAAGATGTTTTTTCTGAAGGTCAAAGGGAATTTTACCAAATGAAATTACAAAAGTTTCAAAGTAGGGCTTCTCTATGGAAAGAAGAAATAGTAACAGAACACCAGGTCATACATATTTCAGCTAAGTCAGGTTATATTTTTCTAAAACCGGGTATTCCTTGCAAATTAACACCAGATGCAGAAAACACTAAGTTATTGTTCCTGAAATTCAAATGTTGCCTTAAGCAACAGAACTCCAATGGATCTGTTTTGATACTCTAACACATCGCATTTTAAGACTTAAGAGTTTCCAGTCTTCTTTTCCAGCCAATTGACATCTATTGCAAGTGTTAGTAACACGTTTTCTATCTGGCTATCTCAGCAATTATGTTTACTGCTAATTAGTGCCCACTGTTGTAACAAAACTGCATTCTCATGAAGACATCTATTTTTGGTAACACATCATAATGAATTTTGCAACTGCCAACTGTTTTTGACTTATTCCGTTTTAATTAAAAGCGGGTAGTACTTTATATCTCTATCACTTTCATCTCTTGATAAAAACGTGACTAATATGCCCTAGCTCACTTCTTACCGAGTCTGCTGAGAGACTGGGAATGTTTAAGACAACTTTTAAGAATGAGAAAGCTACAGGGCAGAGATCTTAGCTGCTGTACTGAGGGTTATATTTAGCATGGGGAGTATACATACTAAAACCAAAGAGAGGAAAACGTCTCTCTGCTGTCATTTCCACTTCTGTGACAGACACACCACTGCCTGCTCAGTGCTTCCCGGGCCAACAATGTCTTCTACCCAATTCCCGTTTCTCTAAGGCGAGGAAGATTGCCATAACCTGGACACGAGAAAGCACATGTTGCAATGTCATCTTAATTGACTTCTTTCCTTTCGTGCTGCAGTGTTCTGCCTTCTCACCTGCCATCAGTCAGACACCAATCCTGGGAATCAAAGAGCAATGTTAAGCATGCAGGACTGAGGCTTTGTGAGGCTGAGCCAGTAGCCAGACATGGTCCTGGCTCCCAAGAGGGTCTATTGTACTGCTGACTCTATAGAAATAACAGCAGCTCATCCAGGCTGGGAAAAGTCCTATCTCTGAGTGCTCCAAGAAAAACATGAATGTTGTGCGGGTAAATCAAGAGCCAAGTGTTCCTGCCAGCAGGACAAAGAAAATACTGAGAGGGAGAAAGGTGAAGGACGTCACACCCAAGGGTGAAAAGGGACAGTGATTGGACCTGGGCCACTGCTAGCACAATGTTAAAGGGGCCAGGGACAAGTCGAAAGGAGGGAAAAGAGCACACTGCTGAGATCACTCGGGGCCGTGCTGAAGAGTGGGACGGTGCCTGCCAGTGCTGAGAGCCTGAGCTGCCTTCAGAGCCAGAACCAGAGCAGCTGCCCAGTGTTCGAAGTCCCGGATAGATCCACAGTAAATGCTTCAGGAAGAATGAAAGAAGAGGGGAAACACAGAGTAATGCATTCCTGATAAAATTTCCCAGCCTCTAGCTATTTGTGCCCAAGGACTTCCTGAGTCAGAGGTAATAACTTTGCACTTAATAGCCCCTGGAGTTTTCCTCCAATGAATTTGTCTGAACTTGGAGCGGGGAATTTGGGACTGGACTTTTCAGCTTGATTAGAGACAGTTATCTTTGCTAGAAAGGTTAGCAACAATTTAATTTTCCTTGAAACTTACCACAGAGGCTGCAGGTTATAGTTTAATTTGATTTTTAAAAGGGAAAATAAGGTGTGCAAGCTACAGCTGCAGTCAAAAAGTTCAAAGGCTGCCTGCTTTAGCTAGAGGCGAGCGATAGTTTAATTTGCCAACCAAGGCAAACTAGGCTTTGCATTAAAGTACATTACAATTTGATTACTTGCTGGTGTTGCAATACATGTGTTGATCTAAGGAAGGTGGCCTCTAACATATTGCTCCAGCTTGCAACTGCAAATCTACTTGTTCCTGCCCAGGCCAAGCAATTTGCTGTAAATTTACTCACAGTTCCTTTATGTATATGCCCTGTTTTAACATCCTTGTGCAAGAATTATATAGACACAGACTCGGTAAATCCGATATAAAGTGACAATCCTGTGAATATAAGCCATTCCAATTTTCCTGGGGTGTGAGGAGCAAATTAGATGAATGAAGTAGCAAATTGTTAGTTCCTCTACATAATAAGAGTGGGGAAGGAAAGGACAATATCCTGTGCAAAGCACCTATCCTCCAAAACCTCCTTTTAAACACCATCAAATTCACAGCACATGCATATTTTACAATATTTTGTCCCCCTAAGCTACACTCCTTTTAAAATACACTATTCCTTATGGAAATACTGTTCCCATTTCATCCTTTCACTGCAGGGTAGAGCTGGTTGATGTCAGTTTTCCAGAACAGCCTTATAATGAGGACAGACTGATTTGATGGAAGTATTTTGGGACACTCGGTTACAGAAATTAAGTGAAGGAGATGTAACAACACTTCAAGTCAGATAAAAATTACTGTGTAACCCATTAATGAATAGAATGTGACTACAAAACCCACCTAGGAAAAATACAACAGCAACACCAGAGAGCTGTCTTGTGAAACCTTCAACTCATATATTACTCAGGGTGAGAAGTAAGACATCAAGTTTGCCTTCATATTTTGGGAAATTCAGACTGCACACAGCGGGAGCTGCATACCTAGAAATGTGAACAGAAAGTGCATCTTTGTAAATTGTGCAACTGGAACAGTTTGGTAGGCAAACAGAGAGAGGAAGCTTTCTTGCTTACTTTGTTATTGCATACTAACATGAGAAATCCACACTTCAAAGTCCGTGGCTGACATTTCAAACAGCAGTTTCCTCATCCCTATAGTCTGGACCAGATCTGAAGGAGCTCCTGGGAGAGATGAAGCTTACCTAAAAGATGTCATGAGGGCTCATCAGTAAGCTCAGAGGAGCCACTATTTCTGGAAAATCTAAGAAGGCCATATTCTTCCATCTTAACTATCATCACCCACAATGACGTGCAAACTTAATAAGCAAGTTAAACACCAAAGGCTTGCTGGAAATAAACCCAACCGATAAACAAATTCCTCAAATGACCAGGAAACTCTAAGTCTGAATGAAATTATGCCAGGCATATGACTACAGAGCACAAGTTTAGAGATGCCATAGTAAGAGCATAGCAAGAGAAACACTGGGATATCTTATAGGAGAAAATAAACAGACACAAACTACTAAATTACAAATAAATGAAATGGACATATTTATTATTTTGGGTTTTCACCTACTCTTTGGAATATAAAAGGCTTAACAATCACTGCTTCATCCAGAATCTGTAAAAAGGTAATTTCTATGCTTAGAGAGCATCATTTGGCATATCAGAGATTAGAAGGAGAATATCATGCTCATTTTAAAAATGAAGAAATTCACCCCAGACACATGAAAGAAAAAGTTGCAAAAGCTGCAACCAGAAAAAAAAAAAAAAAGACCATTTCATTAGGAGATGAACCACTTTCCATTACTAACATTGTGGTCAGAATCTGGAATGTCACTGATGCAATGCTAACCATCAAATGAAATGAACATGTAGGGCTTGCCTACACAGGGAAGCTGTTGCAAAATAAGCTAGGGTGTGAATTTAGAATGCATTAGCTACTTGGCAGTAATTCCCTGCTCCTATCCTGCACAAGGAGTGCCTTTTGGCTGTTTACCCTAATCCACTTCCACAGTGGACTCAAGAAAGGCACTGTTAAGGCTGGACAAGAGAGCTGAGAGGATACTATCAGCTATTAACAGCAGCTTAGAGCTACATCTATTTACATACAAGTCCTTAGACAATCTGTTCTATCAATTTAATTCAGTTGAATTCAAATTCTCTCAAAAAACTCCATGACAAATATACCCCATGTATAAGCTCACAAGCAGAAACTGATCTTTGAGGCGCTCCTGCACCTGTCCATTGCACCTTCATCCATCACTATTCTTAGGATCACAGAATGGCTTGGGTTGGAAGGGACCTCAAAGCCCACCCAGTCCCCCACCCAGTGCCCCCTGCCATGGACTGGCTGCCCCTAGCCAGATCAGGATGCTCAGGAGCCCATCCACACTGGCCTTGAGTACCTCTAGGGATGGGGCATCCACAACAGCTGTGCCAGTGCTCCACCTCCCCCTGAGTGAAAAATTCCCTCCTAATACTGAACTTCAATCTCCTAATTTTTAGTTTACGACTGTTTCCCCTTATCCCATCACTATCTGCCCATGTAAGTTGATCCTCCTCCTACTTACAAGCTTCCTTCCTCCAACGAGGTCTCCCTGGAGCTTTCTCTTCTCCAGGCTGAAGTAGCCCAGCCTTCCCCTTCATAGGAGAGGTGCTCCAGCCCTCTTATCATCTCCACGGCCTCCTCTGGACCCGCTCCAACAGCTCCATGTCTTTCCCTCACAAGGGCACATAGCAGAGGGGGACAATCTTGCAACCTATATGATTGGAGATCACTTTGCTCCTGCTATTGCATCATTTGTGCATTCTTGCAGTCATTCACATCTGAAAAGCTGCACTGGTGAGAGCTTTCCTGACAGAACATGCTACTGCTAGAAAATGTTCCTGTGAACAGAAACATTGGATCATACCAGAGGGGCTGAAACAAAGTGAGGAGCCACTGGGCAGAGAAACCCAAACGATGAGCAGAAATTCCCCTATAAAATTATCTTTCTGATTATCAGTCTGTCTCTTCAAGTCCTCCTCCTGATGATTTTGGGGTGGGTTACAATGGCACCGACCCTAGAGCTGCCTGAGACTGCAGGGAGGGCAGGGGGAGGAGCAGCCCCTCACTGACAGGCAATGGGGAGGCTGCAGGTCAGGCAACCCACTCTGTGGCCCCTTTCACCCTATGGAAGCTGGAGAGCCAGAGCTGCCTCTTTCAAGGACAGACAGTTGGCTCATGAAGAAAGATGTGAGTGCACAAGGAAGAAAAAGTGAATATTCGTTTTCCTATCCCCTAAAGCCCGATGTCAAGATATTCAAAAGAAACTGTTAGGCAAGATATGTTATTTCAGAATGAGTATTAATGAATGCTTAGAGCAACATTTGCAATTCTGTTATTAGTGATGCATCTCAGTCCTTTAGAGTGTTTTCTAAAACTCTTAGCCACTTCAAAATGTATTTAATTCATTTGCAAATATATAACTTCAAGAGATTACAATTCAATGTGCAGTGAAGCACTGTATATATCTCACATAACTTACTGGAGTTACATTATGAAGAAATGAATTTCTTCTCTATTTTATGTATCACCATGAGCAAGCACTAGTTATTCTGCAGCCTTGTGCTGCCTGGAATGCCCCTGCTGAAATGACCTCTGGGATGGGCAAGAAGGTGCAGTTGCCTGCTCAATTTCTGTTTTTTTTTTTGTTTGTTTGTTTGTTTTTTGTATTTTATTTCTTTCTTTCTTTTTTTTTTTTAATATGACGCAACTGAGATACATGAGAAAAGGGGAAAAAAGTCATCAATTAACATCATATTGAAACAAGTGAAGAAATAAAGTCCACTTCTTAAGAGGAACTTAAAGATCTGCCATTGCTCAACCATAATATGGTGAGGTTTTCATTGAGGTTAAGGCAAAGACATTGCATGTGTTGTACTAAGACATCCTGCATAAACCATGCTGTGCACACTGAGCAGGTCTTTACAACAATACTCAGTAAGCTGTTTCCTAGAAGAAAATAAAAAATGTTGCTAATCCCAATTTATACAGAATCTTTCAAAACAATGTCAGAGGGGCTAAACATAACACTATCATCAGTTAGGAACAGCTGATCAGCTACTTTTCACAACCTGTCCTGTGATGTAAGATTAGGCTTCTTTGAATGGCAGTCAGTAGAAGAAATCCAATGCGAAAGTGCAGAGCTATAAATATTTATGGATTATAACTGCGGCAGCCTCGTGCTTTCTGATGGCAATTAGTAGTTAACTTTAAATCTGATCAATAGTTATTTCAAATTTCTTTCTGCAGATTCTTATTTGCCAGGAGAGTAGCTGGAAGAGTGCACCTTCATTAATGCTACATGATCAGAAAAGCATTACCATGCTATAGGAGTCATTTATATAGCAACACACACATTTCAGACTTCACCTCAACATTTTTGCATGGTGCAGAAAATAAAGAATCTGGAAATAGCTGTGCTTTATGGCAGGTGTGCTGGGAACACTGTGATGGGCTCAGCTAAGAACAAGCAAGAGGCCAAGTCTCTTAAGGCTTCAAGGTCTCTTCATGTCAACACTTCCCATTCAGATCAGGTTTAATAGGGTCATGAAATGGAAGAGAGAAAGGACTTGAGCACAGATGTACAGCAGCAGCAGCAAGAACAGCTAAGCAGGGCAGATGGAGTAGGGGAAGCAGGTGTTGAGCTGATAGGACAGCAGCTATGGGTGTCACTTGCACTCCATAGCAACAATGAAAAGATGAGCACATAACTATATCACATGGTACTCTGTGCAGTTCTCATCTTTCTAGCAAAGCAGTTTACATTACGCTCACCTTTTCAATCTTATATTTATTACCAGGATGGAGTGACATCGTAGTTGCTCTTCTAATGAACTAATAACTTCCCTTGCTACTCTTTGGTTGGCACATCAGTGCTGGCAGGAGCACGCACAGCCTCTGCACGTATGCCGAGAAAGATCAAGATTTTGTATCTCAAAATGCTAAGGAACGAAAATGAAAAGGAATGAAAGAGTCACTTTAAGGGGTCACCATTTCAAAGCTGTGAAGATAAGGCGTGGTCTGTTTTTTTCAATGCTTCTTTTACATCAGAAATTAAGCACAGCCCTGCAACCCAGGATTTAGGTTAGATCAGTGTTAGAGACTCTTGTTTGTATAAGTAATTCAAATTCCTCTTTTCCTACAAGCTTGGCTACAGCTAGTGAAAATGTGTGGAAATAGGGCAGGAAGGAGCGGAAAGCCAGTAAGGACAGAAGCACTGTTTCCCCAGTTCTGAACTCTGCTCTGCTGGCTGCTCTTCAGGATTGAGTACTGCCTTGATATGCCTTGCATGCCAACAGTATAACACGTAACACGATTTAGGAAACCCTTCATTAGATTAAGAAGATGAAAAGGATTTTTAGTACAGACCATAATAGAACAACATACTTCAAAAAAATGCAACGGAAGATACTAGTCAGAGATGAAAAACACAAGGAAGCTCTCCCATGACCAAACACAACCTTAAACTGAAGAACTGCCACAACCATCGATTTTCTAGGGGTGTCCTGCCAGGTTTCTCACTGCAAGGCTGATGATGCTCCAACATCCTGTTTCATGTAAAGGAAAACATACAAGTGCCAGAAGGGCACTCTAGAAGGTACAGAGTTGGATCAACAAGTAACTAACAAGAGGGTACAGGGCAGTCTGGAAAACAGCAGTGAGTCGCATGCCCATTTTGTCAGCACAGGAAATGATCGCTTCAAAACTTTCAGCTGCTTGAGGTGCTGTCCTCCCTTATATGACAAACACAGCAGGAAAGAGTCACTGTGTTAGTGACACCCACAGGCATGCGGACAGGGCAGTCATTCAGCAGCAAGCAGAGTTCCTTGGGAAGTGACAGTCTTTGCAATCATGCATTCCTGGGTTACTACATTCGGCCTCTGGCTTGCACAGCACACGGCTTGCAACCAGGAGCTCGATTATCACTGACAATGCTGATCTGGAATTTCAGGAATGGGTTGTAGTGGGTCCCGGGAAGCAAACAGTATTTATGAAGTGAAGAAGCACTCTATACCTTTGCCAACAGAGAATGTTATATTGCTCAGAGATGTTGCAAGAGCACGCATGCGGTGTGGGAAATGTGCAGAGTTGGTGCAGCAGTAACAACGAGGGGGGTGACGGTGTTTGGCCTGGGGGTAGGAAGGCACAAGGAATTCCACCTGAAAATATTCTTCAGTGAATTATGAAACGATTCAATTGTAAGCAACAAAAGAATAACAAGGTAGCCGTCAATACGTTTCTTTGCAGATCAAATCATGCCAAACTAATCTAACCTGCCTCTCTGATAAGTTGTCTGTCCTTCATGGACAAGAGAAATCAGCTAACATATACATGCTAATGTTAAATACAGCTCTCCAGACAATGTTCTGCCAAGCAAACTAAATAAATTAGTACATCTTTTCACTGAGAAACAAGAAAATAATTATGCTTTTTTCTGATTGCAATTTCTTCTTTTCTGAAGCAGAGCACAGGTGTAACAATCATTACAGTAATGCCTAAAAACCATAACAGAGATCAAACAAGATTGTACAACACACCATACACATTCATGAAAAGACAATTTCTTGAATTGAGGAGCTACAGCCCAAACAATCAGGACAGACAAGGAAAATATTTTGCCAGCACTGTCAGAGATGGGAAACTAAGGCAGAAAAAGATTAAGGGCTCAATTTACAAATGAGCTCAGCATATTTGTTGCTGAGCTCGCTCGAAATTCTGGCCGTAATCAACATCATGGAAATCACTAGATATTGAGCTTCTTTGAAAATCAAACTTCAATATGAAAATTTGGCCCAGAGGTCTTTTGAAAATCTACATCAAGAGGCTTACCCAAGGTCACCCAGGAAGTCGGTAGCAGGGCTGGGAACTGAGCTTACATCTTCTGACTCCCACTCTAGTGCATAACTAATGCCGCTTTGCTTTCTGTTTTAATTAGCTACAGGCAGATCTCGAGCCAGAGTGCTTTAAACTGAAATAAATGAAAGCCCTCACGAGTGCATGCAGCTTCCTCTCAGAAGTAGCAGTGCGATAGACCTCCAGTACCTCACAAGCGTCAGGGCTTTCAAACTTCTTTTTACAAGCTTCTGTTTCCCTTCAAGAAGATAAACTGCTTGTTGTTTACTTCTTGTAAAGGGATTCATTGGAGCACTGTTCATTTTTTCTTTAATAATGTTTTCCGTCTACATGCACTATGCCTCTGACCCATACAAATTCTTTTCCAGTGACAAACGAGGGTAGAAAAAGGAAGCCTGCAGTGTGCAAAGGCTCCTAAGGATTAGTAGACACCCTCTGGGGCAAGGAGTGGAGACTTACACTATTGCTTATTATTACTACATTTTCCCTAGGTAGAGAGAGTTGTTTGAAGTGGTTTACTTGCTAATGCAGTGGCAGAGCAAACTATTTACTTTGCATGTATATGTGGTTGCTTCAGTACCTCTCTTGCTGGTCCTGTGGAACACCTAAGATGCACTGTTTTCAGCAGTCCACAAGTTCCTTCTGGAACATCCAATTCTCCACATTTTCCTTGGATTCAGCAGCATCCATAGGTTTGCAGAGTCTCTAACCATCTTCCCTGACACATCTTCCTGACACATCTACCTGATCCAGGTCTATAAAGGTCTATAAATATCTAAGGTGTGGGGGGCAGAATGGCGAGGCCGGACTCTTTTCAGTGGTGAGTGGAGACAGGACAAGGGGAAATGGCCGGAAACTGGAGCATAGGAAGTTCCGCACAAACATGCGCAAGAACTTCTTTACAGTGAGGGTGACGGAGCACTGGAACAGGCTGCCCAGGGAGGTGGTGGAGTCTCCTTCTCTGGAGATGTTCAAGACCTGCCTGGATGCCTACCTGTGCTACCTGGTGTAGGGAACCTGCTTTGGCAGGGGGGTTGGACTCGATGATCTCAGGAGGTCCCTTCCAACCCCTACAGTTCTGTGATTCTGTGATCTTTCCTCAAAGAACCACTCAGACATCTCAAGAACGTTAGAATATAGGAAATTAGAAGAACCATGGAAAACAAATCATTCAGTCATAGAATGGCTTGGGTTGGAAGGAATCTTAAAGACCATCCAGTTCCAACCTCCTACCATGGGCAGGGCTGCCACCCACCAGCTCACGCTGCCCCGGGCCCATCCATCCTGGCTGTGAGTGCCTCCCGGGATGGGCCTCCCACAGCTCTTTGGGCAGCCTGGGCCAGTGACTCACCAACCTCTGGGTCAAGAAAAGCTAAAGCAGGTGTCTGCAGCAGCTTCTGTCAGAGTAACACACTTTGCTAAAACCTGGCATTATTTTTTTCAAAGGCAGAATAGTAGGTTGGTATTCCTATTCGTATTTTTTGCCATCAAAGACCATAGCCTACTTTCCTGTAATAGACTGCACAAGGTTGATGTTGGAAGAGCTCTTCAAAAGGAGGAGAGGGTCATTTCCTCAGCTCTCTCTGACTCCGCGATGCTGTCTGCAATCACAGAAGACTTCTAAATTCCCTTTGTTGTACACTGGGAATCTTACTGATAAGACACAGGAAAATTCTGCCCAGTGCTCCTCAGACTGAAAGCAAATAGAAATGGAAACTCTGGCTAGTGCTGATGGCTGGAGCTTCATAAAAGAGGAGCTGCTGGGTTCATTATTCCTCAGATTTCGGTCGGAAGTAGAAAAGTAGCTTGCTTTTTTCCTTCCAACTTTCAGTTTTCCCGTACCTCTTTAGTGTTATTTTCAATTCTGTGACCAGTTTGGGGTACGCTTCTTTTGGGCTGAGAACACATCTCACTTCTCTGTCAAATGCACCATCCACTCTTCTTCTTCACAGGTTTTATTGCCACAACGTTACGTGCCCAGCTGCCAAGCTGCTTAAGTTTAAAAACAGCTTTGTCTAGAAAAGCCAAGAAACACTTCACTAAAGACAAAACATAATGGATGTGTGAAGCTAACAGATGGCGGAGCGATAGAGATGGGGTACATGCAGCATGTTTGTTTCTAAAGATTAGCTGTGCACACAGCTTGTACTTACAGAGCATTTCAGTAGTTTCTTTTAATCAGTAAAAGTACATTATTAGCTTTAGTTTAGCACTGGGTCAGGGATTACTGGTGTTTCCACAACAGAAGTCGTTACAGGGGGTGCCGAGGGAAAGCCAGTTTGTTTTACAGGGCTCCCTTCCCTTTAAGGGATGGCACATACAGACACACAGAGCAAAGGGACACTTTGTGGGAAGTGAGGATGCCCAGTGAGTTAGCCAGCACTGCCCAAGCAGAAGGGAAGTGGGTGATTTTTATCCATAAAATCACACAATGTATCAGCGGGTGTGGCAGCTCTCTGAAGGTCCCCAAGGGTAAAGCACACTCACAACCTCCTGCTGCAGGAGTCTATCTGTCAGGTTCTTTTTTTGTATCTTATCTGCTTCATGTTTCACACCACACCCTCCTTTTCCTTTATGGCTTTCTCACTGTTTGCCTCACTTCTCTTCGACTGCAAGCATTCTGGGGCAGAGAACACGTCTTCATAGAGCGAAGAGGTAGTGATTTTATGGCACTACACACACAGTTAATAATAATCTGTTCAGTATAAAAAGTGAAGCTTCTCAGAGCAGCACTAGCAATAAGCTGTCTGGAGAAGGGGATCTCTGCACTAAATGGAAAGCACTACTGAAAATCTCAGCATTAACCTTCAAGTGTATGCCTACAGCAAACCACGACCACTATTAAACACCCAGGTTGCACATGTTCTGGAATGCTGATCGAGCATGACTTATGTGGCATCATCCAACACCTTTGCATGCTGATGAATCTGAATAATTAAGTTTTCCCTCATTACAGCTCTCCAGCACACGCCAATCAGGTCTCCACAAGAGCTGAGTTCATTCTGGAGACAAGAAAATACCTTTGACTAATTGCAGATTTCTATCACCTGGAATTGGTAAACTCAGGCTGCATTTGGGAATCTGTACAGACCATATACAACAAATCATGCTGCCACATAATTCTGCACTCTGTTGTCTGCATAATGACAGCAACTGACCCTACAATATCTATCTCTCTTTTCAATTTTGTAAGTCTGAATTTCTAAGCACAACTTTTTTTCTCCTCTTGTTTTTATTAAATAGGGAATCTTACTGCACATTATGATCCTGATGATGAAATAAGGTCCACGAGGGCTATCTTGTAGACTGTGCTCAAAAGACATCTTGTTATCCCAAAGCTGCTGCTGCCATGGCTCATGTCCTGAGAAGACTTTTGTCTAGTCTGTTGGGCACATGAAGTTTAGAATTTAAGTAACCCTTAGACAAAGCACATCCAAGCATGAAAAATCAAATAAGGCAATTACAAATATAAAATAACACCAAAAATGCTGATGAAGATGCAAGGGAACTTTATTTGGAGGATACGATTTGAATCCTGCAGGTAAGCGTGTCCACACTGACCTAAAACCTTGAAAAAGGTACAGAAATTGAGCAGCTGACACACTGAAACTGGTATAAACCAGCAGCACAAGCACCACCCCACTGCACTTCTGCTTTCATCCTGCAAACCTGTCTGGCACAGGCAGCCACAGGCATCTTTTCTAACGTGCAGCATCACAGAGATTTAGTTACTGGATACTTGAACATTCAGAGTGGGTTGAGCGTTATAATGTAAAAATGAGTCTCTAACTGCAATCTTAGGAAGCAGTACAACATCACACATTTCTTTCCAAAAGAAAATGAACTGTCTGGAGACAGTGCACAGGTCTAATGTCATCTGTCAAATTGTTTGAGATAGAGCACTTAAAAATATTAGCAATTTATGCTCAAATATGACTCAAAATGATGAAAACTTCCTTATCAGGGGCCAACATCAGATTTAATACCTTGAGCAATACTTGTGATTATTACACAAATAGATGGGTGGAAAGGCAGAAAGTTATTAACATTTCAGAAATTAGGAAACCTTATAATCAAAATATTATTTTACAAATTGAATTAAATACCGAAGAGGAATATGTTCAGGCAGGTCTTGCATTTCAGACATCTTATTTCCCTTTGAAACTTTAAAAAAAGAAGAAGTAAAAGAAGAAAACAGACATGTCAATGGCTAAATGGGTGGGTGGGTCTTCTGTGAGATGAATCATACTTTTCATTCAGTTTTATGAAAGTCTTGCTTCAAGCATGCCTATAATTACTATTTGTTGCAATCAGATGTGCGGCACACCGGTTTGCCATGCAGTACCATTTATAAGGCTTTGCTAAATTACTGAGTGAGAGTCACTTCTGGGGGCACAAATTGCAGCGTGGGTCTCTACCTCACCATGTACACATGGACTGGGAGAGGGAATGCCACTGAAGGATTCTGGTGCCGGAGCTTCCTAGCAAAGCAGCTCCTACCAACCTTGACTTGCTGAGGTTATCACACAGCATGTGCTATTGACAGCATTTCAAATCCCTCATATTTGGGATCTTGGAGCCTTATTCGGGAAAAGTTTCCTGTCACCAAAGACCAGGACTTCGGAGGCTCCTCTGGAGTTCAAAGCTCCTTCCTTCAAAACGACAGCAGAAAATATTCTTTCAAAATGTGGCAGGAAGAGAAGAAAGCAATAGTGCTGCTATTTCTTTCAATAACAAAGACAAATAAATTAATCTTGGGTAGCTTGCAGCCCTAGTAATGGAAATAAAAGGGGACACTGATGTCTTTGACTGACACTGCACCACAGTGCAGCTGGAGTTGCAAATGACAGCCAAAAGTCCAGAGCACAATCTTCAGCTCCAAGAGCGGGGCATTTAACTGGGAAATGGGTCATTCCTAGTGTACATGCACACTGTCTCATGTAAAAAGCTGTCCTCGATATCCTGAGAGCAGTATCAGTGGCAACACTCAGCTTGCACGCCTTTTGCTTGGTCTCCTCCTGTCACCCCTGTTCTTTTGAAGAGGAAGGCAGGGACCCACACCCAAACTAACAGATGAAGGTCTCCAGGAACAACACTCCCACTGCACCCCAAACAAGGTACCCCCATCTGAGGCAGTTAAACCTCCATTTAGTGCTCCAGGTGACAGAGGTGTTTCAATAATCCCACTTCTTGAGCTTGCTATGTGCTGTAAATCCTGTCCTTAAAGGTGCTTTCATTTGTTGCACAAAATGGGTAAGTGCCTTACTCAGCATAAGGCATTCTACAACATGATGCAGTCTTCTGATGTTTCTAAGGAACGTATTTCAAAATCTACAAATGTCTCCCAAAACTCTGCTTTCAGTCTGACCCACTCAAGCCCTAAATCCTGAATGGACTTCACAGAGTCCATGGAACAGCTCTCTTTATCTTAAATCTCAAATAAAGTGCAGATTTTGTGTTCTCATTGCAATGAAGAAAAGAATGAAGAAGAACAAAAAAAAGCTCACTGTCTTAAACTATACTTGCTTAGAACCTGACTGTGGAAAACACTCAGCAGCCGAGCTTTTCAACATTTTTACCATGTTGATAAATTTATTCAGTTATTTCCTTTCTGTAACTCCCTTTTCTGCATTCCACATATTCAATATGTATTAGCTATTTAAGCTATTTATTCCAAAGCTTAAATCATTTTTTCCTTTTAGGCTGCTTCATTTGATAGACCTTTTAGACCTGTTTTCTTTTAAAACCACAGATTATATTTACAAAACACTGCTAGTACAATATTTCTGTGTCAGAGACAATTCATGTCTTTGTCACTACACCTTTTTCAGTGAGTGATCTCAACTATTCACATGACTTCAACTGCTATTTGCAGTTCCCACATCTCCCATTTCTAGCTTCCCTCTTTTCATTTGCTTCTGCACCTCAACCCGTCTCTGCCACCTCATTTCACATACCACAATGCTAAGATAAGCACAAGAAGGGCTCAGCCCCGAATCTACCGTTCTGATTTGGACAACTACCTACAGAACGAGAAATAACAAAGGAAAAACATAAAGAAAAGTGTATAAATAGGGAGCCTATAAAGAAATGAAAAGCATATGTATAAATAGGAAACCTATAGAAGAAAGACATCTCAAAATCAGCTTAGCATTTAATTGGCAAACAGAAATACCCTAATTCTCAAGGTGGTCATTACAAATAATTCCTTTGGTTTGGGCCTCATTGTTTCTAGGAAATCAGGACACCTCCTCACACATCTAACCACTGGCTGAGTTTGTGCCAGTGCTAAGTTCTTAGACGTCTAAGAAGCAGCATTGCCTGTTACCTCATGCAGTAAATGAAACTGAATGTTAAACTGGCCATCAGACGAGGACATCAGTAATCTATATGCTCTGAGGTAACCCTCTGTTATTTTTCCTGTCTTCAAACAAACCCTTCTAACAAAACTCTTTATCCACATACAAATACAATTATTTACACAGAAGGAACACAGTGTCTGCTACCAAAATGCCTTCTTTACTTTTCAGAAGTCCACATTTTCTAATGTACAAAACAAATCCTTTGTGCTTATTTTTAGGCAAGAAATAAACAAAAAGGATATAAAATTGTTGGAGAGGTTGGAGTGGATGATTCTGTGGGTCTTTTCCAACCTTGGTGATCCTATGATTCTATAAAAATAACAGTATTCTTTGAGGATGTAATGAAGTCTTACACGCCATTTAAGTTTAGTCAATCTGTTCAAAATCCTCTAAGGCAAATGCATTCAAGGTTTACACAGTCAGCTTTGCTCTTCTACTGATTAGATCTTGATTTCTTCTGAGAAACATAGACTTGACCTTCACATTCTGCATGTAACTACAAATTTCAAATGAAGCATACGTAAGTAGCTTTTGACATCAAGAAATCTTTTCAGTAAAGCAGTTGGATAGAATGAAATAGACTTGCTTTTGTGTTTTTCCAATAACAATTTTAAGCACCTTTTAAAGCACCTTTCCTCAGTACATCTACCTTTCTCCCAGAAGACAGAAGCTGCTGACCTAATAAATCTGGCTTCTTAGTATTTTGGGGCTAGAAATATACTAAACTATATTGTACACTTCACTCCTCACACTCACCCAAATTTGTCTAGACTTTAAGGAGCAGACTGCAGCAGCAGGCAAGTAAAAAATCAGATTGATTTCCATAGTTCAATTTTCAAAATAAGCGGAGAAAAAAAAAAGGCTAGATATGACAGCTCTAAACCTAGTGGAGATGTCCAAAAACACATTCACATAACATACACAGTTTTGATTTCACCCAATCACTGAAGCCACATTTCATGCTTCCAAAAGGAGCTTTTGGTTGAATAGTGGACTCTGTGATTCAGGCTACTATGGCTTCCATTCCTAACCATACTGCAGAATGTTTTTGTCTTATTCAATAATCAGTCTCTCTGAGACATTATTTCCCCAAAGTAAAACAGGAATCATAAAAAGTTCCAATCTTGTGATAGTGCTGAAAAAAGGTTTGGGGCATTAATACAGAGTTTGGCTCAAAAGCAGAAAGGTAGGCTGTTCTCAATTACAAAGAGAAGTAAAGAGTAAGGCTTAACAGCTAGATCTTCTGGAATAGGTTACAAATTCTAGTGTTACTGACAATGAAACAGAATTTTGAAAGGAAACAGTTACAGTTAACAAAGTATTTTTGCAATGCAAGAGAAGATTAAAAGAAACTACTGATCTCAGAGGGCTTAAGATCATTCCTAAAGTTCAAGGGAAAACTGCAAAGAAGTAAAGTATTCTTGCCATATTTCTAAAAGCACGGTTCAAAATGTTTGAAGCACTTCCTAGCTTTCAAATATTTTGGTTCCCAACACGTCTTAGCATTGTTTGCTCTTAATGGTTTTCTCTCCAAGGATCTGCTCTCTGCATCCTGCCAGTTGTTTCTGGCGAAGCTCAGCAAGGCCACGGAGTGATCTCGCTTTGCCGTTCATGGAGAGCTGCCAGCAGAGGCCAAACAGGAGTTAAGACTTGATTTAAACAAGGCTCAGTCTCCGTGCAGCTCCCCAGTGAGCTCTCTTGGCTGCATACCGTCATAAATCACCTTGGAGAATGACGTGCTGGGGTGGGCGAAGCGGTGGAGAGGGAGAGGGAAGCTTGGCTGTGCATTTTACCTTGTAGGTACATGAGGAGGGGGTTTAAATGCAGTATTAGAAGTGTATTCTATTTGTATTGACAGAACCGTGGAAGGCCACTTTTCTGAAATTCAAACACAAAGGTCTGCCATTCTAAAACTCTGAATTCAAGCAATAGATGGCTTTGCAGGTATTTCTGGGCCTCCCTTAGACCAGCACCATTTTTGAGAATGATGCCTTATCTAAATTAACCAAACCTCACTCTATCTCTGTAACTTGATTCACAAATTACGTTCTCAAAACTGTGTACCTTTCCTCCTTTGTATCACTTCCCTGCAGAAGGCAGCCTCTCCCGCAGAACAAACTTAAACAGAAATTGTGGGCAGAATGACTGCAAATTTCAGATGCTGTAATGCTGTTAAATTTTAGGGGTTCAAACAGAAATTGCCTGAACCAGATGCCTGACTTTGGCTTTGTTTGTGTTGATAACAAATCCAGCAAATGTGGTACAACTGTGTTCTGAGATGAAATTAGGCCAAGCCACACAGTGAGAATTTTGAAGATTAGCAGAACTGTGTTGCAACTGATGAATTCAAGAATCCCCAGTATCAGATACTTGGCAATGCAAGGGACACATTAACATCATGGATTTGACACCTGACATCCCTACACAAAACGAAGCACATTAAAAGCTTTGGAAAAAAATAATTTTGCTCATATTTTAATGAAGTGAGGCATCCACAACTTCTCTGGGCAGCCTGTGCCAGCACCTCACCACCCTCTGCATAAAGAATGTCTTCCTTACAACTGCTCTAAATCTACTCTCTTCTAGTTTAAAATCATCCACCCTTGTCATTAGATCACTATCAGACCATGTGAATAGTTGTTTCCCATGCTCTCTTTAACTTCTGGAAGGCCACCATGAGGTCTCTCTGATGCCTTTTCTTCTGCAGGCTGAATCAGCCCAGCTCCCTCAGCTTCCGAATGGCCAAGTGCTGCCTTGGTGATGAGGAACTCTATCACAACTTCAGAGAAGTGGTCAAAGAGGGAACAGGAAAGCTTAAGTGCAGGTAAGTGTAATATGATTAATCCAGGCAAAAATAGAATCAACCGCAACCGCATGGTACTGACCTCAGAACTCACAGCTCCAAACCAGAAGAGAGACCTTGGACTTGCCACTAGCAATCATGAAACAGCATCAGTGAAACAGGCAACAAGCTGCTGGTCACAAAAGGAATGGTGCCTTTCTGCCTCTGTGTAAAACACAGTGCACCCACACAGAGTACTGCGAGCAGTTCTGGTTTTTGCACCTTGACAACAAAGTCAAGTTAGAAAAGGGCAACTCAAATGAAGAAGAGGTACTAAACTTTACATGAGGCACTAAAAGGGGTACTTTATATGAGGTACTAAAAGTCTGAAAGTTCTCCTGTGAAGGAGAAGGGAGGAAGCTTTGGGTAACAGATCGGATAAGTGGTAGGAATGCACAAGGAGGATGAGTTGGGCAAGAATTAGGATGGGAAGATAAAAAAAATATGGCAACAGTCAGGTTGAAGGAGAAGGGGTGGGAGTGACAGGCAGAGAGGCAGGGATGAAGAATGACAGGAAAGTCTGGAAAGAGAAGCAAAGAAAAATATCTGAGGCTGCAAAAGGAGAGTTTCTACAAATTCCTTTCTTCCTTCTGTCTGAGATTAAACTTGAAATTCCAGAACCTCAGCACTGGGAAAGCCTCTCAGTAGTGGCTAGCCAAAAGAGAGAACAATAAACTGCTGCTTTTACTGATATTTCTCCCCCTTTGTTGTAGGGACACCATATACTTACACGTTCCAAAGCAGCTAATAACCATATGGGCTAAGTACAATTTTAGCTTTTCAATCCTTTTGTTTCGTTCTACTTGAATTCAATGGCCAGTAGTAACACACTGAAAGGAAATCCTTTTCTTCTATTCCTCACAGCAGGTCTGGGGGTGTCTTCTCAAGAGGTGTGGACAAACTAGCTGCTTCACTGTGCTTTACTGCTTACAGTGGAACAAAATTGTTCAAATCTATATCTGATTTGAGATCAAAAACAATACATAAAAGAAAGATCCCAAAAATGACAAAACCAGTGACAGCTCTAGCACTGCCCAACAATAAGTGCTAGAATTTTCATCTTGCAAGTCTGGTGAGGCTTTTGGTGCTTTCTGATATGACAATATCTACGAAGTGAGGTAGTGGGCTGGCAGAAGGTTGGTAGGTGGACAAGAAGGGAGGAGTAAGGCATAGCAATGAGACATATTTCTGCAGTTTTATAAGGCTATTTCTGTGACATTTCAATGAATCATTTTCCAACATCAATAAAACTTACAAAATACTTACAGCCTGTTTATAAACTGTTGCAATAGTGGATAATAAACTAACAAGGGATCCCTCACATCCCTAGGAGGGAGTTGTCTAAATCCACATATGCTACTCAGCTTACTGCCTTCATGGAAATTCAATGGCTTTTGTCCCGTTAAAAAAATAATAATAATAATTAAAAAAATTAAGACATAAAAAACCAAAACCTCTTTTTCAAAGTATCTCCTTTTTCCAGTTAAAATACCAGCGTGGTAAATACTTCTTAACACCTATAGAGAACTGGGAACCTCTGAATAATTCTGATAAGATCAGTTTTACAAAAGAGTATGTCTACACAGTGCTTACATGAAAGATTTCAGTTTACAGGAAAGAAAGGGAAATCCCCTCCGAAAGGATTGCACAAGATCCACCAATTACAAGGTATAACGTTATGACATAAGGATGTGTTTTTATTTTTGTTTCTGATGACCATATAACCACAACGACAAGACTTCAACCAGTTGCACGCTGCTCGTGTATCTGATGGCAGGAGGCAGTAAACGCACTACAGCCACCTTGAATAGACAGATGCTTTTAGCATGGTAGGAAAAGAAAACGGTATTGTAAAAGAGAAGCATTGCAAACATGAAACTCAAAGCACCAGGCACAACGTTACAGAGCCCAACACTTTCTTTCTCATCAGAAGAACAGAAAACAAACTCTGAAGAAAACTGTGACAAATCTAATTCTATTTGCTGTTTACTCTTTAATAGAGAATATTCTTAAATAATAACATTTTTAATGTAACCTTAAAATTTTACTGAAGGTGAAATCAAAAAGCTGGGAAATTTTAAAATGTTGAGCTTTATAAATGTATCTGTGGTTTCTGCAGGCATTTAGAATTTACTCTTTTGACCTCACGGATTAAGCAAATAAGCATCTTTATTCAAGATATTATCAAACTAAAAAAACAATCTTTTATTAGCCACATCCAAATATAATTCCACTCATATTCATTCAAATGCACAGTTTTGACTTGAATAACAGAATATTTCATAACAGCAAGTGTGATTAAATACTTCCACCTTGAAGGGCAGGAATTGTGCAATATTCTTCCAAAACATCTTGCTAAAAAACTCCTTGACACCACTTGTACCTTGTCCTTCTTTTGAAAAACATGCAATTTAAAAAGTATTCATATAAATCTTCTTCCAAACAGTCTTAAGTGCTTTCGTATGTTCACTTAGAAAGACACCCACCCCAAGGAACCAACATGAAGTCCTTTCCATGTTTCTTCCCAAACGATGATTCATTATACTATCTAGCATTTATTACATTTTCATAAATCTTGGAATTCAAAGGAGTGGGAAATATCATATCAAGAATATTCATTAACAAGATATTAACTGTTTAAAGTATTTCATTTTTCTCTTAGCATATTTCTACATGTCACAGAACTCTAAGGCACCAAGAGAAATCTATTCTGTTGCTGCAAAGAGAACTACAAATATGGTCAAGTTCTCCCTTCTTCCTGTGCCTTTAAAACTCATCTAAAACTCAGTGATGTATAACATCAAATAAATCTTACTAACAGTTGCGCTGTATTCTCTACATAAGAGTCCTCCAGTGCTCAGTTCCCGTTACTGTCCAAGTATTTCACAATCGTATTGAATAGATGAATGTGAAGAGCTACCTAACTTCGAGAAGGCTATCATTTCTTAAGAGGATAGCTTAGGATCCATTTAATGGTTTTGATGTTCTAAATGCCTTGGACATAACTTCATCACGAGCTGTTTCACAACTATGCTCTCAGGTTTTGTTTGGAGCTTTTCATATTAAAAGCTTCTGTGTAAGCTTACATGCTTTTATTAAGCCAATAATTTAACTTCTAGCCCTATTTTCTGCCCTGCTTTAGTTTATTCAGCTTCTTTTAGCTTTGTTCTACACTTCTTTTTTTTTCCCCCCAGGAAAAATATTTGCGTTTTCTTTCTGTAATGTATTTTTGTCTCACTTTTCTGCAATAAAAATACAAAAACCTGAAGCACTGTAATATTAGATCACTTTAAATGATGAAAAATGATTTTACTATTTTACTTGCAGAATGTGAATTTGTCAAGATTAGTTCTTGTATACTGGACTAGAAACAAAATTAATTTTTAGGTTTTGTTTTACAAATTTTGAAATGCTTTACTTCCATCTTGTGAAGAATCATAGTGCAGTTACAAGTCTACCTTTCTTACATATTGAAACAAATATCACTCCTTCCTGAAGCTAAGTTCATGTATGCCTAACAAAATAGTTTTAGAGATACATATTTTTATTCCTACAAAAAAAAAAAAAAAAAAAAAAAAAAAAGAAAGAAAGAAAGAAAGAAAGAAAAAAGAGGAGGGAGGGGATACCATTGGCAGCACAAGATTGTCAAGAGTCCGGTAACAGATCACTGTTTATGATTCTGTCATCATGACTCAAGAGTGTGGCTCAGTGTCTCATTCACTAGAGTCATCAAAACCAGAAATATGGAAAGATCCATTTCCTTACAGGCCTTCCATGATACTCGGCTGTATTCCTGAGGCTGCAGGAACTGCTGGGGTGACCTCTGACAAACAAGGCTCTCTTCCAGTGTCTGACTTTGAGATGGTTTTCTTGGTAGCACACTTCAAAATCTACTGATTCAAAGCAAGGTATATATGCAGTGATAATAAAATAAAAACTAGTCACTGTGTATTTATGGTGCAGAGAACTGTAAAGTCATCAGCAAGTCACCATCCAAACACAGCAGTACCCGTGATAATGACCATTGTTCTTTTTTAAGAGTAGCAGATGAACTATTTTCTGCATAGATAGTAAAAAATACTAGACAAAGGTGAGGAAATTCAACAACATGTAAACACGGATGCTACGAGCAATAGACTTCTTTAAGAACCTTCATCATCTGCTATAAGCTCTGAATGAATCTGCTGAGGAATTAAATTTACTTTATTGTTTTCCTGTTTCCATCTCCAGAGAAACTGTTTTCTCTGCCCAGAGAAGCTGCGGATGCCCATCCATGGAGGTGCCCAAGGGCAGGTTGGATGGACCCTAGGCAGCCTGAGCTGGTGGTAGGAGTTGGGACTGGCTGGGCTGTGAGGTCCCTTCCAACCCAAGGTAGAAAGGTAGAAAAGCAGAGACTTGTCTAGAAGAGCAGTAACTTGCTCAGCTTCACCCATGTAAAATTTTACAGATACCCTCCATTATGCTTCCATAGAAGATCATCTTTCTGCTTCAAAACATAATTCCTAATTCAAAGAGTTTTTGTACACTAAAATGACAAAAGTGCTGCTAGAAAAAAAAAGGGTCTACTAGATAATAATAATATAAAAAGGAGCCCACATTACAAAAGTCTCAGAAAGGATGTGAAACCTCACTTCCAAGTAATTATGAAATAAAGTCTGCTTAATGAAACTTCTGCTAAAAATGAGTAAATAGCACATGATCACACTTTCCTTCTCTATTTTAATAAAAACTCTTCAATGTAATGAGTTGACTTTAATTGAAAAATTACTTCTGTGATCCTCAGTGCTCACTACTCATCTCTTTCAGGATGTTTTCACTTGGTTAATTCAGAGTTGGGCCTTCCGTTCACCACCTACCTTGTTTTAAAAATATTATTTTAATGTAGGACTCAGAGTGTGTAATACCAATTACTTACAAAAACAAACAGGAGCCCTTCTCACCACCCTCTCCACCTCCAAGCATCACACAGTTACAGTAATAATAATAATAGTAATTAAAACCACAATGAGCAGAGGCCATCAATATTTCTCTCAAGAAGCACACCAAGCATGCATCAGTCTTGTGGTATAGGACTAGTTCAGTACTCAGAAGATCAGGCTATTATCACAGTTTTTGTGTAATCTTTGGGATTTTCCTATTCAGAAATGAGGAATAGTGCTGAACTTCTCATTGTATCTTCTGCACCTAGACAGTATGTTATTCTGAGCAGGTGCTATTTCTCATTACATGCATATGCAGTACTCATTTTGATGGCATACCCCTTTTAATTGAATCCTACAAAGAGCATAAATGCATACATAAAGCTGAACAGTACAGCTATGGGAACAGATTGGTAGGTGGAGAAAAACTTGAAAATAAACACAATAGGAACAACAAAGCAATCACTCAAGAAAAATGTCCAGACAATACAAGATGTGCTTAATAAGAAAGCAGACTGCAAAATACAGGTAGGAGGCCTGCGTTTCAACAAAGGGAAATATGAATATAAACAGTTCTGGTTCTCTTTTTCAACAGCACATTGCTTGTGTACACTATGGACCTTGTTTGCAGAATTTCTACACCACAGATGTATGCAGCATTTGCAGGTTTCATAGCAGAAATCCAAACACCGAATTAATTCCCCTTATTTATAACTTGTAAGTCACATCCTAGTTTAAAAAAGCACAGTTATTTTTCTCTTTTTAATCCTCCAACAGTGCTCTTAATCCAGCAAACACCTACAGCGTCAGTTAAAGGTTCATTTATTTCCTTGCTGATTTCCTGTAAAACTTGTGACTCAGCGTGTCACCTGAGCCTGTTGCTCTGTGGACTGAAAGGACATCGAACGCTTTTGTAACCGTGTCCAGCTGCACACTTGTCAGCAGTGTAGAAATCATCGCTGAATTGGAGGTGATCATTACCCTGTTACCGAGCTCACCCCATGTATGACTGCATGCATACACACCTTGCTGAGCAAGATCTATTTCTGTCATCTTTATTCGCTGTCAATGGCTACAGTTTTTTCTCTATTCACTACAGAAGAATTTTTTTCCCAACAGTACTGTCGTTAACAATAGTCATGAATAATTTCCTTGCAGTATGGTCTTCCAATAATTCTTTTTGAATATTATCTGCTTTCAATAAAGTGGATGCTTTCTTAAACGCAATCCAGACTCATGCATGTGTTGATTTCTGAATCAACAAAACTTGCTAGAATTACATGCAGAACTCTTCTTTTCACTTATAAATGTTGAAGTTTTTCAGTCTGAGTATTTGGCTGCTTAGCACGGTAGACTTATGACTGAAGTCCTTCTGTGTTTAAAAAAAAAAAAACGTCCTTTTTATAAGACTCCTTTTTATTTGATCTTTGCTGTTTTGCTTCTGGGTTTTCAGAATACCTTTTGCTTTTATTTGAGGTGATATTCAAACATGATTTTTTTATATGCAATTGCTTTAAGCTGCTGCATTGTTGGACTCAATTGATCCTTATGGGTCCCTCCAAACTTGGGATATTATATGATTTAAAATGAGGAAGAGTTTTCTACTCTGCAGGTTTAAAAACACTTTATAAAAAGTATTTATTTCAATACTGTGGAGTCTAATGTAGAGTCGATGTAGAGACTATCTCTACCTGAAATAAGGGGTAAGAATAAATAGTAATCTCTAATCATTTTTCTTGGCACAATTCATTATTTTACAGGCCTCTCCTCAATCACTTCAGTCTAGATTTCATCATACAAAAAAGTTTTCTGTGCCTTTAATAATTTTTCTGCCTCCCTCTGAACTTCAACTACTTTCCCTTTGAAGATAAGATCCCCGAGGATGAATACAACAATCATGGACAGGATACCTAATTCGTCTATCATCTCTTCACCTTCTCTGCTCATTTGTAAAATGATCCTTTTCCTACTGCTGTTACTATGTTACACCCATTTTTCTGAATGGATCACTAAATCACCTCAAATTCATTCTCCTTTATGATGGAATTTGTCACTCCTGTTCTTTATTTTATCTTCTCCTCATTTGTGTTCAGTTGTTTTTTGAAATAAAAGACTTCTCGTACAGCACAGAAAAAGACTCAGTTTTTCAAAATCTGATGAAGTCTTTACCACCCACAACAATTTCAGATTTTGTGCCATGGGTCAGGAGACCACGCTAATTCTGTGGATGAATAGTACATCTGTTGAACTCATTCTCATACTTAGGAAATTCAACAATGTCAGCTTGTTCACTACCTGAGCAGAAATACTTTAAAGGCTTTCTGAAAGCCTTCTGGGGTCTGGCACTCTAATTCTGAAAATTACATCCCTGATCATTAGGGCTAAGTTTCATCTGCACGGCTTTACTCCTTTAGCCATGGTGCACCAGGGCTGCTTGCAGAAGGGTTTACTGAAACAAGTACAAGTTCTGATGTAAGGTGTGTACAGAGACAGACTGATCAGGGAAAATAGGGAAAGATGTTGTTTAGAAGAATTAGCCTCTGATAGAAGAGAACTAAGTTCATTTCTGACACAGTTTCTGAAAGATCCTGTGCAAATCACTTAAATCTAGACTCACAAAGACAACGACATGAGCAACTTCCACTGACACCTATGAGAGTTGAGCCCCCAGAAATACTTCTGTGGAATTAAGTCTTGGTTTTCTGTGTCTCCCCATCTGTGGAATAGGTATTCAAGCAGAAGAGTGTTTCATCAGAGGCAGTTCATGCATTCCCCATTAGTATCCACAGTACAGAAGGATTTAAATGTGTTGGCTGTGTGGAATATTACACAAATAGAAGAAAAAAGAGACATAGAAAACACATTTCAGCCCAAAGCTGTATTGTCTTTAAAACAAGCAGCCTCAGCATGTCAGCCATCCGAGTGCCACTGATCTCTGCCACGTGGCTCTGCTAGGAAGATGCCAGCACAACACAGCTCTGAGAAGCATCACTTCACAGGCAAAAGAAAGACAACCAGCATGGGTGTAGCAAGCTTCTCTTTCTTTCAAGGCTTAATAGAGAAAAGAAACGTTTCTACATTTGAAAGAGAATCAAAGGTTTTCTGCCAAAACTTTGTTGTCACTAAGTTTCACGCATTTGATTTATTACCACTTCCTGCTGTTCTCATTTAAAGCCTCCTTTCCAGCAGGCACATAATCAAAATCACATTAAGTGTTCCAGCAGCTTGATTCTAGTGGCTATTTATAGTAAATAATTACTGATAGATACTTTAAGAGAAAAATAAAATCCTACACATGACAATAGTTTGGAAGATGCCTGTCAGTTTCAGTTGGACACTTTAGTATAGGATCTGAGGCTAAAGACAGAACGGAGTCACAGTTACTATTTTTAGATCCTGCTACAAATTGCCTCACTTAGAATCCATAGTGCAGCTGCCTCCTAGCATGTCATAGAGATGTGAAGCCAAGTGAGACATTTTTGCTGCATCCAGTTATCACGCTGCATGAGTTATCTCATTAGATATGAAAAGAGTTTTCTCCATATGAACGCTTGGGGAGAGCGCTTGCTGTACGCTCAACTCATCAGCGTTCTTATCTAACAAGGAGTTTAAAATGGGCCTTAGGTTTGATGAAAGCAGTTTTTGAAAAGTCATACTTTGGAGTTCAGAGAGTTTGGAAATTCCACATTCCGCTAGAAAATAAAATGTGTGTTATGCAAAAGTTCAGTAACATACAATGGAAAGTACCCTGTGTGGGGTCAAACAGTTTGCAAGAACAGTTGGAATTTTAAGGCTGCAAGATTGTAAATTAAAGAGAAACCAATCCAGTTTTCAAAGAAACACATTAATACAGCATGCTTAGGGCAGTGCCAAAGTCTTTTATTTTAGGGCTTTTTAGGACTTGAGCCTCTCATTTCATGATTAAATTGTCAACTGAATGCATTTGATGCTAACTGTCTCAAGGCACTGAAACTGTGAACAAGCTGATGATTTAAGAAGACATCACAAAAGGCTGCCTAAGTGGCAGGCAGCATGAGCACATATGCCTCTAAGGACAAAGCTAAAGAAGGTTTTGTGTGTTAGCTATACTAATGTGAGAGTAATAGATAGCAGTATGAAGAGCAGAAAAGGAGATCTCAAGCTAGAATCAGCTTCACTGTAAACTTTCAAAAAGTAATGATGCAACTAAGGTTAAGCTGTTACTCTAGTAGAAGACAGCATAAAGAATCCAAAAAGAAACCAGACATTTAAAGGTGTGTGCAAACTGGTGAGCAGCTGCGTTGTTGAATCAAAACAAATTACAGGCAACAGAAAAGCCCATCTGTGAGCACTGATATGTAAAGTACATGCTGCTGTTCCAACATAAATACAGGCAAAATAAACCATCAGCAGCACAAACTGGGTAGTGAGAAAACTGTCCTAACAATCCAACATGGGGATTTCTGTGAAAAGGGCACGGTCCTGGGAGATTCTGAGATCTTTAGCTCTGCTTTGTTACTGGTGAGCACACTGCCTGGATAAACAGGGAGACAAAGGCAGAATGAACCTCCTTATATCAATGACCTTTAATGAGAAGTAGCACTTGAGTTTTCCCAAGGCTGAAAAGAAGGTAGCTCGAACCCAGCCAGCTGGCAGCATCATCCAAGCATTACTTCACAGGAGATGCTGAACTTTCAGGTTCTTCTGAGGAAAGAGAGACACATCTGAATTTCACCAGCATACTGATGAGTCTCCTTTCTAAATTCTGAAGCAGTGGCTCTACAAGGCATCCTATTAAACTACCTGGGAAGCAGAATACGGCCTTAAGGGATGCTGCATTTCAAAACAGTTGATGATGACATACAGTTGTCTGCCAGTACCTGTTGCACTCTCTCTCAGAAGCGTGGTGAGGTGCACAAAGAATAGCCTCCGACGTATCAGCAATGTCCTTCATTCACCAAAGCAATAAACCGCAATCAAATGTTCTTTTAGACGTTCGGCATAAATGTGATGACTGGGCAACCTACATCTAGGGGTGAAGAAATGAAGGCACAACCAACACACCTCGCACAGAACACCGAGGGAAGCCAAACTTGGCCTGGAACTTCTCCAAATGCCATCGACAAGCAAACTTGGGGAAAAAAAACAAACTTCTATTATTTTTTTCTTGAAATGGATGAAATCTTGGTCTTACTGAAATGCAAAGCAAAATTCTCCATTTAACAGTGCTTGCATTTACTCTGCAGGAAATTAACTGTCAAGCTTTCAGCATTTTGTCTTTTGGGTAACACTTAAAACATTCATCAGAAGTGCAGTAGGACACCAGCATCTCTGTTTAGTTTTCCTCTTTGTAGATAAAGATTGACAAATCTTCCACGTTACTGCATTATCTACATTTTAAGTAATGGAATAATAATCTTTTTGCTTTCCTTTTATTTTTCAGAAAAGAAATTTCCTACTGGGACGTCCTTTTTCCAGGCTGGGCATTTCATATTTCCTCATCTGCAGCTATTAGTAAGTGAGGAGTGGCTTCAGATTGTTCAAGTACTCCATCACTTTCTGTTTAAGAACCAGGATTCTAGAAACAGACAAGTCAGCTGTCAAAAGATTGTTTCACAGATGTACTTGGCAACACGCAAAGCCATTTTCAGCTGGCAATAGCTTGAACAAACATGTAATTCTACCAGAGAAAAAAGCAGGATTAGGATAAAGCTGTGATGAAATCAGGACTAAGCAGCATGCATTATTTAACTGGTTTTTGATGTTCAGCACTCTCTTCCAGAACTCAGAGCTCAACTCACTTCTGTTTGCTCTACAAGCTTGCACTCCTGTAACGAGGCATCCAGTACGGAGACAAGAAAAGACTGAAGAAATCAGGGCAGAGTACAAAGTAAGGGACCTACAGTCTGAGCAAGTGGCACAGGGAGGAATGCTGGTTTAGTGCCTTGCTTCACTTATCATACTCTACAGTTTATAGCGCAACAAAAACATTTCCCCGATTGTGCAACAGATGGACATTCAGTTTTGCTGTTCGTGTCAGGAATACGCTTATACTCCTATTTTGGGAGCATTAACAAGGAAGAGACTAATAAGACTAGCAAGTGTGGAGTACACAGTGTGTGATGTTGAACAGCCAATTACCTAGCCAGCCACAGTCTATGCTACGGGTTGAGTTTGATTACAAGCAGGTAACGCTTCTCACAAGGACATTCAATGAGATGAAATCTTCTCTGATCATTCTGTGCAGCTGGAAAGGAATAAGCAAGTTTACTATCTGTTACTCTCTGGATTTATTTGGAGCACACAAAATATGCAAGGTGTTCTATGTGGAATTTTTTGCTCATGCAGCCCCAGATGAGCTCCTGATCAAAGGAAACAAAAGAGAAGAAAAATTCAGCTTATAGAAAATTCAATTAAGCAGCTTTCCTTCAAATAAGAGGCTTATTCACAGTGCTGTAAGAAGAAGCTGAAAATGCACACTACAGTGTGGATACAGAACCCATAGCTAATCCTATATAAATGCACCAAAGCGAATACTCCAGAATTAACAAACAATGTGCATTTTCTCTTGCACATCACATTCCACCAAGTATTTGTACTGTAAGCTGCTTGGAGCGGGGACCTGTCACTGTTAATTAGACCCTAAGAGTTATATACATTTAGGTACTGCATTTACAGATTTTTCTTCTTCTCAAGGTCCAAAGAGCAGATTTGAGTTTCCAGTTCTTCTATTAAATAAGGGTTACAGAATAGAAAATGAAATCACATTTTAATATCTGATACCTTTGGTTTGATTATTATCTCATTTTCTTTTTTAATTTATTTGTTATTTACATGAATGTAAATGACAGGCAGTGTATTTCAGTGTTTCACATGGCAAGATCTCCAACCTGCTACAGCTGGACTACCTGCATAATACCTAACAGAGTTTTCAGGATCACATGTTCTGGACATATTCTCAGCTATAACCTACACTCACAGCCATCAAGGGGTGAAAATATCTCTTTGATCAAAATATTTTGCAGAATCACAAACTGTGTTGTGGACTGACACTGCCAAACTGAAGGAAGAATCCCTTGAGAGCAGCCCTGTGGAGAAGGACTTGGGGGTCCTGGTGGATGAGAAGCTGGACATGAGGCAGCAGTGTGAGCTTGTAGCCAAGAAGGCCAACTGTGTTCTGGGCTGCACTAAAAAAGGGGTGGCCAGCAGGGAGAGGGAGGTGATCGTCCCCCTCTACTCGGCTCTTGTGAGGCCCCATCTGCAGTACTGCGACCAGACCCGGGGCCCCAGTACAGGAAGGATGTGGAGCTCTTGGAGCGGGTCCAGAGGAGGGCACTGAGATGATCTGAGGGCTGGAGCACCTCTCCTATGGGGAAAGGTTGAGGGAGCTGGGCTTGTTTAGCTTGGAGAAGAGAAGGCTGCGGGGAGACTTCATTGTGGCCTTCCAGTACCCGAAGGGAGTGTATAAACAGGAGGGGGAATGACAAAGGGCACTGGTTTTAAACTGAGACAGGGGAGGTTTAGGTTAGATATTAGGAGGAAGTTTTTCACACAGAGGGTGGTGAGGCACTGGAACAGGTTGCCCAAGGAGGCTGTGGATGCCCCATCCCTGGAGGCATTCAAGGCCAGGCTGGATGTGGCTCTGGGCAGCCTGGTCTGCTGGTTGGCGACCCTGCACACAGTAGGGGGTTGAAACTAGATGATCACTGGTCCATTTCAACTAAAGCCATTCTATGATTCTATGACTACAGAATCAAAAATTAACAGAAGGCAACATTTTGGGTGAACTTTGGGTTACATTTATTTTTTTCTTAGAAAGACATGGCAACATAAATACAAACTTCCTTAAAACTCAAGAAGAGAAAGTTAAAATCCTCCAGATGTCCAAATTCACAGCTAACTTGAAAACCAATTTTTTGAGGACAAAGAAAATGACTAAAACATGAACAAAATCATTTGTGCTCTTATTGTTCCCCCCATGCTGTTCACCACATTGAATCTTTCAATATCCAACTCTGAAGGAGTCAATCCAAAAGGAAAATATTTTTGAAATGCAATTTAAAATAAGAAAAGAGGAACTAAAGTGCAATCAAATCTCAGAAAAATGTAACCGGGAATGTAAGTTTTTCAATGAAAATTTTTTATTAGGCACTTCCACACATTACCTCCATATCCAGAGCAAAAAAACCATCTGATGTGATCAGACTTTCCCTAGATATTTTCCTTTGAGGTTCCTAAGAGGATAAAACAGCAAGTACCAAACACAAGGCTCTTCGATGTACGAGTAAATCCATGATTGTTTATCTCGTGAAATCAACTTCTCATATAAATATGAGTCTTCACGGGGACGCAGCAAAGTGAGACTCTGTTCTAATTTACGTAAACAAAGGGTTTCCACTCCTGCAGCTCTTATCACCCTCCCATTCCACCTCCAAATCCATCACTTCTCAAGCAACTGCAGCTCTCAGTTCTCACCACAGTTGCAGTATTCAAGTCAAGATTCAAACACAAACACTCCCCAGGGGAACTGAATACTCTATAGCATATAAATATATAACCTTCATTTTGGGCTAATACAGTCACGAGCAAAATCTTTATGAGAATGATCTCAACTGTGAATGCTCTTTCAGAAGTAAACACTTTGACCAATAGTGGTCTGCCCAGCAAGGAAGTCAGCAGCCAAGCCTTAAGTTATTAGCAGATACAGGACATAACTTTCCATTAAAAATCTCACAGTAATAATTGGACAACTAGACTCAATGTTGGTCTTTTTTATATATTATAATTATGTTGTAAAAAACATCTATGACTTTTTCAATTCTGAAAGTTCCCTCTATAGCTTAATACTATTTATAATACAACTCAAATGCTGTTTATTTTTGCAGTGCCTTGTACACCTCTGCCATTCAAGAAATGTTTTTATGTTGCCATTTCTGGCTTCTAGAATTTGAAAGCTTAGTTCCCATTCATTAAAGAGCCCAGAGTCAAAGGTTTTCAGGCTCTGGTCTGGGAGACCAAGCTCTAATAGCAGCAAGCTAACCTTCATGAGCTTTAGGCTTGTTTTCTAAGGACCTCACCTTCACTGCTTGAAGCCTGCAACCCAAATTGGTAACTACTGCATTAGCAACAGAGAAATCACACAGACACAGTTAGGGCTGGATTCACAGAGCAACTCCCCTGCAAGCAGGAAGCTCTGTATGAGGTTCCAAGTGTTCTGAGTTCCCCCTAATGCACTTCTCATTACTGAGTCCATACCACCTACTGGATCTACTGGCTCACCAAGCTCTCCTTGGAGACAGGTTGAGACTTCTGTTTGTCACAAAAATTTCACTACTTCCTCTTTTCTGCTTCCAAAAATAGAAAAAGATCTCTGTACTTGAAGATACCGGTCGCTTCCCTGGACTCCCCTTATACCTACACGTACGTCTCTTTTCAGCTTGGTTTCAGTTATAAAAATGAAAGACTACTTTTCTATTAAACCCTGCTCATTTCATCCTTTTTCTCATCCAGCAAAAACAAAACCCAAGACAGCAATTCAGCCTCTGAGTTCATAAGCCAAGAACTGCTGACAAGTAAGATTTCAGTTTTCATTACTATGAAACATATGTGCCATTCATTACAGATGGAGCTTGCTTTCTACTTCTGGCCAGACCAATGCCCAAGGACACCAGCTCTGTCACTTAGGAAGTTCCATACAAACACAAGGAAGAACTTCTTTACTGTGAGGGTGACAGAGCACTGGAACAAGCTGCCCAGAGGGGTTGTGGAGTCTCTACAGACATACTCAAAACCCACCTGCATGCTTTCCTGTGTAACTACTGTCAGGAACCTGCTTCAGCAGGGGATTGGACTCAATCTCCACAGGTCCCTTCCAACAGCTAGGATTTTGTGATTCTGTGATCACTGCAGAAAAAGAGATCTATAATTTTCCTTCAAGCCCTAATTTAAAGCTGCCTGACAAAGCTAGTAGCAAATAAGGTAAATTATTGATATTTTGTGCTCCTTGTTCTTTGTGTGACACGCAAACAGGCGAAATTCAGATGTTAGAAATTGTAGTGTTAGTAATATAGTAATAGTAGGCTTATAATTTTGCTAAATGCTACTCACGTGGACTAAAACAGGTGGATTGACTAAATTTCAGTCAAAAAAAGTGCATCCAGTGCATGAACATAAAGAAGCTAAGGAAAATCATGCAGTTTTATTTCCGTCACTCTAATAGTTTGTTCTTTGGACAGCTCCAACGTCTCTTTGTGCTGAAATGGGGACCTGAAGTGAAGCTCAAATCATCTCTGTGTCGGGTAAGCATTCTTTCTTTCTTGTAAGAATCTGTCCACTTGACAGATCAATAACTATTTGAAAACCTAAAATCTGCTTATCTCTCCAAAAAATCTGTCCTTAGTAATACTGAGGTTTCATCTGGACTAGATGTGAGTCCAGAAAGAAGAAAGAAAGATGATCATTCTTTTGCCTAAACTAAGGCAACTACGTGGAGGAAGTGCCCTTCTGATCCAAATGGAGGAAGAAACAAGCCTTGGGAATGAAAGAGGAAGATTGGTAAAAGCAGCCTGACAGCGATGGCATACACAGAAGACTGGAAGGGAAAGGGAAAGGGAAGTTAGAAAGGGAGTTTCCTTATTCCAAATTTAGAAAAGGAGAGAATTGAGATGACCTATGAAACCTGACGTAAGACTGCACCCTGCTAGCATAAATGCTGAAGGCAGTGGGAACTGCACGCCATTTAACAGCTCTGATAAACCAAGCCCTGGACTTCTCTAAAGATACCAAAAACATTTACTTTTATCTCTCTGGATTTCAGTTTTCCATCTGTTAAGTGGGAATAATAATAATCCTCTCATATGGGTAATGTAAAAACAATTTCATTAATGCTTGCAGATACTGCAGTAATGATTGCCACTAAATAAAGCACAATAGAACAGAGCAGCAACTCTGCATTAAGAAGAAGGTCGATTGGTCTTTGATAAACAACAAGCTGGCTTTCTGTTCTTTGTTTCTGTCTTGAGTTTAACACAAGGAAATCATTATATTTAATAACTTATAGACAGAAAGCAATGCCCACAGCAGCAGTAAGGAAAAGGCACTAAACTATTCCCAACAAGGTAAAGAATACAAAATTCTGATTAAGAATCAAGGCATAAAATTAAACCATGACTATGTAATGTAAAGGCAATCTGAATGCTTAGGATGGGAGGTTGGGGGGAGATAAAATAATCAACTTCTAATTCAGACACTTTTTAGTTTGTCAGCTTGCCTGTGCAGCCTTCACGATAGTCTCTGAATTCTGTGTTATGTGCACGTCTGTGTTCATGCTATTACTCAAAGCTTCTATACTAACACTGTGTGTACAGCTATACCCATACAGTAAATGATTTTCACTTAAACCAACAAAATATCTCCAGAACAAATCTACCCAATGTTACTGCATAAAAGCATCAAAAATTCTCGTACAGCATAAATTAGTCATGCACAACAGCAGCTTGAAAATGTATTTTTCAATTCTTTTGAACTTAAACTAATCTTAAGACAACAGATGATGAAAGTACAAACAAAAGCTAATTTGTTTAATGAACTAACCGAGGAGGTATTGTGAAAGTATTGTGCAACCAAATGCTAAGCTAATTATTGTGAGATCAAATAACTGTTACCATAGTTACTGGACAGTGTTTTCCATAACCACTTTTATCTCTTCAATAAATCTTTGTGACGCAACAAATATAACAAGTTGACTGTAAAATGACTATTATGTTTCAAACAGCATTTAGTTATGACTGACCTGTCACTGTGATTGTGTTCCCTTATTTCTCAGAGGACAATAAAACACAAGTATCTGTTCAAGTTAATACTGAAACAGCGACAGCTCCAGCTTGGCTTTGGGACTGTGATTCATGTTGTTGATTCTAGCACGAGTCCTTCTGTGTATCAAACACATTTGTGTTGATTTGTTTGTCTTTCGACTATGAAGAACCAAAAAAGCCAGTCTGCTGTCTCATTTTCTCCCATTAATGTAACAGTTATTCCTTTATGTTGGTTTGCCTTAGATGATGCAGTGAACTCTACAGAAACTGAAAGCTGAAAACAAAATCTGGGTCATCAACAACTGCGCATGAAAGTCAACATCAAAAGCACACATTACTGCATAATAAAATGGAACGCTGCTGCTCTGATTTAATGCCCCTATCAAAGACCAAGTAGTTGGCTTTTGTAAAAATTGTCCAGAATGAGTAAATATTTTATAATATCTACATTTTTACACATACATTTACACCAGGGGTAAAACGTAATGTCTGGGTTAAACGTAATGATTGCAATTAATCTAAATTTGAAGGATCTTAAGAAAAAACTGCTTTCAACCGGTGAATTACAGAAACCAAAGACAAAGGTGGAGCAGCTTAACTCTCTGTGGTACTTTCTAAATTCAGTTTTGAGTACAGACTTTGAAATAAAATCACCAACAGCAGAAAAATATGTCTTCTAGCCCTTTCCATTAAACAGCAGTTAGCTGCCTCTCTGGTATTCTGCATTTTCATGTAGATCTTGCCAGCTCACGCAGGATGCTCACACAAAAGTTCTGCAAAGCAGATGCGGCTCTGAACATGCTTGTATTAAATTCATTAGAAAGTGACTATCAACTAAAGCTAAAAGTAAGGTAAGAGAGTTTTGGTGAAAAAAGTAGAAGTCTCCAATTTCACAATTTGAGAAAACTGTCTGGGATCTGTACATCTTTCTCCATTATTTTGTGATGAGTTGCTGTGGGAAAGGAACTTCTGTGAGCACAAAATAGTCTCATTGCAGTAGATTCCCCAGATTTCAGAAGGAGTGGTGAAGGTGAGGCTCCATCACCACCAGTTTCTCTTACTACACCAACAAGGGACTGCAGGTGTTCAGGACTTGTAATACTGCAGGTTAGGGAGGCAGGAGATAGGCCTCACAGGAAGGGAATGCCTTATAGCTGACTCAGTGTTCTTGAAGCTGGAAGTGCCATTCCATCAGCTTCATATGGTTAGGCAAACAGGAACACACTGCAAGTCAATTGTTGGATGTCATTTCAGTTGTCAGTGTTCTCTCAATTATTTTCAAAATTTTCCATACATAGAAATTTTTTTTTAATATGTTCAACAAACAAAAACCCTACTTTTGGCTATTTTTGGTATTTCTGCCAAGCACACTGACAAAAGATGACATTTAAGGCACAAAGAAATTCCAGTTATCAAATGAATCATAAAATAAAGAAACGCTACACACTATAAAGCTTGGATCTGTGCAGACTCCACAGTTTTCCAAAAATTGCAATAAATCTCAAAACAAAGCCATTCCTCACAAAGGCACAAGCATCCAGCTCTTGTGCTGGCAGCATGGCTCATGGAGGAGTTGAGCAACCAGGGCCACTTTTGCATTCCACTTGTTTTGCTGCTCATTGGACCCTCAGACAACCACAAGGCAGCTGGACAGTCGTGCTTCTCATCTGAATCAGAATTCATGTACTCTGTTGAATAATAAAATAGATGTATACAGAAACATCTGATCAGGTGGTTAACACAGAATGAGGTAACCAAGAAGCAGAGCATAGAAGTTAATAGCTTCTAAATTGAGATTTGAAAACAGCAGGGAACAGAGGAAATAACTTCTATAGAACCAAAGAAGATAATGACTTTCATTGGGTTGTAAGGGACACTGACGCTGAGCTTTGGATCACAAGTGAAATATTCATGCATTGCTGGGGTTTTTTTTCTCCTTTTTTCTGTTCCTGGGCCAACCAGGATCTTCCATGATTAATTTACCTAATTTGAAAGTTCAGCATAACCACAAGCATGTTTTTCAATGCTTCTGTAACAAAGCTGCCATCTGGATATTAAATGCCTGCAATATAAACCGTCATTTACCAAAACTCTTTTTCAGGTATAAAATAAAGCACGTGTTCCAAGAATGACTTTTTTAAGGAAGAGTCAAATTATTTAGTTACATTCATATCACCTCAAAACTGAGAAATTTTAGAAAGCTAAAAAAATGAAATAAATAATAACACACCCCACCAGTAGCCTAAGCCTCCCCAGTCCTTGCTCAGGGCAAATGTATGAGCACATGCACTAGAGAAAAGACAAAGTAGCAGAAATTGCATTTAAATGAACTACACAATATCTGATAATTTTACAGAAACTCTATAATGGCTGAGAAAGCTCTTTTTTTTTTTTTTTTCATGTGGATATTTTGGAGATAGAGACACTGCAGCCAATATAAAATGCTTTGTTTGCTTGTTTTAACAAAATTCTTCAGTAGTGCAGATTGAGCACCATGCTGGATTTTAGCTTTGCTGATGTTAAGCTGAAAAGCATTCAGAGTATTACACAGGTGAAAAAACGTACTCTGCAATTTCTGTTAATGGGAACAAACACATTTTGTGTTGTCCATGCTGCAGTTCTGAAGATATTTTTGTGGTTTTTGCTTCTTGTTACAATGAAATGTAAAATTTTACACAGTTACACAGTGCACTGAGAGACAGCACCTCTTTCTCTGTGCATCAAAACAGTCAGCCTTTCAGCTATCATATGTTTGTATGTTTTTGGAATTTAGTTTTCCAATAGTCCGAGAGCACAAAACCCTTAGAAACCCAGACATGGAGACTGCATAACCTCAGCAATACAAGCCATTCTGTGATGCCAGGCAGCCCTAGAAAGCAGATGGCCTTTTTCAGAGGGCAAAGGAGGTGAAGTGGGGAAGTTGAATGAATAGTAGTTGAAAGAGTTCAGACTTCAGCCGGTCCTAATACGGGCATTCCTAAGCTTTTCCTACCATAATCCCACTTCTAGGATTACAACCCCATTTTCACTGCAACTTCTGATATAATTTCAGAATCATAGCTCTTGATAGTGATCCTGAGGTTTTTATAAAATTATATAAAGTTCATTAGTAACTCCAAAACACCACACAAATATGAAATGAAAAACGTATCTCCTCACCCAGCTCCCACTTGCACCAATTGTTTAGTGAAGTTTCCCTTGAATTCTACCAGTGTAAACAAAGTGGGTGACAAGGCTTTGCATCTCTTACATAAATAGAGAATATTCTTTGTACCGTTACATAAAATTCATTTTGCAAAGGACTTTTTCTAAACCTTTGATACTACTTTACTTATTTCCTTGCCTAATTAGCTTTTAATCAAATGTAGATGTTTTCCCTGACCTGTTTTCAAAGCTAACTAATCCCTAAATCCCCCAGTTATGCAATCTTGAAGGATTAAACATTTGTCATGAAGGAGTCTGGATTTGTTTAGACTGAATAAATTTCAGTGGTCTAAATACAGTTCATTGATTAAATTGCATTCATAGAAAGCTGGCTCTTGTCACAGGGAGTCTGCCAAAATAGCTCTATTTAGATGTATGTGATATAAGCTTCTGCTCATCGTTAAGCCTACAAATCGTTTAAATGTGGTGCATCTTGGAAGAGAATTAGCTTCTTTTTATATAAACTTTCTTCATCCCTGCAAAAGTTTAACAATTATATAATGCATACATTGCAGAACCTGAATGCCAACCTGGTCCAAGCAGCATGGTATTAGGCAAAATGACGATCTCTTCTCCAAAGCACACAGTCTAAAAGGCAAGACAAACCAGGTGGAGGAGACAAACAAGTGGGTTGGTCTGGGGGTGGTAGCAAAGACGGGGTAACAAATAATAGGATGCACAGGTTTTGCAGCCAATGGGGAAGAACAATCCCAACACACCATCTGCCCACCCGTAATTAGATTAGAGTTCTCTCCATGCAGTACAGCAGAGCAGTTTTGAAGAGACACGTGGAGGAGGACAGGACTTTGTCCTGAAGCTTCTCCTAGCCTTAATAAGGTGTCACGAGGGCAAGGATGAAGATGCTTAAGAAGTGGAAGATTGAGACCAGCAAAAAGGCAGCTGTTAAGCATGTGATGAGATAACGTTTAGGCCACAGAAAGGACTAAATGGTCATAAAAGTGTATTCAGTTTGACTAACATAGTCACAATCTTAAAAAGTGGTCTTCAGAGCGGTTTAAGCTAACCAGTTTTCTTTCTCATTTACAACAGACTGAGAACTGCTATTTCCATTTTCAGTGTCTTAGCTGACAGGGCATAACCTCAACCTGTTGGCATGGAAGAGTCGCTTCGTACTTCTTAGAATGCACTGAGATCATCTGCAGTGAAATGAAGACATCCTTATTGGAAGTGTGAACACTAAGCGAGTGATGTAAAAAGAACTGAAAATGCATAATTGAAGTGCCTAAATATATCGCTCACATTCTTTGTGAGGCAACCAGAAGGACTTCAGGGTTATACATGAACCTCTAAATGAGGAAGTTGAGATTTTTTTTTTCTTCCCGAGGCACAATGATCCTTGCTTGGGGTTCTGTCCTTCCAAAATAGCACTTCTGTCTGTGAGGACAGGAAACCGGAATACATAAACTGCTGCTTTCACCTGCTCCAGAGACTTCTGGTTTAAACAGCTGAAGTGAGATAGACATTTACGATTTACTTTCAACCTTTCTATGCCTGCAGATCTAGAACTCACTCTATGGATTTAGATTCATGCCCTTAAATTCTGAAATGAAAATCTTGAAATTTCACTTTCAATTGATTCTGGTAAGTCACACTATTGTACAAGCAGGGTTAAAGAGTCATGAAATTCAGGTTTAGCAAAAAGAGTTATAGCACTGCAAAGTATCTACTGAATATAAAGATGCAAAAATTCTGACTTCTATTATGACATTTTCTGTAAATACAAGATTCTACAAGATTACATGGTCCTTTCTGGAAATGTAACTAATTTTCAGTTTCTGCTAAGACAGGAAAAACAGCTCGCTGAAATTCAGACTTCAGGATTGCAAAATCATGTAAGGATAAGCCAGATTTTACGAAGAAATTCAGGCTGTACTTGCTCATGGTCTGGGTGGATATCTCTAGTGGCTGCACTGAATGGCTGCAACCATTATCCTGTAGTACGTAACAGATAACACTACTTCAGAACAGGTATAGATAGCAGGAGATTTGCTGTATTTAAGACCGAATCTGTGGGAGACAGCTGTGTGCTTACATCTGCAGCACCACAAAGCCAAATACTGATCAAGGATTAAAAATATCCTAAGGAAAAGGAATGTAGAAAAATAAGAATACTCTTGAAAATAATGAAAACTAAGAAAAAGAAAATAAGGGGTGCCTTAGGTAAAGAGAAGCACTTCTGAGGCCATCTGAAGCCTTAGAAACAAAAGGAACTCTGTTAGCACACGGGCCTTGTGCTGGGCAGCCTCCCCATGCCACCTCTAAACAGCTGCTGATCAGAACACAGCTTAATCAAAATGAATTACAAAGAAAAGCATACAAACATAACTGATGCTGAACAGGAAGTTAAACACAAAACCTAATTCAAGGAAAATTAGTTCATAGAAGTAAATCAACAACATGAGTTTAATAAAAGTAGCAGCAAAGGTTTTGTGTTTCATTCTCTTAACTTTTGTGAATCCATTGTTTTCTTTCCTAAACAAGTGTAATCACTATACACTACCAAAGCAGTTTGATTTATTTACTGTGCAGATTAGACAGCATTTACTGTAGGCTTTCTATAGCAGTTAAAAGACTTGCTGGATTAACAGCTGAATTAGCAGAAACCACCCACAACACACCTTGTAGAATCACAGAATAAGAAACACCTCCTGTTGTTTCTACTTCAACAGCAGACAAGGTTTAAAAGCCAGGCTTTAGGACTTGTCTTTGGTTACCTCCCCATGTACTCCCCACAGATGTGTGACCCTGCATGTATCTGGTGATACAGCATAGGGACAGTGGGCATCCAGACCCTCAGAGCGTCAAACCAGAGTGCACATCTGGAGGGGGCTCTGGTACCAAGCTGTTCTTCAAACAGAGAATCTTCTTTGCATGGGATCTGGTTAGATGGCACTGCCACACTACAGCAGAACTGCAGAACGCCATCCATGAGCCACTGACCAGAAAAGGAAAGACTGCAAGGCTGTCAATGAGGAAGTGAGCTATAGGCACTGTAAGGAGTGAGACAGGGCTCAAACCAGAAAATCCTATGGCGGGAATGCAGCTTGACACAAGTAGGTTGTGCAGAGTTACAGAAATGAATGCACACAGACCATGTAACAGGGTCTAATAAACAGGGTACCCCAAAAACGTTTCTAAAAGAGAAAAATTCCTGCTTACATTCACCACACTGATAAATAAAAAAGACACACCTTGTAAGAATAACAGTGCTGAGCCAAATCCAGCAGTGGCACTGAGTTGAAGCCTATATCATATATTTGGCATGCACAAATGTTTATATACAAACTTTGATTAGTTGACAATATGTTCAAATTCAATAACAGCACTTCAAGTGCTCTCTGGTAGTTCCTATGAAGAGAACTTAAAATACTTATTTCTGAAAATAAACTTTCATGTACCTCATCTGGAAGTAGCAAGCCATTTGTATATTTACTGCTGCATCAGCATTCTGTACTTCTGGTACCTTTCGGAGAGCTCAGCTCTTGAAGAAAAGCTAAGAAGTTCAAAGACTGTCAATGTCAATGGCTACAACAGGATCTGGGGAAAAAGAAACTCCCTTCACTCAAAATGTAGTCAGTTAAAAGATGCAACTTCTCCACGTGTTTAAAAAAAAAGCGTTCTAGCATTTTTGCCACGTTTACAGTCATTTGTTTCCACGTAAATATTCATTTTCACCTGAAATAATGTTGAAATGAAAAACTAAATCAAACATTTACAGAACTTCTGGGAAAGTTTAATGTACATCAGGAATGGCATTTGCCTCAATACTGAGGACCTGCATAAAATCTTGGCATATTTTATGTTGGTGTGAAGGGCTTGCTGTGGCACATATTTCCCGTAATGTCTCATACAACCAAGTCCAAGCAGTATGCAAGGTTTTCCAGATTAAATTGTAGTGCTACATGTATGAAACATCCATTATTAAATAATTATTGTTTATGAATTAATTTCCATAAGGCAATTGCATTACAGTGTTACAACACTACCATCAATTTGAATAGAACTGTCTAGAAAATAAGCGGAACAGAATGCATCATTTCAAGCTAGATTGTTTTTCAAGTCTTTGGTTGTTTATTTTATAAGAGAATAACTTTAAACCACTTTCCTCCTGAAGACTGCTTTTTCTATTTTAAGCCTTAAATAATCAGTTTCATGAACCACCTGAAAAAACGCATTGAGAAATAGTGCAAAAACATCCTTTTATTATAATTCCTGGAAAATATGTGACAGTCATTACCCATGACGAAACTTCTGTATTTACAAAGATCTAACTTAAATACTGTGTTGATCTCTGCTTCTGCCTCCAATGCTGAACGATCGGAATTCACTATGTTGCCTATTATAGATCAAATGCCATTATTTCAAGTTATAATGAAGATGGCATATAAAACAAATTAGAATCAAAAACATCACCTGTTAAAACTGAGATGTTATTTTTCACGAAGAACTTTTATACCTTTTATATCTGGATGAGATCTGCATTACCAAACACTGACTACATACTGCACCACAGTGTTGATGATCCACTCTCAGAGGTTCACTGACCCAAAGAGACACTATCAGGGGTTATATTACTCAGCCACATGTCTTAATGAGAAACTTTCTCATTCCTGTACCCACAACCTCTGATGGTTCGGCTTACAGGCACACCTTTCTATGCATCATCCAGGCTGGTCAATGGATCGTGCAGATGGTCCAAGCACACCACTGCAGAGAAGGCGGGGAATGCTGTAGTGCCTTACATTTCAACATGGAGATGTTGTGTGCTTTTATGCAACTTCTTCTAAGGAGGGTAAGGAGCTGTAATTAGCATACATCATCTCTCTGTCAGTGGAGCTAATCAGGCTGAAAAATCCCAAGTGTTTCTACTCCTCAGCAGCCTTGCTTCTTGCTTAGGAATTTTGAAGCTCTTTCTTGCTAATTGCTTACTCTGCTCTCAGACTTACTGGCACCATGGGAAGCTTCCTTCTTGGGTGGAAATGGGGGAGATGTTCTGTCTGGATGAGACTTTTCCTCCCAGCTAGGAATTTCATTTCAGCTACGGACTCTTGAGAAGACATCTGTTGATACTAACAATACAGACCACTGACAAGCTTGTGCTATATATTCAATTTAATTCTCACTGGATCTGGGGGAAAATTCCTGACCTTCATCTGTAATGAAAGATGAAAAGCAGTTTGGAAGCAAAGTATTCTAGGTGTCACAGCTGCCAGCACAGCCACAGCTCAGGATTATGGCATCCAAATTATGATTACAAACAGCAGAGGTTATGTGATCTGCTGGGGAGCTGCGGTCGTTCTGTGTTCAGATCTACTCACATCTGATCGGCTCAGACCACACGACTCGCAGCCTGGATCAGCACTGGCAGCCTCAAGCTTTCTTCATTGAGAGCATCTCCCAGTCAGCCCCAAGTCTCTGAGCACACACTCAACACAAACAATGCAGACAATGGGTAAGGCTGCAACTGAGGATGGACCTACTATTCAGTTATTTTGAAAAAGCTTTAAGCAAACTTCAGAATCTATACTCCATTTGCTTTTACCTGCTCAGATCTAAACGTAATGTTCACAGTCCACTGAGCCACAGACAATCAAGAGTCAACTTTTTAAAGAAACCATCTACCTGGTCCTTTATAGACTTGATACAGCAAGTTTCTTTCAGGCTTCTCTCTAAGTGGCCTTCCTAGGACCAACAGTAAAACATTCTTAATTGCAGCCCTAGCCTTTCCAGCTTGCTCCCTTTGATTATTGGATACTGTCTTCATCAATTTATCACTGAAGTTATTTTGAAGAATATATAACTGTTTCACATTAAGAAGAGGTTATTTCTAGCAGACTGCTTCATGTTATTAAAATTCAACCCCCAAAGTAAGTCTGTGTGTAGTGAATGAGAACAAAATCAATTGTAAAAGCCAAGAATTAAGTAATAATTACATTACTTTTCATATTTGTTCCCATATTAATACGATCTAATTTTTGCCTTGTAGTTATTTGTTCCAACAAATTATTTTAGAAATCAGGGATTCATGAGCTTATCTCATGTAGATTTAAAAACAGTAGCAACAAAATGAAACAATAAATTATTTTGTTGTATTGATGTCAGAAGTATGATATGTAATTAGATACCAGAAAATACATACTTTCAAGGTCTGCCTCTTTATACCAAAACATACTGATTTTTTTAATAGTTGACTGTATTGCCACTGTAAATGCAAACCCTAAGCAGATTTAGACATCATAAGATTAAATAAAATACAGAAAACCTAAAAAGCTTCTGAACTAGAAAACAGTTTAAAATGTCCAGGACAAGATTTGCTATGTAGAAGTAGGGCACTGCACTATATCCCATTCAGTTTTTAAGTGAAAAACAAGAAAACAAACCAGCAATCTCTCTTCTTTATTGAAAGGTCATTGTAATGCAATAGGACACAGTAAGCAGTTGTGAAATTAAGCCCTCCAGAACCTGGTTGCAACTTTGGAATGTGACCATTGTTGTGCAATGGAGTTTGTCACCATCATATGAAAAAGCCATTGGGAAATAAATCTTTTGTTTACCTGCTCATCACAGATAACCATCAACTGATTCACATTCTGCAGTGTTTTACTAAGGTCTAAGACAATACCTGAACTGAAAACATCATGACCTTTTTCTTTAAACAACATTGTTCAAACAATTTTGGTTTAATTTTCATGCATCCTACATACAGAATGTTCTTCTCTTTTTTTCTTTTGTTCCTCTTTGAAGAGAAGGTATGTCAAGAGGTTCACTTCTCAGATCCTGCTACCTATTTTTATCAGCTTAAAAATACAGTAATGATGCTATGTTAGATACCCAGTATCACATAAATCATGCTGACGTCTCAAGCAGGGGCTTGACCTCTGCTTAGGAGAAACAAGCAGTAAAAGCAAATGAACCCACATGTAGAGACATCTTTAAAATGTATTAGCACATTGTTCTAATTATGCTTGTCATTCTCCAGAATTTTGAAGAATCTGAGGGCATATGTACATAGGTAGGTGTAAACAGAGCTCCTTCGCCCATTCCCTTGGGTGAACAGATGGAGACTGCTGCTGATTCAGAATTTGTACAGCCACATTTGCATGGCACTGTGCTGGCTAGATGTAAAGACAAGGCAGGCAGAGGAACTCAATGTGTCTGTACACGCTTGCAGACACTCACACTGAGCTGCATGCAGACTTTCCCTGATATACCGAGGGCAACTTAATAAAGATGATAACCAAGCTTCCCAGTCAAGGAACCAGAGTAAAATGGGGTTGGCCTCTTTTCCCAGGTAACTAGAGATAGGATGAGAGGTAATGGCCTCGAGTTGTGTCAGGGGAGGTTCAGGTTGGATTTTAGGAAAAATTTCTTCTTCAAAAGAGTGAGGCATTGGCACAGGCTGCCACCAGGGAGGTGGTGGAGTCACTGTGCCTGGAGGTGTTCAAGAAACACTGAGATGTAGCACTGAGGGACATGGATTAGTGAGCATGGTGGGGATTGGTTGACAGTTGCACTAGATGATGCCTTAGTGGTCTTTTCCAACTTCAACACTTCTATGATTCTGTGATACTCCAAGTTTATATAGAAACCAAAGACATGGCTCCTAAATGATTCCTTAGATTCCTAAACGGGGATTTCTGGACTTCAATGCTGATGCAAGAACCCAATTTTCAGAATCTTGAATTTTTCAACTGACACAGTTAGCTAACTAGATCTGAATCTGAAATATAAAAGCTAGGTACATCTTAAAATAGGAGCTTCTAATGTGCATAATGAATTGCGTTTCTCCTTGCTCCCATTTCCTTCGGTGGCTTAATTTCTCTAAGGGTAAGGAATTTCATGACTGGAAGATCTTTTCAATTGCAAGTATCTGTGAACAGTCACTCATCTTCAGTTAATTTCAGGGAAATCTGTCCACTCATAACTGCCACCATTAATACAAAAGTCTTGCCATAAATTTTAAGAAATGTGGAAGAACAAAAAACAGAAGCGGTGACATCTGCTTTTAGACTAATGGCTTTTGAAAAAGAATTGGGCAGCTGTTTAGAAATGTGCAGCCGAACATACAGCCTGTTCTTCTCAAATGTGACAGTGATTAACAGTCAGTCCAATGATGCTGCTGGATCCTGTATGACTATGCATGTGAGTCAGCTTCAGACACAGCACAGTAAAAAGTGCTACATTTTAGATTAAAGGTTCTTAGGACAACCTCAGTCACTAAGGTTGGTTCTACAGAGGTACAGTTACAAAAAACAATGGAACAAAGAACTTTTTTTCTTGTCATCTATATCTCATGCAAATACTAGGTTTTACGTCAAATTTTCCTAAAAATAATTAATAATATTCACAAAGCAATAAGGAATTATATTCTAGGCATCCATGTCTTATATGTGAGTAAGAGTTCTTCAGGTTAGATATACCTGAAAAAATCAGTTGGAAGGGTAGGGAAAAAAGCCTTCATTCTGCCATTGAAGGAAATGCTGGAACTTAATATTTCCATCAAACGCAATTTGTTAGTGCTTTGTTACTCACTTTTCCATTGACATCTTACAGTCATATTGGTTCCTGTACTGTACTTCAAACACCCCTGAATACCCAGGATAATGGAGTAAGGCGGGCATACTCACAGCCTGTAGAGGCTGAGTGGGTATGATTTTTTTCAGCACTGTATATATGACTTGTAGTTTAAATAACATGTTTTATTTGTTCTATCACTTGAAAATGTGAAAGAAAATCACCTTGAATTCATCACTTCTACAAAAAGTTACTGGAGAACCAAAAGTATTCACCTGTCACTTTAAGATCCACATGTAACAGGACACTGGTTTCATTTCAGTACTCTCCTTCTTACGTATTTATGGAAAACAGTTAACGCTCTATAATAAAGTTCACATTCAGTGACAGACTATCCTGCTCCTGTGAGCCTAATCTTGAGCTCTACACATCATCTTCTGTTACGTCAGAAAAGACAAAGACTCCACGTCACTGCCTGCCCATACTCTGTGTTGACAATTGTGAACGCATGCACAGAAACACACACACATTAGGGGAACAAATTGCTCAGCTTAATAGAGACATCACTTACACAGTGTGTGCAGAGATGCCCAAGAGATATCATGCCTTAGGCAGCTTCAATCTTTCTGATGATCCTCAGAGCAGAAAAGCCTCCTACACAGAGCTGTCTTTTAAAAGGCACAGTCTTACTGCTAACATAAAGTCTCGTGTCTATATTCTGCATAGCATGTCTGGAGGTGTGGCTGAGGCACTACCCATTCGGTTGCTTTGAAGAGATTGCTAAAGAGCATATATCATGAGTAACTACTGAAACCATTTTAATAACAGTCATTTGGGGGTCACTGTCAAAAAGGTAACAGAAGCAAAACCCAAAACCATGTCCCTCTTTACACTGTTTGATATATAACACAATCTTTTTTTGTACTCTAGGAAAACAGCACGGTATGACTGTTAGTCAAGAAAAATTACAGAAAAACATCTTTAACCTTATTCTACTTAAATTTACTGAACAATTTAAACTCTTAAAGAATTCTCTTCAGTGCAGTTTACTCACAAATCCGCATTAAAATAATGCAGAACAGTGCTCATCAGAACAAAGCTACTGCTAAGCTTAATTAGTCATTATTACTTCTCTTTTGAGTCATTGTAATGAGAATTTTTTATAGGGAAATCACTGCAAGATATTTTTGAAGTTGTTCTAACAGATTAGATAGAGAAAAGGCTTAAAGATCCTGTAGCAGCATGCATTATTAAATGTACAAACGTACTGAACAGTCTCCATTTTCATCTGTGGCTCAAGGAAGAGGCAGATAGCAAGCTTTTAAACCATACCCACATGTTTTCAGCTTACTTTATTGATATTTTAATTTGCTTTCTGGTAACTCCTCCGAACACGAGCAGAGTGTTACATGCTGAAAGCATTACATTTCTCTACAATGAATTTCTTCCTCTTCAAAAGCCATGCAAATAATTTTGAAATGTAAAAAAGAAATATGGAAAATATTAAAGGATGCTTAGTTTTTTTAATCTGTTGTCCTAAGAAGTGACTTGCAGTTAGAAATGACATTCAGCTGGAGACAAAATGTTAGCATACTGAGGAGTGATACTCAGCCCTGCCAGTGTATTTCAGGATATCATCACATGGTTGCCTCAGCAAATTGCTTTTGGTTTCAGCCCTCTCTCATTACCCCTTCCCATCTGACTGAAATCAGGTGATCTTTCCAAGGCATTCCCACAGGCAGCCAGCAAGCTACTCGCTGGCAGACACCAAGCACCATATTTAGGGTGTGCCTTTTAAATACAGAGGCCAATAGGAGCACAGTTGCCTCGTTTTGTCTGCCCTGTATTGCCGACTGACTTCCCATCGTAAAGCCTCTGCCAACCAAAGGGAACACGTTCTCAAGCGCATTCTATTCCGATCTCACATATGTCTCTGCTGAAAATGTAAATAAATATATAATGTAAATAAATTTTACAAAATATTAACATGTTTAAAATCCACGTTACATAATTGGATAAAGTGTAATTAACTTTTAGCATCCATGCAATCACTTCGTTATTGCAGCTAAAAAATAATTCTCAGAACCCAGCTCTTCCAGAATCTCCAAGAAAAATACTCTCTGTTTCACCATTTTCTGATTCATTCGACTTTGGAAGCAAAATAAACACACTGCTGTGTTTAATATCGTTGCACAAGAGAATTCACAAGAATGAAATGTGTTCAAAGTTCCTAGAAAAAAATGTAGCAACACAGGCTGCCAACTTGTTCAATGTCAAGCTCTAGGCAGTATAGCAGGACTAGCAGTAAATGACTCATAGTGAGTCACACTTTAGCTATTTTTGCTTTTAAAGTAATGCCAGGCGCTGTGTTAATATTCAACCCAGAGTAAATTTAGCAATGCAAGAAAACAAGTGTTTCCATGGCTGCTCCTTCACAATGTTTATGGTATATACACAGCCATTAGGCACAGGAATTAATCCAAATGAAGAGTATGGAAATGTTCCTCTTTCATTTATGACTAAATTTTGCTACACTGGGCTTCATGACTCACCCAACTTTAAGGAAAATGTAAAGCAACAGCAAGCAAACTATCAGTGGTACGAACAGCGGTCAGCAGCCACTGCTTTCCCCTGAATGACCGCCTGTACCATGCACACAGCTGACCTGAAGCATGCTGGCCTATCAGCAGCCCTGTAATCAAACACTAATGCAAATGAACCACTTTGAAGACAATTACGCTGCAGATGGTTTTTTAGGGCAAAACAAGACTGGTCTCACTAGTGAAACTGAATCCATCAGTCGTGGGTAATGAGTGACATGGCTCTGAGGAGGAGCGAGCACACAGGAAGCTACAGGGGAGATGGAGCCTTTGTGGCATCGTGTGGAAAGGGAAAGCACTGCTGAAAAACCAGGAAGGATGCAGATTCAGGCTGGGGAGCAGATGGGTAAAATGAGGGAAGTGGTAACGATAGTACAACAGAGCTGGAATGTAACTGCCCGCGACTCAGCCGCGATGTGACAAGAGCCACAAGGCACACATGCTGCAGCTATCTGCACAGCGGTGTTGTTTAGATGGGCAGGTATTTGTGGAATTGTGGAGTGTGAGCCCAGCTATGCAGACAGCTGACGTGCCGTAACAAAACTGAGCTGGAGAGAACTTATCTGTGTTGCAGGTGAGCGAATAATGGTGCTGCAGCAAAGGTTAGGTGAATACCGCTGCCCACACTAACAGAGCTGCCAAATGATTACGTATGATTGCTTGTTAAACTTTTTTGTTCCCATTTTAATACAGTGATTTATTCATTAGTCTTAAATTGCAGTAATTACTATTTTTACTGTAGAGGCTGATAAAGCAATCAGGAAGCTTTTACAGTTTTCGTCTCAAAGAAAACTCTCTTCAGCTTTTCTGTATAAAGCCTTTCATGCTACTATACACAAGATTTTATTTTTCCTGTTTTCCTATCTGACTGTAAACTAGTTACTTAGTTTGGGCTAGAAGTTTATAGATAGATCCTGACAAATTGTCTTCCTGGAAAGATTTCTTTCGATTCCATGAAGTCTTGAGTTGACCCATAAACATTCAATTAGAGAGGCGGGAGAATACTTAAGGCTGGACCAAATCCAAAGAAGTGAAGCAAACTACAGACACCGAAGCTCAAAATGATGAAAAATCCTGTTCAGTGGCCCCCTAGGTCCAAAGCATCTAAATCTGCTACATCTCTTTCAGATTATCCAGGGATCTAATGTTCAAACTATTGCTCTTGCCCAGAGCTACCCCAGTAATGAGGAATACAGCTTTGCTCTGTAAATCCCTTAGCTCTTGAAAGCAGGCACAGCTCCACCCAGGTGGATAAAGAGAAGGTGATAATGGAGATGTAGTAAGCCCAACCTCCTGCTCCTTGCTGAGTGAGCCAAACATGGGAGAGTCATATGCTTTCCTTGTCTTGGTTTTCCTTGCCCCCTTACTCTCCCAGCTACACACTGTGCAAGCCAAAGGGTTGAAGAGTGCCCTCTGCAGACTAGCCTAAATCCAAGGGGTTGCTTAAAAGCATTTGAGCAACTCTATGATGTCAGATGTAAGGCCCATCCCATCCAGCAGTCGTACTCTGATGATGAATAATAGCAAATACCTATAGAAGGCACGAGGCTGGGAAAGCTTACAGCAATGTTTTCCTGGTATCCTTGCCAAGCCGCCTGTAATTTCATCAGGGGATCCTGGAGGATCCAGAGGAGCCAAAAGTGACATCTTCGCATTTAACAGCCCATGAGTGAATTTTCTAATTATTTGCTTTACTTCCTGGCAACAGCTGCAGACAAAATGCTATTAGATAAAACAAGCACTCCCACCACCGCTCCACTGACTACTTTGTCGTTGGGTGACTCTTCTCTCCCTCATGAGGTATTTTTTGTGACTGCTAGAACACCTGTTAAGCAACTTGCCTTTAATCCTGCAATCATTCACAGCAAGTCCAGTAACACAACAAATCTGCATCCATATTTGAGATGCTAAGACATGATAAACCTATCCACACGTGTAAAGTCAGATGGTGTGTTTCAAATGAGCACTCATAACAGCTGAAAGGTGACAAGCCTCTCCTCAGTTGTGAGTGAATGTCTGAACACTCTAAGCCTGTTACAGAGTAAGTATAAATGCCACCAAAGACGTTTGTCTTCTCTGACTTTGTGTTAATGGTGACTGAAAGCAGTGTATCATAGGTTACCCTACACAACTACCACCTGAGCTCCCAGACAACGTCAGTAAGTGTTTGAGCACCTGCAATTCCCCAAACCGCAGATTAGAGTCACGGTTCACTTCCCCTCCATCTACACTGTATATCCACTCAGTCTTACAGTTAAAGCTCTTAATTCACTCCCTTTGTTTTACTTGATACTTGGCACACTTTTAGCTATCATGTGCAATACTATGATTGACATAGAGATGTAAAGTGCATTATGCTGACAGAATAGATTCCTCACTGAACAAAGTTTTCACATAGATGTACTCTCCTCGTGGGAGTCAAGGCACTTCACTCAGGGCTCTGGCAGTCAGCCTGAGGTCCTCAAGCCTAGAAGATGGGTTTTGCAATCCTTTTGTGCTTCCCCAGTTCTCTTCAGCTAAATTTGTTTAACACATTTAGGGTAGCGTAAAGAAGATTTCCAATAAACTTAATGGAATAAAATTCAAGATGGAAAGAAATCATGCTTTTCATGATTTCACTGATGTCTAAGCCTAAGGAAATGAAACAATAAGGTTACAAAAAATTACAGTAGGCAGCCAATGCACGCGAACTTCTGATAAAGAATTAAAGGATGTTTATTCATCTTCCTGCACGTTACGAGTTCGCATGTTACTGTATGTTTCAAGTATAAATCAGGGAAATTCCATTGACTTCAGAAGCTACACAGATGCTTAAGAAACAAAGATCTAGTTCAACCTGCAGCTCTTCTGAAGAAGACTCCAAAGAGCTACTTGGCAAATAGTTTCACAAACCATAACAACACCAAGTGTTTTGTTTTCTCTGAACTGGAGTACTCTGAAGTTACTATGCATGTGATATGAAATGATGAATTATTATTTAGTCAGCATTATCTCAGATCTACTTCCCTGTTCTTCCTCAAATGCTTTTTCTGCTGGCACTCAATCCAAATGCTTTATTTGAGAGAATTCTTGTAGAATTTCTTTTGATCTCTGTGCATGCTGATTAAAATGAACACATAGGAAAGGCAAAGGAAACTACTATCTCTTTGTGAGTAAGACAAATAATAAGTATCATAAATGAGTGATTAATACAATGTTCCGTAAGTTTAAATCTCTACTGGCCATGATTTTCCACCTCAATATCCTCCTCAATATCCTAATGACCAAAAGAGAACCTTTCAACTCAAAAATCTTTAAGATGCTTTTTTCCCTTTCTGTTTGCCTCCATCTCCTTGGGTTGTTATTCACTTTCTTTTCCATGATCACCCTTGAAGTTTAAGCTGTAAGCTCATGGCACAAGCATGGAAGTCCTCCATTCTCTGTCCTTGAAATTTGTCTGAATGACATACAAAAGACAAAACAGCGAGAAAAATTGTGGTGAGATGACAGAGGCAGTTTTGTATTTTCATTGCCCAGATTTTTACAATAAAAATAATATGTGCTATTAGACCATGAAAGAAGTGAAATTGATTATGTTTTATTACGGGAAATCAGATTTTCCATACAGTATAATTCATTTATTGAAGTTTTATTGAAGTTTTCAGAATTCTGTGGGCAAATTTTGAGATCAATTTCTATGCTTCTTACTCATCTGTAATTTATAAAATATTTCTGATGAACTCATTTATGGTCACAAGACATAAGCTTTTAAAAGTTTCCATGCTGCAGGAATGGATTATGATGCGGTCAAGACATACAGGAACTGACTGAATTAAGCTGGACACCAGCAAGGGAGAAGATCTATATAAGCTAGCTATGGTGCAGTGCTGGCAGAAGAACAAATAAGCATAAGTTTTACCAGAGATTTCCTTCCCTAAATATTTCTCACCACCTGAGTGAAGTTCAAAGGTTCTCTATTGCTTTTCCACTAGAATTTAGAAAAATTTAGATGATGTGATCGACTGCATTTTGTTAGATGATGTGATTGACTGCAACATCAAGGGAACTGAATCAACATCCAGAAGCTCCCTCCCTTCCTGACCTGTGTTCTTACAAATGGTAAAAATGCCATGCTGGTAGCCATCAACGTGCTCACTTAAAAGAGAATTATCTGATGACAGTAACAATAAATTACCCAAACATGGTATTATCCCTAAGAGTATAATAATAATAAAAATCATTTCTATGCAACACTCCATTTCCTTTCTAGATTTTATATACTTTGGCGCTGATCTGAAAGCAAGAGTTACATCTTGCAGAACTTTTGCAATGCAGTGAAATATAGATCTTTTAAAAATATGTTTACAGATCAGATGAGAGACACAGAGATAAAAAGAGTTTACCCTTAAGCGTTCACTGATTGGAAAGGCAGATATTTATAATAAGAAAAGCCTACATCTGATCCTCCTCCTGATTTAGATAGCCCTCTCTGCTGCATGCTTTTACCATAGGGCTAAAGGGGCGATGTTTTGACACTATTTCCTTCTGCGGTAGTTTCCATCTTTACATATATTTAAATGCACACTGAACACAGAGAGGAGGAGTCTGATGCCAGAGACAATTGGTCAATCACATACTTTGGTCAATCACTCTAGAAACGGTCCCTTTTTGCATGCTGTCAAGGATACCAACATTTGATGGTAATTCTGAAGTCTGGATATTCATCTTAGGTACTCCATAACTGCTAATGCTGTAGTATCTTGTTTTTCCAGCTTGTTTCTCTCTCCAATAGCTCAGTGAAACAGAAGGTTTGTATGTCAGATGTAATCATCATCACTCTAACTCATTCCATTTCATTCCCGGGCGCTGTACTCCCAGTCCTTCCTGAATGAGACACCTAGTTCCTTCCAGAAAAATATCCTGACAGGAGAGTCACTGCTAGTTTCTCTCTCTTCACTCAGGGTGCTCCTCTAACCCTATCCAAAAGTCAGGTCTCATTCACACAAATGCCTCTAAACATCTTCATATCACTCCTCAAGGGCTGCAATTTGCTCCCTCAGCATCACGCCACGAAAAATTTACTCTGGCAGGCTAAAACACAGTTATGTTATTACTTCCAGCTCTTTGAACTGAAAAATCAGAAAAAATAATAATGATAATTTAGTGCTACAGGAGAGCCACATTACAAAAGATGGCAACTGAACATTTTGCAGAGTGGCTACTTTGCTCCATGGGGCACCAGCCCTGAGCACCATAGATCCGAGCCAATCCACACTCATGACTCTCTCCTTAAACAATCCACAAACACAATATATACGTAGCTGAATTTAGACACAGATGTAATGTTCAGACTCACAAAGATTCTAGACACAAAACTCCCAGTGAAATCTATGCTGCTTTGAACTTATATGACTTGAACTCATACAAAGACTGTAACAAAGCAAAGAACTAAACTGAGGTCTCCTAAACTGCAAGCTACCTTCTGAAGTCCTACATCAGGTCTCATTTCTTTACTAGTTAAAAGGCTGTCTACAAGGAACTTTACATAAATGACAAGTGCATATCCCACACACAGCACTGAACTGTCATAACACCAATCCCACCTTCAGTCAGCATTTTCAACTTGGGTGCTGCAGTTGCTCAACTATAATTAGTAAAGGGATCTTAAATGATTATTTTCTATTAACAATACAAATAAAAAATAAATTAACCTTATTATTTAGCTGATCTTCTGCCAATACATGTAAGAATAAAAATGAAAAGCAAAGTATAGAGATGAAAAAATAACTCTGTACAAGTAACTTTTACTCAAGTTTCTATTTACTTATTCATTTACACAACTGACTATTTACTCAGGTTTCACCTCTGTTACATGGTAAGGAAAAAAATTAACCTGCCTACCTCACTGTGATGTTGTGAGGATTATTTGAATGAAATTATCATGCATTATACCACACAGTGTCATGCTGCAGCTTTTCTTCTTATCCTACTAAAAGCATATAGAGGACTTTTAGTTTTACCTAAAGTCTCTAAGAAGACTGCTTTAGGAATTTAAAGAGAATATCTTTCACAATGTTGTCTTTCTGTAACCCAAACTGAATCAAAAGCAACATTTTTCACATAATTTTCACTCAGCAAATTCATGGTTTTAAAATACATGCATCAATGGCGTATAACGGTGTCTACTTGAACATTAAATATTGAAATCTTCTCCTCTGGAAATATCTGCTGAACCCATCTTATGAACCCATCCTAGAAGAATGTTAAATCATGACACACACATTTTCTTTGCAAAATCTGCCTCAAGAATCTGTTTCCTTAGTAGAAAGGGCACAGAAGAGCACTACAACCACACTGTTGCTACCTTCTAAACTATATTACTGGTTTCCTATGACAAAATAGCTGCCAAAACCAATATTGTGTCTCAGAGTGATTTGTTCCCTTAAAAAAAGTATCCTTGCACTTGACAAATTCTCTCCTTAAATTGCTTGGCATAGCCAGCAATACTGTCATTCACCCAAATCTTAGCACTTTCTACAAAATGACTGCTAACAAAGTATGCATCTGTTGGGCATTTGTACAGGAGGTGGTTATCAGGGGTTCCAAAGTGCATGTTGCCAGCTACTCTAACAGGGCTATGAAACCTGTCCCACTTTGTGCACTGAATGTGAAACTAAATAACCTTCAGTAAATACTACAGTGGCAGCTGGGGTCACAGGAGTAAAGATTATAGCTTCTGATTAGTTCTTTTCACAGGGTATCAGAAACTTAAACTGATACATACAGATTAAAGACAGCACTTACTTTCATTTTGTGAAGGCAAAATTCTCATACTCTGTGCCAGAAGATGCCTTTGATATGTATACTGGCATGAAATAAAAAGACTTGCTAATGCAACATTAAACACAAGGGGGGATTTTGAATTTACAAAAGATACTAATGCAAAGTTACAATTCCTACAGTAATCATGACTTAGTTCCTATAAGTTCAGTCCTGTAAAGTTCTGCTCTGTGGTTACATGCTCCAAGAAGGAAGTGAAACACGCCAGCAATTTCACCCTTTCACCCATTTCAAAGGATATACTTATGCAATTTAGCTTAAGGAATTTGCTTAAATGTTTCACTTAATGAAAAGTAGATCACTAAGCACATTGCAGACCTGGGACCCTTACATTAAGGAGCGCATCAGTCATGTAAGGTTAAGGTCAGAAAAAAAAGTTTGTAGAACCCATGCATGCCATCATTTTGAATTTTTCTCCTATTACCAGATTGAGCAAATATGCTGACAAATGCTATATTATTTGGAAAAGACAACGTAATCACAAGAAATGGTTAAAAAATAAATAAATAAAAAACAAAACCTCAACAAATACAAAACTTGTATTTTATTGCTTACAGTCTAATCAGCTTTGAGCAGAAGAATGAAACTGTTTTCCCTTAAAAATAATAAGTGGGCATTTAGGCATGTAACACAACTCTGGAAAGAGACTTCAGAGAAATCACTTGTTCACATAAACATGTCTGACAGTATTTTGACACACACCATCAGAGGTGGCCGTTTTGCATCATTTTGCACAAATTCCAGCTAAAGCAGCTGTACAATAAAGGCTCACAGATTGCCTGCAAACTGTCTGAAAGTTGAAGAGAACAGAAACTGCTCTAAGGCATGGTATCATCTGCTGCTGCCAGAGTTTAAAGTGGAGGTCTCCTTCCTGCAGAACTGCCTAGAGATGAGGACAGTCTGAAGGCGATGCAGTGCCTTTTCCCTTCCTGGGACTTAGAGCTGCCTCCAAAGCAAAGGTCACTGCTCAGGTGGCAGGTAACAACCAGGCAGCTCCCTTCGCCTTTCATTTACTGTGGCAGCAAATCTCAAGAACAAGATGGAAAATGCATTAGCTCTCTTTTCTGTTAAAGCAAGGTTATATTTAACTGCTTCACACTCCACATTGTACCTAAAATCCTTATGCCAAGTTAATTTCTAAGTAACAAGACGATGTGAGAACACATGTCCCTGTTCAGCTATTCCAGAATACAAATGTTAAACCCTGCATAAAAGACATGCAGGGATTAAAGGTAACTCACCACGGGAGGTAAATTATTTTTGTACCTACCCCTCTGCCCCTTTGAGGTGGAAAAGGCTGGGACAAAGGAAAACTCCACAAAAGTTCATCTGAGAAAACTTGGTTGCTGTTCTGATATATCATCTGAGCTGGCAATAAAACCAAATCCCAGGAAAGAGTAAAAACTGGACTGTACTGCATTTGTGCCCATAGTGCTTTAAATGGGTCAGGGATTATGCATGAAATTGAGCCCAGATCTGAAAAACTTCAAGTTGAAATGAAAATATTAAACAGGTAGCTGTTGGTGAAGATACTGACATACATAACTCACAAAAAGTAGTTTTAAAGTGTGTCCCAGAGTTTGCAGACACATTATAATAAACTTCATGATGAGATCTGTATTGATGAACCCTTATGAAGACATGGATCATGTTAAAAATTCAGCAGGGTGACCTTCATGTTCTCTTTAGAAAAAAACAAAACAAAAAGCACCACGTAACAGAGGTGCTATAAGGTAAAATCAGCAGTTTATTAAAACTAGCCAACATTACAGATTTCAAGGCCCTTCAGCTCAATTAGTATTGCAATGCAGACATTTCTGCCTCTGAGCTCACTCTGTGCAGTAACACTGCCTTCTATTTGGCATAGGTGGTATCTTAGATAACACTGACAGTGTTCTATTGCACATATCAGTATACTGATTTACTATGTAAAGGCCAACAGTGAGGCTTTTTACTCGAAATGGAAATCGCAAGCCAGTTTAGCCTCTCACAGAGGTGTTAAGATCAGTGGCCATAATCCTGTAAGATGTAAATATCTGTAATTTTAACGTTTGTGAATAGTCAATTCTGTGTTTAGAATTTGAGGCCTTTTTAAAGGCTAGCCATGAGTGGGGAAAACTCACAGAAGGAAGGAGAAAGGAGGAGGGTAATCATAAGAAGATCGCATTACTACATGAAATAGAGAAACCAAGCAGTCCTCCTGCTTCCAGGACACTACCTCATATGGAAGCAAATTTATATGTGTAAACATAAGCAGACTCCATTGATCTTCAGTTACCCATTATTACTCAAGAATGTCTGTTAGCTTTCCTGGAGCATTTTTGAAGAAAGTAACTTTACAGAGGATGAAGAGATTATTCAGGCAAAGGAGACAGCACTGAATGCATGTTTAAGGCAGTACAATTGGGCTTACTATGAGAAATTTAACTCATCTCTGTTTGCAGACAGAGGTAGTATTTAGTTTACCATTTCAAGAGAAGGTGGGCTGAACCAGATTATTTACTTGAATCCAAGATTATTATTTTGAATACAAGAATACTGTACCACATTCAAGACTTTGTGAAAATCAATGAACTCTTTCCCATTCAACCTTCTGAATCCCGTTAAAGACTGCAACAGAAGAAAATCTGATGGTTTTACCTTATCAGAACCAATACAAATCCTACTAACCCTAAGCTGACCAAGCTGATGAGCAGTCTGTGTACCTAACACAGTTCACGAAATACAGAACATCAGTCCATGCAATATCTTCAGGCATATCCTGATGGCCACTGTTTGATCTCTATGCACAATCAAAACAGAAGTCCAAGTTGCTAATAAGACAGATTTGGATTTCAGGCAGTAGTAGTTTGATGATATCCTTGTTTCTTTTATTTTTTAAAAAAGAATAATTCTTACTGTGCTTATTTAATTTGAGTATTTTTCATTGGGTCTGCCAGTTACAGCTCAGTCACACTGCCTGAACTCACACACCCTCTCCTCAGGCAATCACAGACTGGAAAGTAAATCCAAAGTCAGTTATCAAGATTTTATCTTCCCAGTTACAAACACCTGGAAATTAGGAATTACAACATGATGGCAGGGCAGTAATAATCGCATGGTTATGTAGGGAGTGAAAATTACACTTTTTTTGTGGTCTGCGAATTGCTATGTTCATTCTTAAAGTAGTGCCCAGAGTTCTATTAAACTCAGACATCAGTGCTAATACTCAAATTCAAAATTTGAAAAAACATAAAGGTGGGAAACAAATGTATTAAGCCCTCAAGCTCTAGTTCTAGTGAGTGTTGAGATATCAGATCTAAAATTCACCTTGTCAAGCATGTCCTCAGACTTCATAAATCTCTATAGGGAAGTAATCGAAAGTCCAGTGAAGTCAGCAGGAAAATTGCTTCCGCTAGTTTCAGTGGGTTTTCAGTGGCCTCCAAAAAAAAATGCAAGGAGAGCTACAGGAGAGAACCCAGAATATCGGTTTCCAATGCTATAAATCATTAATCTATGGCTCCTGAAGTTCCTGAGATACCAGTTTATGTTGAAATCAAAATGTGGTGTGGGAGGGAATAGGTACAGGGGTCAAGGGACAGTAAGCAGAATAATATGATTTCAAAACATAACCACGATTGGTGAAGAACAGCACAAGTAGTGTTAGAGCTCGTGAACTTTCCCAGTAACAGTAATCTGAGTGATTTTTTAATAGCTGCTATTTGTGCAGGGCAATAAAAGTATACTACTTGGTTGTATTGCATAAATACGAGAGCTGTTAAGTCTCCAACACTTCCTGTAACTCAAGCACAAATAACTTAGAATTTTTACACTTGATGAAGCTATGGAAATTAAGAAAAACATATTTTAATACACTGCAGTATTACACAGTGCGTGCATAGAAGTTGTAAACCTGAGAAAACACACAGTAAGCATTTTCCAACAATATAGTTCTTCTGATTAAAGCAAAGGTCTTCTTAGAGTTGCAACACATCCGAGTTGTGAAACAGGAGCAATTTGTTTAAGTGACAAAAGAAAACAGCTTACCTAATCCTTTTAGAAGATCCCATCAATTAAAGAAAAACCCTGTCTTCAGATTAAAAAGCCCACCTTACAAAAGGGGATGTGAAACGAGATTCCCATGGTACTTGTACCCAAGCAAGGCAGGAGTTGAAACTCTAACTAAAACTACCTAGGTAGCTACATCAGCTTTCTGCTACACAGATACCAGTTTAAGTAAGTTTTCAATTCAGAACAGTCACCTCAGCTTCAGCCACAACTGGCAGATCTATACGTTAAGACATTTAGTACATATGTCACCATTTAACAATAATCTTTAAAAAAAATAAGACTTACATTGTTTTTTCATGTCTTTAAGTTGATCCTTAAAATACATATATTTTTCATTTTTTTCCAAATCCGAGTCACTGTTCATGCTCTCCAATGCAGTAAATTTTTCTTTTACTAGTGATTTCAGATCTGGTATCTTTTCTGGTTTGTCTTGTTTTATCTGTAAGGAACAAGAGACAGAATGCTGTTATTCGCTGTGACACGCACGGCAATATACAAATGTTTGCCAACAAATTCGTGAGCATAATCTCCTTTTGATGCCAGTTAGGGTTCTGCTATGAAACCATGAACTGCTGGTAATTATTTATCCAAGAAAAACTAACTGTGAAATGTATAGACTGTCTTCCAGCATCATTTAACTCAGATGCTGTATGCAGAGCGTATCTTACTTTAACAATAAGGACAATTGAACCTCTGTGGTCAAAGTTACCTCTGTGGGTGGCAAAGGTCAACAACAACCAGCACAGCATTGCATGTGGATGTAACAAAGAATCTAACTCTGTCCTAGAGGGTAAAAAGATGGCTGAAAAATAGAAACTAAAAAGAAAGGAAGAAAGGAGGAAAGAAGGAAAGAAGAAGGAAGGAAAGAAGGAAAGAGAGAGAGAGAGAGAGGAAGGAAGAGAGGAAGGGAGGAGGGATGGAGGGAGAGAAGAAGGAAGGGAAGGGAGGAAGGAAGGAAGAGAGGAAGGGAGGAAGGGATGAAGGAAGGAAGGAAGGGAGGAAGGGAGGAAGAAGGGAGGAAGGGAGGAAGGGATACAGGAAGGAAGGAAGGAAGGAAGGAAGCAAGCAAGCAAGCAAGCAAGCAAGCAAGCACATTCTCTAGTTTTGCTTTCTTTGATTCCCTTCTCATCATTTTTTTCAATCAACTCTTCAGAGGCTTATAACCTATATGGTGACTGATGTAAAAACAGCAGAATATGCAGTAGAGATAGCTAATACAAAATGAAACCACCTCAATTTATTTGTGCCATGTGAACAACAAGCATTAAGCCATAGAGTTAGGCAAAAAGATCGCTACTTTAAAAGCACTTCCTTACAGTAATTGCCTCTGGAATAAATGAAAAATTTGACGCAAATAACAATGGAAGTCATGACAGAGGCAACGAAAAGCTACTCTAAGAATGTAAAAGTATTCTGGGAATTCCTTAAAAAACAGTACGAGTTTTCCCTTCTGCTTCTCAAGCCAATGTTAAATTTGAGGGCACTGTACCTTTGCTAGGTCTTCATATGAATTATAGTGGTGGGCTGGGGACAATGTTATGCACTGACGGCCAGCAGAAGTACAGCCTCTGAAAGAAGGCAGCATCTATCAAATCTGTAATCATAAACATTTTCTGAACCAAAGATTCTTTCTACTCCAGCCTATACAAAGCATAGGGCAAAATACATCCGTCTGAAACAAAGAGGCAATACCATCTATGCTCTTCTCCAGCTGCACACCTTAAATCCTGCCCCTCACCAGACAGACAGCATAGAGCCCACTGAGGAGCGTTTAATTAAGTTGATTATGTGTTCCACCATTCACAGAGAGGCAGGGAACCCTATGGGATACATTTTATAATAGAGTTCCACGAACTATTAGTATTCTTTCAAGAGCAAAGATAGTTTGGCGCATTTATATCAGGTAGGTGCAAGTTATGGCAAGGATAAGAATAAGAAAAAAACACAGCCAGGTGACAGTTTGCAGTTTTCAAAGGTGCTTGGAGACAAAAGATCACCAACCACAACACCCAGCTGCAAATGGGACAGACACTGTACAATAAGCACTAAGAAAGACCAGCAGCAGCATCACAGGTGCTCAGACCGCTGCATAAAACCAGGCAGCCTCATCCTCTGACACTTGGCAAAGACAGCAAAGAAAAAAAGCCAACCTATGCCTCGGGCAATGGGGCAATCATATGCACTCAAATGATTTGTCTGTCTCAGCATTGCTGCAAAAGAGAACCCACCGTAATCAAAACTAACATTGTTCTGCACTCAGCTGCAGAAGAAACTTGGCTGTCAGCTGTATTCAAACACAGAAAGCATTTACTACATCAAAATACATTTTAAATCCAACACATGATAAAATAATGATTTGATTTGGACAGCACACAGTGCAGACACACTCCTTCCTGCCACAGCTCCTTCAGGCTGTTGGTACAGATGCTCTCTCCCTACCACCATGTCTGAACAAATAATACCCAGTCACTACTCTCATCAAGAATGAGAGCACTATCACCAGATAACATGTACAAGATCCAGTTGTGTATACTGAAAAAAAAACAAGTTTCCAAGTTGCCAATACTCACACAAAGAAAAAAAGAAACGATCTGGATGTTCATTACAGATGTCTATTTGTCACAATGCCAATTAACTATTCTTCTCCATAGGGATTAACTTTTCACATCAAGACGGTTAGATCCGGCTCTTTTTATCTAGTTCTTGACTCGTGAAAGATTTCAGTATAGAAGCTCATCAAGCAGTGTCTCCAGTAATACCCTTGAGTCCAATTTCCAGAATTAAAGGACTCAACACACATGAGCAGAACAGGAAGCAGGAACCGTAACTTACACCATTATGTTAGCAAAAAGGACAGATGTTTGAGAAGCCGCACTGTATGTATGCAAAGAAACTTTGGCCCTGCCACTGTGGGACTAAAAAAAGGTTCGTGCAGGCATCTACACTAACCTCAAGGGACCCACTGCCTGCAAATTAGAGTCACACAACTCGCTGCCAGATCCTACAAGGTAAATGCATGCCATGTTCTTAAAGGCAACATGAACAGATCCCCAGTTGCCAAGGAAAAACTGTCATTCATACCAGTTACTTTCCCATCAGCAGTATGTGAAGCAGTAAAGACAGTCCAGCAATGCAGCATGCATGACACAGGCTCAGACAACCACGTAATGTAGAAATCTGTAGTCAGATGAGAGAGATGGTTGAAGAACACTCCTTCATGTAGTTTAACTTATTTCATGTGTTTACAAGATTGAATTCAGTTTCTGTTCACCTCCAGATGATTGCTTTCATTAACATGATTAACAGGGACACCATCCCTGACCGCACTCAATACTGCATTGTCACATGCTATTACTGAAATGCCAGGCAGACCTTCTGGAAGGTCTGCATGTCATAGGTGAATAATAAAGCATGTCCACCCACTGTAATAACAAGTAAATACGTTTGCTGTGCATGAGCAATTTCTCTTTGGTGCCACATGTCCTACTCCATGAATAGGTTTAAGAACAGTCTCATGCAACAACACATGACAACAAAAGGAAAAAAAAAAACATGACATCAAACCTAGCTCCTCAGAGTGGGGCAGAATTGCAACATATTACACTGCATCAGCACACCACACTTACAGGTACATTCCAGTTTTCTTTACTTCTCACCACCCACTGCCTACTGTACAGATTCATGACAGAGGTAGTGATGAGATCAGCAAAACAAAATGAAGGAGGCCAATACAAACACAGGATATGGGCAAAGGGATGGAGCAGAACTGTCAGTACTCAAGGTAACAAGCTGGGGTCATATTTTTTTTATTTCAGGAGCCTATCAGAGAGATGCTCACTAGCAAACCTGAAGCCATCAGTATGTTCAATTTGTCAGTAAAAATTACTTCACATGGGAACCATGAAAAGACATGCTAAGCAAACGGCTGTTCATTTAGCAGCACTGTCAGCCAAAACCAGCATGCTAAGCAACACCTTGCAGTCATTAGTCAATCCATTGAGAGTTACATTGATTTTGAAATGGGGTGGAGGCATACACACCCTATAAAGCATCCTGGAAATGACATATAACTATGAACTGGGAGTGTTAAGGACATATGGTGAAAAGAAGTATCAGTCACAACAGCTTGTTTACAGCAAAAGAAAAAGCAGAAGGATCTGTTATGACAGTCCCAAAGCAGCAATGAACCACATGAATACTTACATGGAAGCTCAGCAATAAGAAGAACAGACATGTTATATAAGATCATTAATGGTACACCATACATGATCTGACAGCATTTCTGACAGGAAAACATATTGAGAAATACAGCCCCAAAAATACACTGTTCAAGGAAACACAGCCATGATTTACTTATCAAAAGAAACATTTGCTCATGGAAATAGCTTATTGTGTTTTAACGGGCAATGCTTATGAAATGAGCCAGCCCACAGCAGCTCTCTGACTTCTGTCAACATACATCCACAGGAATGAGCCTTGTTTTTGTAGATTCTTTCACTGGCACAACGTGTGTGTTAAATACATAAACAGTTAGACTGCCTCCAAAAATCCATTAGCCAATCTTGCACAATCTTAGGCTTGCACAAGCCTAAGAAATTTGTAAACTCCAGGTATTCTAAGAGCCAGTCTGGAGAATTTTTATTTCATCAATTAGCACTGTCAAAAAGGAAAGGAATTCTTCTGTTCGAGATCAGTCCCAGAGCCAGTTAGGTCACAGAATCACAGAATGGCCAGGGTTGGAAGGGACCTCAAGGATCATAAAGCTCCAACCCCCCTGCCACATGCAGGGCCACCAACCTCCCCATTCAATACTAGACCAGGCTGCCCAGGGCCCCATCCAACCTGGCCTTGAACACCTCCAGGGACGGGGCATCCACAGCCTCTCTGGGCAGCCTGTTCCAGCACCTCACCACTCTCATAGTAAAGAACTTAAATGTCAAACATACCACTGACTAAAACTGGACCAGTTTTCAGCATTAATCTACAAACAATAAGGGATTGGTGCCTAAAAAGGCACTAATTAGCATAACTGCATGCATGCAGCATTACAGTGTTAAGTAATTTGTTCTTCCCAGTGCTAGATCTCAAAGCATTTTGCAACTATTAAAGAATTTAGCCTCAAACATCCATTGTGACATACATACTATCAATTGTATTTTACAAATAGTAAGACTGTGGCACAAAGAGATGAATAGCTTGGCCTAAGGATGCACAAGGAGACTGTGGCAGAACTAAGAATAAATAATTCCCAGCCCTCTACTTTGAGCACAAAGCCATCCTTCTACTTTCCCTTTTAATTGAGGGAAAGTTTGAAATAATATACGCATATAAATAACGTTACAACAGCTTGTGGCTGCTTGGCAAACTTTGTGACAAAAGGGTGGCATTCCGTGTGCCACAAAAATGCCCCATTGGATTTGCACTACAGTGTCTCAGCATGTGATGCTCCATGGTTATTCCCTAGCATTTTCGTCTCTCTTGAACCCTTCTCTCTAAGTTCTTTAGCTGCATGTCTTATATCTCATCGCTGCTCTTATGTACTCTTTCTCAGGGTCATTTTTAGGTCCCTTAGTACTGAGGAATTTGCCATTTCATTGAAATTTCTTGCCACGCCTGAACCACGGTGGCATTTCCTGTACAGTGATGCTATCTTTTCAAAGAATTCCAATTTTTCTCCTTAATCATTCAAGCCACATATTAGTTGTTCCCTGTAATTTAATCCCGTTAAGCTATGGACTTTTAAAGTTTAATTTACGGATATTATTGGCACTAGGTATTTCTGAGGCTAAGAAACAATCCTGTTTGCCAATGACCTTTCTAATGATCAAGTCAGCTGACATGGCAGAATTTCTTCATTTTCCAGATTCTTTGTTGTTTCACTTATGAAAGGGAGGGTGATTACTCACACAGTGCTAAGAGCTCTGAGGTTACCTAGATGCTTATATCCTCTTGAGACAACCCAAAAAAGTATAGGCTGACAGCCTCCAACTAACTCTAAACCCAAAACTCATAGTACTTCAGACTGCATTTACACTTCATCCATGTGTTTGTGCATATGCTTATGGAACACTGATAGCAGTTGTGACTTCTGAATAAAAAACAAGTGTCTCATTGCTTCTGCTGGGAGAGAATGTCTTACCTCTGCAGATTTGATATTGTACTGGAACACCATCAGCATTTTTCATACAGGTGATGTCAGGTAGCTCAGGACTTTGTGCGACCAGCCAATGAAACCTTTCTAAGATCCAGTTTGGATAGCTTGGGTAACTCGCACTTTCTGAATTGGTATAGCTTCAAAAATGTCTGGATTCAGACATACATTATTTACTTCAGAGAACTAACGCCAAGAATTCGTTGGCTATGTAAGTACGGACATGGACAGAAAAGCCTTGGTGGACACTGTCATTAGATAAGAATAACCATTCTTCCTTTACTTAGACCTGCTATGCAAGAGAATCAAACAAAAACGCACTGTATATTTCTTGTTTAACGATCCATGTGCCTATTATTTCATCCCTACCTCAGTAAATAATTTCTTATTACAAATATGCAGGCTTTCAACACACACACTTATTTTACCTCGGGGCAAGTCAAAGTTTGCTGTGATTATTTATTACAACCAATTTTTTTTCACTGAGAGGGAAAATAACATGGGAGCTAAGTAAATTTGTGGGTTGAGTCACCCCTACTCTTTGTGAATCATGTGAGAACCAACTCGAAGTGAGTCACCACTGTAACTGAATCGGGCTGCAAAATTTCAGCTTAACCTAAACAGTCATTTATTATTCTTCAATGGCTGGATTCAAATCCTTAGCAAACATCAGATCATTTGTTGATGCACAAATAAAACGCAGCTCTTGGAAACATCTGCAAAGGCAGTCAAAAAGGACATCATCATTCAGCAGCAGGATCAGCACTTGTTTGAACACGGCTGCTGCAGTCAGGATCGCCTCAGGGCCCACATCTGATCCAGGAGATTCAACACCTCTGCACACCATGGCTGCAGGGCCGGGACTCTGGTTGAGCAACACCTTCGCAGACAGTTGTGAAATGCCAAGAGAGGCATATTTATGAGGGTTGACCCATACTTATGACACATAGTGCCTATTAAACAGGGCCAGCACAACAGAAAATGGCTGTCAGCACGTTTCAAATAGCCCCAAACTGCCAAAATAACAGTCTAAAGGGGAAGTAGAGTTGCCGGGGTTCAAAAGCAGCACGCCAATACCGTGGCTGCAGCTAAGGTACATTCTCAACACAGTTCCTTTTCCCTACTACAAACACAGCTGGAGATGTTTAACCTTTATAAAGAAAGCAAGCACAAATTCTGTAGGCTTATGCTGTGCATAGAGGGGTATATCGAACCCTAACTTCTTAGAAGTCATCACATGTGGGAGCCATTTTGGTAAGCCTAGAAATGGCCTTCAGCCCACTCTGTTTGCTTTCTTTCTCCTGTTTGGAAAGGAACTGAATATACAGAATGGAATTAAAGTGAGCACCCAATAAAGGTACAAAATTACCCTGTTACTTACTATGGCAGAGACAGGACTATGAACATCTTTCCGTTTCTCTCCAAGACCCCCAGTGTCTTGCTTTGCAAAGTACAAAGGGGTAAAAGGAAGCAAGGAAAGGGGATTGCATTTAAATACCAGTACTGGAACCATTTGTTACCAATACTGTAAAACTGGCTTGTAAAGACAGCAATAATTGTGTTACAAATGAGATTTTCCCAAGATACTATAGTGAAGAAAGTTAGTAGATATTTATCACGAAGAATAGAATTCTGTCTTCACCTTGTTTCTCTCTGCTTTTTCAATACGTGATGTATAAATACACAAAATATTCCAGAGTATTTAGGAAATATTTATGAACACATCTAAGAATTACGGCTTAAGGCAGTTGAACACTAGCGTAATTGTACTGACTTCCTCCCTACCTAATGCTCTGCCACAAAAAGAGTTTACATGCAAGGTGTAATAGAGATACAAAACATCTTGTTCTAAGCAATTTTGCCTGAGCAAAGATTAGGGCCTTTAATAACAAAAATAACTCTATTTATAAAAATGCTGCCTTTCCAGCAGCATGGTAGAGACTGTGAGGCAGATGGTGCATCTCTCTTAGCAAGGTTGATTCAGCAAGTGCATTGGGCTGTTGAACCAGTTTACCAAGTTGCTGATTAATTCATATATTTAGAAAATACATTAACATGGATATTACCTTTTTTTGTGTGTGTGCGTTTAATGTCCTACTCAAACTGATGAGAATTTAGACATTGATTTCAGTGGGAGAAGAAAAAGGCCCTAAGGTGATTTCAGATTAACAACTTGTTTACTCTTGCATGGTGCTGCCTGGTTGAGATCATTAAAATCCATGTTTTCCATAGTGTGAAAAGGACTAAATCCTAAAACAAGCACAATTCAGTGTTATCTTCATCAGCTCCTACAAAATCCTGTTGATTTATATCACCTGTGAAGCTGATCCTTGATTAAATACAAAGTGTGACGTATCCTTTGGAGAACTGCATACACTATGTTTATTAAAATCAGTTGATTTTCTAGAGGTGTTTCCCACATTCCCCAAGTATGCCTTCAGTGAAAGTCAAGCTGAATTTTTTCAGTTTTTATTCCTTTTGACTCTTTTTTGTTCCAAGGATTAAATTCTTGTCCCTCAGAAGTTTTTTACTGACGGCATTTCTTCTTCACACTCGACAAAACAGCAACGTTAATCTTGCTGTCATTTTTCATTAAGACTGAACATAACCTTTAAACCTGTGGGAACCAGCAGCAAGATTTCTAAGTACAGATTCATGCTTTACTTGAATTCACATAAGTTGAAAAACATATACCCTGTTTGACACTTACAGCCTAGACTCACTGAATTAATATACCCATATAAATATCAGGATCAAGATTGGCAGTAAGTCCAACAGAGCTCTACCTTTAACACTGATTTCAGCAATGGTGCAGAGCCACACTAACCAGAAAGAAAAAGATCACTGAGTGTGAACTAGAGTCTGTACCTAGATTTACTTATGAGCAGATAGCACATACCCTGTACCTGCAATGGGTGCAAAAGTGGGTGTACCTCACTTACATGACAGTCCTAGTTTGTGCCCTCAAGCCAAATTGCCTTTATTTGCCTTTTATTGTGAATGCCTTAGAGATGAATCTCTCCCTTGAGCCTTTCCACATATCACATTCTTCAATCATTAATAATGTTTTCCTATCTGGTTTCCTATTGGGACAGCCCTCCGTACAGTAATTAGCCACTAAATCCCAGGTCTTATTTCCATTATTATCCTTCTTGATTTACCAGTTCCAGCTGACAGCTTGCTTCTCTTTCCTTGTCTTAGCAAACACCATGGGCTTTCCTAGTACACACAGGAGTGACAGGTTGCACAGGACACTCTGGAATGCTAAGATACTCTTCACTATACAGGTCTCCCCAGTTCTTACAGGCTTCCTGAAGGCCATATAACATCAGACAAATAATGATGTTTTTAACTGCAATTCTTCTACTTCTCTCTGCTTACAGATCACAGAATCACAGAATGGTAGGGGTTGGAAGGGACCTCAAGAGATCATTGAGTCCAACCCCCCCCTGCTAAAGCAGGTTCCCTACAATAGGTCACAAAGGAAGGCGTCCAGCATAGTTGTGATTATCTCCACAGAGAAGCGTTATGAAACCTGAACAGCTATTTTATTACAAATTATTACACGGAGTTCCTTATCTTAGCTCAATACCAGCTTGCTGAAATACCTTACTACTCTCTGCAGTAAAGGGAACTTCAAATTTTGCGAATAAAGTAATAAGTTCTAATTAAATAAATACTACTGACAGCAATACCTAAGTGTAAGATGGATAGGAGATGCAATCTGATAGCTGAGCATAGAACAGAGAGCACAGAAGAGTTTTTACAAATTCACAAATTTCCTTTCTGTTATCTTCAAACTCAATAGATGTGTTTTTTAATCTTTCACAGCTTCTGCAATGCTATCAAATTTGTCTCCCCAGAGGCCAAAGACCTCTCCTGATCACGCCTCTCCTGTCATTCCAAATTCTTCCTCGAATTTACAGTCCAAACTCTTGTATATAATAATGGGTTTTGAACTCATCCTTCTTGCCTTATTACAACACTTTTCCTTTTTTTTTTTTTTTACCATGCCTTTTGAAGATCTCATCACTACTCACCACAATTTATCAGTATTGCACTTTCCCATTTATATCTATCAAACTCACTTTTCCTTCGTTTCTCTGATTCATTCACTGTATATCACACACTAAACTGATTCCTCTCTTATTACTAATTATGGGATGCCTCCATCCTTCCTTTCTACATTAGATTCTCACCAAATTCCTGAGTCACTGGCAAAGCAGCTGGGAAGCAGAGGGAGTGAGTTTGTGCCTTCTGCCATGCAGGGCTCACCCGTGTCACCAATAAGTTTATGCTGAACCTGGAACGTATCACATTATGTGCTCTCCAAGTGCAGCCTCCAAGTGTGCAGTTATCTGAGAGTGTTCTGTCTTGGGAGTGCTACTGCTGCACACTTCCACCAGTGGAAGTCACAGAATCACAGAATGGCCAGGGTTGGAAGGGACCTCAAGGATCATGAATCTCCAACCCCCCTGCCACATGCAGGGCCTCCAACCTCCCCATTTAATACTAGACCAGGCTGCCCAGGGCCCCATCCAACCTGGCCTTGAACACCTCCAGGGACGGGGCATCCACAACTCTCTGGGCAGCCTGTTCCAGCACCATCATCTCAAGTCGTCTCACTACACATAGAAAGTGAAACAGTATGACTTATCTTAAAGAACTAACCTTACATAATTGCATCTCACTTTTCAATGGGGGCTTGAAAACACTTAGAATTCAACTTAAAAATAATTATTCGCAATTAATCAGATTTCATCCACAACTCAGCCAACCACTTGCAATTTTGGACAGAGTAACTTGACATTTATCAATTTGCATCATGATTGTGCCTCTTTGTTTCTGCCTTCTGCCATGCAATAAACAGTCTTATGATAATACTACCTCCTCCTTCATGAGTTTCTCATCTCCACTAACCTTTCCGGTATATTGTCTTGTCCAAGGAATCTTAGTTTTGACAGCAGACACCATCTCTACGAAATAAAGGGCAGCTGATACCTACCATTGTTTTTAAGATCTTGACAGACTCCAGTGATGAGGAATGAGGAATGTTATGTAAGATACTATTTGCAAAAGAGCCCAAGAACAGGACATACAACTCCCTGAGGAAGTTATGGATTACAATCAGTAAACAGATAGATCATTAGCTGGTCAGTCATTTCATTGTTCACATGGAAGAGAGAATGAGACGTCTACTGAGACATAACAAACGTAACAAAACTGAGAAGAATATTCAACTCACCAGCAGAAGAAAAAAAAAAGTCTTCTGCAGTCACTAACTCAGAATGGAATAATCAAAAATCCCACTTCAGAAGCTACTGCTTTGAAGTGGAAGTGCAGATCTCTATTTGCATATTAGGAACGCTTGTGTAGATTTCCATGCTCAATCTGGGTATGAGATTGCAGATGGGGATGACAAGACTCTGAATTAGGACAAATCAAATGGATGCAGACTCATGAAATCCTGCAGAGATAATTATAAGTCTTTCAAGATGATGTAATTAGTACATTAGCATGGTTTCCTCCTTTAGCTGTAAATAGATTTTTAACAATGTGTAAAGCCTTTATGTCTAATATATCAGTTCTGTTAAAAGCCTTCTTTGCCCTTCTGTTTGGTCTGTCAGCATTATAATAAACTCCTACTTTATGGCAAATCATTAGATTCACAAAAAGACTAAGTTGTAGCAGAAATGTGAATTTGCCGCACTTAAACTTCAGACAAAATGATATCTAATGCAATCCCCTCCCTAAATTAAACACTTGGACTTTTTATAAAATAGATGAAGAAAAATAAGTGTCAAAAAGCAGCAACTGAAAAAGTCATCTGTCTAAGCAAAAAGATGTCTGAGCAACTCAGTAGGACAGGGAGTCCTGTTCCTTTAATGGGGATGGGTGCCTCCACCGCAAACCCTCTCCTTGAGTCAGATGCCTAAGCCAGCCAAATCCTTCCTCACAAACAACGATGAGAAAGACCCACATGCTATCAGATTTAATATCTAAGTGGTTAAAACAGTCATCAGTAAGGTAAGTGACCCGTTTTCAAATCTTTGCTCATCCCATGTGAGTTGTCCCAGCCCATAGGCTATTAGGTATTCAGGGATAAGACATCTCGGTCTCTCCTGTTTGAAGTCGTTCCACTTTGTATAACTAATTAAAAGGTAATTGGAGCAAGTACTTGAACCTGACTCTCCCACATCCCAGGTTATTGCCTAACTATTCAGCTGAAGAATCACTCTCTCATTTTTGCCTCTTAAAGATTCTTAAATCACGTAAGCACTTCTGAAAACCCTATTCTCAATATTTCACATACAAGGATTCACAGAACACAATCACATTCATTTCAGAGTTCCTACAGCACAGACCTCCAATTCTTCTAACACACAGTACCAGCTCACTTGTTCAATGGCAAAAGCTAGGCAGTTTTTGTTTGGTTGTTGTTGGGGGACAGATGGATGCTACTTCAAATATTTTATCATAATGTAACCCATTTTTGCAAGTACAAAACCAACTCTTCCTGTGGGTCTTGATTTCTTGCTTGGAGAAGGCAATGAGAAGCCTCCAACAGTATTCATAGATAGCAGAATAAAGGAGCCTTGGTCTTTCACAATGATTGATAATCACTCTTTGGATTCTAAAAATACAGTATGGGCTTCAGACAGAGCTGATGTGATGAACAGATCTCTGCTCTAAAGTGCTCATAAAGTAAATGACGGACCTGGCAGACAAGCAACAATGCAATATAAACCACACATCAGGAAAAGCACAGATTACAAATCCAGGATAACCAAACACAAGTGAAAGCTTGTAAGGTATTTCAAAATAATGCCAGCCTGGCGTAACAGGTGTTTGTTCAAGGACTGAAAGGGCATAAAGAGCTGATATAAGAAAGATTGCTGACTAGGGAAGAAATATTTCAAGAAGTGCACATGACAAAGGAATTCAAGGAAGGCTGTTCAACTGAGCGACACATGCAATAAATGCAAGCAGTTATCCAGCACAAATCTTTTTTTTTTCATTGTTACTCTGGGTTACATGTCCTATATGAGAGTTCAACAAAATAAAACACAGAAAAAAAAAAAAAAAAAAAAAAAAAACCAGAAAAAAACATAACACTCAACTCACAGCAAGAAAGCAGGGAACACTGATTAACTATTCTGCTTACAATGTTGGTAAAACCTTCCCCATGAACAAAATTCCAGTTTCAAAATGTGAATTGATGGCAGCCTGAGAGGAGAGAAGGAAAAATTTTAGAAGTGTTGGGTGAGCAGTGACCTAGGAAAACTTAAAGAGTCCAACAGAGAATTGTGAAATGTTACATGTGACAACATCACACAGCAAGAGGGGAAGATCTGATTCAAGAAAACAAAATTTTGGCTGTGTAAAAACATACTGGTTCATTTATGGCTTACAGAAATGTTTTTGTCATACACCACTCCCAGAGCCTTCAGCTTACAGGAGCTCTTTGCCATAGCAGAGGCTAGTGGTGACATCATGCCAGCACAAACCAATCCTCAGAACAAAAGGTTAAAGGCTTTTACAATACTTAATTTCTGAAGAGATTTTAACATTTAAATGCACCATTACAAAACAAAATGACTCAGTATAGATGTAATACAGATGTACCAAAACTCATTAGTCATTCAATAAAACAGGCACCGAGGATTTACTAAAAATACTTCATAGAAGAAAAATAACATGTATTTACTTTACTGCATGGTTGTTGTGGAAAGCACAGAAAATAAATCCTACATAAATCAACAATCATAAATAATTTGTCTGCCCCTAAACTAGAACTGCTAATTCCATTCATAAAGCAGCAGAATTAACTCATCCCCAGATCCCAGCTCTGGCTTTGAACAGCAGCGCAATAAGCAGCAATGCATGACAGTACCAGCAATCACAAGGCCCTACACAGCAGGAACAAAAGAACAAACTGGCAGTGCGAGCAGCTTGCTGCCAGGTGACAGTCTCAGGAGGGGCAAAGCTCTCCTGCATCAGTTTCCTGCCCACCAGGGTAGCCCCAGCAGCAAGGAGCCTGCCATCGGGACGTGAATACAGAAGCAAAGCAGTAAACTTGGCAGACAGACTGCGGGGAGAATAAGAAATCACGAGATACCACTGCCACATCAGGGCTGACGCAAGGGAGAACAGCGGATTTGAAGAAGTTTCTCCAAGGCACCAGGTTGAGGCCAGTAGGATAAGAAGGAAAGTATGACTGAAGGAAGAGAACAGGAACAAGCAGAGTGTAGAAGCTGGATGCCAGTGACTTTGGGTAACAGGAATAAAGCTGTTTCCTTCTCCAGCTGCGCCTCATAGTTTGGAAAAGCAGTGGGTGTTTTGGGAGCAAATATTGAGTGGGTATCTCAAGTCTTTGGATTATTCTGAGCACTGAAATGCAGCCGTGTTAGTGACTGTTGATTATCCCCCACATGAGACAGATGAATTCAGCCCTGCTATCCAGGCAGGTGTGCTCCTCATCCAGAGCCAAGGTCACTGACAGTGCAGAGAGACTGTCATCATTTATCCAGTCTCCCAGATTTTGCCACTTGCTGCTAATCCTTGTAGAACAGAAGTAACACAGCCAAGGGAAATCCCAAGCAGCTCAAATGAAGCACAGAGATCTGAGCAAACATGGGATGGCGGAAATCCCAGTCCTGCTTTCTTCAACTCTTCTAGTCAAGGGAGAAGTTTGGCTAGCAGATGTAGCCAGGAGACTGATGCCTTGAAGGACTGCTATGTAGATAGGGAAGCCACCTGACAAAAAATCCTCTGTGAAGAAATCTGCTCACTTAGTGGGGATGGTTTTAAATTAAATTCGCTGAGGGATGGGTACTTATGCCCAGAGGTAAGGAGACAGTGCATATGGAGCAGAAAGAATGTGTGAGAAAAGCCTAGAAGGGAAAATTACACATTCCTACTCGGAAGGGAGGGCTTGCAGAGCCTTACCTCCAGAATCTGAATACAAATGCACAGAGCTTGGGCAAGGTTTGGAAACTAATGCATCAAGCTTGGGCAATGAACAAGAAGAACTGGAAGTCCGTGCAGAGTCAGAATTGCGATTGTGATCAGGATCACAAAGATCAAATGGGAAACCATGCATGACTGGAAAAGTGTCATAAAGACTGGTCAAGAAGAACAAGTTGTGAGAAGGGCAGCTGCACTTTCTTACAGAGTATCTCATTGTCCACGCGGAGTTCCAGTGTAAAACAGATCCACCAGGAATCTTACCATCAAAAGCAAAGGCAAGAGCAGTACTGGTCACATGGCATTGTGGACCTTTTACAGACCACATGAACAATGGGAAGAAGTGGATAATCTAAAATAACCCACTTACTGGAGTTGGTACTCCTTGGAGATTTCAACCATGTGAGCACCATGGCATTGTGCCAGCATTCCAGAATGTTTCCAGACTGCACTGATGATAACTTTTCAATACAGATGCTAAAGAGACCAAACAAGGTCAATACTCAACCAGTAAGCATAAACAGGGAAGAACAAGTGGCAAATGCAGCCACCAATATTAGCTTAGGAGCAGTGACCACACACTGATTGCACTGAGGATCCAGAAAAAGACTGAGAAAGCAAGCAGAAGGTGTAGGAGTCAGGACTTTAAGCGACTGAACCTACCAACTGTTAGGAATCGTTTAGCTGAAACTCCTGGGAAACTGACACAAAAGATGCCAACAGTAGGTGCTGAATTCTAACAGAAAACTTACTGATAAATCAGGAATAAATCATCCTGTTGTAAAAGAGGACTAGGCATTTCAGTAGAAGGCTCACAGGCAAGGAGCTCCTTAATGAACTGAAATGCAAAAGAACAGGCAACAAAAGGAAATACAAAAGCAGTGCTTTGATGCTTGAAGACAAAGCCAGGAAACCCCAAAGTATTTTTTACAGTTAAAATGAGTGATGGCAGCAAGAAGAAATCCTGTAAGATCAGAAGAAATGTGGGGAAATTAAAGAATGAGGTACACAGATTAGTGATCGCTGTGTTGGAAAAGGCTGAAGTACTCATCATATTTTTGCCTAAATCGTCAGAGGCAATGATTCCTCCTAGATTTCCAGTTCTACCAGGACTGGTTGGGAAGGAGCAGTCTATGGAAGAAAAGTTAGGAATGAGTTGAAGAACACCACTAAATGTATTCGAATCCATACTGCTAGACAAGAATCATCAGAAAGTGACAAAAGAATCTTAGAATAACCGAAGTTGGAAAAAACTTCCAAGAACATCTAAGTCCAACCATTCACCTATCACCTATGTTCCTTAGCACAACTTCTAAACAATTTGTGAACACCTCCAGGGATAATGACTCAACCATCTCCCTAGAAAGTCCATTCAAGTGCCTAATCACATTTTCAGAAAAGAAATTTTTCCTAACATCTCACCTGAATGTCCCCTGGTGCAACTTGAGGCCATTCCTGCTAGTCCTATTGCAAGAGAAGAAGCCAACATCTACCTCACCACAACCTCCTTTCAGGGAGTTGCAGACAGCAATAAGGCCCCTCAACAGCTTTGCTGTCAGTACTCGAAGCATGGCCTCACCAGTGCTGAATACGGAGGAATAATCACCTCCCTACTCCTGCTGACAACACTTTCTGATACGAGCCAGGATGTCATTGGCCTTCTTGGCCACCTGGGCACACTGCTGGCTCATATTTAGCCAACAGCTGATGAACATCTCCAGGTCCATTTCTCCACACAAACTTCAAGCCAATCTGACCAAAGCCTGTAGTGTTGCCTGGGGTTGTTGTGGCCAAAGTGCAGGACCAGGCACTTTGTCTTGTTGAACTTCATTCCACTGGCCTCAGCCCAGTGATCCAGCTGGTCCAGGTCCCTCTGTAGGGCCATCCTACCCTCACACAGATCAACACAGTTTGGTGACATGTGCAAACTTACTGAGGGTGCACTCAATCCCCTCATCCAAGTTACCATTAAAGATATTAAACAAGTCAGACCCCAGTACCAACCCCTGGCGAACACCACTTGTGCTCAGTCGACAGCTGGATTTAACTCCATTTACCACCACTTTCTGGGCCCAGCCCTCCAGCCAGCTCTTCACCCAGCAAAGAGTGTAGCTGTCCAAGCCATGGGTTGCCACCTTCTCTAGAATACTGTGGGAGAACTGGCTGATGTGACTCCAAGATGCCTTGTCAGTTACCTACAAAAAACATAACTATCAGGACAGTTCCATGACATAAGGAAAAACTTTTTTTCTCAGAGAGTGGTCAGGCACTGGAATGGCTGCTCAGGGAGGTGGTGGAGTAGCCATCGCTGGCAGTGTTCAAGAGGAGTCTGGATGAGGAGCTACAAGACATGGTTTAGTGCTTGTGGTAGCAATGGTAATGGGAGGATGGTTAGACTAGATGATCTTGTGGGTCCTTTCCAACCTTGTGATTCTACGATTCTATGACAACAGGAGAAAAGCAAGTGCTATCTCTGCCTTTAAAAAAGGCATAAGAAAGGACTGGGGCAACTATAAACTGATTAGCCTCACCTCAGTCCCTGAAATGATTATGTACCACATCCTTTTGGAATGCACTTCCAAACATGCAGAGAACAAAAAGTCAGTCAGCATTAACCAAGATGGATTTACAATTGGTAGATAGTGCTTGATCAACCTGATTGCTCTACGTGATGAAATGACCTGCTAGGCAGACATAGGGAAAGTGGTGAATATAATCAAATGGTCTAGTCAGTAAATCGAAAATCAGTGGGATTGCTCTGTTGAGAGGGTAACACCTACGGTAAATCTTAGTTTGACATCTAACTGGCAGACAGTACCTAGCAAAACACTTTACTGCAGAATCAAAGAATAGAATCACAGAATCACCAAGGTTGGAAAAAACCTCCAAAATCATCCAGTCCAACCACCCACCTACTACCAATATTCCCCACTAAACCCTGTTCCTCAGTACAACATCTAAATGTTTCATGAATACTTTCAGTTACGGTGACTCAACGACCTCCCTGGGCAGCCTGTTCCAGCGCGTGACCACTCTTTCAGAGAAGAAACTTTTCTTAACATCCAACCTGAACTTCCCCTGGCACAACTTAAAGCCATTCTCACTAGTCCTATTGCTAGTTATGTGAGAGAAGAAGCTGATTCTCACCTTGCCTTTGCTGGAGTCTAGGTAGACCATATCAACAGACTTTCCCTCATCCACCCGGATGGTCACTCAATCATAGAAGGAGATGAGGTTGGTCAAACAGGATCTGCTTTTTGTTACCTATACTGGCTGAGCTTGATTCCCTGGTCGTCCTGCACATGCTGTGTGATGTCACTCAAGATGATCTGTTCCAGAACCTTCCCTGGCACTGAGGTCAGGCTGACATGGAGAAACTGGAGTTTGCAGGGAGGCAAAAGCTACTTGCAAAATAGTCACAAAGTGGTGGACCCAAGCTTTTCTCAGCAAATGAAAAGGTATAAAAACACATTTTTTTCTGAAAGTCAACTTAATACTTTCTTTTAAAAAACAAACAAACAAACAAACAAACAAATAACATGCTTTGTGGGCTCCCAGTTTTCTTCTGTAAAATGCCACCATGCCAGAACTTTGTTGATCACATATATAATCCTGGTTGGACCACCTTTCTAGTGTATAACACTGCTAATAAGTATATAAAAGGCATTTTTATGTTCACTGATCCAAGAATATCAAAGAGTGTTCTTAAAACTGTCAGATTGTCATCTATTAAAATAAGTAGAAAACCTACACTGTATGGATCCTAACTGCTCAGGAAAACATTTCATCCCATGTGGTGTGCCTGAGATCAGAGCAGGTACTGAAGTTGGAATTCCATCACGTCTAAGCGGCCCCGTAAGACAACTCACCCAGGGCTGTAGTTCATCTTCTCTCATCAGTGCTACATACCTGATTCAATACTTTGAACAAGTTATTAAGTTTTTCTTGGGCATTACGGGAGAAAACTGGCTACATGACAAGGATCTAGCTGAAGGCTTCTCTTTCCTTTGGTCCAAGTGGGTGTAGCTGTGCTAACTTCAAGGAGGATTTTATCTGCTGTTACCTAATTATTAAATGGTTTGTGTAGTTTTATATGACACGGATTTGCAGTGAGCTTTCAGATTAAGAAATTTTCAATTATGTAACAATGCCCTGAGCAGGAGATGTTCATTTACTCATTTTTTAAATCATCAAATGTAAGAGCAAGAACACAAAGATAAATTACTAGATACCCTGAAAATGTTTATTACATTTTACTATTTATTACATTTACTATTTATTACAATTTTGGAGGCGAAAGGTAGTTTTTAGATAGAACTATGTTCCCAAATAGGTTTGAAACAGTGCGAATGTTATTCCTCTAAAACCAAGCAGCCAGCCAGCCAACATCAATTTCAGGATGTGGTAGTGCATGTATGTTCTGTATTTTTTACATAGTTTGATTTTTATTGCTGAAAGATGTGAGTAGTGCATCAGACCAAAGATCTACCTAGCACATTCTCATCATTAACACAGGCAGCTGCAAAAACCTGGAGAAGGAGTATAACAAGAGTGACGAATAAAAAGATATCCAGCTGTTCCCCAACATATATTTCCCCTACTCCTTGCAACCTGCACATTAGGGGTTTCCCAGGTCTGTGACTGTATTTGTATCTAATGGCTGTGAGTGGTTCTTTCTTCCGTGAATTTGCCCAGTGGATTTTTGAACCCTTTGATGCTTCTGGTCTCCATAACATCCTGTGGTAATTAATTCCACAATTTAATTATTCACTGTGTAAAATGTTACTTCCTCTTCTGGTTTAAAAGCTGCTGCTAGATAATTTCATTAAAGGGCCCTTTGTTTTTATGTGACACATAATGAATAAGCATTTCTGTTCCATCTGTGGCTGTACATAATACTATTATAGTCATCTCTTATCTGAAATAATTGACAGTTTCTCTTCGAACAGAAGTAAAGCCACACCTGTGATCCTCTGGGTGCTTTTTACTTTATCTGGATTTTCTACTTACCATAAGAAATTGTTCTTCTATTAACAAATTAACGGACTTAAAAGCACTGAAAAGAACGCTTTAAAGTACTTACGAGTACTGTGGCTCATTTGGGGCACTAATACACTTTAAAACTATAGTTTTCTATGCTGTGTGTAGAAAGCTGGTTGATGGCATCTGTCTGTATATATCTTTTTAAGACTGACTGATGAAGGAGGCTAGGCATATGCAAACTTAACTGGTAGATTAAAGAGGATGACTAGTTACCTTCAGGACTAATTAACTCACACAGCATTAGAAGAGGTATACATCACTATAACTGACTAGGACAGTACTGTACAAATCTGACTAGTAGGTCAGATTCTTGTAAGACGTTGCTCAACAGGATCTCTACTGTTCTGTTGGATTTTGTCTGCCAGGCGGTATCACGCATTGCTGTGGGTGGGGAAGAGCCAATGCTTCTGGAAGCCTTCTCCAAGTGCATGCCATCAGATTAGTAACAGCCAGCTCCAGTTTTGGCTGAAAGAAGAGGACAAGAAAAGGATTCTAAATCCTCAGGCTGTAAGGGGGGAAGCAGGGAGAGAGGAAGTGCAGTTGCCCAACAGAACAAATATAATCAATATGCCACGTCCAATCACGTAACATTCAACAGGTCTTCATATTGGGTACTACACTTGGGACATAACAGCACACACGTGGGGCAGAGTGGCTGGAAAGTTGCCCAGCAGAAAAAGACCTGGGGTACAGCTCGACAGCTGGCTGAACATGAGCCAGCAGCGTGCACAGGTGGCCAAGAAGGTCGGTAGCATCTTGGCCTGCATCAGAAATAGCATGGAAGCAGGACATGGGAAGGGTTTGTTCATCTGTACTCACGGAGACCACACCTCCAATACTGCGTTCAGTTTTGGGTTCATCATCATAAGAATGATGATGAGTTGCTTGAGTGCAGACTCAAGCTGCTTGTGCAGACAGCAGTAGTAAAGCTGGTGAAGGGATCAGGAAGCAAAAATTATGAGAAGCAGCTGAGGAAACTGAGGTTTTTTAGTACAGAGGAGGCTGAGGGGAGAGGTCAGCAATCTACAACTACCTGAAAGGATGTTGCTGCAAGAAGGGCGTTGGACTCTTTTCTCAGGTGTCAAGGGACAGGACGTAATGCTGTAATGCTCTCAAGTTGCACCAGAGCAGGTTTAGCTTGGACACTGGTAAGGATTTCTTCACCAAGGTGTTCAAGCATTGGAATGGGATACCTGGGGAAGTGGTGGAGTATGTGTCCCTGGAGGTACTTAGAGATATATGGGAGATGGCACTAAGGGTCATGGTTTACACATGGTTTAGTGATGGGATGATGGCTGCACTTGGTGATACTGAAGGTCTGTTCTAACCTAGGCGATTCTATGACTCCTGGGTAAAGAGGCGGTGAGGAGGAGGGCTGTGACTCCTTTAGTAGAGTTTAACAGTGATGGCAAAGGTGGGGGTTTTTTAGGGAGCGTAAAGGTGGTGCAGCAGGGATTTTAATAGCTGAGTCCAGAAACCCTCTGTTTCAATACCGATTTACTGAACTGGACCAAACTGCCCCTAGCACAGGCTGGCCTTTACCTGTATCCCTTAATCACCTTCAAGTAAGCATAAAAATATCTATGGAGAAATATTTCATTCACAGCCCACACATCACCATTACAACAATTACCACACACCACAAAACCACACCCTGTGAGATTGCCCTGCAAGAGCTGCCATCTTTCCAGAAACCCTTGTATACTCACCTTGCTCTACACAGAACACACACAACAGACTGCTGGGGAAAAAACAGCGTAGTAACAGCTTTGAACAAAGGATGAGCATCTAGTTGAACGAACGCTGTGAAATATTCACACTGAAGCAGTGGCAATGCAGTAAGGCACAAACATTTGGGGAAAATAAAGTCAGAATTAACAGTAACATCACATTCATTTCTGTGTGTTTCTGGAATTTATCAGATGCAATGTGTGTTAGCATTAATGTGAACATTACACTTTACATGGAAGTTTTGAGCACAGTGCCTTTTAAAACATCCTTAAGCATTAATGCACAAATCTAAGGATAAAATAAATGCTTAAGCTCAGGTTATGTACTTAGCTAAATAAGATGAGAGCCCAGAAATTAGTTCAGCTTGCCAACCTTTATTATCAAGCATAGTGTTTGTAACCCACAGTAGGTTATCAACAGCAGGGCCACACTTGGGAGATACTGTTGCCATCTGGTATTGATTTCTGGCAGGATTTGGGTCTTCCCTAAAACCTATCTATCTCAAGCTGGAAAGATAATTACATGTATATACACTTTTAAGCAGTATATATTTCTAATTTTAATAGGCATTAAAGTAGGCAGAGTTGCATGCTGCAGCAAACCACAAAGAAGTCGTGCTCTTTCTTTTTTTCCTTTCCAAGCACTAACTCTCATCGACAGGAGTAAAGAGAAAGGTGAGAAAGAAAGACAGTTCAACATTTGCAGAACAGGCTGAGCGCAAGCGCTGAAAATCCTGAGAAAGTCATCATTTAGTGAAATAAAAGCAACCACACAAAGCTGCTTTTAACCTCCCAACACTAAAGAGAACAACAAAATGCTCCACAAACCTTCCGTTCTTCCCATGGTAGCAAAGGCGTTAAATATGCAGTTCTCTAAGGGATAAACATTCAATACAATGCATATTACGAAGTCACAGGAATACAGTACATTCTGAACCATTTCTCTGAAAGAGTGGTCAGGCACTGCAATGGGCTGCCCAGGGAGGTGGCAGAGTCACCAACCCTGGAGGTGTTCAAGGAACGTTTGGATGTTGTGATGAGGGACATGGCTCAGTGAGAGCTACGCGTGCCAGGCGGATGGTTGGACTGAATGATCTTGTAGGTGTTTTCCAACCTTGGTGATTCTGTGAACTACATGTAGTATCTTACATGCACACTCCTGCTGAAATGCGGCATTGGATAACTCACCAAACTCCCTAATAACATAAGCTATGAGGAAGCTACAAACGAGAGTAACAAATTCTAACAGATCTAAGTGACATTCTTTAACAAAAACAAAACCATTCACAGTAGTATCAGCACCAAAAAAAAGTGTGATTTATTAATGCTGTAAACAACACTTCATCTGTGATTTATCATAAAGCTGCTAAGAATTTAGCAGAGGGAAGATCTGTGAAACTTAATACTTTTATTGATAAGGTCAGGAAAACATACGAGGAGAGAGCACATGTTTTTAAATGAGTCGTCTAACATTTAAACTTCGGAGGAGGAATATTAAAATACGCACAAACTATCTGGAAACAATTACACTAATTAAAACAATACTGAACATTTGGAGAGAGACATTTTATGGAAAACATTCCAAACTTGTCTCCCCAAAGACACTGATCAAATTGGGTGTGTTCAATTAACAGGAGAAATTAATTTCAAGTCAAAACCCCCCACTGCTGGGAATCATTCAGCCCTTAGCATTCCCCTCAACAGTGGCCCCAGCATTTAAATCCTTGTGCTGTCAGCAGGAGCTTTCTAGATGAGGTGGTTAATTTGAAAGACTGTTTTCACTGCTGATCAACCGAAGCTACGGCTCCACTGTTTCCAGCAATAGGTTTCATCAACAACAAAAAATAATAATCCCTGATAGGAGATGAAGATGGCCTTTTAATTTGCACTGGCTGTCTACCTCAACACCTACCCAATAGAACATTTCATAATTTTATCTCCCTCCACTAGAGTAAGCTCAGCCAGACAGCATTAACTCATGTTACCTCTGAAACAAAGACATTGCCTAGAAAAGCAGGGATTCAAACCACAGGGACTTTCAGTTGTTCTCTGTTCTGACCCTCTGGAATCCCAGAAACAGTTCAGACTGCCAATTATAATCCCTAGCGTTAAAATAAAATCATAACAAAGCAAAACACAAATTGCTTTGAAATCTTCAGATAGAAAAAAAAAAAAAGCCCTCTTTACAGACTGAGATACCGTTCACATTTCACAGATGTGGAAACAGAGATCGTGGTTGGGCTAGATAGTAAATCCAGTTTCAGTATGTGTAGAACAAGATCAAAAACACCACAGCTGCTTGATGCACTGATGAAGCACAACTCACTCTGCCAATTCTAATTTTGCACTGAATTATGCCCACCAGGTAGCGTCCGTCCTTCTGCAAGGAGCACGCAGCCAGCAGAGCGTGGTATCTTGTGATCTGCCTTACTTGATGAAAACTCACTACCAGGTAGTTTGGTACTGCACAAAAGTGGCATTAATGAACACAGGACTGTAGCCCATGGCACAGAGCAAAGCAATTTGTCATGGTCAACCACATAAGCTCTCAGCAGACCTGAAAACAGTATCCAGCCTTCCTTCATCCCAGGCTAGTTTGCTACCTACAGGACAAAACCACTGCCCATCATGGCAAATATAGATTTCAAATTAAGATGGAATCCTGAGGATTTCTTTTGCAGATTTGTTCTAACCACTCTCGCTGCTGCTACCCCATCTACGGAGGTCCCAGCTCCGCATGAGGAGCACTTCTTTTCACCCAAATCCTCACTCTGCAACCAGCTTTGGCCCTGCTGCTTCAACCCTACCCACACAGCCAAGACACATTTCAACAATACAGAGTTGACACTGCAAATATTTAAGAACATGTTTAGCTTGACAAATGTCACCACAGAGAAGTCAAACATACAGATGTTCATGCACAAGGGCTTCCAGGGTTAAGACTCCAAAAAGCAGGGCATGTTTTTATGCTTGTTACGAGACACTACTGAAGATGTGCTGTATAACCCACATAAATCAAAGAACACTACTCCTACTGCTTTATATACTGCTTACTAGACAAGTATTTCTACTGCGGCTTATTAAATGTGGACTCTCAGCGTAATATTGTAATGAACTATACACATGAATTACCAACTCTTGGGAAATAAAAAATCGGCTTCTATCAAATGCTTAGCCCAACACATAGAGAGAGACACAAAAGGTAAAGCAAATATTAAAAAGTAAACACTAGGAATGTGTTGAAATGCATGTTTGTCCCAGTTTCTGCAGGAATTAAGTACACAGCTACAATAGGGCAATACTGTCTGAACCGCTGTTCGGAGACTACAAGCACTGCGCTACTGATTATAAAACTACATCAAAGGAATTGCAAAGAATAAACTTTAAAATGATAAAGAATTCCAAAGCCATGAAGTGCCAGGATTAAGTGTGTCTGCAAAAGATTTATTAAGCCTTATGGCATTATACCTATGCAGAGTATGTGACAACTACAGTCACATACTGTTTCCTTCTTGTTGGCCTGTCCGAGTCATGAGAAGGATTTGGCACAATGCTCTTAGTTTCTTCTATAAACGTCTATAAGCTTCCATAAGATAGACTGAAATGGCTTCCTTAGTAGATAGCAAGTCAACAAGCAGCAGCAAAGAACAATTTTAATTAGCGTCCAGTGTACCAAAATAATGGCCATCCAGTGTTATAAAAGATTTCGTAAGAAATTTGAAAGAAATTCCCCAGCATCTATTTGCTTGATGGGAGAAAAGCATTTTTCACCAGAGGATTGACCTGTTGCTGCCGATGGTGCAGTTCAGTATACTACAAGTGAACTTCAAGACAGATTCATTGGCTTCTACAATGACAGTCAGAATAAACATAGAGAAGGACTGCACGAGCTCTTTTTACTTTTCCTACCAGCCCAAAGAAGATTTCTCCATTTCAGTAAAGCTTTTTCAATGGGATCAGACTTCAGAGACATCTTTCTCAGCAGCATTTGTGCAGCAGAGGACTTTTTGGACGAAATCAGCAACTCAAAATTGTCAGGACAAGCATATAATATTTGTGAATTAAGAAACATTGATGCACTGCATGTTTCAAACAGCACAAATGCTCTGAAGCCAGCTGGAATAGTAAAGGTCACAGTTACAGATACAGACATCACCTGTGGCATTTGCCCTAAAATGTGCTGTCATCATGACAGTGCAGCAAGAAGAAAAAGAAAAGCAAGGTGCTCATTAAGAAAGCATCGGTGTCAAACCAGGCTGCTTCTTGAGCCTCTGTCAAATCCAGAGAGGCCCTAGGAAGTTTAGTGTCAAAAACAGTCTCAGTGGCAGCACTTCAGTGGCTATCACATGGCTGAGCACTGTGCAGTGCATTAGAGTCCTGAATTAACTTATATATATCTGTATCTATATATATGAGGGTTTCATAGTCATCCTCTTACTTAGCCCTACAGAAGACAAAGCAACAATGTGATGCCCAGCCTGTTAATAGGCAGCTGGTGTCACTGATGATACTTTCAAATCTCTATCATTTCGCTCAGACTAGAGAGGACTGCCCTAGTCATTAGAAAATTATGTCCTAAGAGTCCTAATCAGAATTCTTCTGAACAGTTTCTGTGTCAAACAAAGCCCATGGACTTTCCCATATAGTACAGTTTTACGTAAGATTCTTTCCTTTTCTACACATGTACTTAAATCAATTAGAAGCTGCTTCTCAGAACGAAGACGGCCTGCATCACTGAAGGCAATTAAAGCTCTGCAGGATTAAAACCCATACGCTCTGGGCCATATAGACCACAGATCCCTATACAAAGTGATCTGCTCTACAATACAGACAAAGTGAGCAAGCATCTCCTCCATTCCCTGCAATGAAGTTACTGCTCTAAAAGGGAACTATTACCAAAAATACAAAATAAATGTTAAGAGTTGAGAGTACTTCCTGCCTATTTTGTAGAGACAAAACACTGCTTGTCTTTGTCAAGGGAAGACTGAACACTTGAAAAAACATAACATCACATAGGGCTGAATGGAGATCCAGACTTCAACTCTTGTGCAAGATTCACACCTATGCAAGCTGTATGCTCCCTTACAGACAAAAGCCAGGAAAACAAAAACACAAAAAACAACATGTTTAATTCAGTTCCTATGTTCAAACCATAGCCATCCTTGATTAACAAACTGAGCTCAAGTGCTCACATTGGTTTCCATGAAGGGCAATCAAAGCAAAGATGACATACATCAGCAGCCGCTGACAGGCTGATATATATGACACTGACCTAAAACAGCATGGGAAAGCTGTGAAAGAAGGGATAAAACCAAAGCATCAACAAAGCTTCTAATATCCTCCTCCTTTTCTTCCCGTAACTTAATACCACAGCTTTCTGAGTGTTCTTTCAGTCAGCCACTTAGTGATCTCTCTACACGAATTCGAGACTTCCCAAGCCCACACCCTCTACCCTCCTATCTTTCTCTTCCTGTTCTCAGCCATTCCTTAAGTATGACCCTTAAAATTTTTCTTAAACACATCTCTTATGTTTTCCTTCCACATCACTCAGGTTTAGATTTCAAATGTGCACTGAGATTTAGCAAAAGGAAAATACAATACAAGCAAGACAAATGCTTGTTTGGCAAAGCAGAAACTTATTATAAGAAGAACTAAGTCAACCTTGCTAGCAATGCCACCACCAAACTCAATGCTCCTCTCCTTTGCAGAAGGCAAAAAAATGCCAGATTCTCTTTTCCTGCCAAATTTAACGATGATGATGATGAGAAATGGGAGTGTAGAAGAAAAGAGAGGCAGGAATAATGCTACATTAGGAGAACTAGTTAAGTCTTCCCTGTTTTCTAGACAGATCTAGAATATCTTGTGATTCACTTAGAGAAATCGGGGAAGTTCAGAAAATTTACCCCAGCTCTTGCAGCCCCTCAAAGAGTCAAATGCTTGAAAAGAAGAGTGAGCAGTGGGAGCCCGCAGCCAACACCCTTTCTAACCCAGAAAGCAACGAGGGAGCAGGCACAATATGCTGGCACTGAGCACCTGGGAGCTCTCCCAGGGTAGGGAACGCTTGAGATGGCTAAGTCAGCCTGGGTCCCAATCACTCTGGTGCACTCCCACACATAAAGCAGTCAGCAAGACATACTCCAGCCCCATCCGTCTTTCTCTTGCTGCTGTTGCTACATGAAAAATATGAGTACTGTCCTGACTATGCTTGGAAAGGACCCAAACGTTAGGTAACTTTTTAAAAATATATTTGTTAAAACTCAAAAAGGCAGCAGCAGTAGGAGTCCAATCATTCCACAGGTACAAGAAAATCCAGTGGCACAGGGAGTTTCCACAGACCAAGGGTTTCCCACAGCCTATTGTTGGAAACACTGCGATTCAATTGCTCATTTCTTACTCAGCGGGCTGCTGATTCAACCAGAAGATGCTGATATGTTTCACCTTCTGCATTCTACCGACTGCAGTACAAACCAACAAAAACTCAGCTTTCAAGAACATGCAGCCATATCCCCATTTGTCATTTACATGACATACTTCTTTTGTGCAGTATCTGCTTGACAGTCAATTAAACATATGCATAATGAAATAATAAATCTGGGATTTTAACTGATGCTGTCTCCTTACCTTTCTAACTTGCAGTTGGACATGGACTACAAGCAGGCGATTAGAAGGTAAAACAATATAACCCACTTCCAGATTCACAGCTGCCTGAAGAAAGTACAGATCTGATAAAATGACAGCAGCCAAACTCACAGAGTGATTAGATAAAGCACGTTTTCCAGTTTGAGACAAATAATGTTAAGGCAGTATACAAAAAGCAGTCAGGTTATGAAACCCAATGACCCGCTGCAGCTTCCCGCAGAATGCCCTCAGGCAAGGAGTTCAGATGGCACCAGGGAGCAAGCCAGCAGAGGCTATTTTAAACCGAACCCTTTCTACACTACCTCCAGGTGCTGCCCTAAATTCAGCAACAGTATCTTTGTTTCCCAAAAGTAAATTTGAAATTGGTTTCTGACAGCTAACTGGAAATAACTGTACAGTTCTGAAGGCATTGCATACAGCTGTCCTCCAGCACAAAGCACAGGCTTTTACTATTTAGAGAACAATTCCTACATTTGTTCTACTTCATATATATTGTTTTACATTATACACATTTGTTTCTCTTTACACTCAAAAGGTTTGCTCAGTGTACTGCCAGTGGAAAGCACAGAAAATTCCCAGTGAAGTAGCGCCCACAGATAGGAGAAGTGTGGCTAGAGGCTGAGATCAACCCTCACTGGCTTTATAATCCACACAGACCCTTACATGTGCTAAATGTCTTGGAGCTGCACATTTGAAGTCTTAGGAATGAACAAACAGGACAGGAGCTTGTTTTAGCAAGCAAGGATCTCTGACACAATATAAATGAACCAAATGAGGGAGGAATAAAAGAAAAAAGAAAAAAAAGAAAATCAGCCTTCCAGGATTTTTATTTATTTATTTTTACAAGAGTGCAATTTGATGCATGACATAAAAGTCATGCGTGTATCATTGACCTACATGGCCCACATTACTGCTGCTTCAGCAAGCATTTCAGCCCATGCATAACTTGAAGACTGTGAGCAAATGCGTGTCAAGTAAGCAGGGTTTGAGCACTTTGCTAGTTAAGGGACAGGTCTTTATACTCCTCATCTTTATAATCCTAACATGAGATTACTGAAAATTCTTACTATAGTGTTTCAACAACAACACATCAATTAGCTAACAGTTTACAATTAAAATATAAACCTACCATGTTTCAGTTATACACCATTAATCTCTCATGATGTGAGGACTATGCTATGTTTTATTAGGAAAGCTTTAAGAATCATTAATACTTCCAATAAAAGGGAACAGTTCTTAACTGTCCCATTCCTAAGAATTATAGGCTAGGAGGACTGCAGCTATGGTGACGCACGTTGAAATACATATTTAAAGGCTACATGAGTAAAGGCATACAGTGAGTATGCTGTTCAACATTTGCTGATGTAGACACAATTTCCAGCTCCTTTTGAACATGTAATATTTGATTATTTGAATGGTTATTTTTCAGCCAAGCATCTGACTCAGGATGCTTAAAACTTAAAAGAAAACCTTCCTACAAAAGAAAATATTCAGCCATTTCTCAGAACAGAACTAGTGCAAGGCTGCATAGCTTTTCTCTCCTCCTTTCGTTTTAAAAAGAGCAAGAAAACTAACAAACAAACAACATGACATGCTCCAATGCCTTAATGCTTTGAAGCACAAATTTCTTGAAGGGAAATTAGGGACATGCTTCTGCTTCCTCCAGAGAAGTCCCTGTAGAATTGATACCCGAGCGTCTATTAGCAGAATCAAAATGGGTTACTTTGAAAGATGAGTTCTCCAAGCATTGAGATAGGATAGGGTATGGTAGGGGTAGATTAGAACAGTTCAGTTGGAAGGGTCATTCAGAGCTCCTCCAACACAACAATGTGACCACTTCAGAGCTAACCAAAACTCAAAGCATACTACTGTGGGCAGTATCCCAATGCCTCCTGAACACTGACAGCCACGGAGGATCAACCACCGTGCTAGGAAGCCCATTCTGGTACCTGACTGTACACACAGCACAAAAACTTTTCCTAATGTCCAGTTTAAACTTCCCCTCATGAATCACAGAATCATTAAGGTTGGAAAAGACCACTAACATCACCTAGTATAACTATCAGCCCATCATTACCATGCCACTAAACCACGTCCCTCAGTGCTACATCTACACGGTTGTTGAACACCCCCAGAGACTTCCCTGGGCAGTACATTTCAATGCTTCACCACTCATTCTGAGAAGAAACATTCAACATGAACATCCTCTGGTGCAACTTGAGGCCTTTCCTGCTTGTCCCACCACTGTCACCTGGGAGAAGAGGCTGAGACTCACCTCGCCAGGGGAACCAAAGCTGAACACTCAAGGTGCACCTCACCAGCACAGAGGTTCCCTCCCTGCTCCTGCTGGCCACACTATTGCTGATACAAGCCAGGATGCTGTTGGCCCCCCAGGCACACTGCTGGCCCACGTGCAGCCAGCTGTCAACCAGCGCTCTCAAATCCTTTCCAGCCACTCTGCCACAGGACCGTGGCATTGCCTGGGGTTGTAGTGACCGAAGCGCAGGACCTGGCACTAGAGCTTGCTGAGCTTCATCCAGTTGGCCTGGTCCCATCGATCCAGCCTATGCAGGTCCCTCTGCGGGGCCTTCCTGCCCTCAGGCATCAGGCAGAAGTGAAACGCACTCTCTCTGCATACGTGGATCTGCCTCTGTACCTGCGCTGCCGTGGCCATGGCGCCCCCTTGCGGCTGCGGCGAGCGGAGGCGGCGGGCTCGGGCCTCCTCTGGGCCGCGGCATCCGCTGATGAGCGCAGCTCGCTGGAGAGGAGCTTGCGCAAGCACCGCTGGGTTCATAGCACCTCTTGTGCAACTGCCGTGCACTGAGCTGGAAACCACTGAAAATACTGACATGCTTCGGCTCTTGCAAAAATGAGGGTTCAGGCGGCAAACTGGGAGAACAATTAACAAGCTCGCCCTTACTAAGCATCTGCAAACCCACGTGGGCCAAAAGACTGTGGAAACCAGGCATCGTCAGTCCCTCTGCTGCCACAGCCGCTTAGTAGTCCCTGAAATGGGCCACCTCCCTCACTGTGCCACCTCCATCTTCCTCACAGCATGGAGCTGCCACCACTAGAGCCATGGCAGCACCCACAGCCACGCTGAGTGCCGCAGCGCTGCTCCCCCTGTGCTGTCCTTGCTGCAGTAGTGTGGAAAGCAGCAGCACACAGATGTGTCATTAGGGGTGAACAGCTAGACTGCTGACCTCAGTATTTTATACTGTTCAAGGGCCTATTTTTCCCGCTATAGCACTTTGATGTAGCATTTGTATCAGGACAATACTTAAATAAGGATATAGTTTAGTAACCTTTACAGAAGTTGATAGTTTACCTGATCTACCGTTTCTTCAAACGCTCTCATGTAATGATTAAGCTGTCTGTCCAATGCAGCATACTCTAACATGACATTTTCCATACTTCTAACATCCTCTTCATCATCTGCAAAACAAAGCATGTTGCACATGGATGATCAGCTGTACACATTTCAGGAGGCATTTTTTCTTTACAGATGGTGCTGTTAATGCCACAAGGCACAGCAGGTGTTTCTAAGCTCCTCCAACACATACTTCTTTCCTATTTTGCAACCGTAAACCTTGACATTTCTTGGGTAACTTGAACAAACAGCTTACTCAGAAGGACACTTCCCTGGTTTCATGTGAACCAGAGAGAGTGTGTGTAATTTCAGCTACCAACACCTAGTCATTAGGCAATCAGGATATTTTCTGCAAAAGTTGTATTTCATGACTCATCACATTGCTTCAGAAAAATTCACAAGAAACTTAGATGCCCTTTCAGTGTGGTATAGTCCACAGCTATAGCTAGACCCTATTGTCCCCAATAAACACAGCTAACATGAAATCAAAATTGAGACAGCATTTTATAAGCCAAGCCATAAGGGAAAACTGAGTAACACCGGTGAATCAGACAGTAACATTTTAATTGCGAGGGAAAAATCAATGAACACAGAGAACATGTGCTTAGCAATTCTCATCCACTTCTATTCTCTTCTTTATTGTTCCTATTGTCACTCCTTTCATCTCGAACTACACCACTGCTTTCCCATTCTGACGCTGCTATGCATCTCCTCAGCTGGACAAAGACTCACTGCAGGTGCCACGGGCACAGCACTGCCTTCTGACACAGGTGATGCCAGCAGCAGAGGACAAACAGCCACAAGCCCCTAACCTGTTCAGGAAATTAACTACATTTCTGCCTTCAGGAATTAGGATATATAAATTTCTAATTCTCCTGCCCCCATTTATTCCTATCTGCACTTTCCAGGTATAAAGCAAACCATGAGAAGCAGCTGGAAGCTGCGATAGAGCCCACAGTCCTCATGCAGCATTAGGAAAAGCCATTTAGTGGAGAATTCTCCTTTACGAGCAGATTAAGAGCCAATCAGCACTGTTATTTTTAGGAAGAAAATCACAGTATAGCTCTTTAAATTTTGTGCATGTGTGTGCAAATAAAGGAAGATCATTTCCTATTGAAAAGGAAATGAGAAAGGCAAGCTAGTGCCTTTCTCAAGTTGCTAACTGCATTTGCATGTTGGAGCACAAAAATCTCTCAGAGCACAAAGCTAAGACAAAGCACTGTCCTCGGCCATCCCAGCTTAGCTGCAACACTCAGGGCTAGGAACTGCATGCACACTGTATGAAACAGTGATGGATCCCAGAGATGGCAGGAAGAGTGTTAAGATACACTTACCCAAAAAAGTTATATAATAAGCCGTACTATTTTGTGAACATGGCAATTACAGTTACGATGTTTCCCTTAATTATATATAAACTTGGTACATATCCATTTTCCATTAAGTAGGTAAATGGATAACACAGACAGAATTTTGGCATCCGTGCAACATTTCCCTCTCCCCTCTCCCTTCCCTCCCACTCAACTTCCATATCCTATCTGGTAACTGTATTCAGGCTCTTTTTCCTTCCTGCTAGGATGCATATGAAGTGTCTCCTTCAAGGCTGACATAAATGGCACTCCATGAATCACAGGAAAGGTCTGTGCAGCAAGTAACTGTCATTCTCCTCCCATGGCCAAAATGAATCATATCCATGACATAAAGAAACTACAGTGGCCTAAATCATTTTCTTAGGGGAAGAAAAGTGCATTGTTAAACACCAAGAGTATAATAAAGCCGTCTCTCCTAAGCTCAAATAGTTTTAGACAAAGAATAATAACACTTCAATTGATCTTACTGCATTTGAGAAATGCATTAAAATAAAGCACAAAGAGATGGAACACAGCTCAGGCAAGAGGGACGTTATCTGCAAAGACATTCTACTCTACGTTCTTTATGTCCTGACGGTTCTGCTCATCTGCCAGCCTGCTTTAAGTCTCAGTGATGTTCACAGTCATCTCCATGCTCTTGATCTTTCATGCATATGAAGGTACATATGTTATATGTACTGTGAAAACTCTGAATGCTTCTGTCAGTAACACATGCTAACAGCTTGCCCTTGAAGGTACTACATATGGACAGGTGAGTCTGATGAACTGTATATACGTCAGTGATGTCCATCCCCTACTTCTGATCTTTGACAGATACTGGAGAACGTTTTCTACCTGCAGATCAAGCAATAGCTCTGGTTATTGAGAGCTAGGAGGAAGTCTCCCACCTTGCTGCCAGCTACTCATGTGGCCAGCTCCCGAAGGAGATTTAAAAGAAAACTTACATTACAGGTTGTTCTGTTTGACTTTAGAAAACAGCTGCAACCCTATACTAGACACTGCAGTTACCCTATGCACACAGCTTCTCTGCTCCTAGCTCACTCCCCTGGTGAGCTAACATCTCTTTGGCACCCTGGTAAGAAGCTAACGCAGAACAGACCTTACATATATCTGATGAGAAGCTGTGGGTTTCTTTATGAGGATGCAAGGTTTTACAGTTCACCATGGCAGGAATCCCAGCACGTTCAATGTTTCTTTATGACAGATACTGCCATAGATCAGTCAGAACACCCCAGCTGACTTGGCCTTAACAGGAAATAAGAAATTAGGAAAGATTTCACTATCTATCCTGATTACCACCCCCACAACTCACTGTCCTGAATTCCACCAATCCTTTAACACAACTAATGCACTATAAGCACTATAAGAAGAAGAAGAATCAAACTTTAGTGTTGATATTAGGTTCTGAAAGATTCAGATGGCATTGCACACTGCTCACTCTGCAAGCCCCCCTGCTACTTTTGTTTCAGTTGTCAGGAGGGCAGTGGAGATTCCTGGCAAAGAGACTCAAGGCACGTTCCTTCTTCCATCAGACAGGGACAGCGTTATCTGCTGAGCACCCTCCAGCCAGACTCCAGCTGCAAAGCCAGCTAGCTCTCCAAAGCACTCAGACCTCTCACTCCACAAGCCAGCCCAGTTCAACATCAAACTCAAATGCTCTGCAAGTGCTGGAACAGGGCCACTGTGTTATCTAATCAAACTTTATTCTAATCTTGTTTCTAATTTATATCTAAGGAATGCATTCTAAACTCTCTGCATATACTTATAGCTACTGCCACAACATACCATCAAAGTTGCAGACTGTAGTTAAATCTCCTTGCTATCTAGGCTAAACACGTTGAGTTCAGTACGCATTTCTCTACAAGTGCTTACCCTCACCGCCCAGAGATTACACATTTTGCAATATTACATCTTTTACTCACAGAAAGCCCAGTTCAAAGCTGTAACTTTTATTTTTCAAAGGCCCATATGCATCACATTAAAATTAGCTGGCTGAATATCCACATCTCACAATTATGAATTTAAGTGCATGTGACTTCATGAACTCTTCTTATAATGGAAAGAGGGCTATTAAGCTGAAAAGTCTCCCTGAAAATTGGGTAACAAAACGTAAAGACCAGCAAGAGTTCCATTTCTCTTTCCTAGTAAGAGATCAAACTGGTTATGCTCAGGTGCCTCACTGCTGATTCAAACTGTAATCAATCAGGGCAGTTACACACTATGAACTCAAGGTGCTGAAACAGAAGTTACAATAACAGGGTAGTCAAGTCAGGACTATTTTTACACTTCCTATATTAACGCTTGCCTAAAATGACAATATTTCACCCCAAACTTACACCCGAATTCATATTTATTGTTCATTTTATTTCCAGGTATGCATCCACAACTTAGCAAAATTGCTAAAGATTTTTCACAGCTATCAATTTTTTGTGCAAATGCTACTAACAACATAATTATTTTCTGGTTTATGGTACAAGAGCTGTCCTACAGCCAATGCATACCAATTCAAATAATCATTCTTTTCCAAGCAGACTATACAAAATGCAAAACAGAATACCATGAAATTATAGGACGGCTCCAAGCCTCAAAATATAGCAGTACTTAAAATGAATAGCTAGGGACATATAGAATGAATTAATGGCAGAATCAACATTCATCTCTTTATGCTATTGGCTAACAAAAACCAAAGCTGTCACTTTTAAACAAAACAGATGGAACAGAATTGCCAAGTCACAGCCTGGGCCAATGGTTGAGCACCAGGTGAGAAGGTGTAGCTAAGCCAGGCAGCAGGTGCAAACAAAGCACCTGAGTAACCAGAAGGGTTGGTGCCTGGATCCAAATCTCCTCACCTTCATTTAAGGGTTAGCAACTGAGGAAGCAGCAACTCTCTGGGTAGAGATCATGCTCCTCTTGAGCTATCACTGGTAGGGGTTTTCCTTCTTTGTGACTTGCTATTGCTCCATAGTGCCTGTATTCCATTAGAAGGAACCATCATTGCCTTTTTTTTGCCATATAGCAAGACACTGTGAATTCTATCTCTTGCACTTCATATTAGGCTCTTTTTAATTTTAAGGCTATGCAGTGTTTTTACCATCAGGCTCTGCCACTGTACAAGGCAAAGGAAGAATGGTAAACCATTGCCTGTAGATTTCAGACTTTTAAAACATACATAACACAGACATCTGTCACTTGAGCCAACAATGATAGCAATAGTCTTCATGTGCACCAGCAGCAAGAAGAAGCACACGCTTTGCCAGTAGGCTTCAAGTAACTGCTGACAGCAGAGGAATACAGGCTCTAGAGCTTCGTGATTTAGTTCCATCTTCTGGAGGAGAATGTGCATGCTCAATTCAGGATACAGCTAAGCATTTTTGTTGTTGTTTTAGCAACTATTTCATTTTCAAAACAGAAAAGTGCAAAGACACTCCCTGCCCCTGCTCCCCTCACTCTTGTATCTAGTTGATAACTCATTTTGGATAATACATCTGGAAAAAAAGAAATCAACCAACCTACACTTTGTGAACCTTTCTAAACAGATGCACAAAATGCTTGGAGAAGACAGTAGACAGACGTGCCCCTACTTTCTAGATCCTATGCAGGAGACCACAGTCATAATTCTCTCCTCTGTCTGTACGTTCTCGAATCCTGCCTTGGTATTCCAGACCACATAGACCAACAGGAACTTAAACAAGAGGCTGTTTCTACAGCACTGTGGGTGATTCTTCAATTTTTCCCCTCCAGGTACATAGACCTCAGAAAACTCTCACTGAAGATTTCTACTCTAAGCCTCACCCCTCTAACCTGTAACATATTTTATTTATTAATACAGAAAAATGGTACTGAAAATGGAAACAACAACAACAACAACAACAAAACCAACACAGAATTTAGAAGCAAGACACAAGAACAGCAAAAGGCCAGAGAAAACTAATTTAATCTCCTGAATGTAGGTGTCCTCATGTGAAAACCAAATAAACAGTTGAAACTGGAAAGTCCAGGCAGTGTCAGTGAAGACCTTTGGATAGGGAACTAACCACTGCTTTTAGTAAGAGAAGAAAAAAATACTGCTGATCACAACGCCAACAACCAGAGAAGGAATGACAACTGGTGAAGTAAAGGGAACTCAAGCCAGTAATTGCAAAATTTCCTGTCATTGAACAGTCAGAAGCTACTTACAGCTGAAATCAGTCCTACAGACAGCTCCAGATTCTCAGGAAATGCCTTAACTGGCTGCAGTGTATTTCTAGCTGCATTTCCCTCACTGCTCTCCGATAAAGCCATTCCACTTGCACAGAAAGCTTTCACACACAGCTACAAACTGATGGTGTAAGAGTGATCTTACAGACTTATACCTTCACCTGTCAGCACTCCAGTGAAAAGCTGGTACGTCTTCCAAAATGAAATATCCATGATGGAAAGAGAAATTAGCTCTTGGTGGCCCTGCTTGAGCAAGCGGTTGGAGATGATCTGCAGAAGTCCCTTCCTGCCTCAACTGTTCTGTGATACTCCTTGATATCCAGCAACCTTTATCTCTAAACCATTCTTCTGGAAGATAAATGAAAGTGAGTTCAAAGCTACAAATACCAGTTCAAGTCTTCTCAAGCAAAGAAGGAATGTGAATCCAAGTTCCCTACATTCTATCAAAGAAAAAAATCTGAATAGCGAGAAGAAAAGTGAGAGGTGCATGGGAGAAAAGACTACTAGTAACTGCAAAGGAGAGACCAGCAAAAGAAAACCGTCAGTTAACAGTGCCCATGGTTCCAACTGAGCTATCAGCTGTGAATGGTTCCTAAAACTTCACATTATTTTCTATTTGGCTTTTGTTGTAGACTTCAAATCAAATTACAGTACTTGGCTTCAGATCATCAAGCAATCAAGCATTTTGCTTTTACCTAAATCAAGTCTTCAGAGGTTTTATTTTGCAGAGGAAAGGGCACTGGTTTCCAGTCTGGATTGAAACATTTATTTTATTTACCAAATGACTGGAGGGAAAAAGAAAAAACAACCTCTTCAATTAGCCAGTATTCCAGTATTCTCTGATTAATTTTCTTTTCTTTATGATCTGTAAGATGAGCCAATAGGATCTGTTAAATTACAAACTGCTCCTGACAGGAAAACTCATCCTGTGTTACAAGTCATTTCCCTGTAGGCTGTGACTGTCTGAAATGGGAAGTGACAAGATTCAGTGACCCAGGAGTTTCCTGCCAGTCCCATGGAAATGACACCCAAACACATTACACTGCAGAGTCAGAATTTTCACAGAAATGGACCCCGCATGATGTCTCCTTTCTGAATGCCCAGTTTGAAGCACCTCAAGAGGCCAGCATTTTCAGGGAGTGGGTGTTGCACACGTTCTGAAAACAGAGTCATTTCGGAATGGGCACAGAGAAGCTGAGGCACCCAGTATCACTAAGCACTTTTAAGAAGAACTTGCTATACTATTCTGCAATAAAGTAATCATGAAACTTGTGTTCAACATGAAACTCCTTAAACCCCATTGCCAGTAGAACTAGGCCAGCAGTCCTTCTGAAAGTTACTTCCTTACAATGCTTACTTTTCTTAAAGATTATGAGGGGAAGGCCAAAAAGTCATAATGATGCAGTTCAGACTTGAGAGCAGTAATGAAGATTTATCTTACTGAATATTTCTGCCACAGTATCCACACAGATAAGAAAGGACAACACCTCCTAACTCCTATTGACACTGTGGTAATACCTAATGAAACAAACAGGATTCTCACAGAGAGTTTGATTTAGCAAACACTCCAACATGAGCTGACATACTTTACTGTATAAAATCCAATTTAAACTAACTATATAGTTAAACTATAAAATAGAGTTTAACTTAGACTGAGAGACACAAATAATAAAAAGACATCTTCCACAAGGTAAACATAGTTTGCTGTGGGAGAGAAACAGAAGTCCTTGTATCATATGTACATATTTTGTACTATTGTAACCTCTACACTGGATGCCACACATATGGTACCAAGACACAAAGGCAGTACAAGAACACTTACTCAAATGAAAATGGATGCTTGCTTGACAATATACTAAAGCCCATGAAGTCAGCAGGCTATTTTGGTCCTGACCAGCACCTCTTTAGGACCCAAAGGAACAGGCAAAAAGGTTGGGCATTAGGAAAAGGTCACCCACCAGAGGGTGGTCAGGCACTGCAACAGCTCCCCAGGGCAGCAGTGACAGCACCAAGCCTATGGAGCTCAAGAAGCATTTGGACCATGCGCTCAGACATAGGACTTAAATGCTGAGTGGTCCTATGTGTAGGCAGGAGTTGGACTCAAATGATCCTTGTGGGTCCCTTCCAACTCAGGATCTTCTTTGAATTCTATGATACACTCCTTACTAAATTCCACAGATATGGTGACATTAATCTTTATTTTACCAACTAGCATCTATGTGGTTTGGCAGAAAACCAATTTAAAGTTAACAAAGACAGTCTAGCTAATAGATAGGAGCACTGAAAGGAGGATAAAGCATTTATGAGACACAAGAGTTTGGAGATGCATCTCAAGCTCTTTCATAGTCTTGTATCAGTTTTCTGGTATCAGAATGGCTGAGGTTGGCAGGGATCTTTGAAGGAGATCCAGGTTTCTCTCGGCTGGGGCAACATAACTTTTCACACAGTCATACAATAAATTCAGTCAACAAAGCAATTCAAGACAAAAATAGTATTATGTCCTCCCCAGAACAAAAGATCAACAACAAAAGCAAGCCCCCCCCCAAAACAACAGTATTCCTGTAACTGAATTTAAATTGCAGATATGCAAACAGTTCTACCAGCACACTTGAGAAGTGGCAAACTGTGGCACAGTGGAGCTTGGAGAGGGGATAAACTCCTAAGCCACTTGTTTGCCAAGAAATACATAAAGGAACCATACCTGTTTTTTTCTAAGCAAATACAATGTGTACTTATTTGTTATCTTCACACAGAAATCTCAGCCCAAACCATCACAAAATAAAGTTTTCTAAAATCTTCTATTTTCCTAACTATATATATACACCCTTCTGTTCTCAGTGGATTTCAACATACGTCAAAATTGAGGCTGAAAACAACATTCACTAATAATTAGAGTGGGAAAGGATTTTCCTATGACTAACCAGCTGCTTGCCTGTGGAGGCGTGGGCACGTCTGCATCAGACCACAGAGCTCAAAGCCCAGAGCTGCTTACTGCTGACCCAGCCTTCCTGAGAACCAGAGATGGGACACCTGAGAAGACTGAAAACCAGAGTCCACTGCTGTCCTTCTACCCAATTTCTCCATTCTAAATTTGATATTGGCAAGATAAAAAAAAACTGGGACAAAAATTTCTCTTCTGGAAATAGGAGTCGGACTCCATGATCCTTATGGGTCCCTTCCAACTCTTGTTATTCTACGATCCCCCTTAATTGCTCTTTTTTGATCCCTCAGAACACTTTCTGAAACTGCTACTTAAAAATAGACAATTTTATTTCAAGACTTGTAAGAGTATTTTCAATTTCCAGAAAAAGTTCACAAGCTGCTGCATCCAACACTTCCCCTGTAAAGGAATATCGCAAGATCATTCTCTTCATTTCCAACATATTGGATTTTTCTTTTAAGAAGCACAATTTCCTCTATATTAACACAGGATTTCTGCTTGCACACTGCCAGTCCCACCGATAGAATCCCCCCTTTTTTCTTTACCTGTCAACAGTTAATGCTTTCTGTTGTGAATAACTGATTCTTCTCTTAAATTGCACAAGTGAAAGTACTTTAGGGTGAAGTGCAAATCTGTCTCTAATAAAAAGTATATTTCTTATTATCCAACTGTAAACAATACCATAAGGATCTTCAAAAAATAAACTTGGCTTCTGTTAATTAATATTACAGCTCTCAACTCAGAGAAGCTCATTCAAGCTGCATCTTTCATTAAACTAAATGTAATAGTTACTTAGACTTCCATCCTAAACTGACTTTTGTGGAAATGGGAGGAACTGAGAAACAACAAGCAGCAAAGATAGGAAAACAAACCTTTTTCACCCACGACTTTCAAAATTCTCAGATACACTGCATTCTGTCCAGAACTGGAGGCACCTTAGCTCTGAGCATAAACTAGCAAGCCCTCATCAGAGCTTATTAAATCAAATATGTTTCAGTAAATGCCACTATCTTAGTTCTGGGCTCAACAACTGTAACATCCGAGTCTGGTGCAGATACATCAGTTTCAAAATCTAATTGCACAGATGCGACACGCTCCTTGTGGCACCACAAGAAATTGTAGTCATTGATGCAACGTCAATGGCTCGGCCAGAAAATAGGGCTGGGACACAGAAAGAAGTATGAGAGAGTCAACAAACTGGTTCTGCTAAATCTCAGAGTTGTGCTTTCTAATACAGGCAAAGCTCAAATAGCAGTGGGCAGGAATAAAAGTTACAGAAGATATCATACAGGAAAGTAAAACAAAGAAAATCCTTCATTTCAGGGGAACTCTTCACTTCAAGACAGACAATCCAGCACTGCCTTACTTCAGCTCGGTTTGTGCCCATAGTTACCATACAAAAAGAACTCAAAATTCAAGCTAAGTGTCCACAACCAACTGCAACAGCATCATGCAGACACAAATGAATGCTCTTCCAGCACTAAAATTTTAACATTATTGACCTAAAGTGAAACAGCTGGGGGAGGAGAAATGCCAAAATGTCTGCCTTTTAAATGTCAAATATTTTGATTAGAGACTTTCAAACATGACTATTCTTTTCCCCTGAGCCCACACAGTCTCCCTTTCTAAGTTCTTCTGCTTCAACAACCTCTGGCACTACTGAGTTGAGAAGCCAGATAAGTTTATCAGTGGTCCCAGATACTGCAAGAGTGAACACTGCAGTTACCCAGCAGGGACCAGCCTTACCCTAGCAGCAAGTGGTGCAAGGTGGAAAAACAACGAAGTTGTATGCTCAAAATATTTAAAAAATCTGGCTGGCGTTATGGACAGTGTGGTAATGCATCTTACCACAGAGCTGATGCTGGTCTGCACACACACTGGAATAAACAAGAGATGAATCAGTTTCATAATCAGTTGTAAGTAGAAGGGTTTGTTTTTAATATCAGAAACACCGATCTGTTAGAATTTCAGAAACTACTATTTCTTGGGAAGGTTGATAGAAATCGAAACCAGTACCCTCTCCAAAGCTAGCTGTTACATCGATAGATTCACATGCTTTGGGTATTTTCTTGTTTCTGTTGATAGTAGGACACCAAGGAGGTTGAACTACAGAAGCCTAGAACACCAGTCTCACATAAGCAAAGGTCAAGAGATGTTCCCAACACCATCCAATTCAGCATGCGTCACACATGATACGGTACCCTTGAAGCACCATGCGGCAACATCAAAGCTAGGACTTTGAGAGTCTCAACATGACTTGAACGAGAAAGAAAAAGAAACCACCTAAAAAACAACCCACAACCTAATCTTCTTACATAGAAAAGGCAAAGGCAAAGTATGGTCACAAATGCTATGCATAACGAAAACCAGCGATTCATTTTGCCTCTTAGCAGGCTTCCTTTGCTTTAAACCTCTTCTGTGAATCTCTTCTGGCAGATCTCCCTTTTCCGGCATGAATCACAGGTATGTGGCATTCATTCTGTTACTTGCATACTGGTAAGTGACAAAGCAAAATCCTTCCACTGCTAGAAATTCATTTTTCACCAACTTCATACAAGAATTTCTCCTGCTATGAGACCTGCTGCTTTGTTAACAGAAGGAAAGCACACATCTCTGTGCAAAAAAGAGCAACGCAATTCTGTATCGGCCAGGTCTCTAACACAGGCACAACGATCTTGAAACAGGAATTTGTTTTGTGGCTTGAAGTACACTGCAGATCATGATCTCTCAGTATTTTCTTTAAGTAACCCTGTTAGTTGATAGAGAAATGACTTTGTAGAGCCTAGTGGCATTTAAAGGGGTGTGGTTTGGGTGTTTGTTTGTTTGTTTGTTTTCTTTTGTTTTGTTTTTAATAAGAATATAAATTGAGACTGACTGTGGAAATGTTCAGTAATCAGATACAGGAAGGCTCCCTCTGTTCGGTACTTAAACAGAACTGGAAAACTGTCACATAGCTATGAGAGATTGTGCTTACAAAATAATTAAATCCAGAACAGTATCACTATCCTTGAGATTTGTGTGGCTGAAATGTATTAGTTCTGAGAAGTTCCACTTGGCCTTATATTAATAAACTTTTGAATTTTAATTCTAATTTGGTCTTCTATGACAGTGACTGGCCCAAACCTGTGCACTGAAGTAGGTGTATGTTCAGTGAAAGAGAAGTTTTCATTTTTAAATAACAGATTACCTTGAGACACACGGGGCAGACCGTACAGCTCCCATAAATAACAGATAAAAGATGAATCTAAAACTACTGAAGAAATACAGAATTTCAATGAGTGATGGCATACCTAACTCACTCAAAAAGCAGCTGTGAATTAGATTCACACCCACAAGTAATAAACTTTAAAGAAAAAGTCTTGTGGAAATGTCACATTAATCTACCCATATAGAAAAAATCTACTCACCCACTGCTTACTAAGATGATTAGTAAGGAAATCACAAGTTAAACTTTATTCATCTGCTTAAAAAAATAGGAAAGAGTTTACAAGGTTGATTTAACTCACAAGATATTATTGTCACTTGACATTTACATGCAATGTATAATTCCATTCCCACTTACAGTCTGGGGAAAGCCTGTTAAAATACTTCCTTAATGTGTGAACACTTCTTTGAGTTGTGTTCTTTTTATCTGCCACCTTCTCCTTAAGCCAGCTGGCTCCTTTTGTTAAGCCTTTTTTAATAAGAAAGTTCATTATATGTAATTTATGGAGCGGTTTGAGATTGTCATTTCCTATTGAATGCTATAGCACATGCTATTGCAGAACACTATAGCATTTGTTGATAGTGTCAGAAAATCAACGTGATTTACACATGTATATATCCTCAGTGAGTCCAATTTGGACTCATAAAAAGACAAATGCGTCTTCTCATTCAAGAGCTGAATGGACATGGTCCTGGGCACCCTGCTCTGGGTGTCTCTGCTTGAGCAGGGGTTGACCCAGAGGACCTCCAGAAGCCCTTTCCAACTCAGCCATTCTGTGATTCATTTGTAGCTATATGAACCTGTTCTCCTACAATTTATATGCCAGACTACTCTTCCTATTTTGCAAAAACGTAAGAGCTTTGTGGAAACTACAGAAGTTGCTTACATGAGAAACTTCACGAGGAAAGCATTTCAAAATCTTTTGTCATTTCAAGTGCAATCAGTGTACTGTCCTGCTTAAACCTTCTGCTGTGGCTTTCTTATTTCTTACCTCTCTTCTCCTTCATGATACATTTATTTACTGCTTGCTCCTCTGCAACCCGTTTCCCCATTTCTGCTCTTTTTTACTAGCCTGCTTTAGATTCCTTCACTAGCTAGAGATATCTTTCTGGTCATCGCAATCCTTGGGGTCACCTCCTACTTTCTCACGTCCTCCTGTATAATGGTTTATGGCCTCTTTCTTACTGGCATTATTGGAATAAAGGTCCGTTAATACACACAAAAACCTGAACCAACAACAAAAGTAAGACATAAGCTCACTTGTCATGAATACTAACTGCTGTGTACTGCACAATTTAGGAACTAACATAAACACTGGCTAAAATAACATCTGGTCAACAGCGTGAATGACAGCAGACTGTCTGGCTACTGCTGTGTGTCCTGCACAGAAAGTTGTGCTTCACAATGCCCATGATGAATGACATCAGGAGAGGTACAGGGATTGTTCCCTGTACAAATTTGCTGACAACTTCGCAAATGTGTTCTTATCTTTATATGGCACATGCTGTATAATTTAGGGTCTTCCTAGATCAACAAGACTAAATCCTGCTAATTGCATTTTTCTTCAATAAGCTCTTTTGGTATTTAAAAGAAAGAGCAACACAGATTACTCAGAGGCTGGAAAGCATAACTTACATCAAGACTGACAAAAACAGCTTAACGTGGCTAGTTTCAGTAAGTGATGCTAAAGGTGTCTTGCTCGTGACCTCCCACAGCCATCCTGAAGATTTCTTAACATAATGGGCTCTGGTAAGCAAACAAAACCATAGTTCAGTGGCTGAAAACTGAAACAAAGATAACGTACAATTAGAAGTTTCTCTATCAACTAGAGTACAACAACATACGCAGAGATAAGACAGATTGTCTTTCACTTCAACTGACTTTTTCCTAGACCATGGGCTTCAGTGGTTGTTTTTTAGTTGCTGTTGTTTTGTTTTTTTTTTTTTCCCTTAGCAGCAGCATATTTTTGAATCAGTAAATTATTTTGTCTCTTCACATTGTATTATTTATTGACCCACTAATAAAAAGTCAGGCTATCCACCCACAGACATGTCTGAAGGATCCACTCAAAAAACTAATCTAAGTGCAAATGTTCACTTCATCTCATATGCATGCTTCAGAGATGCAAAAGTGTGGGGTTTTTTTGGTTTTGTTTTTTTGGTTTTTTTTTTTTTGGTTTTTTTTTTTTGTGAGAACTATTGGTGATACGTGGATGGTCGGACTGGATGATCTTGCAGGTTTTTTCCAACATTGGTGTTTCTTTGTTGAAAATATGGTACTTCTTATTTGCTAGGCTGTTGGCTTCTGCTTCCTTTTTCTCCTTGCAAACATAATTTTTTGGTGGCTACTTAGCTCTCACCTTTCCCAACCACCTACTCCCATCACACACAACTGAAATTCTAGATTCTGGCAACATCTTCACAAGCATACAAGACATAAGAAACAACAGAAGGGAATATCTACACGGGAGTATGCTATATTCAAACATTAATACATCTCAAAACACTCTTGACATCTCTCTTTAAAAAGATAAACTGATGCCTGGTGAACTTGAATGACATGCCCAAGGCCACACAGTGGCAACACCAGTCTGAGAGCTGTTCCTAGCTTTAAGGCCTCAGCAAAATCACACCTGGAGCATCACAGTTGTTTTGCCTCTTTCATATAATGCTACTACGAGCTCCTTGTTCTTCTTGAGAGAAATGAAAGCACAAGAAGGGAAACAAAAATCTATCACATTTACAATAAAAAATATTCTAAACCTACAGTTCAGGCAAACAATTTCTGCCCGTCCTACAAAGGCTGACATTTTTCAGATGGGCATTCACTGACAACAATCATAAGAAAAATGTAAGTCTTGTGTGTGATTCTGACTGGATGAAGCACACATTCCTATTTAAATTCTTCAAATTAGTGCATATTGTAATCATTCTTCACTAGAATGTCAGTATGCTGTATAACACTGGTGTAATTGGAAATATGTCATAGAACCTGGATTTGAGTCAGAGTTAAATTTTAAGTTTTCTTTTATAAATTATTTTTAGATGAAAGTATTAGAAAACCTCCTAATTAATTCTACCTGCACTGATAGAAAAATTATTTCTGAACATCAGAAGAGTAAGGCTGTAAAGTACAGCCACGAGTCCTTGAATTCTTGAAGAGATGAGCAAAAAGAAAAGAAAAGAAAGGAAAACAAAAAAAAGAAAAACAGAGGTTAGTGCCCACGGACTCTTGGTAGGGGATCAGGATGATGGTTTCAGAATGCTCATGTCTATGGCAGGGCTTCCTTAGCGCTCTGACCAAACCCTAAGAACACATCAGCACCTCTTAAGTAAAAGTAAGCACATCAGCTTACTTTTAACTTAGATAAACCTTTCCCTAATAAAAGAATTAAGAACAAAAATATATAATTTATTTATTTACTTAATCCTGAATGTTGAATGTTGAGAACCACACATATATATTTAAATTTTCATGGGTTCTTCCTCCCTGCCTAGTTAATTAGGCAGACAATTAGATCACTGAAAATAAAATTCTGATCTATTCAAACTGATAAAAATTAAAGCTTTCAGAGTGGGTTTTTCAAAGCCCACACTTTTTTCTGTATATGCGTATGCCTCTACGTTTAAACAGAATGTAGCTGTATTTTCTTATTGCCATTTTTCTGTGGCAGAAATATGACGATAAGAAAATGACAGATTAATATACTACAGAGAATATTTTCATACAGTAAATTATTCAGATAAAATATTCCTCTCTGGCTTTTGTTCAAAGAGGTTGATTTATCTTTGTGCTAAGGAGCCCACACAAGACCTCTGCAGTATTTCATAGTATCTTGAAGCTGAAAAAGACCATTAGGATCATCTATTCTGATCTCATGCATAGTAGAGGCCAAAGAACCTCACCCAGCAATTTCAAGCATATAACTTACAGCCGTAAGCTTGCTCATTCTCTCAAGGTTAACATCACTGGGGGGCAGCGGGTCTGCAAAAAGGTCTATACAGCACTTAAATCCTACTTATGATCTATCTTGCAAACTCCTGAAAATTTACGGGGTCTAAGACACAGAAATTTATAGTGACGACGGGTACATGAGGTAACCAAGCAGGTAACTCCAAACTCATTGTGACCTTTGGGGGAGAAAACTACTCACTTTGTTAGGAAATTCGTATGAAAAAGATACAAACACACACATATATATATAAATGTATGTACCTGAAAACGGACCCCATGGGAAAAGCACCTGCTGGAACCTGAGAATTAAAAATTGTGGTTTTCTGACAAAAACAAGACTGTCCCAAGCAAGACCTTCTGCTCAAGTGCAAGCTGCCAGTGTAACACAGCTCCACGGGAATGCATTGAGGACAGATGCTTTAAATTGAGATTGGATTTCACTCTGAACAATGCTCACCAGTTCAGCCACAGCGTACCAGCTTTGGGCAAGAATAACTGGATGAAGAATAGATGAAGATCTATGCTGTGTAGGAAATCAGACTGGTAATACATGTTGGTCTCAAACAGCTTTAAAAAGTCTATGATCTGATAGTAGTAATTCTCTCTCCCCACTGTTAACCTTCATCCTCCGTTTATATTTTAGTATTACCAAACGCAAGAGCATGATGATACAGCACCAACACCTCTAAACTCATTGAAGGAATGAGGTTCTGCAGAGCTGCTGCTGACTACAGCAGGTGAACGAGTAACGGGAAGGACTTGGGAAAGCCTTTGCTGCCACCTAATGGTTTTTTTTTTCCTTCCAGAAAAAGTTGAGAGACAAAGATAGGTGGATGCAGTCAGCTTCTAGAGTACAGAATAGGCAAAAAGAGGTAGTGAGACAGGAGCACACTGCTTAACACAGCCACCTTCCCCTCACTACACTGCATTCTTTTTACAGTCAAAATTTCAGCCAGGAAATAACAAGAAGCCTGTATATTTCTTCCCACCCTGTGAGATGGTCAGGGTGGTTTTAGGGTAAATACAAAATAGCTCAAATCTCCCATTACAAGTCATGTTTTTCCAGATTTTGGAACAAGGTGTATTTCCAAATTCACAATTTTCACACAGCTTCTCTGAAGGTCAGCCTTCAGAACAAAACTGTATTCTAGCAATGGGCTCATCAGCCTGCTCAGCACCTTCTGCTAGAAGTCATTTTTCCATTGCAATTACTGAGGCACAAAAGTAAGCTAAAAAAAAAAAAAAAAAAAAAAAAAAAAAAAAAAAAAAAGAAAACCATATTCTCAGAGCATTGATTGAAGAGCACAATGCATAAAAATGTATTTTTTTTTTATCTTACTGTACAAAAACCCAGCCATCCCTTCAGTTTCCAAATAATAAAATTGCTTGAAGAAGAAATACTTCTATATGTGATGCCATTTAACTTCAAGAAAACACATGCATCTTCCTTACTGCTAGTTGAAAGGTTATATACAGATAAAACAATCCACAAAGCACAATGTAACATAGGACACATATTTCCTAAAGGATGAATTTCAAGAGGAGGATTTGAAGGAAAGAAAAACTGCACAGTATTCTTGAGAAAGGGAATCTGAAGCATTTTATCTCAAATACCCCAAAAATACAATTATACCTTAAACAACAGGGGAAAAAAACCTTCCCAAGAGGAAAAAATTCAGCACCCACACTATTCCTGCTCCCAATTAGTACCACAGACACAGGTGTAACAATCAAGCAGACTCATTAACAAACAGCTTCTGGAAGATAAATGTGCAGGGTCAGAAACTTCCCCAAGGAACAGCTTTCTACACTGGGGGAACTCTTAGAGCTTCCAACAAAGCCTCTGGTAGTGGCTCGCACTGAAGGTTGCTCAAGTTAATGGATCATGAGTCTCCCCTCCCTACCACACTTATTCACAGAGCTAGGAAAGTATTTTTCTAAGCAACTGCCAGTGAAAAGCCATTAATCTCCAGCATGGACTTTGACAGACTGCATCTGCGATCTCCACGAAGAAAAAAACATCCCACAGCCCTTCCTCGGAATTTACTCTAGCCTAAAGACAAAGTAAATTCTGACAGACTGAGGCGCACTCTTGGGGATTTCAAATCCAGGTAAGATTGCTGCTCCGCATCCATAAAGATGTAATGGACTGTTCCTGCAGAGTATATAAAACTGTTTGCTATTTCCTTCCCAGGAGTATCTCAACAGATGTATGTGCATGTATGGCAGTTTGCAAGAGAAAAACAAGACCCGATTCCTCATGCGCAGTCCCTAGAACTCAGACCAAAGTTTTGCCCGTTTTAAGGCCACAGGAAGACAGCGGTCTGACAAAAGCACAATTCATATGCAGTGGTAGCACGTAGGAGAAAACACCATATCACAGCTTATCTTCCCAGGCCAAGGACAGGTAGGGTAACAAGTCAAAGTTTAGTCTTGCTCATTTCCTCACTCAGCAGACCTTCATGTCACCTTCTAATCAAGCAGATTGCAAAGTGCCATTCTAGTCAATAAACTGTAGCCTTTTCTAAGGACACGTACTTTGGTTTGCTTATTTTTATGAATTATCTCTATCACTGTGGAAACTAACAGAGCATGAGAATTTTAGGAGCACAAATTTCAGTGGGATCACTTCTGGATCCCAGCACAATCACATCATGGTCACTTCGTACACAAGAACTTCTCCTGTGTTAAGACTCATGTTATGACACTGCAGGAGTCACTGCATGTGAATTTTCAATGGAAAACAAGCTAGAAAATAAAAAGGACAAAGGAAACAGCTGAACCAAACTGTTATCTAATTAAACACAGGCAGGCATTCCATCTTTATTATGGAATTTGCACTATTCCAAGCAGAAGTTTCAGGTCTAAGACAGAAATCTCCACAGAAATGATCCCTGCTCTCAGTGATGAACGAACTGATCTTCAGGTCATTCTGTTATAGGTTGCTGCAACATCTTTAGCAAGACACTGCATGTAAAAATAGTGAATGTTCTATAGAACTTTGTGAATCAACTACCTATTAAAAGGCTGCCAATAATTTTACAATGCTAGGCTGACCTGTACATCCGTATTCTCTATACTTCTTCCTGCTCCAACAAGGGTCTGCAACGTTTGGAGTGAATCCCGTTTAACTCCACTTGAAAACAGCAACAAGAGAAACTGAAGTGCTGTAGGAAATCTCACAGATCTAAACCCACATTTAAAAGATCCTACTTTACCAACTACTTTTAGACTAGTATTTAACGGGAATCAAGACACAAGCAGATCCCAAGCCATTTGGTGAATAGAAAGCAGTCAGTAAAAGCAGGCCATCACCCACAGGGTGTACAGAGACAGCAAAGGGAAACAGAGAAATGGGATGAGCAGCCAGGACTGAGGGAAGCTGTTCTGGCAGAAGGAGCAGGTTATGCAATAGGAAACAGAGCAGACAAGCAGGAAGGAAGAGCCAGAGCTGCAAAGGGCTAACTTAATCCAGGGCACATGCCACAGCGTACTATCAGTAACACTCTGGAAGTCCCACGGGGCTGCCCTGTACAGAGCAGCAAGCAGAAAAATCCTTCAGAGTGTGGAGAAAGAGAGCAGAGAGGATGGGGGTAAGCAGCTCTCACGTAGATGCTGACGTTGCGACAGGAAGATCACTGCTGTGTTAGACAGATGGCAGGCAGCCATATGAGCAGCTGGCCATGACATTTTAAAGCAGGTTTTTGAGTGAAAAAAAAGAAGTAGCTCATTTTTTTCCTGTTAAGTAAATTAGAGTTGAGGTGGAATAACTGCTTTGCACCCACTTATTCTACAGTCCAGGGCCTCAGCATTTTCCAGTGGGAATGCAATGTGTAGTTGGAAGAAAGTTCTAGACATTAAGGAACTACCTTGCTGTCTATGTGAAAACCCATTCACATAATTAGGCAAAGCCCTATGTGCTAATGCTTTAAAATGCTTTTTAGACACTTTATGCTTATCTATATTTATCATCTTGTCCATAGTTAGCATACTCTCCTGTCCCTCCAATTATTTCCCAATTTGTTTTGGCCATTCCTTTCAGCTCCACATGGCTTTGGCTCCAGACCAGAGACAAAAGCAATTACCCCTCAATTATCCGTTTAAATAGCCAAGTGCTGGGCAGGAAGCCAGGAGATGATGATGAATTAGTCGTACTTCTTCTGATACCTACAACTCTGTGTACTTCACAGTCCCATATTATTGAGAAAGTTCTCCTGCTTTCAAAGAGACAAATAAAACACCATCCTCAGCAAACTGGCAGGATTCACATCCAAATTCTCCGAGCAGAACTGGGAATGGATGTCTGTCTTTGTCATGCACTTATCATTCATTTGTCATGCACAGCATTCATATCATGATCAGCACATCACACAATACGTATGGCATGTTATACCAATTAAAAAAAAAACAAAAAACAGAGAAAAAGACTTCTCCTTATATCCTTATATTTGCTTATATCCAGTGTTTCACATGGGTGCCCCTTCTACCTCTAGAGAAGATTTTGAGTTTAGGTAAAGACAGTTCAGCCATTTACAGAAGTGCATCAAACAGTGCAAATAGCTGTTGTGTGCAGAGGTGTTAATAGGGGGCTTTTTTCAATCACAATCACATACAGACAGCTCAAACAACAGATTGAGGTTAAATTTTAAAATATGTAAATTACAGAGCTGAGATGATTTTGTTAGAAATCAGTTGCAAATGCAAATAATGCTACCTTCAAATTCCCAAAGGACATGAGAATGTGCTTAAGCTTTACAATGCGCAGATCCCTCTGAAACTTGAAGGAAATTTCTTTCCTTTGGTCTTGTGCTGGACTGGACCACAGAACAACCAAAAGTATTTTGAGTACAGAAAGGACACACTTAAACCAAGCCTGTGCAGCTTGTTTCGCTGCTTACATGGCCTTTTATGTAGTAACATTTTAAAACACTTGCATATCACAAGGCTATTTTTGAAAAAAGGAGAAAACTATGATTTTTAGACAATATAAATGATTAAATGGACAGAAATCACCTTAAACTTACGACTGTGGACTGCAAGCAAATGTCAAGACAATCACACAAATGAGATGACTGAAACTGCTTAGAAATTTGGGGTATTAAATCCTTCCAATATTCCTGTGGAATGGGTAAACATTGTTTTTATTAGGATTGCTATTTTGCAGAAAGAAGGAAAATTAACACATCCCAGTATGCAGAGGATTAGATTAACTGGTACATGCTGTCTCACAGTTCAAAATGTAGAAACATGATGAAATGCTACAAATCTTTATATCTTCAAAGTCATTTCAGCTAAGCTAAATCAGTTAAACTGATTCCCTCTTTTTCTAGATTTCTCACACTGATATTTATTGCAGCTTTTATTACATCTTTGAGACTAAGTTCAACTACAGCAACATAGCATCAGTATGTACACTGGCTTGCAGCCATGCCACCTTCATCCAGTAACAGATAAAATCCATTTCGGAAGGACTGAAGTGAGTCAGTAGGAAGGAAGATGGCAGCTTCCTTAAGGGAAATATGATGCTAAGAAAAAAGATAAGTTCATTTCAATAGGTGGAATTCTCCAAAGGAAATTTCTATTCAAATATAAACCCAGTGCCTGATTTTGTTCTGAAACTTTCAAAGCACATGTCAACATAAAGGCATGAAAATCCTATTGTATTTATCCACGAGTAAGCAATTTTAATCTCATGTCCCTGACATCCAACTCAAAACTCCTCTCTATATTTTCCAGTTGTTTTTTCCTGCTCTTTTAAATTAGCTAGAGGAAAACTTTCTCCCTTCTGGATTATTAAGCAGTTTCAATGTTTCTACACAGCAGTCTTTATTCACCCAAAAGATTTTCATTTCAACAGTGCCAGACTAATCCCTGGGACTACAGTTTACCTCCCGAATAGCTGAGAGGCTTTGCCTGTGCTTGCAAAACATCTGAGGTCCTCTGAAGAAAGGTTACTGTAGGTTACAAGGCTGCTATAAATCTTGGAATATCCTGAGTCAATTCTTGCCCCCAAGTTGGCACCTCTTCCTATCAGCAACCCTGTGGGCTTCATGAGCTAAGAAGCAGATTTACTCCTTTGTTCCACCTAACACTACCACCATCTGTTTAAATAGCTTAAGTTCACAATTGTTCTGAGAGGGTTTATAGCGTCCATAGCCACTGTAAGAAGGGTTCTTTGTTCTCTGGATGGTTTAACTGGAGAGGGCTTGAGGCTGCTCAAGGATCATGGCCAAATCAACAGAGAGGTAAAGAACAGAATTTCTTTTCAGTGCTTTTTGAAATGTTAATGGCAGTGCTGCTTACTTCCTATCTTCGCCTGCCCCCTAGTGAGCTTTCATTTTCACTCCACCTGAGCAGTCACGTGGCTTGGCTGCTTTATAACTCACGCGCACACAGATGTTCTGAAACACCAAGTTTTTCTTTCTACATTCTTCAGAAGAATTCTCGTTATGCTTTCTCAATAAGCATGTCAGGAAGTAAATAGCATTCTCCAGCCCGACAGGGTTAAAATGCAGAAAGCTACTTTTACTTAACAGGGAAACACTCTTCAAATTGGCATAAGATGTAAACACTTAAAATATGTCCAAGAAAATTTATGCTTGTTAATTTATATTTCTTCTTTATATTGTTTTTTCTTCTAGAGCTCTGAAGGCTCATGAATCATCCTTCAATTTTTATTTTTTTTTTTGGGGGGGGGGGAAGATTTGTTGTGTTTGCTGCCTACAGATCATCTCAAATACAACACCAGAGCAAATCCACTACTATAATCTAGGAGAGAAAAGAGATCCAGTTAGACCTGAAAAAACAAAACAAATCAGAACAACCTAATTTACTAGGTGATGCACTTATGGGAGGCCCCTTCATTAAACACAGGCCAGTCCAGCAAACATTACTGTGTTTTATTTAGTAAGTATGCTTACTGTAAATGATTTCAGAATCAGGCTCTTGGATAGTAGCAGTTAAGAGAAGAAACAGACAGCACTTACTGCACAAACTTTGCATGCCTTCACATGTAAATCCAACTTCTCTCATGTCCTTCCTAAGACAATTTTAGCTCAGCGTTACTCCCAAAAAGTAGCCGTGTAAGGTGAAGTTCCAAAGGAACAAGATACCTTTGCAGCAGCAATGCTTCCAAAATAAAACAATAATCACAACAGAATTCTTTGCTACTATGGAGCCTAGCAATGAACCTGCCAGAAGCTGGAAATTGAACTGCAAACAGGAGAGGAACAAGAATGCAAAAATATATTATCAAAAGCTGTTTCAAAATTAAATGAATACTTTGCCTCAAAATAAGAAGGCTAAGCAGGGTAGGAGGGTTACAGTTTTATGGAGATAGAGCTTGTCACATGTTAATCAGCTGAACACAAGAGCTTAACAGCAAGTTTAGCAGACCAGATGATGCTAACTTAAAACCACCAAAAAAAAAAAAAAACCCACAACCAAAAAATATCCGAAATACCACAGTGTGTATTTACTAAAAGTATGTCATACCACAGCAACTTTGTGTATTTCCTGATGGCACTGTATAAACAAAAGGAAATGAAGCCCAAGAGGAGAAGATGACTTCCCAAAGTCAGGGGAGTGAAAATCAAACCTTGTAAAAGAGAAGTGAGGGAGCTTTGCTTATTTGCTTGTTCCATGTTCACATGCACATAAATCAGCTAAGAAAAGGAGTGAAGACCACAATCACTGTAAGTGAAAAATTCACATCATAACACCAGGCCATATTCAAACTATACAGTCTTTAAACTTCAAATACAAGTCTGTAGTAGCTTTACTGTAGAGAATGGGATGGACTATGTTCAACAACATCAAAACGTTAGGAGGACTTATTTTATAACCCTAGAACCTTGCAATCCTAGATTCTACAGGATGCTTCCCCTGCTAAAATAAAATTAATGTTACGGTCTAGAAGCTGTTTTCCAGTCGCACGATCTAATTCAACAGTAACAATGACCATACTAATTGCATCAAGAATAATTTTACCTCTAGACAACGTATTAAGTAAAGCCCTTCTGGTTCCTGAATGAAGTGGGCAACATAACTTCAAGGCTGTAACTGAGGACTCACACGTGGGAAGTGCATGACAGAGAAAGACAATTGAAATTTACTAGGAGTGTAATGCACAGACCATCAGAGCAAACCTGCACTGTGAAGCTTAAGTTGCCCTTCACCCCTCCAAATGTGAATGCAATGGATACTGAAGCTTAAGGCAAAATAGGAGAGAAGGTGGCTGCACAAGCAGAGAGAGACAGAACTGGCTATACCCGTTTTACTGCAAAGGGAATCCCCAGCTGACTGTTAAGCCAAGTTCCCATTTGGAAACAGCACATCAATTGCCTCTGATAGCAATATGGATAAAAAGGTAAGAGGAGAGAGAACTGTCACACTAGACAAAGAAGCATTCATTCTGACTGTACGTAAACCTTGGCTCAGTTGAACGAAAGATTTTAATGAATAACTATTATTTTCTTTGAGGACTCTCACACTACACTCATGATTAAAGGTTTTTGAGATGGGGAGCTTTAAGGTTTTACCTTTTTTTTCCTCTTTCTCCCCAGTGAAGACATTATCATAAATGTAACGAGAGAAACAGGAGGTATTCAAAGACAATATTGGTCTTTAAAAAGTAGCTTTGCACTGCATCTGCTACTGTGAAATAGCAATGACAAGACTGTTAGAAGAGATGAGAGATTTAAGGTACTCCTCTTGGTACATGTCCAAACTGAAGCACCCTTGAAGAGCCTGTTTCTCAGCAGGGAAACAAACAGCATTTTTAAAAATTGCATCCCTTAACAAGTGTCTCAAGCTCTGTACTCAGAATTATTAGCATTTTTAAAGTCTTGCCCTGAACATTAAATAAAACACACACAAAGAGGTTGTATTAGAAAGAAAGTTCATTTTATTCACCCTAAGAGGTCTTCTACATCTTGTTCAGCAATATTGAAGTTTTTACAAAGTAGTAGGATAAGGAGCATTGGAATGTAATTAGTCTTGGGTGTTACAAAAGCTGAAACATTTGCTTGGTATTTCTATTTTCATTGAATTTGTTATTGAAGACAATTAGGTGACTGGAATGAAAACACTGTAAAACCAGAAGAGCAACAGATCCCACAGTGAAGACAGATGATTATAAATAAATCAAAGTATGTGGCCCAGGATTAATTCAGGATGCAATACAAAAGAATATACTCAGGGAAATTACTTACTGAAATTTTCCACCAGGTCAAGGGCAACGTGGGTAGCAATATCCATTCCAGTATTTATGTAAGACTGACAGTTTCTCAGAGATGAGAGAGAGGAATTCACAGAGCTGAATGAGATTCTTGTACCCCTCTGCATCTTGGACTTGTTACTCTAGAAATAAGAGACAAAACATTTTGAATACAGTTTACACCCAAAGAATTTGTGGGAGAAAACCAAATTGCAGATAGCTAACCATTAAGCACTGTTCAAAGGACCACTGAAACACCAGAGAGCAGGGATGAATCACAGAATGGCCTGGCTTGAAAAGGACCACCATGGCCATCTAGTTTTCAACCCCCTTGCTGTGTGCAGGGTCGCCAAGGCTGCCCAGAGCCACATCCAGCCTGGCCTTGAATGCCTCCAGCCTCCTTGGGCAACCTGTTCCAGTGCCTCACCACCCTGTGTGAAAAACTTCCTCCTAATATCTAACCTAAACCTCCCCTGTCTCATTTTAAAACCATTCCCCTTGTCCTAAGTGTAAGTGGTACTTCAATTCACCAGAAGTTTTTTATTTCCTTCTTATTCAATGTTAAGCTCAGCTACACCACAAAAAGCAACTTGCAGTTGTCAGCTGCTTATTTCTATACCTCAAAACCTCATAGATGACGTTAGCTTGAAAGTTACTGCTCAATTTCAGATCCAAAAAAAGTCCATGTGCCCAAAAGTTTGCCTGTATTCTAGACACATTATCAGCTAGGCTAACAAGAACTGTGACTTCTCACATCAAATTCAGCCTCTCCAACTACAAGCTGGTTACAACAGCTATTGCTTGGAAAAAATAAAAAAACGGGCACCTGCTCTAACAATGTGTTTAACAGTAAATCATCTTGCCTAATTCTGAAATAAAGCCCACCTAACTAGTGGTGCCTCTTTCCCCAAAGTTGTCACAAACTTTGTTGTTAGAAGCAATGTTCCACTGGCACAGCGCTGGGTCACAGAAGAATCATTTTTGTCTTTCTTACCACTGTCCTCTCTGGTACAGAATCATAACCTGAGATTAACTGCTTCTCCTCTGCTGTGAGCAAAACTTTCAAGTGGGTTTGCTTACACTATCCTTGTCTGCAATGTTCACATCAGCTGGCAGTTTCATCCCAAACATTTCAGCTTCTGCTCTTTCTTCTCTGTGCTTTACCATAACTTGCTTGGATAATATGTAGGTTTTCTAAGAAACAAGGATTTTGTGTATAGAGTTTTATACTTTATGTTCCAGGAGATAAGAAATTCTGCTAAGCTTCAAACACTGAATTATTTATAAAAGAAAGTCTTGTACAGACAGAAATACTCCATTAGTTTATATAAATAATAACTAGGATTTTCAACAATTACTCTGAGATCATATTGGGGAGTAGGGAGAGAAAAGAATCCATAACCAAAATTGATTTATAGTAGAAATTTTATCAAAATGGTACACAAAATGACAAGAGGATGAGCTGCTGTATCAACAATAGCCTTTGAAAAGCCAAAATCCAACAGAAATATGCAAAATGTCAAAATAGAAAGGACAAAGCTTTGCCCAAGCTTTTTATACTTGCATTTCCCTCTACTACTTACTCTGAGATTCCATAACTAACTCTTGCACTCATCCTAACGTGAACAACATTGCCATCTTCCTCATGATCATGCAAATTATAAGACCTGAACACCCGCTGTCACTTTGTCTTCTCTTCCAATGTTTTCTTCCGCATCTTTTTCTTTTTTTCTGCTTCAAAAATGTGCTTGGCTACTCAAGACTATCATTTATGACCCTGTTTTTAGGTCGTGGGTATACAATAACTTTTAATTAATACTGATAGATCACATTCAGCACACCTTGAACTTTACATTCCATATGACTGATTTCCCCTCTCTCCTTTCTAAACAAGCATCTTGCCAGACAGGAGGCAGAAGGCTTCAACACTTGCTCCAGCTGGCCCAGCTCATGCTCTCCCTGTCAAAAGACAGCAATTGTTGTCTTCAGAGATCTTTAGAGACTGTCAAATTGACAGCAGGAGACATGCAAAAAGTCCCTTACAGACCTCTTTGAAAGTTAAATCAGAAATGCTCTTAATATTTAATAATGAATGCTTTAAGCTGTTACGGTTAACTTTTTTTTTTTTTAAGTAGTTGTTTGCCATCATATTGAAACTGTAAGAACCCCTATGATCCAAACTTTATACACAGTTAAATAGCCCCACAAAATCATGTTAGCAGCTTTATCCTTCTGGGCACATTTAGTGCATCAGAGCTAATGGCAAGAATCAAATTCACTTCCCAAACATGGTAAATCTCACTAATTGAGCAAACTTGCTGTTCTCTTGGGAAATATCACAGGTAAGCCCTGAAATACAAGAATCTGGAAAAAAAAGAAGAAAAAAAAAAAAAAAAAAAAAAACAACAAAGAAGTGAGAAATTAAACAGGCCTCTTCATTCTCTTCATATTTATGGAAGCACTGACCAAACTATATGGGAGCTGCAGCTGTCATTCACATTGCTAGATCATACCACTGCGTAGACATCTCAAATCGACTTTTGGAAGGCAATTTAAGTACACTCAGACAACTCTGTTGTTGCTGTTTACACCTCACTTCTGGAAAATATAATGAGGCAAACTTATCTGAAAAAGAGACCAAGTGAGAGTAGAAAGGCAGTTGTTTTTTTTTTTTAACAGAAAAAAAACATCCAATAGTCATAGAATCACAGAATCATAGAATGGCTTGGGAAGGAAGAGACCCTAAGGATCATCAAGTTCCAACTCCCTGCCACAGGCAGGGCAACCAATCTCCATCTTCCATATCTGGCACTAGATCAGGCTGCTGAGGGCCCGACCCAACCTGGTCTTGAAGACCTCCAGGGCTGGAGCATCCACAGCCTCTTTGAGCAGCCTGTGCCAACACCTCACCACTCCTACTGCAAACACCTTCTCTGACATCCAATCTAAACCTTCCTTCCTTGAGCTTAAAACCGTTCCCCCTCGTCCTATCTCTGTCTACCGGAGTAAGAAGTTGATTCCCCTCCTGTTTAATCACCTTTTAAATACAGGAAGGCTGTAACGAGGTCTCCTTGCAGCCTTCTGTTCTCCAGGCTGAACAAGCCCAGCTCCCTCAGCCTGTCTTCACAGGGTAGGTATAGTCCAGATTGGATTGCTAAGCAGAAACCTGAAGTTACACCTCATATTCTGTGACTTGACACGTGAGCAAATGACCCAATTTCCCTGTGTTTCAACCTCCAAAACCAGCAGCAGAGACAAAGGCGAATATCCCAGGTGCTTTTCAACAGTGCCCACTGACAGGGCACGGGGCAACAGGCACAAACTGGAACACTGCGAGTTTCATAGAACACACATGCACAAAAACTCTGCTACTGTGAGGGTGTGTGTGAGGGTTACTGTGAGCACTCGCGCGGGCTGCCCAGGGGGGTTGTAGAATCTCTTTTTGTGGACACACTGAAAACCCATCAGGAGGTTTCGTTGTGCAAGCTACTGTATGAGCCTGCTTTAGCAGGGGGCTGAACCGGATGGTCTCCAGATCTCCCTTCCAACCGTACGACCCCGTGAGCGCCGACCTCCGGCAGCAGCGCTGCCCCGGACACACGGCTGACCGCGTACCACAGGGTGCCTCACACAGCGCCCGAGAGAAGCGGCAGCCAGCCCCGCTTCCCACCCCTTCCCTTCACCCCCCCGTCCCCAAACCGGGCGGCCGGGCCCCCCGCGCCGCCCCGGCAGCTCACCTCGTCCCCGCCGCCGAGGCCCGACAGAGGCAGCGGGGCGGGGCGACCGGCGGAACCGCCTCATCATCCCGCGCCTTTGCTGACGGCGCCGTCACGTGATGGGGCCGAGCCGTACCGCAGAGCCGTACCGCCGCCCGCCCGCCCGCGCTCACCTGCTGCCGCCGCCGCTCCCCTCGGGCGGCCCTCCGAGCTCTCCTCATTGCCTCGCGGCGGGGCGCGGTGAGCAGGCGCGGCGCTGGGGCTCGCGGTTGGGTTGAGGCGGCGAGAGAGAGCCGGGCCTCGGGCGGCGGCGGAGCCCAGGGCCTGGCGGCACGGCTGGGCGTGTGGGGCTGCGGCTCGGAGCGCCCCGCGCTGCGTTCGCAGCGGCGGCCGGCGCGGGGGAGCGCGTCGAGCACCGTGTGCGTGCTGGGGAGCAACGCGGTGCTTTTTGGTTTTACCAAGCGCTTTAAATGCTGCATTTGCAGTTTATTGGCCTGCTTTACAGGGACCGGACTCGATGTTCTCTGGAAGTCCTTTCCAGAACCTACAGTGCTGTGGCTCTGTGAAAGATGTAGGTGTGCGCTTAAAAATCTGCGTAGTGTCAGAAGTATTGTAGAGTCATTCAGGTTGGAAAAGACTGCTGAGAACATTTAATCCCATCGCTGACCCTTCACACGCCCCCTAGGCAGTGTCCCTCGGGAGCTGAATGTGCCTGGTTCTGTTTCTGCAGGTGCTGTTGATGGAGCAGCCCGTTTTCTCATTAGGATTTCTTCGTCAAATGACCTAAAAGTGGGTGGTCAAAAACAGGCAGCAGGACTTTTGCTGCGTGTTCACATCCAGCTCCACGATGGTGGATTTTCTTGCTGAAAATAACCTCTGTGGTCAGGCAATTCTTCGGATTGTCTCCTGTGGAAATGCTATCATTGCAGAGCTCTTAAGACTTTCCGAATTTATCCCTGGGGTTTTCAGGCTGAAGGACAAGGCTGATCAACAGAAGTATGGAGATATCATCTTTGATTTCAGTTACTTTAAGGTAAACCCCTTTCTTCTGTTGTTAGACTTCTCTGTAAAGCATTGTTGTCCTGAACATAAGGCTTACCAAACCAATTCCTGACTATTGTGTTTATTACTAACGTGCTTCAGAATTGACTGCAGTGACTTGTTATTGCTACAGTTCCTCTTTACTCAGCACTGGTGTGGCCTCACCTCGAGTACTGTGCTCAGTCCCTACAGGAAGGACATTGAGGTCCTGGACTGCGTCCAGAGAAGGGCAGTGAAGCTATGAAGGGTCTGGAGCACAAATCTAGTAGAGAGCAGTGGGGGGAACTGAGTTTCTTCAATCATAGAAGAGGAGGATCAGGAGAGACCTTATTGTTCTCTAAAGGTGCCTGAAAGGAAATTGTGGTGAGGTGGGAGTCATCCTCCCAGGTAACAGTGATAGACTGAGTGGTTTTTGATAGGCTGATGTTGCACCAATGAAGGTTTGAGTTGAATGCTAGGAAAGAATTTATCCCAGAAAGAATGATCAGGTACAGGGCAGTAGCGGGATTGCTGTCCCTCGAGGTTTTGAAGAACAGGGTAGATGTGGAACCTAGAGATGTGGTTTAGTGGGCGCAGTGGTGATGGGTTGATGGTTGAAGTAGATAACCTTTGTGGTCTTATCTAACCTTACTGCTTCTGTGACTTGCTGTTTGCTTTATGCTTACCAAAAATTTACCAAACTGAGATAGTAACTGGGATATGCTTGCATACAAACACAAAAACAGTTTTGGACCGTCCTGCATTTTGTATAGTTTTGATCATACTTAGCCTCATCTTACTCAATTTCAGTGAGCAGAAAGAGTCTGGTGCGTGCTCTGTTCACAGGCACCTGGGCAAAATAGAAGTAATAACCAGTACCCATGCTGCATAGAGTTTTAGTACTAGAAGGGAATTTTATGTTTGTATGTAGAAGAACAGTCTTTCAGAATGTATGATGAGTCATCTGGCCTGTGAGTTTTGGCAAACACTGGTCATATAAGACTTGAGTTGTGGGTTTTCTTCTCGGGTGTTATTCCTGCAGTAACTTCAAATGTTGCTTTCACTACCAGGTTCTGAGCCTGTGCAGTGGGTTGGGTTTCTGGAACAGTACTGTGGGCAGTATGCCCATGTTCCTTTGGTTATCTGTAGCTTGTTCTCTGCAGCTGTGAAAGCTGCTTCGTGCTTTCCTGTTGGACAGTACTGTGATTGTTCGCTCACTGAAACTGTCATGTGTGCTGAATCAACAAATGAAGAGTAGTGAGCATGCAAAGTCCTTGTTTTCCTTACATCTTGCAAAAAACTTAATCCCTCTATCATTCTCCGGTATGATTTAGAAGGAGCTGCAGATGCAGTGTAGTTTGACTTCAGCTGGTTTGTACACTTGAAATTCATATTAGTAGTACAGCAGTATTGGGGAGGAGGAGAACTCATAGGAGCTGTAAACTTTCGGCACTGGCTGGGAGCCTCAGATGCTGGAAACTTGAAGCACAAATGATTTCACAGATTTTTAGATGTGTTTGTTAGATTTTTTTTCTTAATTATTTTTATTTACACAAATTACTTGGAAACTGGAAAGCAGATAGGTATGATTGGTAAGAAATACAACTGTTGTGGAAACCAGAAGATTTTTGAATGTTAAAGAAGCAAAGCAGCACTGCTGCTTTTCAAAGTGATTGCACTATGGCTTCAGATACATCAGTTTTACCCAAAGTGTTAATCGTCTTTTTCCACTGCCTGCATAGAAGAAATCATATCTAACTTGATTTAAAAAAATAAAAAAAAAAGTGTAAAATTCCTCATGGAATACATTTTCAATCATGAAGTAGTTTGGAAAACTGCAAATTCTTGTTTTAATAGGAAAGGTTAGTTTTCTTGTAACTGTCATTCAGGTAGTCGTGCATTTTGTGTCCTAGTGAAGAGCGTTATGGACACAGTCAAACGTTGTCTCTAAATGTAATTGTCTTTTTTTGTAGGGGCCTGAAGCATGTGAAGGCAAACTGGAAGCAAAACCAGAGCTACTGGATTTAGATGAAGAATTTCGTGAAAACAACATTGAAATTTTGACAAGATTTTATCTAGCTTTTCAGAGTGTACATAAATACATCGTAGATTTAAACAGGTACAGTATCATGAATGCATGCAGAGTTTCTTAAAGACTAGATTCTTGTGGTCTTGCAAAGCAATATGCCAGATCCTGGTGGGTTTGTTGTTTTTTTTTGTTTGTTTGTTTTTGTTTTTTTAGATTTCATTGTCATTATTTTCCTAAACTCAGTTCTTCAGTGGGGTTGCCTTAAATTTGCTATGCCTGCCTGCAAATGCAATAGGAAAAGTTCATGTAACAAGAAAAAAATCCAGAGAACCTTAAATCTAAGATTTGCTGTTGTTATTGGTTTTGTATGGGAGCATTGTCTTATGGTAACATGTAATTTTACTGGAAAGCCCTTTACTAAGCAGAAATACTCTGTCTCTGTTTCTAGCTCCACCTTTTAAATTGCAGTTGACATAAATTTAACATGTTTCTAGGGGGTATTTTTGTGATTACTTGAAAATATATTTCTGCTATATTTTGCACTTGGGGAGGAGCTTTTCCTTCTCAGTACATGGTTCTCAAGCTGTTACCCAGCTTGAGAATCCCATATGATTATTAAGAGGGTGTGAGCTGTAAGTTATGGAGTCCAGTTCACTTAGAGCATCTAGAAATGAGGGGAGTGTTTTGCCAACTGGTTGGCTCTAACTAAGAGTTCCATCCCGACTCTCATTTTGTCCTTTGCTGCTGCTTGTGCTGCTGCAAGGTGTTCTGTTGTCTCTGTTGACTTTCAGAGGAATTTGGTCAATTGAGTTCTGAGGAGATGTATTTTGAGACTAAAGTAGTCTATTACCAACTCTTTGTCATGGTTCCTAGATATTTAGATGACCTCAATGAAGGAATTTACATCCAGCAAACATTAGAAACTGTGCTCCTTAATGAAGATGGAAAACAACTTTTAGTAAGTATTCAAAAATGTTGTAAAAGTAGAAAATGAACTGATAAATGCAAAACTAGAGAAAGATTAAAATTCTCCAAGAATACTGTAATGCTGTGGCTTGCTTTGAGGAGGTCAACAACCAAAAGTCCACAGTCTGCTGTTTCTCACGTTGTATTGACTGAATAGTTGACATTCTGTTAGTTTGTCAGCACTTGTTTGTCTTTTAATGATCCTTCAAATCGTATGTTCTTCATTCTGCTTTTCCCAATCAGTGTGAAGCTCTCTATCTGTATGGAGTCATGCTGCTGGTCATTGACCAGAAAATTGAAGGAGAAGTCAGAGAAAGAATGTTGGTTTCCTATTACAGATACAGGTAACTTAGTTTGGTGTTCAGAAGTACTCACAGCAGAAAGAATGTAATATGGTTTATTCAGTTCACTGAGTTATTGCATTAAGATAAATGGAAGCGTTTGCACTTGTTTGATCATTCAGCTAGACTGATAATTCTGCAGAGCTCACTGGTTATCAGCAGAGCTCATAGCATGAGCTATTGTTATTGGGTCTCACTGCAAAACTAGAGCAAGAGATTTGAAGTCCACTGGCAGACTTTCAGATTAAGTTGTAAGATTAAGATTGGCAGCTACAAGGGAAGTGAAAGGGGGAAACTATGGGGTCACACAGCTCAGTTTTCGTTTGTTCCTTTTGTAAAACAGTGCTGCCCGATCCTCTGCTGACTCCAATTTAGATGATATCTGTAAGTTGCTTCGGAGCACTGGATACTCAAGCCAACCTGGAGCTAAAAGACCTCCAAACTACCCTGAGAGTTACTTCAGCAGGGTACCCATAAGTGAAACGTTCATCAGCATGGTTGTTGGCCGCTTGCGGTCAGACGACATCTATAATCAGGTAAGTTTCTGTGAGATAAGAGGGATCTAAAACTGAATGCCAAATATTGGCTTATTATTGTAACCTGTAAAAGTTAGCAGACATCTCCACAGTCAAATTCTATATTCTGTAAAATATGTCTGGTAAATACACTGCATGTATAAGCACATCCAGCTTACCTGCATATCCCCCTTATCTTGTAGTATGCAATATGTTGTATGTGTATTGATAGATAGGCAGTACTTTTTAAACCGCTGCAAGTGGTTTTTGTTGCATTATATTATGTGCTGTTTTCTTTTGGTCTCCATTCCCAGGTTTCTGCATATCCATTACCAGAACACCGCAGCACTGCTCTGGCTACTCAGGCTGCTATGCTCTACGTGATACTGTATTTTGATGCTTCTATTCTTCACACACAACAAGCAAAAATGAGAGAGATAGTGGATAAATACTTCCCTGATAATTGGGTAAAATTTAATTTTGTTTTAAATTTTTTTCTCTGGGTTTAATGTTATAGAAGCAGTGTACTTAATTTGTACAGTATGCTTTCTGAAAAAAGAAAGAACAAAACACCAAACGAGTGTTCTCTGTGCATCTGTTCCAATTCTTTTCTGAAGCAATCTTACTTTGAATGAGGCACTCTGAGTCAGTCCTTCTGGATAAGCAAGGATAAGCTGCTCTTTAAATATAACATTAATTGTTGTAAATGCTTAAACCAGCTGTATCTGATGCCATTGTGGTAGAGTGCTTCGTAGAAAAATGTAGACTGGAAAGTGCATGAGGGCATCTTCTAGTCCAGCCTTCTTCTCAGAGCAGGGCTAACTTCAGGTTTAAATCAGGTTATTCCTGGACTTGTTCAGTAGCATTTTGAATGTATCTAAATAGAAGGTTCTGCAGCGTCTGCAAGCACCTGTGGCTGTGCCTAATCACTCTCCTTGTGAGGAATTTCTTCATTTTGTTCAACTGGAATTTCTCTTTTAGCTTGTGATGGTTGCCTCTTTTTCCTTTGTATCTCTGATCAGAATCTGGCTCTGTCTTACACATAACTTCCATTTAAGCAGTGGAAGCTTGCAGTCAGAGGAAAGAAGGTTTAAGAGGTGCAACTCAAATAAACCCAGCTCCCTCAGCCTCTCCTTCCATAGTGAGTCCCATCCTAGTGGCCTTCCACTGAATTCATTCTAGTTTGTCCATGCCTATCATGTACTGAGGGGCTCAAATACAGACACATTACTCTAAATGGAACCTCATGGGGCTGACAAGAGAGGAATGGTCACTTCCCTCAATCCACTGGCCACAATCTGAATGGCGTAGTCTAGTGTACAATTAGTCTTTATTTTCATAAGGCTGCATGTCTGATTCATGTTCAGTATGTCCGCCAGTTTGCTTAGGTCCTTTTCTGAAGAATTCTTACAGGGATTATACATAATGATAGAAGGAACCATCATATTGCTTTCTGAACTGACTAAGCCTCCAATAAACTCTGCTTCATGTCGTTTCTTCTTACTTTGCAGCAAAGAACATGGCTATCAAAAGGCCTGCTGCTGTTCGTGCCTATAACACATCACTTTCTAACACTTCTTGTTTTATGCTTAGGTTATTAGCATTTATATGGGAATCACTGTAAATCTAGCAGAAGCATGGGAGCCATACAAAGCTGCTAAAACTGCCCTCAACTACACACTGGATATTGCAAATGTAAAAGAGCAGGTACATAAACCAGGTTTCAGTATTTTTAGCAAGATTTCAGTCTGTGTAATCATTTCAAATATCTGTGGGTTTTTTTTCTCATGTGTAGAGTTGTTTGAATTTTATTCCAATAGAATACTTTGAGTAACTTTTTATATATAACAAAGTAAAGAATGCTTCAGAGTCTCAAGCTCTGGTCCTCCTAGCATTGCTTGTTTCACCTCCTTTTGTGATTGTTTCCCCTGAGAGTTTCAAGGTTGTGACTTAACAGAATAGTTGCTGGTGCTCATCAAGGTGTTGTTCAGTATTAGCATATCTTAAGCTAACAATAGTGTTTGGTTTTTCTTTAGTAACTGTTTTAGAATCTGTGTTTCTGTTGGTAATGTGCCACATTACCAAGATAGTTTTAGATGATGCTTCCTAAGCTTGTATTAGGAATGAGAACACTTTTCTGGTCTCATCCCCATTAAGTTATTAGAAGCCCCAGCCTTGATGTACATAGTGCATTCCCTTAGAGACCAGGATTACATTGATGGAAACACTTTATGTTCTAAGGCAAACAGGTATGCTGCAGTCACTGAGCGAGTGCACACTCAGGTGCAGCAGTTTCTCAAAGAGGGCTGTCTGAGGGAAGAGCTGGTGCTGGACAATATCCCCAAACTGCTGAATTGCCTGCGAGACTGCAATGTAGCAATCCGTTGGTTGATGCTTCACACTGCAGACACAGGTAAGACCTCGTGCCAGACTGTTATTTCAGAGTTGTCTGCCCTGCTATTCCGGTGCTTCATCTTACATCCTGAGAGAAGTTTGCTGTGTGCAGTCAGCAAAATGTCACCTGCTGTTTTTAGTGCTGTGTTGAGCTGTTATTTTGCTGTTGTGCTCCCAAAATCATTAACTGAAGTAAATGTGCATATATTATGATGTGAGAGGTGTTGTATCTCCGTGCATTTTCTATAACAGTCTTAAGAAATGCTGATCTATGGGCTTCTGAATAAGGAGTGCTAAATTCACACTTGGTTTGCAGAAGCCTGCAGAAGAGTTAATGAAGCTGAAGCACCCCAGAAACCATTACTGTTCAAATCAGGGCTGTACAAAGCTGATGAAAACCATGTAAATGCAGGATGAGTGGGGACAAGCCTATGAGACCAAAATGGTTTTGCTTTCAAACAATTAAATACAAATTTATTTACAAAAACTGAAAAGTTTGGCCAAATTCTTTACTCTGCTGTCCTTCCTTTTTTAGCTTGTGATCCAAATAACAAACGTCTCCGCCAGATAAAGGATCAGATTCTAACAGACTCAAGGTACAATCCCAAGGTCCTATTCCAGCTTCTTCTGGATACAGCTCAGTTTGAATTCATTCTGAAAGAGGTAATGTGCTACTGCCTTCTTCACTGCTTTCCTTTTAACAGCTCAACAGAAGTGAAGAGTCGAGCAGAGTTGTACATTTATTACACAGAAGAATTAGAAGGAATGGATTCTTTTCATTTAATTGTGGGCTTTCTGTAGAGAGCTGCAAATGGCTGATGACTTCTTCAGTCTCCTCAGTAATTGGCAGTTTTCGTTCTTTCCCAGCATCTTTGTATTTACCGAGAACTTTGCACGAACATCTGGACAGTAAGCAGTGCTAATTCTTTGAACAGGTTAAATACCAAAGCGTGTGCTGAGCTTTAATTACGTGCTGTTTTGAACAGAGTGCCTCTCTGTAGGCTGTCGACTATGTGAGGTATAAGTCTACGTTAGGTCAGAGTCTTGTAATATCTGTAAATGTTAAAAAAAAAAAGGTGCAGGGTGTTCTATAACTGGCTGAATGCCAACAATATCTGTGTGTGTGCATATGCAATTTATTTCTATCACACTACGTTCATCTCACTGGCTGTACTTCTCAGTGCTTTTAATTTTGTATTTAATATTCTGGTAAGGTCCTGAAGTTATGCAGCACTCCCTGTAAGTCAGTTCCATCTGACCTCACTATCTTATTTTGTTTTCTTTAGTGTGTCATCTTGCCAGTTTCATAAAGCAAATGCTTTGTTTTCAATAGATGTTCAAGCAAATGTTGTCAGAAAAACAGACAAAATGGGAGAATTACAAAAAAGAGGGATCTGAAAGGATGACTGAGCTTGCTGATGTCTTTTCAGGAGTCAAGCCTCTCACAAGAGTAGAGAAAAATGGTAATGACTGGAAACTGAACTGATGGGAGAGGGGGAAAAAAAAATGCTTTTTATTTCTAAGTTGATACTGAAAGAAAATAGATGAGGTTGATATTGATAATACAGAAATATTTGACATCCCTTAGATTCCACTGAGGTCTCTTACATGCTGTGTTGCTTTTTAGGTTTACTGTGTATACGCCATACGTAAGCCTCGCTTAGGTTCCTAATATTTACATGGCTGTATTTTTCAGTCCAGTTTGTATCAGTTTGTTTAGAGGTGGCAGGTAAGGTTATGAAGTACCATTTCACTTTTCCACGTGTAATAGAGTTCATGTTATTGTATTCTACGTAAAAAGGAGTGGAAAAATCATATCCATTAAACATGGGGATGCTTCAAGGTTTCCTCACATTCTTTTCCTAGCTGTAACCTGGATTTCTATTGTATCAATATTCTTTTTTTCAAACCTACTTTTACTTCTCTACCAAATTTCTGAGCTTCTCCAACTCTTCAAAAGCATGGATCTGTTTTTCTGAATTTCTTGCTCTGTGTTTTTTAAATATCTCTTTTTTTGATTCTGGTGATGTAAAAATGTTAGATTGCTGTCTAGTCTGATCACAAAAACTGCATAAAGCATCAGTGTAAGGGCTGCTTGTAGCCAGAACATACAAATTGCAACTGACAAGACAATTGCCTTTATAAAGCCATTTGTAAAATGTGAATTCATGATTTAAAGGGCTTCTTTGTACAGATGTTTGTAATGCCAGTTTGTTTCTATAATTGTTTTGTAATATTCACCTGAGCACTTGCTCCTTTAAAAGTCTATGCATTGAAAGGCTAGTAATGTAAAAAAGTGAGATGAAGACTTTATAAATAATCTCCCTTATGTATAGCAATTAGAGTTTCTTGGTTTTGTTTTATTGGGGTATCTTGATGGATTGTTTGGGAGTTTTTTTGGTACTGTCCAGCAAGTTTCCTGCATCATTACTTCTTTACCACCCATGGAAAGATTTGATTAATTTTTTTTTCTTGTTCTTGCATAGAAAATCTTCAGGCTTGGTTCAGAGAAATCTCCAAGCAAATAATGTCTCTTAACTATGATGATTCCACTGCAGCAGGCAGGAAAACTGTGCAGCTAATACAGGCACTGGAGGAGGTATGGCAAAGACATACAAACAATGATTCACAAAGCAGATTTTCATTTTAACAATAGGTTAAGTGTGTGTATCTTTGCAGTTTTGTACATACAGAACTTCCCTTATGATTGTAAAATAAGGGATACAGCATGAAAAATTGTGCCACCTGCAGCTGAGTACTAGTGGGGATATCTGGATGAAATGGAGAAATGAATTCAGTCCCAAATGTTATTTGTCAACATTGCTTATTAGTTTATGAGAAATTCTGAAATTCACCTGAACCTAGAGAGGGTAATTTTGAAGGCAAAATCAAAATACCATATTTTGTTACGGCGTCGTGTTTCTCTTTCTGGGTTATAACAGAATCCCAGTACATTTGCTGCACTAACTTCACAAAATATCTTATTGAACACCCTCTAAAGTAGGCCAGTGTAGTGCAGTATCACTATCTGAAGAGATGTCAGGTTAATCATTTGTTTCTGTGGCTGCCTGTAAAGGTGAATGGACCGAAAAGGGAATTTTTGTTGCTGTTTTATTTGTAAATACAGGTCCAAGAGTTTCACCAGCTGGAAACTAATCTACAAGTTTGCCAGTTTCTGGCTGACACCCGCAAATTTCTACATCAGATGATCCGAACTATCAACATTAAAGAAGAGGTCTTGATCACCATGCAGATAGTGGGCGATCTTTCTTACGCTTGGCAACTCATTGACAGGTATCCCAGCAGGAGCCATTGCTTCCAAGTCATCAGTGGTGGAACTTTAAAGGAGTAACGTGTGTGAATGTTTTCACCATTATGGCACAGTGAGACTCGGTGATCTTCATAGGTCCCATCCAACTGATACTATTCTGTGCTAAACTCTCCAGTTTAAAAAATATGTGCGTTGTTGAATATATTTAACTCTTATCAACTTGACAGGCATGGCTGTTAACTCTTATCCATGTTCTGAGCTGCAGGTGAAGCTTCTACCCTGGCCTAACTATAACAGTCGTGTTAAGTTTCTATCTGCACCCTTTACAGAATCACAGAATCACAGAACTGTAGGGGTTGGAAGGGACCTCCTGAGATCATCGAGTCCAACCCCCCTGCCAAAGCAGGTTCCCTACAGCAGGTCGCACAGGTAGGCATCCAGGCAGGTCTTGAACATCTCCAGAGAAGGAGACTCCACCACCTCCCTGGGCAGCCTGTTCCAGTGCTCCGTCACCCTCACTGTAAAGAAGTTCTTGCGCATAGTTTATAGCATTACAATGCTATTACAATAATAATAGCATTACAATACTATGCAACATAGCATTTAGTCTGACTAGGTTTCCCCTTTTCAACCAGAAACAGACAGGGAAAGAAAAAACGTACAGAACTTCTTGTCCATAGTGCACTTTTGCTAAGCTGCTACTTCATTTTCCATCCCCGATGTCATTGGCTTTACCTCCACCTCCCCCACCTTACATTTTTTTTTTTCTAGCCAGTAGCTCTTCTGACCAAAATCTTTTTTTTAGTGAAGTTTCCCAGATCTCCTATGCCATTTCTGGATTACACTGTTGCTAATGGGCAAATGAGTTGAAAATAGTTTCAGGGGAAGGAGCTGATTTGTTTTCTTTATTTCCTACTCAGCTTTACATCTATAATGCAGGAAAGCATAAGAGTCAGTCCGTCTATGGTAACTAAACTCAGAGCTACTTTTCTAAAGGTAAGTATGAGGGCATGTGAAGGCATTTTAACACTGTGAGTCAATCAGAGTGTTTGTTAAATAGGCCTTAAGTCTATAAAGTCACAAATAGTTTAAATCACTTTTACCACTATTTTCTGTATCTAGCTTTGTTAGAGTAAAATTACTGAATTAACTCAAGTTCAGTTTTACTGGAGATGAAACCAAGATATTTACATTATTCTATAGAGCCAGTAACATTGCTGCTGCTAGACAAAATAGCCTCATCATCCAGCCTCAATACATTACAGCTACTTGCTGCAGACATCACTTCCAAAGATTGAATTTTCTGCATGTGTATCAGAGGAGGCTGAAGATAGATTGGTTATGCCATTTTTCTGTCATAATGAAGATCTGGCATTAAATAAAAATATTGTTTGTGGAGTTAAGAGTGGGAAATAGCATGGGAAGGGGAGAGAGGAGAGTAAAGTCACAGGAAAAAATAGCTTCTGCAACTGACAAAGTGAGGAATGTGGCATAATACTGAACTTTGTGACATTGTAATAAAACACTGCTGCTTAGGAAGAATGTAGTACTTAGAGTTGTAGCTGAAGAGCCCAGGCAAAAGAGTTGAGTCATTTAATTCTTACTAGGAAAGCAGATGTGAAGTTAAAATGTTCATTTTGTTTCTAGCTTGCCTCTGCTCTTGACCTGCCGCTTCTCCGTATCAATCAAGCAAACAGTCCTGATCTTCTCAGTGTATCACAGTATTATTCTGGTGAGCTGGTTTCCTATGTAAGAAAGGTAGGCGTTTGGACAGACGTTGTCTCATTCTGTAATCATTTTTCCACAATTTCTGATTATTTATAATGACTGTTTGTCTCATCTCTCTTTTTTTTGTGAAGGTTCTACAGATAATTCCAGAGAGCATGTTTACTTCCCTTCTCAAAATAATAAAGCTTCAGACCCACGACATCATTGAAGTGCCGACTCGCCTTGATAAGGACAAGCTACGAGATTATGCTCAGCTGGGGCCACGATACGAGGTGCAGTTACAATAGGGAACTCCTACAAATCGACCCCGTGGGTAGCTGACTTCAGCCTAAGTTTGAATAGATACTGCTCCCATAGGGTTATGCTATTAAAAGTGGAATTGGGCGTGTCGGCGGAGTAAGAATTAAAATGGATGTGTGTTATTAAATGTGAATACCATAATTTTCCTGAAGACAAATGAGTAACTTCCCTTCTGTTTGTAAAAGTCTAATTTTTGATCTTGTGGAAAAAGAGAGGAAAGTTAAATCTGTTTGTAAACAAGGATCAAGGTTTTGGGCCTGGGGGCAGGGAGCACTGAACAGACCAACAGCACAAGTCTGAAATGGAGCTTTCACAATTTGGAATGTGTGCTCCAGGAGAGGGAGAAGGTTAGACTGAATAAAGCACAGGGCTAAGATTTTTCAAATATGAATAGAGACTGAGGGTTTGATCAGATGAAGAAGTTGCTGTTGTTCAGTGCTGGCTGTGGCTGTGTGATGTCTTCTGCACTGTTACTGGTCTGGGAGGGTGAGTAAACGTAAGCATCTTTGATAGAAGATTATGAGGAGCAGGAAAATCTGAATAGGTCTGTAATTCTCCCAAATAATATATCCTTTAGTTCTCCAAGTGTCAGTTAGAATGCCATCTTTTTCCAGCAGTTTTTCTCAAAATACTCACTTGTTAGTTAAACAGATTGTGGTCTCTAATTAAGCTGATATTCAGATCCAAGCACTTAGACTTGCACAATAAACTCAGTGAAAGCTTACTGGGGGAAGGGAGAGCAGGGATGGAGGAGGCAGTATTCCATAATATTCTTTTAATTTTAAGGAAGCTTCTCACTTGTGGCTTCTGTGGAACTGCATTGCCTCTATATTACGTTGCAAATGTCTTAAAGGCAAAAGACTGGCTTTTCTGAGCTCTGAGCATAAAGATGCCTACCTAATAATTTAAAACTGAGTGTGCTGCAGTATTTTGTCAGTGGAAATATTGAAATGGATTCATTACTGGCAACAGGATTTACCTCTGCTTCAAACTGTGTCCATAAGCTGCTCGGAGACACTTGATGTTTATACACATGCAATAATACAGCAAGTCACATCTCCCATAATCTTTGTAAAGCTTCTGAGTAGCACCTGTTCTCTCCTACTGGTTACATAGCTATATCAGTCTAATTAAAAGAAAAATTATTACTGTACTATAAGACTAGAACAAGATGAACAGTTGGAAGTATGTCAGTGCAAGTCACGTTAATCTACAGCGGGAAGCTACAACTGGAAAATGTGTGTATCTTTCTGGAGTCATTGTCTAAATCTGTTAAAACACTTCAGTACCTTGTATCCTCTTTTTCTAAAGGTTGCCAAGCTAACCCACGCAATTTCAATTTTCACTGAAGGCATCCTTATGATGAAAACTACGTTAGTTGGAATCATCAAGGTAATGTTCTGTTATTTCAGTAAGAAAAAATCACTTGGTGACTGTTAGCGCTGTAGCACAAACAGACTTCTGCGTATTAGGCAAGACTTAGAAGATATAAAGAAACAGAAACTGGAATAAAAATGGGCTTGCATACAGATTTTCAAGCAGGTATTTGACATGGCATCCAGATTAGAGCTGTGTTATTTAAGATCATTAAGAAGCTACAGTTCTCCTTGTAAATAAGTTCTTCAACCTTACTTGATTTTTTATTTTCCTATTGGAAAAATGACTGTAGGCTTTTCTGAAGAGCTGCTTCTTCCATTGGCAACGACTGCTCTTCCTATATCTTTCAGGACTCCAAAAGCAACCATTCTTGAAGCAATACACAGTGCTTAATACATTCTGGTTTTTATAATTGTGCAGCATTCTTAATGGGTCGTTAACAAACCTTGAATATGGGAACAACAAACATTTGTTATTCAACTTAAAGGAACTGTTTATTACACCTGAAGTATTTATCCTCTGGACCAGCTCTGGAGCTGGTGAGGAAGTGTGTCTGTGAGCACTGCTTCCCTATTACAAATAATATTTAATGTATTTCTTGGTAAACCAAATATCCCTTCATATTTTTGATACCTTTCTGATTTTCAGAAAAAAATGTTTCTTCTACTTAGGTGGACCCAAAACAGTTACTAGAGGATGGAATAAGGAAGGAGCTAGTAAAACGGGTGGCTCTGGCTCTTCACAGGGGACTCATCTTCAATCCTAGAGCCAAGGTGTGTAACAGCTTGATTTGATTTGATTTTGCCTGTATCCCAGCTTTCCTGGCTGGGAAAATAATTTTTCCTTCTAGGAAATAATTTTCTGTATAGAATTCCTTCATGCAAAAAGGTGAATTTCTGAACTTCTTAATGCCTCATTTGATGTTAAAGTTAGTGATAGACCAGTAGGAGTACACAGAATTCAAAGACCTATTTTTGTTCTGCTCTGAGGGTCCTATGAATTGTGAGTTCACAGTTCTGTCCTTGTGGTAATTCATGGCAACGTGCCAGGTAAAGAATACAAAAAGAAAAAAGTAAAATAAGGATTATGGCTCCTTGTTTTGTTCCTGCCCAGATTGTTAAATCTCTATCCTAGATCAATCAATCAATAGTGTCCTGCAAGGAAAGTTATAAAATATTTTTCCTCCTGTTTCTAAGAAGAACGATTTGAAATGTCAGACGACGTGTGACACATCTCCCAGTGCTTTTTTAGTTCTGGCTGGAGCATAGTGAAACATGGAGAGATTGTGGTTCAAAAAGGCATTTAGAAGTCTTGTAGATTTTCTTTGTATTCTACTTGTTCACCATTTTACTTTTATCATCTTCTTCCCTTCCTAGCCGAGTGAATTGATGCCTAAACTGAAAGAAATGGCAGCAACAATGGATGGATTCCATCGATCGTTTGAATACATCCAGGATTATGTCAATATATATGGCTTAAAAATTTGGCAAGAGGAAGTGTCTCGTATTATTAACTACAATGTGGAACAGGAGTGCAACAACTTCCTAAGAACAAAGGTGGTAGTCAAGAACAAAACAATAAATGCTCTTACATTGAACTTTGAGTGATAGAACACTTGTAGTCAGTCCATCATGCACAGTCCTTTCAGTTGTCTGTAAATATGTTACCTGTCATGAAAAAACAGCTGCCCCTGGCTTTTTCTGAATGATTTCAGCATCCTTTACTCTTATACAGAAGAGTAAAGTGCCCCAAAAAGAGTGCTTTGATATCTTTGATATCACTCACTGACAAAAGATATCCGTCCTCTCTTCCTGAAAGGAAACAGAAAATAACTACAGAATTGCAGTGGTGTTCTTTATATCTATATTTAGCCATCTGCACACAGGCTCAGGTAGATGCAGTAGTTGCCAGGTCTTATGACATTTCACATCTAGAGGAGTGAAGAGATTTTCACTTCACTACCAAAACAGTGGACAGTTTACCATTTAAAAAAAAAAAAAAAAAAAAAAAGCAGATTAAATTTTTGCTAGGAGTGGAAGTAGTTTTCTCAGCCTTCACACCTACAACTTGCTTACCCTTTGTCATAAGACTCCTTCTTCTCTTCATAGAGTTCTGCTGTGTGTGACCTACAGCGTTGTTCTGTGTTGTACTACTTGAAGTTAAAACAGTTTTGAGAGTGAAGTAAAAATGTGCAATGGTAACACTGTAAAATGCACTAAAACTTATTTTTCAGATTCAGGACTGGCAAAGCATATACCAGTCTACTCATATTCCTATACCAAAATTCACACCTGTAGATGAATCTGTAACATTTATTGGTCGTCTTTGTAGAGAAATCCTGAGGATCACAGACCCGAAGTAAGTACTGTGCATCACAAGCTGTATTAAAGCTGTTTGCATTGAATTGGTCCAATTCCACTGTATTCAAAGGAAATATACAACGAATGGTTTTTGACTGAAGTATCATCATATTTATCTAAAATTTACCTGATCTGCCTTGTGCATTTAAATAATAGAGTAGAAAAGTTGTGATTTTAGTAAAAGGAGCAAAACAGTGTAGGAACCCTGGCAGAGAGAGAGCTCTGAGTGCCTGCCTGAATAAGATAACGCATTACTCAGATCATCACAAAAACTAACTGCAGCTTGTTCTGAAATATGTTATTTCTTCACCTCTTCCTTAGAACCACGTGCTATATTGACCAAATGAACACCTGGTACGATGTCAAAACTCATCAGGAAGTAACCAGCAGCCGTCTCTTCTCAGAGATACAGGATACCTTGGGGACCTTTGGTCTCAACGGTTTAGACAGGCTGCTGTGTTTTATGATTGTGAAGGAGCTGCAGGTAATCCTTGAACTTCAGTTTCTCAAGATCACGTTGCTTTTACTGCTTGGTAACTTTGCTGGTGAAATATACGTTCTATTGACTTCTGAAAGTCAACTTGACTTTAGTGATTTCCAACCCAAAGGTAGAATATCAGTTGCAGATAGACTTGTTGCTCTAGAGTAAATGGAGTTAGTAGAGGTTATGTGTTACATAATGCCCCTCAAGCATCAGTTTTGGCCTCTGTATGCTCAAAAGTTGGCGTTTTAAGGACAGGCTTTATTTTTCTATCTAGATATCAATGAGAAAATCGGATTGTTTGAGTCCACTATGATAGAAATACAGTGTCAGTTCTGTGCAGTGGCCCATAGTGCCCACGAGCATAAGCAAGTCTTCCTTTGAAAAATCTAGTCCTAACCTGGTTAAAGATTTTAAGTATGTAAATAAAGCATTGATGAAGAGTTTCTACTTGACAGTTGAACTGATTGTCTGCAGCAGGTATGTGTATTGAGGAGGTGAATGTGTAATTGTCCTAACACTGATGAGTGTAATTCAGAAAAGCAAGTGGTCTGATTACAGGATTCCAGAACTCTTCATCTGTGGAAGTTCTTGCATCTCCTCTAGCAGCGAAAGACTGATGTTGAAAATGTGATTGCACCATCAAGCATAGCACATGTGTGAGATTTTACCTGTCTTTTCTTTTATTTAGAATTTCCTCAGTATGTTTCAGAAAAATGTATTACGAGACCGAACAGTCCAGGATACATTAAAAGCACTTATGAATGCTGTCAGTCCTCTCAAAGGAATTATAGGTAAGTGCTGTCTGGTTAAAATGGAAGAAAGCTGGTGTCTCTGTAAACTTTCATTTATTTCTTTTCCATTTTTTTTTCTTTTTTTTTTTTTTTTTTTTGTTAGCAAATTCAAACAAGGTTTACTCTGCAGCAATTGCAAAAACTCAGAAGATCTGGACAGCATATTTGGACTCCATAATGAAGGTAGGCTGACACTATTTATTGATGCATAGGATCCACTCTTAAGCTTTTGGTTACGTACCTTAGACTGCTTATTTTACAGTGTTGTTTTTATGTTGGTAGAAGTCTGTAACTTTACAGATGAAGCAGGACTGGATTCATGAGAGCTGCTGAGCTCCCATTATATACACAGCTTAAATCCCATAAACTCCCTACAGTGTAGAGTGAATGTGCTAAGGCTGAAGTTGTGAGCAGTAGTGTGTCTTGAACATGCCGTGTTCACACAGAAGGCAGTCGAACATGCTGAGGGTTTAAACAAGCTCTCTCACTAACATGTTTGTTAATCTTGCCTTTGTTACGATGCTTTTTCAAAGTGCTGTGAATATTTGTGCTATTGATGAGAAAAGACGAGGGAAACAAGAATGAGGTGTAATGAGGACTTCATGTAATGTATTTTACTGTAAATTGTATTTTCTTACTCCTTAAGATTTCCTTTATTTTAATTTCTTCTTCCCCACTGCATTCATTATGACACACCACTTATTTGTTTCTTGTTTGCACAAACAGGTTGGTCAGATGCAGATCTTAAGACGGCAGATTACCAATGAATTAAATTACTCCTGCAGGTTTGACTCCAAGCATTTGGCTGCTGCGTTGGAAAACCTCAATAAGTAAGAACTAAAATGTATTGAAGGGCTGCATGTTTTACTGCAGTGTAGTTATTCAGACTGTTGTCAGTTAAACAGCTCTTGAAATCTATATGGTGGCAAAACATGGAGTCTGACTGGATTTGGTGGATTTGAATTTGAACCCCCAAAAAACTTTTTTTTTTTTTAAGAATAGAAGTTTGAGTTGGGCTGGAAGAAACCCCCAAGGGTCATCAAATTCCAACCCACTCTGCCCCAGGCAGCAACACCTTCCACCAGACCAAGCTGCACGGATCCCCATCTAACCTGGCTATGAATACCTCCAGGGTTGGGACATAAACAACTTCTCTGGGCAGGCTGTTTCAGTACCTCACCACCCCCTATGTAAAGAACTTCTTCCTAATTTCTAATCTAAATCTACCTTTTTTTTAACCTGATGCTCTGTACCTCTTAAGGTACTAGAAAGCTGCTGTAGGATTGGACAAGAAAAGGCTCTAGAGAGATCTTATCTCCCTCAGCCTCTTCTCATAGACAGGAGAGGTGCTCCAGCTCTGATCATCCTCTTGGCCTTCCTCTGGGCTGCTTCCAGCAGGTCTGTGTCCATCCAGAGCTGGATGCAGTGCTACAAATGGTGCTCACAAGAGCAGAGCAGAGGGGCAGTCACCTCTCTTGCTCTGATGGCCATGCTTTTGATGCAGCTCAGAATACAATTGGCCTCTTGGGCTGCAAGCAGACATTGCTGGCTTACGTTGAGTTTCTCAGTGACAACACCCCTAAATCCTTCTCGATAGGGCTGCTCTCAGTCTGTTCTTCACCCAGTCTGTATTTGTGCTTAGAATTGCCCCAACCCAAGTGCAGGACTTGCATGTGGCTGTGTTGAACTTCATGAGGTTTGTGCATCTTGCCTCCAAAGCCTGTCCAGGTCCCTCAAGCATGTCCTGCACAACGTACAGCTGCTGTAACTAACTCAGTTAATGTAAGCAACTCAGCTAGAAATCGTATGAGCATGTTAGTGGACAGCAGGTTTCAATTGTGCTTGGTTTTACCTAGACTTGAGGTCATTTTTGCATGATAAATTGGAATGATGAAAGTGGTGTTAATTTTTAAACAAAAATGTATTTATAGAAAGATTTAAAAAAAAAAAAAAAAAAAGTGGTTTACTCTTACTTGTAACCATTTACAGATTTTGTGTGCATGAAGGGTTCTATATTAATGAGATGTGCCATCGTGTGAAGTTTATTTCTGGTTAGTTCAAATAAAGATTTAATGCAATCAATTTCCTTCTCTTTCAGAGCCATACTGGCCGATATAGAAGCACACTATCAGAATCCATCACTGCCTTATCCTAAAGAAGACAACACTCTTCTGTATGAAATCACAGCTTATCTGGAAGCAGCTGGCATTCACAATCCATTAAATAAGGTCAGGCTGACGTTTGAGTGCTTGATATAGTAGTTTGCAGGTGACACCAAGCTGGGAGGCGGTGTCGATCTACCTGAGGGTAGGGAGGCCCTTCAGAGGGATTTAGACAGGCTGGATCGCTGGGCTGGGGTGAATGGGATGAGGTTCAACAAGGCCAAGTGTTGGGTTCTGCACTTTGGCCACAACAACCCCATGCAGCGTTACAGGCTTGGTGATAAGTGGCTGGATGAGTGTGAAGAAGAGAAGGACCTGGGGGTGTTGGTTGATGCTCGGCTGAACATGAGCCGACAGTGTGCCCAGGTGGCCAAGAGGGCCAACGGCATCCTGGCCTGCATTAGAAATGATGTGGCCAGCAGGAGCAGGGAGGTGATCATCCCCCTCTATTCAGCACTGGTGAGGCCGCACCTCGAGTGCTGTGTTCAGTTTTGGGCTCCTCACTACAGGAAAGATGTTGAGGCCCTGGAGCGTGTCCAGAGAAGGGCAACAAAATTGGTGAGGGGTCTGGAGCACAAACCTTATGAGGAGCAGCTGAGGGAGCTGGGATTGTTCAGTCTGGAGAAGAGGAGCTCAGGGGAGACCTCATTGCACTCTACAACTTCCTGAAGGGAGGTTGTGGTGCAAAAGGGTCTGGCCTCTTCTCCCAGGCAAATAGTAGGACCCGAGGAAACGGCCAGAAGTTGTACCAGAGGAGGTTTAGGTTGGATATTAGGAGAAACTTTTTCTCTCAAAGGGTGGTCAGGCACTGGAATGGCTGCCCAGGGAGGTGGTGGAGTCCCCATCCCTGGCAGTGTTCAAGAGGCATCTGGATGAGGAGCTACGAGAGATGGTTTAGTGCTTGTGGTATTGGGAATGGGAGGGTGGTTGGACTGGATGATCTTCAGGTTGTTTCCAACCTTGTGATTCTATGATTCTGTGATTCTATGATGTAACTTGCTTTTTTCTGTTTCACACGTTATTAATTGAAGGGGAACATGTTATGGAAAACTTATGCCCTTCTTTTTTTTTTCCTCTCTCCTCAGATCTACATCACAACAAAACGTCTGCCATATTTTCCCACTGTCAACTTCCTGTTTCTGATTTCACAGTTTCCAAAACTTCAGTACAGCAAAAATTTAGGTATTGTATAAGTTGCTTACTGTTTGTCTAAATCTAATGAAAGCCTGTGTGAAATCACTTGCTAGCTCACCCCTAGCTTATTTGTTCAGCATGGTGTCATATGGTGTGGGATGTCCCTTTGGCCCATGTGGGTCACTGCTCTGGCTCTGTCCCCTTTCAGCCCCTTGTACCTCCCAGCTCCTTGCTGCAGGGCAGCATGAGAAGCTGAGACCTTCTTGGCTCAGTGTAAGCACTGCTCTGCAGTGAAGAAACGTTGGAGCTATTAATATTATTCTCATCCTAAATGCACAACAGCACCATGGCAGCTACGAGGAGGAAAATTGACTCTGTCTGAAAGGTGCTTACAGCGAGAGCGGGGTTGGTCTCTTCTCAGTGGTGACAGTGGCAGGACAAGGGGAAATGGCCTCACATTGTGCCAGGGGAGGTTTAGGTTGGATATCAGGAAAAACTTCATTGCAGAAAAGGTTGTTAAGCACTGGGATAGGCTCCCCAGAGAGGTGGTTGAGTCACCATCCCTGGATGTGGTGCTCAGGGACATGATTTAGCAGAGCGTTGTTCGGGTTAGGGTAGTATGGTCAGGTTGCAGTCAGGCTTGATGATCTTGAAGGTCTTTTCCAACCTGAGCAATTCTGTAATTCTATCCTAGCTGAAACCAGGACTTACTGAAGCAAAACAAAGTGGTGTAGGAAACAACATCCAAACTGCTGACTTTGCCATTCTATCCTATGCCTTAATGAATGTCACTAAGCCATTTACTGTGAGAGAAACACAGTTGCTATGTTGGCTTTTGATTTTTGCGTGGACAAGTAGAACAGGTGGCACAGAAGAAAATCTCATGAAAATATATAACATATGTTTGCCTCTGCCACCAGCAATAGGTTGTTCTATAAACATGCGGATTTGGGTTGGTTTTTTTCTGTGCAGGAGTGGTGTGCAGGCGGCCAGCTGATCAGATCGACTGGCTTCCCTTAGTTCTGGGGCTCCTCACCTTGTTGAAACAGTTCCACTCCAGGTACACAGAGCAGTTTCTGACTCTGATCGGTCAGTTCATTCGTTCAACGATGGAACAGTGCACCAGGTATCCACGTTTCACTTTTTCTTATGTTTCCCTTCCATTAAGGGTTCCTATAGCTTTTTCAGAGTGTGTTTGTTTTTTTTGTTTTTCTTGTTGTTTTTTTTTTTTTAGTAAAGTACACTTGAAATAATAATATTGTTTGACTTGAGTGTAAGACTGAAGTGTGTCTCTTCTTGTAATGAAATCACACAGTACACCATGGAAGAAGTATTATTTGAAGCTTGGCATTTTTGTAGAGTGTTATGCAGGTAACTGACCAGTTGGTAAGATGGCGGTCTTCATGTTTGTTTAACACTAGCCAGAAGATGCCAGAGATGCCTGCTGATGTGGTGGCTGCCCTCATGTTCCTGGAGGATTACGTTCGCTACACAAAACTACCGCGAAAGGTAAGGACAAATTCACTGTTCTGTCATACAGCGCTGGCTGTGCTGTCCCTGCTGAACTGCAGTGTGTCTGCATCTGAAGGCAGCAGCTGAAAGGGACTTCAGGATGCTGGGGAATATCCCTGTGACAGCCAATGGTACAGCAGTTTCTACAGCAGCTTGAATCTGCTTGGATTCTTTTCAGACTATTCAACTGCTATTCAGTGCTAATTATTTTTCTCTCCCTTCATTCCTATAGTTATATTTTTGGATGGGAAAAAAAAAGCTCTGATCAGCTATTCTAATCTGCTGGAAAGAGACTTGTACACATTCTAAATGTAGCCTTGTTCAGGGAAACTAAGTTTGGTCTATGCTGCAGCTGCATACCATACTCATGCCTACTCTAGAACGTGGCATCATCTGTAAATGAATATCCAAAACGATGGGCGTGGTAGGAATGTCCAAGGAGCAGTCTTTACCCTTTTTAGATGTTCTATAAAAGAACACTCAGCTAAAATAGAGGTGAGAAATCTGTTACCTAACAGGAATGGGGCAGAATGGATTTTTTTGAGTCTGTGTAACCTAGAGCTCTGTACAACTTTGTTACTTATGTACTTGGTGAACTATCTTCATATTAGTCCTTGTGTCTTTATGGTAAATGTATTTTTCTAGAAAAGTCAGAGAGGGTGAAAAATACAGGAAGGATTTCTATTTTGAATGGACTGGAGGAATAACTTGTTTCTGTTTAATCTTCAGGTCTGTTGCTGGGGGGCTTTCAGGAAAGGGAGAGATAAAACTGAAGTTGTGAGATGTTGCAGAATGAAATAATAACAAGCTTAGCAATATTCTAAGGGCTGAGAGCTGTTCAGAAAGTCTGAGTCTCTGGCCCTTCATTTCCTTCCCTTGCCTGCCTTCTAAAGAAGCAGGGCTTCCTGGGCAGCTTCTCTATTTCACACGCAAGGAAAGTCTGTGCTTGTAGAGAGATTTTCTGTTAGGATTAAGTGCAACTTAGCAGCATTTGAAGATGAAATAGTTGTAATCTCATATGTAAATAAGAAGTCAACCCTATCTGATCTAGTCTGTACCTTAGTTAAGAAAACTTGCTGATTCCTAAATGTACTTTGGGCTCAAAGAGAGGCTTTCCAGTGTTACCCTCATACCCCACCCAGTATCCATCTGCCAGCTGCTGGGAGCTGGCACAGGCACTGGGTACACCTCAGCCTGGTGCTGGCTGGAGAAACAGCAGAGTGAGTGTCAGCATTCCTCCACTCTTACACTGTACCTCCGGGCCCAACAACTTCCCCCAGCCCTGGGCTTGCTTTACGTTCTGTGCGTGGCGCCATGCTCCTTCCTTGTTCAGGTCACTGGGGTTGGGTGCTCGGTGGTAGATGAAGTATGCTGTGTTAATGGGAGAGCAGAACACATAAATGAACAATGAACCTGACCAGTTCCTTTTCTTTAGGTTGTTGAAGCACACGTGCCTAGCTTCATATTTGATGAATTCAGAACTGTTCTATGAATATGGGAAAGGACCAAGGCTGAAACAAGGGACTGAGGATGAGAAATGCACAGCTGCTAAGAATTGTCATTCTTCTGTGCTTTGAGACAGCTGCAGGTACTGCCTCACCAAACTGTAACCATCAGCTAGCCTCTGTCTTTCATGCTTGTTTACATCTTGGCATGATCTGCGCTGAATCTCATCCCCACACTGCACATCTTGTACTGCACATTATAAATGTGTCATTGCTTATGTATAAATCATTCAGGTTTTTTATTTTAAGTAACTACTTGTGGAAACTGGACTTTTGTATCACAGATGAGCAACGCAATTGGAAATAAAGAGATTGAAATGCTTGAAATAATTCCAGTTTCCTTATTGAAAGGAGCTGGAGGGAGAAGGAGTGTACAGAGAAGAGAGGTTTGGTGTCTGTATCACTGCCATAGCACTAAGTGGTTCTGCAGTGCTCACCAGGAGCTCTCAGAACTGAGAACATCCTCTCATTGCAGCAGCTGAAAAGGCCTCATATGCAGCCAGCTGGGTAACCACTCCTCAGCTTGAGTCTCCTCTGCTGAGGCACTGAGTGCCAGCCTGTGGAGCTCAGTGCTGCTGAAGTGGGTTGTTTCACCTGCTGCCAGAAGGAGGTGCAGAGCAGGAGAGAGCGACATGCACAGAGAAATTAATAACCTCAAGTCTTTAATCTGGCCCCCATGGCAGTGTGTGTTCCTCTTTGAACTCGGGAACAAAAGAAATGTATCAAAGTATTTCTCCCCATTTCTCTGTTAAAGTTTTTTAACATTAAAAGCTTTTCCTTTAGAAAGCTCTAACTTTTCCCCAAATGCATATAAATATCCTGTCCCCACCACAGAAGTAGTTTCATAAAGTTGGTTCTAGACAAGCTAATAGAGAGAGACAAGATTAAAACATGACAGAGCCTTTGTTACTAAGGCAATTGTGACTAATTTCATGTTTCAGGTCATGTTTGAGTAACCTCAGGGAAAAATCTGGTAGCAGCTTAACAGTGATGTGAATTACTGCTGTAACTCAGCGAGCAGAAAAACCAATTGTGATGAAATCATTAAGGAAAATGGGGGTTCACAGTTCAAATATTCCTCCCTGGAAATGATCATTTCCTCTGGGCAGCCTGAGCCAATAAGGGGCAACCAGCCTCTGGCATGAGTTGGGGCTGGGTGGGCTTTAAGGTCCATTCTGACCCAACTGTAATTTCATGAAATACATTACCAGGAGACAGAGAAGTGCTGTGCATAAGCAAATGCAATCTGGGTACAAAGAAAACCACAGTAAATCAACATTCTGTTTCCACTGTCGCACCATTACCTGGGTTCCTGGGTTACCGCATGGCCACAGAGCAGGCACAGCTGTCAGCTTACAGCTCCTCCTTCAACACAAATACAAGAATTTCAATGAGCAACAGGGAGAGCAGTGAGCCCAGACACCCCGAGGCAGCAAATCATCCCGTGCCCACTGGGAGGGATGCACACTGCAGTCAGATCATTGCCAGTGAGTGGCATTTCAGTCCAGCACCAGATGATGAAAGAGCTTCACACAGCAAAAAGCAAAGCAAGAGTCGCTCGAGGGCAAAGCACGCCCAGCACATCCTCAAACAAGCAATCCAGCTCTTGCTGGGTCCTGCTCTGCAAGAGGAACTACACCTGGGAAGCCCCATGGACATTCAGGCTCTCAGTACTCGATCAAGGCCATACAATATGAAGTTCATAAAACCCCACACGGGGCAGCCCGATCCAGCCAATGCTGGCAGCCATCCCTACTCCCCATTAAGCCCTTTTCCCTCCAAACGACACCCAGCAGGAGTTCAGTGCAGCTGAAGAAAATCCAAGTGCTCCCCTGGAGAAACAAATTAACCATTGAGATAGAATAGGCGAGATCATTTCCAAGTCACCTATGAGAACACAGTAAACCCCACGAAGCTGCCTGGGTGCTGCCCATGGCCTTGCCTTTAACGAGCATTGTATTTCAGTGCATGGATTGCAGATGTGCTCTTTGTTGGCCTTGTAACCTGGGCTTGAAGCCTGGTTCACATGCTCTCTTCACATCTCTTGAGCCTCTGAAAACACCCCCAGCAAAACCTGGAGCATCTCATGCTCCTGGTGTGGCACACAGCTGCTGGTGCAAAGGTTCATTCCATGCTTAGTTGCGTTTCCCATGATTTTGTCTCCTTTATTCCTTCACTGACAACTCCCAGCCTCCCATTCCCTTATTGGCTGCTGCTGCAAACTGAGCAGCTCAGGAAGGGCCTTGGAAACTGCAGGGTCTCATTCCTGAGCACTTACAGCTGGACACCTGGGCATCTGTTTCTGCTTTATGCTACTTTGCTTACAGTTAGCAATGGTGTTCATTTACTTCTTAAAACACCCCATCAACTTTTCCTTTTAGTACCTTGGATAACTTAAACGCTGCTGTTCATTGCACAAAATGGAGCAACCCATTTTAACTCTCCCTCTGCCCCTTCATTTTCCTCCCAGATTTCCACAGATGTTTGGAAACCCCCCCCAACACTGCTGGTGTTGCACACACATTGTCACGACCCGACTGTAAGCCAACTCAAGAGTACCTGTTCAAAACCAAATCAGTATTCAGCAGAGCTTGGGCAATACAGATCAGGAACAGCAATTGCTGCCTGCTGGTACTTGCTCCCTCCCCAAACACACTGCAGGTAGCAGTGTGACAGCTCTAAGTGTAGAGCTTCCAGTGCTCCTCAGGTGTTAACACTTCATTCACATCTACAGGAAATGATGCACTTCTCTTTCCTGAAACTGCAGAACACAATATTTAAGGCTCTGTTCATGCACCACCCCAGAGAGGCACTATAATGCCTGAGACTTCTAACATCTCATTAATACTACTGCTGTCAAAAAGGCAATCAAGGTATGAACTCCAAACTCAGCAGCTGGTCCAAAGCTAATCAAGCACTCTGTATCAGGTGATAAGAGGGAATGGGGGGGAAAGAAAACTACCACTGTTGAAGCAGGCATCAAACACGAACCCAGAACAGAGGAATCACTCCTCGCATGGAACCCAACACCGCACACCTGCATAGCAGCTGATTCTTTTAAAGATGCAACTAAGAAGCCTCTTCACCCCGATTTTCCAGTAAAGTGCACACTTAAAGCAAATAAAAAGAAAAATCAAGGACAAAAAAGCAACAAAAGACCCAAAGCACTTCACCATCACCAAACAAGTTTCTCCCATTACCTCCAAGAAATGCAACACTGAATCAACTCCACCTACAAATGAGCTTCTGTAGCACTTCTGGGCGGAGAGGGCACCTTACCTTGCTCCTACCTGTGGATGTTGCTCCCTAACCAGCAGCTTTACTTCTTTTGCCCACATTTGGCTCAGGAACTCTTTCTGAAACCACATTACTTTGCTCTTGCACAGACATGCAGTCAAGATCTTTCTCTCCTCTGCAGTTTTCAACCAGTGATATTTAGCCCGATCAGCAGGACACCGAGCCAGGCATTGGCTTCAGGAAAAAAAATCATGTATACATTTAAGCGCTTTTAAGCATACTGGTATTTCCTGGTAAGTCAAGACCCAATTGAAGTCATCATCCAGAGATACACAAGAAATCTACAGGTATAACATTTTATTTAAGTTAGCTGAGGGTGTGTATTTGGCTCAAGATTGTTTATCTTTGAACTGAAAGAGACTGACCGTAAATAATATTAGAAATAGGAAATGTAAGAGCAGCCAATCTTCCCAAAGTTGTCTGGAAACAACACAAGCTCTGGAAACACTTGTATAAATGCCAAAAATTTTGCCTCCCCTCACCAGAGGCATCATTGAGTTACCACAAATAATGGTACCTGAAATCATCAGCGCTCCGCTCAGGAGTCTGCATGCTCTGTGAACATGCCTATAGGTATCAAAGTGACATAGATATCAAAAGTGATCGTGGTTAGAAAAATATACACATTTTTGTCTCATCTGGAAAAGTCTTGGTCATTTGAAATCTCCATTGAATAAAACACTAAAAAAAAAAAAAAAAAAAATCTTTTCCACAGATTTCTTCCCCCCATCCAACATAGAATGTGTATTTATATACAGCTTATGCAATCTGTCATTTCCAAAACATACAGTCCAAGTTTTTAAGTACAAAAGAACACAATGTGTTGCTGCTCTCTAGACCATACTGACACACTGCTTGTTTGGCAAGCCAGAATATGACAGCCACGTGGTGATACACAAAGCAACCGCACAAAAGGCAAGGGAAAATGGAAGAACACAAGAACAAAGAAAAGCAAAGTGGTGAAGGAGGAATATTGCCCAGTAGTAAAACACAAACTCTCAAGTAGCTTGCTGTAGTATCTACAGGAAAAGATATATTTCAAGTATTAAAAGGACACCTGAATTGTACTTCTCACAACCTTCCAAGGTAATATTAAAGAGTGCCTACTGGAAACAGCCCGCATTCCAATTGTTTCAGTAGATGGCTGGTTGCTGTGCTTAAGTCAGTGGCAGTATTAACCTTGCACTTGCACACAAACCAAGTAAAACAAAACTCAGTTTTTAAAACAAAGTGAGATGGGAAGAAATTTCCAACAAAACACGTGCTTTCAGTACCTGGGTGCAGCAGCCACCACAAGCATGCTTTGGTTATTACTTGCTTCAAATGGTTCTGGTGTAAAGAACACTTTCAGGAGAGCCCTACACGTGGCATTTGCAAAAGCACGTAACGCTGCAGACATGGTGACATTGCAGCATCTGCAGTGATTTGCAGTGTCCTTCGAAGCGTCGGTATAACAGTACCTCAGCTGCAACTGAAAGAGAACAGAGGCAAATCCTCATGAAATGGCCCAAATCAGGAATTTTCTTACAGTATTTCACAGAAACAAAGGAAGCCTATGGAGCTACTGAGCAGAAAGAAGCATGAAGGATAATAGCAGCATGCGGTTTACAGTTTTCACTTTCCAGTTTATTAATATTAGTGGTGCATTCTGCAATGGATGAAGCGAGGAATGAAAACTCTGACAGACCGGGCAATATGCAAACACCTCCTTACGGTCCTTGTAAACAGCTAACTCCTCTTTGAACTTTAATTGCAAAGAAAAGAATATTTACATATAATATATATGTATATAACCACAAAACCAAAACTAAGTCAAATCCCGATCAAGGACATCGCATTTCGAAGAGAAGAAAACATGACACAATATTATTAAGCAGTACACGTCCAAAGATTTTCAAGGCATCGTGATCTTCACATTTTCTTTGTCCGGTCATATCCCCTTGGACTTCAATAGATGAGGGACTTCATTTCAGAGTAAATAAGTGGAAATATGATAGAGCAACTCCTGTAAAGGACAGCTGCGCTACTGAAGAAGGCTCGAGGCATGGTGATCCACGGCTCTGACTTAAAGCAGAAGTAAACGGCATACAACGCCACGGCAAAGAAGTGGCCGATCAGCACCATTGGTTTAGGAGATAGCCTGTTTAAAAAGCAAGACACAGCACATGTAAATAAACAGGATTAAAAAAAAAAGCACAGACAAGCCTTCAGTTCCCAGGTTGGGCTCTTTGCACAGCACAACCGCTCTGATTAAGGCAGCTGCGGTCCTGCTGTCTCAGCTGTGAACAAGCCCTGCCTGTCTTGGAGCTGCTGCACACCTGCATTCCATTCTGCACTGTGGTCAGACACCTCTGCTTTCTCTTCAATGCCAGTAGACTGAATCTGTCCTTATCAACTCTCAGGTAAGCCTGTACCGACCCCAGCAGTTTTAGCTCTCTTTCCAAAGAGACAAATGGACACATCCTTACATGTTCAAAGAACAATTTACTGAGCATTCTCCAGCTTGAAGGGAGCATGCAGAAGATCTTGACAGGTACTTGCTTCTCTGTTCCTTTTGCTCATTTGTGGGAGACCTCATCCATCATTACTCTCAGCTTGTCAAGCACGAAACATCTCCACCAGCTCCTCCGTTTGAATGAGCAGAAGGGTCCACACTCCCACCCACTTGTCATAGAATCACAGGCCTGGGTCGAAAAGGACCTTAAAGATCATCTAGTTCCAGCCCTCTGCCATGGGCAGGATTGCCAACCACTAGACCAGGTTGCCCAAAGTCCCAACCAGCCTGGCCTTGAATGCTTCCATGGAAGGGGCATCCACAGCCTCACTGGGCAACCCGTTCCAGTATCTCTCCAGTTTGCAGAGGCATTTTTAAACAGCTGAAAAAAAGAAAGCATTCAAAGCTCCTAACAGAGCTTCAAAGTTCAGTATAATCCTAAAAACACTGCCTCACATGGAGCATTCTCCCCACAGAACTGACAGACTGGCTGTAAAGCAGAATCTAACAGAGGTTCACAACTTGATCTGGTTCACACCAGCTATTACAGATATGCTGAACTTACACAGATAGCAATCCAACAGGACCTGAGACACATTCTCCACCAAGTCTGAAGTAGTGGAAACAGGCTCTCTTTAGCTGGTGCAAGGAATCTACAAAACAAAATTGAAATCACTCACAAATACAGTCAACAGATGCTGAAAAATTTTGAGCATATATAATAGTGATATAAAAATCAAAGACATTTTGGCAGCTGCTGCTGTGAAATTCAGTTAGATTTCAACCTGATTTTACAGGATTTTATAGAGAAGCCACAGATTCCTGAATGCTGACACAAGAACAATTGATTTAAGTTACCCAGTGTTTTGTGTATTAAATAGTAACTCCAGATGGCCTTTGGATTGCTATAGCTTGGTTTACACAGCACTAGAACTAACTGGGAAGACAACTCAAGCTAACTCATTAAAATCCTTTGATCAGGGCATTTTATATTCATGCACATTCATATATCTATGTGTGTATGCTTACATACCAACACACATGCCCTCCAGAAATATTTATTCAACAAATATTAATTCATCAGAAGTTATTTAAAAATACACGTATTTACCATCTGTAGCAGCAAAAAGTTCATACAGTGCCTGGGCAAGAATATTCACTACAAAAGAATGAGACTTCTTTCTTGACCAGTAAAATGCTTTTTTGGCCTGCAAAAGGAACAAAATTAGGAAACACAGAACATCATTGAGAAGATTTTTGTGTAGTTGATAGGAGCCACGTTCATGTGAACGCCTTCTCACACACTGCTGTGCTGTCAAGATGCACACAGACAAACTAGGTACATGTGCTCATTACTCCAACTCGCACGAGGTGATGGTTCAAATCCAGTCTGCTTGAGCAAAACGTATACTAAAAACCACAATACCAGTGTGGGAACATATCAGATACCATCCTAGCAGTCTGCCCCACAGCCACAGCACTCACAAATCACAGCTCTGCTCAGTGAAAATGCCTGATGTGATTTTTTTATCTGAAGAGTTGAGAACAGCTGTGCCTCAGAAATAACTTCCACATCCCTCAGGTGTATCCAACTTAGACTGCATCATCTGAAGTGGAACCAAGTTTGTCTAAGTTAAGTCAAAATAAATAAAGTTTCACCTTAAGAATGTCAGAATCTTCATAAAGATCTGGAATATCCTGGAGCAAGCTTCTCCATATTTTGACATCGTTTAAAACAACACTCATTCCTCCACCAGTAAGAGGGTGCCTTATATTATACGCATCTCCTAACAGAAGAACTCCTAGATAGAAGATAAGATGAGTGAACTACTGCACAACTACCACATCATCTTAGCACTCAAACCTTGTACTTTGTTTCCCAGGTTGAGAATTCATTGCCACCAGGAACAACAACTAGAAACTGAAAAGAAAGAACAAGAAATAGAAGGGAGGATGGCTTTAACAGATTTAAAAATCTCAATTCCCTTATGCATACACACACACGTCAAAGAACAGACATAAAACTCAAGGCCATTTCTATTTTTCTCCATTTTCCTCCCCTCATAAAGAGACCAAACACCTAAAAGAACGACCCACTGAGTTACTTAAAATTAAAAATGAAGCAGACAGTGATTTGAAGTCTTGCAGCAATATAAACGTTACTGTTGAATTGTGCCAACGTGCATTTTCAAATGTATTTTTAATAACAGAATAAGGTAACTGTACTCAGCAACAAACACACATCTATGAGAACACAGCCTTAAGTCCGACAAGTTTCAAATGCCTTCCCTCCATCTGCTTTACTTCATAATACACACCTTTCTTGTTAACAGCTGAAGGAGGTAAGAAGCTTGCTGGCATAGTCCTTAAACGATCATTCTGAACTGCTATTAGAAATGGTTCCTTAAGGTGATCTGCAAAAACCAAGGTTCTTTGGTTACACTTACTTAGTAGAGCCTTAAATAATTTGCTAACAACTCATTTGAGCCTCTTCTCAGAGGCATAATCCTTCCAAACTCCTAACTCATAAAGCCAACCAAATAATCTGCTCTGTGACGCGTCATCTAAGAAGGGAGAACAGTTATTAAGACAGTGAATTCTGAAGATAAAGCAAACCAACAGACCAGACTCACCAGGCAGTTGGGGATGAATGCTCTCAAGCATATATTCTTTCAGGTTCTTTGGCATTTCTCCTCGAATATCAACAAGGACCCGAGTCTCAGTTGAAGAAATCTGATAGATTAACACTGGACTAGTTTTAGCCAGAACAAGTTCGGCATAGTTAGTTTTAAACTGTGGTGCATCCTTCAAAAGAAGTGGGAGAAGGATTGAAATCAAATAATGAAGGGATATTAAACTTCAGATACACAAAACCATTCTCTGGCACTTCAAATAAAATCCTGTTTCATAGTAAGGTTGTATTATATTTTTTTTCCCTTTCAAAACAGCATGTTTTCAAGGAAAAAAAAAAAAAAAAAAGAATGCAGAAGCTTTCCATGAGATCATTTTTACTTCCATAAAGAAAATTATGGAAAGGAATGAAGTACAGTAGTCTGTAGTGTAGAGAACCCCAAGGGAAAAAAATCACAGGCTCCCAGCACCTTACAGCTGCTCCTCAGGCTTATCAAGTTTCCAGAAGAAGAGAAAGAGGAGGCACTCAAGTAGTGATAGATAATTGTAGGGCTAAGGACACAGAAAGTGCTGAAGCTCCTCCAACTCAGACTGTGTCTGATGGAAGTTCTGCAGGGTTTTGTTCATTCTCCCTTATTTCTGCTGTTAATCCAATGGTTACTGCAGCAGCCGTGGAAGGCAAGGCAAAGCCAACCTGAGTTGGCTACAGCAGACCAGCTACCAACATTACATTCATGCTTTCTCACTTAAACTTACAGATCCTGAAGGCATTCAGGCAGCTGGTTACAAAGTACCCCATCTGCTGGGAGGGACACAGCTTGAGTATGCTTTTTGAGTATAAACAACAATTGGTTTTACCCACAGCTGCTAGCTTGCACCTAAAACTCATGATTTTCACCCTCTGAACAAGTGCCTTAGCAACAAGAAAACTGTGGGGAAAAAGTGAATGTCACTGTCTTAACACAAACTAGTGAAAGCACCTATACCCAGAGTAACATAGGATCACCAACGTTGGAACAGACCCACAGGATCACCCAGTCCAACCATCCACCTGTCACCAATAGCTCTCACTAAACCATGTCCCTCAACACAACATCCAAACATTCTTTGAACACCTCCAGGGTCGGTGACTCCACCACCCCCCTGGGCAGCCCATTGCAGTACCTGACCACTCTTTTGGATAAGTGGTATTTCCTAACATGCAGCCTGAATCTCCCCTGGCGCAGTTTGAGGCCATTTTCTCTAGTCCTACCACTCTCTCTAGTCTTACAGAGACATCTTCTAATGCAAACATTAGGGCTATATAAAATAGAGCACTAAGAGCAAAAACAGGCTTATGCAAGGTGTTGAAACTATATTTTTTTCCCCTTCAGTATTCCCACCAACGGGCCTAGTTGGGCTGGTGCACAGTTTCAAGTAGCTATGCTGAAAGCTAATCACAAAGTCATAGAATGGTTTGGGTTGGAAGGGACCTTTAAGATCATCCAGCTCCAACCCCTGCTATAGGCACAGACACCTCCCTCTAGATCAGGTTGCTCAAAGCCTTGTCCATCCTGGCCTTGAATGCTTCCAGAGAGGGAGCATCCGCAGTCTCACTGGACCCCTCAGGTACTGGAAGGCCCCCCAGAGCCTTCTCTTCTCCAGTCTGAACAGCCCCAGCTTTCTCAGTCTGTTCTCAGCTCCAGCCCTCTGACCATCTTCATGGTCCTCCTCTGGATCTGCTCCAACAGCTCCAGGTCCTTCTTGTGTTGTGGGCTCCAGAACCAGACACAATACTCCAGGTTATCCAGCTGGTTTAACCCTCTCTTGCTCAACTACAGAGAAATTATACACTTACATGCTGGCTTTAAGAGTAGATTTTGGTATTAATCTAACTTCTAACCACAATTTCCTCTTAGAAAAAATAATCTGGTAATATAAATATTTGAAGAGCTGAAAGCAACTCCATCACATACGCTAAATCTGAAACAGTAAGTTCAGCTAGAGATGGGACAGAGCAGACACCAATAACTTCGAAGTTAAAAAACCACAGGTGCAAATTTCCAAGCATTTCTCAGTGCGACACAGAAATGGACAGAACAGCTGATTCTATGGGAAAACATCTCAGACTGGAGTTCAGGACAGTCCTTATAACAAAGCATCAATAGTTGTCTTTAACAAGAAGACTGCTTAAATCTTTCATAGACACATGCCCTACGTAAACTTCTACAATGCTACCTGCAATTGTATTTGATTGAAGTATTTCTTGTTCCAAAGTCTGCGAAAAACCATGTATGCAACTTTTATTAATTTATAAAGCCCTACCATACGCCCCTTCTGTGCGAGTTCACATAAGTAGGCTCTACAGGTGGTGGGTGGAACCACAGGTGTGGATGGAAGGAGCAGCCAAGCAGAAAACATCAGGCCACAAAGAGAAGAAATTGTGTGGAACTGTGGAGCCCAGCGACCCAGCAGAGCCAACACACTCAGGTCACCAACAGTGTGCTGAGCCATCACAGGGCCACCAGCTCACAGCAGCACCAACAGCTGTGGGCCACCACCAAGAGGGCGGAGGCTGCTGCATGCAAACAGATAACACAGCATTACAGACGTATGAAGAAATATAGATCCTCAAGTTACACACAAAAGTTACCTTCAGAATGCAACCAACGAAATGGGATGAAACAGTGACTTTTTGGGAGACCAGGTTTTTTCTGAATTTGGAGAAAAGTCCATCAGCTACAACTGTCAGCGGTGCATGAAGTTCCTGCAGTGTAAGACAGAGAAGAAGATAGGGCATTTTCCTTCTCTTTTCCACAACAGTTGGAAATAACTCACAAGCCCTCCTTTCCAATTGCACATTAGATGTTCTTCAAAGCAATAATCAGCTTCTCCTAGACATGCAGTCACATAACATAGCTACGGGGTCTGTGTCAGAATTGGATAAAACAGACCAGAAAAGCAGAGTGATTGCTATGTTCAGCCCATAATGCTCTGCAGGAATAAACAAACAAAAGAATCACACATAAGCAACAAGCCTAAAACGTTTTAGTGTAAAAAGTGTACCAAAAGTGCCCAGATCTTTCTTAAAAGAACAAGCAGCAAATTCAGAGCAGTTCTCACCATCCTTAGGTGCTACAAACAGAAATAACAGGTACAGAGAGAAAAAATAAGATAAATGGATTAGGTTCAGCTTGAAGATATGCACAAATCCCTAATGTTTAATACATACACTGTTTTCAAACATGGAAAAAATTCTTCAGATTATTAATAAGCATTTTATTTTTATGATACTGTGAGAAAAGAACTAGAAAGCATTTAGAGATGGATGATTCCTTCTACAGCTTTCTTGTTGTCGTTTGCAGTTAAATCAGAGTACATAATGACTGCAGATTTATGATGAGCATTAGTCTTTGGCCTTGGCAGGAGCAGAAAACAAAATCAATTTTCCTTTGAAGCTTTCAGGAAAAAGCATGCCATGTTTCATTGGCACTTCTGGAAAATAGTTCATTGTTGGACAGAAGCATTTGGTGAGCCAGCAATGCTATTGTACATCCATGCCTGGAACAGGTTCCTCTTGGTGCTACACTGCTATAAAAGAGGCTCTCTAGGCTGGCAAATAATTCAACTCTTTCCAGACACAGAACTCCAGCACTCAGTGAATTTGCTTATCATCTCTGTACAGACAGGAGCCTCAAGTCCCTAAGAACAACACCCATGCTCTCAGAAATAGCACAGGTTAGAACACTGTCAGTCTAATCTAGCCAAACAAGCTGTACTTACAATTATTGCAATGAAATCCATGAATGCATAAAGCTCCCAGCTACCTCACAAGGAGTTAAGGATGGTGTTCCTCCTCAGCTGTCTTACAGCTCCTCACTCCTAGTACATCCTGGGGACTGCAATGCCTTTTGCCTGAGCAGCCTTATTACTCCTCCTCCCTCTTGGAGGAGTAATTTTAAAGTGGTTTTTTTGTTTGTTTGTTTTTGTTTTTTTGGCTTTTTTAGAGAGTGTATCCACAACTCCAGTACTATGCGCTACCTGCATGGGTTTCTCCTAAAGCTATTATAAGTTCACTCAATTTCTCAGAATTTAGACAGCATTTTGCCTTAGCTGAGGCAAAGAACAATCAAACCAGTGATGCAATTAAAACAGGTCAGAACTCTCCTTGTGTGACCCAAGAGATGACTGGGCAGAGCATCTCTATGAGCAGGCACCTACCTCCTGACTTTCAGACACCTCGCCCAACAGAGGCAGCATATGTTGAAACACGGATGTTTTTACACAGCCAAAGCATGACTCTGAACGTATTATTTCTTCCATTGGTAACTTGGAAATATTTTAAGCTCCAAACATATGGATTATTTAGGGAAAAAAAAAAAAACCACCAAAAACAATAGTGCCTCTGGAGAACTGAACTGTTATCAAAACAACAGTAGGAGTTACAACAAGAATTTCCATACACCAGGACTGCACCCACGAGGAAGCAATCTCCCTTCATTAAAGCTTCATCTCTCTGGCAGTTACAGATTTCTGCACCAGAGCTCTGAAGTAGCAGTGCTTTTTAAATGCTATACACACTTAACTCTATTTTCACAGTAGTTAAACAAAGATCAGAACAGAAAACTGTCTCACCTTAGTATCCCCAGTTTCTTTGTCCTTGTACTGAACACCCACTATGCAATCATCTTCTTCAAGCAGCTGTGTCACAGTTCCTTCAATGAATTTTGCACTGAAATAAAGCAGGATTTAGAAGAGGAGGTAGGAGGATTAAGGATGCCAACATTTCATCGTATCAGGCACAGAAGGAAAATGTCATTTTCAATAACCTTGTCTCTGCCACGATATTCTCTCTAAATGCAACACAAAGATCCTTCAGCTCTTTTTGGAGCCACATTAAATATCAAACACTGCTTGCCATTAGCTTCTGTTCCACACTGCCATTTGGCTTGACGTTTGAGACTATTCTAAAGCTACAATGCTTAACATAAACCCCCTGCCACCAAGCAGAACCCCTGCTTTTGCTTTAGGCATTCCCTGGCCGAAGGAGATGAGCAGAGAGGAGTCTGACACGTACAAGAAGCCAGCAATCAGCCCCCTGAGCACTTCCCTCTGTCCAGCAGAGCAGACTGACAGAACACAAGGGATGAAACCCCACGCAGAGGGCAGGAGCAAGATCCAAAGTAGCACTTCAATACTTCACATGTAAGCGTGGTAGAAGCGAGGTCCCTAACTGACACAGGATAGTCCTCAATAACCCGTCCTGTTTAGGACAAAGCTCTGACAGTACTTGTGATCAGACTCCAAACTGAGCATCCCTTGCATCTATCTCCAATTTTGGCTGTTTGAGTTTCACAGATCATATCTCTTTCCACTTAAACCTCTTGTTGGATCTGAGCTGTTAGACACAATCCCAGCAGTTCAGACCCTGCAGCTCAGAATGAACACACCTCTCTACTTCACAAATGTTTTCACATCCACATGGAATACAAAAACTTAGAGAAATCAGATGAAGTTCCATATGAGAATAAGACAGCCTGAGAGTTCAGGCCCTCAAAGGTAACAAAGCAATTGAAAACATGCCTAACAGGAACTTCAACAGCAAGGGTAGGTACCAACCTACCAGGTTAATAGCAGTTGAATCAGCATTCTGCAGGTCTTACTGGCTTCTATATTTCTTTCATAGCCATAATTTAACTAAGTGTTTATTTCCTACTCTGGTTCTAACCCACTATAAAAATCACTAACTAATGATACCCCACCTTTTTCCACTGCAGAATTAATTTTACTCATCTGAAAGAAGTTCATGTTATCTAAAACAGATGAAGAGAAAGCATTCAGCGGTCATTATTCCCTATATTTTCACAAGTTCTGAGATGAAAAACAAAGCTTCACAGCATTACGAAGAGTATTTCATCTCTCTTGTGCCTTGACATAACATGCAATTTCCTTTGCTATCATTACAGTGGGAAGAAAACATACAAGAAATGAATAAAGAGTGGAAGAAAGGTAAGGGCTGAACTCAAGACTCAAACATCAGCTTTTGTAAATTTCTGCTGCAAGATTTTTGTATGGCTCATGGAGTTCTCCATGTGCTGAGGTGCCCAAATTTCACTGAAGTTGAAGCCATAACCAAGAAATCTTTAGCTTTTATAGCTATTAAATGCATTCATCATTGATTTTAACTGTGCTGCACAGTTGCTGTCTTTTAGTGCTACTGATTCATAGGATATAAGAGATATGATAAAATAAAGCAATTTTCCACTTCAGAATAGATGTGTAAAATAAGAAGGCAGTACCTTCTGTATTTCCCTTATAAGCATTACTGATGGGAAAAAAAAAACAAAACACCCTTCAGAAGCAGCATCTAGAATCTATTTGTTTTTTGAAATGTTTCCTCCTCCTCTCTTTTAATAGAAGGAAATATCAACCATTCTTTAGTTCATTAAGAATAGGAGGCATCTTTAGGATTGTACAACTGTTGGGAGTAGCTCTCTCCCATTATTTAGTGCCCCTTCCTAGCTATTTTGCTCTCTTGTTAGCCATAAAAAAAAATTACAGAACATGCAAATGTAGAAGATTCCTGGCACTGCAGACAACATATCTGAAAGAAACGATACCAAGTTATATCACACATTTCTTGGCAAAAGAAGTTCTGTGCATTGCACCCTGAGGTCAGTGCTTCTGGTAAAATATCAAACCCAATAACAGGCCTAAGAGAATCAGCTTTGTAGGCTCAAGGCTGCTCTCTCATAGGGACAAGGCAGTACCCCTTCTAGTTAAAGCCTTCTTTGTTCCCATGAATTTAAAAATTAACTTGCCTCAAAGGCTAACGTAAGAAGTATATTCCATTCATAAATGTGTCTACAAAAACAGAACAAGCAACTTCAGCTGTTGCTTTCTCTCAGCCTTGCCCACTGGAGCTGCTGTGCTGGGGCACAAAGAAACAGCCAAGGAATCTCTCACAGGGAACAACGCTCCAGCACCCCAGCTCCCAGGCTGTGACACTGAGCAGCACACAGAACTCACTTGGGCTCTGCCATGGCTGCCCTTCGGAGCCCCATGATGAACTGGCCATGATGGAAGGACCTTCCGCTCACCACACGGCCATCTTCAGATGTTGGAAAAGGAATTTCTACCTCCGACTTGCTCTCTAGGTCATGAATGATGTAACCATTCACCGTTTGTGCGTCGATACCTTCTACTGTATCTGCAAAACAAAACAAACAAACAAAAAAAACCAGCAGATGAGTTAAAGAAAGCTTTTAAAAGACTTATTTAAAATATTTCTTCACATGAAATCCAATTATCCTAATCAAAATACGGTGGGGAAAGAATATCATAGAATCTTCATAGAATGGCCTGGGTTGAAAAGGACCACAATGGCCATCTAGTTTCAACCCCCTGCTGTATGCAGGGTCACCAAACAGCAGACCAGGCTGCCCAGAGCCACATCCAGCCTGGCCCTGAATGTCTCCAGGGATGGGGCATCCACAGCCTCCTTGGGCAACCTGTTCCAGTGCCTCATCACCCTCTGTGTGAAAAACACACTCTTAAAAATAGATTGGAAACACACGAGCAATTATTCTTTTTACTCACTGTAGATACTGCATTTCTTCATTTTTCCTGCATTTTAGATACAGCATGCCTTATCTAAAAGTATAACTGAGAGCAGTAACTGATGCTTTATATTTATCTATATATACATACACAGTTTGAAATGCACTCACCTTCAAGACCCAAGTCTTTAAGTGCATTAAAACCGCCAGGCTGCAACAATTCTCCAACTATCCTGTCAGGCTCCTTCAGATCCCTCTCTATTACAGTCACTTTTCTTCCATCTCTGGCGAGCACTGTGGCCAAGGAGGACCCAAGGACACCTGAACCCACAATGATAACTTCTGGATCATTCTGGGGCAATAATGCTGTAACTGAAGCAGCCTCTGTCAGGTGCATATCTGAGACATTTACTTCTATTTTACCCTGTAAAAAGAAAAATCCAGAGTTAGATGTATTGATGTATGTGTACCATAACTTTTGCATGGATTTGATTTTGGACTAGTTCTACTTTCATCCAGCAGACTGAGAGCCTACTGATGGATGGATGGCATCTTCCAGGTTAGCTTTGTTTAAAATAAAATCAGTTGTACTCTGTAATTGTATAATCAATGAATATACAGCTGTTGTAATTAAGAAATATACAAGAGAGTTTAGCTAAGCAGATTACCCCAAAAAGAACAGATACAGGGCTCACCCTTGTCCTTGGCTTGCTGGAAAACTCCAAAGGAGGGATCTCCAGAAGAGATCCTTCCCCACTGGCAGTCAGCTCTTAAATGGCTCTAGGACAGGTGCAGCCAGGCTCCACCCCTTCCAGCAGCACAGGTGAATTGCCTTCACCTGTGCTCCCATGGCTGACTCATTGCTGGCCTCAGGTGATCAGTCAGAGGTTCAGGCCACAATTCAGCAGTTCCCATACAGTAATGCAACAAAAAATCAAGCAGGGAAAAGAAACAAGCAGACACACTTGATTAAAACTTCCCTCCTGATCTCAGCCAAACATTAACACAACGTTAGTCTCACATATGCTGGAAGCTGAGTTCCTAGGAAAGGCAGTAAAACAACTGCCACATATTCTTATCTATAAAGTAACAAATCAAAGCTTACATATCCATCCCTACTGCACAGAGAACTCAGCAATTAAAGAAACTGTTACATCAACTGGAAAATGTATTCTTCTAACCTTATTAAGTTGATTGAATTGAATCCAATTCACTCTTCTACAAATGCTTCAGCACTGCAGTGCTGACAGCAGTAAAAACATGTTCGCGTCAGTGAAATGAATACTCCGAACAATACAAAAGCCAGAATTTCTGGCGGCATGGCGTAATGTTTTTAGCTACAATGTAACAAGGGATTGTAAAAGTAGCTGCAGGACTTTGAAAAAAAGCGAGAAACTGGGGGAAAGGCAGGCTTTTACCATTAAAACCCACAGGGCATGCATCCGAAAATAGTTTCAAGTTGTTCTGTGCAAGCGGTGGGCACCCAGCTGAAAAGGCCCAGAAGTGCCCAGGCAGGGAGCCAAACAGTGTGACCTAGAGATGGACTGAATATGCATATCCACCTACTGGTGGTAGATTGCAGGGCTCCTGCCAAACTCCAGCTGAAAGCCTGGTGCTCTCCGCTGTCACTGTAGAACGGGCTGGCTAACCGAAGCCAGGTTCTGTAACTGTTATACAAGCAGCACTTTAAGATAATTCCCATATTGCTGTGTCTCCTGCTATCGAAATGGATACATTTTATCCAGAAACAAGAGGAAGATGATCACAGAATAGCAACATGGCTGAGGCTGGCAGAGACATCAGGGTCTGTCCTGGCCTTGCCTTTGCTCCCGCAGGGTCACCCAGAGCAGAGGGCCCAGGGTCGCATCCAGGCTACTTTTGGAGATCTCCAAGAAGATCTCCAGTAGGCTGCCTCTGGACAACCTGGACCTGCATGGCACAGAAGTGCTCCTGGTGTTCAGGGGGGACATGCTATGCTCCAGTTGTGATCACTGCCTCTGGTCCTCGCACTGGGCACTGCTGAGAGCAGCCTGGCTCCATCCTCTTTGTACCTTCAGAACTCTGTGTGCATGGATGAGAATCTCCTCCTGCTGAGCCTTCTCTTCTCTTGGACAAAAAGTCCCAGCTCTCTGTGGATCCTCACAAGCGATGTTCTTCTAACGTCTAGAGCAGACTGGCAATTGAAGATACCCTTCTGCTAGCATAATAACCCATTACCTTGTTATTTTCTTTGAACACTCACGTTGCATTCACCGTCATAAAACCTCACTGTTTCTTCCATCATCAAAAACCAATGCAAAATATGACACATCTGTCACACAGGATGCAAGCACAACCCTCCCTGCCCTTCCTTCTCTGCCCTCACCGAGGCCAACTCCAAAGGGCCAACAGGCAGGCAATGCCTCCCAACTCAGGCACCACGTCCAACCTGAACATACCTTTCTGTATCTGGGTTGCTCGACTTGCTGAGACCCCGCAGCAGGTTTGGCCCAGAAGAAGCCCACCAGTGGCAGAGCAGAGAGAGCGTGGGAGAGCATCCCCAGGTGGGGCTTCTGCTGCTGCTGCTGCTGCTGCTGCCGGGGCGCACGGAAGTGGTAGCGATAGGAGAGCAGCAGGCCCAGGGAGAAGAAGAGCGCGGCGGAGAGCAGCACCTCCTTGTTGGCGTAGCTCATGAGGTCCCCACACTTCTTGTACACGTAGATGAAGGAGGCGATGCCCAGGAAAGTCCACATGGTGAGGGCGCTTCCCAGAGTTCTGACGTCAGCTGACGCTCCGAAAATGGCTTTTCACGTAATATACGAATAACAGAAACAGAGAAACACAGAGGCTTCCCCGCGACGGCAGGAACGGCAGTCACACGCAGCTCCGCGCGACGCGGAGCTCACCGAGCCCTAGAGGCACAGGCACCACCGGCGCAGCCAGCAGTCTCCATAAGGCCCGGAGCTCAGCGCAGCACCGCAGCGCCCGCAGCGCCCGCAGCCCCACGCGATGCCCACGCGATGCTCACGAAGCCGCTCCCCGCGCGGCTCGGAGGCTTCCCCTCGCCGCCGCCGCCTCCCTGGGCGGCTCCTCAGCGCCGTGCCCCGGCCCTCTCCGCGGCTCCGGGGGCGGCTGCGCTCCGGGCGGTGCCCCCGCGGCCTTCGCGCCCCGCTGCTGAGGTGAGGGAGCCGCCCCGCAGAGCCGGACCGGGCGGGGATCGCCCCTCACGGGAAAGCGAGATGAGGGGACCGGCGGCGAGGGGGCGTGGCTATGCTAATGAGCGCCTGCCTCCGCCTCCTGGTAGGTACCGCGCGCCCCGTGCCTCAGCCTCGTCCGACCAATCGGCGGTGCTATGCCGAGATGGCGCTATGGCCGGGCGCCCAATCCGAGCGTGGGAAAGGCGGGGCTTGCGCGCGCCGGGATCCTAGGGCGATGTGACGCCGTCGGGCGGGGCGGGAGATCGAAGTTGCCGTGGTGACGGATGAGCGGGGCCGCCCCGAATCCCCCGTACCCCGCCGCTGCCTTGCGGAGCTGCGCATGCGCGCTGGCGGGACGTGGGACCCTGAGTGGTGAAGCGTTGGAAAGCACTGCAAAGGGAGGTGGCGGAGTTAGCATCCACCGAGGTGTTCCAAGAAGGTGTAGGTGCTGTACGGAGCGACGTGGTTTAGTGGGCACAGTGCTGATTGGTTAACAGACCAGATGATCTTGGAGGTCTCCTTCAACCTTAATGACTCCATTATTCCATGACTTGTAAGAATTAAGGCAAAAATAGGAGCTGGTAAAAGAATAGAGTTTGGTTCATTCATCACATCAGTCAGTTTAGGCTAGAGATAAAGAAGTGTGAGCTAAAGAGATCAAACACAGGCTCTTATCTATAGTAGAGACACCGGTTTTCCCCAATTTGAACTAGATTTATTGTAGCTGTCGACAATTTTTGTATTTAACCCACTTGAGACTGAACCATTTAAGTACATCTGCGCTTGATTTCTTATGTTCGATTCAGTAATGTTCCTTAAGCTCTAAAATTTCTTTATTATGCACTGAGCCCCACAACTCAGCACTTTGGAAGACTAAGCCAAGCCTTCTGGATGTGCCATGGCAGGCACCAAACATGAGCTGAAGCACAGTCCTTAAGCTGGAACATTTACTGGAACCAACACAAATCTCATGAGGACTAAGAAAGATAAATGAATCAGCAAACATGAGCCAAAAACTACTGAAAATAAAAGCAGGGTAATGCAGATGCACAGTAGGAGTCATGCTGAGGACCAGTGAAGTCTTAAGGAGTAACAGAAAGGAGGACGGTGTCTAAGAAAGCAGAGTGCAGCGGGGTGATGTGAATGAAGATGGTGGTGAGCTGATTTAAAGACTAGAGGCAAGTGTCATGTTTCATGTTACTGCAAACTACCAAAAATTGCTTTTCACCCCCACCCCCAGCCCTGGATCCTGATGGCTGCAGCTGGAAGGTTCCTTGCTTCAGCTCACTGACAACAAAACGTGACCCATGGAATAAGAACTTTGTCTTCTCCGAGTCACCCAGGACAACGTGAACACTGTGTTAGAGATAGAGGACAATTGCGTATGGCTGGTAGAGAACAGGGAGCTTGGGTGTCACTGCTGCTGCAGGTTGTAATTAGATTTAATTAGAACAAAAAATAACACATTTGTCCTACTTCCAACACAATAAATCACCCTCTGTTAATGAGATGCTTGTGCAAAACGTCTGTCAGGATTATGTAATTCCCGAGTAATTTTTTTTATACTTCCATACAGAGTGGATTAAAGCAATTATAAGATTCTGGTTTTGAATGAGACACTCACAGTTGCATCTGTCAGAGTCTCAGATATGTTCCAAACATTTCCACCCAAGACATCAGAAGACATCCCTCCTGTCTCCTAATTTATTCTCAGTGTCCTGGCTACAGTGAAGAGCTTGACATAATTATATTTCTGTTTACAGTAAAAGCTATCTTTTGCTGCTTACAGTACTGTAAATAAGATGGTATTTCTGTGGATTTCTTTTCCAATTAAAAAAAAGCAACACCTTTTTTGTTTGTTTTTTTATTTCTGTGTTCTTGAACTTCAGTAGGATTTTTGTTTCTGGAATAAACTATTCTTCTCTCACCTGTGAAACACTGTCAAGATGATGACTATGAAATATCATTTAATGATTCAAAGCTCAGGGTGGCAAATGCGAACAGGCTGAAACAAGAATTTCTAAAATTACAAAACAATTCTGTAGGCAGTAAATAAGGGCACCTGAGCAGAGGTTGGAGCTGACTTTTTGCTCTTTCCTACAAGCAGTTTCTCGCAATCCAGTTTTTCAACACAGACAACCAGCATTTGGCAGTAATGTGAAACTGCAACAACCAGAGATGATGGGCTGAACTCTGGGGTAGATAAACAGTTCAGTTAAGATAGATTTTTCCAGTTTTGCGGAAGCAAGGTTCATAAGAATGCCACCTTAAGATGCTAACCCATAAAATACGGGACAGACCTCTAGTATGCAATCGCAGCTGCTCTGGCAGCACTGCTTTAGGACAAATATCCAAAGTGTCAGACCTGTTGTTTATAGGCTGCACAACTGACCAACGTGTGCTGCTTGAGACTGAACCTTGCCTTCCTTGGGCATGGTGTGATGGACAGCCTGGTCTCACTGCTCACACAAATGGTGGTCATCTGCCCATGCTGGTAGATAGATGGGGAGGTCTGGTGTGTACTTTAACAGAAGAAAAATATCGATCTTTATGTTTCAGAAATCATCATAAGAAGAAGCAGAGCCTTCTCAGTGTTTGAAAGAGGAAGGTAGGAGAATTCCTGAAAAATTAGGAGGGTGACTATTTGAAACTGCAATTATTCCAAATTACAGATTATTTGAACTTTGAAGCAAGAGGCCATTTCCAGAAAAAACAATAATTGTTACTGCATGTATGTCAATGGGTGTGTGAATGGATATAAAACTGTTATGTTTTCTGTGGGCATTTAATTATACTGAGAAGCCAGGTGATTTCTTTTTGTATCAAACTAGTACTGTGTAGTCGAATGTTCTCTAGAACTGATCAGAAGAACTCTGCAGATGTTTTCAGTAAGCTTTTGCTAATGTCAAAAAAATAATGAGATACAGCAAAAACTTTGCAACAACTTTGCCAGATGTAAACAAATACACAGAAAACCCACAAAGAAGTTAAAAATATTATGAAGCACATCATAAAATTTCATCCCCGTGACATATTTTATTTTTTAGACAGCCAAACAGATGGTCAGCAATATTTTCTTGCACTCCCATCAGGAAGACAGTAAAATATTTTGTCTCTTATTTATTCATAAGTAAGGAAATAAATTCAGTAGCTATAGTGTTCTTTGCACAATATTTAAGACAACACCTCTTTTGAGGGAAAGCTGTAATGCCTCGGGAGTTCAGATTATAATTTAAAGTTACTGGGGCTTGAGGAATACGGGCAGCCTGCAGGTTGTGGCGTAAGAGTCATCACCTGACCCACTGGCCCCAGCAACTCATCTACCCACATGTTCCCTTCTCTGTTCTGCCTACTCTGAGCAGTTGGAACTGTGCTGCCCATCACTTCATTGGATTACACATCATGATTTTTCAAGATATTTCCAATATGTTGAACTCTTCTTATGATGCAGAGTGGGCAAGTTCAGTCAATTATACCTCTAATGAAAAGTCAGTTGAATGAGCTGGAAGGAAAAGAAAGGAGAAAGCTGACCAGTTTTCAAAATCACAGTCCTCACACCAGCAACAACAAAGTTTTGTGTTTTCTCTTGACTTTGCTGTTGTGTTCCATTGATGTCTCCTAGTCTTGCCTTGCTAAAAACAGCATGATGTTCTCACAAGTTGCTACAGGCACGTGCAGTCCTCATGATGCAGTATAGGAATAGGATTAACAATAGGCAGACTACAGATACTGAGAACAGAAAAAAGGGTTGAAGACCCAGGAAGCAGACACAGGGCAGAGCAGCATATTAATGTCAAAATATTGTTTAAAAAAAAAAAAAAAAAAAAAGTTTCCTGTTGAGCAGTTACACAGCATTTAACAGAAACGCAACCTCTGCAGTCTGTCTCCACATGCAATCCAATGATTTGTTCTCTTTACAGCAGACCCAGAGCTGGATCCCAGAGGCCATTTCTCTCCCTCGTGTGCTCAGACAGCAGTTTGTTTCTGCATAGCTGGAGATCATATCATCCCAAAGACAATTAAGTCCTCAACTTAGGAATGGTGCTGAAGCACCAGTGAAGAAGTGCACTAGATATATAAACAGGAAAGCATCTCATATTTGTGAATTCCCACAAGGTAGAATTGCAAATTACACATCAACAATAAAAAGGCATTCATTATACTTTCGGAACAGGTGAGCTCTAGAGGGCAGATGGAAAAGTGAAATAAGCAGAACGGAGCAGTAGATACAGCTTAGCAAATAGGAAAAAAATCTTAAGGGGCAGGACTTAATCTCCACTGATTCTTTGCTGTGATTGAACTTCTTCAGGTGCGCAGACTTACTTCCCAAGAGGGTTAATTGCCACATGCTGAATTGTTTGCTAGTGAACCTTTTTTACATATAATTCATTTAACATAAAGGTATAGGATGGGCGAAGTTTATGACTGAAAATTCCAGGTTGGAAATATCAATAAAAATGGGAATAGCCTACAGTTATAGTGTCTGGAGGGACACGTTAGAGCAGGATGCCTGACCTATAAAATTAGGTGGAGAGAATCCATACAGCTGGCAATTCCATCTGGCAGATTATTAATCTTCATTTTTTAATGAACCAAGAGTATCTCTAGACTTTAGGTGTATGTGATAAAAACTTCTGAAAATTCATAATCTCTTGGGCCAATAACTTCCACTCAGTTCTGTATCTTTCACTACTATCCATCTCTACCATTTCTTTTTAGTCTTTTCTGAATCTACCCTTTTTTTTTTTTTAAATTAGGGACTGCAATTACTTCTTAATCCATAAATAAGTGTTAAAAAAGTACTCCTAAGCAAAACACTCTCTTGGAACTGAACATTTTCCTCTGAAGTTCCAAGTTTAATTTGCTGCTATGTGTTATACTATTTCATCCCCTTGATTTAGATTTAGACTGCCCAGATTAGGGTATCAGACATTGTTTTGTTTCAGTAGCTTCTACTATCAAAGTAGAATCTCTTCAGGCATGATAAACTCAACATAAGAGCAAAACCCAATTATTTATTGGCTAATATGTGACAAATACATAGCCAGGATTAACGAGGTATCAAGGTAAGCATAATACTCACTGCCCTAATGAGATACTCCATGACTCTCTGCTTTTTGGGAAATCATCAGTCATATGGGGAGAGGCTGACTTCCACTGATGAGTGGAACAGAGGGATCTTGTGTTGCTAAGCTGCTATCTTCTGATCTTTTTTAAAAAGATTTTTTAACTTTCATATCAGAATTCTCCTCTAATCTTTATTATAGAATCACAGAATCATAGAATGGCCTGGGTTGAAAAGGACCACCATGGCCATCTAGTTTCAACCCTCTGCTGTGTGCAGGGTCGCCAACCAGCAGACCAGGCTGCCCAGAGCCACATCCAGCCTGGCCCTGAATGCCTCCAAGGATGGGGCATCCACAGCCTCCTTGGGCAACCTGTTCCAGTGCCTCACCACCCTCTGTGTGAAAAACTTCCTCCTAACATCTAACCTAAACCTCCCCTGTCTCAGTTTATATTTTCTTAAAAGCTGAAGTGCCCGATGCTATTTTCAACAGTTGTTTACTTCAGTACAACTGAAGGCCAATTCTCTTTAATGTTTTCATAAACGACTTGGATGTAGGACTAGATGGTGATTTGAGCAAGTTTGCTGATGATACTAAATTGGGAGGAGCTGTTGACTCCATCAAGGGTGGAGAGGCCTTGCAGAGAGATCTAGACAAATTAGAGAGCTGAGCAATCACCAAGCACATGAAGTTTAGCAAGAGCATGTGCTGGATCCTGCACCAGGGAAGAAGCAACCCTGGCCAGATTAGAGACTGGGGGATGAGACACTGGAGAGCAGCCCCGTAAAAGAGGTCCGGGGGTCTTGGTTGACAGCAAGTTGAACATAAGTCAGCAGTGTGCCCAGGCAGCCAGGAAGGCCAACCATTCCCTGAGTGCATCAGGGCCAGCACTGCCCCTGGGTGAGGGGAGGTCGTCCTGCTCTGCTCTGCGCTGTGTGGCCTCACATTGAGCAGTGTGCTGCTTGGGGCACCACAGTAAGAAATAGACATAAAACTGTTAGAGAGCATCCAAAAGAGTGCTACAAAGATGGCAAGGGTCTGAAGGACAAGACATATGAAGAGCATCTGAGGTTCGTGGGTTGCTCAGCGCAGAGTAGAGGAGCTGAGGGGAGGCCTGATGGCAGCTGCAGCTCCTCACAGGCAGCGGAGGGCAGCGCTGAGCTCTGCTCTGTGTGACAGCGACAGGGCCCAGGGAACGGCATGGAGCTGCGTTCAGGTGGGGGTCAGGGACAGGGTCTGCACCAGGGGCTGGTGGGCATGGAACGGGATCCCTGGGGAGGTGGTCATAGCACTGAGTTTGCTGGAATTCCAGAACCATCTGGACAACGCTCTCAGTTATATATTGTGATTATTGGATGGTCCTGCGTGGAGCCAGGAGCTGGACTCCAATGATCCTTGTGTGTCTCTTCCAACTCAGGATATTCTAAGATTCTATTACTCTATAATTCACACATATTCACATACTTTGGAATGTAGCTGCGGTAGGGCTTTCATCTAGGGAGCAAGCACACTGGTGTTGAATTGCCATCTGAAAAGAAAGCCCAGACATGCTGCCACATCAGTGGGCCTTACTGCAAAACGCACTGCGGAGCGCTGGGGTCAGATCTCATCTACCTTTTGGAAGCAAACCCTGCTTCTAGCCAGCAGCACCCTCTTGTGGCTTTCTGCTAAAGTACAGGCCCAAACTGTCCCATCCCTCTTCCTAAATCTGGACCCGATTCACAGCTGCGCTGCTGCCTGTGTGAGCTAAGCGGCTCACAAATGAACCGCTGCTAGATGAGAGATTCCAGTAGAGAATTTTATATTTTTTTCAATTTAATCCTTAATTTGTGTTGTTTTGGAATTAACGAGCTGCATTTATGCTTCTTCTGCTTTGTAGTTTTAACTGATTAATGTAGATTTAGAAAAAAAATAACAGAACTAATGAGTACTGAAAGCTAAGATCACACTGTAACAGTGATGTCCTTGAAACTCTCTTTACCTTTCAGTCTGTATACAGTAGGGCTGTGTGAGGGGCTGTGTGTGAAAATCAGCAAACGTGCATATCCATGACAGTGCTGCAGCAAGTGGTGTAACGTAATCTTTGGGTGCATAAATGTGTATAGCAAGCAGGAAATGTGAAATGATTTTATTGTGGTATATAGCACTGGTGATATTGATAGCAGATTTCCCTTTGGGAATTCCGGCAAAAATCAACCTGAAACTGAACTGAAAAAGAAAATAAAAATAAAGATGAGCAAAAGAGCAGCACAGCTGATTTTTTGGACTGGAGAAAATGTATTTCAACAGGACATATGAAAAATTCAGTGTGTTGAATTTGTCAAATAGATGATTGAGAAGTGACTAGATTATAGCAGAGAAATACCTTTAGGAAAAGAAAAATCCCATATGCCAACAGATTCCTTAATCAGGTGCATTGGCTGAAAAGCAGTGGCTGCCAACTGACTGAGAACCACTCTACTGACAGATAAGACCCAAATGTTTAACTCTGATTGTGATTAATGCCTGGCACAGACTCTTTGGAGAGATGATAGAGCCATCTCTTTATAGCTGTAAATCAGTTGTCACATTGTACATATTTTACCCTACCATAAGCTTTGCTTTTATTCAGCAAAAATAAGTGGGTTAAATATGGGGGTAACTGGTTGACACAAGATGACCTGTATTATATGTGACAGTTTAAATGGCTGGTCCTGTCCTCTTTGTCCCACATCCCCCCCCCCAGAACTTAATTATATGAATTTGAATTCTCTAATGATTTCAAAACCAGCTGCTCACTAGTGTGAGAGGAAAATAAAGTTAATGATGAAAGGACTTATCCTCACATTACTGAGACACTCTCTGATCATCTATAAAATGCCAAGAGGTAGCAATTAAATGAAAGATAAGGAAATACAAGATCTAAGTACTTCAAGTAGGGAAGATGTACCATTAGTAGAAGAGGATGAGTTCAGGGAATACTTGAGCAAGCTGAACATACGTAGTGCATTGGCCCTGACGGGCTTTACTTGTGAATGCTGAGATAGCTGTCATTGGGAGGCTACTCTCCATAATCTTCAATCAGTGATGATCAAAGGTTATGAGAGAAGCACCCAAAAACTGGAGGGAAGCAAATATCACTTCTGTCTCCAAGCCAGGTAAGAGGATCCAGGGAACAATTCTGAACTAATACAAGCTGGAGGTCCTCAGCTGGAAAGCAGACTGACAGAAAAGGAGCTGGAGGTTCTGGTGGACACCAAGTTGAACATGAGACAGCAATGTGCCCTTGCACTAAAGGCAGCTAATGGTTTCCTGGGTTGCATTAGGCAAAGGATTGCCAGCAGTTACAGGAAGGTGATCCTTCCACTCTGCTCAGCACTGGTGAGGCCACACTTGGAGTTTTGAGTATAGTCTGGGGCTCACTAGTACAAGACATGAACTATTGGAGAAAGTTCAGCGAAGGGCCATAAAGATGAGCAAAGATCTGGAGCATCTCTCCTAGGAAGAAAGGCTGAGCTGGGACTCCTCAGCAGATAGAAGGCTCAGCAGTGGGAATATCATCCATGTGTACAGATTTCTAAGGGAGGGTGCAAAGAAGATGGAGTCATGCTCTTTACAGTGGTGGCCAGTACCCAGGGACAAGAGACAATGGACACAAACTAGAACATGTGAAGTTTGCCCTGAACATCAGGAAGAACTTCTGTGCCATGCGGGTGGATGAGCACTGGCACAGGTTGTTCAGGGGCTGCTGGGTTTCCTCAGCCACTTGGACATGATCCTGAACACCCTGCTCTGGGCATCCTTGCTGGAGCAAGGCTTGGGCCAGATGAACCAAAATGGAACAGGCCCCCCAGGGAGGTGGTTGAGTCACATACCTGAGTGTGTTCAAAAACCATCTGGATTTGGTGCTCAGGGATGTGATTTAGCGGAGGGTTGTTAGAGTCTGGGTAGTATGGTCAGGTTACAGATGGACTTGATGATCTTGAAGGTCTTTTCCAATCTAAGCAATTCTGTGATTCTATGATTCTATGACCCAGAATTACCTTTCATCCTAAGCCATTCTGGGATTCTGTGATGTAGTGGAGACACTTTGCAGACACAGAATGATAGAATCACAGGGAGGGACCTCAAGAGATCATCAAGTCCAGCCCCACAGCTAAAGCAGGCTCCTACAATAGGTAGGTGTCCAGCCAGGTCTTGAATATCTCCATAGAAGAAGACTCCACATCCTCTCTGGGCGACCTGTTCCAGTGCTCCATCATCCCTACTGCATAGAAGTTCTTCCACATGTTAGTACAGACTTTCCTATGTTCAAGTTTTAGGCCATTACTCCTTGTCCTATTGCTACACAATGTCGAGAAGAGCCTCATCCAATTGCCTTTCACCTCCCTGTAGACATTTATCAGATTCCCTCTCAGTCTTCTTTTTTTCCAGACTGAACAGATACAGCCTACTAGCCATTCTTCATAGGGGAAATGCTTCAGGCCCTTTACCATCTTTGTGGCCCTCTGCTGGACTCCTTCTTGGAGATGTCTTTTTGGAACTGGGGAGCCCAGAACTGGACACAGTAGTCTAAATGTGGCCATACCAGGGCAAAGTAGAGGCGAAGGATCATCTCCCTCGATCTGCTGGCCACAATCTTTTTAATACACTCCAGCATACCATTGGCCTTCTTGGCCACAAGAACACACTGCTGGCTCATGGCCAACCTGTTGTCCACCCGAATATGCAGGTCCTTCTCCGTAGAGCTCCTCTCCAGCAGGTCATCCTCTAATCTGTACTGATGTATGCAGTTATTCCTCCCCAGGTGCAAGACTCTACACTTGCTCTTGATAAACCTCATCAGGTTCTTCCCAGCCAAATTATCCAGTCTGTTCAGGTCACAGCCTTTAGGTGTATTTCAGCCAATTCTCCCAGCTTTATATCATCAGCAAACTTGCTGAGGGTGCACAGCAATCCTTATCCCTTCATCCAGGTCATTGATAAAGATGTTGAACAAGACTGGACCTGGCATCAACCCCCAGGGAACACCATTAGGTGCATACCTCCAAACAGATTATGTGCTGCTGATGACAACCCTCTGAGCTCTGCTGGGCAGCCAGTTCTCAATCCACGTCACCATCCATTCATCTATCCCACATTTTCTATGTTTCTTAAGAAGAATGTTGTGGGAGATGGTCAAATGCCTTGCTGAAGTCAAGGTGCACAACATCCACTGCTCTCTCCCATCTACCCAGCCAGTTACGACATCATAGAAGGCTATCAGGTTGTCAAGCATGATTTCCTCTTGCTGAATCCATGTTGACTACTCCTGATAACCTTCTTCTCTTCCAGTTGCTTGGAGATGACATCCAGAACAGATTGCTTCATCACCTTTCCAGGAACAGAGGTGAGTCTGACTGGCCTGTAGTTTCCCAGATAGCCCTTCTTGCCCTTTTTGAAGATTGGAGTGACATTGGCTATCCTCCAGTCTTCAGGCACCTCTCCCATTTGCCATGATTTTTCAAAGATGATAGAGAGTGGTTCAGCAATCACCTCTGCCAGTTCTCTCAGCACATGTGTGTGCATCCCCTCAGGGCCCATGGATTTGTGTGCAATGATTTTGGCTAGACACTCTCTGATCACATCCATCTCAACCAACAGAAAATCTTCCTTTACCCAGACTCTGTCACTTACCTCCGTGGCCTGGGATTCCTGAGGTCTAGTCTTAGCATTAAAGAGCGAAGCAAAGTAGGCATTCAGAATCCCTGCCTTCTCAGCGTCTCGTTACCAAGGCACCCATCTCATTTCACAGGGGACCCACATTTTCCCTAATCTTCCTTTTACTGCTGATATGCTTAAAGAAACCTTCCTTATTATCCTTTACCTCCTGTGCAAGGAGGTAATTCCAAGAGGAATTCCTAATTGCATCCCTCCAGGCCCTGGCAACATTCCTATATTCTTCCCAGGTGGGCAGGCTCTTTTTCCACATTTCATGGACCTTTTTCTTTCCTTTCAGTTTATCCATGAGTTCCTTGCTCATCCATGCAGGCCTCTTGGCATCTGTCCCCAGTTTCTTGTAAATGTCAGATTTGCTGGCACAAGCAGAGCAGTAGATGAATGTTACAACACACTATTTGAAAACACTACTTTAAAGCAAAATGCAGCTTTTCCATTCAGAGGGGAAAAGAAGTTGGTTACTTCTTGATAACCAAACTAAATTAAATGAAGCTGATTGTAATTCTCCAGTGAATGACTGGGAAGAGAAGACTCCTTCCTTCACAAGTAAATATCTGAACTGAGATTATAAAGAGAACTCCAAAGAATGTAGCAACAATTATACAGAAGTCAAGAAAGCTAATGCATCAGAGGGACAGAGAAAAGCCTTGGAAAAGTGGACTGCTTCTGTTTTATTGTCTGCACCAGTTTCCTTTCACTGGCACCTATCTTCCATGTACTTTCTCTTGCTACAGGCTGGGCTTGAATGTAAAGATATTCAGACTCTGCTACCCAGGCTGCCTCTAGCTCTGCTGCCTGGCATACTTCAGAAGTGAAAGAAAGCAATGTATTGCTGGACAATAGCTTCTGAAGCACTTCTAAAAGTGGGTGTTAGAGAGACAAGTTGTATCCTTAGCTATTTGCCAAAGGCCCAAATGCCATATTAGGAGGCACTAAGAGGCTCTGGGCACTTTGAGAGGAGGGCCAGTAGTTGTGGGAAAGAATAAGCAGGGGTCACAGTGCCTGATCCCAGGGAAGTGGGGCAACACTTTCTGTGCACATTGGATACTCCTGCTGCCCAAGAATCCTGTTCTTCTCTGCATGATTCCTCCTCTGCTGACTGAGCTGTTGTGAGGTTTTGGTTGCTCAGCCTTGCCAGTCCTTGCTAAGCTGATTTACTCATGCTCTGAACACAGGCCATGTTTTGACATTTGAGGAATCCTGATCTATAACTACTGAATGGACTGTGGCAATGCAAAATTCCCTGAGAGATGTGGTCTGTGAAAACAGTGCTGGAATATTAAGAGTAGCAGAGACAGAACAAGGTCATTAGATTCAAATAAGGGGATCTGGGCACTGGGATACCAGCAGACATTATCGCTATTTAGAGCCAAAGTCAAAGAGGAAGTCCTGAAGAAGTCTGGATTTTACATTCAAAACCACACAGGTCACTGTGATGACAGGCAGACCACACAAGGAGCAGACCAAACCCTGTGGAAGATGTCATTAGCTAAGGGCTAAATTCTTTATGCCAGTTTGTGCTACTGTGTTATCAAGAAAAAGTCAACTTCAAGAATAATGATATTTCTTGCTTTTCATACATTCTATTCCCAGATGTGGACGATGGACTAAATAGTTGAAGATAAATCAATACCTTTTGCAGAACTGACTGCACCCACAAACTACAGCTTCCCTGGCTTGCGCTTTCAGTGTGTTTTTCCTCACAGATCAGACTGAACATTTTTTCCCAAGTTTGTCTTGCCCAGTGACATTTCTTGGCTGACGTTTCATCTTCCTTGGCAGCCGCAGAACTGTACTTAATGCTTGAATATAATGGGATGGCAGATTCAAATTGATGCAGATCCAACCCACCCCACATATGTGCCTTACGCTGCCGTGGGATAAGTAAATGACAAACAAAGCAGCTTTTGGACCACTGTATTTTCAGGCCGCTATGATAAGGCAAATTGTGTAATTGTGTTTAGGGTTAGCTCACTTTTGGATTTTAGATTTAAGATGCTGTGGCTAGCTCTGTCATAAACGTTTGGCAGACAGTCAGTAGCACAACAATCTCAGCGAACCAGATTTAATGTGCCACTGCATATGGCAGAGCCCTAAAGCTGAATCTGCAGCTGCAAGAAAATCCTGTTTTAATCTGATTCATTCTCATCTACACAAAATTTATATCAGTTCTTTTTTTTTTTTTTTTTCTGAAGTCAATAGATGTTTAATTCTATCAGTTTCCCACTGTTTGAAATTTTCCATCTATAAATGCATCATATGTGTGTACACACACAAGTATACATTTGCCTTAAAAAAAACAACCAGACATATCATTATCTGACAAGTGTCAAGTGTTCATAGATGTCTATTTCAGAAAGTTGCTTTCCTAAAACTTCCTTTTGCAGCTCCAATTAGCTTGGCAGACATTCTCATTATGCAAAGCCCTGCCTTTGCTATCATAATACTAAGCATATTTGAGATTTCTGGTCCATTTTCAAACTTTCTGCTGACCCTCATTTATTTCTTTCCCAAACCTTTTGAATTTCTTTTCTAGTCTGCCACGTCCAGATTTCCCTGCTTTGAAGATCAATTCAAGCAATTTTTCTTTCAGTGTTCTGTTATCACACATAATCACACACACTGTTCTTCAGTATTTGTGAAACAACAGAATTTGATGTTTTAGTTTACTTTGTGACTGTTCTAGAGTAAAATGCCATACAAAAGCCAACTCCTCAAAGCATTTCAGGAGTTTTCTTTTTGAGATGCTATTGAATAGTACTGCTGTTTTTGCTCAAATGGATCATAAAATTTAAAGGCCTTGCAAGGATTATTTTTTTCCACTTGAATAAAAATTACTAATGAAAATTAGATGTGTTCATAATATAATCTTATTTGACAAAAATGTGCATTAGTCCTGTTTATGCAGAACAAGCCAACATTGCCAGGAAGTTTCCATGCCCACAAAAGTGGGAGCGTGTGTCTCCAAGTGCTCAGACCCCAGTGACTTTTATAGTTCAGCTTCTTCTCAAGATCACACCAGCAATTCTTTCCTCTGCCTTTCTATTGTGAATGCCCATTATTTACAAGCAATATCCCTTCTCTTTCTTTTTCACTTGCTGAAAACTTTCTTAATTCATTCTCCTTAGATCTGGTTTTGCACATTTCTCTTTAATTGAAAATAGAGCTGGGCTGAGGTGTTCTTCTAGTTGACATTCTCAATGATACAGTCTGGAACTTCTAATGCTTTCAATTTAAAACAACCCTGATAAGACGCTATTTGATATTAACTTAGTAGTTATGGATATAATTCAGACTCTTAGTGGATATAATTCAGACTCTTTCCTGTGTACCCACAGTAGCCTTTTGGGAAAAAGTGTTGGATAGGTAAGTTTACAAAAGCAACTATTGTATATTTTGGTAAACAGTTCAGAAAGAACAACAAATTCAGCCTATGTTTCATAAAAATCCAAAAGCTTTCACTGGAAAGGCAACCTTTTAATCAGAATTTCATATGCTTTTCTGATAGACACTCCTTTTATTTGCACATTGCAAAATTAAAGCAAGCATTACAATACTTCACAGGATAATAGAACAGCTGGCAGATTCCAAACATTTCATCACAAATCTATTGGACTTGTGTAAGGGAACATACATAGTAATACTGTACTAGCATGGGTGGTTCAAAAGAGAGAGCAAACCAATGGGAATTAATAAGGAGAAGCTAAGCATTCACAACACTTACTCTGTTAATAAGCTTCCTGATCTTTTAATCTGGGGACTTCAAAAAATTATAGATGCTATAGGAAGAAATCCAAGTTGTTTCATAAGAATCTTTATCTTTTTTTTTTTTTTTCCCCAGTTGTGAGATCAGCCCAATCTCAGCTACAAAAAAGGGCAACATTCTCACTGTGTGGAAACAACATAAAATCCAATTTCCAAAGATCCAGGAAGGTGCTGAGTAGCTTTCTTTCATGCATCACAGCACCAGATGTGTCAGCCCTTTCCCACTGCACATAGGCAGCCTGCAAACTGGCTGAAGATGGCAGAGCCCTGCTGAATGAGGTCAGCTCTCCCAGGAACTTCACTTGCCTTTGATTCTCACTCTCACTGTGAGTCAGAGAAGGACTGACTCAGCAAGCAGAGCTGAAACAAAGCTGAATGCATCCTGGACACAATCTCATTGTGATGACCTCTCCCTGAGAAAGGGGAATAAACATACTCCCTGGCTTTAATGTAAGTGTTAGAGAGCAGTGTCAGTATGCTCCGCACTACAGGGTGATGACTGTGTAGGGATGCTGCTCATCACACAGCAGCTCTCAGGAAGTCATTGGCACTGCTTGGCCATTCCCTACACACCTGTGCTGTGAAGCTCTTCTCTCAGTCCCAGAGATGTGAGACAGGTGTCTTTTGTGAGCAATTTCTGCAGTGGTCCTTCAGCAAGTGAGGCAGTTTTTGAGATGCTGACTTTCAGATTAAAATGATGTTAGATAAGGTACAGATGCTACAACCATTCATGGCTGTCCCAAGTCATCGTCATTTTTACAGGAAGTCTGAGATGTGTTTTACCAAAAATTTGGAGACTTTCCTTTATGATCAGTTGTTGTAAATGAGGCTTCAGTCTCTTATCTCAGTTACTTTTAATGCTGCCTGGCCAAACACAACTTCTTGGTGACAACAAAGAACATTTTTTCCTGGATGGCACTCAAAAGAGCCACCCTAGAGTGGCAGCTCTTAAGTTTCAAGCCTCTTAGACCTAATTATATCCACCTACTTTTCTCAAGCATTTCCTGTGCCACACTTTATTAACACTTCAGCGTGTTCCACAGCTGCTGAGGAATGTGATGTTGAGTTTGGCCCAGCTTTGATGGAGGAATTGGACCAACCTACCCCCAGAGGTCCTTCCAAACTAAATTATCTCATGATTCTGTGATTCTTACCTGCTGAAAGATTGACTGCATTTTCAGCAGTCACCTCACCAGCATGTATCCCATTTCATCTTAACCCTGCATTTGCTTATTGACACGAATTGTACATAACAAGGTGAATTTAAGAAAAATCATGCCAGTGTTTTCTTTTCTAATCAGCAAATAGATCACTGTGACTTTCCCACATAATTGGGTCCCTTATGAATATTAATATGCATACAATAATTAATTTATGTCAAGCAGTGTTCTCAGACTGAAACTCCAGTTTTTATTTCTAGGCCACTTTTAAAGCACCATGAGAAAAGAAATTTCCAGCTGAGCAGCAGATTCAACAGCAGTTTCCACCACATTTAACAGGTTAGGGGCTACGTTGTGAAGAAAAAAATGTGTAAGAAAAGGATATGATACAGCTATAATCAAAAGAGACCATAGATAACTTCACAGCTAAATACTTTTCTTGAGCTGTTACAGTGAAAGCCAATAAATTTTTATATATGCCTAATTTACCACAAAAATTAATTTAACTTGCATTTAAGTATCCCCTGTAAAAGTTCTTGCTGGGTATTTTTAAGGATCTAAAACAGAGCATATCTCTTGTACAGCTTAATGATAAGGCTTTCATGAACAAAAAGGAGCCAGGGGGCAAGAGAAAAGGTAGACCTTTTTTGCAATCCTTCATAAAAGATTAATTTTCTAGTTAGAAAATTCTCTATGAATGTGAGTTTACTGTAACTCCTGTTTGCTAAGCATTTGCATGTGAGGTTCTGACTCTGCCAGTACTGAGTGTCGTTTCCTCATGGGAAGAACTCCTCTGAAATTGGTTCAAGAAGGAGGCTGGGATCAGCGCTAAGTTTTGCAGAGCTCACTGTTCCTGCACCTGAAATATCTACTTGCTGGTGCAATTAGGAATCTGTTTCTACTTTTAAAAAATGAAGGTTGTTGGTCCTTTTAAGAGATAGCCAACAACTGACCATTTACCTCAGGGTGGTTACCTGTGTGCCTAGATAAGGCACCCAGAATGTGGGACACCAGAGCACAGCAGCCTTTTTTCTGGAGAAGGTTTAAATCCAGAGCTCGCATTTCCTTCTGGCCTTTTACCCATCTGCTGCAGGATGTGCTGGTCATCTATGGAAGCTCTTCTGCATTGCATGGCATGAATATTCAGCAGGATGAGGAAAGAGAATGAGTATGATACTGCAGTATGATCACTGGAATACTGAAGAGTGTTGGATAATGTGCCCAGCAGCTGTTAAGCATTTTACTGAAAGCAGATATTAGAATATCTCTCATGAATTCCTGATGATTATAGCATTTACATCAATGCTTCCAGTGTCCTGGAATGAAAACTAGAAAAGCATTTAGGTCTAGATGAACACCTCACATTCAAGCAATTATGGGAAAAAAGGTAGACTCTTTCAGTCATGATTTTTCGGAACTACACGCTGGCATCTATATTGCATTGAATACTGCAGATGAAACAGGAGAGGCAAAAATCTGTCCCCTAGGTCTCAGTGGTGTTTCCATCTGAAATAAATTCATAGTACTTGGGCTGTACTGTACTGCACTGTAATGACTTAGGTGTTGGTATCAAGGCACAACAAACATCTTTAGGTTTTGGCAGCATCTGAATAGCTGCCAGTGTGTTTATGTACATATTTATACCAGAGCATCTTTATTTTAATCAAATGCACCTATAGTGGCATGGCAGAGAATCACCTGAAACACAGTTGTGTAATTTCAACATTCTATAATTTCTTAAAACTTTCAAGAATCAAGTCCTAGTAAACCAAGAGTAACAACTTTTCTGATGCTTCTCAAAATTGAAACTAGGAACCTCAGTGAAAATCACTGAGATTCATAAGTTAACAAATACATGAGGGGATACTTGCAAACTCTGAAGCACTGAAATTTTCTAGATATAAAAAAAATCTGAGGAGTCTTAATGAGACTAGTTGTCAGGTAACTCTTGGGCTTTTTTCTTTTCTTCTTAAACTGAGACATTCAACAAGTGAGAAGCTTTAGCGTGGCCTGCAGTATCTTGCACAACTAGTGTCAAAACTGGGACACAGAAGTATGATATTTTCAGACAAATAATTCTTCTGCCTCTAATACCAGGTATCAGTGTTGCAGTTTTGTAGTCACGTTGTCCTGTTACTAAAATAATTATTTTCTTCCTTGGAATTCTGTGAAAGAACCCCAGAGACACACACTGAAATATGTTAGATGCGTTATGAACAGTTGAAGATAGCCCTTGGCTAGAAGGCAATTTTTGATATGGCATATGAACATACAAGGAGTAGAAACACGAGTGAATAATAATAAAATTATCCCTTTAGTCAGTTGGGATAGCACTAATAGTTTGTTCATACCGGTATTATTTCTTATAAGCAGAAGTGAATTCCTGGGAAGGTTTGAGTGTAGCAGAGATGAGCAGAGATGCCTGGCAAATGGCTTTGGGAATAATATTGTAAGTACACCTTCTGCCAAATGGTATCAGCGGTAAGAGAAAGCTAAATTTAAATATCAAAGACATTAAAATTGACAAACATGCTGGCTGCCAGCCAGACAGCCAGGGAAAGCTGAGTTGTTGGGTTTGGTTTTTAATGAGATTGTTTTTGTATCCCAATGAGCTTGGCAGCAAGCTGTCTGTCAGGATGTAGCACTACAGAGGCAGCAAGATGCAAAGCCAACGTGCAGAAGAAAAATCAGCAGTAGATAAATGTTTTAAAGGCAGTTGACACAGAGGTAATAGTTTGATCCATGTCAGCAGAAGAGGTCACCCGAGAATGGAAAAGAGAAGGTGGGAAGGAAGGCACAGCAGGAAGCTTACGTGGAATTCTCCACTTGGAGATTAGAGAGAAAGCTTTGGAAAGATTCTAAACAGAGAAAGAGAGAATAGAAAATGTCATAAACTCCAACTCTAAGGATTAATAGAAGTGACAAGGGCAACAAGTACCTCGGAGAGGATAAGGATGGTGAGCCTACCTCAGTTTAGAAGATGTGACTAGGAGGATAGCTGTGGAGGAGACTTGAACTGGAGGTCTGAGAGTCTAGATCATAGCTATTTTCTGTATTTCCTGATTACCATCACAGTCAGTTAATTAATCCAGCTCTTTTCTGTAATTGTTTCAGACAGCAAAGGCTCAAGGACATGGCATTTCCACTTTATTTATTTGGACAGCACCAGAGGCCAGAGATCTGAAGAGACACATAGTGGGAGGGCAAGATGCTTTTTCTAGGAAAAATTAAATCAACACTGTAACTGTAACTGAACAAATGCACTGAATGAAGGGTGGGGAATAGGGAAGAAATGGCACACTCAGCAGCAAAGGAAGGGAAAAACAAAAGATGATGATCATCATATTAAATTGAGATTAGCGGAGCCAATTAACATTTGTTATCTTTGCCAAGTTTGCTTATGAAACCTGTAACATTACTACAGAAAGCTACATGTTAATTTAAAAGAAATCAAGAAGCACAGATAATATCTTCAGTTGCTAAAATCAAAGCAACTTCTCACCTGCTCATCCTGATAAGGCATCTCAGGGGCAGGATGGCAGATTACTCCCAACAGCAAGGTGAAAACATCTCTCCAGAACCACTCCCTTAAGCATGCTTTCCTATTTGGTTTGCATATTTGGTTTGCACACCTCTTCATTGATTAGCATCTTCATTAATACATTAGGATTTAACTAATACTGGCTATGTAAATTCACTTAAAGTACAAGCTGCAGCTCACATGCGATACACTGAATTTGCATCAGATTTTACAAGTAACTTTTCTCTATCTGCACTCCTACAAAGCTAAATTCAGCAGTACAGAAGGAGAATGAACAGATTTTCAAGGACTCCTCAGATATTTCTTAACGGGGTGCTGCACATCATATCTCACAGTCTCTCCTTCACTGAGGCCAGAATCTCAAGAAACAGCAGCAAGTAGCAAACTGTGTGGGCAAGAACTGCCAGATATGCCCCATGCCAATAAGGCTGCTGAGCTCTTGAACTCTCCCACCTGACATATTTCTCGGTAGACTAATTTTGCCCTGCTGCAAAATGGGCCTACTAGCAGCCTACTTTGCAAAACTGCAGTGTTCTCATTAGCTAATATGTGCTAAGTGTCTGGAAGTAACTCTTGGCTCATAAAAGAGGGATCTCAAAATATCTGTTCAAAATGAGAGCACATTCTCAAATGAAATAGCTGACGTTTGTTTATGGAGGTAATGAGGCCAGCAGATGAGCTCCCATGCTGTGCTGGCCTAGCGGGGAGGAGGCTACCAGTAGGTGGCTGCAGATGCCAGCACTGGGGCTGGCACCAGGCTGGAGGTGAACACTAGTGCCTCTGCCAGCAGCCCTATGGCAGAGCCCATCCATAGTTACCCATGCCCGAGATAGGCTCAGCCTCAGTACATCAATACTGAGTAAATAGTTGCTTTGCATGGAGCAAAAGACAGTGAGTGATGAGTCATATGGAATAATAGAATCATTATGGTTGGAAAGATCTCTAAGATCATGCAGTCCAACCATCACCCCAGATCACTCTAGACCGTATCACTTGGTACAACATCCACCCTTCTCTTGAAAACCTCCAGGGTGACTCCACCACCTCCCTGGGCAGCCTGTGCCAATCCCTCACCACTCTTTCTGAGAAAAAAAAATTCTGAACATCTGACCTGAACCTCCCCTGGCCCAACCTGAGGCCATTCCCCCTCATCCTATCACTGTTACCTGGAAGAAGCATCTTGCTACAACCTCCTTTCATGGAGTTGTAGAGAGCAGTAAGGTCTCCCCTGAGCCTCCTCTTCTATGACTGAACAATCCCAGTTCCCTCAGCCTCTCCCCATAAGATCTGTGCTCCAGACCCTGCACAGCTGTGTTGCCATTCTCTGGACACACTCCAGGGCCTCGATGTCTTTCTTGTAGTGAGAGGCCCAACACTGAACACAGTATTTGAGGTGTGTGGTACGTTTATGAAGGCCCTTTCTAACTTGATGAGCTAGTATATTTCAATCCATAACTAACCACAACTCATTTGCTTATACTACACTTTAACACTGCTCCTGTATTCTAGTTTTGGCAAGCTCTGAATCAGAAACTTGCAGTCCACCAAACTTGCAGGTGACTCACTTGTTACAGTGAGGGGGATTTCAGGAGTCTGATGAATTTTCCTTAGAAAGTGATTGAATAAGATTTTTTTTTTTTTTTTAATTTTCCTTAGGAAGTGATTGGATAAGATTTATTTTTTTTTTAATGGTCTCCCCCAGCACTGGTCTGCCCATTGGACTCTTGTGCCTTGGGATTTCACAACAAGGTGGTGCTTCTGGGGTTTTGTGTGTCAGAGCAATTCTGCATCGAAGGATGAGGAAATCACCAGCACTGGTGAAAGCATTAAAGGAAACAGACCAGAGCCTTCTGTAGCTGCACAAGCCAGCACTAAAACCAGAGAATTACACAAGTATTGCACAAGGGAGACCTGACTGGAAGTGTTGCCTCTGGCTCACATTCCTTTTAAGCTGCTATAAAACTTTAAATATAATTAATAAATAACCAGGCCTCTCAAGCAGAGATGAGCCCAAAGCTCTGCCCCTTGCATGAACCGAGTTTGTTATTCCAGCTCTTGATATAAAAGTACAGCATATCACCGTGTGCTATAATGAGGCTTTCATCTGTGTACTTGCTACTGGAGGTGAGCCAGGCAGGACTGGCTGTATTGCTGCTGCAGAAGAAATATAAACCTAGGCAGCTAAAGAAGACAGTTGGCTAAAGCCTAATCCTGAGGTAGGGTGGGTGTACCTCCTGCGAGCAGCTACATGGATATGGGATGAAGACAGCTTCTTCCCCTTGCTGTTACCCCACCCAACATGGGGTGCTTTCCTCTTCCCATCATTTTCTTTGCAGCACCACCAGAGTTGTGTGCTTGTAGGGCTGTGGGACAGAGTGGTGCTTGTGGCTGTAGTGTCCTGCAGGGACAGTGGAAAGGCTGTGACAGCCAGGAGGCAATGAGTCACTGCAAGAAAGGAAAAAGCTTCTACCTCTTAGCTGTGTGATGGAAGGAATCTCCACTTCCCCTACTGTGTCCTTCAGGTGGTACTGCATGGGAGAACTGACAGTTTGCTTTCTCCTTTTTCTTCAGAATGTATTCCTCAGCCTTTACATAGCTGTTTGTTGGCTCTAAAATTAAAATATTCTCCAATTTTTTAAGTATGTCAAAAAAGCAAAACAGTAAAACCATGTTACAGTCTGTCATTTTTATCCAGTTGCCTTCATGCCTCAACCACCAGTCTTCAGTTCTCTGAGGTACTGGTTGCAATTCCTCCACAGGTCTGACCTGGACGGAGGTGTCCCTTTGGCTGCGACTGTGGAATGTTAATCCCAAACTTAAGAAGTGCTCTGCTAATGTAGCAAACTGTGTGGTGGAATGTCTGGCCCAAATGGTCCTGGTGGAGGTGTTGTGACCAGACACAAAACACAGCACGCTCAACATAGACTATTATAGACTATGTGCTAATTATGAATGCTTATAATTACTCTTCATTGATTTTAATCAGAAATTTACTTTTTCTTTTAAAATGTTTTTAAAAATCAGATCACTTTTTTCTAAGAGTGTAAATAGTGGGTTTAAGAGTGCGGCTTAAGTCAGCTTTGAAACATTAGCTATAGTTGATGGTTTTTAGCTAAGACAACATTGACTTAACAATTCCCAGGGCTGGGAAAATCTCCGTGGATGTCAAATACCACAAAGAAGGTTAAAGAATGACTGTCATAAATGCATGCTTTTAATTTTTCAGATTGAGACTAACAGATTCAAACTGTAAGAAGAAATGAGCCCTAAGTACCAAATATTCAGTAGGCAGATGCTTCCGGAGATGAACACTATCACTATAGCTTTATAAAATGTCTGGCTGCTGTGAAGTAATAATTAATATCAAGACTTGTTTAGACTTAAAAATTAATAGTGCATGACAAATTGCGGCTCAAAACTTACCTAGGAAGTGCATTAAAATATAAAATATTTTCTAGGATTAACACAGAAGATAAAGCCCAAAGACTCCATTAGACAGCTAATTTGTGACTTCTGGCTGATGATCCTTGACTACAACATAATAAAAAGCAATAATAGCAATATATTCTTTGTATAAATTGATATTATACTGTGCTTAAAATTGTGGAACGTTCCTTCAGTTCTACAAAGAACCCTCATACTTGCCAATTTGGCTTTGAATTTGGAAACCATTGTACACGTGCATATACTATACTAATCCTTTAAATTTTACCTAAGAATAAGAGACAGTCAAAGTTAGGAAGAATAGACAAAAAAGAGTCAGAAACACTAAGAAATTTTATACCAAGGATGATGGTGGAGTTACTCAGCTAAAGCATTTGCATATCAGATGACAATAGACTTGTTTGTTGGTGCAGTTCTCCCTGTCTTCAGTACAGATATGATTCAAATGCCAGTGGTGACTCATACCCTGGAGGATCTAAGAAAAACTGAAGCTTAGGTTGGAATAGGAACAGAGGACACTAGCTTAGAAACTTTTTGTACTTCCTAAAACAACAGTCCCATTTAAAAAAAAAAAGCTGCATAGCTATGCCCTATAGGTGGTATGGAATTGCTTCCCCTGCTGATCTCTCTGTTTAATAAGAAGCTCTTGAAGCTTAGGTGATAACAGACATTTCAGAAACCCTTTATAACAAGTTTTGTAATGACACTGATATCCCCTATTGCATCAGGGAAATATGGAAATAATTAAAAGATAAATATTGCTCTGTTTTGTCTAAAAATAAAGGAAAAATGACTAATTATGCAACCAAGGTAAAAGAAATAGAGACCTTAAGGCCATATACAGCAACAGTCTTTGTGGAAATACCCCAAGACAAGTTGCATGGGCTCTGGAAGGTTTCTGCAACCAGAATCCTGAACAAAAGTGGCATTTGCCACAGGAAGAGAAGGATCTGCTCAGCTTGCAGAAGAGGAGGCTGAGGGGAATCTTATCACTGCTTTCAAATATCGACTGGGCAGGAGTCAAATGGGTGCAGCCAGCCTCTTTTCAATGCTGACCAGTGACAGAACTGGAGGTGATGGGCACAAGCTGGAGCACAGGAAGTTCCATACAAACATGAGGAAAAAATTACTTTGAGGGTGACGGAGCACTGGAACAGAGTGCCCAGAGAGGCTACGAAATCCCCTTCTCTGCAGATGCTCAAAACCCACCTGAATGCTTGCCTGTGTGACCTACTGTAGGGAACCTGCTTTAGCAGGGGGTTGGACAAACGGCCTCCAGAAGTGTCTTCCAACCCCTACGATTCTGTTGTGTTCTACATGTTCATTAAGTGAGCACAGCAATTAGATGGGGACCTTCAGGAGACACAGACTGGGGGATGACCTGACTGTAGAGGATAACTGGTGTTTCTGAACAGGCACAAAAGCAGAACTTAAGACTGTTGTGAAATGTTATGAGTGTTTGTATGACTACAAACTTCGTACATCTGTAGCACAAAGTAAAACCTTTGAAGTTTTCTTATTTTGAAGTTGATACCTAAGTCTATTTTCAGGCATTTTTGTTTCTTTGCAAATCCAACCCCATGGGCTCAACCAGAGATTTATGGAGTGAAGATCATAAACTGAGTAAACATCAATATAGATCTGTAATACAAGATACTACATATGCTAAAAATATTTGAGAGGCCAAATCTTTTCAAATCTAGTTCATTTACTCTGACAACTTCTATTTTTATTTTTTGTTGTCTGTCTGCAAAGGGCAGGAAACAGTATGTTTCTGTAGGTTTCTTTACATTTTGATCTGCCAGGCTATTACCTTCAGCTTAAATGATCCACTATAAATAAAGGAGAAAGGGGCTGTAAATCATTACATTCAGTTTCACAGAGAGACAAAAAACAAATGAAAACACAGTAACCATGTTCTTCCAGCATTTCTTACAAGTGACTTGGCTAGAAGAGGACAACTCCACTCTTCTCAAAAATATCAGAAAAGGATCTTTACAGTTATTTCTAAAGGTGATTATATCGTGAACAGTGGCTATAGAAATGTTTACGATACTTGTTTCTTTTCATGCATTATTTGAGTATCATTAAATTTTTTCCCATGTGCTACTGTAAGCTCTAGTGAGTCATGTGGAGAAATTTGAGTGTCAGCGGACAAATTCCCATTTTAACACTGACATTATTTGAAAGGATTGTCTGCAATGGCTATTTTTCTCTTGGTCTTTTTGCATCTGTCTACTGCTTCCTTACAAGAGGAGCAGAAGGGCAGGCACTCATCTCTGCTCCCTGGTGACAGCGACAGGACCCGAGGTAAAAGCATGGAGCTGCAATTGTCAGAGCGATGTCAGATGAGGGCTAGAAAAAGATTTTTTGCTGAGGTGTTGGTTGAGAGCCAAACAGGCTACCCAGGGTTGTGGCCACAGCACCAAACCTGCTGAAGTTCAGGAAGAACTTAACAACACTCTCAGACATAGGGTTCGTATTTTGGGCAGTCCTGTGTGGAGCCAGGAGTTGGACTCAGGAAAGGAGTCTTGTGGGTCCTTTCCAACTTAGGTTATTCTATGATTAAAAAAATTGACATGATAGTAGCCAACAGTACTATAACTGCAGAAAATAGATCAGGCAACTAAGAGAAAAACATTTCCTTCCTATCAGTCTCCTGGCTGGCAGAATATGTGCCTTCCCTTCTCTATCTGCCATCCTCACAGTTGTTTTCCTGTAGTATTTATTTCCATTTAAATGTGCTTTGAGACCTGAGCGTACTCATGGAAAGCACTTCCTAAGACGCAATAGACGTGTTTACTTTTGGTATCTATCCTAGTAGGTGCTTTATCTTTCTTATGAACAGGCTTAATGACACAAATCCGTTCACTATTGGCTTGTCACTGATCACACAGAAGCCTCCTCTTCTGTTTAGCAACTGGATCTCATTCACTTCAAAAATCAGTAAGTCCTTTTATTTCTGTTTTAAATTGCATCTATCCAAGCTGAGTTGCAGCACTACAGGACTGCAGGTAGTCTGGTAGCTAAACACTTATAAGACATAGAGATTGAATGAGAATGCATTTTTCCACTTCAAAAGAAGAAGAAATAAATAATATAATAAAATGGGAAGAAATTAAGTTGATCTACCTGGCATTGAGTAACATGAGGATGTAACCTAGAGCATTTGTACTCACATCTCAGCTGTTGATCATTACTAGATACGGAAGATTGGTTTTGATGCACTGAGGAGCTAAGCCAATGCTGCCAGCTTTTAAGAGAGCACCTGATCTCACTGGCTAATGGGCCCCTCACTACAAGAAAGACATTGAGGCCCTGGAACGTGTCCAGAGAAGGGCAACGAAATTGGTGAGGGGTCTGGAGCACAAGCCTTATGAGGAGCAGCTGAGGGAGCTGGGATTGCTTAGTCTGGAGAAGAGGAGGCTCAGGGGAGACCTCATTGCACTCTACAACTTCCTGAAGGGAGGTTGTGATGTAAAAGGGTCTGGCCTCTTCTCCCAGGCAAATAGTAGGACCCGAGGAAATGGCCAGAAGTTATACCAGAGGAGGTTTAGGTTGGACATTAGGAGAAACTTCTTCTCTCAGAGAGTGGTCAGGCACTGGAATGGCTGCCCAGGGAGGTGGTGGAGGCGCCGTCCCTGGCAGTGTTCAAGAGGCACCTGGATGAGGAGCTACAAGAGATGGTTTAGTGCTTGTGGTATTGGGAATGGGAGGGTGGTTGGACTGGATGATCTTCAGGTCGTTTCCAACCTTGTGATTCTGTGATTCTATGATTCGATAATTACAGAAACTTGAAATTGATTCTGTATGAAGACAAGCAACAGCTGGTACATTCAAACCTGCATGAAGCAACCCTCATGTATATAATTGCTACAACTGAAAACTAACAGAACCTCTAGAAAAATGAGTCTGTAAGGGAGTACTGGGAATAATTCAAACACAGTAATAGTAATTTATGTAAAAACAAACACAAACAAATGACAGGCTTAGAGAGAAGCCTGGAGAAGGGTACAAGCAGACCTCATAGCGGCCTTCTGGTACCTGAAGGAGGTCTACAGAAAAGCTTTTTGTAAGGGTATGTAGTGACAGGATGAGGGGAAATGGTTTCAAACTTGAAGAAGGTAGATTTAGACTAGATATAAAAAAGAAATTCTTTACTGAGGGGTGGTGAGACACTGGAACAAGTTGCCTGGTAAAGCTGTGGGGTGCCCCCTCCCTGGAAGCATTCAAGGCCAGGCTGGATGGGGCTGTAAGCAACTAGGTCTAGAGGGAGGTGTCCCTGCCTATAGCAGAGGGTTGGAACGAAATGATCTCTGTGGTCACTTTGATCCCAAATCATTCTATGATTCTATGAAATTCAGACACTCTGATCATACTTTGCTGCCCAGAAGTACATGTTTTGCTGTACAGCAAGCCTGCTTCCCTTCTGTATTGCCTTGCATCTTTACAGTCGAAACTGCCTCTTCTATGAGGATGTCCTTGAAAAATAAAATGGGAGACAAAATTCCCTCCCCTCTGTCTCCTTCACTCTTTTGTACTTCTTATGCTGTGTTATGTAGTATTCTTGACTCTTGCTGTTTATCCTGGTAATATAGGTTTTTACAGTCATTACAGGGGTGTGAGAATATGAAATGTTAAGTATTTTTAGTATCTTAGGTTATCAAACAGTGACTGATAGTAGCACAATTTTTTTTCTGCTGCATATTAGCCTCTGAAGAGATCTTGTAGCAGCATTGGCTTTTGTAGCCTTTGCCTTTATGCCTTTGCTCTGAGATTAACCCACGTTGTTCAGAGCAGAATTAGTCCAGTTATTTATTACCTTTTTGTACACTGTAGCTTCTCATGTCTTCAAGCAGAAAGAACCAGCAAAAGAAGTTGTGAGATTTCTAAATAATTGTAATTGCTCAAAGGCATGTAAAATCCTTTTAGTTTTGGCTTTATTACTACTTGCTTTTGATGTTTGCATCAACCCACAATACTGATTACTCCTGTAATGCCATGTTTCTGTAACTGAAAAGGCTAAAAATCCACCAGCATTAATTGGGCTTCTGGTTAAATGCAGGAATAGAGTCATTTATTTAAGAGTATCTTTAGCCATTTTTTATTTGTATCTATCTTAGAGTGAAGCTGTTGTAACTATAAAGATGCACGTGTGAGTTCATAGTGAAGAACTAAATGAAAAGTATAATTATGTGTTCAGTGTTAACCCAGATCTTAACCCTAAGGAAAAAAGATTCCTTATATAAGAAATAAAGGAACAAAAAAGACTATTGGCTCTATTCTATTAAAGCTCAATCCATTCAGAAAACACTTCCCTGCGGTCAGAATCTAATTGCTTTCTGAACAACCATTATGTATTTGCCTTTGCCCATTGGGCCATTCCAAACGTGACATTCCTTAGAGGGGAAAAAATGACATCCAGCTGTCGTTTGAGTTTCTTTTTCGCTGCTTTATACTGATATTTCATTGAAAAGGCTGTATTAGAAAAAAACTGAGTTACAAATATTAATACAAAAATATTAGAATTAATATTTACGGTGTAACCTTACCTTATGCCCTTTCTATGTTTTGTGGTACTGGTTTTCACAGCATGATTACATGCTGCGTTATCAGTATGATGCTTGCTTTGTTTAGTGCGAAAGTTGGATAATATCTGCTGAATGACCGGCTTTAAGAGATTTGCCGTGCAGTTTTTGGATCACATTCCAGTGGTTTCTATTAAAAATTCCTCATGGGCCCTTTTGTGGTTCTTTGAACTAACATTAAAATTAGTCAGTTAATTTTCCAACCTTCCTGGAGATTAGTATGATTCTTTGTTTTACTGAGAGAAAAGAAGAGGTAAGAGAGCTGAAGCCCAGATAAGCCCAGATAAGCAAATATCAAGGATAAACAGTTGTTTTGGATTTGTTTTTTGTGGCCACAGGAAGGCTAAGTTTCTTTGGACTACTTTAGGTGTGCTATAAATACCCATGGAGAGAAACAAGAGAGTGGATGAAATGTGGCAAACTGTCTTTCTATCACAGTGCCATCACAATTGTTTTTCCTTTTGTAGTCTCATTCTGTCTAAACCCTTCCATCTACTGTCATAGTTACCTAAATAAAATTTCCTTTGATTATCAATGTCAAGTCACCACACCGGTGTTCTGGTTTCCATTCTGCTCAGTCTCCTCTAATTTGGCATTGTCTGAAGCTATTGCTGGGGAATGGTATGCTGCTAGCAGTGCAGGGAAAGGAAGTATCCAAGTATCAAGAGTGCAGATGTGGCAGTCTTTGAAGACACTGATATCCTCCAAATGGTAGCTAAAACATCAGCAGAAATAGCAAGTAAAAAATGAAGAGATGATTGGTGGATGACTCAGGCCGGTCAGGAGTGGTGCAGGAAAAAAGCAAAGTACAGCAGAGTATGGTTTTATTTGCCTTCGCATTAATAGTCTGAGCCTTAATGAAAAAGCATAGAGGGGAGTAGGTAGGCAGACAATAACAGCAGCAATCCCAATACCAAGCAGATAAGGCTAAGATAGTGGTAACCATGTTGTGACCCTTGAGCCTCCCATGGCTTCTCCATGGATCCTGTGGAACTCCTGTAATGTCACAGTGGCTAGGGGGCAGCCTTGCAGCTGATCATTGTCCTCAGTCTGTGGGAGGAATCAAATTGTCAGCTACTGAGACCTTCCACAACCCAGTTTGGGGTACCTACAGAATCAAGATTCACAGAATGGGCAGGGTTGGAAGGGACCTCAAGGATCATAAATCTCCAACCCCCCTGCCACAGGCAGGGCCACCAACCTCCCCATTTAATACTAGAGCAGGCTGCCCAAGGCCCCATCCAACCTGGTCTTGAACACCTCCAGGGACGGGGCATCCACAACCTCTCTGGGCAGCCTGTTCCAGCACCTCACCACTCTCTCTGTAAAGAACTTCCCCCTGACATCCAACCTAAATCTTCCCTCCCTCAACTTAAAACCATTTCCCCTTGTCCTGCTGTTATCTACCCTTTGAAAGACTTGATTCCCTTCCTGTTTGTAGGCTCCCTTTAGGTACTGAAAGGCTGCAATGTGGTCACCCTGCAGCCTTCTTTTCTCCAGGCTGAACAAGCCCAGCTCCTTCAGTCTTCGTAGGGGAGGTGCTCCAGCCCCCTGATCATCTTTGTGGTTCTCCTCTGGACCCTCTCCAACAGCTCCCTGTCCTCCTTGTACTGGGGGCTCCAGACCTGGACTCAGTACTCCAGATGGGGCCTCACAAGAGCAGAGTAAAGGGGGACAATCACCTCCCTGTCCCTGCTGGCCACCCCTCTTCTGATGGAGCCCAGGACACCGTTTGCCTTCTGAGCCACAAGGGCACACTGCTGGCTCATATTAAGCTTTTCATCCATCAGGACCCCAGGTCCTTCTCTGCAGGGCTGCTCTCAAGGACCGCTCCTTGCAGTCTGTATGGATGCCTGGGATTCCTCCGGCCCAAGTGCAAAACTCTGCACTCTGCCATGCTGAACCTCATCAGGTTCACCCAGGCCCACCTTTCAAGCCTGTTAAGGTCCCTCTGAATGGCAGTACCTAAGGTGGATACACCCTGTATGAAGACTTTGGGAAACCACTGTTCCCTTCTCAATGGAGAATGCCTTGGAGTTCCCCATCCTTCATCTTTATGTAGTGTCTTCATGGGGCTGATGGCAACAATTTCTTAATGGGTATCTCAGTAAACTCAGAAAGGTTGGATGTGCTGGGACTGGAGAGCAAACTGTAGTGGAGATAGCTGGAGATCTCACTCATCTGTGTGTCAAGGACTATTTCTATCTCCCAGTGACTGCTGCAGTCTGGAATGAGACTTGTTTGCGAGACTTGAGCTTGTGAGATGAGAGGTTGTGTGCTTTAGCATTTTTATTCCTAAATATCCAATCATTCTGATAGCTGCTGAGATCATTTGAATTTCTTCTCAAAGTATCTTTGAAGGCTGTGGTTCCAAGCTTGTAAGTAGAACCTGTGCCCTATTGGATCAAACTAGAATCTGGACACATGAATGTGGTTTTGTTCAGCTAGCAGACACTCTTAGTGAGGTTTATCCTGCTTTTTGGCCAGCATGTAATGCAGCACACTTCTTCCTCCTGCTATGTTATCCTACAGAAATGTTTTCGGTAAGTGAGAACTAGCAAATGAGTATATTTTTATTGGTTCTGTGGTCATTGCAAGGTGTGGGTGATGTTTGAGAAACTCAAACATAAACCTTTTCATCTCTTCAAATCATAGCTTGGGCTCTACCCAGGCAGTCCCAGTGAATTTAACCTGAGAAGTGGAGGTAAATAAACGAACTCTATTATTTTATTCATTTGGTAGCCTCTTTTTCTTTTTAAACACATAACATGTTCCTCTATAAAGTGCACGTTTTTTGTTGGAAATATAAGCAGCTACAAAACTAAAGTATGTAAAAATATCAGCAGGAGATTGACCTTTGTGAAACTTCTAAATAAGCAGCCTGACTTTAAACCTTTTTTTTCTCCCTGAAAATATAGGTCTAAGTTTAAATGCTGGCTCCAGGCAAACTGTTTGAATTGTTCAGCTATCTAAAAATACAGTTAAAAAGCTGCATGTAAAGAGACAAGAAGCTGAAGTAGGAGCAAAGGAAGAGACAGAATGTCAGGGCCTTCGGGAAGGCATAGCACAAAGACTTCACAGATGTTCCCTTCAAAGAATCCCTCATCTCCTGCCTCTTGGTGCTGATATTTGATGGAGAGAGCATGCTGAACGCTTCCATGAAAGTTAAACAAAGAAAAATAAGCCAAAAATAAAACTTTGTGGCCAGGAGATCTGGAGGCAATGAAGGCTAGAAAGATAGAAAATACTAGAGTTAGATATTTTGCTTTAGACAAATTTGCTATGAAATATGGGGTTTAAAACTGTGCAGTTTGAAATAGCCCCTAAACACAGAAGATCTTGCAAGCACCTTAGATTTTTCCTTGCAAACATGAGATGGCAGACATTAACAAGACTCATTTTCTTGGGCACTGGGCCTTTCTGATCAGGAACTGAGGAAGACAAAAGCCAAAGATTGCAGCAGTGACCCAAGGGGCAAAGCTGATGAAATGGTCTCTTGAATTATGTTCTCTGAGGCGAAGAAGATTTTGCAAGGCAGATCACCTGATTCCTTGCTCCATGTGTAATCTCTTTTCATTCAGTCTCAGGAAGACAGAGATAGTTTATGTGACTTTATAAATGGCTTTGAAAGATTTTTGATCTGCCTTTAATTGGGTTACCATCCAGTCTTTCCTGGCTGTTCTGCATGAAATGTTGCTTTGTGACATACATTTCCTCTTCCTTTCTATAGAAAAGGAAAAGATGAAGATCAAGTTATTTCTGAGTAACAATGTCTAGACTCCATCACTGGACTCCTTCCAAAAATGTCTAAACAGGTCATAGCTTAAGCGAGTGTAAACTGGCACAGCTGCATTGGCTTTGTTCTAGTTATTCTGACTGAGGCAGGTGAGGATGTAGCACACATTAACCCACACCCTTCTCGGTCCCTGTGTTCTGACAAGGGTTTTTATGAGCTTTGCTCAGGCTTACTCATTTTGGGGTACACAGAGCAATGTTTAAAGTGAGAAATTATGAATGGGCTTTAAGTACATGACTTGACGTCTAGACTATTATTTGCACTTAATCTTCACCCTTCCACATAGGTATTGTTTATGTGCTTCTTGATGCTTTCCTTCCATTCTTGCCTCTGTGTATCCATATCTATATCTATATCTTCAAGGGATGCACACAGGGGTGATTTAGGATTGCAGAGATTGCTAAAGTGCACCACATTACTTGTGCTTTGTGCCTTCTCTTTCTTCCTTCTTCCTCCTCTCACGATCTTCAACATCTTTTGGTTTGAAGACAACACCATCAGCAAGGACTAATGAATCATCTAATTTGGGAAGAAAGACTTCAATTGCTTTCCATAATCATGTGTTCTGTCATCTCTAACTACAGAAGAAACAAAACACTGTCAAGATATACCTGCATGCTCCTATAAATATTCTGTTCTGTTTGTCTGCTGTTGAAATAACGATGTATACATCAGGCAGTAGAGAGATGGGGCCAATCTTTTTGCCCAGAGTTTTATGAATCTTCTCATCTTAATACACATTCATCGCTGACATTGTACAGGTCTCGGCATGCAGTGCTTCATCACAACCTTGCTAACTCCACTTCAGTTGGAGGAAGAAATCCTTTCCTTGTTAGCTTTGGAAAGGTTTGGGTTCTGTTTGAAAGCGTTTGATATTAAAACAAAACAAAACAAAAAAAACAAAAAAAAAAGAAAAAGAAAAAAAAAAGAGGGGAGGCGAGATAAAATTGTAGCTGACAGAGCTGAAAATAAGTGTTTTTTCTCAAGACACCTAAAGGCATTTTGCTTAGAAAGACACAGAATGCAGACTTCCCAATCTTAATTTTGCTCCAGATGATATCCCTCGTTAAGCAATTGAATATATTTTAATTATGCAAACTGCTGAAAATGCAGGAAATAGAAAAAATTGCACGGGCCAGTAGTTGCCTTGCTGCATGGGAGAGGGAGAGATGCAGTGACTAAGATCCATCTGTGGCCTTCTTGCTCAGCATTGAGAAGTGTGACACTGCAAAGAGGCACACGCACACCGTGCAGGACTGCACAAGTGGTCATGTTATCATTATGTCAGTGAAGTGCTGCTGATGATCAGCATAGACAAAGAGCAGAGAGGATGTGACAAGGTTATGATTTCCTGACTAGTTTCAGTTCTGTGGGACTCTCTCTCTTTTTGAATGTCTGATTTAGCATAACGACTTCTGAGGGATAAGACACTCCAGAAAAGCTTGCCTGAATATTAGTGGAGTTGGAGTTTTTGCCATTTGACTACTGCTTTAGTGGAAGTCAGCATGGTTTGGAGAGTCAGTGGTCATTTAGCTTTTCTTAATATGTCTGGTCACAGCCCTGAGCAGGCAGGGAAGCAGTGGATTCCCCTCTCTTTGCTTCCTTATAGCTCAATAAATAGCGTGATGAAACACGAGGGTGTATTCTCTTAGATGTCGGTAAACGATAACGCCTGAAATCTGAGATGTGATCTGTAGTTCAGGTGCTGATACTTTCACAACGTTTAACCCCTACCGTTGCCAGATCCCCCTCAAAGCACTCACCTTTAGAAGACGTTTGCTCAGAAGCTGCTTTGGCTTTTCTCTGCTGCGTCCAGGTATCTCAGGAGGCCTTCCCAGAGCCACGCTGCAGCCCGTACAGGGGGCTGGAAGCTGCGCCCAGCTGCACGTTCCATCTTTGAACTTCCTACCCTTACTGCAGCTGGGCCTGCCCTGTCTTGCTCCTGCCTACTCACCTCGCCTATGTCCCAGTCCTCCCCTATCTCTGAGCTGCCTCCTCCTGTCACGCATTACGCCTACTTAGGCATGCCAGGTGTTTTATAGTTAGGAGGCCAAGACCTGTGTTTCTGCAGGGCTTTCCAGCCTCACACAGGGAACAGAAGGAAAGGATTGCACAGGACTTCCCAGTGATCTCAGGGAAGCAGGAAGTGCCCAGACCTTCACCAGAAGGCAGAAGTCCTCTGCGCCCTGGATTCCAGGGCAAATGCAGGGTGGACATCATGACAAGCTCAGGAAGGGAAAGCTGCTTTGATCCTGATGTGCAAATGTACACATGGATCTGATTCTTCCCACTTGCCCTGGACCAAATTTTTTCTTCCTTGCAGCTTTCCCAGTCCCTGATCACCCAAAGGTCCCTGAACTGAATCAACAAGGCCTTTCCTCTTTTCCCGAGTGATAGTCCCACTCTATTCTGCACAAGTGCAGCCTCACTTCAACTACTGCGTGCATTTTTGGGAACCACAATATTTGAGAGACATAAAATTATTATTAGAGAATGTCCAAAAGAGACACAAAGATGGCGAAGGGTTTAGAGAACAAGAAGTATGAAGAGCAGCTGAAGTCCCTCGGGTTGTGCAGCCCAGAGCAGAGGAGCTGCAGCTCCTCACAGGGAATGGAGGGCAGCGCTGAGCTCTGCTCTGTGTGACAGCGACAGGGCCCAGGGAATGGCATGGAGCTGTGCAGGGGAGGGGGAGTGGGGGTCAGGGATAGGGTCTGCACCAGGGGGCAGTGAGCATGGAATGGGCTGCCCAGGGCTGTGGGCATGGCCCTGAGCTGCTGGAGTTCAAGGAGTGTTTGGGCAACACTGTCTAACATTGAGTTTGGATTTTGGATGGTCCTGTGTGGAACCTTGAGCTGGACTCCACGATCCTTGTGGGTCCATTCCAACTCCAGATATTCTGTGATTCTGTTATTCCTTCACTACAGTCCCAAGTCCAACCAGTACGCCTTCCTTGCAAGAATTTGCATGTTTGCTTAACTTCTGATGATCTCAAGCACCTCTGAGTGTCCTGTTGTACCAAAGTGTCCCACATATCCATTATTGCTGACAAATTACAGCAAGGAGCCTTTTATTTTCTTCTTTCCCCTCAGTAGGTTTGAGTCCAGAGTGAAGCTGAGAGGCTGCTGTCAGTTCCTTTGAGCCCACCAGCCAGCAAATGGACAGCAAAAAAAAAAACCAACAAAAAAAAGGAAACCTTTGAACTGCTCTGCGTGCCCCTGCAGGCTATAATTTTCCATGACAGCATAATTTGCTTCTATCTACACAGCACCCCCTTGTCTTCTAGTATTAAAAGACCAGAAGGTGTTTTGCTCTAAATGGGATAAAAATCAGGAGTTTGAGGGTATCTGTGGCATAGTTCAAGCTGTGACTTTTGTCAGTGTTTTTACGGAATAACTTTATTACTCCGAAGTTGTTCATTACACTTATTTTCTCTTTGGTTTCTGGTGTTTGTTTTTTCTTTTACATATTTTTTTTTAATATTGTTAAATATTTTCTACAAGTTCTCTCATCGATTTCGTGGAAAAATTGATTACAAGCATTCAGTGGTCAACACTTGAGCACTTCCTATTGAATATATCAAGTTGCATTAGACTTAAATTTCACCTAGTCATGCCTTAACGCACTTAATTTGAGGCTTTATTGGAGCTATTCATGTGCCCTCAAAATTTAAGTGAAACTTAAAATCAATTGATGGTTGAAAATGTAGACGTTAAATCACCTGGGAGCCAAAAGAAGTGCTCCCATTAATTGCCAGAGGCACTGATAGGAAGCCAAATATGTTCAAATCTATGTCAGATGCACCTGGACAGCAGTGTGGATGGAGGGAAAGGAATACTCTCACTGTTAGCCTAGTGGTCAATGGAGAGAGCAGCTCCATAGCTTATCAAAGAGTGTCCTAACTGCCCTCCTTTATTCACGGAGACCACTATTTTTCTGGTGTTTGCTTTGGGAGGATGTTGGCTTTTGGTTTTGTAGTACTCTGCAGTATGTGCAGAAAACTTTGTGGATGTTCCTGACAAACAAATCCATGTGCAAGAATACTCTCAGCTATTTGAAACATTTTCTGGTGAGGAGTCAAGGTGAAAAATATGTGGTCAGAAATGCCAGCATTTATGCTGAAATAGTTTTGAGTAATCTTGTATATGGTCTTGTGTCTTGTATATGGCTAAGAATGAGTTTCAAAGTGTTTTGTAAATATTTGACAATATTTGCGATTGAAGATCTACTGCTGGATTTGCTTTGGAAAGCAGAGCCCTTTTTCATGTTTTGTCTATTAACTCTGCAGGCATTACTTCACAATATTTTCTTCATAATTAAAGATTATTTTTGTAAGCAGGAATTAGCATGAATACTCTAACCGGTCACCACACATTTAAATCCTGAGGAAGATACCTGATTTGTATGCACAGTAGCTATTTATGTGATTACACTGGGTTATGTGAGTGTGTTTAACATGGAAAAGCTATCTTTAGAGAAGACCATTACCATTGGTTAGTTAATATTGAGGAGAGTGGGTATGAAGAAGGTTTCACAACTGCATTTTTCTCCTCCCAGGACTGGAGAGGGATCACCATGTACTTAAGAGCACAGCAACCATGAATACACTATCCACTCTGTTTCTCACTCTACTCTTGCAAGTTGCTCCCTGGTTACCATCCATTTCTTTGTACTCTTTCTGCGGCTCCAGCATAATGGGATGTGGCTTTGTAGTCAGTACTCCAGGTCATGATGACATTCAGTATGTGCTGTAGATATATCTGCTCATCATCACACAGCAAGACTGGCTACTGCGCTGACATATTGTGTGTGTAGTTGCCAGAGAGGTTGTGGATGCCCCATCCCTGGAGGCATTCAAGGCCAGGCTGGCTGTGGCTCTGGGCAGCCTGGTCTGGTGGTTGGCGACCCTGCACATAGCAGGGAGCTTGAAACTAGATTATCATTTCATCTAGTTTCAACCCAGGCCATTCCATGATTCTATGATTCTATGATCCTTTAGCTGGTGTTCTTCAGTGAGCCGACCTACACCACAACAGGCAAAGGCTGGAAACGACCCCATATCCCCTTGCTTGTGTTTCCACTCCTGCTAGAGTGCAAATTCCTTTTGCTCTGGCACAGGATAAACACACCTGTGTTCTATCCTTGCCTTAGCATTTCATTTTGCCCCAGTGAATAACAGCAAAACAAGAGAGAGAGCTTTGTGGTTTAGGAAGCTGACATTAAAAGTAAAGTTTATAAAAAGGCAAGATGGAAGAAGGGGAATTCTGACTAATCCCTGATATGCATGGAATGCTGTCTTATATGGGAAAAGAACAGAGCTCAGTGTTTCTTTAATTACAATTTAGGAGTTTTGTTATTTGAAAATAATTGTAGTTGCTTTACTTTTCTTACTGGGGCAGTTTGGATTGACAGGCCTGGAACAAACAGAGTTACATAAATGTGCAGAGGTTTCCTGGTACGCTGGCCAGCTACAGACTTTGTACTGATTTTTATTGTAACTGAAATTCTCACCTGACATCTGTACTAGCACATCATGTAGTCTGCAGTAATGCAAACATAACGCATTCCTAGCAAATGTTCTCTGGTACCTCACTTTGGATAGAGAACCTGCAGTCATCCTGAGCCCATGGACACAGCAACAAGAAAAATAACACCTCTGATTTAGTGAAATATCACAAATGCCAGGTCAGCTCTGAGTCCACTGAATGTTGTTCAGCTTACATGGAATTTCTATTAGATTACTTTTGAATTTAATTTTACAGTCTTTTCATTTTCATATGAAAACCATGTTGGCAGAAGGGAGCAAGTTAAAATGCCATCTCTGTTCATCTTTCACAGAATCACAGAATCAGAGGTGTTGGAAAGAACCTCTGGACATTGTCAAGTCCAGCCCCTTGCTAAAGCAGCTTTCGTAGCATCATAGAATCATTGTGATTGGAAAGACCACTAAGATCATCCAGTCCAACCATCAACCTGTCAATGCCATGCCTGCTGAACCATGGTCCTCAGTGCCACATCCACCCTTTCCTTAAACACTGCCAGGGACAATGACTCCACCACCTCCCTGGGCAGCCTGTGCCAACACCTCACTGCTCTTTCTGAGAATAAATTTTACCTAATATCCAATCTGAACCTCCTGTGGCACAATTTAAAGCCATTGCCTTTTGTCCTATCATGTCTTTACTAATGGTTTGGCTTTTTTTGGTTTTGTTTGTTTGTTTGTTTGTTGTTGTTGTTTTTTTAAATATTAATCATCGCTTGTATTTAAATATAAGTAAAACTTCTGTCTTATTCACTGCTTTTTGATCACTGTTAGGTTTTGTATCAGAAGAACTCTTTGCAGGACTAAAAAGCAATACTCCACTGGAAGCAAGCTTAGTATTTGAAATGCTGTAAATTTGAATAGCTGTGAAATTGCAAGGACTGCTTTGGTGCTACTGATGTGTTTCACAATGCCATATTTGAACAGTTAAATACTCACAAACCATAGTTCTTTTGAGCTCTTGTTTCATTGCTTACTAGTGAAACCTAAGCTCTTGGCCCACATTCTCAGTACTTGGGCATGTTGTATACTATGGATGCTTGTGATCAGGTAATTCAGTCGCAGCTGCTTTAGAGACTCAGGCTCAAGGGCTTCCTGTTGCTTTTGAGAATGTACACTTGCACTTTTAAGGATTTTATGCATTATTTATAGAAACAAGGTGTTTCATTCCTTAGCACACAGCCAACCTTGCTGTTGCTCCCCAGGGTGAGGGCTGCTCCCACTCTGCTGAGTGGGGCTCATTCCCAACTGACCTGCAGCAACCCCAACCCCACATCAGACCCTGGCACTTGAGTAACCCCGTGGTAGGAGATACCTGCCCCAGGTAACAGCTGATGTTTGTGTTCCTCATTCTTTCCTATTTAAAGAGCAAGCAAGTCATCATAAGCTTTAAAACAATAAAACAATTCCAGCAATTTGCAAGCAAGCTGTAGGAACTCTGATTTCAAATCCAATTTTCTTTCTTTTTTTTTTTTTTTTTTTTTTTTTTTTTTTCCAGAACACATGGCTGTATGCACTAAGGAATTAATGCACATGTTATAAATAACCATCAGAATTTTTTTCCAGGTTTTGAGTGGCAGTTTGTAACTTCACAGTCGCTGGGTTCATTCCTGCTCCTTCCTGTGTGAATCTGAGAAAAAGGGGCTCTGAAAGTTAGAGCTGTGTCTTTACATTTGGACTTTTAGTGCTTTCTATTTTGTTGCTTGCTATAAGCTTGATATAGGACTCTTTCTAAGCCTGCTAACGACCTTTAATGAGGGACAGATAAGCAATAATAGCTTGTCTGATACCAAAACAAGTGCTGAATGACTGGCCTGAACTGCACCTTCTAGCATTCGTGAGATACTCAGGAATGGGACACAATGTATACAACCTAATGAGCAATACTGCATGCTTTCTGTGAGCACAGCATCCTTACATCCATACCTTATTTTGAGCTGTAAGTTGGTCAAAATTCTCATGGAAGGCATAGGTAATGACTGCTAATAGAACAACTGAGTGATCTAGACTCTTGATATGTAAGGAACAGCTCACATTCTTTCTTAAGTTTCCTTGAGATGTACTGTGATGTAGGTATTTTTTCTTCTAAAAATAACATTCAGTGTGTATTACAGACATTCCAAAGCTTCATAGTGTTTGTATGAAAAACAAGAACTGCTTTGTAAGCTGTAGAAATAATGGAATCTGATTTTCCCCTCATCCTTTTTTGGGTCATATAACTGGATTTCCAGTAGCTAAGAAGGATGATGGAGTAAATAAGCCGAAGTAATTGAGAGTAATCAGCATAGATTTACAAAAGTGAGATCATGTTCAACTGGTCTAATAGCTTTCTACAATAAGAAGACCATCTCAGTGGACTAGGGAAAGCAGTGGGTGCTGTTTTGCAAGGCTCCTGACATCTCCCCCCTTGACATCCTCACAGACAGACCAATGAGTTACAGGTCAGATAAGTGGACAGTGGGGTGGACTGAAAACTATCATGTTGGACTCAAAGGATTGTGATGAACAGCATCTTGTCTAGATGGAAGCCAGTCCCTATCGATGTACACACCAAGGAGTAAGTTCTGGAAACAGTGCTGTTCAATCTCTTCATTACTGACCTGGACAGTGAGGCCAAGTGCCCCTTCATCTAATTTGCACATAGAATCATAGAATTTTTAAGGTTGGAAAAGACCAGTAAGATCATCTAGTCCAACCATCAACACATCACCACCATGACCATGTCCCTAAGTGCCACATCTACCCTATTACTGAAAACCTCTAGGGACAGCGACTCCATCGCTCCTGGGCTGCCTCTTCCAATTCATCACCACCCTTTCAGAGAAGAAAGTTTTCCCAATTTCCAACCTGAATCTCCCCTGAGATGGCAACTTGAGGCCATTACCACTGATCCATGATACAATGCTGGGAGGAGTGACACGTGGGACAGCAGTGTGCCCTTGTGGCAGGTTGCTTAGAGATGTTGTGGGGTCACCATCCATGGAGATATTGGAAACCCAACTGCCCTGAGCAACCTCTTTTAATTGCCTCAGCTCTTACCAGGGATTATACTAAATGGTTTCCAGAAGTGGATTCCCAACCTCAACTGTTCTGTGGTTCTGCAAGAGGAGCACATCTGTGCATACACACATTTGGAGACGCAGCTTAACTGAATGTTTAGAAAATCAGTCTTCCAGAGCTAACACATAACTTAGTATCTATCCAGTACTATAACAATAATAATAATGTCCACCTTTGCTCTTTCCTCTGGTGATTAGGCACCGGCATCTTATAGGCTTCTATTGTTTCTTCCCCCCTCTGATACTCTTTAAGCCATTTTGAACCTCAGCTAATGGAAGGGGAAGGCGGGTGGACAGATTGTCTATTAAAGTGGATAAGTCATTTACTGTGCAAAAAGAATTAAGCACAAATCAGAATGCTTAGCTCCTCTGCTGCTTTGAATCTGTTTTTAAACCTACATGCGGTCTTTTTTCAATAAGCTGCAAAAAATGATATAGACACAGGCAGAACAAGATCAAAAGCTGTGTATTTTCACTGTGTAAGTCTGTAATGGAGGCACAAAGGAAAACAAATTTTCCTTCAGTCTATCATATCATCTTATGTCAAGGATGGTAAATGAAGGCTCCTCCCTGCTGCTGAGTAAAATCTTTAACGGGAAACACATGAGCTGAGGATAAGAAAGAGCTGGCACATGGATTTCTCATTCTGGGGAAGTGCTTTTGATTTCCATCACCTTCCAGCTGCCAAAGGCCTGGAGGAGCTGGGATTCTGCATTCAGTCTTGTTAGTGCAGCTGAGTCAGATAAGCTTGGACAGCCATGGGAAACATGGATGTTATAATTGTTTTCTTGGGGAGTTCCTATGACTAAGTTTCATTATCTGTATTATGCAAAAAAACATTTGACTATGAGCTTAAATTCACACTCCTATTCAGAACGGCATTTTAGAACGCTGTTCCCTTAAACATTTTCATGGAGATTGATGGATTTACAAATAATGTCTGTAGATATCTGTAGCCTGCTGGAGTCAATGGAGAAAGATTCTCTTGACTCTTAGAGGCTTGAGTTCAACTTTCTCTTCAGTAGTGTCAACAAAGCTGAAAAAACCACAGGGGTCCTCTAGCAGGCATCACAGTTGCAGAGGAGGTAAAAGTTTCTTTCTCTTTGCTCTCTGGCAGAGAGCAAACTAGGACAAAAGACTTCATGGAGGGGTGGAGGAAGAGGAGTGCTGCTGTTGTATAAGGCCCACTTAGGCAGTGTTGTTCCAGCACTGGACTAGAGCACAGCATGGAGTGAGAGGCTCACTGACACCAGAGCAATGCAGACCCAAAGTACTGCTCCTTTATTTAGAGCTTTGGTACCACAGATAGAGCTTCCCATCAGCTCTGGGTGACACTTCTGCAGCCTTGGAACCTACCCAATGGTGGCAGTGCCTGCCATCACACTGTTTGCAGAAATACTGTCCCTGCTGCCAAGATGTCCCATTTCTCAGAAATCAACTTTATAGATAGTCCACACCAGTCCAACCCTGGGAACACGGCTTTTCAATATCCCTTGATACCACCCTGTCCTCCAGTGTGAAGCTGTGGGGTGAGCTGAGAGTATCTCCTGCATGCATATCAGTGCTCCAATGAGAAACCCGGGGAGCAGCACGCAGCCAGGACCCTCCATGGCAACAGTGGATGTACAGTGACCTACTTTTAACACAGCTTATGTAGCCTTTCTTGCTGCTTTATGCTTGAATGGCAGATTTTGCAACAAAAGGTCAATTTATGGCAGCCTTTTATTGCAAGGTTCTTTTGCTATATAGTCCAAAGTTATGATGACAAAACGCTCCCCAAATACAATGAGGACTGCAAAAACCAGCCTCACTTTTTATGTAATGCTTTAAACTTTATCTGTTTCAAACAGCTTTTGGTGCTAAGCTTTTTTTGTTTTGTTTTTTTGTTTTGTTTTGTTTGCTTGCTTATGAAGAGAGCTTTATTACTTCCATGAAGAGCAATAGATGAACATCTGAATATGAATAGAAAGACTTGGCAATGAGTGATTTAACTAAAACCATTAAAAAAAATTTCAAAAGCTCAGCAAACCCCTGTTTATGGAGGGAGAAGCGTCTAAACGACAGCAGCCCAGAAAAGTGAAAATGGCATAGCAAAAATGAAATGAGAACCCAGTCTCTGCTAAGGGAAGGCACAAAGTAAATCTGATGTGACCCAGCCCCACAGGGTCACAGACAAGCTGAGACAAATGCAGGAGGAAGGACAGCATGACAATAGCTAGCCCAGAGGGCTGGGACACACGGTTGAGTTCCTACATGTTGGCTGCACTGCAAAAGCTGACTGATTCATACACAGCCTACGGCAGCCATGAGATAAAACACATTATGTTAAGCTCCGGTGGAAGAGGGTGAGATGAATGCGCCTTCCTCGCTATTGGCAAAGAGGTAGGAGTGTGGACATGAGCAGTTACCACAGCCCAGCTAGCATGCCTGCATTTCCCTCTTGCTGAGCTTTTCCATTCAGAAATGACCCCAACCTCTTTCTAATGAGGTTTAACCTTCCCTGGCTGCCAGCTCAGTGTGAGCACACGAGGAGAGAGTGCTCGGGTGGCACACGGCTCCTCCTTAGGCTTTGGTATTCCAACCCCCAATAACTCCTGCCATTGGAAAACATTGTGCATAGGGAAATGTCCCAAGCCTGTAAAGAGCTATGATTGAGCCAGAAGGATGGGTTGCCATCAGCCCTGGTGATGGACACCTCTGTCAAGCTCTCCTAGTGGTATGCCAAGAGCTGAGCACCCAGAAAGGGCAGAGCCTTGTTTTTCTCTCTGCTCCGCTTTCTGCCAGACAGCAGGACAGCCTTGCCAAAGTTGCTCTGCAGTTTCTACCGTTGCCAGTAATCTGGGTGATCTCTTATCTCTCCTTATTTCCCTGTTTGTATCCATGACAGCCGAACCCTAGACAATGTGTAATGGGTGAGTTATGTTAGAAGTCGTCGAGCCAGTGATGATTCTGGAGCAAGGGCATTGCTGGCTGAATGCTAGAGCTCAAAGCACCTCTTTCAGAAATCAGTAGTGGCAAGGGATTTGAGAAATCGTTGTGTCCCACCTTCAGTTTACTCATTCATTGCACTGTCTGCTCTGTGAGGCTGATGGAGGATTTTGCCTGAAGGAAGTTGTGTTACTGATTATGAGACAGCAACAATTTCAAGTGAAAGGCTTGTTAGTCATCTTTCATTCTATCTCATGTATCACTGTGGCTAACAAACACCCCCCAGCTGTCTTCCAGGATGCTGCAAAGTTACATGCTCTTCAGTTGGAGCCTTCTGGATCTGTGTGCTCCCTGTGCTTTCTGTGGGTTTGCATTGGTTGTGACTCTGGCTGAAATGACTCTAACAGCAGTTGGAAAAGATACAAAAAAAATCACATCTTTCTCAGCTGGATTGGCTCCTAAGCTTTGGTACATCTAAGGAACATTTCAGTTACTCTGCAAAGAACATTCATTTTTTGCATGCAAACATAATTCATACAGTACTTTCTAATTACTGGGTGGTTCTAAAGATAAAGGTGATTAAAAAAAATCCTCACCATAAACTGACAGCACTGTGGGCATTAAGGAAGTGGGTCCATACTGCTCTAACATCAGGACATGTTAACTCAGGCTGTCACTGTAGAACTGGTTAAGTTGATGTCTTTTGTTTTTGTTTTATTAAAAAAAAAAAAAAAAGGTGGACTCTGAACTTGGGATGAATACCTCATGAGTCCTTCTCTGGAAAGTGCTCAGTGCACTTCAGAACAGACTGGTTGAAAGGATGATGAGCTATGAAGACATGGCCAAGATGTTAGAGTTTTATCAGCTCTAGTCATAACCACATAGTGACTTAGGGTGCCATGTTTGCAGTCATCTCATGAAGCAGCATTCGCTGCTATTGGCCTGTCAGAGACAGCAAGGCATGTGCATTGAAGCAGGGAGAGAAGGGAAAAGGAAAATCATAGAATCACAGAATTGTTTGAGTTGGAAGGGACAATTAAAGGCCATATAGTCCTGCAATGAACAGGGACGCCTACAGCTAGAGCAGGATGCTCCGAGCCTCATCTGGCCTGACCTTGGATGTCTCTATGGACAGGGCATCCACAACCTTTCTGAACAACCTGTTCCAGTCTGGGCTCTGGAAGGTCTTTATGAACATACCCTCCCTGCAAGATATTGCTGTTATCTTGCTACTGTTCTTAATTGCTCAATTAAAGCTGGTCATGATATGTTAATGATAAGCCTTATCCTGATTTCTGAGGAGAACAGAAAATAAGGTTAGTTTTCCTAGCTCTGGTCTCATTAAAGCTTCATGTCATTCTCATTATAATGCTATTTTCCTGACTTAATCCATTATTTACTGCAGGGGAAGTCTGAAGAGGGTAGAATATATTTGCAGTTTGGAAAGGCTACTTGGATACTAATCCTGTGAATCAATGATTTTTTACAAGAGTAAAAAAAAAAGTTTTAGAGTCTGTCTCATTGCTACTTTTAAAATAATACTATTTGAAATAGATGTTCAAGGGATGTGTAACAAGATGTGGTTTGCAAATACACAATTAGATCACAGTGACCCTCTGCCTCCTGGGGACAACAGCTTCCCTCTCCCTTCCAAGCCATTAGATAATATGTGCTGGTAAAAACAGCTTAGGTCAGAGAGCTGTTCACATACACTGCTAATTGGTGAGCTCCTCAATTGGTGTTATAAGGGATCTGACACCAGGTAAGGTTTTAGCCATACTCCCCATAGTGACCCACTGGAGCTCTTTCTTCTCTCATTCAGAATGTGGCATCTTGATGGACACTGTGCTTCCTGATCTCCATCAACAGACTCAGTTCTGACTCAGAGTGAGCCATGCAGATCAGTCAGCTCTGCTCCCAGCAATGTCTGCCCATTTGCAGAGCTCCTTTACCACTGATACATCTCTGCGGTTTGAGAGGCCTGACAAGACTGCCATCAAAAATGGAAAATTTGGTGAAGTCCAACTGTAGATTGATATCAGCCTTCGGTTTAAAATGCCAAAGCTGAGAGAACAAAAAGCCACAAAATACAGGAGCTGTGATGCAACTGTTATCAATGCACATGTAAATGCACATGACTCAGATGTGAGAGGCAGGGTGTTTTGTAAGCTGAGGCTACTGTTAGATATATCCCAGATTTTCCTCATGTGTACACAGTGGATGGCCCAAGAGATGTAGCTCCATGTGACCTGCTGTGCCCAAGGAAGATGGGAGTTATATGAAGAATGGAAACCTCTGAAACATCTGTAAACATCTCCATAGGATGATTTCTTGGTGAACAGAGGAGCTGTCTCTAAGTTTTTTCATGGTGTTAACGAACAGTTTCCTTAGAGCCTCTATACTCGCCTGTGACCTGGCATCTACAGTTAGATCTGTGGATGTCGGATGTGCTCAGCACGGAATAGGAATAACCTCATTCCTATAACGAAAAATGGTCCTATAAGGTCACATATTTTCCAGTATCTCCACATTAGAATATTCAACTTCAAGCCTTTGGGGTCTGGCATTTAGTGTCCCTGACATGCAGTTCTAAATGGTGTGATAAAGCACTGTGGTTATTCATGTTTTGGGAAGAGTAGAAGCCTGGAGTTGAAACATCTAAATTGGAACACTCCTTTGAAAAATGGTGAAAGTGCAGTTAGTTGTTGTCCTTAAAAAAAAAGGGAAGAGGACAGAGCAGGCTAACTCATATCTGGTCTTTGCCTTCAAACCTGGCCATTCATGATGCCGTCTTTTCACTTGATAGCAGCACAACTAGATTTTGCCACCTGCTCTCTTTTCCCTTGAGGAAAAGTCAACTTCATTTTACCTTTGCAAAGATTAACATTATAAAGAAGAAAGCACTTGTCTGTATTGGTTTGCAGTATGTCATGAGGCAAAATGACCCACAAACCCATGTCCTTAACAAAATTTACCTCTGCCTTGATGGCTATGTGCTTATAAAGTCTAAACGGCACCCAAACTAGGTAATATGGAGCTAGCTACAGCTGCAGTATCAGAAAGCCATATCTGTGTGCCAAAATGCTGTCTTTCTGGAGGGAGTTGGTATTGTAGGCCTTTTAGTGTGGGAACTTTAATAACCGCACCTTGCTAAATCTCACATCATTGCCTGTACTCCAGGTTCATGTTGTTTTAGCTTTCTGAAGGAGTGTTGCAAGCCTCTGTATCCTGGCCAACTCCAACACAAGCATTGATATTCTGCCCACCCAACCTGCTGTGTTGTTGTAGGAGTTGCCCTTTTCAGACTCTGCTAATGTGTTCCTTTCCTGAAGGATACAGCCTCCATGACTGCAGGCCCACATCTTACTGACCTAAAGCTCTGGCAATCCACAGAGACTGTTATTGCAGAGAAATGCTCCTCCTTCCTCCAAGCAGCCCTGGGTGATCACCTGTGTTGGGTATCCTGAAACTGTTGCCTGTCTGGTGGAAGAGGAGCATCCACCCATGAAATACTACTCCTGGAGTAACACCGCAAGCAGTCCCCAATTACATGCTGAATGCCAGGAAGTCCTAATCCTTGCCACAGGCCTGCCAGAGGAAATTTTTGAAGTCCAGCAGTATCTAGGATGGGACGTAGGCTGGAAATATAATAATCACACCCATCTGGCTGAGGATGCCTTGAAATGAAGCACGGCAGCTATGGGAAAGAGGAAGGAAAATGTTGATGTGGAGACTGCCCTTCAACACCTCCTTCCTCTGCCAAAATGCAACAGCAACGTGATTTCTGGGTAAGTTCATAGTGTAGGAGTTCTCCAACAGCAGAAATCAAGTTACCTGCACAGAGGTGGCTGCAAAAGCAAACTAAAGTAGGGGTTGATGAGGGAAAATAGGAAGCCACAGTTATCGTCAGACAGCGAGCTGGGGTCAAGTTCAATAAAAGGTAATCCAATATTAATCCAAATGGAACTTGATTCTTTTTGTAGGGCCCAATCTGGTACTGCTTTGATATTAAAAAAGAAAAAGAAAAAAAAGTGTGTGTTTTGCAGATTTAAATAGAGCTCCTTTTGTTGCAGACGAAATTTTCATCTGCACTATGATGACTCACAGGCTGCAAACCAAGAAGAAAAGGAGAAGAAATAATCACCAGGGAAGGGTAACACTCAAACAAACAAACAAAGAAATGGAAGTGCTGCAGCTCTAAGAGGCTGAAAGAATGAGTGTATATCCTGTGATGCTCTTGGCTATGTGACAGTGGTTTCCTTCTGTGTTTCTGTCTCAGTAAAATTAGAGGCGTATTTTTGAAGCTTGGAGGATGTGAGCACAGCTTCTGATTCTGCACAGCCTCCTGTGAGGCATGGGACAAATTCTTAGATCTCTCTGGATCTCACCTGTAAAACAGTGATAACATTCTTTGTCTATTTAAATTACTGGTTCTTCCTATGGGTTTCTACTGGGCCCAGAGGAGCAGAGTCCTCATCTATCATCACGCGCTCTAGCTGCCGCTGCACTATGAATAATAGTGTTTATTAATCATAATAAACACGTCAGTACTGTCAGAGAGTGTACACAGAGCAAGTAGAACAGTGTCTGACAACCACATCCTGCCGTGTAAGTCGGGAGGTGGAAAATGAGAATTCTGCTGCAGATAATATAAAATCCAGAGATTGGCCTGGCTCTTCCTGTAGGCAATGTTGGAGAAAAAAAAAGAAAAGGTCAATTTTATTCTAAAAAATAGGACAGTAGTAGCCTATGTGGTGTGTCCCTCACTAATGTGCCAAGACAGCTCCTGACATTTACAGGCTGAAATAGTGAGGGAATCTGGATAGTGTGTGTCCAGTTCAAAATGAATATAATAGGAACAGCAAACCCTAATTTTAATGTATAAACTGAAATCAGCTAAATTTGCCAGTTAAGTCTTCCTCAGGTTGCTCTCCTCTTCTGCCTCCATCACACAGGTCACCATTTTGGTTGAGAGATGATGAAGGGCAGAATGCAGGTCTTCTGAGCTGCTGGCCTCAGTTACCAACCCCTTCACCTGGCCCATGTCCTGTGTGTGGATCACTACTGAGAGAGGTGGAAAGCAGCCCACCTCAGGGAGCCTCGTGCTTTGAACATGCAATGAGCTGGCACACAGTGGTAAAACACAACTCAAAGTGGGTCCAGTTGCCTCAAATTAGCCACTGTTTTCCAGAGTGGTGCACAAAATGGAGGTCATTCCAAAAGCAATCTGTGATAGAATCCACTCTTGTCCACATGAAATCATAGCTGCAGCACAGAGCAGGGGAATAAGTTCTGGATTTTGGACTGTTTATAGTAATAGGAGACTGAGAGAAATCCTTTGAAACTCCTGGGATTATCTGAGACTTTAGCTGATGTAATCAGGTCAGAACCTGCTTCTAGGTCCTCCAGTTGAATCTTAATGCTTGGTCTATGCTGGAGATACTTGCTGTGGAGTTAATCATCTTTGTGTCCTGACAAGACCTCGTGGCACCTGTATTCATCAGAATTACCTGCTGGGAGGAATGGGCTTGTGATGTATGCACTGGATTTGGAAAGAAATAAGAAGTGATATTCTGTATACTGAGAAAGGATCTAATTGAACCAAAAACTTTGAGATGTAAATGGTTTGCTGCGGAATCAGGAAGTAGTTTCTCCTTCCCTGACTGCCTATGGGTGTTTGATCTATTTTCCACTGGAGCATGCCTGGTCCTTGCTCTGCTTTTGTCCTGCAATTTCAGCTCCATAGCCAGGAAGCTGCCAAGCCTTTGATGCCAGCTGCTGTGTGGCACACTGTGACCACCACCAGCAGCCTCTGCCCAGCTGTGACACCTCCTCAGCCCTGCAGCCCATGCCAAGGATCGTTGGCATAAACTTGCAGAAGAAATTGCATGGATGCTCATTTTTGTATTAAATTCATACCACCATTTTTTAAAATGCTGAAGGGAGGTGAGCACTCAAAACCCGCTGAATAGATCTGATTGATTCTCTTCTGTTCTTTCACAAATCCCAGCTTCAGAGATGTCCCAGTATGTGAACTCAGTCAACAGGTCATGTGTGAGTGGCTTTATAATTTTCTCATTGTGGCACTGCCAATACCTTTGTGCATTTAAATCACTCCCTGTTTGTTTTGAAACAAAGCAAGCACTATTTGCAAAGCATGTCTGCTGAAAGCAATTCTCCAAACTGTTCACAACATGTGCATCACCTGTGCCAGGAAAATGTGTGTATTTCCATGTAAAAACCATTTGTGCACCTGCCTTCATAAATCTTCTGTACTTAACCTGTGACCCAACCCTTTCGTTATGTCAGAGGATGGTGATGAGATTGTGTTCCTGTTGCTGCTGACAGACAACAGCCACAACAAAAAAAGGCATACTTACTTAACACATGTCCAGACCCTGGCATGTCAAGCCACGGCTGTGCTTGACCTTATTAATCTCCTGGCGTGATCACTTCTTTCAGGTTGAAACTGTTTATTGCAAGCACAGGAACAGCCAGGTGGAGAAACAAAGACTTACCTTAAGCCACCATTTCAAATTCATGGTGGAGACAGCAACAAATGTCAGGGGACTGCCAGTCCATCATTCCAACCACAAGGTAATTCCTGTTTCCCAGTGACTTCAATAGCTGGCCAAGACCAAGTGTGGCACTGCAGTTTGCTGGAGATCCCAGAGTGGGAAGGGATTTTCATTTTAATCTATTTTAAGCTGCAGATATTAAGCATTCAGGTGGATTGAAATAAGCCCACCTCTTCTATCACATGGCACATATGACTCTTCTACACCTTTTGCATTGCCTTTGATGTAGGAGCTGGACCGATGTGTTCTCACTGTCAGCACATCATCTGATACATTTTTTAAGAGTTTCCGTAACATCAATACTAAAGAGCAAAAACGTCATCTTATGTCTTATCAAGATGAAGAGCAAAACTGCTTACCCTGCACTGCCTTCAGGAGAAATGGCTGTGCATAGGAACAGAGCCATGGTGCCAGCCAAACCTCATCTGATTCTGAGAAGTCACCCTTGAAGATATTATCTCTGAAGCACAAATGTTAGAATGGTGGCACCTGTCCAAAGTGCTTGAAATACATTTGTGTGTATTTCTTCAGTATATTTATAACTCTAGAACAGGTGACTTTAAAACAGAAAATTCAGGGTAGGGAGGAAAGAATTTAGGAAGGGAAGAGAATCATAGAATCATTTTAAGTTGGAAGGGATCCTTGAAGGTCATCTAGTTCAACTCTCATGTCATGCACAGGGACATACAGCAGGAGACCTAGCATGTCTCCAGGGATGGGGCATCCACCACCTCTCTGGACAACCTGCTTCTGTGCTCGAAGAACCTGTTTGTGTGACTCAAGAGAAGGTGAGAAACCACCCTGCTGACTGCACTGGTGGTTATGTGTTGTTATGGTACCACCATAAGAACTCCCTTTCTATAACAGCTTTTTCTGGAAATTAGTGCTGTAGCAATGCCTTCTGTTCCTGAGCCTCTCCAACCCTGCCTGACTGCCGTTTGGCTTCCACTACCCCTATGATAAGGGCCATGTAAATGGAGTGGGAATGTTTGCACCAGTGCCTCATTACAGACCACATTACCAGGGGCAATTAGTGCCCAACAGCACATATAACCCACCTTTCAGCAATGTGATCCCTCTTCCTTTCAGTTCTTCACCGCAGCATATCACACCAAACATCCATGCCATCCTTTTACATATCACGGAGGAAGGATTTGTTCACAAATACCTTCCAGAGCCCTGCTTCCCACTGAAATGAATGATGGGCATGAGGAGAGACTGAGGTTGGTTCACCTCTTCTTTGGCATCAGAATGGAAGGACAAAATAAGATCCATTTTGGATCATCTGCATGATAATGGGGCATTTTTTTTTCTTTTGATGGTGAAAGAATTTGCTTCTGGGATTCTTCCATAGCTTGTGGCTTTGCTAATTATCAAGAGAACTCCCAGTTGCAGGAATCAAAGGATCTTCCCCATGATGATGCTCTCATTCAGTTGTGAATGGAAAATTATGCGATTCTGTAAATCTCCAAATTATAAAGAGCATATGTTATGTGCAGAACTCCCAGATACTCACATGAGGGTGGTTTGGGTCAGTGCTAGCCAAGAAATCTGAATGCAGAATTATGTTCATTATGTGCTTTACTTTGCTCTAATATTGATCATAAGTGGAGAGGGGAAGAGAAAAGACACAAATATAAGAATATGACAAGAATAATGAAAAAAATGTGTGTTCCAGGCTCAGAGAAATTGTTTTGACATCAGCTTTCACATTTTTATCATCACCCCTTTGGGCAAAGTCATGCAAAAGGACAAACAGAAAATCATACCACAGATGAAGATATAGAACCTGCATCTCTTAGCAGACCGAATGTGACAGATAAAATAAGACCTCAGGACTCAAACATGGTAGAAAATAGAAACGTTTGTTTAAAATATTGCAGTTTTACTAAGTGGGGAGGTTAATGAACCTGGTGTTTCTAAGAGAGTTTGCCTGACCCTAATTTTTTTCCTAATGTTAACATAGGCAGATTGAACATTGATATCCTGTGATAGCACTGCCAACAACTGCTCCAGGACACAGCTGAGCTCTCCTCATTGAGACCTGCTTTTCCACTCAGAGTGAGCCCCTCGGGTACTGGAGGGTCACCTGCAGCCTGCGTGGCAGGGTCTTGCATTGGAAGAGCTTTGTGCAACTTTGCATCTCTCTCCGATCTTCCTTAACAAGGAAGCTTACCTTGAGCTTGCCATGGAGAAGAGATACATTCCCATTTTTGCCTACTCTGCTTTATTCACTCTTTCTCTTTTCCGGGATTAAGTTTCTTCTAAGGTGTATCATTGTCAAAGAAGTAATATATGAAAACACATACAATCAAGGCCTTTGGACAATTGAAAGAACATTTCCCCTGTACTCAGCTCTGGTGAGGCTGCACCTCGAGTACTGTATCCAGTATCCAGTTTTGGGCCCCTCACTGCAAGAAAGACATTGAGGCCCTGGAGCCGGTTCAGAGAAGGGCACAAAGCTGGTGAGGGGTCTGGAGCACAGGGCTTATGAGGAGCAGCTGAAGGAGCTGGGAATGTTCAGTCTGCAGAAGAGGAGGCTCAGGGCAGACCTCATTGTTCTCTGTAACTACCTGAAGGGAGGCTGTAGTGAGCTGGGGGTCGGCCTCTTCTCTCGTGTACCAGTGATAGGACCACAGGGAATGGCTTCAAGCTGCACCAGGGAAGATTCAGGCTGGACATTAGGAAATAGTACTTCTCTGAAAGAGTGGTCAGGCACTGGAATGGGCTGCTCAGGGAGGTCGTGGAGTCACCGACCCTGGAGGTGTTCAAGGAACATTTGGATGTTGTGTTGAGGGACATGGTTTAGTGAGAGCTATTGGTGATAGGTGGATGGTTGGACTGGGTGATCCTGTGGGTCTTTTCTAACCTTGACGTTTCTGTGATCCTGTGATTTCTCTGTCTTCTGGGGCTCCTTTTATTCCCTTGAGACTTGCTTTCTAAGTGCTGATGGAGATACAACCTTGGCATGTATGAACTAAGGTTAATCTTGTGTATTATTACCAAGGGAAGAAAATGTAAAGGATGTAAGTGCTCCATCACCTAATAATTTGAGAAAAATATGCCCCAGGAGGATATTGTGTTAGCTTGTGACTTGGAAGAGATGCTTCCACATCCTGTTTGGTCTTCCCTCGTGACATGTAGTGAGTTATTTAGGACCTGATTCTTCAGGCTCTTCAGACCTTCAAAAGCTGAGGCATAGAATCTGTCCAACTTGCAGAAGTAACAGCTGGCTGTGTGGTCTGGAATTTGGCAGGACTTGCTTTATCTTGCAGGAAATAAGAAAGGTGAGGGCTGAATTATGAGTTATGATTATTTTAAACCAGAGATTTCTGTTGTGTCTCTGCAACACAGCTGTCACTCTGTAAGTGGAGTGAAGGCCCACACATAATGTCCCTATGGATCTCCTCCCCAGCTCCCAGCCTCCCAACCACCAAACATGGCTGAGAACATCTCTCTGCAGGGACACATGTGGACTGAAAACTGAGTTGATTCATACAACTTAGCTCCAGCCAGCTTCAGATACTGGAATATCATCACCAGCCCTATGAAATTGTTGGAGTGCTTGTGGGTGTGACTATGGCCCAGGGTAAGCAGCGCTCTCTTAGATGAAGACTGATGGGCTGACCTGGGCCAGGGATCACTGCGATTGTGCAGTGGGATTGTGCAAACCTGGTTTGAGTGCTGAGGGAATCTCAAAGCAGGGCTGCAACCAGACTGCCAGCTGGCCTTGGGACCAGGGACAGGTGTGGCACAAGTGGCAACTTGCACTTGAATTCCCAGAGAGGAGGCCTCTTGTTTTGACTTGGATCAGAACACACTTCAAAAATAATAATTTTGCTTTATTTTCTAGAGAAAAGCTCACTCAGGTGCATCGTTTTTTTAAAATCTGGGTCCAAGGGCAGCACATCTGTACAATATAGAAGTCCTGAGCTCGGGCGCTGCCCCAAGCATGGCTAACACTTCAGAATGTCTTTGAGACACTTGTCGTGGCCCAAAGTTTAATGAAAAGAATGATTCATGGCAAGAAGAACCTCTACAGAAAAAATCAGCCCTTCCACAAAAAGACACTTGCTGGGAAAAAGTTCGCTTGAAGTTTATAGAAAACATCTTCTGAAAAATTGTTATCAAACTAGTGTTTGAAATATCTGGCCTTGTGCCTTCATCAGCTGTCAGGCTGTATCAGGTGCAGGTAGGTAGCTCTGCTTTCTTAAGTCAACGTCATTGTCCTTGTAATGTTGGCCTGACTGCGGGAAGGAGCCGGCAACAGGTGCACATCTGTGCCAAGCTCTAGTGACAGCCAACAAAATAATACTTGAAGCTAAGGATGACAGAAGAAAAATATCTGAATTTAGGAGGAAAAAAGCCATGGCAAGCTCATGTGGTTGCATTTTCAAGTTGGTTCCTTTTCTGCAGCTGTTATTTTTATTGAACCTGGTTTTTCTGTATGGAGACACAAAGCGTGATAAATATCATGTGTGTTTTTTTTTTTTAAACCCAAGTGCATTTCCATGAGTAATGCATGAAGTTTTCAACTTAGCCCTGATTTTAACTTTAACTGCGGGTTTATGTTTTTCACCAATACCAGAGGGAAACAACAAACTATAGTTTGCACAAAAATGTTTCATTGCTGCAGAGCAGGAGAAGGATTGAGCTCCTGAGCCCCGCGCTCAGATATGCACATTACATTAATATTGAAGGGAAACCAAGAAATAGAAAAAAAAATAATCTCTCTGCATCAGTGTGTAACTGTGTTGCATTTTATAGATGAATGATAATGCTTAATGTCTTCAGAATATAGTGAGGAACTCAGGGTCTTCACTGAATGTCACCTTTGAGCACGGTGTATTTTTGATATAATTCGAATCTGTGAAGGTCTAATTCACTCGCTTCTGTCTCTGAAGAGCAGAAGTACTTCAGTGGGGTCACAGGCAGAGTAAGCAATTCAGTGAGTCTAAAAGAAAAACAGCATTAGTGCATGTAAGACGAATCCCAGGGATGACTCCTCTCTGTGCTGCACAGGGCATTGGCACTCCATCTGAGTTATACACAGCTGACAGAGGGTTACTGAATTCTGCTTCCAGATTTCTATGTAGGAGAAAAGCAGGTGTCAAACACCATTGTTTTCAGTTAGTGATTGTGTAAAGAAAATCCCAGAATCAGTTCTTTGTTCTACATTTGCAAGTGTATTTTCTTAATGATCCCTTTTCAGACCTTTTGAGCTATAAATAGGTCTGTAAGTATAAGATCTGGAAATAAGCCACCAGAACCATGGCTGACTTTTGTAAAGATGATTTATAATTTGGGTTTGGGAGAAGAGGTATCAGTGGGAATGGCAGTGGGGCAGGCAGGACAGAAGCCAATGAGTGGCTGGAAGGCGGTGGTGGGTTGGCATCTACTGGGGATGTGAGGCAAGAAATGGAGGTTAAGAAGGAAGAGAAGTAACACAAAATCAGTAAGACAAATATGTCTTGTGCCAAATTCTAAGCTCAGCTCATATTTTTGAAAATAAGCAGAGATAACTATAAAAGGGCTGTGCCCAGCTAGATAAAAATAGTTGTAGGGTAAGCACACAGAAGAAGAGCACAACCAAACAGACTTACGCGATAGGAATTTATCTATGCAAGGGGCAAAGGCAGGTGATTTTCAAAGTAGATGTAGCACTGCCAGATGCTTTTACTACAAAAGTGAGCATAGTCAAGCAGCAGCAGCCCACAAGAAGTGAGTATCTTCAGCCTGAAGGAGAGAAGGCTCCAGGGGACCTTACAGTGGCCTCACAACACCTGAAGGAAGCCTGCAGGGAAGCTGGGGAGGGACTTTTCATAAGGGCAGGTAGCAACAGGATGAGGGGAAGTGGTTTCAAACTGGAAGAATGTAAATTTAGACTAGATATCAAAAAGAAATTCTTTACTGTGAGGATGGTCAGACACTGGAACAAGTTGCCCAGTGAGCCCTCCCTGGAAGCATCCAAGGCCAGGCTGGATGGAGCTGTGAGTAACCTGGTCTAGAGGGAGGTGTCCCTGCCTATAGCAGGGGGTTGGAACTAGATGATTTTATAGGTCCCTTCCAACCCAAACCATTCTATGATTCTATTGTTCTAGTTGTCTCCCTTGCTTTTGGCTGCCATCAATAAGCTCTAAGATCAAAAACTGGTGCTGAGGATGAGAATGCTGGCTTAGGATCTCCTTCTGGCCTTGGAATCTGGAAGTGCTCTATTAGTCTCATGGCAAGGTACTGAGCTCATGACTTCTTCTGCTTGAAGCAAGACAGCATCTGGAAGGAATACAGCAGACCATGAGAGCATGCTGCATCCCAGCAGTGCTTCTTTCTGAGAGGGATGCCAGTCGTTAGGCTTTATATCCCTTCACCCTATTTGACAAAAATTTCTTACTTATTGAGGTCACAGCTCTGGTGCCACGCACTGAGAATGCAGCACAGGCCCACCAGCCTTTCTCTGCTCACAAGGAAATGTTTATTGTCATAACATAACTCATGGAACAAAACTCAGCATCATTATCACTAATGACATTTCTCACAAAAGTTTCCTAGCAAAAGTAATTTCAAACATCTGTCATATCTTGGATGGTCACATTCATCTGGCCAAGGGCTGTCCAAAAAGCCATCCTCTTCCAGTACTGCTCACAAGAGCTGAAGATCGAGGTCTTCAAAATAGCCCAGTTTGAAGGTACAAAAGTAGCTGCAATGACTTCCGCATCACAGAAATTTCCTCTTCACAACTGCCACCCACCAGGATTCCCTGTTTGTTTGGGGGGATGACAGCCCATCAACACAAAATTTTGCATGTGCTAAGTGAGATACAGGGATCCTGCCAGGCAGGTACAGATTGGAGGAATTTGACGGCAGCAGAGTTGCAACATGCTCAAGTGACATTTTTTCTAAATGTCATCTTTATAGACAAAACGAAGTGAAAGAGGTATTTTTCCAGGTTATTTTTTCTCTTCCTTTTTCTAACAGTGATGAGTTATTAAGATACTGCCCAGGTTATTTTAATCTTGGTGGGTCGGAGTTGCTTTTTCAGTCTTTAAACACAGAGAAGAGAGAAGTTACCTGCCCTCATAGCCTCATGCGGTGAGCTCATGGCGGAAGCAGGAAGACCTTTTCCTGGTCCCACCTCTGTCCCGAAGTGCACAGCCAAACCAGAGATAAGGCTTGGGGAGTCAAAGATATAGAAATCCTCCCATCTTCACATCATCTTAGAATATAAAAATGGGCAGTGTGGAGAAGACACCAGTCCCATCTTCTGCCAGGGGCTTCCCAGTGCACTGATCCCCCTCTTATTAGCAGCAGTCTGCAGAGACAAGCAAGCAGTGAGATGAGGATGATGCAGGAGAAGGATCCCTCACTGCTGACTTGGGAAGGACCACAAGGACAAAGACAGTGCCAGCAGCCTGGCTGCTGAGCCAGTAGGTGAGAAACTGCCAGGCAGAAGTTGCACAAGGAGAAGCTGCCATTCTGTCACACCAACACGGGGCTGAACGTGGTTGCATGCATACACTGACTGCTCCTGCTGAGTCACACATCTGAAGCTGCAAACTGTTTATCAGTGCTGAGTCATCCCTGGGTGCTGAGGCACCCCCAGATCCTCACAGCCATGAGGCCAGAGAGGCAAGTGGCTGTGAAAGTATTTGTGTAAGTCAGAGTGAGGAAATCAGGCAGAGTTCTTGCAGGAATGGGAGAAGAACATGGGGATGAGGATAAAAATAAAGGTTCAGATTTCAAGTTGAATACTGAGAAAAATTTCTTCTCAGAAAGAGTGGTGAGGTGTTGGAACAGGCTGCCCGGGGAGGTGATGGAGTCACTGTCCCTAGATGTGTTCAAGAAATGTGGGGATGTGGCACTGAGGTTAATGGGCATGGTGGGAGGGGGTTGATGGTTGGACTAGATCTTAGTGGTCTTTTCCAGCCTTAATGATTCTAAAATTCTATGACTTCACAAATTTGGGTTGCTCATTCTTTAGATCTAATTTTTGAATCCCCCGAGTCTGGTCTCACTTGCTGAGCATTTAAAGACCATCAGCTTCAGAGGCTCAGATGTTCAAGTACCACAGAAATTCAGACTTATAGCATCAAAGCCATTCTGCACTTAAGAAAATGTGGGTTCTGTACATTATACTGAAAGTCTATTGTCAATAACCTCAAAGTTATACTCACTAAGCAGCAAATGCTTCTGCTTTTTCAGTCATTGGAATGCCGATTCAGGACTTGGCTGCTGTTGGAAAGAGCACAGAGAGTGAAATGCAGCATAGACCCTGTTGGGCAATACATTGCTTAATCACACTCTTAAAGCATTTGCATTGTCAATAAAGTATAGGAAGAGTGAGAACACAGGGTAGCCTTCACTGAGAATGCAAGAGGAAAAAAAGAGCTTTTCACTGATGTGGGTTGTGGCATCACTCTATCTGCTGCTCAGGGCGGACATTGTTTCCAAAATACACACAGCGCAAATCCAGCAGAGCAAGACTGGAATAGCTAGTCATAGTCCCCTAGATTTCAGTACAATGCCAACTCTCTGTGGAAGGGAACACCTAAAATAAGTACATCTGGATCACCGGAATATTCCAGTTGTCCCTCAGATAAAAAAAAACCTCTGCAGAAACATTTGATTCTCAGTCATTTACCACTTCAATTATGAAGGTTTGGTCATAGTGCCCAGCAATATGTGAAGCTGTTGATCCAGCTCTTGGGATGATAAAGGCACTATTTATTTGTCTTTACCCTGAGAGAGGAACGTGACTTATCACAAAAGAATGCTGAATTTCACAGGACAGTATCAGGCTAAGTGCATTTGTGGTCAGCATCAAGCAGGCAGTGCTCTGTATGGGCCAGGAATTGGCCAAGGTGAAATTCAGGCTCCATTGAAGTTGATTCCAAAACTCCTGTTTTCCCCAAAGCCAAGTTTTTCTCCAAAGAATCCCTCCCTAGAGTCTTTCTTTGGCAGCAATGTTTTACACATGGGTCTGGAAATAGAGAGGAAAAGAAAAGGAAATAAAGGCGTGCAGGAGAGAGAAGAATCAAAGTCTCCCTCACCCACCACTTTCATGGGAGAAGCTCCTGACTTCTCCTGACTCCTCAGGCTTCCACATCTCTGTGTTCTCTTCCTCATGCTCTCACAGCTGTCACCCCTCGGTCGGAGGAGCCCACAAGCAGCCCATTGCCTCAGCCTGGGTATCTCTGCCACAGGCAGTGGGATCAGCCAAGTGTCTCGGTAGCATCCCGCTCTCTTATCAGTTATATTTAATCTTAGAATGAGAAGAAGACAGACACATGCCTGCTTCACTGCTCTGTGCAGTGGGGTAAAAAAGATGACGTGTTCTTCATAGAATCACAGAATGGCATGGGTTGGAAGGGACTTCAGAGATCATCTAGTTGCCATGGGCAGGGTTGCCACTGACTAAATCTTGACTAGATCTGGTTGCCCAGGGTCCCATCCAACCTGGCCTTGAACACCTCTAGGGATGGGGCATCGCAGCTTCCCCGGGTAGCCTGTGCCAGTGCCTCACATCCCGCTGTATAAAGAATTTCTAATCTAATTTAAATTTCCCCTCTTTTAGTTTAAAACCATTCCTTCTTGTCTTATCCTAGCTACATACCATCTACCTCCTGTTACAATCTTCCTTCAAGTTTTGGAAGGCCACAATGAGGTCTTCACTGAGCCTTCACTTCTCCAGGATGAACAAGCCCAACTCCCTTAGTCTGTCTTCACAGGAGAGGTGCTCCAGCTTCTGGACCCACTCTAACATCTCTAGATCTTTCTTGTGTTGTAGGCCTTGGGCATAGTACCCAAGATGGGGCCTCTCAAGGCAGAGCAGAGGGGAACATTCACCTCCCTTGCCCTGCTGGCCACTCTTGTTGATGCAGCCCAGAACGCAGTTGGCTTCCGCATAAGTTTTGCTAATAAATGTGTTGAAGTGGGGCTTTAACTGAGGCAGCCCACCAAGTTCCATGCCTCAGTCCTTCACTGCATCACAAGCATTTAGGACCATAGATGGAGATGGAGGAAACATAGCTGGTGTCTGCATGGCAGCCCGTTCTCATGAATGTCTTGCCTTTAACCACAAATAAGCAGAGCCTGGCTTAGACCTCAAAAGGGAGTTTTTTTCACAGAATCCTAGAATAGCTTAGGATGGAAGGGGCCTCAGTGACCATCTGGCCCATCTCCTGCTCAAGCAAGGACACCCAGAGCAGGGGCCAGGCCCATGTCCAGGCAGCTTTTAGAGATCTCCAAGGAGGGTAACCAGCGCCAGTGCTCAGCCACCCACACAGTGTAGGCTCCGTTTTTCCCTTTCCCAAAATATCTTTGATTACAAGCTATCATTAGGCAGTTGTGTTATCAACGGATTTGGCCAAGTGCTTCTCATTGACTTCAATGACAATCAACAGCCAGGCTGTACACAGCCAAACAGCATATGAAACAAAAACAATTTTCTTACATCAGGGAAAGCTATTTGCTATTTCAGCTAAGTGTCAGTTGTAGTGCACAATCTGGAGAGCTACATTCAGGAGACATGCAAGGAGAGCCTGTGCTCCCAACACATTGCTGCAAACATATTGCAGCGTGCTGAGCAGCTCTGTCCATCGTGGAGACAAGGTCCCCCCGGTCAGCTGGTGGTGGCATCCTGCTCTTGGGACAGGCTGCAGCATGGGGCAGTAATCTGATTGGATTTTGGCTGGAACACAGCCCGGGAGATGCACTGCTGAGCCATTTTGCTCTGCCAGCTGGCAGTAACACGTGGATAGGGAGCGCCTGCAGAGCTTTGGAGCAGAGGTAGATGCAGGTATTGCAGAGCTCGCCAATGGGAGAAGCGCCTGCTCTGCCTGCCTGCATCCACCTGCAGATAAAAGCTGCAGCATCTCTCAAGGCAGACATTTTATTATCACTTGAGAAAAAGAAAACAAAACTTTTTCTTCTTTTTCTTCTCTCCTTTGATCATTGCTAAAAATAATTTGATACAGATCTGCTGTATCTTCAGTGATTAAGTTTAGCTGAGAGGGGCTTGCTCCAAATCAATGCATGCAGAAGACATTAAATCGATCCAGTCAATGCAGTGCCACATCTACAACATCCTCATTCCCAGGTTTCATTACAACATGCAATTATCACAGCAGCCGATTCCTCCTCCCTGCAACGTAAGGAGGAGGCTCACCACCTACCATCAGCAGAGAGCACACAGAATCCTGGAGAACTAAGAGAGCAACCTGCAGAACAAGGCTATTGCATAGACTGCAAAGGTATAGGTAACCACCCATGTCTTCAAACAGTAATGCTCCAAAAACTCTTCCAAACAGGGATATCAGTGAGACTAGTCGACCAATGTTTCAAAGAGTTTATGTTGCAGCATCCATACCTGCTGAACGTGGTTTGCGTGAAGCAGAACCAGCATGGCACACATGCACTGCAAACCACCACTCCTCTGGCACACTCTCCTTGTCTGGGAAGGAGGGATGGTTCCAAGCAGAAAAGCAAGCCCACTGAGTGGTCACAGTGGGAGAGAAACAGCAAAATCTGAGGCTATAGTTTTCTGATATCATTATATCTCAGATTGCATGGGCAATCGATGTGTATGTAATGCAAGGGAACAATATAATGATCCTCATAAAATTTATCCAACTGCATTTAAGCAAATTTGAAAATAGAAATTTGTAGCGCTAGCCCTGATAAATATTTCAGAAGCTCTGTTTGCCATCTTTGCATTTACTTTATTACTTGGAATGCTCAGTACCTTTAAGAGCAAAGTTGCTGAAATCAACTGAAAGTGAAACTCTTGGCAGGTGACAGACAAACCGCGTCACTGCCTTCTCTTATTACTTTATTTTTATTTGCACTGCTGCCACTGCAGTGCCCTGGGCAATACCAAATGAAAAAATCTACATTTACAGTGAGATACTCTAATTTGATCCACTGGAATATATAAGCTTCTAATTATAGACATGGCCTCCAAAAATAGATATTTATGACATGATCTATTATCAGTTATAAATATTATCTATTATCTAAATAGAAATTATCATAGATGTTACCTATGATATCAAATCATAAGCATCTTCATAATCATACAATCATAAAGGTTGGAAAAGACCTTTAAGATCCTCTGGCCTCTTGACTTTAAGATCAACTGCCCACCTACCACCAATATTGCCCACTAAACCATGTCCCTAAGTACTACATCCACCCTTCCCTTAAACACCCCCAGGGATGGTGGCTCCACCGCTTCCCTGGGCTCACTGTTCCAATATCTCACCACTCTTTCAGAGAAGAAATTCTTCTTAACAAAGCATCCTCCAGCATCCAGCCCCTCATCCCTCAGCTGCAGAGGTCTTTTCAGGAATGATGGAAACAAAAGGTCCTGCTTGCTTGCTTGTCCTGGAGCAAATTCTGTCTCAGTTTGCTCTGGCTCACCTGAAATGCAGCCACGTGGCAGTGGAAGAAGCTCCCAGGGCATGCAGCACCAGACTTGTAGGACTTCGTACCCTCTGTCAGCTGCCATTCCTACGAAAAAGTGGGCACTGGCTTTCAGGGCTGTCAGTCTACGTCTGATGGAACCCAGCCCCTGTCCCTAACTACAGAAATACATTGAAGCCTCCAGAGGACTGAAATCCCACTAGAATATCTGTGAGCCCATTCTGCCTTCATGTATATCTTCCTGATGTCTCACTGCCACTGAGCTTTACTGTTCAGCATTCGCAGACTGTGGATATACAGGTGATTCCTTTTATCCAGAGCTGCGTGGGGGAGGAAGAAGAAACCATGGTGGCATGAAATGGAAATGGTGCTGACATCTCCCCAGCCCAGCCCATGTCACAATCATTCTCTCCACAGGACCACAGCACACAACACTTATTTTTATTATCTCGAGAAGAGAAGCGTCAGCCAAAGAGCATAGGGTACGGCTGTCAGATCTCATTTCCCTCTGCTTTCTTTTAGAAAGAAGAAATTTTAGAAAATCATTTTAGAAAATCATTTTAGAAGAGACATCTTCTCAATTGAAGGAGCCCCTTGCTTCTCTCAAGGCACTGGTCTTCACTGGAGTTTTCTTTAATCCTAGGAAATCATTAGGCTTCAAAATTGTGTTTTTATGTATCTTGAATAAAGTCACATTGCTTCTGTGTTCACATTGCTCTGCAACCCGTGTCAAGTGAATGATGCTTTTTATTGCCCTGCCTCACAGCATTTTCTTCTCCCTAACCTGAACAATCTGCAAGAATATCTGCAGGTAATGATCTCTCTTTTATACCAGTGATTCACTCTGTGCAACCGCACCGTGGAAGAGCAAAGGACAGAGTGCGTCAGAGAGGATGAATCCCTGCCAGCTCTCCTGGAGCTGCTGGGTGAGGCTGTGCCTCCTTAGGCCCAACTCTGCTGCACTAAGAGAAGAGTAGGAAAAGGTTTGCTTTTGGAGTTGGCATTGCCCCCATAGCCCTCTGCAGCAGGACACCAAGCATAAACCTTCCCAGATGTACTTTTACAGGTGGTAGTTTTTAAAAAGAAAAGTTAGAGCTGCTGATCTAATTTGATGCTAGTGAAATTTTAGAGGCAATTACAGGTTTTTTGTTGGTGATGTTATTGGGTTTTTTTTAATCATTATTTTTAATTTCTATCTAGTACAGATAGCTGCCCAGAGCAGCTGTGAGTGCCCCATCCCTGAAGGTGCTCAAGGCCAGGCTGGATAGGACCCTGGGCAGCCTGAGCTGCTAGTGGGCAACCAGTCCATGGAAGGGGCTGGGGAGGGTGGGCACTGAGGTCTCTCCCAACCCAACCATTCTGTGATTCTATGACTCTATACAGATCAGCTCACGAGTACACCTTCTCATTACCCAGCTGTACTTACCCATCAGTAACATGAGATCGCAGTGCAATGGCTGCTGCCAGAAATCTAGACTTCCCCCACTCCACAATTCCCACTTCTGTTCACACATCACCTTCCCCACACTCTGATATGAAGCACATGTTGGGGACATAAGGAGCGGGGTAAGATGGAACGCTTCTTCTGTGGACAGCAGTGTTGGAAAGTGGTGGGATTTCTGATAAGAGAAACACAGTGAGACAGCAGGAAAGGAAAGCAGGAAAGATCATTGGAAGAAAGTACTATTTAGTTTAATGCTTTGTCCCTCTTTTTTTTCTTCTTTTTAATTTCCAAGGCAGGATATAGGGCAGAGCAGAGAGCAGGGGGACAGAACCCCATCACTGAGCCAGCGCCGCTGCAGCGCTGACAGTATCTAGGTCAGAATGCAGCGATTCTCCGTGGATGACGGACGGCTGCAGAGCTGAAGGTCAGCACTGGCAGTGGAGCCAAGCACTCCTTTTTCATCCAAAGGGCACAAAATCCCCCCTCATCCATCCAGCATCATTGGGAGGGGGCCCCATGCTATGGCCGCCAGAGCTGAACTAATGCCCATCACTGATCACTGCTCCACAGAGCCGAGAAATCTGCGTTGCCATGGGATTCGGATAAAATAAGCCAAAGGATCTGGATATCAACCAAGTGCCCAGCTACCAGGGCCCTAAGAACAAAACTGATGCTGAATCTCTCCTCTAAAAATGTCACAGTTCGCTTGCTCGCACTGGAGAGCAATGTCAAATGTTACCCCCTATCATTCTCGCATTTTGAATGTCTGTACTTTGAAGTTTGGCTTCAGGCAAGCTTGTGCACTCAAACATTTATGTGCTTTTTCCAAACACCTTCATTGGCCTAATGAAAGATAATTCCTCGGCCAACAACCATACTGTCCTCAATGAGGTACAGCTTTGGAAGCCAGCCCACCAACCATTCACAGACCGTATATCACAATGATGACCATGAACCTTCTCCCTCCTGCCACTGTGCCTCAGCCCGCTGGGACCAGATCGTGAAAGGATCAGTGCTTTCCCTATATGTCATCCCCTAGCATTGTAAGACTGGCACCTGTCTCTCAAGATTTGTGCTAAGCCGTGGATCTTCCTCAGAGATTGATTCATGCAGCCATGGCTTTCAACGTCAGAAGAGACCACAAGATCGCCCTGCCTGGTAGCAGAGGTCAGTTTTACAGGGTTCACACCAACTCATGCTTTGTTAAAACAGATCCTTCAAACAGATGACAGTCCCCTCTTGATTTGACAGCTGCAGAAGATGGAAGATCTGTATCTTCCCAGTACTGACAGAAGCTTAGAAGGTCATTCATGAGGTTTATTCCCAGTTATTGAAAGCACTAGGCGAATTTTCCTGTTTGTCTTGATTCCTGGCAGAAGACAACATCTAATTTTGTGCTTCGAACCTAAACTGTTAAACTGTGATGCCAACCAGCTAACCAGCTTCCTTCCCAGTAAGGGCTTACTATATATGAAGTGCCCTATAGTCTGGGATTTTGAGTATCAACACTAAGAAAAGGAGAGTGCCAAAAGAAATGTTCACGCTTCTGGGCTGCTTCTGCAATGCTGGGGAAAGAGGGCTGCTATTAACAAGTATCTGGGGGCAGGAACTGTCTTTTATTTGTATTTCAGGCGATAGCTAACACATTATAGGCATTAATCTAACAATATTCACACTGTCTGATACAGGATGCTTTGTCTGAACTAGCCAGCCTAACACAGATCAGTGCTTTGTTTCTGCCATAGTAGAACTTACCAGAACAGCATTTTTCACTATGAACATTTCTGCCTAAATCCTGCTTGTTCTGATGCTGGGTAACTTCCTCTTCCAACTGGCACTGAACAAAAAGACCTGGAGTGTAAACCACGAGGTTTAGTGAGCACACAGTGCTTGCCTGTTGTAGGTGGGCACACACAGAGGTGCAGCAGCTGACCGGCCACTCAGATGCAGATCTCAGCTCTTTCCCTCACCCACAGCAATGCCCCCATGATGCAGTGCTGTTCTTTGGTTCAGTACACAGATGGTTGTGCAAAGTTTCATTGATGAGAACAGAGGCAGTTCTTGAAGATTATATAGTGCACATTTAATTAATAAATCCTTATTAGTGGCCCTGGTTAGAAAAAGACACGGCTTCTGCACCTTTTCAGCTTGCAGATGTGATGCACCAAAAAATTCCCTGTTCTCAGCTCTGCAATGTGGATATCCTCTTTTGGAACTGACAAAGCAAGGCAGAGGAAGGACCTCCTCCATCTGTGTGTTTTGTGCCCACCAAAGCTGCTCTTATCTACCTCCTGAGAAGACGCAGAAAAGCTATTTTGTGGCCCAGACAGATCCCGGTGGAGCGGGGAGCACTGCAGGCAGGGTAAAACTGGCACAAAATGTTGCTAATCAAACACTTGGAAAGAAATGAAGGGGGGAGAGAACAAAACTGTTACCCACTATTTTGACTGTTGAATCTGGACTATTCATAGTAACACACCAAGTGTATCCATCCTATTGCACTAACGAGTGACAGCCGACTACTCAACAATTAAGTTTTCCTTCTCCACCTCCAAAATTAAGGTCGTAACCTCTTCTATTTACTTTTGGGATGTAGTAAATTAGAGCTTTGGCTTCATTGCAAAAATTAATTAAAGGAGTCACACAATGGTACCATTCATAGCTGTTCTCGTCCCTCCCTGCATTATGTCCTCATGTCAGCTCTCTTTGGTTTTAGTCCCAAATTCCAGTATGTGCTGGCCTGAATGTATTATTTGGGTAAGTAGGCTAGATTTTTCTTTTTGTCTATCGCCTTTGCTACATTGGAAGAGCTCCTCTTGTTTCTGATTCTTCTGTTTCTTTTTTCTTCGAAGAATGCACACGCTGGCAGCTCTCAGCCCAGTCTCACCTACCCAGATGCTTTTGCCGTGGAGTCTGCAGCAGAACTGGACTCACAGGGAAACATTCACCTCAAAATTTCTCTTCACTGACATCCCAAGTGTCTGGTTCTGTAAAACAGGGTTAGTGTCCAAATTGTTTTCATCAGAATTTCAAAAAATAAACACAGCTAAATAGGAAGGAAAAAAAAATATTCAATACTTTTTCTGGAGCTGGAGCTGGAAGTCTGCCCATTGAAATACATTGTGTTTTTTTTTTGTTTTGTTTTTTTTTCAGAAGCATTTCTTTGTGAATGTAACGCTTGTTTTCAAAGCTGGATTTATGGACTGGCAAAATAATGTTCTCCTTTATAGGAGAAAGTGTTGCATAACGTTTCATATGACCACATCCCGAGGTGGTTCAGCCCGCTGTGCGTACTGATAAACACGGACAGCGGAGAGTTCAGGAATACTGACCTACTAAAACATGCAGCTTCCCGAGAACTCTGATTTTATATCCTATCTAAAGACTAAAGCAAAAGGAGGAGTGGCTGACAAAGGTTCGGCTAATGCAGATGCAGGAGGTACAATACAGCAGGCAACTTTGGCATTTCTAAGCAATTCTACTGAAGTCGAAGTTGATGCTGTTAAGAAGGGCACACAAACTGCTTGCAAAAATGACATCTATGACAGGCTTGATTTCTTCAGAGTGCTTTATACAAACATAAACTTTTTTAAAAAAACTAACTTCTTGACTTCATGAGTGCACTGAGGAAATTTAATCCAAAGAGCCAGAGCAGGGGCCCAGGGCCTTGTCCACATGGCTTTTAATCTCTAAGGAGGAGAACCTACAGCCTCTCTGGGCACAGGGCACTCTGCATGGCACAGAAGTGCTTCCTGATGTTCAAGGGGAATCTCCTGTGTTCTAGTTTGTGTTAATGCTTCTTGTCCTGCAATAGGATTAGGAGATGGCTGGAAGGACATGGTAGGCCTGTGCACCTTTACCGAACCTATCAGCCTGAGACAGCAAATGTTAAGTTTTTAAACATTCAAGGATGGTGACTCAGCCACCTCCCTGGGGAGCCTATTCCAGTGTTTAACAACCCTTTCTATAAAGGGTTTCCTGATATCCAACCTAATTCTACTCCGGTGCAACTTGAAGCCATTTCCCCTCGTCCTGTCACCAGTGAGAAGAGACCAACCCCGCTCTCGCTGTAAGCACCTTTCAGATATTGGAAGAGAGCAATAAGGTCTCCCCTCAGCCTCCTTTTCCCCAGACTGAGTTCCTTCAGTCTCTCCTCGTAGGGCATATTCTCTAAGCCCTCCACAAGCCTTGTTGCTCTTCTTTGCACCTGCTCCAGCACCTCAGTGTCCCTTCTGTATTGAGATGTTAGCAAGAACATTTCAGCTTTCCACTATCAAAGAATAAAAACCCCACTGCTCTGTAATGTCCTAGCATGCATGCCCTGATTCTCGTCTTTTGTTCCTTGTGAATAGAGACAGTTGTGGCATGGACTATTTTTTCCTACTTTTTGGGAAGGAGGGAAGAAGAAGGTTGATATTAGTCCTTCAAAAATAAATGTTTCATCCCCAGTGTGCTCCAAATGAACTACATCCCAGCCTAGATTTTGAAAATGTACTGCTTTTTTTTTTTTTTTTTTTTTTTTTTTTTTTTTTTTTTTCCCAGTGAAAAGCTTACAGCTGAAAATGAGCCTGCATTGATATTTTGCTGCAGAGTTGTTGCCTGTAGGTAGGCTTTAGATGGAGCTGTTCTGTGCAAATCAATCCAGGCAAAGCACTAGCAGCTGCTATTTTGCCAGCAAGCAGAAATGTTTGCAGAGGTACCCACACTACAGTAATGCTGCTTGATAATTTAAAAACAATTTGGAATGTAAAAATAATCTGAACAGAGTCAGAGAAACAAAACATTATATCTCATGTTTTGAAACCAGAGATTGTGAACACTTGCTCCACAGCTCCCCAGCCACACGTATGTGTAGTGACTAACAAATCCTTTCTGGGACAATACCGATTTCTGACTAGTTCTAGGGAGGGCTTATTTGTAGTGCCTATTGTAGTGCCACTGCCTATTTGTAGTGCTACTGGGATGGCATGCTCACATGGACTCCATTGGGTTTCCTCCATTTTCCCTCAATTCTTTTTCTTGTTCTTCTGGCTGTGTTGCCTGCCATCTTCCTTTTCCACTGCAGTAGGCACTAAGAATTGGCCTCACCTGGTCGTACAAATGGAACAGGATGGGATCCAGTGAGCACCTTGAGGGCTGAAGGAAATCATGCCAGGGACTCAGCCCCATGGAAGAAGTTGGGCTCATTTTCCTGAATCGATAAAGAGGAAAAATACCATTGTCCTTCAAAATATAAATCACCACCAGAAGGTCTCCAACAGGGACAGAATACCTTTTCCATGCAAAAAGTGTACACTTGTTCTTCAAGCTTATGAACATATTTTAGGAAGGCTTCAGAACGAAAGATGTGGAAAAATAAACGAGTATTATACTATTAATTTGCATCAATTTCTTAGAGAGATAATTCAATTAAATATTTCAGCCTTTAGCAACCAATTTTTTTTTAATTGTATCTCTTTTTGAACTGTCAACCACTTGAAGGAACAGCCCTTGAATCTTTCTTGATCGTATGTAAGATGAGGCAATTTTTCCTTGGGGAATAACATTAGCTAAATTAGGAACACTGTAATTTAAAGGTGATTAAGTACCTTTTGTGATTGTTGTTCTATGACTTCAATCTGATAACACTTAAGTGCATGTGTAATCTAGTTTTCTACAGGGCTGCTCACACTGAAGAACAAGTGGGCTTAAGCCTTTGTTAGAACAGGACTTAAATGAGCACCACGGTTACACGTTCTTGTGCTGTTAACAAATTTTAAGGTTGACATCGGCTGGGGGTTGCCAGAAAGGAGGAACTTAACCTTCCCACTGTCAAGAAGCAGTGCTGGCATTTGCCCATGCAACAGGATATTGTACAGAATGTCAGCACTTGGAAATGAAACTATCCCCTGTAACGAGGGCTCCTGAGTACAGAAACAGCCTTTGACCATAATGAAGTTTTGCAAATAATGCTTGCAGGAAGTGATTTGCTATAAATCAGTCAAGCAGATCCCAGAAATAAGAAGACAGATGGTGACCTGACCGTACTGCAACGGTCTTCCAGACTTCTTACTCGCACTTTAAACAAGTACTTGGGCTCATGTCTCTCAAGAAAAATGCTCCCTCTCACAGCTGGCTGAAGCTGAATTGCCATCTTGTGGAAAATTCTATTGTTAAAAGTGGCTAAAGGAAGAACAAAGTTTGAAGTCTGAATCTTCCTTCGCTGCTAAAGAAAAGTTTCAGTCATCAAGACCTTATTTTGACGGTTTTAAACCATATTCTCTTGCTGTTATGCTGCAAACAAAAATTTGAAAATATAAGATTAACACAATCAATAAGTGATACATACAATGAAAATAATTTTTGAAATGAAAATATAATGAAAGGAAGAAATAAAATTCTTCTATTTGTGATGCTCCAGCTTGATTTCTTGTCCTACAAAGGTACAGTTTGTTGAAGTCCCAGTGTTTTTTTCTTTCTGGAACCAGCACATTCCAACAGCTCCCCTTCCATTGGGGAGCTCTCCACACTACAGAGATGTTCTGGTCAGCAATTCAAGTTACAGTGGTTTTTGCAAATTTGCAAGGGAAAAATAATTCCCTTACATCATGTGCCAGATTCTCCTGTTACAATTTATTGAAGCTTGAAATGCTTGCTTCATTTTTCTGTTGCATACCCGCTTGCTGTTTCATCACTCTGAAGATTTGTTGCTGAGGAGCAGCCAACACTGATTTATTAACTGAAGCACTAATGCACTCTTTGAGAAACAGTCTTTTCTTTACAGAAGGGGATTTCTCTCCATCCTGTCCCATATGCATTGTGTGTTCTGCAGCCTGTGAGCCCTTTGCACTGGAAATCCTGTCTGCTAAATTAACACACAGATTGTATGTGCCCATGCATGTGCTTAAATCCAGGCTGAAGTGAAGCAAAACCCAATGGTGTTCTGCACTGGTTACCCTCAGGTAAGGATTAAATAGGTGATAAGTAATAATGATAGTAATTGATAAATAGTTTTAATATCTTTTTAATTGCAATACTCAAATTTGTAAGTTGCCACCTCAGTTACTGGTTGTGCATATACCTACATGCGTAAGTATAGGCAGAGATGAAAACAACACAAACACCTAAAGATCACAGAGTCATAGGATCACAGAATGGCTTGGGCTGGAAGAAACATCAAAGCCCACTCAGCCCCAACCTCTGCCATGGGCAGGGCTGCCCCCCACCAGACCAGGCAGCCCAGAGCCCATCCAACCTGGCCCTGAGTGCCTCTAGGGATGGGGCACTCACAGCTCCTTTTGGGTCTCCCTTCCATCTTGGGACAATCCATGATTCCATGATTAATTTCAGAGCTCAGAAGTGGTACTGCTCTGGGTATGTAGTTGTATGCCTCCAGTTCCATTAAACAAAGTACACACACCCATATTTGCAGGCCCCAAGCCACTGTGCGTCTATAGAGAATTTTAACCTCAGTGTTTTCTAGAGGTGGGGAAGCAGCATTGAGCATTTCCTCGTGTCTTCTCTAAAGATTCAGCCGCCATTTGGGGTGGGCTAGCACAGAGCATGAGTTGGACTCTATCCTTATGGGTCCCTTCCAACCTGGGGCACGCTATCATTCCATCATTTCCTGCCCAGGTAGGCCGAGGTGGGCAGCCCACTTGGCATTTTTCACCTGAAGCAACGTAACTTAGTGCAATTGCACCGTGTAACAGCAGGAAGGCATTCCTTCCTGCAGCGCTCGAGGCACCCGTGCACACGGGGCGCATCCTGCCGGTAGCGGGACGCGAACCCGCGGTAGCAGCGGTGCTCGTGGCAGGCAGGTCGGGCCGAGCCGCTGACGCAGCGGGGCGGGGTCGGGCTGCGGAGCGGCAGCGGCGGGAGGAGGAGGAGGAGAAGGAGGAGGAGGGTTCGGGCGGATCCGCCGCCGGAGAGCGGCTGGCGTTGTGCGGCGGGCGGGCAGCGGATCGGGGCTGCAGCCTTCTCCCTGTTTGGCGCTGCGCTGCGCTGCGCTGCGAGCTGTCGGGCGCAGCACGCGGTCCCGTCTCTTCCTGTAGATAACCGAATCGGTCGTTTTTATCGTTCCGCGCGCCTCCTCCAGCGCCCGCCGTTCCCACAGCGATGGGCTGCGGTGCTGCCCGGGGGCGGGAGGGCAGCGCGGCGCGGAGCCGCACGGAGCTCCGCAGCGGAACCGCGCGCTGCGCGTAGCGCCTTCCGCGCCCCTTCCTTTTTTTTTTTTTATTTTTTTCCTCCCCTTATTTTTACTTTTTTAGAGGTAATCGTTTTGAGGCGGAGACGAGCTGAGGTGGTTTTTGCCCGTCTGTCCCCGTGTCTGGGTGTTCCGGTGAGGTGGGAGCGGGGGTCTCGTTTCTCCGTAGCCGAGCAGCGGAGCCTTAGCAGCGTGCGCGTCCTCCTCCCGTCTGCGGGGCGAGGAAAATGGAGGCGGTGATCGAGAAGGAATGCAGCGCGCTCGGAGGGCTCTTCCAGACCATTATCAGCGACATGAAGGTAGGGGCCGGGGCGGCCAGGTGAGCCCGCGGCACTGCCCGGGGAAGCGCACGGCAGGGGGGAGCTGCACGGGGCTCGGGCGGCCCCGGGACGCGGCTCCCTCCTTGCCTGCCTCCTTCCATCCCGCGTCACGCTGTTATCTTGCAGCAGGGGCAGCGTTTTCCGAACCTGTCATTTTTTTTTTTTTTCCTTATATGTGTTTTTCTCTTTCCCTCCTTTACCTTCTGTTCCTTTTCGTTATTATTTTATTTTTGGTGCTGCTGGCACCCAGAACGAAGGCAGCGAGGCGGGTGCCAGCCCTGGGTGGGGCTGGGAGGGCACGGAGGGATTCCCGATGAGCGCAGTTGTAAGGGAACCTCAGCTTGGAGATGCTCCGAAGTTGGCTGTGGCTCCGTTGCCTCTCGGTGTGCTCTGTGGTGTTATTTTCTAGAATCGGAGCATGGCTTGTGCTGGAGGGGGCCAACTCCCCGTGTATGCACATGGAGGGGCTGATCGTTGCTTTCTGTGTGTGTGTGTGTGCAATGCGCTGAATTCCCCGTTCTCTCCCAGCCATATGCACAGACCTTGCCCCCAAAGGGTCCCTTGGAGAACAGCTCCGAATCCACCCCTGGCATTTGTGCAGGCTTCCCTTCTGCCTCCCGCCCTTTGCTGGTGGAAACGAACAGTTGGAAGGAGACCCACGCTGTGCCGCCGTGCCTCCCGCCAGCCCCATACTGCAGAATATTGCAGCGTTCCCCCAGACAAGGGCAGGCGGTTTGCCTGCAGGCCCGTCTGCAAAGGACACAAGATCTGCAGAACCAGAGAGATGGGTGCACCTATGGGTGCTTGAATGGGTGCAGGGCATCCTTACCCCAAAGCTAGACAAGGGCTGCTCCTGGACAGAGCCTTGGCATGGGTGAATGGCTTCCAGTATATTTGAAGGGAGGAGAAGCTGCTTGCGTTTTTTTGGCAAGGGTTCAGGTGCACTTTCCTCAGAACAGATCCTGGGAGATGTTTAATTAAAGCATGGCTCGTAGAGAGCTGGTGGATTGCAGGGAGGAGGAGGAGACCTGTGTGCGTGTGACAGACAATGCAGCAGTCCTGCTGCCGTGCTGCCCGTGGCCCGGTGCTTCTTCATAGCAGCTCCACTTAACGTGAATCCACAAACCCCACCCTGGATGGGGAACAGTCACAAATCCTGGGATCGGGTGGAGTGGGTTTTGCAGGGAACGTGCGGGAGCCTTCTGCTCTGACCTCCAGCCTGAGGCGCGGTGACAGTGTTTGTTCCCTACTTTCCACGAGCAATGCACTTTGATTTTTTATGCTCTTAAGCAAATACACGTTGGCTGTGTCGATTTATTTTTTGCGTGCACTGTTACTTGCATGGGAATGAAAGCTGTTTCTCAGAAACATGTTGACATGAGCGTATGGAGATGTGCACAGGTGTGAATTTTTATTTTAATCCACCATAGCAGCGGAACCTGTTTGGTGAACTGGGAATTACTGGGGAGGGAGGTTTGGGAAAAATCACAGCATGGTAGTTGGTGCAATTAAAGAATCTGTTCGTTGTTTAGCATGAGTCGAACAAACAGTTTGTACCTGTGCTTCAATCCAGTGAGATGCTGTAGGGCTCATTGTGAATTGTGTGCAAAGAATCGTGACACTTTCCTGGAGGGGGAAGAAAAAAAGCAGCTATTTTTGACAGCGAACCAGAATCTTGCAGCTAATCATCCCTTCAGTAGTAAAGTGGAAATTAGCATTTTAAGTGCTGCTTCATGCAGTCGGGTCTGTGTGGGCAGGCTTCTGGCAGAACCTTGGAGATGTTGCATGGGGGTCTGCCCACGCACTCCCAATGCACTATCTATGCCTATTTCTCATTATAGGCAGAGATCAAGGCCCCAAATGCCCTGCAGTGCTGAGAGTTTTGCTGCAGCGTCCGCCTTCTTTAACTAAATAATTTGCAGTTTCTTTTTATCGTGTGTATTGCTCTGCCTTCATCTTTGCTGTGAAGACAGCGGGGTTAATCAGCACCATAGTGAGAGCGCTCTGAAGTTGTGCCAGTGGCTGCAGATAGGTGGTGCAGCCAAGGTGATGAGCACATGGTGCGTATGGACTGACTTTTAATTTTTGTCTTTGTTCACACTGATAGCTCAGTGTACTCGGGGTTCATTCTGAGCTCTCCTTGATGTCAGTGAGGTTACAGAAACCGGAGGTGTAATCCTGAGTAATGTGATTACTCGTGTCCATTTGTCTCAGTGCTGTGTTAACTTTCAAAGTTAATGAGGCCTCTGCAGGCCAATGTGACTGATGTGTCACATTTTTTGATAGCGAGTTTATCTGCTGTTGGCTGAGTTATCTGCCTTTAATGTTTTCTCTAGAAACTCAGTTTTTTTTCTCAGTTGTCTACCAAAAACAGTTTTGTGATTAATTCTCAACCGAACAAGCTCCAGATTAATAATGAGGAAAGCTATGTCACTTTGAGAACATGAAGTTAAACATAACAAATAAACATAATGAATAAAACAAGTATAACATATAATGTCAACATCTGACGCAGCATTTTAGTGCCTGTAGGATGGGTTGGAAGGGGCCTCAGAGCCCACCCAGCCTCAACCCCTGCCTTGGGCTGGTTGCCTCCCCCAGCTCAGGGTGCCCAGGGCCCATCCAGCCTGGTCCTGAGCAGGGATGGGGCACCCCCAGCTCTCTGGGCAGCTGTGCCAGTGCCTCACCGCTGTGAGTGAAGAATTTTGTCCTAATATCTAACCTAATGCATGGAACTTAGTATTATAATACAGGGAATCCATGTTTTCAGTGCAAAATGAGGGTCACATTCGTTGGATAGTACGTAAGCATACGTGGTAATGGAACTGGTTGTAGAAAGTCTACAGTGGGAATTGTGCTCAGCCATTGTGTTCGAGAACTCGGTTCTCACATTTCAAGGTCAGATGAAAGAATTCTAAAATAGGAAAATCCTGCCCATCCCATCGCTAAGCTTTTTGTCCATTGTCACAGCCTTGGTGTGTCCTATGATGCCTCACTGAGTATGTGGCACTTGGAATTTGTCGTGCTCTTATGTATGATCACTTTCAAAGTGATGGAAGTTTATATAAGAAAAGATAAAGCATGCATGTCCCCTTAGAGGAGTAGTTCTGTGCACAGCGTTCAAGTGCTGTGCCATTTCTCTTTGAACGCAACATGCTTTCTGGTGCTCCCCGTGGGAAGAGAGCATTTGATCTGGATGGTTTGTAACTCATTTCTGGCAATTGAGAAATGAGATGCTGTAATGTGCAGTTAATTTCAATATTTCTTGTAGTGCAAAGCAAATCTGTGCAGGTAATTTTTGGGAGGGCCTGCTGCATATAGGTTTCAAAAGATGTGGTCTTCTCATGCAGAGAGCATTCTCTTTAAAATGCTACTTTCTGTTATGAGTCCTAATTTTATGTTTCTTTTAATCACAACGTTCTCTCTTAATGGAAAAAGGAGAACAAGAAAACACTGAAACCAGCAGTGTTTATAGCTTATTGCTTGATGCTGTTTCTTTCCTTTCACATGTTCTTCATTTGTCATCTCTCTGTTGCCAGCAGGTGTTCTGGTAGGCAGGACTTCCAGCACCCAAAACTGTGGGGTAGGCATGGTGGGGTGGGCGGATGGAGGGTGGTTGGGCTGATGCTGACTGTCCATGACTTCAGTTATACTGAGAGAGTGTACTGAATTCTGTGATTCTGGTGAGGCTCAGTCACCTCCCAGTATGTGGTGGGAGTGCAGCCGTGAGAAGCACTGTAAACTGTGAGCAAAATAAAAAGGTTCCAGAGGAGAAGTAAAATTTTAGAACGTTTCAGATATATTTTTTTTTCAAGTGCGTGTGTCTTATTTGTGATTGTTTAACTGAAATCTGAATGAAAACAGCAGTTTGCTTTTGGCAGCAGCTTCTATTTTCATGCTGCAAAAGGAGTGACCCTTCCCCTTCCCCCCAGTGGAACTCTGGGGTGGGAAGGCAGCATCCCTTTGCCTTCAGCCACGCAAAGCTCCTGCCCTTGTTTTCCACCCGAGGAGAAAGAAGTGAGCATATGGGAATGAGAAATATTTATGGTTTTTTTTGTTTGTTTGTTTGTTTTTGTTTTTTTTGCAGCCTCTTATCTGCGATTAGGATGTGACTGGTGAGAAGCAGCATTTTAATCTTGCTTTTTGTGGAAGATGGAGCCGGGGGTGGTCATGTTGAGGATTAAGAACCATTTGTTAAGTAGGCATGATTTGCTTGCGAGGGATGGATGGCCTTGTGCTGCTCACATCAATAATATAAACTGAATCAAAAAAATATTTGCTGCAACAGATAGAAAGGCTGAGGCGGTGCCTGTGACAAGTGCAGCTGTGGGCCCTGTGCATCCGTGTCAGTCTGAAGTCAGCCTGTGTGTATGGGCAGTCTGTAAAGCTGCTGCCATTGATGCAGAGTGATTTGACAGCGCTGCAGCTGTGCTGTATTTGAAGCCTGGTCTCTCTGCAGAGCTGAGGAATGTTCAGTTCAATGACTTTAAGGTCTAGTTTCAGTCCAGCTGCTGGGGATGGTAACTGTTCTAAGGAGAACAGAAAAAGTGGAATGTGCCGCGTGCAGGTGGGGCTGGGAGGGAACCCCTCTGTTGTGCCTTTCCCACATGTGCTTTGTGGCACTGGCACATCCCTGGCATGAAAATCTTTAGGGCAGCCTAATTCTATTCCAAACTCAGAAAATGGTCGTTTCTCTCTTTTCCTAAAAAGCATGACATGAGTTAATTTCCCCTCTATGCAGCTGCAGCTTTTTTTCCTCATTTTCTTGTTCTTAGAGGTTCCACCAGCATGGTACACTGTCCTGAGCCTGTCGCTCTGATTTTTTTTACCATTCGCACTGATTTCCTACCCCACTGTCTTCCTTGCCTTTCTGAAGCAGCTGCAACATCATTCTGTGAGCATCTCTATGGGGGAGGCAGCGGTGTGGAGGGCTGGCTGAAAGAATGCTGATGCAGGAGGGCACTGCTGCACACCCACTTCAATGCTAGGGCTCAAACAGCATGGCATAGCTTGGAACATACCTGCAAAACATTTATTATTGCTAGGGACACATTCTTGGTCTGCATATGCCTCTGTGAATGCTAGCAATTCATACAGCTGCTGAATGTTCACTGCATAAATGTGTCCAATGTGAGCTTGTTCTGGGGCATACCAAGGGCAAGGATTTTTAATGCCTTTTAGAAGTAGTACTTTTGGACCTGCTACATGCCAAGGGCTGTGCGATAGAGGTTGCCGTGCTGTTGGCTGTGCGATAGAGGGAAGCGTGGAAGGAAGGACTTGTGCAGTACTGCATGAATCACAATTGGCTGAACAAATGTTGGAGGACAAGAAGTCTGTAATTACAGACTCAGTGCTGGTTAATACCTAACCAGAGGTGATAGTTGGGAGAGTTTGCTGCTTCCTTCCTCAGTTTTGTGCATGTTGTATTGTGAAAAAAAAAACAAAACTATGCCACTACCTTCATTTTTTTGTGACGTGTTTTTCAAGATATAGAAGTTGGTGCAGTTAGCAGTGTTTCTGCATACCTGTAATTAGCGTATTCTGCTTATTAGCTTCTGAGATACATCTTTGAGTTTCATGGTCTATGCACGTGTAACCTTGAAGATGGGCAGAAAGTGCTCAGTGACAGAGAGCAGGGTAGGATCTGTAGCTGAAGATGTTGGTCTGCTTCAGAGCACACGAAGGTGGGTGGGTGCTACGGGGCATTTGTCTCTTCAAGTATTGGTTTTCCAGCTCCAAATGATGCCTGCCTTGGTGCTGTAAGGTGTTGAGTGCTGCCCCATTCACTGCTATCTCTGCTGACCTTTAAGGAAGATAATTGAGTTCTTCCTGCTGAGCTGTGAGGTAGCCTGACTGCTGAGATGTTTGCAAGGACAGGAGACAAAATGTCTGGTAGCCTTGTGGTTAGACCATGGCAGTTTGCATCTTCAAAGTGCTCTGGAAGCGTGTGACTTAGCTCCCAAAGAATGGCTTCCATTTTAGAGAGAGGCTGCAGGTTCCGTGACTACTGCTCCTTTCCCCTAGGACAACAAGAAATTGAGTGCATGTGGAGCACTGAGTTAATGAGGGGATGTTTTTATAAGCTCCTCGTGTGTAACACGTATTGCTATGCACATCCACACCACACACCATTCATCTTTGTTGCTGCCGTTTCCCCTGTGATAACCCACTGTTTGCAGGCGGAACAGATGACTTCTACCGATGAATGATCAACTCTCAACACCAGTTGAGTTCTTCTGTAACTGAAATTAAGGGCTATCTGTTTCTTAGTGGAGAGGTAGGACTGGGGCATCTTACCCACAGGGTGACAGAAATAGGGAGTGAAGAATCTGGCGATGTCTAGTGAACATGAACTCTGTGTTTTTTTGCAGTTCTAGTCAGTGAACATAGGTGTACAAACAGCATTTAAGAGATCACCTTGTATGTTTTTAAGAAGTACTCTTACAAACCTGTGAATGCTGGTTCTATTGGTGTACACAACGCTGAAAACAAGCATGTACCTAGAGAAATCCAGTTTGTGGTATAAAAAGCTTAGTTCAGATGTGTGTCAGTATCTGTTGCCAGAGTACTGATGTTTGTTGGGTCCTGGAGATTGTTTTGATTGCTGGTGTGATAGCAGTTGTGCTGAGATTGAGCAATGAGTGCTCAGAAATGAGGGTTTCTCCTGCTTCATGGGGGAGTCGCGATGAGGTGATGAAGCCCATCCATGATGGTGTTACCAGCACAGGGCTGTTGGCTCTGCTGTGAGACTGTCCTGTGTAGGCATTAACTTGAATGAATTAATGGCTCTTGATGTTTTAATTACCTTAGTTTTGATGCAGCTGAAATATTGTGGGTTTAGAAAATAGCTGCCCAGTATGCACAGTGGCCACTTAATGATTCAGTGGATGAAAGGCAGTATTGATGAGTCTCTGAGGAGAGATCTGCTATTCAGGCTCGCAAACTTGCTTAGACCTGCAGGGAAGAGTGTGGAACTAAATGCTTCCTCTGGAAGACTACTTAATGTCTAGCTCTTTTAATGCAGCATGGGATAAAAGGTTCTCTAGAAGCTGTGGCTGGTTGGTTGTTTTTTCCCTACTCTTGTGAATACTCCTGTGTTTAGAGAGGGAGAGACCGTATGTTTATGTATGATATATTTTTTCACAGTGTGAGCATAGCTTTTTTATTTGCTAATTACCAATTCTAACTTGGATTTAAACTCTGATGTGTTTGCTTTGGAGCTGGGTGTCTTCGTCTTATAAATTGTGCAAATGGGCTGCAGATGGCCTGGATTTGTTGTGGTCCTTATAGACATAGTGAGGAGGCACAGAAGAGGCTAGCCAGGATGTGATATTGTGGTTGGGGAGGATGAGTTTGGAGGACTCCTCATAGTGCTCCAAACCAAAGTCAAACCATGGGCAATGGTGTCCTTTCAAATATGGGCTACTGGGGTGCAGGTTTTGTCATAATACAAACTAAAGTCTCTAGAGCTCTAGTAATAGTCATACCTGACTTGAGTTCCCTCTGTCTTTAAATGATGAGATCTACTCAGTGTCTCTGTTCTTGCTAAGTGCTTCAGTGCTGAGAGAACTCGTAATTTCTTCAGAAATTTCAGGTCGTTTGGGGAATGTAGAGATCACTGATGGCACTGAACCAGTGATGCGCATGTCCTCTTCTGGAGTTTCTTGATTGGGTTTTTTGTGTTGACTTTACTGAGGTACAGCACCATGACCCTTACCCTAGAGTAGCTTTTACTCAGTGTTCTGATGCTGTGTTTGACTAAAAACCAAACAGTTGTGAAAACATTGAATAAACAGCTCCATGATAGATAGAAGAAATCTTTAGTAGGCAGTTTTTTTAATACCATATGAGATTTCTTCAATACTGTATTGTCGCATAATCTTCGGTGTTGTGGCATTGTAGAGATTGGCATGTCCATTATACTGAGCACCCTGGAAAACTCATTTCCAGCCCCTGCCCATTCCCTGAACAAGTGGCAGAGATAATGGAAATGGAGACAAGACTTTTATTTTAATTGCCTCTGCTTTCAGTTCCTGGAGGGTAGTTACACGTTAAATGACGTTGTAATCTGATCTTTGACATGCTTTTACTTTCACTTGCATGTGCTATAACCTCTCAGACACCACGTTTGTACCTGTATCCTCCCTTCCTCCAGTCAGTAACACACATGTTTGGCTTGCGTTATGAAATCTGTGAAATTCATGCCATCTGCTGTTGCTGACATTCCATTCCTGGCCCAGCAAGCACTCTGCACACATCAAGAGCTCCCCATGCTGCTAGAAGTTCCCCTATGCGTGGCAATGTCTTTAGCTTAGAAAGACAAAAGGGACTTCCTAGACATGCAGCCCCTTTTCTTGCATTATTGGAGCACTCTGTTTTCCTCTGCATGAGTTTGTCGCTCTTTCGTAAAGAGTTCCTGTGAATAGAAGCTCCATGCCCTTCCAGAGTTGCCCGTTTCACTGGAGGTTGGAGGAACTGACCAACCAAGAGCATCTCTGCTGCAAGTACGACTGGTTGGTTTTGCCTTCCCCACTGGAAAACAGCCAGTGGACATCATGAGGCAGTGGGCTGCTCTTGAAATCAGTACTGGGGCTTTGCTGGCTCAGTTCTGGTTTTGAATGTGTATCTGGTTTTGAGGTGTATCTGAAATGAGATAAATGAAAGAAAAGTACTGTTGGTATAGGTGTGTGCACCACTGCATCGTTCTTTACGATTATTTGTAAAGAACGAAATCACTCTCACCAGCAAAATTCAGGTTTCACTTTGTTGGAAGATTGAGACTGTTTTGGTGAATGGTTGGAAAATAGGCGTAGTTTAAAAAGCTTCATAAGCTTCTTGAATTGCTTATTTTTTGACCTAAAAAGAGGAAAAGCCTGCAAGAAGAAATTTTTTGAATAGGGAAGAGTCATTAGGAACTTAATGTAAGATGATGTTAAGTCTCATCTCACCTGTGTCTTGCAAGAGGTTTGGTAGCTTATTAAGGGACTATGCAGTCTTTTCTGTCTGGCTGAATGTATGAGCTGTGCAAAGAAAGGAGGATACTGGGTAGTGCTCTGTAACCTTTGCACTTGTGCCTGGCCAAGCTGCTTCTTCCATGGATGGCTATTAATTCTTTAAGAAGAGAGGAAAAACTTCTAGTGCCAGATGTTAGCTGAATGGGGAAGCTGATTGTCAGTGTCTGCATCTTTCTACATGCCGAGACATATGTGGCTGGAAACCTTTTTTCAGATCGTCATTGTTTTCCTGCACCTTTCCTCTCTAGTTTTTCCTGTTTTTCATGTTGAAGGATCCCTGGAAAAATGATAGGTTCTGTGTGCAAACCATGCTTAATTATGCAGGCCACTTTTTTAATGTAACATCTGTGACTGCATGCTATCCAGCACAGTAAAGTTTCTCTGCTACTTGAAGGTAGTGTAGTGAATTACACAGACATGAAACATTTGTAGTAATTCTTGTAATTCTGATATCTGATAAAACCATATAATAAATCCCTCGCTCTAGGCATCGTTTACTTTGGAGGTTGGGAGGTCTGGTGCAACAGCAAAGTTACAGATTTTGTTCCATAGGTAGACATGTGGCATTTGGATGTGTTACTGGGGTGTGAAGCTGGGTAATAGCATTGTGTGTTTGGGACTCAGCCTCTTAGCAGGTCGTGGCTGAATGATTATACTGAGGTGGAGAATGCCTAACTCCTGTAGCTTGAGCAGTGCTTTTTTGTCCTCCTTATTGAAGTCTGCAGAGAGTCATTCTGTACTCTTCTGGAAGGCACACAGCTCTTGCTTTGATAACCTGTGAGATGAAACCAGGGCATTTGCCGGCAGTTCCCTTTCTCTCCTACCTTTTTAGCTGGAACAACCAAAATTAGATTCTCAATTTGCCATACTGTAGAACAGCTCTGTCTCTCTCCCCGCACCCTGAAAGTTGAGATGAGTTGTTGCTGTGAACAAGATACTGAACTGTTTCTGTTGCCTTTGTAGTCAGCATCCCAGCAAGAAGCCTTTCTGATAAATGAAAGCTGTTAAAAGAACACAGTCACGGGCTTTTTGAAAGACGAGGTGCATCTTGTCTTTGGGATCTGGAGTGCCTGGAAATAAATTATTAAAGGAAATGTCTTTTCACCTCATGGAGAAAAGGAGAGGCATTGTAACTTGCTGGCAAAAGGTGTGACAGAATGGATTTTTACTGTCAAGACTGCTGATAATCAAGTTGTAATCTTAAAAAAAACAATCTGGGTTCTTGTACTTGTCATTAGATGCAATCGATAACAATTGCAGAAAAACTGGATCCCATGCTGCAAGCTGTATCAAAAAATCCTTGATCTTCTCTTCTGGAATTCTCCTATTGGAGGTCTGCTGGCTTGAAAGGAAGGGAAAAACTGTAGTAAAGGTCTTGTAGAAATGTGTTTGTCTAAGGTGGCTGTGCTGGGGGTTCCCCGCTCCCCTCAAAAAACACAAGATTCTTCATCTGTCCGGGATATAAGTGCACCTCAGTAGGACGTGATAAAATGGTCTGGGTTGGGAGGGGCCTTTACAGATCCTCTATGCCCTTCCGTGGTGTGGAGTAATGGACCCTGGCCTGCTATTGGATGCTCACCCACTCCTGCTCCTCCTCAACAGAAAGGGGGAAATGCTCATGAGTTGAGATAAAGATGAGGAAAGCACTTCCGAATTCTGTCAGGCAATACGTGTTCAACTGGGAAGATTAAATCTGTCACCAACTAAAATAGATATGAATAGTGAGAAGGAACGGGGAGAAATTCAAACACCTTTTGCCCACTTACCCTCCACAACCTCTTCAGGAACATCCGTGGCTGCAGCTCCTTCAGGAAATGCCCTGCTGCTGTGGCCTGGCCCTTCCTATGCTGTAAGATGGAGATGGGCTCTGCAGCACCTGGGAACCCTCTGCTGCTTTTCTATTGCTTGGAGCCTTCTCCTTGCCCTGTGCCAGCTGTGCCCTTGCTGAAATCTGTTTTCCCTGAGGTGCTACAAGTCTAGCTGTTGGGCTCAGTGCAGTGAGGCTGTTGGAGCCCGGAATATCGGGGTGTTGCATGTGCTTTCCACCTTAGCCTGGAACCTCTCAATACTAGTTGTGCACATCCCTAAGGGAAAACTATTCCATGTCCCTAATTGGGAACTAGCAAAGTATGTGACAGGCGTGGGGCACCATCTTATTTGTCAGCCTGGAGACAGAAGGGCAGTGCGCTGTCTTGTGGAGATCAGCTGGAGCGTGGCTGGACCCTGGCATCAGGTGACTAATCACTTGTAAACCGACTCATTAAGCAATAAGATGCGATAATGGGATGTTATGGCTTACCAGTGGCAGCCTCAAGCTGAAGTTAAGGTGTGTGCAGGGGCTTGGGGGGCTTTCATGCCTTGGACAAAAGCATTACAGTTCAGGAATGTTGGATCTGAGACAGAAAACAGAAAGAACAAAAAACAATTAGGCATTAAGTGCTTTTGAGGGGAGATAGGCCCTGAATCAAGCCATTAATAGTTTTCAAGACCATTTAAATGAACCTGGATTGTAACAGATTTCTGTTTTAACCTGTGAGGAGCTAAAACGAGGATTTGTGACCCAGATGCTTACAGCTCTTCTCACAGTTTCTCTGAGGAGGGCTATGAGGAAAGGCATCCCGCTGCTCTTACGGGTACTGCCAGCACCTGAGCCTGATGTTAAAGGGGGAAAATTGATTTCCTTTATTGACCATTTGAAATCGGAAATTGTAGAAGGAGCTTAGGGAAACACAGCATTTAAAAGTACTGTTTTAATACTCTTCCAGAATTGGCTTTACAGTAAAAAAGAACTTAATAGACAGTGAATTCTTCCTACTGCTTCTTGGTGTTTAAATTGAGAAAGTAATGCGTGTTGAATTGAGGATTAAGTTTCATGGCTATTTGGTATGTGGTTTCTGCTGCTACTGTATTTCTCCTGATGGGCACTTTGATGACAGCAAGAGCTGTAATTCCAAACGAGGATGGAACGGAGGAAGCACATGGAGAGATTGTGGAGAAGGAGCTGCTCTTAGGGTACCAGAGCCTGCATGTGCTTCAAAAAATTACTGAACTACTGTGTTGTTGGTTTGGCCCAGCAAGCATTGCTCCACAGGTGCTGGAGGTGGGGTAAAACCCCCCATATTAGAACTGGCAAAGTGGCAAGGTGTCATGCGCTTTGGCCTTAGCTGGGATCAGAAGGGTTTGGGTTCAGTGTGGGTGTGGTGGTGGAGGTGCTTTCTGGGCAGGACAATAGGATTTGTGTGCAATGTTTGAGTTACACGTTACTGAGAGATGAATGTGCTGATTCAGCTGCAGAAGGGAAAAGCAAATAACAAATTCTGTTGGAGCACAAACAAAATACACTGCTGTTTTCTTCTGCCCAAAATAAGAGAAGGTGCTCTTGCACCAGTGTAGGAGTGCCTAGGTGAAGAGATTACATTGCAATAACATACATAATGTATATTTTTAACCAATTTAGCAACTGATGTAAGTGGGTTGTTAAAGCTTAATTAAGTAGTTGTGATTTAGAGAGAAAATCACTTTTAGAGACAAAGAATAAATACCTATGGAAATGCTTAATGAATGTTCTGGCTTTGCTTTCTTTGTGGCCAGCCTGGAAAAAAAAAAAAAAAAAAAAAAAAAAAAAAAAAAAAAAAAAAAGGAAATAAAGGTGTTTTCTGTTTTCTTCCTGAGCTATGTTTTGATAGGACTGTTTTAAGCTTCCCCACAGCGTCAGGTTGGTGTCAATCTCCTGCCTGCCATTAGGCACAGTTAGCAGGATAATACATCATCGAGATGGAAACATAATCAGGCTGCTTTGGTATCCTCTGTTTGTCAGCTTGTGTTTTACTCAAGAATCCAGTAAAGCCCTGGGCCCTGCTGCTAATTGTCAGGGCTTTCAAGGCTCCTGGCGTCCCCATGCATAATGCATATATGGCATGCGGGCAAGCTCCGAAATGCAGCTACTGCAGAGAGAGATGGCGTTCAGTGCAGAGGATTTCAGCAAAACTAATAGGTTTAAGGAAATCGATTTTTTTTTTTTCCCCCTCAAATAAGTGGGTTTCATTTTTAAATGCCTGGCAATTTTTGCACAGCAGAAAGCTTTTATTCTAGTTTTTCCCACCCTGATAATGGGTGTCTTCTTTCTTGCTTTCTCCCTTTCCCACTGGCTCTGTCGTGTGTAGGTATAATGAGGTTTTATGACCACCTGGTGTACATTGCTCACAGGAAAAAAAAAATGCACACAAAAAAAAAACCCACCAAAAAAGCAAACACAGTGCTTAGTGAAGAATATTGAGAGTAGCAGCTTAGTACCTGAGACACTTATGGGAGGGTCTGTTGTGGCACTGCCAAGCCCCTCTGCTGGCTGAGCTTCGCTGTGCAGTGTCTGTATGGGAGATGCATGCACCACATCTATGCAAAGGCATCTCATTTTTAAAATACAATCAGTAGAGAATGTTAAATTGTGACTGATGAACAAAGGCCATTGTTCAAGGGAAGACTTTGGTTTTAACCCTTAGTTTAATTCTAGTTGTTTGGTGGTGGTATGTGAATATCTGGGAGCTGTCCAGGGTGCACTAAGGAGCTTGAATTGGGTTGGCTGCTTTTGGGAAGGCATTGTCTTTGCCCCAAAGAAGATGAGATGTGGCCTTCTGTGGTAGAGCAAGAAAAAGTTTGGATTGAGTTTATTACAAGCAATGGCGCTTACTTGCAGCCTCTTCCAGTCAGAGCTGTGGTAATGTTGACCTTGAGAAGCTGCCTTACCTGGGCTTTATTGCATTGGTGCTCTGCTTACATCTTTAGTAAAGGAAACATGGATTTTTATTTTTATTTTTTTTCTCACTAGACACCAATCCAGGGGACGTTTTGAGGTTTCTTTCTGCCACTGGTTTTGCTTTTAACAGAAAATTTGCACTTCTTCTGCAGGGAGCAAATTAACATTAGTTTGGTCTAAAAAAGATGGTAGTTTACCATAAAAATCAACACTTCTTTTTTTAACTTGTAAGAACACTTGGTGTTGCAGATCTTAATGTGGACTCCTACCATACTTTAAAAAAATAGGAGAGAAGCTCACAGGAAACTCCAAGAGGAATTAAACTTAAAAACTTTGCATGTAGTTGCTCAATGGTGTGCTGCTTTACCAGCATCGGGGGAGAAGGCAGCTCTGAGGTCATTGGGGCCATTTCGTAGGAAATGCTGCAGCTGTTGAGAATGATTTTGGGCCACTCTGTGTTTTGTGTTACTTTGAGCCAGTTTAAGGCGGTCTCTTGGGCAACTTAGACCTTAATTAAAAAATAAAATACTTTGCAATAAGAGAGTGGGAAACTGGGAATTGCGCAGGGAGTCTATACATAGAAAAATGCAACTGGAATTCTGTTCTTAGTTTTGGGAGTACATGTTATTGCAGTGTCCTAGCACCCCACTTCTCATAGATTTGTCTTCACTGTTTTCATATAAAGTGAGGAGTTTCTTCAGTTGAAATCCCATTTCCTCCCCCAGTGTTTCTGCTTGGCATGTCTATCAAGCCTCCTCCCAGGGCCTGGTGTTTCATCTGAATTCACAACCAGATGGAGTGCCATAGAATCATAGAATGGTTTGGGTTGGAAGGGACCTTTAAGATCACCTAGTTCCAACTCCCTGCTACAGGCAGGTATACCTCCCTCTAGACCAGGTTGCTCATAGCCCCATCCAGCCTGGCCTTGAGTGCTTCCAGTGCTTCACTAGACAACCTGTTCCAGCATCTCACCACTTGCTATCTAGTCTACAGCTACTCTCCTCCAGTTTAAAAACATTTCCCCTTGTCATGTAGCTACATGCTATCTGTTTACTGGTGTTAAAGAATGTGAGAGACCACTTAGTGGGAAAATATATTTTGTTGTTAGAGAATAAAGATTCAGTAAAGTTATCGTTGCAGCTTCTAGTTTCAGTTGAACTTGAAATCCGCAGTATCAAAAACATAATGTTCAAACTAAGTATTCATTATTGTATTTTCTTTTCTCCTCTTGCAGGGAAGTTACCCAGTGTGGGAAGATTTTATAAATAAAGCTGGGAAATTGCAGTCTCAGCTTCGGTAAGTCAAGATCTCCTACAATTACTTGTGTGTATGAATGTAAAGATTAAATATAGCTTCTGCCAGGGTAATTTTCTAAGCAAGTCACCATGAAATTGTACATATTTCCTAGTCAACATCCGTGTTTGTAATTGCCTCACACTAGTGCTGCTGTTGTAGTGTATTTAGGCAAATACATACCTATCACAAACAGTCCATAACAAATGTAAAAATAAATTTCATGGCTTCTGATGGGAAACTTGACAATGTATTGTTCAGTGAATGGGCTGATATGGAATTAGACTTATCTTGTCATTTTTATGTATGTAGAATATGGAAGGTTTATATCAGAAGAAGGCTCAAAAAGTTGAGGAGTCTTAACAGCACTTTTCTTCTGCTTTAAAAGGCAAGGGAATTCCTGTGCTGGACCTTTCTGCAGTGGTTATTAAAACTTACTTTATTGGCATATACTTTGCGAGTAGCATTCAAGATTACTTTCTGCAGATTTGTGTTAATAAGTGCCATGTGTATCACACTCAGACCAATTCTGTTATCTCTAGAATTCATTCTCTTGTAAAGTCTACTTCTGCTAATACAAATCCAAACTCAGTTTCTTCTTAAGGCACAATTTCTTCTACACTCCCCAAAGCATCAGTGTGTTTTCACAGCACCAGCAGAGGTGATAGATTTGGTTACTGGCAGTATATTTTGTGGTTCTGCATTGTGAACCATTCCTCAAGAAGCTGCTGTTTAGACCCACTTGCCCTAAACGACTGGAAATTGCTGTTCTCCCTTGCTGTACCTAAAACATCACACTTGTATGTGGTTTTTCCTTTTCTAGCAATCGCATCACATTAGGAGACTGTGAAAGAAGTAGGGGAAGTGGTAAAAGAGAATGGATGACTTTTTTCTCTCTTTATACTCTTCAAACACAAAGCTTCTGGAAGGCATGAGAATTAGTTGTATTTCCCAGTCCGGTTGTGGTGCATTCAGTGTAGTACTTCTCTAGCTGAGGAGCATGCAGGCAGGCAGCTTGAAAGCCTGTGTTTGAGGATTTGATGTTCGTTTCCAGCAAATGTCGGCCTTTGGTTCATTTCTCTGTGCTCTCATAGAGGAGAGCAGATGTCACCTGAGCTGAGCCAGCTCTGCCTGGATCTTGTTGGCGAAGAAATGGAACTTTGTTATTAGCAATATAATTAATAATTAACAAGATAGTACATGGGTAACAACATGATCTGTGAGTTTGGAGGACTAAGAACACAAACATTGCCGAGAAAAATCCCAGGAAAGGTTATCTTTTTCCACAGCTAAATATTAGTAGCTAAGTGGAGTGCTGTCCAGTTGGGGTTTTTTTGTGTGTGCCCTTTTATCTCTCGGGCACATGGAGAGTCCTTATGCATGTGGTTGGACCTCTCAAGCCTGTTATTTGAGATCAGATCTTTTGTGCTCTCAGTAGGCCATTCTCCATGCTGCCAGTTATGTCCTTGGTATTTTGAGCATATTTGGAGTGAGGCTTGCATAAAATCTGCCCTAATTATGGAGTTCTCTGGTCTTTTTGACTGTGGATCAGCTTTCCTGCTGTTCTCCTATGGGGTTTTTATTTGTTTGTTTGTGTTTTTTTGGGGGGAGGGTGAGTTCTTTTATTTATTTTTATTTTTTATTTTTTATTTTTTATTTTTATTTTTATTATTTGAAGGTACAGAACAGTTTTGTTTAAATTGGATCAACCAGAATGTAAACGATCACAAATCTGAAAGCAATCTGAGGCAGAGCAAAATCACCTGGAAATCTGTAACTGGCATTTGCTGTTGCCATCCATTTGAGCAGGTGTTGGTCTGTGTGTGCTTTTCACACTGAGAGGGAGCTGGGGTGAGCTGAGAGGTCCCATCCCTCTCAGGAAAGGGTCCAGCACGCTGCTCACTCTTCCCGGAGCACTGCATCAGAAAATCTTCCTTTTCAAAGGGGAGAATTCCTTCCCCTCCCACCACTGCTTTCCCTTTTACCCAAAAAATCCAAACCTGCATGGTTTCTAGGAGGTTATTATTTTCTGTTTCAAGAAATGCTCATACTTGATTGAAAAATTCAGGAGAGTGTCTGGCCAGGATCCTGGATAAAAACAAGGTCCTGAATACTTATTCTCAAAATACACATGTACCCTAAAAATAGCAGTGGCTGTAATTTGTACACTAATGGGTTCATTATAATGCATGTTAGATTTGTTTTTCATGTTTGACTGCTTAATATTAGTTCATCAGAGGAAATCAGCTTGAAGGGGGATGGCTGTGCTCTTTTGAAACAGCACCTGTCCTGCACAATTCACGGCACAGAATTAGCCTGGCTGCCTCCAAGTCCATAGTGCTGACACAAAGCAAGGAAGAGATTAAGAAAGGAGCAAGGGAAAAGGCTAAAATCACATATAAAAGAGAATATTTTTGTGGCCTCTGCAAGTTCTCAGTGACGTTCTTTATAAGCCTAAATGTTTTTGGCAATAATTAAATAGGCAGCAATGAGACAGTGCTAATGTTTTGTTATCTGTATGCATTTCAGGACTACAGTAGTAGCAGCTGCTGCCTTTTTGGACGCCTTTCAGAAAGTGGCTGACATGGCTACTAATACACGTGGTAAGCAGATGTGTCAATATTGAGTTTAACAGAATGCTGTGTGGTTTATACCATTTGTTGTAATAGAAGAGTCTAACTTATTACATGGACAAGCAGATCTATGAGACATCTGTTGTTCGGTCTTGCACTTTGAAAACGCAACATGAAAAAGGAAGTTGCCATTTCTTTACCAAAAAAAAAAAGCTGGAAACCTGTAATTTAAATGTGTCATCAATCATGTGAACGCTTCTAATTACCATTTGAATTATATGTTGATGAATAATATTTTAGAAAGCAAGATTTACTGAAATCTGTATTCACTGATGCTTCTGTACCTTAAGTAAAAATAAAAGCTGTGAGACTTGGTATTCATCTGCTATAGCTGAATGTAGGGTTGCTGATGGGAGGGAGCTGTAGGGAGCTGAACAGCTGATGCTGTGGCCTTTGGGATCTGTGTATAACAATGATGGTAGCTTGTACTTGGATTTTAAGGCAAGTCTTCCCTTGTCCTTCTTGACGTCTGGCATTACTGACCAAAAGCAGAAGCCCTCCTTCACTGTGGGCTTCTCTGCTAACAGTGTAAGCCCGTTGGTTACAAGGCTGGCCAAAACACTACAGCTGGCAATCTTTCCAGGCTGCTGAGTTGGAAGAAAACAAACTGCTTCTCTGTGATGTTGGATGCCCAGTGACCAAGGCAGCATGTGCAGATGTCCATGCAGGGGCAAGGCAGTCCCCATGGTCACTGTGTCCCCGAGCTTTGTCACTGAAGAGCAGTTCTGAATTGGATTATTGCTGCGAAGTGAATGGCTTTTGGTCCTCTCTAACCTTAGAGGCTTGGTAATGTGTTTTATTCTTGGGTTTTTTTTTTTTTGTTTTTTTTTTTTAAGTCCTAGTACGTCCTTGGTGTTTGACTTGTATAGAAATAAAGCAATATTGCTAATGTGAGGAGTTTGCATTTTTGTCAGCAGTGTGCAAGCTCAGCCAGACTTGCATTTCCCCCCTGCCATTTCTGGCTAAGAGGACCAGCAGCAGCTGCTAGAGCACATATCAAGCCACAGAATAACAACAGGGAACAATGATTTTTCCTTTTTAAAGCTAATATTTACATTCTGATTTGCAGTTCCTTCACTCTGTGCATGCTTTCTATAAATTGTGCATCATTACTCAAGTAAAATGATCAACTTTTCAGAAAGTGAAGTAAACTAAGGATGGAACCTAGGGCAGCCCTCAAGCTGGATTTCTAAAATGTCTTCCCTTTGAACTTGTTCTTTTCTATTTCTTTTCCCTCTGTCTCCCAAAAGGAAAACAAAGTTAGCCCTACCAAAATCCTTGAGACTTTGTGTTGTCTTCTGGCTGTGCTGGCAGACTTACAGAACCTCATTCAGATACAGAACAAATGAAACTCTCCTATTCTCTGACAAAAATGGCTTGTGTGGGTATTGAAGGGTATTTTGCACTTTCTGCTATGTTACTTGGGCTGTGTCCAGCAAGCATAGTGTCTTGTCTCTTATCTCTTAGAACACATCCTTCACAAAAGGAGCTCTGTGAATCCAGGCCTGCCAACTTTGTATAGTTCCTCTGTTCTGTTCTCCTGACTGAAAGGATAGAAGGGAATTTTGTTTTTATTTTTGGAAAGTGATGTTCTGGGCAAAGAATCAAAATTCCAAGCTAGAGATGGTTCTGATTTGTCTCCCAACTCAACTTTCACTCACGCCTGTTTGAGTATTTACACGTAACTAGTCTATTGCCTTGGAGCATCTCTGAAATTTCATGCTGGTCCTGTAGAAAATACAACTCCTTCCCCCTACCCCCCCCCCCCCCCCCCAGCTTGCTGGGGCAGGGAAAATATCTTGCATTGAACATATCTTGCATTGAACATGGTGATAAAACTCCATGGCTTACTAGAGCAAACTGTCATTAAAACATGTATGTTGCAGTTAGTATAAAAACACTTTCAGAAAGCAAAGCAAAGAAACTTAGTGTTTTTTCTTCTCTAATGCTCCCAGTTCCCTTTGATGAGTTTTCTATCTTAGAACAGTTCTTTGTTAAATTTTGCCTGTTGCTTCTCCAATTTGTAAAACATTATATTTTGTTTTCTGATTGAATGCATGGCTATGCACGAAGCCATTTGGAGAGTCCTCAGTTAAGAGGTTACCCAATGTCAGCAATGTTAATCTTCAACTTTTCTGCTCCTGTGCATAGGTGCGTCCTCTTCTTAAATCCATCCATGGATGTTAAAGATAAACCATGAGGGCAGAGGAGAGGTGAGATGTCTGGCACACCCCATGACGAGGGTGCTGAGGGTTGGTGTATTTTGAATTCTCAGGACAGCTTGTCAAAGCATGGACTGATGCTTCTGTGGAGAATTTTGTACAAAAATGTGAAAATGTGAAAAAAAAATGTGAAAAAAATGCCTGTTCTGAGGGATTGGGTGGTGTTAGTGCTTTGTTGAGTGCCCAAAGTGTTGTAAAGCTAGGTCCTGCATTTTGCTTGTGTTTGCCTATGGTTTTATGGAAAGTTCAAGTTAAAGAGCTTGTTTCCACCAACTCCAATCCTTGTTCTGGCTGATACCTTTCTCTACCTCATGTAGCATAATTACTTTTCCCAAATGCTGGCTTTTCCATTTTTAGTGCACCTTTAGTTTGGAAAAGAGAAGGTCTCTGGGGAGACCTCATTGTGGCCCTTCAGTATTTGAAAGGAGTGTATAAACAGGAGAGAGAATGGCTGTTTACAAGGGTGGGTAGTGATGGGACAAGGGGGAATGGTTTTAAAATGAGACAGGGGAGGTTTAGGTTAGATATTAGGAGGAGGTTTTTCACACACGGGATGGTGACAGAACAGGTTGCCTGGAACAGGTTCCCCAAGGAGGTTGTGGATGCCCATCCCTGGAGGCATTCATGGCCTGGCTGGATGTGGCTCTGGGCCACATCTGGCATGGTTAAACCAATAGTTGGATGAGCCAGCTCTACTTTCTGTATTTTCCTCACATTGTAGCTTTTGAGGTAGGGAAATGAAACTACATATGTTTCAATCTTGAGTTTTTGTAAGATCTAGATATTTTGCAGTCCAGACTGTGTCTGACATAGAGCCAGGTAGAGCTTGTTGGTGTGTAGTGGGATCTGATATTACTTCTCTCTGTAATTACTAGAGAGAATACTGTTAAGAAAGAAAACTGAACTGTGTTAGTAGTCCGTGAAAATTGGAAATGGTTTTAAATCCCAGACTTTGAAACTCACGGAAGTTAAATAAATGCTTTGGTCTACCTTTGAACATCAGTCAAGTTTGTTTTCAGTGTTGTGTTTAGTTCCTGTAATGATCTAAAGTCCGTTGTTGTTTTGTTTTTTTTGTTACCTGGCGTGACAATATCCAAAATATTTTCTTTTTTTTGAAAGACAAAAAATATTTGTCTTTCAGTATCCAAAATTCTGAATGTTCTGTGTGCATCATTTCTCACCGAAGCATGAAAGATTTAAATCTGATTTCATTTAAGAGCTGTTTACCTGATACTTTGCATATTAAAAACTGTTTTGTGAAGAAGAACTGCGCATCCCCAATGCCACATATAAACAAATTGTAACTTGGTTTTGAACAGTATTTAAAAGGAGGTGTGTAAATTGCTTTGCTTTATGTATGCTAGTATTTTTCTGCTCGTGCTGCGTTTGAATGTTCTTTGTAGATAAGTACTAGTATTCAGGAACTTGAAGTAGGTAAGAATAACTATCCTCCTTGTTATGACAGAAGTTGTGTGAAGACATGCACGCTTCTTCTGTATCTACTTAATACACCGTCAGCGGCTTCCATGGAAATAAACAGTCTTGCCTATCTGCATCTTCACAGGTGTAAATTAAAATTTATGGAAAGATGACCTAAAAGCTTTGATTTACCCGGAAGCTTAAAATTGATCTTCAAAGGGAGATGGTTAATGAGGCAGCTGATACCCACTCTTGTGGGATTGTTATTTTTCATTCATTATAAAGGGCTTTACATATACATAGGTATGTTTGATATAAGCAGATTAGTTAAAGCATTTTAAGATACATTTCAGTGTATCACGTGGCTTTGTGTGGCCAGCTGGATTCCATGAATTGCAATGCTATTTGAAGTTGCTTCATTTCAACTTCACAAGTGCTACTAAAGGTATGCTTTCCTTGCCTTTGGTAATGTTGGCAATGCTACCTACGAATAGGTAGGTACTATTTGTATTTTTCATCTCTTTCACTTTACCATTGGCTGAGAGGACTTCAGTGTTATACAGAGCTACTGGAAACAGGGGTAAGAAATTCTGATTGAGGGTACCTGGTGGGAAGGGTGTATTTGAGGTTGAGGAGGGAAGAGCTTGGATGGCCAACCAGCTGTAAAGCTGGAAGTGGAAGTGGGCTGGAGCCTTCATGGTGCATGGCAGTGACAGGGTAACAAAAACATTAGAGCCCTTTTAGTGTTTCTCTTTTAGAGGAAAAGGATATTTTGGCCTAGATGAAGTTCTGCATTAGTCTGCCTTGCTTTTTTCAGGCCCCATTAAACTTTATCAGTGCTCAGAAATGTAAATATGCTTTAATGCTTTTACTCATAAAATTAAATATGATTAACATCTGCCTCAGGTAACTTGTAATGCACTGAGCAGGTAGCTCTTGTACTGCAGTGAGCAGTGACTGCCTTTCATCTATAATAAAGCTGCTTAAAATGGTGCCTTTGGTGCAGATTTGTATTCATGGGCAGATTCTGCACATGTGTTGCTTCAAGTATCATGTGAACACACCTTTAGATAGTCCTTATTCTGGATGTTTCATTGTCATCTTGGCCAGGATAACTATATATTGAAGTGTTTTTCCATGGTGACAGGCTGCAAAAGTTGTTGCAGTGCTGGAATTAGCATCTGTATCTTCCAAATAGATGTTCTTAGGCTTTCTGAACTGACAGCTCACTCACTGCAAACAAGGCACAGTGTGACCCCCGGGATGTGTGCTTAGTGTCACGTACGGTTAGGCACCCTGTGGGAAGGTGGCTTGCTTAGTTCTTTATTTTCTTTGAGAAATTGAGCCTGGGCACAGGGGTAGAAAGCACTTACCATTGTCTACAGCAGTGGACTTAAAGTGCCTACAGCGTTTTGCAAATGTCTTTATATGCCCTTGGCATACTGGGGAGCTTGAGGGTGTTCTCTGCATAAATTGAGAGTAAAAAGAAAGCTGGGCATGAGGCAAGGGATTCTCACTGATCAATTGTTTTGTTTTTCTTGACTCCTCTTTAACTTCAGATGCTCATATCCCAATAATGAAAGCTTTCTTTGGGCTTCCTGTCCGTTAAGATAGGACTTGGTAATAAGCACTTATTCCTCCCATGGAGTCTTTGAAGCAAAATAATACAGTCCAGGCTTTTTCTTGCAGATTTTCAAATATAAAATGATCAGGAAGAAAATTATTGAAATGAACCATTCAGTCTTCTGTTGTGCTTTCAAGAAGATGATGCAGAACACGGGATCAATTCAGAATCTTCAGTAGATGATTTTGTAACTGGATGCATGTTTACACATCGATTGCATTTTGAGAAATGAGACTTGAAAATGCTTTTATTTTTGAGTGCAAAAGCTACAAGACATACATATATGTAACACTGCAGTCAAAATGGGTTGAAAACAAGAACACTGCTTATTAACATGCAAATTAACAGTTTATTAACGAATCTATTTTTTTATTTAGAGGATTTAGAGGGCTGCTGTGGAAGTAAAACATTACCATTGCCTTTGCTTTGGGAGAATGCGTAAAAGAGTTTTATTTATCTTTTTGACTTTTTTTTCTCTCTGTTGTTAGAAGCAAGACAAAATCTAGCTGAGTGTTGATGGCAGCATTTGTGTTTCTGTGATGCTCATTCCTGAGAAGAAATTTCCAAGATGACAAATGGAAATAAGTGCTATAATTTCTGTACTACCACTGCTGCTGTGCACAGTACAGTGTATAAGCAGAGTTTTTATTTGTCATACAACGTAATATTTTTTAAGTTTGAAGTGCTTTGCTAAGAATGTAAAATGTTGTTAGGAAAGTGCTAAAGCTACCAGGTAATTGTGGATGCTGACAGCAGACACATTTGAATGCAATGGTGTAACCTCTGTGAAGGAGAAAAACAAAAGATTGAGGGGAAAGAAGTACAAGTAAGCTTCTTCAATATTTCATCCAAGGAGAGGGCAGCTGTCTCAAGGTAGGAATGGCTGGCCTTTTTCCCACCCCTCTCTCCTACTGAATGTAAATCTACTTGCTGTCGTTTGAGTGAGAAATCTTTGAGAGTGTGGGGGCAGGAGGGAAAGTGCAGAGTTAATTTACCAGATACTCAATGCCAGCTGTAGTTCTCCCTCTTCGCTTTCTTAAATGACTGTATTACTTACTGTCTGTAGGAGAGAATATCAGCTCCTGTTTTTCTGCAGACTTGGGATGGATGAATGGATTGTTTTTTCCAAGAGCTGTCTCTTATTCTGTGATAACATAATATCTTCATGTAGAGCTCCTACACTTTAATAATTAAATACTGGTCTTGTAATTCTAAGGAGATTTGTCATTCTTAGTAATTAGAACTGAGCTTTCGATATCTTAAACATCCAGTCTGGACAACAGTGAGGATAGATCACTAATAAGTTATCTGAAGGATATTCTTTCTGATAATGTGTGAGAGGTGAGGATACAAAAGCATCCATTTGATAATGGGACGTGGATTTGAAAATGAAAGCTGACGTTTGGGTTGGCAGTTATTTTTCCCAGTGTAGCACATGTTCCTGTGGTGGGAGATCTTCTTTCAGGCTAATTCAGTCAGCTTTTGATGTGATAAATTGCTGGTTGGCACATAGCAACAGTTTTGTGGTAACCACAACAAGAGAGTTGTTGCAGCTTTTCTTTTTTTAATCTGTCACCGGTTGGATAGCAACTGATGAAGATAAATTTTCATTACATTTTATTTAATATCTTATTTATGTTTATCTGCCATAAGATTGGAAGAGATGCAGTGTGTGTTCTAGGAAGAGAATTAAAGATCAGTTCAGACTAAGCTAGAGTTCCTGTAAAGTAGGGCAGTGCTTTTTGTCTTATGGACCTTGCCCGTAAGATACAGTGGAGGCAGCAGAGCAGCTGCTGTGCCTTTGCTGCCTCATCCTTGTGCCTTACAGATGCCTTGAAATGCAGTTTTCCTCTTGTTGGTCAACTTGGAGGCAGCTTCCAAGAAAAGCTAACGCGCTGCTGAAAGATGGGGTTGGTGCTGTCAGCTGGCTTCGTGCAAGTTCATCAGACCTCTGGAGAAGCAAGTGTTGACCTGACAAGAATTCAGGCATGCTACCTCAACTTCATTGCATGCTGGTCTGCATGTTCCTGAACCTCTTGAAGCATTTCTTTATATCTACAAGGCAATTTGTGTGCAGATTGTAATGTAGAAATGCATGCTTTGACTCGGGATGTCTTCAACTCTCTAAGTCTATTCCTACCCTTGGACAGAAATAGTTTTCAATGACATAAGAGTTAACGCAGAAAAACTGAAATTGCAAGCTCTAGCAGACTGATGTTGAGCAGAGTGTTGAGAACAATGGAGCTCTATCACATTTTTAACAAAAGCACCAGTGGTATTTGCAATGTCTAACAGGTTTTTTGTTCTCCATTATGCAGTCTGCCTCCCAGAAGGATGCTCTTCCACACACTTTCAGAAGTGTCAGGACAGCGGGTTGTGCGTGTCCATTGTGTGTGACCATGCGAACTAGCATTCCTACTGCCAAGTGATTGACTTGGTGATATGATTCATCTCATATTTGCATACCTGCTGCTTCCAGGGAAGCACTGCATGTTCATGGTAATAATGAGGTCTTGTTTAAAAATAGACCAGCTTCGTTTTCTTGTCCTTCTGTTTACTCAATGACTTGTCAGGTGTTGCCAGTGCAAGTGTTTGCCCCTGTTGCTCTGCAAGCTGTTCACCCCTTCTCTCCTCCCCTGTGTGTTAGTTTGATTTGGTGAAGCCTGATCTTCTCTTCCCTGGCTGAGGTAGCAAAACTTGCACTGTTTAGCCTTATATGCTGATTTAGAAAGATGGGGAAGAGCCCCACTAGTTCTTGAATTTCATGAGAAAATTAGCATCTGCCTGGGACAAGAAGTGCATTGTTCCGTGTCTTCCTCTTCTACTCACACACTTGATGAAGTCCAACCTGTGGAACTACTTCTGAAAAGTTAAAATAATTACTGTGCTGTTTCAGTTCAGGTCTCAGAGCCCTCCTGCGGTCTTTGTGTTTTTGGCAGTGTTTTTTTCCTGCAAATTAAGGTGACCTTCCCTCCATTCAGTGTAGAGAAAGAAAGATGGGCTATTTCCAGTGGATCTTTGAGTTGTGACCTGAAAGTGTTTCCTATGAAATGCCTGGACTTTGTGTGTAAGCATGCATTTATACATGCTTAAATGATCTCCTTTACAGTTTATGTTTTTATTGTTTTTAACAGGGTTTCTTGCATGTAGAAATGAGTGTTTTCTGACTTGATGAAGCTGAAAAATGCTGCAACCTTTGCAGCAGCCATCCCAACACAGGCTTTGTGGAAACCACTTCAAAACTAACAGCAGTGGCGATGGTGTGTGTGGGAGGGGAGCAGAGCACGTCGGGCTGCAGTGTGGTGGAGTCACAGGGCAGAATAGGTCTGGCTTTGTACAACCAACCCCTACAGTTGTTGTGAAATTCTCCTCTCTGCAGCATTTATTACTATGTAAAATTGAAATCTGCATGATTTCCTGCTGTGAGAGCTTGTGCCAAGGGATGGGTTACTATAGTAACTAATATCAAGGAGCTGGCTGAGACTTCGCTCCATAGCAGTATTTGAGGGTATGTCACAGTTTGATGCAATCCTGTGCAAGTATCTGACTGATGACAAACAAGAAGGCAGAGGTTGTGGCTGCCATTGCTACAGTAGTAGTGTGTACACCCTGAAGTATGTAGTATTTTGTAGGTCCAAAAATTTGCATTTTTCAATGGAAGTGGGGTGTTTGCTTTTTTTTTTTTCCTTCCCCCCCCCCCCCTCCCCCAAAGAAGAGCTGATGAGTGGAGACATAGAACACACTGATCTGAGTGCTGTGTTCCTGGCGTTGCTTCAGCCCACCTCAAAGTGAAATACAAGCCTAGGGGTTGGGTATGCTTTCTCCCAAGAGTAATAGCTATTACAGTGGCTGCTGGTGTGTTTTGAATCGGAGCTGGTGTCTGTTCTGCTAGCATGATAAATAGCATTGTTAATGAGGTTTCGTCTGGACAACCAGCTTCTGCCCTCACTTAGGCCCAGGCAAGCTTAATAAGTGTATTTGTTTTGCAAGGTTAAGCAAGGAAAGGGAAATAGAGAGGACAGAAGCTTGGCTTGTAGATTGAAGGCTTTTGGTATGTCATGCAATTTGTAAAGGCTGGTTTGCATGGCTTGCAGCTAGTCCAGAAAGGCAGTCGGGTCAGGTGCATGAAAATGAAACTTGATCTTCCATTTAGCATCACCTGTGAAGCAAAACTTGTTTGCTGTAATGGAGGTGGAAAAGAATATCTGTCTCTATCAAGAGAACTTTTGTCAGCATAGAAGTTGGGCCTAGCCAGGTGGCAATATTTTTCCTCTTTTTTTCTGTAGTAGTTCCTAACAGGATTGTGTTGAGACCAACTTGAGCTGTCAAGTGAGTTTATAGCATTGATGAGACAGTCTGAAGGGTGAGTATGTCTCTGTGTGACTGAAAGGTCTGTATGTCTGTAACAGAAGAGAAGGTGTGTATGAGCATCAGCTCCTCTACCTCTTCTCTTTGAATCCCACTCTGCCAAAAAGCCAAGTATTCACAAGGAGAGGGTGAAGCTATATGCTTTGTGCACCTGCAAGCCTGCACATGCCTGATTGAGAGAGGATTGCCATTTGCTTGCAGTGGCCAAGCAGAAGGAGAGCCTTGACTTGTCCATCTCAAGAGCTACTGCTTACTTGTTTGGTATTTGGGGGTGCACTGTACTTCTGTTGTTTAAAAACAACAAGAACAAACCACCACTAACAAAAAAATTCCTTCCTTTGCCAGCAGGTACTACAAAAAAAGTCCTGCAATGAAGTCTTAGAATAAAGTTGTGTTGTACTTGCACAATGTAGTGATGCAAGTCTGGAACATTGAGTTGTTATAAATAAATTAAAGCCAAAGTAGATTTACTAAGTACCTAAAGAACATTTTGTGATGGATTATCCATGTTCTTAATGCTTGCTCATTTTCTTGCAAAATCACTGGAGAGCACATTTTCTTTGATGCTGCTGTGAATGTGTATTCATTTTAAATCTAGGTTATCTTGCATGTTGAATAGCAGCTCAGTGTGAGCGTTAGTCACAATGGTTCAAAGGTAAAGAGTTCACAAGTTGTTTTTCTGTAGCTAAGGCAGGAGCCTTAGCTATGAATATATTCAAGGAAATGTTTGAGCCACGATGCTGAAATTTAGCTTGCTGCTAGGGCAATGAGTGCTGTCACTGAATATGTACCAAGATGCAAAGCCCTTTCCAGTCCGCGTGCGTCAAACGCACTGTATACATTCAGGGTGGATAGTTGATTTAGACTAACAGATTTTAATCTTTCTTTGTAAGCTGGACGTTGGCCTTAGCAGGGAGTTACAAACTCCATGTTTCTCGAGCTGCATTTTGAGAAGACTTTTAACCATTCTCTCTGTAGTGGTTGCCTGTTCATAGAAACCTAGTTCTTTTCTTTTTTTTTTTTTTTTTTTTTTTTTTCTTTTCAATTTAATATGGCTTCTAGAATAAGAAATAGGAAAGAAAGCTTGATGTTACCCAGCATGGGAAGAAATGCTGAGCCTCTAATCTGAGTAGAGAGATGAGCACTGAGGAAAGTCATTGACATACTGCTGGAAGGATGATAACAGCATAAGTGAGCATGAAGTTCAGATGTGAGTATTTTACAACAAATGTATTAAGTGGAATAAAACTTTCTTGTTAGAGCTTTGCATGAGGATTAGGAAGCTAATACTTTCCAAATGCAGGTGACCACTCATCTGCCCATTGTGGATATTGCCAAGGAATTTCTGGACTAGAGTGGCAAGAAGCCTATCCTTTGGTTAATGAAGGTTGAAATGTGCAGTTAAAGAGTATATCCATCCAGAGTCCTTTCCAAAGTTCCCTGTCTGTAAATCACTATTTCGGATGTTGTATAATCAGTAGAAAATCGCCAGCATTTTGACCTTGCTGGATCTTGACTTTGAGGTCATGATCATCATAGATAAAGTGACCTTTATTTTTGAGTTAATGTTTGACTGCTGTCCATTTCAAATTACTGCCAGTTTGTTTTTAAGTTATTTGTAAGCGTGATTTTTTTGTCAAAAAAGGAAGGTGGATTCAAAATTAGTGCCTTCCAGGTCTGCACAGAAACCAAAGGATGGTATGATTAGACTTCTTCTCTATCTTTTTCTCTTTTCCCTTAAAAGATCTCTTGGATAAAATGCATTCAGCATGTAAAAAGCTTCTCATGACCAATGGGAGTAAACATTAAACATTAATGATGCGGCTTTAAGTTGCATGGAAACAAACTGGGGCAAGTCAGTTCAATTTACCTTTGATTCATTGCTTCCAACAGTTACAAAGAAAAAATGTTCAATGGATGCAAGGCAAATATGAGTCTCTTCCTGTAACTGTTTCTTGTAATGACATATTTTGCTCCAAACAAACAGTAAGTAAATGTGTAGATTTTATAATTTCCAAGTATAAGTTTCTTTTTTTTTTTTTTTTTTTAAACACACAGTAGCAGCAGTTTACATAATTGCAATGATTTCTAGTTAAGGGGAGAATAAAATAAAAATTTCCAAGAATAATTGTGCATTTTAGGTGTTTCAACATCCCCTGGGGTGAAGGTGTGAAGTGGCAGTCTGACCACAAGTCTTGGATCTTGGACACTTCTGGGCACATCTGTTCTGTTGATCTGACTGCAACACTCAGAATCTCTTCTGGTTTTGATAGCTGTGAAATTTGTGCAAGTTACTTAAGCACAGTAAAAAGGTTTGGGTTGGAAGGTTAAGGTAAAGATTGTCTAATTCCTGCTATGGACAGAAACATCTCCCTAAACCAGGCTGCCCAGGGCCCCATCATGCCTGGCCTCGAACACTTCTAGGGCTGGGGCATCCGCAGCTTCTGTGGGCAGCCAGTGGCAGTGCCTCACCACCCTGACGATAAAGGATTTCTTCCTAGTGTCTAGTCGAAATCTATCCTTATGTCCTATTGCTAGATGCACTTGTAAATAGTTTCCATCCATCTTTCTTTTAACCTCTTTTAAATATTGAAAGGCTGCAGTAATGTCTCTGCTGAGCCTTCTCTTCTCCAGACTGAATGTCCCCAGCTCCCTCAGCCTGTCATCACAGGAGAGGTGCTCCAGCCCTCTGATCATCCTTGTGATCTCCTCTGGACCTGTTCCAAAAGCTCCATTTCTTTCCTGAGCTGGGGGCTCCAGGGCTGGATGTGTTGCTCCAGATGGGGCTTCTTGAGGTCAGGGCAGAGGGGGACAATCACCTCCTTGTACCTGCTGGCCCTCTTCTCATGCAGCACGGGATACAGTTGGCTTTCAGGGCTGCAAACGTATATTGCCCATTCGTGTCCCGTTTTTCATCGGCCGGTGCCCCCAAGTCTTCCTCCACGTCTTCAGTTGTTTTGGAGATCATCCAACATGTGAAGCCATTTAGTTCCTGCAAAGTGGCCACAGTAAAAATGCTGGGTCTGGAATTCCTGCCACCAAATTTTCTTCAGTAATGCTATTTAGGATTCCAGATATCTGTGTCCTCAAATAGATTTTTGCTTCCACTTGTTTCTTCTATTTCTTTCTTTTTTTCCTTTTTAGTAGGGAGACCCAAGTAACTGTGTTTTTGCCAGTGTTCTGTGGGTCTGCCAAGAGTTCCCTGTCTGGTTCAGTTAGGTCTGCTTTACAGGGGGCAGTGCTTGTTTTTATTGGAAAGAGGCTTACCTGCGGTTTTTTGTTTTCAAGTTCTGCGGCTTTCCATGCTTATTCGTTTCTTTCTGTGGTACAACGTGTTTCCTACAGCATTTTCAGCATACTTGCATTAAATTGGATGAGTCATAAACAGGTAACTTGAAGAGTAGCCTTGTTTTGCAACCAGAAAAAAACCAGTGATGAACAGCATTCTTGATTGTTTGAGTGGGGTAAGGCTGAGCTACAATATTATTACTTTATTTCTTGATCTCTGAAAACCCCAGGTGCTCTTCTTCTAATGCATACGGGTCTTTCTCAGTGGTTATATAGGAGGGATTAAAGCAGACAAACTTGTTTCTGCCATTTAAAGAAGATGTCAAACTGGACAATCCTGAAAACCTTGTTTTTAAAGTACCGCTTCTGTGTCCATGTTAATTCAGGTTTTAATTATGTAATATTAAGATTTCTTAAATGCAGTGTATTTAGACAAAGACCTTTCCATGCAGCAGTGAATGTTTCACTTGTAGTAGTTTAACTTTTGTTTTGCCTTCTGCTTAACTTCTTTTAGATTTCAATCTGTAGCTGGAACAGCTACCCTTTTTAAGGCACTTAAAAAGGTCTACAGGGAATTTGCTCTGTGGGGTGAGTTGTCGAAGCCATTTCACTATTTTAAGCTATGATGTAAACCATTTTAATATTCTTATAAGGCTTTTTTTAGACCAAATTACACTGGAGGAAGAGTAGGTGTAGAATTGCTTCAACGGGGACACGAGGAACTGCATCTCTAGGTTGGATGGATGTATTATCTCTGCCTTTTTGCTGCTTTGCAAACCGAATGCAGTTTCACCACTCTTCCCTGGTCATCTGCTTCACTTTTCTGTCACAAATACATATGGCTGCAGCCTTGTGCTGCCGACTTCAGAGTAAAACTTGGCTCTGAGTTTCATTTTTCAGTGGCTGGTGGGAGAAACTATATGAGGGTTTTAAGTATCCAGGTGACTCATAGCTCATTTTCTTTGTAAGGGCCAGCAGGACCATTAGATCATCTAACCTGATTATCTTTAGAGGATAGGTCAGTGCTTAATGTGCTGAAGCCTTGTGCTGGACATAGCAGTGTCTGTAGCCCTCTGGCACGGAGAGGTCTAGGAATGGGCAGGGCCTGTGGAGATGCAAATAGGGCTGGAAAAAGCTCTGGCTGTAACTTTTTTGTACAGAAACATACATAAAATTTTTTGAATCAGACTGGCACCCACAGTAAGTTTTGCATGGATTGTCTTTCTTGACTTGAGTCTTGAAGGAAATACAGACATCGGGTTTGGTGATGTCCATCATTTGTGGATTTAGCATAAATTTTATAGAAATGAATAGAGTGGGATCCTCTTTTTGCATCCCAGAGTGGGAATAAATATCTCTTTCTGTGGATTTCAGGGTGCTTGTGTAAAGAGCTGTGCCAAGCTGTGCGTGGCCTGGAATGAAATGCTGTGGCCAGAAATAGGTAACGTTCAGGGAGCTGGTGACCCTTATTCTCAGTGAATAGATCTGTTGTCCTTGCAAGGCTCATAATGCCCTGTTCAGAACAGAGCTTGTTGGCTCACGCTGGTATTTGTAACTGTCAGGTCCTCTTCAGAATCTGTCAGTATCGCATGCTGTTTGTTCTTCTCACCCTCAGGTGGACTGAGATTTAAATATAACTGTGCCACTGCCACAGCACACGGCCTGGATGGAGTTCCTTGAGGATGACCTCTTGCTGTGGTGCAAGCGGAGATGCAGTCGTAGTGGTAGCAGCTTGCACCTTGACTTGCTACAAACACTGTTGCAGTAGCTGGTGGTTGTTATTTCATACTGGCGTGTTTTACAGCTTTTGTCTGCGTTGTGATGAGAGGAGACAAGAAGCGCAGCTGCAGCAGGAGTCATGGAAATTGCAGGTGTGAGGTTGTCTGGCAGATACCAAATTGCCATCTGTGTTGATGCTTTGTGATTTATTTTGTTTCTTGCAGTCCACTTGCCTAGAAATGAGAGCAAGAATATAAAGTGAGTAGTTGAAGAGAGCTTTCATCCAGTTTCTGCAGCCTTGCTGTTTTAGCCATAAGCCTGAGTGTGAGTTGAGATTAGGCAGAAGCGTAAAATGTAGTGCTGTTCTGGCCAATGTGTTCAGTAATTGAAGTACTTTTCCCTTAGCTTTAAACATGTTCACCCTCTGCTGTCTGTGAGGTGTGGACAAACAGAAGAAAGAAGTTGCAGGTGTTACTTGCATTAAACTGTGTGAAGAGAAGAAAAGCAGCCATTTGCTTTGCTTATCTATGTGCTTAGTGATAACTTTTTTGTGCTTGTATTCTGACATATTAAGGGTAAATAAATAGGGTGAGTAACCTTAAGCATTTAAATAAAAAAAAAAGTGTCATGCTTGCCATAATTAAGTTGTAATTAAGATGTCTGAATGTATTTTAAATTCATACTTCTAGAATGCTGTTACATTTTTCTGTCTGGTATGCAGCAGGTCTGTCTGCTTGTTCACAGAGCGCCTTGGAGCTGCGCGGATTCCCCACTGCTGCGTGTGCGGAGTGGTTTGTAACACTGTTAGGCATGTGTTGCTCCAAATGGAGATGCACTTGGAGCTGTGCTTTGGATTGCACAAATAATAGGTTCCAGGAATGGTCATGAGAATCAGCAGGAGGTGCTTTGAGGAGTGTGTGGATGCAGTGCTGGCTAACGGGAAGCCCTTTTCTGGCGGTGTGGTAGTCTGAGCTCTGAAATGCAGGGCTGGAAGCAGCTGTTTGCCACAACAGCTTCCTGAAATAACAGAGAGGGGATCAAGCCTGCTGTCTTTGCTCTCTTTTCCTCCTTATTTACACTACAAGGAGAAGCTGGGCACTGAGGGAACTGCTTTTCTGTCAGAGATGGAGGCATTTGCATAGGGCAAGTTACATTCACCGCTGTCTGCTTTGAAACATCTCCTTTTGGAAGTAGAAGTTTGAAGCTGCTGTGAGACCAGAAATACGGCATAATGCGTTATGGACTGTGCTTATCGTTCTTATCCGCAGAGAAAATGCACTGATTACATGCAGCAGTTCCTTTTTTAATTGGGGAGAAACGAGATGCTGGTCTCTATTCAGTTTGAAAAAGAAGAAAGGGGAAAAAAAAACAACCAAAACACTGCTTTGTGTTTATGCAACTTGAAATTTCAACTGTCTGGGCAAAAGCAATGAACGCCTAGCAGTAAAAACTTGGTAATATTACGGTATCTGTTCACAGAGTTGATGGGCTAATCTTTTCAAAACAGTAAATTCTACATATTTATGGGGTAGTCTTACAGTTTGGACAATTTTTATGAATCAAATATAATTACATGAACTACTGCTAGATAAGAAAAAGATTTTTCTTTTTATAAAGGGTGAGAGGGTTTCTGCATAAGAAGAATCAGAAGAATTAACAGATTGCTTGGCAACAGATGTCCAGCACTTTGAAACAAGCAATTGTGATTTGGGATCCAGACCTCTTCAATTGGATGTGTTCATTATATCTGGAGGAAACAGCCCTAGACCTTTCAGGTTCTCTAATGTTTCTGTGCAGCTGCCGGACTGGCAGGGAGTATTTCCTTTATGACTCTTGAAACAAAATCTTAAGCTACTTTCTTCTGCTGCATATTAATAGCCTGAGATGGTTATTCACTTGAGAGCCTGTCTTTCCACGGTAAGCACTGTGTTTTTGGTGTTAAAGCAGCAATGACTTAAAGTGCTCTCTGCATTATCTCTAATTCCTGCAACCTGTACAGTTAGTCTGTACAACAGGCTGTGCCCTTCCTGTGTGTTACACAGTGCACATATACAAAGGGCCACAAAACTTTTGGCTGATCTTCCTTCACCTGCTGCGTAGGGATTGGGAGTTACCTATTCCAAGGGGAAGGACTGCAGGGGCTTCTGCAGATTGGTTGATGGAAAAAACTTTGTGGTGCTTTGATGGCTGTACCAGATTGCTTACTGTGTTAAGCAGGATAGAAATGGTGAAGCCAGAACAATATGGAAAATGTAGAAGACTACAGTATACCCACTATCCAGATGGACCATCATCTTTCTCCTAGAAAGGTTTGAGGAGTCAAGTAGAACGTATGGTCACCTTCAGAATATCCTGTAGGTTTCATTTCTTTTGGCATGCAGAACCTCTTTGCCAGTAATTAGTAGGCATCCTAATGGTTAGATGTGCTTTTCTTGCCTGCAGCTGTCTTGAAGATGGAGCTGCACAGATCCACAGAGGTTTATGTTTCAGAATCAAGGTTCATTGTTTTCTTGCAAATGGGATTTGTTGAAGAAAGAGTTGGTGCTAGATCCATCCACTAGTCATGCTTTAGCTTTGACAAAGCACTGATTCTGCCAGTTGTTGGCCAGTCTGGTGGATGGAGCATAGCAGGAGGGTTGCATGAGGTGTGTGCCATGGTCAGTCCCTAGTCTGTCTCTGGTGTAGCAGTTCTCAGTGCAGTGAGCTTGTGGGAGGAACGGCTGTTGGTGTACAGTGTGAGGCCAAACAAAGTTGGAGACAGAAGATCTGGAATGACTTCCTAAGTACTACTTAGAAGCAAATTTAGAGTTTCCTGCTGCATTAGACAGCCTGTGAGAGGATAATGCCATTTGGGAGTATTCTGTATTCTAGGTCTTACATGAATATATATGTCAGTTTGTCTCTTGCTTCACGAATGCCTTTCTTTACCTGTAAAATATACATGTGAGACATAACCCTGTACTTCTTCACATTTTCATTATTTTCTAATCCTTCGTCAATACTCACGTAGAGATGACTGTGGAGCGTTTCCTTGGATGAGCTCAAATACTGCGTGTTGTGAAAACAAGATTAGGCTAAACTGTCTTCATGGTTGGATGAGCAGCATGGAAGCTGGGTGATAATGCAATCACAGGTTAGTACACTGCAGGTTAATAATTAAAAGTATTTGTAATGAACTTTCTGAGGCAGTGCCTGTATGTGTAGCCATGTGTATATGGCTGGACTTGCCACAAGAGTATCATCAAGAAAGATTTTTTTCTTGTAATACTACCGTATGAATAACAGCTTATAAATACATAGATCTTGTAATTTTTGAGTTGGTTATTTCTGTGATGTGAATGAAACAATAGGGCTGTAGTTTTATCTGTGGATCTCAGTTTCTGTTCAAAAGCATCAGATTTTTGTTTCAGATAGTTCCTGCAGATTTCTGGTAGTTCTTACTGGTACAGGCATCTCTAATAGACACATTTCATTCAAATTCAAAAATAAAATACAGAGGCCTGTTGATAAACCCCCAGAGCAGGTTTATGGGATGGATGCCTCTTGACTGAGGCTGTTTGTTCATTGCAAGAGCTTGGATTGGGTGTTGAGCTCTTAAATCCTGTGAATGAGTTTTTTCTTAGCTAACCTCATTTGAGTGGAAGTAGGAGAGTAGAGGAGGGAAGAGAAATGGGGGGGAGCGTTCACATTTGTGGAGTCAAATTCTTTCCAAACTAGATGTTATGTACCGTAAATAATGTACCATAGTACACACAGCATTTAAGTATAAGGCACGTTTTTCTAAGTGCTGGAATTAAAACAGAGGTGACCTTCTGAAATGAATAATAAGCTGTGATCCTAAATGTAGCACTCTGTAATTAAGGAACCTCCCTTGCAAATTTGCTCCCATGACAGAACATGGGCAACGCACTGAGAATATTTCCCTCAAATTTGGCAACTGTGTTTGTGACTTTGTGAGGTTGCCTATTCCGTGGAAGATTCAATGAATCAGGACAGCTTCTGGGGCAGCATCCTGATATTCAGGGACATTCCAATGCAAATGCTGGAATTCCTCTGGCATTTTCATGGTCATACTTGCATAACTTTCTTACGTGTTAGCAAGGTAGATATGGGGTAGGTTAAGGAAAAAAATCATAGCAAAGGGAAATACATTGGTTGCTTTATACAGTATTTTCCCGTAAACATTACTGGCAGAAGGAGTTGCAAACTTCAAGCAACTTAAAGAGGAATTCTCCTACACCCCTTTTCTTGGCATGCCTGGAAGCTGTGTTACGGCACCTATGGACCTACAAGTATTTTTACTCTTGAGTGTTGTTTGATTTGTTTTTTGTTTAAATTTTTATCTTCTCTGACTTCTGAAGGTGGGATATATTATTTGAGAACAACAGTACTTGATTTACTAGTGAGACAAAAAAAAATGGGGGGAAAACGTATCTATCTTGCAGCTAACATACTTGTCATAACAGAGGCTCACTGCTAATTTAGGCAGCACTTGTTTCTGTAGTTCAGACTAGCTTAGAACATGAATAAAATAAATGCTTTCCAACTATAGATTTCTGCTGTAGTTGGCTTTGGAATCTTCTCACAGTTGAGGGTCAGACAAAACATAAGTATTTATGTAAGTAAATGTTTTGCCCTGATGCTAAGACAGCAAAGTTTAGTATTTGTTCTGCTGAAACTTTGGGTGCAAAGGTGATTTTTTTTTTCCTTTAATTCCACTCATAGTCTTCCAACTCTATGAATTGATAGAGCACATCTGTGCTACTTGAGAACAAACAAGTATGAAGTCATACTCCCCTAAATAGCTCGTACGATGGAAATGCTGAAGACAGCCTTCTTTTCATCTCCTGTGGGCCCTCTTGTACGGGATTCTGGAATCTTGGCTTTGATTCTTCAAGGCAGACTGCTCACAACATCCACATCTGGGCTATGAATGTAGCAGAGAACAGATCTGCTTTAGATCTTCATGTCTAATAATAACCTTAAAAAACAAATGCTTCTAGCAGAAGAATGTGTGGTCTCTAACACAGACCAAGTTAAGGCAAAAAGGAGAATCCTGTAGTGTCCAAAAAGCCTTAGCTAGTATCAGGTGCCACAGCTTTTCAGGCAATTTTCTTTCAATTTGCAAAGAATAACACTATTATTTTTTTTAACCTCTTGTTATGAATCTTCTCTTGCACTGTTAAAATTCTTATCTCCTCTTTCCTGATATCTGTATATTCTCCAAAATAATCTGCATTATATTCAACACAGTCTCTGTTTAGAAAGGGCATTTTGCAGAGCATATTATTTCCATTGCTTCCTTTTTGTAATGACATATCGGATCCTTTTCACTAGCTTACTTTTTTATCATATTTTCTAGGTAGCACAATGTTATCTATTTGAATAGCATTGCTCAGTATTTCTCATTAATTGGTAAGAGATGAATCTGTTTAAGTACTAATTAGACTGTAGCTGCACCTTATAAAAAACAGCAGTAGTCCCCTAAATATCAGGCACAGGAAAACCTCTTGAGGTAAACTTTTGTACAATCCTATCAAATACAAGGTGGGAGGAAGAGAAAATTGATGGCCAGACATTTTTATTTTTAAATGTCATGAGGTTATGCTTCATTGTGAAACAGTGACTGAAAATGAGAGGAGGAAAAGAGATTGGCAACATTTCCTTATTCTTCTAAGAGGAAGTGGCATTGCACACTGACCTGGGAACGTGTGCCAAGGGATGATGGCATGAGCATCTTGGGTTCAGAATGAATGTTGCTGTGGGCATGACGTTGGCTGTGGGGTAGGGGAAGACAGGGAGGGCTTTAGGGTTTGCACCATTTGAAAAATGTAGGAAACAAGTTTCAAAGAATCATAGAGCTTCCCAAGTTGGAAGAGACCCATAAGGATGTTGAGTCCAACTCCTCAAGCTTCAGATAAACCTTGTGGTGAAATGTGGACGAATTCAGTGTGGCAGCTGATACATTGCACGTGTCACCATTGAGCATGAACTTTTTTGGGGGAAGGGAGAAGGAGGGAAGCAAAGAGACATGGGAATAGGCAGTGAATTATTGTCTGAGGTGTTCTGCTTTGTGCAGCCCAGTCTGCACTGAAAATGAGCAATTTTGAGCAATGATGCCCCATCCTGGAGGTATTCAACACCAGATTGGATGGGGCCCTGGGCAGCCTGGTCTAGTATTAAATGGTGAGGTTGGTGGCCCTGCGTGCAGCAGGGGAGCTGGAGATTCATGATCCTTGAGGGTCCCCTCCAACCCTGGCCATTCTGTAATTCTGTGGGCAAGCTCAACAGCAGATTCATAACTTTAAATTCATTGAAGTTTATGTGGCTTCCAATGCACGTCTGTCTCAGCTGGTTGGCTTTTCTTTCTTTTTTCTTTTCCTTTTATAAAATAAGGTAAGTTGGAGTACAGGGTTTAAAGTTCAAGAATGAACCTGTTTTTTTCTGGATTGGCACCATCTGCACTTGAATGATGACTCTAAGAAGTCACCCTTTGAGAGCCATGACTTGGCACTGCACCCCTGTTTCCTGGTGCTGTTTTTAGAGATAAATGACAGTCCATAATGAAGCACGGACACCAAATCTGACATCCTGTTTCTTTAGTGCTGGTGGAAATGCTGTAATTTAGTCTTTGTGGAAACAAAATGTAGAACTGTAATTGTATGGTTAAGAGAACACCGATTGTTTTGACTTCCCATCCCCTACATTCACCCAATGGTAAATGTTCCAAACAGTCAACGTCTTGAGCAGGGAGACAAAGGGAAATTAAGAATTTCTGTGTAACCTTGTGTGGGTGTGGGAGAAGTAAGGGTTAAAGAGGGGGATGACTTTAATAGTAGCACGTTTCTTAAATAATTAAGTGGTTTGTTTATTCTACCTTGCTCGCTTAATTACAGTAGTGGATTGCACTTCATGTTTGCAGTGAAATAACCAGTAACAGACATGTTTGGGTTACATCTTTTTCAGAGACAAGTCTCTGCAAAAATGAGTATTTGCTATATTCGTACACCCATGCAGATATAATAGGTGTCTGCTTTTAGCTTCAGACACTGATTGAACAACCGAAAATGGGTTTCTGAAGTCTCCAACAGATTTCAAAACCACAAGCTTGAATGGAAAACAAAGGTTCCCATGATTCATGTAGGACGAAGTGCATTTGTTATCAGACCGTATGCCAAAGGAACAGTATTTGGGGGATTGTTTTTGGAAGCTTCCCAGGAGCATAAAGGGATTGTTCAGTCCTCTCAGTCTGTTGCAAATTCAAGTTAATGTTCTGATTTCTGTAGAACTTGCGCTTCTTTCTTTCTTTCTCTGCCTGTTTTTTCATTCTCCCAGTATTCTCAGGACAGCCTGATCTGGCGGTGGGTGGCAGCCCTGCCCATGGCCAAGGGTTTGCATCTGGATGGGCTTTAAGGTCCCTTCCTACCCAAACCATTCTGTGATTCTGTTTGATATTTCAGTAGAATAAAAGGAAGCTTTGGGTTTTGGGTGACTGATTTCCAACTGCTGCTCTTTACATAAACGTCCTCAGAACTGAGATAATGCTGAGGTAGCGCAGTGGCACGGTTAGGAGTGGAGGGGTTATGGCGTAAATCAGCTTTTGCTGTCATTATCCATTTTCACACGTTGCTAACAAAATCGTTTTGACTTCCTCTGCCACTCTGCCAAGAGGCAGATTAGTTTATGTTGCTCCAATTGTGAGATCTGATTTTCCCTTTAAAATATTGCCTCATGAAGTTTCTGAGTCGTGTTCAGGAAAACTTTCCTCAAAAGTCTTCTGAGCCTCTCTCCCACAGGGAAAAAATAAATAAATCAGAATTGTAGATACAAATCCGGCGGCATCTAAATACATCATTAGTCACCCATGCCTCAAATAGAAAGCCACTTGGAAGCGTGCATTTCTCCATTAAATACCGAGCCAAACAAGTGTCTAGTAAAAGCATTAATTCTGGAACTGTTTTTTCAGTTCTATAAAAAAGTCCACTTGATAACCGTTAACATAATTTGTAATTATTCCAGCAGAAGTGTACAAAGAAGGGAAAAAAAAATACATTTCTCACTGCCTGGTTAATTAGCTTGAGAAAGGAAAAGGACTGTTTTCAGAAACTGATGGTTTGGAAAAGTGTGTGTGGGGGTGTTCAAATAGGTCTCCTGTTTTGTGGTTTAATTATTGAAAACCCCTGTAGAAGTCATGAGTTCTAAAGGGCATTTTATTTTCTTGTGGCTATTTTCAAGAGGAAACTGAACTTCCAGAAGGGAAGCTATAGAGAAATGGTTTAACAATGGGACATACAAAGTGCTGAATGGTAGTGCTTAAATGACATGACGTGCTCTGGAAGATACCCCTTGGACAGAGGTAACCCACACTTAGGTGCAAAAGCTGCATCCTGTTGACGTCAACCAACTGTAAGGAAATACCACTGACTTCTTCTTAAAATAGGATTAAAATAGGCTGTGTGGCCTCCGTGGGGGCATCGTCCTTGACTTACTAAGACTGATCACTTCATGAAGAGTCCAGAGAAAATCCTTCCCTACTTGCAGGAAGCTCAGCCTTGATTCCCCCAGACGCGTGTTTGTGCAATTGCACATGGCTGATAGCGGCTGTAACATCCTGGGAGGCTGCTGGAGGGCTGAGCACTTCCTAGCTCCTTCGAATACAGCACCATAGTGGGTAGGGAATCTCTTACAGAATACAAATTTATATTTTGGCATAAACAAATTTCAGTTCATCCTACTTAAAGCTCTCATATCTGACCATCATGTTGGTTTCATACAGACTAGCAAAGTTTGATTTGTGTGGTTGAATCTATCCGGATATTCTTCTTCGTATTTCCTGGCTTACTTTTTGAAGATAGCTGTCTGCTCTTGGAGAGGCAGTAACCATGTCTGATCTAAGTGCTCTGAGTATGCTTAGAGTGCTGAATTCCACTACCTTGAATTAGCTTAGGAAAAAACCACAAACCCACATAAAAAAAAGTTGTGCTTGACTAAGAGCACGGCTTTGGAAAAAATAAATAGCTGCGGTGTGCATGTACAGAGATGAACAGATTTGGTACCCATAGCTTTACTTAAAATGCAGGTTTGGTCCATTCGCATTGGACACCTGCAGCTTTAGTGAAACAGTGAAAAAGGCACGTAAGCCTGACTGGTTCTCGTATGGTCAGTGTCTTGTGGACCTGTTTACACACAAAATAGGGAAGGCACCCGAATAAATCACATGGATGTTTTTTCCAGAGCTGTGTGTTCTGTTTGGCTTGCTAGCACAGCACGTAGTGTAAATTACTTGTGCTGTGGAGTGAGTGTTTATGTAAATGATTTCTACAATGCTCTCCCTCTTCTTCCCAGCTACTATGCATGCTGCATGAGAACCCAACCTTGTGCTATAGGGTGTGATTTTGTTTATTCATTTATTGCACTCAGACATTAATCTTAGGACTTCCAGTTTTATACAGTTATTCTTACGAATGATTGTCTGGATCAGATTTAGCAAGTGAAAATGTCTCCCTGTGCTGATTTGAAAATGTCCCTTAAAATACCTTGGAAACGCTTGCTTACCTGCCTCCCAGGGAATCACCGGTGTGGCTTCTGTGGTCTTTTGCAGAATCATTACGGCTTGTCGCATGGTGCTCTGAATATATGCCCAGAGAGGTAAATGGCATTTCTTCACTACAGATGCATCATTGGAGTAACTGGAAGAATTGTAGCCAAATCCTATCCATTGTGCTTATCATATTCTTGTGGCTTATTTTACATGACCATCACAAAAAAACTGCTGACCCTCCAGTTTTTAGCTACTGCTTTTGCATAGAGTAGTGATTCCATATAGATTTCACTGCAGCTGAACTTAGCATGCTAGGAAGTAGTGGGATGGAGCTGCTTTACTGGGGTCAGAATTCACAGTGATTTCATCTGCACCATGTCACCTGCATGTCCAAAGCTCTGCCTCACCAGAGCTCTTCATGGATCTGCGTTTCTCAGGACAGGGGGGATGTTCCTCTTGGTGAAGGGTGTAGTGAAACCAATATCTGCAGAGGCTGCAAAATGTACTCCAAATTCTCTGTATAAACATTTTGGTCTTGTTTTTGTTCAAGCCCTGATTCTGTTGCCAAGTGCTATTATAATCATCAGTCAAAGGAAACGAGGAGCCCAGGCTTCTACCAGAAATAGCATCTCTTTTCAGTGCACGATGGTTTGTTTTGTTGGTGATTTGCACTCCTTACTGCTCTGGGAGAAGGCTGCTTGTGTCTTTTGCCTTGTGATGGCAAAGACTGCAATTTTTAATGTTTGAATCGGATCTGGATTTGGGGAAAAGTAGAGTTAATTCCTTGTCTCTGCTGCAGAAAGCTGATACTTGGTTGTTTAATAAGGGTTTGTATCAGAGGAGGGTGTTCATGGGTTTGCTCTCAATGAGGAAAGAGATATATCGATAGTTTAAATTATTTATCAGTTTCCTTCACCCACTTTTTTTCAGGTGTGTTGTGCACCTTCATTAAATTTTGCATGAGTGCTTTGTGATGAGAGGAATGCATTCCTGGCATTAAATGTAGAATGCAAACTATTTGGGACAGAAAGTGACTATCACTGGGTGCAGTGTGCTGCTGCAGCAGCTCTGCCTGCCCTGTCCTGGCCCCATGGCACAGGGCAAGAGAGAGTTGGTGTGTCCATTGATCACTTCAGTAAACAGCCACTAACAAGCCTGTCTTTCAGCAGGGTTGGAGGGATTTGGGAAGGATTAAAGCTTACAATTGAAAAACCAATTCCATCCCTTTAACACTCGGTGTACTGCAGTATTTGTGTACTCGGTGGGTCAGTCTGTCTCACCACAGTCTGAGAGGATTCCCCTGAAGTGCCTCCTTTGTTTTTCTTCATGGTTGACAGCAAGGCTGCTAAGGTTTGTGGCTCTCTTGACTCCTCTCAAGGAGTTTGTTTCCAAAAAGAGTCACTTCCTTTGTGTGCCTAAATCACAAGATTGCTGTTTGCACGGAAACAGTGGTGTCGTGGATGGTGGTGGCGGCCAGTTTCCTGAAAGAGGGAAGGTCCCTGTCAGACTCCAGATTCTACCTGCACTGGGAGCAGGTCTGGGTTGTGCTGTGCTGTGCTGTGCAAGCTTGGAGCCTTTCACAACTGCACAGAGAGCAGGAGAAAGTGTCTTTTGTGTTTAAAGACAACTGTCACTGAGCACAGGAATGTACTTAATTTGTCAGTCTGAAGTGGTGCTGACACGTGCAGTGTTGCATTAGTGCATTCATGAGACAAATGTGATGGAGTGACAGCTTTCAGCACAACCTGAATGCTTCAGTATACTTTCTGATGGGCTTTCACTGCCAGCTGAGCTTCTCCTAGCCTTTGTCTTCAAAACAAAGTCCTGGGGGCAAGGGGGGAAAAATAGATCTTCAGAATGATCTTGCCTTCTCCCAGCTCCCCAGTTCTGCTGGCAGAGGTGCATGCTGCCATGGGGCCAGGTGGCTCCATGTGCAGTAGCTTTGGGTGGTGACACTTTAACCCCATGGAGCCCACTGAACACATGGCCAAACAGCTGTTGTCTATTTGTGTCCTCCAGCAGCCACCCTTCCACAGCACCAGCTGCAGGGAGAGTGGGGAAATTACATGGTTTTCACTATTGGTTGCCCACACACAGCCCTCTTCCTCCACACCTCCTGTCCACAGGCAGACTGGGAGACTTGCTGTGTTTTATTAAAAGGGTGCTGGAGTTTTGGGAAATGCACAGGCATTTCTGAATAGCTGTATAAAAAATAAGAGACAAATACAGCTATTTTCCCTATTGTAACCAGCTTTTCGGTGAGCTTTGAAAGGATTTAATTTGCTGGAGAGCATTCATGTTAGCAGAGGACTTAGTTTTCATGCTGTGTTTTGTATCTGTTTGTCAGCTTCTTCACTATCTTAGATATTTTCCTCCCCCTTTAATCCCTGAAACCCTGTCTGGACTAGAAACTTCTCCTTTATTTTCTTGTACTTCCTTTGAGCCTCTATCCATCTTAGATGTTGTGTTTTATTTTAACCAGATGGGAACTATATAGCTGAGCCCATTGCACTGCTGTTTCCAGTAGCTTCTGGTACTGCCTAACTATCAAGGCTGCAGGGCTTGGTTCCCACATCTGCAGCAAGCATCTTCCCAAAGTAGGGATGGACCAAGTATTTAACTCAGCTGAGTCTTCTGCTAAAGTGGTGAGAGGAAGCTGGATTTTGGTAAATCACGGAAAGGGTGACCAACTGGCAGGGCTCTGATCATAGAATCCTTAGAGTTGGAAGGGACCTTTAAAGGTCTTCCAGTCCAACTCCCCTGCAGTGAACACAGTGCTGATGCGTGGTGTTTTGACACCAGGAGGTTACTGAACACTGGATTGTGCCATCGCTGAGGGGGATCACTGAGCCTCCTCATAATATTCCAATTTGGTCACGGGACAAAAGCCAGCAGCAGTAGAGCTCTGTAATTCTTCCCTGCTATTTTAAAATAACTCAAACGGAAGAGTTTGATTTTACTTAATATGTGGATTCCTTTGAGCTGGAAGAGCAGAGCTCAGACTCACCATGAGCCTTAACTTGTGCTCTCAGCAGGGCCATGGTTCTCTGACAAATGCATGTTTGGGATATTTTTAGTGTTCTTCCTTGGGTTGCTTGCCTGGTCCTCTCTGCACTCAGCACTGTGAAGGTCACACAACAATACGAGGCAGTGGTAAAGGGCGCTGTGAGGGCCAGCTGGCTGGGATGGCATTCACCCAGCAATGCTCCTGCTTTGGAGATAGAGGGGTCAGGGAAGGGCTGCAAAGCGCTGGCATGCTGCTTTCAAGATATCAAACCCAGTTTTCTTCACACCTCTCAGCTAGGAATAGGTACGTGCCAGGGAACTAATCCAGGCAGCAGAAAGGCTAGAAAAGCAACAACACAGTCAGTTTGACTGAAGGGATTAAGAAGAAATGTTAAATCTGCAACCCAATAGTTGGGATCTCTTATCTCGCATACTTCCCATTCAGCAGTACCCTGTCTGTGGATAGGGAAGAGATACACTGTCACTGAATATGTCAGCAAAGAGAAATGACAGCAGGAACGCTCGCTGCATTCAGAGCTGGACTCCCTTGTAATCAGTTTCCCCCAAGCATTTGTTTTTCTGCTTCTTGCCTTTCATCTGGCATTATGGGTGTTGGAATAGCTGTGGGTGGAGGGTGGAATAATTCATCCCAAGGACTGCTGCCATCCTTACACAACGGTGTTGTTCAGATGACTCGAAGAGCTGAAGTATCTTATGGAAAGACCCTCAAACTCACTTTGGGGATTTGGATCAAAGGGAAGATGGGCAAGGGAAGCCACCCGAGTGTGTCTTCCAGTGGCAGCCTTGGAAAAAAGTTGAAAAGAAAATGAATAAAATAACAACCATCCAAAATGGCAGTTTATTTTTGTTATTTTTGCGTAACTGGGATGAAGAGAGACTCTTGGGAACAAATCACGCAAATAATAAATTTATTTTTCTCAGTATTTGATGTTGAATGAAATATGCAGGACTGCCTTCAAAGTAAATATTTGTGAGAACCACGGATGAATTGCTCTCATTTACCTCGCAAAGCAAGGTTGTCCTTGTTACGTCCTACCGCCTGGAGCTGCCCGGTGCTGGCAGGCATTCCTCAGAAGCAGGCCTCCACACCAGCTATTCTATTTCCCCTCGTTTGTTCTTTTCTCTGTTTACTCACATTCTTTGGAGGGACGAGGGATGCCTTTCATTTTTGGAAACTTCTGGCCATGCCTTTGAGCCTGTGGTTTCCTGAGCAATGTCTCCAGCAGCCGGAGCCTTCGGTGGTTGCGCATTTTCTGAACAGCTGCTCGGGGCAGAGCCGGGCTGACAGCACATGAGCCTTAAATCTCTTTCCATTACATTAACGGCATTTCTCTCAGAGGCAGGACAGCCATGTGTCTAATGGAATGACACATTTTTCAGCGCTGTCAGTCCTTAAATAACAAATAAGTAAATTAATAGAGAGCAGGTGAACATTTCTTAGGAAGAAGGTTTAATGTAACTTCGCCGTTTGATGCGTTGCCTCTGGCATAACTGCCTCTTCATAAAAATCTGACATCATTCGTTCAGTTGCCTCTCGTAATTGGAATTATTTGCTGCTTTTCAGGTTTGTTAATTATAAATGTCGTTACATGAGTCTAATACAGGCTAGAATTAGGATATTCAGATTGACTGCAGGGAAAGAAAGCACATTTCACTAGTAAACAGTGTAGCCTCCATCAATGTACGGTCTGTTGGCTGATGAATAGCTGAAGGAAAAACTTATTAAGTTCGCTCTAGCTTCAGCTTCCAGTACAAATGGGTCTTTTTGAGCAGTGTAGATGGCTTCTGATGAAAGGCTGCTGTGGATGGAGCCTTTCATCAGAAGGTTTCAGTGAGCTTTCTACTGTGCAGTCTCTGCCTTAATCCAGTAGTGCAGGTGTGAAACCACGTAGGCTGGAAAGCTGTAGTGTTGAGTAGAGGTTGATTTAGCTAAGCTGCTTTTGCTTGGCCTCTTGTGGACTGTGAGCCCATAACCTTTGTGTGAATCACCACTTCACCCAGTGAAGCTTTCCATTCCAAAACCAAAGTCAGCAACAAGAACCCACCAGCCATCCCCATGTAATAAGCGTTTTGGAACAGTGCAAATCAGCTTTTATTACAGCGTATTGCTGAAATGCTGTCAGTTGGATTGAAAAGGCGCATTAGAAAATTCATGTCCAATAAACTGATCCCTGGGCAGAAGTAAGGGCTCTTGGCAGTGCATTCCGTGGGATAACTTCTGGCTGCAGTTGGGAGCGAATGCAGATGAACTTTTTCTGCTGCAGTTTACTGCAGGATAGGTGGCTTATAAGGGCGTAGAGGCAATAGCGTGAAATGTAGGTTTACAGGAGCTCATGCAGTTGTGCTTTTGGGAGACGTTTAAATGTGCAACAGGGGAATTGCAATGTTTGCATCCTTTCCCCTTTGCTTGTTAAACTACAAGCTGTGAAGAGCTCTGAGAAAACCTGGAGAGACAAGACTTGATCATTTGAGTTGCTGCTGCAAAACTCAAGTGCTTTGAGTGGATAGCTGTCGGTATTTCATGGAGGACCTTCATCCTGCTGCTGTTCTCCCCGAGGCTGCAAAGTGTATGCAAGTGTTTCAGGGTAAAATTGAGTCCTCTGCATCCTATGAAGCCTGGTGTTCTCCCAGCACAGTGCTTGCCCTTAACCTTCAGCTTTTAGCAAAGCTGCCTGTTCGAATGATGATGCACTTTTGCATGCTGATTTTTTGGAAAGTATCAGATACTTTGTCCTATCTTGAAGTAGGTCAACCATAAATTTAATTGATTAACTTTGTAGCTAGTCAATTACATTGATTTACTCATGTCAGGGTGACATACTTACCAATTGTATTGGTACATACATATTGGTACATTGGTAACTGTATTGGTGTACTTCTATGTGGAGAAGTTGCAAAAAGCTTTGCTGGGCAGAACCTCCATGGGAAAATCCAAAGTGGCCAGAACATAAATGTTCAAGGGAACAGGAAAAGCAAATGAATGCTGTTGAAACCTTTTTGCCAGAAGAATTAAATTTCTAGCTAAATATCTGCCTTCATTGCATGGTGACAATTCCATAGTGTTACTGGTCAGTATTTTGGTAAAAAAGAAACCTTGAAATGCCACACAATTTGTCTAAGGAATTGCTGCAATATAGCATTTGAGAGATCAGTTCTTTGGAAAGTCAAGCAGCAGCTGTGTGTTTTTACTGGAAGCCTGAATTAGCTGTAACAGCCTGTTCATGGTGTTGAAGAACACACAGTGTATTATAGACCATCGTTCAAAAGCTGCCATGAATTATCCATGGAAAAGTGCCCTCAGATAGGAGCCCCTTGATGGCTAGTTAGTATAATTAATACAAACATCTTACTGCAGCTTTACATTTTGGTTTAGCCACTCCTCAATTTGAGAAGAGTCTTGGGACTGCCTGGGTTTCAATTATCTCCCTGATGCTTGAGGTGGGGTTTTAACTCAACATTAATCATGTTCCTCGAGGGAAATCCAGACAGCAAGCAGTGGTTAGGGTTGCGCAGGCAGCATGAATCGCCCCGAACATCAGAACCCAAAGTAAATCCACCCCTGAGGAGTTAGAGATGCTCTGCTGTTTGCTTGCCATTTCAGAGAGGGCTTTTCTTAAGGTCCATGTGGGATGTTGCAACTACAGAGTTTTACTGGGCTTGTGCTCAAATAATTTGTTTAGAAAATTACAGAATAGTTTGATTTCTTAAATTGTGGTACCTTTCTGCTTCTGAAGTTGGCTGTGCTGCAGTCGTGGTAGCCAAATAAGCCTTTGCTGTAAAAACAATGACATTAAGCAATTTTTTTTTTTTGCTTCAGCTTGATGCTCTCTCTTCAGGACTGTTCAGAGGTGACATTCAGAAATTGCTGTGAAATTGAGCCCTTGGGAAACACCTAGGGCATTGTTTTCAAGAACCATATTAGTTCTGGAGAAAGACCAGGTGGAAGATGGAAAGGAATTTGAGGACAGGGCAGACAGAGCCCTCCTATGTAACGAGCAGAAGCAGCAACTTCATCCAAACCCCTAGTCATAGATCAAATCATGGGGTGCATCGTGTACCCTGTAGCATTCCCAGCCTAACACTACTCATTTGTGCAGTATATCCCCGTATGCTATTAGTGATGCTTAGAATTACTGCTGTTTTCTGTTCAGGATGATGATGCAATGCTGGAGTGGTGGCCTGGAGAAAATAGACGCGCTTGAAGTTGGGCAGGGAACGTGTGGAGCAAACTGGGCAAAGAGGGGAGCTTGTGAGTGTGGAAAAAGGGATGGAAGCAGTGCCTGGCAGCTTGGAGTTAATTTGAAGGATGTGTTGGCTTTTTTTTTCTGTCAACGGTTGTAATTTCCAAACCTCCTTCCAGTTTTCTTGCACCGTTTCACAACTAGGAATATTTCAGCTCTGACTTCTACGACTATTTACGTTGTTTCTGGAGGCAAATGTGCTGGATATTTCTGTGGTTGATTTTGCTTCAGAAGGTAGCATTCGTATTGTCATTCATGCTGAGAAGCTCCTCAGGGTTCAAACACAGGAATATGGGTAAGATCCAGATAGTCTGCATGTGAACAGCAGAGCACACACCCATCTGGGGAGGCATCCTTACGCTGCAAATGCCATTGCTTCCAGACCCTGTTGCAATACAGGCAGGTATTGATATCTTCTAATAGACAGAGCAGGAGAGCTTAATGCTGGCTTTATGGCCCTTCTTTCAAAAGCGGAAATTGAGTTGGTCTTACCATGACCAGGTTTTCATGTGGAGCTTCCATTTGCAAAGCTGTTTCTCACTGTACTTTATCAGCTGGAGCCAGATCTTATTAAAACCCAAACTGAGTAGCCAGCTCTGACTATTAGCTTAATGGTTTAATACCAGCTTCTGTGTAAAGCAGAAGCAGCAGGTTATTTAAAACATGTAGGTCAGATTGGATTGGTGTTTTCCAGTGAGATCACGTAACGACATTATTTTAACTCTCAAATACAGCAGGTACACCTGTACACCTGTTGCAGGATCTCTTTTTTTTTTCTGTTTTGTTTTTAGAAGTTCTATTGCAAAGTATGCTGTAAACAGATTTTTATTATTTCCAAATGTGGTATTAACACCACACTGCTTCAGCTTGCTCTGAATTTGCAATAGCGTTTTTGATGTGAATATTCTGCTGCAGTTCATTCACCTCCGGGTTTAAAATGACAGCATAAACAAATTGGAAAGCCCGCCCCAATTTTTGCATATGTAGGCTAGGAGCTGCAGAAAATCGATGGTCTAAGTAGCCTGCGGTTTTAATTATTTCTTCAAGAATATTACTTGCAATTTGAGCTGTTGGGATATTCTGTTGTTCTAAGAGTGGTTTCCTACGCAATACATCTCCTGCTTTATGGAGAAACTAGACTTTCTTACGAGGTGTTTCTGTGCAGGTAGGGCTGTTCGCTGTAAAACTCAAAAAGGATCCTTAAATATTTAGGACAGCCTGTTTCCTGACATGATGAAATCCTTAGCTGCATTCTGTAGGAAGTGAGGAAAAGGGCAACATTTACATACAGAAAGGAGATGGATACCCATCTGCAGGAACCTCGGCACTGCAAAATAGGTGCCATTAACAATCCGCTTTAGACTAAACTAAAGGCTGACAGTAAAACTACCACTGAAACTCAGGCAGGTCTTACTACAAATCTCTCTGCTGCTTGCTTAGTTGCTGTTAATTGGTTTGGTAATTGGCATGACAGCTTTTTGTGGGAGCAAGCAGGTCACTATTCTGGAAGCTGCTCAGTGTGTTCTTGCCATTTAGCTGGCTGCGTTTAATATTGCGGTTGACAGAAGCGAGGGGTGGGCAAAATGCAGATTTGGGGAATTCTGTAAGGATGGGGACAGGTAGCAGGGCGAATTTTATCAATCTGAGCAAGTGACAGTTGTTACAGTCTGCTTAAGAAGGTTCAAAATACATAACACATTTAAAAAATAATTCTTCGGATTCAGAATAATAAAGATTTTCTGTGAGAGAGCAGTGAAGGAAAACTGCAGCACCCTTGGAGGAAGGAAACAGATGGCAGGAAGAGCTTCCAGATACTTGACAGGCTGCAAGAGACTTAAATGCAGGCAGTGACAAACGGGCACAAGAGATTGTTTTTTTGCTGCAGCACTTGTGGTTCTGTCTCAATAAAATGTGTGATATGCTATATGTTTGCAGTGTCCAGGTTTTGTGCCCTCTGCACCTTGGTGGTCACTGTGTAGCTGCTTGTGGGCAGAGAAGTGTTCGGGAGGGAAGGGATGAGTTGCTTGCCATGAAGAATGGAGTTCCTGCATGTGACTAATAGCAGGACTTAATGTTGGGTAACTGCAAGTGAGAACTGAAAGTGTGTTTAATTCTTACATCCAGGTTATTCCAGAGCATGTGGCAGAAATGGCTGTATGAGGCTGGTTTAAACAGAAATAGTAATAATTATTAAAAAAAAAGTGCATCTCCGTGCATGTACATGAATCATCCCCACACTTCATCTAGTCTTAATGCTCAGGAGCCTTGCTGGGGACAGAGCAGATAGCAGCTGGTATTGCACGCTCTGCTGGGCAGCCTGCACACAAACAGCTCCCTTCCTGCAAACTGGCACGTTTCATGTTATCAACTGTAGCAGATAACAGATTAATGCACAGTGAGGAGATGATACAGCTACTGATAGGAGCTGGGTAGCTAAGCTTCCGTGAAGCTGTTTGAACCCTGACGATCACAGGTGCAGGACACTGCTGTGCTCCACCCCAGGCTGAGCTGCTGTGCAGTTGTGGGATGATGGCTGTGCCGAGGCAAGGCCAAACCTTCAGGCCCTGGCACAAGGGAACAGCTCCACGGAGTTACTGAAGCACGATTTCTAACACTCACAAAGGTTTCTTTCTAGGAGTTCATAAAGTGCTTGTATGGGGTGGTTTAGCCTTTATAAACCAGAGAGCTTTTTTTCCTTTGCTAAACCATCCTGTGGCCTGTCAGGCATCCTGAATGAGTTTCCTCTGAGCCATGGGGCAGGGTGTGATGTTGGAAATCAGCTTTAGGAGGAGCTGCTTTATTTCCAGGCTGCACGGGGAGCTTTGCGAGCTGCCTACGTGACCAGGGGCAGCTAAGTAAGCAGGTACTTAACCATGAGCAAGCAGTGGAAGGAATGCAGACTCGGATAAATGACTTTGGGGTAATCTGTAGAACAGGAAAAGCAATTAAACTGAAAATTATCTGCCTGGGCTTAAGGGTCTGTGCATTCTTGAGGTTCTTGTTTTTGCTGCTATCTTCTGACTAATGGTGCTGTGCTACCTGAAGTGGGTGGTTTCACGTCTAGTCCTCACTGTTTGCAAGCAAAACTTAATGGCCTATAGTGCTCGGGCTGGGGTAAAGCCAGGGAACGTATGGATGAGATGCCTTGCCTTGAGTTCCGGACGTTAACTCTAGAAAATATGGCTAGAAGGGACTTAAGAAAGCCAGAGCCCATCTGAATTAGATGCTTTTAGCCCCATGCAGGACCAGATCCTGTCAATGGTGTAGAGCAGCCCCATAGGGAACATCTTTGAGACCCCTGTCCTGAGTCACTTAAGACTCTCGATGCTACAGCTATTGATGTATGAATATGGTAGCTGTCTTGTAGCAGTATAAAAAGCCCTGAGAAACTGCTCCAGTTCTGCAAAGTCTCAGTTTAAGGAGAAGGCTAGATGGTTGTGTCCTCGCTTGACTGGCTGATGTAATATTAGACTGGACTGTTGGAAGAATTTGATGGAGCAACCTTGGTTACACCAATGATCTGCTATTGAGATAAACTGCTCTTCAGCCTCTGATTGAAAAGGTCACAAGATAAAATCTGGTTATTTGCAATGTGCCTTGTTGCTTTCTTCTTCTGCGGTGGCCAAATTTTATGTTAGCCTGTAGCAATTGCATCCCATAACAGAATTAAGCATCCTGATAACTCTTCTGTATTCAGCATGCTCCTGGAGGGTAGGTTACTGCAGCCAGAGCTTGCAGTGCAAATGCAGAGATTTTGCATTTTGGCTGGGAAATGTAATGACAATGCTTTAAGACTTAGTTGCCATTGTTCTGCATGTTTTAATTTGAGTTGCTCAGGTTAGGTAACTCAAAGGGCTGTACTCAGGGGAGGGTTCCATTCTGCTGTGTCTGCATAGGCAAATGGAGTTGCTTTTTAAGTGCATGGCAGCAGTTCACATGGAGCTGAGGGTGAGAGAATGTGTTTCACTTGTAGGAATTACTGATCAGGGTGCTCGGATTGCTCTCCAATTTAATTTTTTGACAGATCCAGTTTTGCTTCAGTATCCATTCAAACAAGGGAAGGAGTAACCCATCAGTGCAAAATAATGCTAGCGTATTGGAAGCAGCTATTTTGTGTGCCATCTTTTTCTAGCCTGGAAGAAGGAAAAGTAGGGGAGTCATTATGTGTTCCTTCATGTGCAATAGAGATTGCAAACAACATATTTAGTCACACCAGGACTACAGTTAATCCTATAGGTCACATCAAAGGAAGTCTGTAACATTGAAGTTGCACTCTCCAGCTTTTGCCTTGAAGGCTTGTCCACTCACTGAGCCTGTAATCTGCCTTTGCAGTGCTTGCTATGAAGAGCTGCCTGCAAGAATTGCCAGTGTGCTTAGTGTGAAGCCATGAAACCGCCAGGAAAGGTCTAGGAGCATTCACCTGCTTAGTCACGGGGCAGGGACATACAGCTATCCATCGTCCTCCCTGTCCATCTGCATCCCCACATACCTGGAGAGACACAGATTTTGTTTTTCAGAAATGAAACTGCCGTGTGATCCAGGCAGAAACCTGTTGCCATTTATGCCAAAATGGAATTCCTGCCTGCTTTTGTTTTGTCTCCTTCTGTGTTTGTATTGGCTTGGCATTTTCATATTTTGCATCTAATGTCAGTATTTGTTTCTGGGAAGGAATTTTTACTTATAGTTCAATTTGTACAATTTGTTCGTTTAAACTTGTTGGCAACTTTAAACTGTTGCAGTCTGTGTCATATGCTGGTATCAGTCCTGCTATTACTGAGACATACTTCAAAAGTAAAACATGGCTATCAGGCAGGGAATGTTTTTATGAAATAGTTGGGAGTATTTTCAGTTATAATAATATTTGGGAATGCTTTTGAGCTATTTGGTTTTTAGTTTTTAATAAATGTAGGGTTACTTTGGCTTGTACTGAGTCAAGATTGTACAGTGCAGAAGCCAGAGAAAGCTTTTTTCCAGCATATCCTTACAGTGTACAACCATGATAACAGTACTGATATAATAGGCAACAACTAAAATTTACCTATCAGCAAAAGCTGTGAGGAAAGACAGACTTGTGTTGTAAATGACAGAATGAGTGGGTAATTCATTAGAGGAAAAATCATGATGGTATGCGTAGTGAATTTAGTGAATTTAGCAGATGAGGGGTGACATGAAGACTGGTGGGCTGATGTGAGTCTGGAGACTTGATGGCTAAGGGTGGTCTGTGAGGGTCAAAATAGTGCAAAAATGGGAGGAATGCAAAAATGTTAAGTGCATTGGTGAAGCTAAAGCAGGGCAAGCAAGTATGAACAAAGCAACGGTATGTTTACTGAAGAGGAGGCAGTTAACTAAGATGGCATTTGGAAAATGATCATGTTTGCTGTTTTTCAGAAGGAATCTGTGAAGCCTGAGCACAGGCAGAACAAAACGATGTAGAGAAAGGGTTAAGTGGAAAGCAGGGCCCATAGCTGGGGCTGTGGGGCAGGTGGCTGCGTCTGCTCCCGCCAGGACGGGGGATGGAGCCGGGCTTCAGCCTGCCTTTTTTTGGCAGTGTTTCACTTCAAGTAATGCCTGAACATCATCAAATAAATGGAACAGGTCCAAGTTGGTTCAGACAAGGAGCGGGACTGAAAAGAATAACTAATATGAGTCATCCATGTCAAGATGTTTAGTTTGTGTTTACATTTGAGAATGCTGAAAACAGATTTTCCAGGATTGAGGATACTGCACTTCTGCTGATCACAATAAAGTTATTTCAGTGGGAGTTTGTTCCCTCAGGTGGAAGATGAGCAGAGTGCAAAGAGCAGAAAGAGTGGGGACTGACGCCTGTAAAAAAAAGCCAGAGGTGGAGAAATGAGAGGAAAGGCAGGAAGAGACTGAAGCATGACAAACAAAGGGGAAACATGGCTGATGGCACTGAGAGCAGCCAGCAGGCCAGGGAAGGAGGAAATGGATTGCTGCATGTTATCTGGAAAAGGCAGCTATTTATGGCTTTAAGTTATGGCTTAGATTCATATAATATTTAGGGAATATTTCTGTATTTTTCATGATGAGCAGCCTGAAAGAGAATGCTGGAAATCTGCCATCTGTATAGAAACTTCTTTGCTGTAGATACATGCCATGAAAGTGAGTGGGGCCGAAGTAAAGTCCATTAGCAAATTCCTTTATTGATGGGAGTGAGAGGTGAATGCTCTGGACCAGATGAGATACCCAGTTAAAAAATAAAAAGTGCTTAACTGTTGAATTCCTTTTCAAAAATTCAACAAGTAACACACGCTGGTTTCTCAGTGCCAGAGTCAGCTTTCCGATCTAAGAGGGTGTTGGAGAAAGGCAGTACAGGGTGTATTACAAAACTGGGGTTAGGATACAAGGAAAAGCACATACTTGGTGCTGAGTTGGCCAGCCATTGTTCTGAACTGGGGTGCTGTGGCTCCAAAAACAAAACCTGGTGCAACTCATCTATCCAGCTGCAATGCTGGTAAATACATTAACTTTTACATCTGTTCAGAGAGCATGTGTATTTTCATAGGCTTTTTGAAAACATTCCCTGCCCTTGTTATCTCATCTCTTACCCAGTTCAGACCAAGAATTTCACATAGGAATTCCTGTAATGAGATCTCCCTTGTGTGGATCGAAAGCTTTCATGCCCCAAACTTTTGGCTAGGTGATTCAAATCTCAGAGGACTCTGAAACCTGAGTGGTGATGAATTTGCTGCTTTCCTTGCTACATCGCTCTTGTTAATCTAGCACAACTTTCTTTGCGAAATAGAAACAAGCATGAGAATTTGTACAACGTACGGAATGTTCACTTACACTGTAGTTTGGGAAGCATGCCCCTTCTGTTAGCTATTCAGACAAATCCTGGTGGGAAAGGGGCAGTGGTGGATGCATTCAGACTGCAGTGGGGATGCATACAGGCACATACTGTGGCATCTTTGCTCTTGAGAACGAGAAGCCAGCTTCCTTGGCAGACAGCGGGCAGACGCAGGCCCAGCAGCTGAGTTGGGCCGTTGTGTGGCGGGGCTGAAAACAGGCGGTGTGTCCTGCTGTGATGCAGGGTACCAAATCCAGCAGTGCAGGCAAGCTGAATTACTGTGCTGGGGGCTGCAGTGGTGTGATGGCTGCTCCAGTCGTGATCCTCTATGACTAGAGATCTTTCCGGATCAGCCACTGTAAATGAGGAACCACATTAGGCGTTAGACTTCACCTGGTATGCAGGCAATTATTTCATTCTGCTTTTCTGTAGTTAAAAGCAGGTGGAAGTTTTCAGCCCTACTTTACTCCCTCAAAATAAGAACCTACATGGTTTGAATGGCATGGTGGGTACCACCTGGGCAACAGGTTATTAATTGTGCTGCTTCCTACATGGTGACAGTTGCATATCTTGGATATTGTCACAGAAAAAGGTCCCTGGGAACCGTTCAGAATGGTTGAACATGCAGTAAGTTTGCAGTTTGTTGAGAATGTCTGGTAGTGATGTCTTGTATTTAAGTGTACATATGTTTATTTCTGAGGCCGCCTGTTTAGGATATGGTTTTGTTCTGCTAATCTGGAATGAGGTCTCTGGAACATAAAAACTCCCAAACAATCTTTAGTGTAGAAATCGTGTACGATCATCGCTTGTTTGGATTTTGCATATTAAATGTTTTTTCTTTCCCTTTTTAAGTTTTGTGTAGGTCTCACTATGTCTAGGAAAAGGTACATAGCTGTATCTATCCATTTTTCACAATAGCAGGAATAAAGTGCTAAATATTTAAAGCTCAGTGATGCTCAGGATAGATTCTGACTGGTGTAAGTGCTACAGAACTCCCTAAATCATTTTTCTTTGAAGATGCTGTATGTGACATTTTAAGGTATTCAAGCTGTCCAGGAGAGCATAGCACAGAATATATAGGGCCTTTTGTTGGAGACTTCTGGCTTTCAGCCTCCTTGGACATTTGCAGGATCTGGCTCGTTTGAAGGCCACACTTGTCAGGTGAGTGTCAGTGGGCAAGGGAGAGACCCAGGAGCCCTCAAGATGAGCTCCCATCTGTGTCAGAGGCGGTCACTCCATTTTATGGAAGAAGGACTTCACTGTTGCTGCAGGGTGCTTGGAGAAATGGCTTTTCTTTGCAAAGCTGCTTCTCTGGATCCCATTTCAGGTGTTTTAAATTCTGCCCTTAAAATTGTCTTCACATGTAGAAATCCTCTTGCTACTTAATAGTTTCAGCCTTTGAATGCTGGCTTTCACTTGATTTAAGTGAGTTGCATCAGATTTAAGCAGCAGTTAGTATGTTCTTGCTGGGCTGGCTCCTTTGTACATCTGGTGGCAGTGGCAAGTGTTGTAGCTGGCAGTGATGGTAACGAGGTCTGGTGGCACTGGTGGGGCTATCTGGCAGTTGGAGAGGACTGGGTCCAGGCTGTGGGGCTTGGATCTGTCTTCGGCAGGGAATAAAAGCTGAATCACATAGAATGGGTATATTGACATATTGACTTGATCACACTAATAAGAAAGCTCCATTTTCTATTAACTGTATATATTTGAAGTATCTTCCTGTGCTTTCTCTCCCAGGAAAATATTTTTCAGATGTGTTTGTTGCAGCATCCCATTTTGTGTGCTTTTAAGTCTTTTTGATAACACGGGAGCAGTTTGCAGGCTGTGCTGCGCATATGAGGACGAGGCAGAATGAAGTCAGCCGTGAGGATTTTCCTCTGGCTTCCCATTCTGCAGCAGCACATCTGTGGGGTCCTGCCCAAAACTGTGGGCTGGGTTTTGTACATGCTTGTTAACTTCATTACCCAGCCAGACAGCTGAAAGGAGGAGCTAATTAAAGAAAATAAATAGGTTAGGTAGGGAGTGGGGGAAATCCTCTGGTTTTTTTTGTGGCATGAGAATTGACACTTTTCAGATTGTTTAGGCCTTGTCAGAAAATGTTTTGTTCAGCTTTTGTTTTCTGTTGAATCCTGTGTGCTTGGTTAGCTTCTTTTCAAATTAAAAACAAAAAAGCCCTCCATACATGGATTGAAAGCTTTATCTGTTTATCTCCTCATTAAAAAGACTGTCTATGAAATGTGCTGACAGTGCTTTTGCTCTCTTGCTTTCTATTCTCACCACATTTTCCATTGAAAGCCTCCTTTCTACTATTTCTGTTCTGCCGTAAATGGGACTTGCTGGTGGTGGAGGCTCTGGGCTCTGTTTCTGGCTCCTCATCAGCCATGTCCATGACTTTCAGTAGGAAGCCTCAATTCAGAGCGCCTGGAAGCCAGTTTGGGTGTATGTGCTAAGCTCCTTGAAAGGCAGTTTTCAGAACCTCAAAGTCGTGGTATAAAACACTGGAAAACACGTATTGTGCATTCGTATTTTAGTAAGGGGCTGCATTTTGAGTCATGTCTGCTGAGTGTGCAGCCCGGGCTGGGAAGCAGAAGGTGGCGTCTGGTGAGAGATGAGATACTTAGGGAACGTGGGATTTCTGGAGCAGTTCAGCCTACTGCTGTGCTGTGCCATTTGCTTGTGCAAAAACCAGAGGTACATGGAGCATTCTGCCGCCAGAACCACTTGAGATTTCTCGTGGCCAAGTCCCCTCTCAACCATATCATTCATAGTGATGTTAATGGGAAATGACGGCAAAGAGATTTTGGTTATAGAAGAAGCTGGGAAAAGTAAACCTGGGGATAAACTCTGTTTATAGTAGTGTTACTAAAATTTTGTCAATACAAGCAGTAAAAATGGGTGCTGTTAGCCCAGCAGCAATAACATGAGGTCTGGGCTTGAGATGCTGGACGAGTGGTCTCCAGCCTTTGCTGGTCCCCATAGTCATCACAGATGACAGTTTGCTGAGCTGTAGCTGTAGCTTCAGTCTTGCTCAAGCAGTTCAGGTGAACTTCATACAAAAAACCTATGCAGCAACATGAATTTTGTGATATATGATATGTAGAGTAGACAGCTGCAGGCTCAATTAATCACCCCTCCATTTTATTTTTCCATTTTATTTCGTTTCCAGAAGTCTTCTGTAACTTCCAGATCCTCGTGGATGAGTGGCCTCTAGGGCTTGTTGACTTTGATGGAAATGGAGTGCATGGTCCTGTTCACACTGTCAGTGGTGCTGTACATGGCAGCCTTTGCTCAGTGCCTTTTTGGGAGGCCAGGCTGAGCTGCTAAGCTTCCTGCTCAGGGGAAATTTTGGGTGCTGGGTGCAGCAGGCTGAGACTGCCTGAGCTCTGGGAGGCACAAGCGAGCAGCAGGCATCATTTTTTAAATGTGATTAAAGAGCAGGCTGTGCTATGCTGATTGACTAATCACTTTATTTGTGAGCTAGTAGAATTGTTTCATGATCGTTGTCTCCCCTTCCCCTGTAAGTAGAGCAGCATGATGCCAGGTTCATCCCTGCTTTTTGGTACCTGGTTCGAAGCTTCTGCCATCTCACGTAGGTGACCGTGGAGTATTCTAATGAAGCTGGAGTTATTTAAAAAAAAATCTATTACGTTTCAGGGATGTTTGGGCTTCATGCTTCAATAGTGCTAATTAGATATGTGACCCATTTTCATTCTGCTTTAGCTCCTGGGGATGGTGGAGTCTCATTATAAATACAAGGATAGAGAGCGCTCCTGTTCCTTACCCTAAATAGCTTCTTCAAAACATGCCCGAAGGGCCTTAGGGTGTTTTTGTGTGGACACTGATTACGTTTTCTTTTCTTTAAATGGGGAAGTGGAATGGGGGTGGTATTTCTCTCCCCAGAAATGAATAATTGAACACTTTTTTTCTTTAATTTGGAAAAGCAAATCAAGCTGAATTTTAAGTTGCCTTGTTTTTATTGACAAGGGAATAAACTCAATTCTTTTTAAGCATAAAAATGCTTTAATATCACAGTAGCATCTCATTGCCTGATATTTTTAGGTAGCAGTCTGTGCAACTCATCTCTTCATGCAACGCACTGCCTCTTTGGCTGGATGCTGACAAAAGGCAGCAGCGACCGTGAGAGGTACTTGTAGAGAAATAGAGTGGCAAAATGCATGCAGTGACGCAGAGCTGAGGCTGGAGGGGCAGAGAGCTCATCCCAGCAATGGCTCTCAGAAAGCTCTCGAGTTTTGTGCTCTTTTCAGCAGAATTCGTTTGTTTCCAGCAGATTGAGGGAAAGCAAACAGCCCCCAATGACTGCAAATGCCAGCCTCACTTCAGGGAGAACCCTGGCTAAGACCTGTGGATAAGTGTATCAAATAATATAAATATAAATATAAACGAATGTAATGTAACAGTGTTGCCAGGCAACTGTCAGAGGCACTCCGGTTCCCTCATCTCACATTTGCTGGAATGACCTCTTACATTTCAGGCACCGTGCCTGCCCACGTACGAGATGGCTGCTCTCGTACTGGCAACTGCTCTCAATTGGCAAGTGCTGCTGGTTGTGTCTGGTGTGACGCTGCCGGGCCCTCCTGGGCATTTGTGCTATATTAAAGAAAATAAATGAAGAAATCAACGAGTAAAGGTGAAGATTACCTGGGTCCAGTTCTCAGCAGTATAGCAGGCTGTGTATGTACATAGCTGTGGTTCAGCTGTGTTGGTAGAATCAGTATGAAAGCAGGCAGAGGGTAGAACTTGTCGCTTTTGTTTTTAATGACTACAGTACGTGGCAAGGTAAGCTGGGTTTTACCTCTGACTTTGCTGCTTTAAAATCAATTTTGGCAGGCTGTGGCAGGGCTTTGGGGCAGGTCAGTGCAACCTGGGGACCGTCCTCAGGTTGCTGTGCTGCCCTGGCAGCTCACTGGGCGCTGAGGGGCTGTGCTCACCGATAGCCTGATCTGTGTGCAGCAAAGGATGAAGTTAACCTTTTCTGTTTGCTGAAATAACCTTTCCAAAAGCTGTGTTTATCAGGGTGAACGTAACTTCTACATTGTAATCGTGGGTGACATGACTAGATTTTGGGCAGTTGTTTTATTGCTTGTATTGTATTCCTATTTGGAGCGTGTTAGGTGCTGCAATCCATCCCCACCATGAGAAAGCTGCTATCTGAAAATCAACAGTGTACAGCCGGGTGAAAAGGGCTCCATGTAGGAATTAGTTAAGCTGCAAACCTCCCATTATTTAAGCCCTCATTTCTCTTAATTCACAGTGAACATACAGGACTGCACGCAGTGAGCAGTGCTTAACACATTTATAAGCCTTTGAAGATCAGAAACAAACTTAGTTTCATTTTGAAAAAGGCGTTCAGTTGTTTGATGCCTCATTGCTAAGTATTCCTCAGAAAATTTTAGTGGTATGTCTCAGATGTGGCCTTTAGTTATTTGTTATACTGTAGTTCTTTATCAAAAATCCATTTGCATGGTTTTCCTCATCCTTACAGTTTGTTTTTCTTAATCGTGCTGTTCTCATTTTTCCCTTGCACATCTTTATCTCAGATATTTAAGCTATTTTGGCTTACTGTGGAGTTGAAAAAGGAACAAGCAGTAACAGAAAGTAACTTTGATGATTTTCCCTGCATAGAAATGTTGAATAGAAGTCAGCTGCTGCCAGAGAAGATTCAGCAGCATCCTGTCGGTGGCTTGTTGCAGCAAATGTACTGCTCAGCACCTGCTGATATACCAACTTGTCCTTGCAAGGAGTGAGAAACTGCTTTTGCAGTGATGGGTTCACGGAGATGTTCCAGTGCATGTACATGGAGCCCATGTAGTCCCTGAGAACAGCCTCGGCTTATTGCGATGCAGCAGAAGGCGTCTTTCCCACTTGCTCTGAAGGGAATGCAGCTCTCGTCAGGCCCTAAATGCTGCTCTGTTTTGCTGCATTCCACTGAAGATAGCGACTGGGACTTTCTCTTGAGAAGAAAAACAGAGAACACCTGTTGCTGCTGCCGTAGGCTGAAAGACAGCTGGTGCCTGAGCAGTGCGGCTGTACGGGAATCCTGCATTCCTGCCTGCAGAACGCATAGGCTTGTAAGGTCCTGCTCAGGAATGGCTTCAAAGGAAAGCTTGTCACGAATAAAAATGGCGGATGTTCTGTGACATAACTGAATGGAATAGACACAAGGGGGCTGTGTTATCTAGGAATTTTCATGGAAGCTGGTGGTCATGTCCTGGAATTTTCAGTCTTCAAATTTAAACTCACCAACTAAATGTTTTCAAATCGTGTATGTGTAACTGGTGAACATTCCTTCTTCTGTGGGACTGAAGCATGAGGGCTTTTTGAGGAAAAGATTCAAATGAAATTGCAGGTATGTGTGCAGAATTTTGCCCTAAGTAAGATCATGAATGTCCAGGTATGTTACTGAACTCAGGCTTAGACAAACACTCAAGAAGGATAAAACGTGCGTTTAATATTAAAATAATATTTCAAGCTAGATAAAACCAACTATTTTCAAATCTCTTGGATTAATCCAGACAGAGCAAACATCTTAAAGTAGCACACTTTCCTACAATAACTTCATTCTGCAACCAGGCACACAAGGAGAATGCATGGCTTGAAGCATCTCAATAAGGTTTTGCTGCTCCACTGGTTGAAAGAGAGCAGAGGGACCCCTGTAGACACCTGAAGAGGCTGTTGGCACCCATTAACAAATGGTTGTTTTTGAAGACTGTGTTGTTACAGAAGAACCATTTCAGCATGTTGATCTGCAGAAGATGCTTTGTTTCGCTGTCTGGCCAGATGACTGGGTGCATTCTCTGGAGTGGGGATCATGATGTGCCAGTAATTGCAGTTAAATGAACATGGCTAGCTCTCAGGCAAATGAAACCTAATTTGTCACAGCTGTCAGAATGATCATGTCATGTTTGTTGCCTTCAGGAGCAGTTCTAGGCTGCAAATCCTGTTACGATCCCAGCTTTTTCCTGTTAAATACTGTGCAGCATGTTTGCTGACCCTGTTATTTATCTTTTTTTTAATTTTTAAAGGCAAACATACCCATTCTGTCTCTTATATAAGCTGGGGTTGAACTTCTGTGAACCTTAGTCATGTGGGCTCGAGCTTGTTAATTTGGTGTACTTCAAGGACTTGAGCAGGGCACTAATTGGAGGGCTTGCATACAACAGTAGAAGATTTGCTCACAGATTCATACGGTCAGGGTTTTGGAAATCATGCTTCAAATCAGCTTGTAAGGAGCAGTCCTCCCAGGCTGAACTAAATGTGCGGTTACACTTTACATCATCAGCTGCAGACAAAAGAAGCATGGCAGCTTTGAATTTTGTATTTGTGCCAGCAGGAAATACAGTGAAATAACGTAAGCTCCCATTATTAATACCAAAAAACAATGCAGTAAGGTGTAGGCCTCCTGAAATCCCCCTTAGTCATAATTTCAGTATTTATTTACCTTTCTTTGTAGATTAACAGATTGAGTCTAAATTGGATGGAGCTAGTTCTGTTCTGCAAAACAAACAAATGCTAATTTTTGGATGTCAAGCCTGAGGGAGCAGAGAAATTTCCTGCTCTATTCTTCTTCTAAAAAAGGAAACGAGATTCAGAAAACACACTTGGATCTCTGAAAAGCCCGTAAGGCTGTCTGACTTCTGCAGCCTTTGTGCTGGTGGCTGCAGCAGGGCTGGTCACGGAACCCACTTCTGCTCTTGACGTGGGTCTGCCTCGCTGCAGGCTTTGCCTGGCCTCTCCTGCAGCAAACAGAAAACAGCTTCTTCAGGGGTTTGTTTCCATACATTTTATCTCCAGTTCCTGTTAGATGACACAGACTGGCATGCAGGTATCCCTTTCATTAAAAGAAACTGCAGCCCCCGATGCTTGGCGCTTTTAAAAAGAAGTTTTAATCTTCCGTAATAGCTACAGGACAGTTTAATTGTTGATAAAAGAAAAACAAAAAGTTACACATCTGCTTTTGTAGATTGTGGGGACACAGCATTACAGATAAACGATATGAGCTTTAGTTTAATGATTTATTGCAGCTCATTTCTTCGTTTTATTGCAGCTTTCAATCTCTTATTATGCAGCTGTCTGGTTTCCCCAGAGAATGGAAGACTAGCCCGGAGATATAAATCTCTGTTAATGATTTTAAGTAGCTATCTATCTATATATAATAGGAATCATCTTTTTTTTTTTTTTTTTTTTTTTTTTTTCTTTGCCCTGGGCATTCAATCATGGAATTAGGAGAGGATAATCAATAATCCCTCTTTGGTTAGTGCTGGGGCTAACCAGCTTTCCTCCAGCCCCTCACTCTCTGCCCTGTCTCGCTGTTCAGCATCTGGAGGTTTCCAGCTGAAGAGGTCTCTCCGAGACCTTGGAGGAGCTGGACATTAGCCAGGATACTCCTCACGTACCATAGTTTGTGTCTGAACTGGCTGTGGAGGGGCCCTTTACGTTATGGAAACAATATGTAGACCTCAGAACTAATGTTTCCTTCTGCTTTTTTTTCCTAATGAGCCTGGATGAACTCCCATGATTGGAGTACAGGTCCAGCAAATATATGGATGGGTGGAGAAGACAATTATGGCTTTGGCATCTTTTGTTTTGCTCTGTGCATTAAATCCTAGTCTGCCTAGCCATTGGTTCATCACAAAATTAATGATTTGGGAGATGAATTATGGCTTCAGTGCTCCGTAGTTGTGCTTTTCTGTTTAGATGGAAACACTGGTAGTGACCGAATGTTGCTCCATCTGTAGCTTATTGAAGAATTGTGAAAATAAATTTGATTACTATCTTCTTCCTTCTGGAGAGATGTTCCCAGCAGGGAGGCCAGTGCCTAAGTTTGCTTTAAATGGAATAATGTCTGCTTGTGAACTGAAGCTAAGGACTCTCCTACAGGTCAAATGATGTGATGCTGTTGCTTCTGTAAAGGAACAAGACGGTCCTTTTGTGTGGAAACGGCACAGTGAGGCTAAGCTTGACGTATTGCTTGTTGCCTCAAGTGCTTACCTTGGGACTCCTCCCTTGTTTCCACCCAGTGTGGCCAGTTTTGGAATGTACATGAACTGGGGACATCTAGAAGTAGAAGGTGGAACTCTGCTTGATATGTCATAGCACTGAATGAACTATTATCATCTGCTTAAAGGCATGTGTGGACAGCAAATCGGGTATTGTTATGATTCATGATGTTACGCTGTGAGACCTAATAAATCTTCTTACATCCGCCTCATACTTAGTTCACACACTTACTGTAGCCACTGGAATTTATTCTCAGCTCTTTTTTATTTTTGTTTTTTGAGTTGCTATGCCTCTGTTAAATAGAATCAGTAAGGGACTCTCTCCTGAGTTGGAGTTTTGCTTGGATTGTTATCTTACATGACTCTTCTTGAACCACTTTTTACTTCCTGAGTTAACATACATTTGCCATTTTCAGAAAGTCAGTAAGTACTCATGAGAAGAAGACCTGCCTGTATCTTACCTATCTGTCCATACCTTATTTAGCCCCTGTTAGGGATCTGCACGTGTTTTGTTCTGTGTAGTCAAGCCTAAGGAAAAGAACTTGAACTGTATGTTTATATAAGGCAAATGAACCTTTTTGTTAGTTTTTATGCTCTTGAGTATGCAGTTGTTGTGTATACAGTGGGTTGCATTCACAAAGCTTAATTCCTGAAATAGGGGTGTGTTACAGGTAGTTAGAGGAGTATGTGTTGGTTTGACAGTATTGGTACCACTTTCTGTCTGTAGCCTAAATTATAATAAGTGGTTCTTACTAACCTGAAAAATGAAGATACTTTGTTCCTGAGGATGGAGAGAAGCAGAAATAAACCAGCCCTACAGAAATTCATTGGATGAGTTCCCTGTCCTCTTTGCACCTGGTGGGGAATATCTGAGGTTGGCGCCTTGGATCTGGTTGAGATCTGAAGAACCTGAAAAGGAGCTGCACTGCTGGTGGCTTCTGACCTTCCCCTGGCATCAGCTTCATTTTTAAGCAAGTCTGCTTAAAATCCCAATGTTGCTGTGTATATAATGATTTCTCTGTTTTTGGAGGATGGAGCAAGATTGTTTCAGTGCAGCTGCAGTCTGTTTGAGCTGGAAATGGTGATGTGCTGGCTGGATTGGGCACATTGGGATCTTCTGGAAGGGCTTTTAGAAGTGTTGCACCCGCCTGCTAGGAGGGCACATCTTCCATCTGCTCTGCTGTGGGGTGATGTTGCATGGTGATGACCCCCATCAAGCTGGTGGTTTGACACTTAATGTGCTGCTGACTCATTAGCAGGAAGGCAGACTGGGGAAACACTCTGCCTGCCGGTAATCATAGCTGGTACTGTAACTGTGGTGGCAACCTGCAGTGTTGTCTGGCTAGGGTGCACCTTTCCTGACTTTAAAAACAAAAAGGCCCTGAAATGGATAGGAAGATATCTTGCAAAACTGATTAAGGCTGCTGAGGCTGGTGGGTAGGGAGCAGTTGGGTTTTCAGAGTACAGTTTCTTTGTTTCATCCTTCCTGCCTTTCTCCCCATGAGCTGCCCAGAAATTTGAACAACCCCCATGGCCCCTGACCTTATGTTGACACAGACTAAATTATTCTCATCCATTGCTCCTCTGTTGTCTCCTGTGCTAATTGCTGCTAGGCAAATCTACCTTCTGGTCTGATTTCTAAATTCATCCAGGAGGCTGAGCAGCTTGGAGAATCTGCTGTAAACATGCCTTATCCGGCAGGCAGTAAAGCTGCTCTTGAGCGCTCCAAGGAGAATTAAGCCTTCGTGAAATATACTGTCTGTTGGGCAGCTGGTTTTATCAATCTGAGTTGTAGATTAAAACATGTTTCAATGTCTTTTCTATCGAATCTGGAGGAAAAAAAAATGTTCTCATTACCAACTCCCTAGGTGCATGTTAATGGAGAAGTAATTGACCAAGGATCAGTCACTCATGCTCCTTGAAGGACGAAACCATCTCCCATGTATTGAGCTTGCAAGAGCACAGCCTATGTCTTTTTTTTTTTTTATGCTGGCAGTGGTTTTTTAACCTCGTGAAACCAGAAGTAGGAGCTTTCTGCCATGAACTGCAGTGTCCTGAGCCCCATCAAGTGAGATGCGCTGCTTAAAAAAAGGGAAGTTCCCCAGTCCCTTCTGTTGTAGCTGCTCAACACATGCTTTATTCTGATTTCTCCCTAAAGCAATGATTGTGACAGCTTTGGTGTACCTCATTTGGGTAGGGGACAGCAAAAATCACCCGTTCAGGTTTTGAAAAGCCCGTGATGTCAGCTGGGAGGAAGTCTTGTAGGTGGGAAAAGCACTTCCCAGCTCTGTAGGCGTCACAAGCAATTGGGCATTGAGATTGCTTGTTGTGAGTCACCAGGCGTTTCTTGTGGGAGTGCTGAGAGATTTGAGCGCTGAAAGTCATTTTGGAAGAATTGAAAGCAGAAGGAAACCACGGTGCTCATAGGCTGGGCCATCACTGCTATTGTGTGTACAAGATTGTAATGGCAGATAAGAGGCTCTGTGTAAGGCCTTCTTAAAAGAAATACGAGGTTTTGGACTTAAGTGGAAGCCGCAAAAGTTGTATCTACTTTGCTTTCTAGTCACGAGGCTGATCCATGGCATTACTCTTTACCAGATGTTCTTTTTGCCAGCTTATCTTTGTGCTGTGTAAGATGAATTTTTGTTGTCTTGATTCACTTTCTTTTTACTGGGATGAAAGTGCTTATATTAATGATACAAGCTGTGTCCCAGTGATGTAAGCACCATGAGCAGTAGTCCTGCTTTAACACTTACGTGAATAGCAGTGCAGCACCTCATGAAAATGCAATTTTTACTGGGATGAAAGTGTTCGTATTAATGAAGTGATGTGCATATGTGCTGGAGCTTATGATACAAACATTTTCCTGGAAACTCCCTGATTGATGTGTTGATAAGACTCTTGTTTAGTCTGATCTTGGATTAAAAAAACCACACCGTGCCGAAGGTGGCCTTGTAAATACAGCCACAGTGCAGAACAGTTGATTTAAGAAGATTTTGATTCAACTACCAGCCACAGAAGCAGTATTTCTCACTGTTTCCTAGGAAAGCCAATCATTTGTTATTTTCTTAATTGTTAGGAGCCTGTATGGACTGCTCCATGGCAGTGGAGGTTGAACCCAGTATCTCTACATCTAAAGCCATGAGCAGATAGTTTCTGAGCTAAAACCTTTGTCTGTTAGCCAGTAACAGATTCCTGAAGCTTATGAAATGTGCAATAGACAGTGACCAAAGTTTTAAGCTAAAACTTACAAAAGTAAATTTTAAAGCTTGATTTATGTGCTCAGCAACATGAGTGTTGAACAGGAGATTTGAATCTTGGTGAGTGTGTCTGACTGTTGGGTTGAAGGAGAGAAGAGTGTTTAGTTTTCCTGATGATTTATCTCTGCATTTTCATAACCCTCTGTGATGCGAGCAGAAATGAGGGGGTGGTTCCCACGAGCTCAGGTGCGATTTGAATACACAGTGCCTGCACTTGAGCTTGGAGAGCTCTTACAGAAGAAAAGCGAAAGAATTTCCGAGGTTCAGAGGTCATCAGGCTACATGAATGTTCTGGGAGTTTGCTGTTGTCATTGCTGACTCAGCTGTGGGGAGGAAGGAGATCTGTTCTTCCTCTTCAGAACTGCTTATCAAGCTGTTGAGGGGGCAGAAAGAATTACTCTGGAGATGGGGGAAGAGGTTTGGCTGTCAAAAAATTAGGTTACATTTGCAGGTACTTTACTGAACAACTTCTGAAATTCGTGTGATGTTGTACATTGCTTGTTACACAAGAAACTTCAGACGAGTGTTCCAACTGCATTCTGACACTGGAAGATCCTCTGAGGGGTGGTTGGACAGAGGCTGAAGCTGGATAAGCGTTTCCAGACCACCACATTGAAGCTGATTTAGCTGGAGGACAGCTTGAGCAGGTGAAATACAGAAAGAACCTTAAGACCATCTAGTTTCAGCCCCTGCTAAGGACAGGAACACCTTCCACTAGATTAGTTTGCCCACAGCTCCACCCAAGCATGCCTTGAACATGGGCATCCCTTCCAGGGACAGGGAATTCGCAGCTTCTGTGGGCGTGTGTGTTTTGAGATCAGTGAGCATCAGGGGTCGGGGATCAGCTGTAGCTCACTCAATGTTTGCAAGCTGCACCTACATACTAACTCCAAGCCTTCTCCCAGAGCTCTTGTTCACAGTGCTGACACTGGCCCTATTTCTGGGATTTGCTGTGAGCCCTCTCCTTCAATCCAGTGCTGACCTGAACTGACCCTGCTTAGCTTGTGAGGCAAAACGAAATTGCAGCTAGGGGACTATGGTTCTAGTAAGCAGATCCTGAAGAAAATTGAGGGCTGTTAAAGTGTCTAATTGAATTATTGCACTACAGGGGCATAGTGACTCATAGTGAAGCTAATCACCTGCTGCTTTATCTTGACTGCAAAGAATAGATTGCTAGTTAAACATTTAAAGGTCACAGTCATAGAAACTGTAATAGTGTTATGTCTGAAGGTACTGGGGGAAATTGGGAAAGATGTTCTTTGAAGATCCTGAGGAGTCTGAAGATGAGGTTCAGGACATTTTTCCTTCTGCCTCACCCTGTGGGGCACAATACAGTCCTTTATGGGAGAGGCGATGCTGAAAAGTGTTGCCTTGGCTTTGCAGGGTTTTCCTCATAAACACCACTAGTTTGATATTTATCTTCTGTGGAAAATCAAATCTGAATCACAAATATTTGTGTTTATCGTGGAGAATTCGAGGAGTAAAACATAGGGCTGTCCTGCTGCTGGCTGACAAAAGCAGACTGACTTATTGTAGAGGTAACTCATCTGTGAGGGTAAGTGGGGGAACTGTGTCACTTGGACAAGATCGTCCTTCTGTCCCAGTGCTCACTGAAGGTTTCATGGAGAGACAGCTTGGCTCTTTGCCTGGCGTGTCCTCCTGTGCTCCCTGCTGTACAAGAGCCATTCAGGGTGACAAAGAGGATGCACTTCTCTTACCAAAATGCAGGACTCCATTTAAATAGCCCTTCTTGGTGGTTCCCGCTGCTTATATTGCATCAGATTCATCATAGTACAGGTACTGCCCATCTGTGCAGCTTTCTTGGAGGAGACTTCTGATGGTGCTAGAAGAAAAATTTAAATACAATAACAAAAAATAATGCTAAAGCATCAAAACACCTAGCTCACTTCAGAAATCAACAGTCATATAACTTGATATCAGCAGTGAATTATCACTCCAATTTAAATATAGATCTGGAAGGAAGTTTGTAATATTTTCCACACGTGGATGCTTTATAGCAGGAAACACATCCTGCTGTAAATGACTGCCTATTTTAGAGACTGAGTTGAAGCCTGAGTGCAGCGTAGGCCTGGAAGTTTCTTCCTTTTGGAAGTGTTGGCTGTACTATACTGATGGCTGGGTGACATGTTTTGAGTTGGACCATTTCCTTGCTTTTGGAAAGGGTCAGCAATGATGGCTCACGGGAGCGCAGCACAGGAACAGCATATTTCCTAACAGCTGCTGACATCTAACCAGCTGGGCAGCAAGCAGGTCAAACAGCAAAGCTTCATTTGGAGGAGAGGTCTGGTCTGCAGCAGCCATTTTGTGATCTATGGAGGTTGGACCATGGTCTGACAGCCCATGCTGTGGGGTTTTCCTCTTTATAACCCACATTTTGGTTCCGTACTGCCATACGTAGTGGTTCGTAGTCTTATTAGGATGGATGGAAGGAACACTGTGGATAGCAACTTCCTGAGCCCCACTCTTGTACCTGGCTTTGCACTGTGCGTAGAGCTATCCCCAATTGTGCTTATTGTAAATGTTCGTGTGTGCTTAGTGAATCCTGAGCATTCCAATCACTTGTGCACTGCTGGCTACAGAAAGCAGGGCAACTTACCCAGGGTTCCTTGCCTAGATTTTGGGTTGATCTTTGACCTCAGTAACACATGGTGGCATACATACTGGAGATATACATTAAAATGAGCAAATTGCACAGCACTTTGATTTTTGGTGTGGGAGCTGCACGTGGCAGCAAGATGGGAAGGTATATGTCCACCCATAGCAGGGCTCCCCTGGCAGGCCTCTCGTGTTTGGCCCTTAGTTGAGAAAATGTCCGTGGGGATCTTTGCTGTCTTCCTAGCCACTGCAGCTGGCATTACTTGCAGGAGCTGCCTGTAGTAAGGAGCAGGCCTTTGATGGAGCTCTGCTGGTGCTGATTTGTACCTGTTTCAGTCACCTTCTTGAGTGCTTTAAAACAGTGTTAGGTTTAGTTTTGTTTTCATAGCAGGTAGTTTGCCATGTCTCTGGAGCGCAGTACATTTATTCATTATTTCATGCCTAGGTTTTCCTCTAACTCCACCACATTTCATCAAATCCAGTTAGCAGGTGAACGGCCCTCCAGCATGAATCTGTTTTTATTAACATCTTACAATTCTTCTCTCTGTGAAGTGTGGCGAGCGCTTCCCATTTCCTCTGCTGTAGGATTTTACGACATGTGGATTGTAGAATGATGCGTGGCACAAAATCTATTCCATACGTGTCACTGGTTTGTCCAGGTGCTGCCCACTGGCTGTGGGCTCTGTCAGCGCTTGTCTTGCAGCCCTGCCTTTCACAGCCTCTGAATTCTTTTGGAGGTGAGCAGATTAATGAGAATAACACTTTCTTTGGACAGATATTTTTTCTTAACTGTAGTCACACTGCTTACATCAAGACCCAATTACACTGTCCTTACTTCTGTACCAAAAACCAGTTCTTTGGGGACTCTTTTTAATTGAATCATCTATTTTACCTACTTTAAACAATCTGTTACGAAACCCAGGCTGATGCCTCTTGCCGGCAGCTGTATCTATAACAGATTGCAGCTGGACACGAAACGTGGCAGTTAGTTTTGCTAAAGGCATGTCCTTGAGTTCGCTGGGAGTGAGTGACAGCGCTGCTGCCTCAGAAGACAAATTGGGCGATGATGGCGCGAGTGCTGCATTGCAGTCATTGTGAGCGACGTCACGGGCGGCTGCTCCGGCAGCAGAGTGCTGGTGGGAGCCTGGGGACGGCGGCTCCAGTGCCTGTAGCAGCAGCTCTGCGGGCTGTGCGCTGCCCATCGTGTTCCTTCTGCTGGCTGCACGGCGTTGGCTTTGTTGGCTGCTCGCTGTTCTTACAGCGGTGTAAAAAGCTGCAGGTCTTGATGTCTTTGCAAGGTTTTGATGTGGAGCTTTTTTAACCCTCCTTTTTGTATATGTATGTATGTTTAGATGTATTTTGATTAGAGCATTTATACCATTAGAACCTGTCTGCTTTAATTAGCAGCCAGTGCTGCCTTATCCATAGGTAGATGGAATACTATCCGTACTACTCAACGCAGTGCGTGTTTTCTTCTGATGGCAAGTAGTTCTGAACCATTTTTCCACACATCAACTGTCTTGGCAACCTGCAGATGCTGGAAGCATTGGGTATTGGTGCTTGAAATAGGAATGGACTCTGATGAAAGTGTGGGATGCGAGGAAATAAATCAGAAGCTGCTGTTGCATGGGAGGTGTGTTCAGGAGGATAACATGTTGTGCTTGCCAGAGCATAGCTTTGGAAGCTGACCACATTAAAAATGAGCGCATTAAAAAGAGAAAGATTGAAAGTCTTGCACATATCATGTAATTAAGGCTCATATTCACATTTGACCTGCTGCAGTACTGAAACTTGTTCCCATTTCAAGCGTTGGCTGTTTAGCATGGTTAAGTTGGTTGGTGGGTGTGCTTGTATCAATCTGTGCATGGTCTGCACATAATGTGAAGAGTGTGTGCGGTTTAGAACTGTAGCTTTGAATCTACAAATGTTTGGCTCTGCCATGGCTAGGAGGAGGACAGGCTCCAAGGACAGGAATGGCATTTCCTTTCAAGCTACTCCTGAGAACACGTGGCAAGTTGGCTTTTGGTTGCGCATAGAAGGATCTTCTTTTCTTTTCTTTTCTCCCACTAACTGTGTGCAGATTTGTGTGCATGTTTACAGTTGTGAGCAACTTGTGCCTCTTGCTGACCATTGTCAGAAGAGCTGGGTGAACTGGTGTCTTCTGCTTGGCATGGCAGAGCAGAATGGAAGGAAGATAAACCTGTGTAAGAATACCATTGCAAATTGTGGGAATATAGGTTACGTGGTGCTAAATCAGGCTAGTCTCCGGAGGCAGCATGTAATACATTCTGCATAGGAGGTGATTCTTTCTGAGCATTTTTCTCTAAACTTGTAATTTATATGCTAGTCCTGTGCATTGGGTGCTTAAAACCTGGGTCAGAGATCCTTCATCCAGCCTTGACACTTCCTTTTGTCTTTAATAGTTTCATTAATAACAATAGATCACGGTTGACTGTGTGTTGCAGGTGAGGGTTGATGAGGTCCGCTCAGAGGAACAAGGAGCAGCAGAGCTTGTGAGAAGCAGGGGGCTAAGATGGATTTCTTGTATTACCAGAGGTGGCAAATGACCAGATGCACGCTTCCGTACTCTCAGGGTAAAATTGGCCACATCTTAAAGCACTGTGATTTCATTTTTTGAGATACTCAAAGAAATGCAAAGAACCATAACTGTGCATAGGTGCATTAGAACAAGTTAGCAGATGGGCTGGCTGCGTTTTGCAGGTCAGCTTTAAGTGGTTTTGTGTTATTTTAATAATTCCACCAATGTCTTTTTTTCCAAATTGGGCTGTGATCGTGCTGTTTTATGTACTTTATATGTACTGTTTTATGTGGATGTTTGAATTCCCTTGTTTTTAAGTCTTTTACTTGGATAAAACACTTTCCACTTGAATTTACGGTGTTACATGAATGGAGCAGCATCTGGGGAGCATTGCTTCCAAACAGGTGCTTAGAAAGCATGGTTTTGGAATAGAATTACTGAGGTTGGAAAAGGCCACCAAGATCCTCTAGTCCAACCATCAACCCATTCCCACCATGCCCACTAAATCACATCCATCCCTCAGTGCCACATCTCCACATTTCTTGAACACCTCCAGTGACGGTGACTCCTCTGCTTCCCCACGCAGCTCATTCCAATGCACTGCCACTCCTGAGAAGATGAAACAGTGAACTCCAGATTTCACTAATGGAAACACTGGGCAATGGTACTATTCAGCAGCTGAAAAAGGAGCCTAGGTATCTCCACCCAGCAATGCTCTGAGCCCCCAGGGCCTGAGTGAGTCCCCAGCAGCCCCATCAAAATTGCTCCATGCGGAGTGAACCTCCTGAGCAGTTTGCCAGATCTTTTATGTTTCTGTGTTTTTTGTTTGTTCTTTTCTGCATGAGATACTGCAAGGATCTGGTATTTGGTGGAGGACAGCAAAGGGCCGCGGACTTTCCTACAGTGTCTCGTTGTATACTGTCTATTCCATTGCCTCAAACCTTGATTTCTTAAAGTTTCTTGCATTTTTTTTCAAGAAGGGTGATATTTCCAAATTTATCCTTCTTGTGCATCTTCCAGACCTGGCACGCATCGCATATGCATTGTGCATTGCAGCAGGAAAGCACAGCAGAGTGACATGCATCTGCTGTCCTGGGGTCAGGGACATCTTTGCTACAGCCCAGCAAGGCCTGTTCAGGAGAAGAAATGCAGTTGCTTTGTCCTCACAGACAGAGATCAACACAAGCTCGAGATCTGCATGCCAGTCAGCACTGCCAAGTGTCTTGCTGCACGCCAGAGTGCCGTGCTTGTAATGCTGTGCAATTCTGCAGTTTCATTTGATCTTTTCTCCAAGATGTGCTTGTTTCTTTTTGTGCATCAAAGAACCGTGGAAGCTTTTCTCCTGCTGTACTCTTCGTGTTTTAAGCAGGCACTCTTGAGGTTCAGCGTGACAGCTTGGATTGTTTGGAGGGATTTGGGGGATAAGCAGCAGTTTGCCTGCAGAGCACGCGGATCTGTGTGCTCACTGCAGCCTGAGATGTAAGGATTGCGGCACTGTGTGTGTGAGTGGTCTCACCGAACCTGCCTGCAGCATGGCTGCACTGTGGGGCTGGCACCACTGTTGCCATGTAAAGGAGAAAGTGCCAATACCTTGTTTGAATTCCATACTGTGAACTCAGACTTCCTATCACTCAGTAAGCCCCTGCTGGTCCATGAGGAGTCATCTCTTAATATCCCAGCTATTGCTGCTGGCCACGTTACTTACTCAGACTCAGCTATCTTCCTGAGCGTGCATTTGATGAGTTTATGGCTAGAAGTGCAGAGTTCTACTTCTCTGTCTTGAGATGACTCTGTTTCACTGTCTGTAACAGGTGGGATGTTACACTTGTTTTTTTAAGCAAGTTAAGTGTTATGTATGACATTCCCTTGTATTTCAGGCTCAAGCAGCCAGCTGGCATCAGAGCCATGCAGTAGTGCTCTCCCTTGCTTTTGTGAAAATGGAATCATTAAGGCTGGAAAAGACCACTAGGATCATGTTGTGCAACTGTCAGCACACCACCATGCCCACCAAACCACATCCTTCAGTGCCACACCTCCATGGTTCTTGAATATCTCCACCTCCCTGGGCAGCCTGTGCCAATGCATCACCTCTCTTTCTGAGAAGAATTTTTTCTTAATATTCAACCTGAACCTCTCACAGTGAATAAGGCTGAGGTAGCTAAAGTTGAAAATAGGAGTGATGCTGCCAAAAAATAGAAAGACATGACAGTGAGTATAAAGCTGTGTGCATGAGGGTTGCCATGATGGACAGCACAACAACTTTAAATATGGTACTGGGCAAAATGAGCCTTGGGGCAATCTGGGTAATGGCAATCACCCATGTCCTGGGCTCTTGTCCTCCCTTTATCTGCAATTTGCTTACAGCGGTAGGCAGCTCCTCCCTGGTCTTGCTGTTTCGTCTCCCGTGTTTTAGAGGAAAAGTCTGGAAAGATGGTGCGTTGTAATCTCCTCTTCTACTAAGCTGTACTGAAATGAATGTGGAGACGCACTAAATAAATCATGAGCGATGAAGTTGAGTCAGGAGTATTTCTGCCTGTATTTGAGACAGTTGTAAAATGGCCTTTGGAGCACACAGGGCAGACTCCATGAGAAAGCACCAGGAGGTTTAGAGCCTTCAGAACACCAGCCCCTTAGCTGCCAGCTAACATTGGATACCACTCGGAACTGGCCCTGGTGGGTGGGAAGCAGCTCGGAGTTGGGGCACAGGCTCCTGTGTTGGTTTGGGTGTGCAGCGAGTCCTTTGCCAGCTTTGTATGCTGAGGCATAACAGACTTGCAGAGCTGATAATGTCTTAAGGTAGCTTGAAATGATTTTTGCCTCCCTGTAATCCCTCCACAATCATCCCCTCCATTCACCAAGGCTTGCTCTGCTGGAAGAAGTGGCAGCATGTAAAAATAGCACCGCCTTATTCTGCAGATCTGCTTGCTTTGGGATTTCAGTTAGATATGCTGACTTGGATTTAAAAATAATACTTCTGCTTTTTGCACCTGCTTGTCCTGGTTGTGCTTGATTTTGTGTTTTGGAGGCAGCAGCTGCTTGGGTGCAGCTGAAATCCTTGCTGGACTTTGATCAGCAGTGCGGGTGGGGAGAGACCCAAGAGAAGGATTCTGGAGTTAGAAGTGTTTCTTGGGCTGGCAAATTCTGCACTGCTGTTCTACAAAGAGTAGAAGTATTTGCAGGCTGCCCACAGTCCCTGTGGAAGCTGCAGGTTGAGAGCCGAGCGCAGTGCTAGGCGTGCAGTGGAATTGCACTTGGTGTTCCAGCCCATTTGCTGTAAGTGTATTATGCTTTTCCCTCATTGAATGTTGCTGGAGTCTAATCACATTACATTGCAGTTCATAGCGTTAGACAAAATAAAGAGCTGTATTTCAGAACATAGGGATCTTGAATTACTGCCTCCTTCACACGTCGGGCTGACATTAAATGCCCATTTAGAATCAGATTCATGAAGGTACTGAGGTCAGTGACTCTGGTTATCATAATAGATTTCAGCCATCATCTTTTGACCATCTGGAACATGCAGTGAACACTTTCCTGGGTGCAGCAAGCAGCCCTGGATGGAGCCTTCCTTCAGACCCAGCCAGGCCTGTGCTGATGTGGCTGCTGGGATGGGCAGGGAGCGCACCAAAGCAGCACACAGCTGTGGCCCTGAATTCTTCAGTAGCTTCAGGAATTCCCCTTTTAAAGAGGCCTTTTTATTAGCTCATGCTGTATTTTCTTGTGTTTTTTGAGGGGGGAGGGTGTTTGAGGTGGACAACTCACATTGCCTGCCTTCCTTAAGCCATTAGTGGATGTAGTGCTGGGAAGAAAGCAATTGAGTCTGCTCAGGTTAAGATTGTTAGACTTACTGAGCTATTCATAGGACTGTTCATAGAATGACTTCAGAAACACTGAACTATCCATTTGAAAAGAAATGGGGAAAATGTATGGACAGTAACGGTGGGCACAACTTCCGTGTGAGTGTGGGTGTTGATCAGACCATGCCAGTTTACGTTAAGGAAATTATTTGTACTCCAAGGGATAAATGTAAATAATAGTCCTTGGAAAACACAAGTGTGGTATTTGCTGTCCTCAGCAAATCTCTTTCTAATGATCCTTTATTTTCATAGCATTAAATCCTTGATGTGGAGGTTTGTGTTTTAATAAAAACTAGCAACAGGCATCTAGCAGGACAGATGGATTTCTTGATAGATATCTCCAGAAGCAAGTGGCTGCTGCCTGCGTTGGCAGCAGCGCTTACGGAGGGGACATGGGGGACCGAGCCACAGCAATACTCCTTGCACAAGCGTGCTCTTTTCTCTTGTTCTTGTAGCTGAGAAGCTCTTTTGGATGGACGTGTACTGCTCTCCAATGCGATGCCACAGTTCGGTGAGGGATTTTGCTTCTTAGAAGTTTGCGAACCAGTGACAGACTTTTCAAGTTTCTCCAAATTGAAATTGATTCCTTCTGCAGTAATTTGATGCGAACCTTGCCAGTGTCTTTCCAGTCACCTGTGTGTGTGCTGTGCCCTTTTTAAAAGCAGAGGACAACATGTGAGCTTCTTTGCTCGCCCTGAGGGCTGACTAATTCCAAACTGTCCAAGGATAAGAGCAGGGCTAGTTCATGACCGTATTTAATGTGTCTGATGGACTGAGAGTAACCCATGTGTTGAACTCTGCATGCATGGGTGGAATTCTGACCCTGAGCGTCTGATGGCAGCCCTCGTGTTGGTTCCTGTGGGGCTGGGGCTTAGCCCTATGCTCTGCTCGGAGAACAGCCAGTGTAAGCAGAAATGCTGCTGAGCAGAGGAGTAAGCTGGATCACAAGAAGTCATGAGAGATTTTGTGCACATTCTGTAACATACTGACTGAACATGGTCACGGGCTGTTGTAAGGACTTCCTGAAACTGGTGGTTGCTGGAGCAGACTGTACTGGGGAGATTCCTTCTGCCTGTGCTGTACTGCCTGAAGCCTTTTCCTCCTTTAAAATTCATGCAAAAGCAGTTTAAGGTTAGTCTCATCCATGAATGAATGCTACTGTCTTCTGCACAAGAGAAAATAGACCACCTAATGCATTTTCTTCTCCGAATTGTCTGTGCTCTGCGGAGTTGTAGCTACCATGGCAAGTTCATGGCAGGCTTCTACCGATGTTTTCCAGACAGCTTACCCAAAAGGGCTCTCAGCTAAAGACTGTATAACATTCCAAGCAATCTGTTCCTTGTAATGTCATCAAGAGGCATGCACAGTGGTCTGGCAGAGTTGTTCACTTTTATTAAATTACATTAATCTAAAATACTGAGGTGACTTTGACCTTGAATCTACATTTATGGATCCAGCATTCTCTGAAAGATGTCAGAATTTAAGCTTTTTTAAAATACATCAGGAAATGTTTTTCAGCTGATTCTGAGTTGGAACTTTCAGAGGCTTTCCCAAGTGCTGCTAAGAAGGGCTTTTCATAGCTGTAGGAATAAGGATTCCCTGTTTTGTTTTCCTGGGTGGTCAGCGCTGAACAGTGTCACTGTTGTCTGCAGTTCTTGATGTGTTTTTCCAACTCGTGAGCCTTGCTTGGAAGCCACTGACTCAAACATGAGGTGCCACCACAGCTCCAGTTTTAGGTTTCCGTCCCCTGTGCCAGTCACTTTCAGGCAAAAGCCTTCCTTCTCCCCCGCCTGCTGTGACACCAGGTACCAGTCCCAACATCCGTATGTATGATTGAGGCATGCACTTAAGCAGTTGTGCAAGAACAAGGTCCATACCATACCCTGTGCAATCAGTGATGGAAACTCCTTGCTTTTCTAAAAGCTTGAGCCTAGACAAGGGTTGAGTAATGACCATTAGCTTCAGCGTCCCGCTGTTATCATCCTGTCATAGCCTGTTCAGAGCTGTATTTAATAATCCAGCCTGTGTTCAGCTCCTGCTTTAATCATAATGGAAGCCTCTTCTGATAACTTTGAAGTTATGAAAGTATCAGACTGGTTTTTCATTATTCTCTCCATTTTGGGAAAGAGGGAAGTTGTGGCACATTTGGACTCTGCCCTTGGAGATAAAGATGAGCTGGTCAACAGGTCGGGGCCTCGGAGGCGTTTCCTGACAGGCCGCCATCCCACAAGCTCCGGGCCTGCTCAGAGTGAGGCAAGAGGAGCGAGATAAGAGCTCGATTGTAGGAGCTGTGTGGAGCGCTCAGTCTGTGCAGTCGGACAGCTGCACATTTCATCAAATAATCATTTCCTTGATCTATGATCATTATTAAGTAGAAACATAATGGCTCCAATAAAACAATTGAGTCTCTTCCCTACAGTCTCTTCCTGTTGGCTCTCTGCGATGTTGAACGACAAGCAAGCGTCAAAGAAAATCATTTATGCCATCATAGTGGCCTCATTGTAGTGTCGTGGTCCACAGGCTTTCATTTAATTATCTACCATGGAAGTTTTTTGGTCTTTCACAGGATTAGACAGGGGAGGGGAAAGCCAAAGTGCATTTGCCTTGTGGAACCCCATTTACTTATGAGAAACAAATCTGATGTTATCACCCACTTTCTCATCAAATTTGGCAGGAACATTTCATTAAGCCACTTTCTCTGAGTGGGAAATCTGATGAATATGGCTCTGATCTCCAGTTTCAAAGTATTACTTTACACATTCCCAAGCATTGTTTGCCTTAATGGATGCATTATTGTAGCATGGCAGAGAAGTAGGTAATTTATAGCTCCATTTTATAAGGAGAGAACCCAAGGCACAGTAGTTTAACTTCCATAACTGCAGGGCAATGTGTAGAGCCTGGTTCACCCACCCAGCATTGTCCTGAGTTGATGGCAGATTTGTTAATCTGGTTTCTGCTGTTATCTTCAGGAAATCAGACCTGCTGGGGAATGTCCCAACTTTCTGCCAGGGACATGCCTGTAAGTGGGGGGCACATGGGCAGTACTTCCAGCACTGGAACTCTGCTGCTTTATTCAGATGCTCTTTTTGCCACTGAGTCATGATAGCACTGAAAAGCGAGTTATCTCCAGATGGTTTGTTGCCTTGTCCTGCCTGTTTCCAGGCCCTGTCCTAGACTAAGCGGGCAAGTGGTCAGTTCTGGAGCCAGTCTTTCTGAGAAGATAAGCCTTAAAAACATTTGAAGGCCGAGACAAATTTCTTATGGCTCTGGCATAGCCTGGTGCAATACACTTCTTCCTGGATTTTGAAAGGTCTTCTGTGTTGTACTTGAATACTAAACTGTGTACCTGCCATAAAGACTTGTGTACATTGGTGGTGCTTTAGATGCTGCAGCGTGCATGTTGGCAACCCTTCTGCTCTGTGTGTAAACCTCTGCTGTAACACAGTGATTATTTATATAAAGGATTTTCATTCTTTGTAGATGATAGAATTGACACAGTGAGGTAAAGCTCAGATGATATTGAAGTGATTTACTACATGGAGACAGAGCAGTGTGGTTCAGGCATGGGAGGCAGTGGGTGAGTGCTGTCCTTCCTCAGTCAGTCTCTGGTTTTTAACCAGGGGTTGTTCGAAGCACTCCAAAGCGCAGCTTGTGTTGGTGCATCCAAGGAGGTGAGACCTTCAAATGCTGCTACTGGGCATTCAGAACCTTGCCAGAGCTGTACCTGCAAGTTACAGGCTGCTGCAACTTGGGGATGTCTGCAGGGATGTGGTTCCAGCCTCTGCTGACCCAAAGAGTGTGCCTGAATGGAAAAGTCCCTTCCTCGTTCCCAAGGTTCTATCTGCTGTACTTATTTAAATGTACATAACATTATTTCTTTCAGGCTGGGCCAGGCTCTGAGTACCGTGATCTAGCTATACATGTCCCTGTTCATTGCAAGGGAATTGGACTAGATGACCTTTAAAGGTCCCTTCCAACTCAAGTGATTCTATGATTCTACACGGGATTTGGCCATTTTGAAGAGCCCAGTTGTGGCATCCAGTGCTGAGCAGAGCCCGATTCCCATCACTGCAGCACAGAGCGGCCTGGCCTTGCTGCTCATCAGCTCCTGCCAGAGGAATAACAACAAAGCTGGCCACTGTCTGCACCAAACAGCGCTGCAATTGTTGGGGCAAGAGCCTCGATGCAGCCCTTGGCATGGTCCCATGACAGGAGGAGCAGGGAAGAGCATGAACAAGTCTGGAAAGCCTTTGTAAGGGATGTGCGTTCCCTGCAAGCATCGCTTTGGTGATTTGTGGGTGGGGCATTTTTTAGCAAGCACCTCTACCTCTCAGATAGACTGAGTCCTGCTTTGCTGGTTTGCTCACCCTGCTAACCCTGTCCATCTTGCACCGCTTGAATGGATGTATTTATACATTGGTTACTTGGGTTTCAGTTAAAAATGTGTTACCTTGCAATTTAATATTAGTGGTAACTGACCCCCATTTCCTAGTCTCTAAAATATACGGTGCCTTATTTCCTGTTTATTATTCTAAAATGACTCTTCCTTTTTCATATAATGGGCTGAGGAAAGCAGTGTCAATTAACCTTAGTCAATCTTTCATATTAAAGGGCTTAAGCGAGTTCTTCAGCATGAATCTTCCTGCCTCCTGCTTGACCTTGATTGAGCATTGCTCTACCTGTGGCCCTGGGAGTTCTGGGGTCATTTCTCAGCTCATTTTGCTCCATCTCAGTTGTTCTGCCCCATTAGCTTCTAAGTTCCATTGATGTGCCTGTGTCTCCAGAATAATGCCCGTCTTTCAGGACAGAGATGCTCTTCTCATTGCAGACATTGTCCTGTTCCTCCAGTTGCTTTCTCTCCATTTGTTCTTTCTATGCTGTTTTTTGGGCACCATTGTGTATGGCAGCTTGTGCTTTCCCATGCAGCATCATTGGAAGGATGTAGGGCCAGGCTGGAGCAGTGAGCCTGCAGCTCTGCACTGTTACCAAACCATATTTCAAAACACAAAGAAAACACGAGTAACCGGGCAAGTAGGAAAAAAGGTTTTCTGTTTATCTTTTAGGACAATGGAAAATACCAAATAGCCGCAATTTGTTCCAGTTACTGTCTTTGTTCCAGAGCCATTTTGTGGGCATGAGATTTAATTCAGTAAGAACGCGGGAAGATGGTGACTTCTGTTTTCATGCTTAAAATAAATAAATAAATAAAATGGTTAAAGTTAGCAAGTTTCTGTTCTAGAAAAATATTTGTCCCTTGTGCCATTTTTAGCAAGAGAAGGGCAAAACCTAAGAAAGATATTTTACTGTATAATACAAGCCTGAGTTTATTTTAAAAATCAAATTAGACTTCTAAATAGATGCTGCTGCCTTGACTGTTCCAGAGGTTATTGCAGTTTGAAAAACACTTTTTACAGATGTTGGTGTCTGTATCCTGAAAGCAGTAGATTTTGTTTGCAAATAGCGACTAAGCAATTATCAAAACTAATGCTAACCAAGACAAAAAAAATGCTGAATTTAATATGCTTTTCAGAGTTGGCATTGCTGCTTCGAGTGGGAAATGGAGGGATGCTTTTCAAAGGGAAAACTATTGAGGAAGACTTGATAAAAATAATTAGTTCTTGCTGTGCAGTTGTCAGAAACTGAGATGACTGAGGGCGTAGAACAAATAGTGCCATCTTCTGGCAATGTGGTAGTAAAATGTGTGATCTGGGAACGCAGGTGTGTGAAATGCTAATGGTTGGGTCTGTGATAGATGAGGGAATTTGTAGGACTGGATATATATTCTTTTGGGTCTGAGGGAAACTGTATTGAGTTCGTGAGTTTATCTCCACAATGTGGAACAGTGCTAAAATATTCCATCTTGCTGTGGGTGCCCAGTTTGTTGCCAGCGTGGTATCTCAATCCCTTCTCTTTTAATTATTCTGCCAGTGGTAAGGTCTGATGGCATGAAAAGCTGTTGGGAAGAACTGCTTTAGTCTGCTTAAATGTTCAAATCTATTCGCTGGATGAACAAAAATTAAACTCTTCCCAAGGTGATAGATATCCCTGGGAACTGCCTGGCTAATGCAGCCCAGTCGATTTCATAGCTGTTACAAATCTGCTTTTTCAGTTGCTCTGGAAGAGTCAGCACGTGCTGTCATGACTGCATCACAGGGAGGATTTGTGTCAGTGTCTCATCTTCTTTGTACTTTGTTTTTCAGGTGGCACCAGAGAAATTGGCTCTGCTCTAACCAGGATGTGCATGAGGCACAGGAGTATAGAGTCCAAACTCCGACAGTTCTCCAGGTGAGTGGCTGCACCTGGCCCAGAGCTCAACGCTCCACTTGCTTTGCTCTCAGACTGCACGTGCACTGCAGGCATCCCTTTCAGCAGGGAACACAAAAAGCTGTGCAGCAGCATTGGCACTCCAGCTCGTCTCTGCCCCCGTCACTGAGAACAGCGTGTATTTTCTCTCTCTCAGTGCACTAGGTGTTGAAGAAGCTGGGAAAGGCAGGATGTCACTGCATGTTCTACAGGCTGGGCTCTAAATGCTGCCAGTTCCCACTGTTGCTCACTGCTGAGCAGGTGGCTGCTGGTGTGACCAACCTATCTTTGTTTCAGATGTTTAAACTTTGTCACTAGATTTTGAAGAAGCCACAAATGTGGTGCTGCTTCCTTGAGAGCCCAAAAGGTTTGCTGCCAAGAAAGAAACTTTCAGCAAAAAAATACAGAAAAGGCAGATTTCCTAATTCCCTTTTTGTAGTTAGACTGTAGAGGTAACAGAAGAGGATGAACTCACCTGTGAGCTGGGCTGTACTTAAACAACCTACTTCTGTAGTAGAGAGCAGTTTGCACACATGCTCTTTTAACCAGAGACTTAAAAAGATGTATTTAACCTGAGGTAATATGCTGCTTTACCACTTGCCTGATGACTAGGAATGGATTTTCCTTATAAAGATATTTATAAAATTGGCTGAGGAGAGAACTTCTGTCTGCAGTTACCCTAGAGTTAGCTTCTTAAATAATTTGATCCCAGCGTGATTAGCTAGGGGAGCACCACTAGTGCTGTACCAGTGGTTCTGCTGCAAGAGGTGAGGCACACGGGTGGACAGGATTTTGTTTCCTTCTATAGCTGCTCTGTCTTCTTGTGGATATAAACATGCTATTTGATTTTACAGTCACCATGGCTGCATGAAACTTGTCAGTGTTGGGGGTATCCATTCAGACTGCATTGTTTGTGACAGATGAGCAACATCTAAATGTTCCCATTGCCCCATTTCAGATTGCTTCTGTGTTTTTCGCTCTGTTCCTCATTGTCCTGAACTTCTGCACAGTAATTCTGGTTATCTTGTAATGTGGATTCTTTTTAATCCAGTCCTTTTGCTTTCTTCAGCTTAAACATTTTTATGTTCTGGTGTTTACAGTGTGACACTGGTAGCTGTCACAGCAAAAGTAAAAATACTCCAGTATTGACCTTGGCTGTCTCTGTAAGAATAAGGGCATCTGCAGGATTTGATTGCTCTTTGTGTTTTTTCAACAAAATTAGTGCTTTAATTGACTGTCTGATAAACCCACTTCAAGAACAGATGGAAGAGTGGAAGAAAGTGGCCAATCAACTGGATAAAGACCATGCAAAAGGTAGTTACAGAGGAAGAATTTTTTAATAGGAGTAAGATTGTAATACCAGTTTTTCTCCCTCTTTTTATGTTTGTAGTGGGAATCTGAATGATGTGCTTGGATATGTATAGCAGCTTTTCTCTTCTAAAACATTCCTTCCAAAATGCCTTACCAGTTTTAACCCTTACTTGTACATTTTGGCGTTTAATTTTTCAGGACTGCAAAGGATGGGTTGTTTTTTTACACTGGTAGCAGCAGCTAGGTTTAACTGTTAGCTGCTCCTGCTGCATGTTGTGTGGCAGTGCGGAGGATCGGGGATTCCACATCTATCTCTCAGAGGCCCATGGGTGTCATTAAAAGCTAACTGTAAGATGGTGTTATGTTTCAGCCATAGCCCTGTAAAACATTCAGCGTCGTTACTTTTTATCTGCTGCAATCCAGAAATGTGCACCCGGGGAATTAGAAAGCTGTGCCGTTGGACACGAGGTGCTCAGAACTGCAGTGCTGGGTACCACTCCAGAGGCTTTCCTGGGGGAATGAGCAGGAGGCTGTGGTATACTGCACAGCAGGAGTGTGTTGGTAGACATCTTTGGCTTCTCAAAACTTGTACAAGGGAACGATGGTCTTCTAACACAAGCGCTGAAAGCAGGCTGCAATCTTGGAAATGAAAGAGTTTAACTATGCCTTAAAGAAGCAGCATTACTGTGATTTGTCATGGGGACAGGAAAACTGATGGGAGGGAGCTTGCTCAGCCCTTTGAAGAGGATTTATTTCTTGTTCCACTCTTACTGTGGTCAAATAGAAGCAGTTATATCAGTAGCACTTGAAGAAATCGCTAGCTTGTGCCCCAAGGTGTTAAGGAGGGAGTGAGTAGGAGGCAAGAATCGCTTGAGATCCTGCAAGTGGGGGTGACTCACCAAAGCAGCAGTGAGACTGGGGATTAGTGTGTAGACTTGGGTGCTGGGGGTGCAGTTGGAACTTGTAAAGTTCCTGTACCTGCTTCTGTTTTTCCACCTACAGAAGAGTAGTAGCATTGACCACCTTTGTTAGAATGCATATGTATGTACATATATGCATACATGCCATTTATCTTTTTAAGTATCAGTTTTCAGATCTGGTACCTGTAGTGGGCCTGGACTAGCGATGGAATATTTTCTTCTGGGATTTTAATTCTTCTAGGGTTTGCAGCTCATCTGAAAATGAGGACAGCAGCAGTGTGCTCTACTTCATGAGGAAGAGCTGGCAGTGACCCTCGGGCCATGTTTCAGCACCTTCTCCCTCTGCCTGACTTTCATTCTGTATAGAGATTGTAGGATGTTTTCTGCCTTGCCCTTTTGGATACTTGTTTTTGAACACAGATGTTTTGAGAAACTTGTCATCTCTGTTTTCCGTTCCTGAGAGAGAATGAGTGTCTGAAATGAAAAGCACTCTAATTTTGTACCGTGTTCTCAGTTGTTATTTCTGTAAAGGTTTTGTTTGTTTCAGAGAGATTTGCTATGTGAATGTATGCACACCCTGAAATGTTATATTAAGCCAAACATATTGGCACTGCAAAATGCAAGTTTTGAGCTGCTTTGATTAATACTAGCTATCCTCTTGAAATCTGTGATCTGATAGGACAAATATAGCCTTTTCTGTGAAAAACATCCATTTGAACATCAAATGTGTTGATACAGAGACTGTGTTTTTTTAGAGTACAAAAAAGCCCGCCAAGAGATAAAAAAGAAATCGTCTGATACACTGAAGCTACAGAAGAAAGCAAAGAAAGGTAACTTGCTCTATGCATGTACTGTTAACCTCTGTGCTGAGCTCACTGATAAAGATTGAGCAGCAATAGGACTCTGTTGTAATAATGCAGCCCTCTGGAATGTATTCCTGGTATGTACTTGAACACCAGGGTACAATTACTATATGTCATTTAAATCATATTCTGAAACTGCTCTCTACTGTTCTTACACAAAAGCCTTAAACCTGTTTGTACAAAGTCAATCATGTTTTAAAATAGAGCTGCAAACTTACTCCTGTTGAGAACATTGACATTGGAACGTGACTTGTGCAGATACCTGTAAAATTTTCTGGAATCTTTTGGAATAATATAAAAATGCCATTATGTAAATGTTCTGTAGCTATTAACATTTCTTACTGTTCTTCTTCCACTGTTCTACTGTTCTTCCTTTCCACCACCTTTTTTTTTTTTTTTTTTTTTTTTAGCAGCCTATAATCTCCTACATCTTGCATTATTCCTCAGACCGTGAGAAGGTGGTACGGGCTGTTGTCAGGGGGGTACTTGGCAACCATAGAAAACTAAAGATGAGTAAGAAAAGAAAGGGAGTTTTCCACAAAGGAAGTCTGCCTTAGCTGAGTCTTTTGCTCTTACTGCTCTCTCACCACCATCTTGCCATAGGAGTTACATCATCACATTAGCTGAAACATGCATCACCTTGATACCTGCAGTGCTGCCATTGCTGAGGGCTTCACTCGGCGAGGTGCAAACCTCACCAGGCTCTGTAAAAATGACATGGAGCTTCTGCAGAAGCGGACTTTCTTGTTCCCTTTCCTGGCATGGGAAAGGAAATGTGCTTTGAACAGCTCTCAGCCTGCAGGTTGTGACTTGCGCCAGCCCTCCTGCCTGAAAACTGCCAGCAGAGATGAGCTAAGCAAATACTGGGGTGGGAGTTATACCAACTTATTTAACTGTGTGAGTTTAGGTCTTTTCATGCATTAACCAGAGTAGGTGAGCTGTCTCTAACTGTCCTTCCTAATAGGTGAGTCAATAATAATGTTAGCAGGGAGCCACAAGACTGGAAAACTTGTGAATTTTAGCTGTCTGTGCAGAGGAAGGAGAAGGAAAAAGTTGGAAGCCAGAATGTACCTCAGCAGGCTCTGTGTGTCTGTCTGTCTATAGAAAAGTTCAGTGGTCTAAATCAGATTGGTCATCTTCAGGGGGACGTGATTTTTGTGGTTTTATTTTTGGGTGATGTGTAACCTTGTTTCTCGTTTTGTGTGCTGAATTGTCTGACTACAGACCCACAGCTTTAGAGGGTCTGTGATATTCCTTCCCTTTCTTTTCCTTTCTTTTCCTTTCTTTACCCTTATCTGGTTTCATCACTCTTGTTGCCCCTGTGTGGTAGGAGCAACCCCTCAACACATGGCAGGTGAGAACTGAGGAAAGTATGCTTCTGATGTGGAGAGAAGGAACTGTTTTTTGAACCAGTTCCATGAGCTGGCAGTTCCTAGCTCCATCCCCTGTTTAACCTCGTTGGTAGAGTAAAGCTGTCTGCATTCTTGGAGAAGGAAACAGCACTTTCTAGGTTCTTCTGTCCCTCCAGAAATGTGTGCTGTGCCTGGTGAAGAGGAGGTCAGTGCACAAGTGCCTTGTCCTCCTTCAGAGTTAAATATTTTTGAGCAGAGAGTGGAACAGCTCTCATTTTGCTGTCACTTTTATAGCAGCTGTGCTATGATTGAAATGCCTATTTTTTAAAATGTCAGTCTTTGGCTTAATTTTCCTATGCTGTCAGATGCTGTTACTGAACCCTCTGTATTTCCATGCTGTATCCCTCAGAACTTCTGTCCACACGAGGCGTTTGGGTCCAGATCCTCAGCCCAGAGGGGCTGAGGCTGGTTTAGAGCTGATCACAGAGGACAGCATATGAGGAAGATAGAAGCAATGAAGGCTTACAGGTAGCCAGTGCAAGGGCAAGGAAGATCTGCCATAATCCTGGGAAGCTGCAAGTTGTAAATGGCTGTTCTCATAGCCCCGAGGAGGAGAGAAGCAGGGTTAAGGTTAAGGTTAAGGTTAAGGTTCAGAGAGGTGTGGTGATGCCCCAACCTGCCGCCGCACGGGCTCCCTGCGCAGCTGAATGTGGAAGACCAAAAAACCAAGTTTATTTTCCCCTCTTTACCTTTTCTGTCCCTACCTTGAAGGAATATGGTACTGGTCTGAGTGCACTGTGAAATGTTGTGCAAATTTCTCTGTGTGTCCCACCATCCTGGCAGGTTTGTTCAATGTGCTGAGCTGTGGAACACGTTGCTCCTACTGCCACTGAGGCACAAACATCGTCTAGAAGGGGTTTGTTTATGAAATGGTAAAGCTGTAGGAGTTTGTTTTAGGTCACAAATGGAGTTTAAACTATGGGCAGGGGACCTCTCAGGTGAAACCATCTTGGCAGGCGCATGGCTCAGTGCGTGGATGTCCTCTGTGCTGGCAGCTCTGTCTCCTCGCTGCGTGGACTTTGTTGTTGTTCTCTTCTTCCTCAAGTAGGACCTGTCCCTTTCGGGTTTTTTTTGTAAGGTCATTGGCTTGCCCATTGGAACTCTAAAACAACAAATTTGTTCCCTTCCTAGTGCTTGGAAGAGTATTTTTGAGCGCCCTTTGTGACTGTGGGCAAGTGAGATGTTTGCTGAATTGTGGATTTGCTTAAAATACTGTGCACGCTAAAAATGTCTTTGAGGCTTTTTTGGATGTGACTGGATGCAAAAAGGGTTCTCTTCTGCTCTGGGCAGCTACAGATGTAGGAGCTGAGATTAACCCTGTGCCTTCCTCATGCCTGTTGTGGCAGCAGTGTCTTCTCCCTGCAATCTCCTTCCCTGCATGCATAGAGCTCCTTGTCCTTGCCTGCATCTTACAGATCTCTGGGAGAGAATCAGGGCTGCATGGCTTGTCCTGGCAGGATCTCTCTGTGTTGGGCACCTTGGCAATAAGAGGCTGAGTGCATTTGGGTTTACCTGCTCTCTGGCTTCTTCATGGTCTCTCTATTCTGGTGGCAGCCACGTTGAAAGTTCAGGCCTGGTGTTTGAAAGCATTTATCAGAAATTCTGTTTGCACAGCAGTTGCGTTAATTGCAGTAAAGGTATTTCCAAAGCTTGACGTAATGAGGAAAACACCAAGCTTTCCAAACAAAACAAAGTGATGTTGGGTTCCTTGTTGGAATATATCTGATGAAATGACAAATCCATGTGTAAATGAAGGTGTTGGCGTCTTGAAAGACCTTGCAGAGCTCATTTGTTGTTGTTGTCTTTCACTATAAAGAAAAATAAAACCTTATGTAGCCTGAATGGGCTCCTGGTGCACCCGCCAGGTCACTGCAGTCTCTGCACGTGTTCTCATGCTCCCCACAGTGCATCCTTTCCTTCCCAAGGCAATGTGGCCACCTGTTGTCCAGCCCAGCGCTGAAATCAACTCTCATCTAAACAGACAACTCTATACAGTGTGTGGAACTGCATGCATTTCTTATATTGCTCTTTATTTTCAGGCAAACGTTGGAATCAGAAGTCAGCCCAGCTAATCTGAGTCAGCAGAATAATTATGTATATATTTGCAATAAATGCCATGTTTAGGTTTCTGCTGAGTCGAGGCCTCAGAAGTGGATGCATAGCAGCTAGAAGCTGTTGAAGTTATATTGAGCCCAGAGGAGAGAGAGCAGCTGTGGCTCTGCATGTAACCATTTTGAAAGGTTAACAAAATGCATGATTTCTAGTTTCTTTTTTTACAAGAAGTGTCTAGATTAAACGACTGACTTAAAATATAACAAATGCATGGGTAAGATGTAGAGTGCATGTTGGCTTTATTCTCTGTATTTCTTTTACCTTGGACAAGAATGATAACTGGACAGGTTCACTTCTATCATTAGGGCAGATTTATCTGGTAGGTTTCATTTTCAGGTTCTTCATGTCATCCTGCTTGCAGGCTTTGAGGAAAACATTTAAATCCAAGGGGATTTATGAAAAAGAATTACTTAAAATAAATAACTATAAAATGGCAAGGTTAATGTAACACATATGAATGTAAAGACTGAGTTTTGTGTCTAAATTACAGTGCAGCACTACCCTGTGTCCTCTGTGTTGAGCATCCAGACCAGCACGTACCTCTGAGTTATTCAGCGGCTTGTGAAAGTATTCTTACCAGAGCTCTAATGAATTTGAGAGTAGGAGATGATTACTGATGTAATACTGTCAGAAGTGCTTTTTCTTCTCCCTCCTCCCTATTAGCAAAGGCGACGTGTTTGCGCTGTTAGTCTTTGCAGCTGTTTTTGTGTTACATTCTAGTCCTTGTAATGTCCTTATGCTGTTCTCAAGGATGACTGTGCAAACCCTGTGACTCTTAACTAAAAACCATGAAGCACTTCAGCGTAACCGAGGAACATCTCAGTTCCTAAAGCAAACAGTGACTTTTCCATTGGAGCAGTTTGTACTCTGTTTGCATTACACTTGCCCTGCCTGGTGCAGCACTCTGGGGAGGGAGGGCCCCAGAGCAGACCCTGTCTCCACTGGGACACGGCCTTGATTTCCTCAGCTGGTGGAGTAGGGTATGGTGCCTGCAGTGAGGGCAGGAGGACAGTCAGCAGGCCTGTGGGGTCAGTAGGATAGTGCTCAGAAGGAGAAAAAGCAGTGAGCAAACTATCCTTGCTGTTGCAGAGAAAGAAATCCTGTGTGGATGAGGCTGTCATGCCTGAAGGGGTTTTCTTCTCGTTTGCTTTTACTCCCCTTGCCCTCCCCAGTCTTACAGTGTAAGCATTACTTCATAAAAATGCAGTGAAGACGTTTCGGACATGTAGAAAAATCAGTGACCAGAGGTGTTACTTTGCCTCTTTATTTTCATTCCTTGAGTTTCAGATGCCACTTGAAAGTTCCTCATTGACATCGGGCCAGGTTTATTGCAAAACTTTGTCTATATCTTTTGTTAATTAAAATTGTACTATGCTTAGTTTTCTTGATGTTTGTCCACGTTGTATCAGCAATTAGTTTTTCATTTCATTAGCAGTCTATCAACGTAATTGCTGTAGAGATCAAGAAGAACTGTGTTGAGTAATGCAGCACCACCTCAAGTTGTGCGAGTTGCCAGGTTCTGTGGGAGGATTTGTGCTTTGCTCCTCTTCATGGCCTGACTGGTGTTTGACAGCTGCCCTCCTGCTGAAGCATGGGTTGCCACGTTCTCAGCCAAGAAATCTGCAAGCTAAACAAAGTTCCTAAACTAATTTAAATCTCGTACGATAAATAACCGGGAGTTTAATTCACGACAGCTCATCAGGAAGCAAAGCTAACGCATTTCTCTTTGTCAGCAGCAGCAGAAGTCAAAATAGTGTAGCCCAAACCACTGGCTCTCTTGTCTTGGAGCAGATGATAATGTCTGAACTCTAGGATTGCTGGTATACCAGTTTGACTTTTTTTATTTTCCTTTCTGTGTCAATTTTGTGTCCTGCAATTTCTCACCATGCGCACCTGCCTGACAGCTGAGGCTCTGGGTAAGTCTGCCATGCTGTAACCCTGGTGGCTGGTTTATTGTAGCCCTTGCTGTGGACTCTTTATGGTGTCTGGTCTCCACTAACTGCCTAGACTTTAATTTCTAATGAAATTAAAATACCGCCTAATCTTAACAACCAAACCTTCTTGTGATTTGTTTCTTCTTTTGGCATTTAATTGGAATGCTGTAAAAGAAGACAATCAGAAAGGGGTTATTATGGACTGATAAGTGATACCATAGTCGTGAGAGAAGTTAAATGGAATAGACATGTGGTAAAGGTGATGTTCAAATAATTGAATATCTTATTGCTAATATGACTTTTAAAGTCTAGAGCTTTAAGTCCTTACTGTTGTTTGTTTTTTTTTAAACCTGTGATCCAAGTCCCCTATTTTTCCCAAAAATCGCATGCACCTTTCTTAACTGGTAGCTAAGAAATAGCATAAAACTTCATGCTAGGGAAGGGGTGGAAATCAACCTCACAATTGTTTCCTCCTCTGCTGCTTGATCATGTCTCAAATCCGTTTATGTTGGAGTGCTGTTTCAGTTTTTGTATTGCAAATTTAATGTGGTTGCCTTGAGATTCTCTTGCAAATGAAACTTGATGCTTCTGAATCTGGGAGATGAAAGTCATTCCTCCACTTGCAGGCATAATGATGTAGATATTTAACACTGCCCTTGGAGAAGCCTGGCTTGATTTGATCAGGAGACTCAAACTGGGGTGACTCCATGGGCTTCTGGAGCTGGGCACTGCTGCCTGCTGCTTGCACTCTCCCTTGAAACCGCACGTTGTGTTTTCCCTGGTTTGTGATTCAGCCTGCAAGTTTCTTTTGGTAACTTGGAACTTCTCTTTAAAGATGCAGCTTAACACTTTTGAACATCAGCAGCTCGTTGGGAACTCCAGTAGCCACCAGAGAGACTTGGATCTAACTGCAGCAGTGAGGTTTTCCACCTTTCTTCTTAAGGATGCAGAATTCTTATGCTTGCAGTCTAGATCCAAGTTAGTGTACATTAGTGTACATGTAAGGCTTACTGTGCAGGGCTTAGAGGGTTGTTGTGCCTGGCAGATGAAGCAGGTATGCTCCCGTGATGTGGGGGTGAATGATTTGAGCCCTTTCTGCTTTGCACTGGTACAGGTGCACCCAGCATTGTGTGGTGTAGTGTAAATTCTGCAAAAGGTCTATTCTGAATATTCAAGTGCTCTGCAGACACCTGGAAAATGTGAGAGGGAGCGGTCTTTTAAGTGAGAATATAGAAAACAGTAGTTGTACCAGTATTTACTGTATTATCTACTCCATCAGTAGCAGCATTAGCATTTGCATTTGCTCTTAGAGCATTAAGAAAAACAACAACATTGTTTTCCTTTGTTGTTGCTGACAGTTTTGCTAATTTAAGTTCTCTTAAAAAGTGTAAGCATGAAATAGAGTTGAAAATCCGCTTTAGCTTTTTTTCTTCTGCCTAATACTTTTTACTGAAGTTCTTTTCAAACAAGGGTTCAGAAGGTGCATGAGGCCTTTAGCAGTGATTTGCACAGGTCACTAAAACTGATCTTTTAAAGTATGTCACTCCTTTACATCTCTTGCACATTGTGCTAGTGATGTGAAGCAGCTGCTCTGACGGTAACATGTTAAGACTGTCCTTGGAGCAGCGGTGGATCCTGTTAATAATGACAAGAAGCAGTTCACTCTTTGCAACTCAGAGGCTGTTACCCATGTCAAGCCATGAATCACAGTGCTTTCCTTCTTGGCGTGATGGAAGTCAGTTCTCAACTTCTGATCCCGCATTTCCGTTCCTCTCTACAACTCCGTTTGAGAGAGGGGGGATGTGAATTTCTCCTCCCTTTTCAGACTGTTGACTCATTACCCTGAATGCATGTGGGTGTTTTTTGCAGAGCCCTCTGCCATCATGCTCATTTCTAGCTGACTGCAGTTCAGACCTGTCACTACACTTGGTGTTTTGACCATTTCTAATGCTGATTGGTTTCGGTGAGTCATTCCAACCTGTCTCCAGGAGGTCCTCCACCTCATTTCAAGAGCACCTTTCCTGCTGCTGAGTGATGATAGTGCTCTGGAACTGTTTTCTGTCATTGTGGTAGTTATATTGGTTTGGGAACATTTCCAAATGGGTAACCTAAAGCCCATTGAATGTGGGCTAGAGAGAATAATTGATTGCTGGTGTAGCTTGTGAAAGTGTGCCTCATGTCCGCAGGCAGAAATAGTGCCATTGGTTGTCGCAGACACCATGGTCAGATGACCTTCTGCTCATAATTCAGCGGGGAAAAAGCGCACTGTCTTCCAGTGCTCCATGTTCCCTTCTGAGATGAGTGGTGGAGTCAGACTTAAGGAGAGCTGAGGTGGCAGAGGGGCAGAGAGCTGCTGACCCTTAGATCCTTGGTGGGTGTCCTCGAGGTGTAGTTGTGCTGTCAAGGGACTCTGATCGAGGCTGCTTAGCAAGGAAACTGATTGCATTGGGCAGAGATGTCATCCCTCAAATTCCTGAGCTGCCTGAGTGCTGTGGCAGGCAGCTGGAGATGCAGAGAGTGGGAAGAGTTATGTCTGATTTCTAAAGGCTTGCTAGATTGATGACTGCATTATGGAGCTTTCAAAGGATGTTAATAAAGCTTTTCTATACCTAAAAAATAATTGCTTGGATACATCAAGAAAGAGATGTATTGATGCCACGTAAACATCTGACTTCAGGGCCTCATCCCAGTGATTCACCTAAGCTTGTTTCCTGCTCTGAATTATACCCCACAGCCTCAGTGTTCACACTGACTACACAGGTGCCAAGAGCCCTCCCTAAAAGTATCTGGGAGGAGGTGCTGTGTCCATCAGCTTCCTGACTCGTGTGCAGGAATAAACAAGAAACTTCACAGGGCTATAGAGGATGCTGTAAAGCTACTTTATATACATATAAACGTACATACATAGGTACATATACACACACTGTAGTAGTGCACAGCTTGATCATTATTCTAATAGCAGTGTTGAATTCAGTAGGTTGCAAAGGTGTAAATGAGGTTTATTTTTGCCCTGTGTTTTGGGTGCTCTGTCGCACTGTGCCAGGACATGGCTCTGTGAGGTCCAAGTAGATTATCCAGATTCACCCTAATTGAGCCCATTTTGTCGATGGCATCTAGTTGCTTCATGAATGTGTGTATTCTCACCAGTGCAGTCAGATGCATTTAACAGAGTTTCCAATGTTGAGTGCATGATGATCTGGTGAAACAGCTGAACCTGTACAGCAGTTCTGCAGAGCTGAGCTGATGAGTGCATTGGTTTAGTTAGCAACCAATGTGTTTTTCATTGAATGCATCCACACAAGTGGACCAGCAGTAAGCTTAGAAAAAATGAACTTATTTCACCTGTTGTTACTTGTAGGCAGCTCTCAAAGTAAGGTTCTGAGCATGAATGTAGATCTGATTTTCATAAGGAGTTTGAAAGAACAGCTCCAGAGAAGTACAGTCATTGCATCTGGTTTCATGGAAGAGTATGAGAAAGGGCCTGAAATGTGCAAAATAGTCTTCAGTCAGAAGGACCCCATTTGTTTCCTAAGGATGACAGGTGAGAAGGCCCAGGATTTTAAGAGACCTACTCAATTCTTTTCCAAATTGTTTCTGACATATGTCAATTTTGAGATGAGAAGCAGGTAACCATAATGTCAGAGTATGTTATTTTTAAAGTTAGTCAGAGTATGTTATTTTTAAAGTTACTTACTTCCCACTGATTTTATGACCCCACTGCACCAGTCAGGGAGATCTAGAGGACTGGACACTGGGTATTCACTCTGGCACTTTGGTACCAGGTGGCTGTGGTGGTGGCTGTGCTGTCATTGCTCTGTGCACAGTTCTTTGAAGACATGTTTCAGGAGCTCTGTGAGTGTCACAGCTATCTAGGCTGTGTCTAGCTTGAAACAGAGGAAACTTGGATGTGTCCAGTCTGTAATGCCTCTAATGCAGCACGACTCTCTTTGCTTCCATTCCTGCTGTCTTTCTTGCTGCTCTGTCTGCATGGCAGTGCTAAGGAGCTGATGACTTCATCTCTCTATGGAATAGTGCATCAATACATATGATGATAAGGCAAAGGTTTTCCTTTGTAACCCTCACTGTGAGTCATCTACACTGTGTACTGCACACATTAAGAGACTTCTCTGTGCTTATAGTTCTAAATCGTCCGTGCACAAGTTATTGTCCATTAGAGTTGATTGTGGGTAGCTGCAACTCACCATTTTAAATGTTGTTTTCCCAGTATTTAGTAACAGTGAAATGGAAATGTGCCTGGCATAGTTAATTTGTGTTGTTAGTTGTAGGAGGTTTGAGACAGGTTTGCACAACTGAGGTTCTTTAAAATATTTAGAGGTATAAGCTGCATGAAAAGGTCTTGTGACTACAGCTGTGTTAGCACAGTGATATAGTGGCTGAGCAGCAGCTCTTCCTTACTAGTGGAATGAATTCTTGGCATGCTGCAGAGCAAGGGGTTGATGCAGAAAAAGGTGCTCACCTGTCTCAGAAGGTTTTAGTTGACTGTAGTAAAAATAGTGAAACTTTTTTGATTGTGAAACATCAGATGATTATTTTTTTCATAGGCAAACACAGATGTTACTGAACATCAGTGTGTTTGATATGTTGGTAGTTTTTAGGGTCTGGATTTAGCATAAAGGAAGCTGTTCTATCAGTTGCTTGTGTAAAATACTTGAATCCAGTGATCAGTGGCATGTTTCTAACATCTCATCTAGAAGATATATTCACTCATTTAATGGCTCCACAAACTGTCGTTAAGACCTTGAGAAGCAGAAAAGTAGGAAGAAAGGGAAATATACCTAAGGTTGGTAATTAATACCATCCCAATTGGTAAGACGTTGATTTTCAGCAAGGGTGTTATGAAGGGTTTCTTCAGCTAACACTTTGAGAAAGTCCTTACGTGAAATGGTACCTTTGGCTTATTGAAACCTCTCGAATTAAGATGGGTTTCTAGTCTATGCAAAAGGGAAAAAGATGCGATGAAATAATTGAGGAAGAAACCTTACTAATTTGATTTAAGGGAAAATGCTGGTTGAGACTTGAATTGCAAAAGCACAATCTGGCAGCAGTGCTGGCTGAAAGTAAGTTATTCTTCTATGCAGATCCACAGTTATGACAAAACATGTTCTTGATTGTTTCCTGCATACAGGACGGGGTGACATTCAGCCCCAGTTGGACAGTGCTCTGCAGGATGTCAATGATAAGTACCTGCTGCTTGAAGAAACTGAGAAGCAAGCTGTCAGAAAAGCTCTCATCGAGGAGCGCGGTCGATTCTGTACTTTCATCTCGATGCTGCGGCCTGTGATAGTAAGAGCTCTCCATTTAAAGTTGGTACAGTGCACAAATGAGATGTGTCCAATAACCTCTAGAAAGATAAACTTCAGTCTGCATCTCTAGCTGGCAAATGGTGGGAGTTGGGCACTTACTTGTAAGCACATGGAGTAATTCAGCAACTGAAGGTTGTCTCTAAGAAGACTAATGGGGATATGGTGGGTGCTAATGCTTAGCAGAGCTTGAGTTCCTTCTGCAGATGAATTTGAGACATTGACAGTGAACAGTTTTTTCCACTGCTTTTTTTCTCATCATCACATTTTAATATAAACCTTCCTTATTCCTACTCCAGTACTAGCTCTGATAAATGTTTTAAGACTTCCCCTGTACTTACAGTGATGTTATCTGACAGATTGCAGCCTGCTTTCATGCAGTTTTCTGATTCTGAATTCAGCTGTTTTCCTCCTGTGTGACAGTTTTTTCAGTTCATTGAAAGGGCTTCAGTGTATTTTCCTAATCTCAGGTTGTCTGAAGCCCAGCGATGAATCGTTTGTGGCTTTCTGCAAGCTTGATGCATTTCTGAAGGGCCTTCAGTGTATTAGGAAAATTTTGTTCCTAGTGTTTGTTTACAGAGAGTATCTGTCTCAACAAAAAGTCATGATGAGAGAGGTGGAAACATACCTGAACAGGTGGAGGTCAGTTGCAGGCTGAGGGCCCAGGTCTAACCACCAGAGTAGCAACAGCAATACTGTGGTAATTTGTGGTGCTGGAATATTCTGAACTAGCTGTTGATATATCTTGAGCTAGGCTGAGTCATAGATGTGCTAATGATCCACACCTGTATATTGCCCTAATCTTAAAGTTTCCAAAAGCTAGCAGAAGTATGAGTTTAGCTCCTATTTTCAAGTTTGAAGTTGAAGGTCCATTTGTGAGCATACAGACAAGAGTAGAAATTAATACAGATGTCACAAAAATGGCATTCTTTTTCTGGAATTGTCACAAAAAGAAGGCTGAGATATCATCTCACTGATGAGAGGATTTCTGGGCCTCATAACGTAGAGCAATCTTAAAAGAGTCATACAATCATTAGAGTTGGGAGGGATCATTAAGGGCCATCTGATCTGACTCCCCTGCAGTGAACAGAAATGCCTACAGCTAGAGCAGGTTGCTCAGAGCCCCAGCCAGCCTGGTCTTGAATGTCTCCGAGGACAGGGCCGTCCTCCACATCTCTGGGCAGCTTGTGCCAGTGCCTCACCATCGTTACTGTGAGAAACTTTATATCCAGTCTAAATCACAGAACTCTAAATGAATGTTTCCAGCTCTCTTTCATAAGCAGTGATTGCTTAATCAATAAGGAAGAAGCAGCTCCAGTGAGCATTCCTGCGGTCGTTGGAAAAAAGAAGTACATTATGTTGTGGGTCCAATTTTTAAAACCGAGGCTGTGATTAGATGACTTCTTCTGTCTTTTCAGGAAGAAGAAATATCAATGCTGGGAGAAATAACCCATTTACAGACCATATCTGATGACTTGAAAAGTCTCACCATGGATCCACACAAGTTGCCATCTTCAAGTGAACAGGTTAGTGTGGAGGATGTTTTTATTTTTAGCTTGCAAGTTCTTTGTGTGTTGTGAGAAATACTGACTGCTAGCACTGAGTGGCTTAACATTACACTGCGTAGATTCTTCTCTGCAGCAGTGCAGTTTTTAACATTAAGTAACTTTTAAAAAATTGGAGTTGAAGTACCAGCCAAGTGCTCCTGAACTATTTGGGGAGACCAGTGTGAAATGGTACTTAGCAAAAATCTATGAGAATATATGAAAATGAATGAAAATGCCTGTTTTCTGCTGAGGGTATTGAATGGGTGATACCTCCTCACCCTGCCACATCCCTGCCTATGTGTGATTACAAGATTGCTGAGATTAGATATCTTGATGGAGCCTAACAATTGAACATTACTACATGCTGTCATTAAAATGCATAGAAAAATGTGTGCAGTTAAATGACTCCAAAAAGGATCTTTTAAGTCAGCCCTGCTGAACTCAGTTTTCTTGTCATGCCTTATCATTGACCTGGAAGTATAAAGGATGGAAGCTCTGTTGCCGGCGGATATTGGATCTTCAAATTTTTTTTAATGTGAGTTTTTCAATGCTAAAGCTGTTGCAGGTTTTTTTTTTAAGAGAAAAAGAAAACCAGTAGTCTGAGATATGGATAAAACGAAACTCCAGTTTACTTTTTGAAGATGTTTTCTGCTCACTTTCTGAACTCTCTTTTTGTGATAGCTGTTCTAGTGTTAAAGAACTGTAGTTTCTGGAAACCCAGAGAGTTGGCTGTCCTCTGTGGGAACTGTAACATGCACAGTGTAATTCTAGCAGAAAAAAATGTGTCAGTTGGTACTGAAATCTTGCAGTGGGGACAAATGTTGTGTGAACAGCAAGTGGTTTCTGCTAACAGAGGAAGAAAGATTTCCGTGTCTTTGATGCTGTTGATTATCTTTCATCAGGTAATTTTAGATTTGAAAGGTTCTGATTACAGTTGGTCTTACCAGACTCCTCCATCCTCTCCCAGTACCACCATGTCCAGAAAATCTAGTGTTTGCAGGTAAGTAGAATGGTAATATTAAATTTTAACCTGTTTGGGGGCAAAGAGATGCAGGTTCAGACTGTGGTGTAGATTTGTATTCATACTTAAACAACAACTCTTAATGAAATAAATCCCTTATGGTCTTTATCCATGTAAGTATGTGACTGGGAATACTAAAAAGGATGGGCATCACTGAACAACTTTCAAGCTCAAGACAACTTGACGATGCTTTTGATTCAGTTCTCTTGAAGCCATTTCAGATCAAAGAGCAGACTGTACTAATTTAAGGTCTGAGATTGTTCGTTTATAATTTCCTTTTCTGTTTTTCATATTAGATTATTCTAATATAGATTATTCTAAGATTCTAAGGTACTTAGATTATTCTAAGTAGCTCTTACTAATCAGTAAGTTAACTGTTTAAAAAAGAAAAAACATTCTTGGCAATTACCCTGTCAGTCTGGTAGAGGGGAATGCTTTTTTGATACAAGTTTTTTTTTTTTTTTTAAACTGTTTAATGCTGTCTAATACTGTCCTGAAATATGTTGAAACACTGGGTTCTGTCTATGCTTTCTCTGTAAAACTGTTTTCTGTCATGAAACAGTTTATTAGCATGCTGCCCCTCTACCCAGCGTCTACATTTACTCTTTCCTTTTATTGAAAAGGAAGACATCCTACTGTGTATTCTGCTCCAACACCTTTGTAGCTGCTCTCAAATGATTACCTTTTAGTTTGCTTTATGAATAATGTACTACAGGTTCCCTGCGTATGAGCAAAGTTACCTATAGCATGTCAGAGCAAGTGAACACGACTTCTTTTATGTATCTACTTGTCTCTGCATGCAGATATATATAAAAAAATCCTTCAATACTTTTATATATATGAAAACGTGCATATTTAAAGCAATGAGCACAGGCTTATAGATGCAGTATCCTGAAGCTATAAAAGAAAATGGCTGAAAATCCATCATCTGTTCCTAATCAACCTAATTTTATGCGATAAAACCTACATAGGCACTACTGTGTATGGATAAAATACAGCAGAGCTCCTCTTCCTGTGCTGCTGGCTGACTTGTCCATCTTATGTGTATGTGGGATTTATGGTCAGGTGCAATGCAGTGCTGGCCCATGTATAGTTCAGAGCCATCTCCTTAGCTAGGCAGTGGATGCCTGTCAGTGACGATAGGAAAATGCCTTCAGAGTGATGCATCCTGCTAGTCCTGCTTAGCCACCCCAGAAAGAAACTTTAGCTGCTCCCATGTTTTGACTGGCTGTTCTGACTGACATGGCTGTTCTTCATGAGTACTGAAGACTGAAAATCAATCTTCTTGGTTGAAATGGTTTTTTGGTGTCTTATTTCTAATGGATATTAATTTGGATTATTAATTTTTTGATGGTCTTTCTTAAAGCTGCATATCTGGAGACAGGACTTCACCAAATAAACTATCACCTGCTTTTATTCCCAATAGAAAGCATTCATGTGAGAGAAACTTGTCTCAGACACTCTGAATATGGGGTTTTGGTAATGCTGTCAAAAATCTCATATGCTGGCTGACCCAAAAACTGCATGTCAGGATGCAGACTTGTAGATGAACCATGATGCCTTTGGACCCTCTGCTACAGATTTCTCTGAAAATTTGGTCCATGGTGCAGTAGAAGAGAGCTGTCAGCAAGCTTGTTTGCTCATAAGTGTAAAGGCCAGAAGGCGTGTAACACCCCTTCACCCATAACCTAACTCGAACTGCTAGTGGTTACGGAATGTTATTTAAGTGCAATTCCAGGTAAAATGCCATTTTCTCTCTGGTCACAAGGGATACTGCAGCTGCTTATGGTTCTTTACTGATATATATGTGCATATATATATATATATATATACATTTATATTTAAATTTATTTTGTCAACATTTTTTCTTTTCCGGTTTATGCTGCCTGTTGCTAGAGACATGTGGAATGTTAATTGTACTGTATACGGGTCTCTCCCCACCCCACCCTTGTGTCTTTTCCTCCCCCCTTTCCTTTCTCTGTTCCTTTTGTCTCTCACAGCAGTCTGAACAGCGTTAACAGTAGTGATTCCCGGTCCAGTGGCTCGCACTCGCACTCACCTAGTTCACACTATCGCTATCGCAGCTCCAATCTGCCTCAGCAGGCACCCATGAGGCTGTCCAGTGTGTCCTCCCATGATTCTGGATTCATGTCCCAGGATGCTTTCCAGTCCAAATCGCCATCCCCTATGCCACCAGAAGCACCTAACCAGGTACGTGCAAGCATGAGAACAAAAAAAACTGACTGTGAGCTGGACTCCGTTGCTTGGCTCACCTTTCACAAAAGGATATGATGTAATTTTGGGGTACCTTGAAGTCAGATTAATCCCTGAGGATTTGTCTGACTGCACTTCATCCATCTAAAAGTTGGGCCTCTGTGAGTGATATGTACTGCTGTTGCAGCTGGCAGTGAAGAAGGGCATGAGTCGCTCTCAGGGGATGCGGTTTTTGCTCTGGCCCTGAAGGGAGCCTGGATGCCTAACTTTCAGATGGGTACAGAGGAGGAAGAATAAGAAATCCCTCTGCAGGAAGGAGTAAATGCTCACTTTACCCACTGAGGTTACCAATTAATATCCTACGCCGATTGCAACTTGTTAGTATCTGATGGCTGTTTATTTTTTAATGGACAAACATTAGTGCCAGAACAGCCTTCTGACAGCCATTGTATCAATACAATGGTGGCTTTGACAACAAGGATACTGTTTTTATTCCCACCAAATGGGCCCCTACAAAGGGCCTGGAATACTCGACATCATAGGAGGCTTTAGTTTTGTCATTTTTGATGACATCCCTTTCTGTGGATAGGCTTACATTCAGCAGGTAGCTCTCCCAGTGAAATTTTTAAGGTATCATCAACAACAGCACTGCTTCATGTAGGCCTGGGGCATATTCTTGAGAGAAGCTCAGCATTTTTCTTTCTATATACTTAACTCTTTCATTTAATAAAAATGCTTTGTTTTCAAATGAATACATCTACAGCTGTCCGCAGTCTGGACACATCAGCATTGTTTTTATAGATGACAACCTGAAGAACTTTGTGCACACTAATAAAATGAATGTTTTGTTTAGATTGGCTATGGCTAACCTAAGTGAAATGCAAAAAAGTAAATGAGCAATAATAAAGTAAACTGGAATAGTAACAAGGTAAGGAAGTTGACTTTTAAGATACATACATTGGTTATACATGCTAGCATCATCTCTGATTTTCATAGTATCCACTGCACCTGCATAAAAGGGTGGTAATCTACATGATGGTGCTGTGTTTGCTGATGAGGATGTAACTTTGCAATTGCCCTTAGCATGGAAAAAACCCAACACCTCTCTTTGCAAGTTCCCCTGTTAAACAAGGGAGAGAACTTAGGCCGGTATCAGCTGGCAGAACATCCTGAAAGTCGATGGAGTCACGCTGATCTACACCAGCTAACTTCATACGCTTTCACTTCATTTTAGAAACTATCCATAAAGTTGCAAACTGATCCAAGCATCACTTGAGCTATTCGTGAGCTGTAGAAGGCTGCAGCAGTGTGGCGTTGACTTGACAAGTGTAGTGTGTTGGTATAACAAATAGATATGTGCTCTGTGTGTCTCTAGTTCTGTATACCTTTACGCAGAGGAAAAGGTAACAGATCATCGCCTGGCCGCTTCATCTCTGCTTAAGTGTCTCGCTTTGTATGTTCAGCACTAAGTAAAATGTGTGTGTTGTGCTGACAGATAATTGTGATCGTGAGCTTACTGAGAAGCTGTTCAGTTTACAGCGTTATTTTGTGCTGTGTGTCTCTAACCAACTGACAGAACTTCCTTTTGGGGTTGTGCTTTGAGGCTGGGTGGTGGGTGGGAGGAGCAGTGGTGGCGGCTGCCGGCTGTTTCTGAAACACTGATGTCATTGTTTCTGGTAGTGACACTGAGGAAGCAGAAAAGCAAGCTTTGGGATCAACGAAGGAAATTAAGAGCCATTTATCTTGTGCAGGTGGACACTTTGCTGATGCTTGCTAGCTACATGCTGTGGCATCTGCTAGCAGCAGTAGTTTTTAGGACAACAAGACCCATTTTCTTTTAATAATGGATTTTAAAAGACAGTAAAAAGGAGCCACATAAAATCCCTGAATTACGGGAGTGGGACTGTGTGATCTACATGAAGCTTTTATGCTCTCACCTATACTGAAAATTAATCTGAGTTCATTCAAAATAACAGATAAATGATTAAATCTGAAAGAAGAAATAAGCAGGGATTTGAACAAGATGCAGGCTGTGCCAGAGGAGAGATGACTGTCAAAATGAACAGGCCTACAATTGCTGACTAGTCTTTACAGTCTTTACATCATACTCTGCGCAGAAAGAAAGAAAAGGAATGATTATTCTTTTTAATTGAGTATGCAGTATTCCCCAATATTCTCTGCAGCATTATTCTTGACATCACCGGGAGTGAAAGGGTTAGCCTATAACAGATAGCTGTGCATTTAGAAGGGGCTCTTCCAAAATGCTTTATCAAGCAAGTGCAGCTGGATGAAAAGCATTGCAGATCTCTTTCTGCAGGTGAAAGGTTTCTCTAAATGCCAGATGTGAGGTCAGCCTTGGTCAGCGTTGCCCTTTGCATGTGCTGAAACCTTGTAAAGCCCTTGGAAGATCTTCTGCTGGGAGCAGAGAGTATAAATGAAAGTCCAGTGTGGTTGGTGCTGTTTGACCACTTGTGCCCTGTGCAGTACTCAAGCTGAGGATCTGAGATGAGGTGGCACGCTGATGGTGCCATTAAGTCTCTGTTAAGGAGATGACAGTAGAAGGCTGGGCTTGCAGTGAGCACACACGGTGATTTTCATCAGATAGAAAGTGATTATAGAGCTGGATTTTAGAGGCTGCTAATGACTTGACAAGTGAAAGCGAGGGGAGAGAAAGAAGCGTATGAAAGAGGAGGGGAGAAAAGCAACAAACTGTTCATTTAGTCAGACAGCAGAGAACTGACTCTTTCTTGCTGGAATATTCTGGAAATCATTTTCCCTTTAACAGTAAGGTAGAGGGAAACCAGAGGTGAATTTGCTTCTGCGTGAAAGCTAAGAAGATTCTACTTTTGAGGAAATTTCATTGCTTGAAATAGCTTGAGGGTGGAATAGGGAAAATATACTGTTGCAGCTATTCAGTTGTCCGTGTAAATTACCATATGTTCCTAGATTGAACCACAAAAAAATGTTATAGAAATAAATGCATCTATCAGTTTCACCAGGCACTTGCTTTTCCTAAACATCATTTTTCAAAATTAAGTTTCTCAAGGGTTTGTCCCTAGCTAGAAAGAAGAAGTGAGTAGTGCCTCGCTTCTGGAGATGAGACAGGCCGAGGAGGTGACCTTGAGTCCCCGTGCTTAGCTTTCAGAAATGTAACTGATGTGTCTTTTGCTGATTGCAGAGGGACATCGGGCCAGGCTCTTCATTAGAGTTTGGTCTCCTGGGAAACTCTTGCCCAGGAGCAGTCTAGTACAGGAGGAAGGGAAGGGTTAAGAAAGCAATGCTGTGTTTGGATGGAGAGCATAGCAAACGAAGGAAACAGATAATCCAAGAGCTTGGAAGAGAGACCAAATACCATGCTGCACATACAGAACGTACATCTGAGGGATTGCTTGTTGCTGTGCAGAGCAGTTTTAACTTTCTGCTGGTACAGTTAACATCAGGGACACATCAGAAAACATACAGTTTTCTCAGAAGAGGTGATCTAGGAGCTGAGCAGAACCACCATTATCACAGCTGTGGGAAAAAAAATAACCTCCCAGGATTAAAGTAGCTAAAATGAAAGAACTAATTTTAAAAACCGTTCAAATTAAGCAATCATTTTTAAAAGGGATAAACTAAAATGAACTGAAAAAAGCCAGAGTCGCATTGCTCACTCCAGGGGATGTGAAGCAGAACTACTCAGCCCCGTGTTGCCTGTGTGTGTGCATCTGCAGCAAGCACTCAAGTTTGGAGACCTTTTGCCCAAGCAGTAACCGAGAAGTTTCTGTTCTCAGCCACTCATGTACTTTCTGCTAAGGAATGAAGGGTGGTCTGTGCTTCCCACAGTCAGATCCTCTCAGCCGATCAGGACCGTTTCTGCAGTCTGATCCAGGCAGCATTTTGCCTGCGCCCGCTCTTTTTCTCTGTTCTTTTCCCCCAGGAGCTCAGTATTCTTCCATCCCCATCAATTTCTCGCTGACTGAATCCTTTTTTAGCAAGACATGAGGCTTCCTGTTCTGTTCTATGTTGGGAATTTCTCAAGATGAAGAGATCCAGTTTCCCTACCACCACATCTTGCATTTCCTTCAACTATCAGGGTGTTTACCCCATGATATTTTGGCTCATCCTTTGCCATTTAAATGACCACACTGGGTTTGGTGTGAGAGCCTTTCTTTCACCTTGGAATCACTTCAATTCAAAAGTTCACCATTTCCAATCATTTCTGCCACACATCACATAAGTTTAACAAAACTTTGCATCTTCAGGACTTGTATTTTTAATCTTTTTCCGTCTGCTGACTATAGGAGCTCCACTGCTAGCAAACCACATTTATGACCCATTTTTATCACTATCATTTTTTGACATAATCTCCTTAAACTTCTGGCTTGTGAATAAGAATACTGTATTGTGTGTAAACTTCAAATTCTCCCTTCAGTGGGTCATACGGAGAAACCAACAACACAGCATGTGGAACTCACATCCTTTCCTGTCCATCCTGTCATGTGCAGCGTACGCAGACCCAAAACAGTCTTCCAACAGTTCTTTTGGGTCATAATCATGAGGTTTCAGAAGATGCTCTCTGAAATACTGTTCTCAGGTTTATTTTTTCCTGCCCCCAATCTGACACTGATAGTATAGGTGTTCTCATGGTGAGCGATCTCAATCAGCTTCTTTTGCTGAGCAGTCCAGGACTTGGGCAGGCAGAACTTGGAGGTTTACTTTAAAAACTGATTTTAAGAACATTAAAAATAGGCTATCTCCATCTAATGCACCATAGTTACGTTTGAAGGTGAAGTCATCTGCAACTCATGCTTGTTAATGTTCTTGTTTTCAGAATATTTCTCCTATAAAAGATGTTGCTTTCAATCAAGAAGGTAGCAGGTTAAGCAGAGTCGAAGCACTGCGTATCGAGTACCCCATGGCATACTTTTCACTTTCCTCCTTATTAGCCATAAACACTCTTGGTTCTTCTGATCTCATATTCATCTCAACTCTCTGAGGTAAAGTTTTGAGCTGAAAGGGCATCGTACCACCCTTTGAATACCAGCCTGTTTGCTGAGCCCACAGGTACATACATACACTTGCCACAATGCATGCAGATCTGATCTGATGCCAGCACAAGGTAGGGTGTGCATTATGTGTAAAACATAATCCTCTACGTTACATGCTTTCTTTTTGTCTTTTTTTTTTTTAGCAGCTTTTGCAAACTTTTACAGCTCTTACTTAAATCCGCAGTTCACTAAAAATTCCAGGATGCTTTTCAACAGCCCTGATAGTCTTCACCGAAACCCTTACAACAGCAGTGTTCTGTCTTGGGAGATTGGCATCTCCTTTTATGTAGGCAGTTAGCAATACATACATTCTTTATATGTAGGTTCTAGTGAGCATAGAGCCAACTTCTGGCTGTCAGCACTGGTGATTGTTCTACAGTGCCACTCATTCAGGTACCATTTTATTGCAGGCTCACTCCAAGCTCTCTTCCTAAGTTCTATTTCAGTCGAGATTTCCCTCCCTGTTCAAATGTTTTTTGTTGAAAACTGAGGTGCTGCTACACAATCCTGTATACAAGAACACATTTCTGGATTCCTTGCCATTCTCTCAGGTGTGACAAAATGTTGGTGATATCCTTAGATAGGTTTTCTTCACAGGTCTTGGACTACAAAAGGATGAATTGTTGCCAGTGTTGCATTTCCTGGCAGTGAACAGAGCTCAGGGCTGTGCTGATCTTTCTTCTGATGTCCTTGACCATTTCAGAGCCCTTGGTTCTGAATGCACCCTTGGACCTGTATGCACATCCCTACTGATGGTGATGCCAATTGCAGTTAGTAAAACGTTCCACAAGCTTGTTCATCTCAGAGTGAGGCCTGTCTGTAGGTGCGTCACCTGCTTTTGCGGAGGTGTTCCAGCAGTGAATGCACATAGGGGCATGCACTGAAAAGTGGCAGAGAAGTTCCTTGTAAGAAGCTGAGTGTTTGAGCTGTTTATTGGACATTTGGTGTCCTGCATTTTCCTTCCCTCTCTGTCCAAGCCCCTGATATTTTCCATCTCTGCTGATAAGAGGAAGCAGCTGGCAAGCACGTGCCACCATTTATGCACTCAACAAAGTACATGCACCTTCCTTTTGACTGTTGGACAGAAAAGCTTGAGTCAGTGCTCTGGGTGTATGCATACTCCCCACAGAGGCACATGCATACAGATTTTGGAAACGTCCAATCTGGTGAGTATTGCTTCTTTCTCTATTCTATAATATTTGAACTCAGACGAACTTTTCACAAGCACTGTTGCGGGTCAGAAAATCTAAGAACTTGTGAATGTGACATTTGCTGCTCCATGTTTTCAATCTAAACTTTGTCTTTCAAGTACTGACAATCTGCTTTTCGTATGAATCAGTTGACTTGGTAAATTGCATGGTTGGACCATCGGTCCATTCAGCTTCTTGTTCTGAGACAGCTAACAGAATTGAGATGCTGAGATGTAATGAGGGGTTGAGACCGATCCCTCATTCTCAAGCAGTGTGGCAAGTTCTCTCACTAAGCAGTTGGCTTGTTTTGGTGTAGATTTCCTGAACACTAGCAATGGTTTTGAGCAGTTTCTAATTGTTTATTTAAACCCTAACCCTCTGCTTCTCTCATCCTTCCCTTTCTCCTCTGTGTGTCTTTGTTTATGTGCTTTTTGTCTTTCTTTTTTGTTTGTATTTTTTTTCTTTTTGACGGCTTGTGTATCCTTTCCCTGCGTTGTGGTGCTGTTTTACGCTGCAGAATTCGTCCAGCTCTGCCTCTTCTGAAGCCTCTGAAACCTGCCAGTCAGTGAGCGAGTGCAGTTCCCCCACCTCAGTCAGCTCAGGCTCCACCATGGGGGCTTGGGCCTCCACAGATAAGGTGAAAAACTTCATCTCAAAGACATACAAACCTGCTAGCTTGTTATCCAAACCCAGCAACTTTTGGACAAAAAAAATGTTCATGGGACACAGCCAGGATTCTTCTCTGGGAAGATGAGAATAGGAACTACTGCACACTCCCTTAAAATTCAATCTCTTTGAATGAACCACAGAGACACCTTAAAAGGAGTGCTAGGGGGACACTGCAAATTGGACATTTTGCAGAGTAACGTTCTAAGAAAATCTCGGTGTCCACCTTTTCTGTTGAAAGAGACTGTGGAATGCTGCCCAAACCAGCTGGTTGCCTGACAAAGGGCATCTTGGCCATGTTTTACCATTGGTGGCTTCTCCACTCTCTCCCATTAGATAGCATGTGTAATGCCAAGCAATTGGAGTGTGTTTCTGAAGAAAAAAAAAGAAATACGAAACTCTGTGCCAGAATGTGTTTGGAGTAAATTATGGGGTTTGCCCTCACAACCAGAGGAGGAAGTGAGCATGGTGTCCATTCTCATCTGGTAAATCCTTGCTGTTGGGTTTTTTCTTTTTTTCCCCTTCCATGTCATCACACGGCCAGATCATGTCATTTTCAAAGGCAGTATGCTTTTCCTCTCTGTCCGCCTACATAGATTAAATGCCACCAATGCAAACACCTTCAGTATTGGAAATGTTTTGTTTTTATGCCTGCAGACTAACTAAATTGCCAAAGCTTGTCCCAGTGTGCCACTTTCACGGACAGAAGGCAATGCTGCTTAGCCTGGAGACAATGACTGCTAGATTGGTGTCTGAAATTTGTTATGCCAAGTAACAATTTTCAAGCAATCTCAGTTCTGAACCAAGCATTGTATCAATTTTCTGTTGTTTATTTGCGGCAAAGCTAAGATCTTTCTTTTTTTTTTTTTTAATTATTTTAAGATACAGTTTTCTCCCTAGAGTGTCAGAGTCACAGTGTATTTTCATATTCATTCTGTTTATATTAATTTCTCTGTTTTTGTTTGTTTATTTGTTTCGTTTCCAGTTGTCTAATGGGTTTTATCACTGTAGTTTATCAAGTGACCCATCCGTAGCTTCAGTTGGTGCAGGTCCTTTCCCTCATTTCCCGCCTGTCTCCCGCGCGTGGACTCGGGCTCCCTCAGCCCTCCTTCCAGACTACGTTCATTATTACACCATTGGGCCAGGCATGTTGCCATCATCTAAGATCCCTAGCTGGAAGGTTTGTGTTCCTTTTGTTGTGGCAGTCCTCACCTCCTCATACTGAGTGTGCGCACAGCGGGTGTTGCTACCTTTCAATCCCTGTAATTACTGTTGATTTGCTCTGTTGAAAATGGCTATGAATGGGCACTGCATGGTGATAATCAGCTAAAATCCAGTACTGAATATTTCGGAATGACCTTGTCTGTTCTGACACTTTCTAAAACGCATTAAGTAAAACATATTAAGGCTGATAACAGTGAGGTAAGAAGGAACAGTTTAGCGCTGGAACAAATCTGGCATTGTTGAAAGCACTCTGGGCTCCATTCAGCAAGCATGGAGTGTGGTGAGTGTCCTCAAAGCTCTCAGTTGGGCAGAGAAGTGCAGGCTTGGCACCCAGCTTGTGTGGTGAAATCACTTGTGGAACAACACACTGCTCTCCCTGCAGTTGCTGGCCTTGGCCCCCCCTAGGCCATAGGCAGCGTGCTCTTGTAGGTCTAGCTGGAGTGGGTTCAGAAGTTGCTTGGCACCAGGTGGAGCCCAGCAGTGACTTCAGCTGCCTTAACTTTGCTGCCACAGGCTGAAAGAGCTCCTACAGCTTGTTCTGTTGTCTCGGGTGAGACCACAGAACCTGTCAGAATGCAGCAACTTCTATCGGTTGCCATAGCTGGATCTGTGAGGATCTCCCTCCACATCCGGATGTCTCTGCCCTGCCAGAGCATGGACTTATCCCTGCCAGGCACTTCCCTATGGAGCAGTGCCCTGGAGGAGGGGAACCAGCTCTCCTGTCTGTTGCCCTGAAGTTTCATGCTGCTGGAATGCAGCTGGTAGTGCTGCACAGGTCCTCGATGCCTGTGGATGCTTACATGATGCTACATACGCACTGTGGGACCTTCTTATGTGTAAATTGAGATGCCTTGTTGCAGACCCCTCACTTATCTCTCCAGCAGTTGGAGACTGAGACATAAACACAAGTTGGCCACAGTGATTGCAGGGCTTCTGTGTCATTGGTTGTGTCTTTGCTAGAAGCTCTTTGCCAGTGCATTTTACAGCAAAATGCTTACAGCAGAGACACAGCTGTCTAGGCAAAGCACAGTTCTGCATGCGTTAATAAAACTGTCAGTCTTCCTTCAGTACAGCTCATTACTACGAACCAGAATTCAGCCATTAAGTAAACTGAGAGATTGCTCAGAGTAATCTCCGATGTATCAAAAATCTGCTCAGGCCTAATTTAAACTGTAGACATGTAAGAATGTACCAGAACTTGTGTACATCTAGCATTGCTGATTGGACCTTTATGTATATTTTGTGCTGTGTGCTTGTGACCTGTGCACTTGAATTTCTGAAAATACAGGCTTTCACACAGGGGTATTTCATTTAGAGAAAGCAGTAATGTTGAAATACTAAATAACTTCATTGAAAAAAGCTTAGGTAGAATAGGAAATTTAGGTTTCCTTTAATAAAGGAAATAGGTTTTGTAAGTGAAAAAATTTAAATATCGTCAAGATCAATTAATGTATGGCCTTATTCAGAAAGGCATATCCAGTTTGATACATCATCTGCAGCCTTAAAATTGCCCTTTTGCACTGTTATATTTGTGCTTATAGCCCAGTTACGCAGGAAAGCTGTCACTAACAAGCGCGTTTCCCTAGGACTGGGCCAAACCAGGCCCATACGATCAGCCAGTGGTGAACACTTTGCAGCGCCGGAAGGAGAAGCGCGAGCCAGATCTCAATGGCGGAGCTCAGAGCGGCCCACCTGTCCCAGCTGAGGAGGCCCAGAGACCTCGGAGCATGACGGTGTCGGCTGCCACAAGGGTGAGGCTCTGATTTTGAATGTGCTTTTTGGTGCAGAGGAAGTGGACGTGCCGGTTTTGTTGACGTGCCTTATCTTGGCAAATACTTGTCCAGCAGGTGGGACTGGTGTGGCGGTGATGCGGGCAGTGGAAGTTGAGTGGATGTGAAAGAATATGCTGTTGGGCTGTTAGCATTTGCTGGGCAATGGCAGCCAAAGAGGTGTCTGTTCTTAAGCCCAAGTGAAGGGTTGGATACAGTCCTCTTGGATTGTGATGGTGACAAGCTTTGCTTGGGAGAAAGAACGCCTAAAAACTGGTGAAGACTGACCAAACCTGTATGTAATGAATCTCCTTTCTGTGTGCAACCAGCAGGGTGAGGAAATGGAGCCCTGCGAGGAGCTGGCACTCGCTCTGACAAGAGGCCTGCAGCTCGACACCCAGAGGAGCAGTCGGGATTCCCTGCAGTGCTCCAGTGGTTACAGCACCCAGACCACAACTCCGTGCTGTTCAGAGGACACGATCCCATCTCAAGGTACCCAGCCCTGAACTGATGTACCATCCAAGAGCTATTCTCTTTCAAAGCCTTCCAGCCCTCGTGCGCTCAACCCCCAGCAGTGAGGAGCTGTATTCCAGCAGGTCACTGGCTTTACAGTCAGCTTCAGGGAAGGGGTGAACATCGCTATTGCAAAGTTTCTTCCAGCCCGGAATGCAGCTTGGATTTTGTAATTAAATAGAATTCTGGATTTCTGCATAGTGTGCTGAACACACTTATTTTCTTGTACATTCCTAGAATGAGTTTTAGTTTAAGGATGCTACCAAGATAGAGTTTTAAAGGAAGTTCTGGATTTAGGTTTAATGGGGTAAGTGGAATGAGGCAGGTATTGCACCATGCACTTTTTGTGGTAGCAGTATCCTTTTCAAACTACATTCTTAGCAAAATTGTACTTGTGAGCTTTGCTTTCTGGTTCTGTCAGTGCTCTGATTCTGTTCTCATTTCTATTTTGTGACCTTTTATTTCCTACACAAACAGAAATGGCTGTAGCTGGAAAAAAGAATTTGTTGGAGACCTTCACTTGGGCAAACAGGAAGGTGCAGTAACGTGTTGGGCTTTGTGCCATCTCAGATCCAGCAGCAATCTGAGAGGGACTGAGTTTTGTGTTTACAGTTCAGCAAACCATATTGTTTGCTCAGCTGAGATCTGTGCAATTGCAGGGTGCCATGGGGCTTGCAGAGGGCCCAGCTTGGCTCAACATTTACATGGAAGGAAGGGAACCCAGTGCAGTTATTACAGCTTAGGTTGTGTTTTCAGAGCTGGGATTTACTTTGTTTGCAGAATAATCAAATTTGTTGCTGAAATATTGGTACACCATCCCCTGAGCCACCCACTGCCTATTCTAAAGCACACTTTTTAGTTGCTGACTCTTCTAAGCTTTTGTATGTACAAGTGGTAACATATGGTTTGTAGGATGCTGGTTTTGGAACCTTAACACAGGCAACACACTCCGAGTCTCTGTTGCTTTATTAGTTCCTTTTAGAAAAGGTACTGAATGTGTACAGCTCTTGTTCTCTGTCTTGAGGGATGTGGGCAGGCTGCAGATTTAGGGTGCCTGGCCTCAGCCACGCGGTGTGAGAATCTTGGTCACCATGTTTCAGACTTCTTCCTCATAGAGGAGAGACCTGCCTTCATTGGTGTTGGCCTCCTGGTTTGGTTATGTGCAAACACACATAACGCATAACACATTCGGAGTAAGTGACGTGACTCAGTAGTCTTCTCCAGTTTGTTTCTAACTGTGTCATTTGGCATCAGTTTCAGATTATGATTATTTCTCTGTGAGTGGTGACCAGGAGGCAGAACAACAAGAGTTTGACAAATCTTCCACCATCCCAAGAAACAGCGACATTAGTCAGTCCTATCGCAGAATGTTTCAGACCAAGCGTCCCGCTTCCACTGCAGGTCTGCCAACCACGCTCGGACCGGTCATCGTCACCCCCGGCGTCGCCACCATCAGGCGGACCCCCTCCACCAAACCTTCCGTCAGACGTGGCACCATAGGGGCGGGTCCGATCCCCATCAAGACGCCGGTGATCCCCGTCAAAACACCGACCGTCCCCGATATCCCGGGGGGGCTGCCGGGCGTCCTCGCTGGGACTGAAGAGTGTCCCGAGCAAAGTCCCGAGTCCCCAGCAGCAGGAGACGGCGGGCAGAGCGTCCCCAGCATGCCCTCCTCCTCATGGAGCGGACAAGCGTCTGTCAACCCCCCGCCGTCAAGCCAGAAACTGGGCTCTGCCGACGAGCAGAGGCCGGCGGTTCCCGAGAGCGAGGGCGAGGAAAGCGAGCGGGACGGTGCGAGCAGCCTGGCGCCCGCGGGTCAGCAGGAGCTCGACGCCGGAGACCTCAGCCCTGGGGACGTCCCGCAAGGAGAAGACATGCTGAACGCCATCCGGCGCGGCGTCAAGCTGAAGAAGACGACCACCAACGATCGCTCGGCACCTCGTATTTCCTAGGAGCGAAGCAGCTGCCAGAGTACCACGCCGCCGAGAAGGAACTGGGAGGAAAAGTAGTTTGTCTGATCCATTCCGATCCGTAATCAATGAATTTCTTAAGATCCTCGGTAACAGACGGTCTGACAGTACTCTGAAAGAGAAACCATGGTGAAAGAGCGTAGTAAGACATAATCTTCACTGGTGTTTTAATTTGTAAATAACAGTGATTTGTTTCCACATTTTTTTGATCTAAGTTACACTTTTAATTTTTTCTGAAGGTGCCAAATCCCATTTACCTTTTTTATAACTCTTTGTAAAGTTTTAAATCATAGGAGAAAAAAAAAAATGTTGAGTAGTTTAACTTCAGCAAAGGGATTTAATGAGAATCTGGCTTTTTTGCAAGCTTTTGTAGAGCGCCTTGTAATAGTGAGGTTAAAAAAGCAAACAGCGGGACTTATTGTAAAGTTTAAGTCGAGCAGTGAGGAACAGATCCTCATTCGAGTGTTAAAAAAGGAGGTTTGAAGAGCAGGACTAAAAATTGACAATGAAAGCAATATGTAATGCAAGGAAGAAACCTGCAGTTGCTAGAGTATTTGGGTGTAGGGGGGGAGGGAAATGCCATCAAAATAGCAGATGCTGTTGCACAAAAGTAGCCTAGTAGGAGTAATTACTGGTAGCTTCATGGTAAATGCATCAGAATAAGCCATATTGAATTGCAGTGTTTTGTTTCCGTAGGGTGTTTTAAAGACTGTTTTTCTTTTTGCCACATTTCCTTCTGACTGCACAGCACCAACTCTCAGTCACATGCATGCAGCCGTCACTGTGTAGGCTCAGTTCCTCCGCCCTCACCTTCTGTTCCTCCCATCCTCTCACCGAATACAAACAAGGACAACAGGCTGAAGGCAGTTACAAAGGTGAAAACGATTCTAAACAGCAAGCAGGGAGTTCTTAGATATTATCAAAATGCCTTTTTTTGACCGTGCCCAGCAGGCTGGGCACCTTGGGAAGCCCAAATATTTTGAAAAAAGGATTTGACAGGCGTAAGCAGCTTGTGGTCTACTAAACTGCAAATGTTCCTTTCCACTACAGGGGCTTGTTTTTCTTACCTTCTTTTAAATGGCAGTCGATTGGCTTTTCTTAAATACCGAAAAAAGGGGCTGAAGGGTTGGGGGGTGGGGAGATACGCCGTTTTTTATTTGATAATACCAGGAGTCTGATCACTGTATTCTCTTTTTTTGTACTTTAAGTCTTGTTTTTTGGATCGCTGTTGATAGAATTATTCAGACTTGGGTTTTTTCCTTAAAGTAAAAGTAAGTTCTTGCTGCAGTACCTGTTCTCTATAGCTGACAGAAATATGCACACCGCGGGGCGCTGCAGCTGCTCGGAGCGCACAGCCAACGCTGTGGGCTGCAGTTGCCCACCCCCAGCAGAGCCACTCATGGACAGCAGGCTGCTGCAGCTGCCAGCTGCTCCAACAGGCAGCTTCCACCCAACGCCCTGCAGATTTCTCTTGGCTCTAGACTTGCTTCCACAACCTCTCATGCTTTAATACATAACTGCATTGTATGTGAACTTCTAGTAACTGTGTGGTCACTGTGTTCTATATAACATTTGACACTGCTGTGGTTGCTGACCTTTATTTTCTTTTTTTTTTTCTTTTTTTTTTTTTTTTTTTTTTTTGTTATGGCTTGACAGCAAAAAATAAAAAAGAAAAAAAAGGCATGATTCTTAGAGAGTATTAAACCTTCCTTTCTTTGAAAAACAAGCTCCTTATTACAGAATATAATAAACGGTAGTGCCTGTGGTGTGGCCCACCAGCCCTGATCCAGTAGCTGATGCATTGTGCAAATGAGGCTTCGAGATGGTTTTTGCATAAACAAAAACTGCTAGGAGATAATCTCAGTAGTTAAACGTGTTATTTAAACCTTTGAAATAAATGGATGTAACTGTACCCGAGTACAGCTTTTCACTTGTTTAGTTCTTAAACGTTAGCATCATCGGTAAAATTTAATATAAAATGTTGCCAAATTCAATGTAGAAAGAACGTGACAAAACACTTTGGATAGTTCTATTGTTTGTGTTTTTGCATATTGTAAAAGCAGTGTCACAGCTGAAAAATAAAATGTTTCTAATGGTAAATTATTGTGGTTTAGTTGCTAGTTTGTACTGAGAGTTGACCTCTCCCTGTGCAGTTTTTTGTTCTAAACTGGTATAAATAATTGCTGTAAGTGTGCCTCCCTTCTACATTGTAATGATTGCTTAAGCCTATGTTATAAATAAAGAACTGCTGGAAAACTTCTGTATTTCACTTCTTAAAGTCTTCTGCTTGTAGGGTGCTGCTGTCACCTCTGTGCACTTCCAGTGCCTCCCCAGCACCTCTGGGCAATGGAGGACTTGGATTTGTTCAGCCTTTAAATCACAGAATGGTTCATTAAAGTTGGAAGAGACCATTGAGATAATCCAGTCCAACCATCAGTGCTGCCTTTTGGAATAGCCATTGGGGTAAAGGGGGCAGCCAGACCATCTGAGGGGACTGCAGAAGTCAGGAGGGACTCCTGCTCTGTCCTACAGCAACAACAAAGCGGTTGGTTGATTGTGATGGAGGGGCAAAATCACACATGAACTATTTGCTGTTTGCATTCCTTCTTATGTAGTTAGTAGATGAGCAAGCAAAATACAGGATGTGGGGGGATAGCAAAGCAGAGGGAGAAGGAACAGGGTGTTTGTGAGCTGACATTTGCTCAAACAGAAGTGGGGGGGGGGAGAGGGGGATGTCTGCTGACTGCTCAGGTCAGACACTGAGCAGGGTTTCATCCCATGAGTTTGTATTCCTCATGACTTCTGCCTGCATCTGGTTGTGGCCTTTATACTCAGGTGAGTACAAGTGGCCTCTGAAGCAAACTGGCACTTGTAATGTAGCCAAGTGACATTCTGCTATTGGAGAGCCTGTATTAAAACCCCCTAACCCTGGAATGCTCACTGTACAAACACCTGCACAGCACCCAAGGATGGAACAAAGCAGCTCTGTGCCCAGTAGGTGAACAGATGAGAGATGAGTGATGTGCTGAACTGCAAAGCTGAAGACGTTTAGTCCATAATAACAGCTGGAAGCTTGTATAAGCACTGAGTTAGGGAGGGGAGGCAGTAAGTCCTTATTCTCCAGCAAGGTTTGAAAAACGCTCACTCCAAAAGCAGCCAAAGGCCACGTGTGTTGCTAGCATTACGTCAGAGCTCCAGCTATAGCACAAATGCCTGTATTTAACAGCACAGTCCAAGGTATCAGCCTGGTACAGGTTGCTCATTAATTTTACATCCAGGCCCACTTCCCTCCCACCTTCTCCACAGTGGGAAATGGGCTCCAGCCTCAGTTGCTGTGTGTTCAGTCGCTTATAGCTGGATCCCATTCCCCAGTAAGTCTGCTGCTCCTGCCCCGTTAGGCTTACGTTCTTTCACTGGGAACATAAATTTACATGGCCACTTTTTCAGTCTCAGGAGTTTTTCCAGCTTCCCATGAAAGCTGCAAAATAAGTTCCAATAACCATTCAGTGTTCTAAAAATCACTGGTGTCAGCATCCCGTGAAGACTCCTTTGCTGGCGGTCATTGCTGACTCTAAGTCATCTATCTATTCTACACTGCACAGACTGGAAGCGCATCCATGCTGCAACAGAACAGCGTATCAAAAATGCCTTGTTTCACTTCAGTTGGCTTTATTATGCACTACAGTAATATGTTCACTGGCACACCTTCTGCCTAATGGAGATCTATCGCTCCAATGGCTGCATGCAGTAATGCTTTCACATGGGAATTTCACGGGGTCTTGTCACATAATGCCACCACAGTGGTGGCAGATGCCCGTCCTTGCGAGCAGGAGGCAAAGCTTCAGTTTTCGGGCCATCAGCTGGAGTTTCTTCTTCTAACTGCTTCACCTAGAAGACAAAAAAAAAACAAAAAAAAACAAAAAAAAACACTTTAGTACAGATAATCTCATTTCAATACTGCAGTTTTCAGCACTGCAGCAGCAGGTGGAACTGATCCCTGTTTTGGGAGGAAAGGACACCAGCAAGGCCTTTGGCCGACTGACAGGTTTAATGCTTCTCACTATTCACTGACAAACTCAGTAAGCATTGCAGGCTCCTATTACCTAACTAAGAAAGAATTTTCAAGAGTGAAGAGTGGTTCACAGGCAGGTTTTTACTTAAAAGGTCATTATTTTTTTATAATTTATGTCTAGCATTAATAAATTAAATAGACTGCGTTCTCTTGCTGCTTTGAAAGCTACCATTAATTTCAAGTCCTAAAAACCTTCCATACAAGTCAGAAGGAAACCCATTTCTGCATTCCCCCAGCAGCCCCACAGGTGTTATTAATGTAGGTTTCTATACGCAGTGTTAAGCGCTGGCTGCCACTGTGTTAATTCTCATAAAAGCACCACAATACATACAATTCAATTATTTCTCTACATTTTAATTATTCTATTAACTTTGCCCAATAGAAGTTCCATTTAAGTTGCCTAGATTCCAACATGATGCAAATTGGTGCAAGTCATCTACAAAGCTGCAATCAGAAAGCATCCAGAGCTTTACAACAGGTGATGAGAAATTCTTTGGCCAGGGCTGCAGGTTCAGCTCTAACTTGCAGTTCTCTCCTCAGCCTTGAAGAAGCCATAATGCTGAGATCTGCATACGCATTTTAAGCCATGCCAGCATTTCACACTGATAAATGTTCTAACAAAGCACAGCTTAAGGCAGACCACAGCAGGTGCTCAGCATTCTCACTTTAAATATTTTCCAAGAACAGAGCTACATGTCACTCAGATGCTTACTAAAGAAGCTTTACTTGGCACCAAGCAAACACTGACCTCTTTCTCCCAGCTTTCCCGCTGCAGCTTCTTCCACTGCTCTCTCTTGGCAAAGTAATCAGGATACATCGCTTTCTCAGAAGGATGCCAGTAATCCAAGCACCACTCAGGAAGCTGTTAGAAAAAAAACACGACCAAAACACAACAGTCTTATTATACACACACACACACACACAAACATACATGAAATCTACAAATATTGTGTACTATATGAAGCTGATCCTGACCAATTACTGATCACCTGACTTATTTACTTATTTTTCCTGTCTGGATTCTTTCTCACCATTACCCCTGCCAATGCTAATGCCCATAAAGCTTAAGTTCTCTTCTTCCATTTCCACTTATTCCTTTTTCTGCCTCTTAATCCATGTCACGTTCTTTTCTCTCAGGTAGCTTCTTGTCTGTAAGGAGCTGATCAGATACCGCCTTGTGTGTCAGCACTTTCTTCCAAATTTGAGGGAAAAAGGGTGCACACACACTCTAGATGAGTACTGACTTCTTGTAATGCATTAAAAGAGCCAATGGCAAGAAAGCAAAAATGTCGTGTTTTTCTGTGAGCCCTGTTTCTCCACTCCTAAACAGAACAGTCTCAGCAAGGGAGCTAGAAGCCAAACTCCACAAGTTCTAAGAACACTTCTGCTGTTTTCCAGCATACCACTCAACATATGATGGACCTCAAATACTTATGTGGCACTACAATGGATTGAGGGAAATGGTCATTTTTACTATTACTAAAAAATGCTCAAAGAACGATGGACTAAGGGAAGAGAAGCTCCCCAAAGCCAGGCTGACTGATACCGAAGTTCTGGCAAGACCAGAGCAAGGTCAGGGTACCGTGGCCCAAGTGCCACAAGGGCAGCATCGCTACCACCACAGGGCAGCTGCCACTTCCCAAAAGATCACGTGCTGTCCAGCAAAGCCAAAACAGCTGACAGAGAAGCAAATTCCATGTGAAAGGATCACCCAAGCGCAGCAAGATCCTCCCACACGAGCTGTAAGACTTACAGCACTACAGTATTACAGAAATGTTGGTGAATCAAACTGCAGCCCCACTGAAGCCTTATTATAGCACTGCTAAGGACTCAGGGGTCCTGGTAGATGAAAAACCACAGAACGAACAGTGTGTGCTTGCAGCCCCAAAGGCCAACAGCATCCTGGGTTGCACCAACAGAGGGATGGCAGGAGGGAGAGGGGTGATTCTTCCCCCCTTCTCTGCCCTTTTGAGGCCCACCTGCAGCACTACTCCAGGTCTGGGGGCCCCAGAAAAGTATAATGTGGAGCTGTTAGAGGGTCCAGAGCAAGGCTATGAATTTGATCAGGGGGCTGGAGCACCTCTCCTATGAAGACAGGTGGAGAGAACAGTACTTGTTCCATCCGGAGAAGAAAAGGATCTGGGGAGACCTCACTGGGGCACTGCAGTACTTGAAGGGAGCTTATAAACAGGAGGGAAGTTTCAGGTTAGATGTGAGGCACAGATTCTTTACTCAGAGGGTGGTGAGGCACTGGCACAGCTGCCCAGAAAACTGTGTGTGCCCCATCCCTGGAGGCACTCAGGACCAGGTCGGATGGGCAGACCAAGCTGGTAGGATGCAGCCAGGGGTTGGGGGGCTTTGAAGCCCCTTCCAGCACAAAGCCATTCTGAGATCCTGCGATCAACCCCCCCTTTCCTCTCCCTAAAGGAGCACAGCTATCATACACAGCACCGCAGCAGCCCCTCACCTACCTTGTAGCACTCGTATCTCTCATAGGACGTGCCGCCAGGTGAGTCGGGGAAGATGTAGGGCTGGGGGTGCTGGTTGGCCCAGAACTCCTCCTCTCCCGCCCTCAGCAGCTCGGTTGCCTTCACCATGTCCTTCACATCCTTGTTCTTATCGAAGCGGTCCCTCAGCAGGACGGCGAAGTAGCGGTACTTGTCCCTACAAGTTAAGCACACGGGAGGCACAAACAAAACGTCACACACGCAGGCAGCGCCGGGCCGCAGACCCTGGGCCGAAGCGGCCGCTCCCCGCCCCGCGCTGAGGGCGAAGGACAAAACGCAGCGGGGCCGCCGAGCGCACAGGAACCGGGCCCGGCACCGGGCTCGGCACCGCTCCCAGCGTCGCGCCAGCCCTCCCCTCCTCACCGATGGATGCACCAGGACTCCAAGTGCCGCAGGGACTTCTTGTACAGCCGCAGCACCTTCTGCTGGTGCGTCAGGTAGGCCGCCATGTCTCGCCGACCCGCGGGGCTGACGGGAAGGACGGTACAGCACTGCGCATGCGCCGCGCCGCCACCGCCGCCATGAGCCGCGCCAAGCTCGTGGGTGAGGGGGCGGCGGGACGGGGTGTGAGGAGGGGGAGTGTGGGCTTCGTGTGGGGGTGGCCGTGCTGGAGGGACGGCTCGGGTCGCTTGGCGGGCGCTGTCAGTGCGGTGCCCTCGGGTCGCCGAGGTGCGCTTTGAGTTGCTGCTCCTCAGAATGAACCCACGTACATCTGCGGGGTTTTTGTTGGCAGATATCGGCGTTAACCTCACGGACCCCGCGTTCAGGGGGATCTACAGGGGAACGCGAAAACATCAAGGTACGTATTGCTTCATGTTCGAACTTCCTATTTATTCATTTTTCCTCCGAGTCTGGCTGTCCGTTCCGTGTTAAGGCATGAAGCAGGAAGCTGTGTGGGCTGGCACGGCCGCCCCCATCCCTGCGGTGCTGCGGGGCAGCTGAGCTGGGCGGGAATCTTCCCGCAGCGGGGCGGGGCTGGGCGGCTCTGAGGGCTCCTCCAAGCCCTGCCCTTCTGTGATTCTCGCTATTGGTTCCAAGTCTTTTTTTTGTGTGTGTGTGTGTATGTGGTGGCACCGCGTGAATGTAATTTTACGTTCAAAAGGAGTTTACTTGGCTCCTGAAACTTATGAAGTTCAGTTTGTGATGTTTCTGTGTGCTTTTGCAGATGACCTTTTGGATGTGGTAGAGAGAGCTGTCAAAGTTGGTGTTAAAAAGGTAATTCCTTGCAGTTGGAATTTTCTACACATTTTATCCTGCTTTTGATGTTTTTGGAGTGCTCCACTATTGAAACAATTCTGCAAGTTGCAAAGGAAAACATGGCAACTTTCTTCACTACCCTAATGTGGAAGTCTTCCATGCCGAGAGCCTTGTCTTTAATTTGCACTGATCATTAGGCACTGATAATTTTAATCCAGTGCTATTGTGTATGATCCACGATTAATTGTACATTTTCAGTGGAAAGATGTTCTCCTCCTAGATACTGTAGCAAATCATTACAGAAGTTTCCATGTTAGATTGTCCTGTTTTAGGTGACTCACTTTGCAGTTACCGGTGCATGGGCAAATATTCAAAAAGGGTCTGATGACTGTGAATATGCAGATATTTTGAAACATAAAGGTAATTGGCGACTGCAGAAAAGGTAGAAGTACCTATAAGCTTGTGTGGTTGTGATATCTGAATGACTGCTAGTAAATGGTAGCTTTCACATATTGAAACTCCATAACAGTGAGCAGGTTTGTAACTCTTTTAACTTGTCTGCCTTGGACCACGTTATTTAGTTGTAGTCTGCCTACTGTATGCCTCTGTATGCATCCCTAAAATCAATGAAGTATCAAGGCAAAGATAAGAGTTAAAATACAACGCATTGGACGCTGTTGTGAACTATTCTGCTGGTGTATTAGAAATATTAAATAAACCCTCCTTGGCAGGAGGAATGAGCTCTTGGCAGTTTGCTGAAAGCCTCTTATCTAAAGGACGGAGCCATGCAGTGCCAGAAGTCTGCCCTATCCCAAACTGTGTTTGCTTGCCTGAAAACTTAATCTCTTAATCTGAAAATATTTATATTTGTCTATATCTGCAGATTTATGATGATATAAGGTGATTTGATTTAAAAAAAAAAAAAAAAAACTGTCTTTGTTACCTACTGTATTTCCTGGGTCCTGGGGATTTAGGAAATCTCTTTGTTACTGATGTATGAAGCTTTGTTATATATGCACATTAATAATTGTCTTGTTGTGTTCTCTGCCTAGACTCTTAGTTCTCTCTGAATGTTTTCTTAAACATTCTGCTTGATATTCAAAGCAGAACATCCTGACAGTACTTCTTCTTTCCAGTTTTTGATTACAGGTGGGAGTCTCCAGGACAGTAAAGATGCATTGCAGCTGGCGCAGACCAATGGTATTTTTGCTTCAGACTTCTGTTGTTGGTCAAAAATTGAATCTGCCCACAGTCTCTCAGAATTAATCATAGAATCACAAGGTTGAAAAGGACCCACAAGATCATCTAGTCCAACCATCCTCCCATTACCACTGCTACCACAAGCACTAAACCATATCTCGTAGCTCCTCATCCTCTGTTCAAGACGCCTCTTGAACACTGCCAGGGACGGCGACTCCACCACCTCCCTGGGCAGCCATTCCAGTGCCTGACCACTCTCTGAGAGAAAAAGTTCTTCCTTATGTCTAACTTCCTCTGGTACAACTTGCGGCCATTTCCTCGGGTTCTGCTTGTTGCTTGGGAGAAGAGGCCAAACCCCTCCTCATCACAGCCTCCCTTCAGGATGTTGTAGAGTGCAGTGAGGTCTCCCTGAGCCTCCTACATTAAGAGTGTATAAAGACATGCCCCTGGACTTGCTTACAGAATCTCAGATTAAAATTGAAAATGAGGATTCAGAGTGAGATCACTGCATTGCGTATGGCTTTATATAGCTATTTAGATTTCTGGGTGTTGGAAGGGATTAATCATTGCTCTGATTTCTGTTTCTAGGCAGTTCAGATGTTTAGAAAAACCAAGCCATGTGTGCTGCTGGAAGCACAATTTATCACAAGGCCCTCTTCCAGAAGTAGGCTGAAATAGATATATGATGTAGAATTTATCTCCCTCCCAGTTTTCCCTCCCATTAAAAGGAATGTATCCCTCCTTTTTTTCTTCAGGTAGTTATCACTGCACTAATTACTTAAATACTTATTCTATTTAAGAAAGTAGTGTATTTATATACATTAAAGTACTGTTTACAGAAGAAAATCATAAAAGCACTCAGGTTGCAATGAAGCAGAGGAGGTAACCTGGTCCAACCCATTGCTTAAGGCCTTTCTGTGTGTGTGTACTATGTATGTGTGTGTACATATGTATTTATATGAATATTTTTATATGCATAAAGGCATATTTTATACGTATGTATTTCCCTCCCATACTTCTACATTCTTCGTAAAGGCACTGCATGTATCTTTTTGTTTTGGTACTGAGGTCATCTAGATGGGATTTCTAGGTAAGTCAGACATTGCTTGCAAAATCCTGTCCCAGCTAATGAATGTAAAAATCCTGTCCCAGCTAATGAATGTAGAGGCACACGAGGTAAAGAGGGAGTTTTCTTTTAAAATTACAAGTAATGAAAAATGTCCAGGCACAGATAATGGCTATAGCTTATATGAACTCATATTTTTTTTCTTAAAACCATCTAATAATGTGTTGCTTTAGATACGTTTTACAGCACAGCTGGCTGCCACCCTACACGCTGCGGGGAATTTGAGCAGAGTAACCCTGACCAGTATTTATCAGAATTAAAAAATCTAATTGAAAAGAATAAGACAAAGATAATAGCAGTTGGAGAATGTGGCCTAGGTAAGTGTTATCTTAGTACTTCAGTACTGATATGTATAAATGTGTAGACATCCTCGAACCCTAACTAACTGGGGTTTTGTTCTTTCTAATTGTAGATTTTGACAGATTGGAGTTTTGCCCAAAGGACATCCAACTCAAGTAAGAAACTTGCTGTCTATAAGTTGATTTGTATCTCTGTACATCAGCGTTTTCCTTCCTGTGTTCTACCAGGTAGCATTTAGTCAGGTAGGCATTTGCAACGTGCAGATTTTTTTGTGTCAGAAAACGTGCCTTTAAAGGAAGCAGTGAATTTTGCTTCCTGCACGGTGTGGGTTCAACGTGTCCTTTCCTGTAAAATCCATCAGAATTGCTGGGTTTCCAGGTGTGGCAGCTATTCATTCTTGCTCACGCTCAGTCTAGCAGACTCTTGGTGAGAATTAATGTAACTGTAGTACGTGAAGGAAGAATTAGTTTGTTGGAGTGGAAGGCGTAGAGGAGGGAACAGAATTATCAAAAAGAGTAAGTCAGCAGTGGAAAGAAGGAAGCTTTTACTATGGCAGTATTAGCTGAGATAATTGAGGGCTGATATGTTCATCTGAGGACCCAGAGAGATCGGTAATTTGAAGTAATATACACAGCAATCATACTGAGTGACAGGAGCAACCACAGCCCCTAACATCAGCCTGCATTCTTGTATTGACAGTCTTTGTCTGCAGTTCTCTTTGTGAGAAAAGGTGGGTGGTGGAAGGGGCATTCCAATGGAAGGTGACTGATGAATTGTAGCAGGTTGCTGCTATGGGTAGAATTAGTCACTGGGGGGCGGTGGTTAGTTGTATATTTTCCTAATTGCCACAAGTAATCAGTAGGGAGAGTTGATCACGTCTTTTACTGTATGAATGTAGTACTGCAAATATTCCCCAAATTAGACAGAACAAAATACATAAACCTAGTTTCTCAGAGCTCTTTGAAACAGACAGAAGAAATATACTATCACTAATACATGAATCCCAAGTTGCTTTTCTGGAGATCTACTTCTGCATGGCCAAATCTGCTTCATCTGTGTTACTGCTGTGATCCCCAAACTGAAAATGCCAGAGTATTTGAAGTCTGTGCTCAATACTAAATCTGCAAACAAACAAGCAAGGATGTTTTCAAACATTATTGAGGAGAAACAGACGTAGCCAGTGGCTTGGCTCTCACCCGACAGAAGAAGGCCATACCTTCAGTACTGTAACTAGTAAGGTTTGGCATCCTGATGATTTACACTGTGATGTTCTAATCACCATATGTCAGGTTTCTGTCGGCTTTTCCAGAGTTTCTCTTTCCTGGTTTTTGTGTTTTGTTCTTTTTTATCTAGGAACTTCCTTGTCGACTTCCTCATTCTCTTTCACAGGGCACATAGCAGCATGTGATGTGATGGGCTTCACCGTAGCTAGATAAGGAAGAAGCTTGCATTGCCTCCCTCTCAGCTTTGAGAACAGTAGTGGTTTTGTGGGTAAAAGGTTACATCAGCCAGTAGTTACTTATGGGGATTATTTGCAGCTCAGTCTCTAAAACTTCATTTTCGTATGAAGCAAGTCTGAAGGATGAAAACAGCTGCTTAAAAAAAAAAAAATACAAAACACCAATCAAGCAACTGTAGCTATTTAAACAGCAAGAGCAATTGTGCATTGCAATTAAATTTGGATTTTAGTCAATGTAGACTATGCACAGTGTCCAACTACAAAGAAAATTATGAGGAGCATGAGAGGAGCATTTCTAATTCTCATGCCTGAGTGTAGCATAGCAGACAGAGAAACTGTAAGTAATGATACTGTGGGATCAGAACTAGCAGCAGGTTACTGGAGGCAAGGTTAAATTGGTACTCACTGGTTCTACCTTTAGAAACTGCACTGGGGAGCTGGCTACCTGCTTACTGCCCTCTGCCCCACATCTTTGTCTTCATAGATGGCTGCCTCACTGTTACTGCTCCTTCAAGGGGAATCCTGGAAGTAGGAGGTAGGACAGGAATAACAATGGGTGAAAAGGAGAGGCTGCAGGCACGCAAGCAATAGAGGGAGAACCATTGAGAAATGGGGAAAGAGTGAAGACAATGTGCAAAACAGGGCAGAAGATGCGTGGTATTGGTATTTGTTTCATGTCAAGAAGGACAAGGCTGACCTTTGTGGAAGAGCAAACAAAAACTCTGCGTTGTTACTTTGCCAGCTCTGAGGACTAATTTGGGCCATTCGGGGCTATAGAATTCTGCACAGTGCTCCCTCACCCACCCCCACACCTTTTACAAATACTTCTTGAAATAGCAGTCTCTGCGTGATAGACACTCTCTTCTATCCCTGGCATTTCAGAACCTTGTGGAGAGAACTGGCAGTTCCTCTGTCATTACAAATAAATAAAACCCAATTCCACCAGCACTCACAATACTCAGGGGTATGTGCTCAGCATATATGTGTATGAGTTCTTCCATTATTGATGCTTTTGGCCACTTCTTATCTGTGTTCATCACTGCTGCATGAATATCCCACAGCAGAAAGTTGCTTTTAAACGTGAATGCCTAAATTGTTGAATGGATGATAGCTTCTGCATGGCAAATCCCTTGATTTGTCTTTAGCTCTGGAGGACCAAAATGTACAAGCACTGGAAAAACTGTTCTGCTGTCTTTCATTAGTCTTTGACTGAATTTCTGCTTAAAAGTGATTTTTATTTTACAGATACTTCGAAAAACAGTTTGACCTGGCAGAGCAAACAAGACTGCCCATGTTTCTTCACTGCAGAAACTCACATGCTGAATTTTTAGGTGGGTGTTGCATGAGGATTTCAAGCAGTAATGAATTCTGAATATGAAAAATCTAGAAACCTGAATCATAGAATGGCCTGGGTTGAAAAGGACCACAATGATCATCTAGTTTCAGCCCCCCTGCTACGTGCAGGGTTGCCAACCACCCATCTTGGGCAGCCTGTTCCAGTGCGTCACCACCCTGTGTGAAAAGCAGGGATCTTTCTCCTTTGTCTGTTACAAAACCACCTTATGTTTTTACTCTTTATGTTGCAGACATAATGAGAAGAAACAGAGATAGATTTGTTGGAGGAGTGGTAAGTATGGGCTTTGGTGTGGGGTTCATTTTTACATATGTGTGTGGGGCTGGAGGATGTATGTGAATGTCGTTGTTAATGTGTGACTTATTGTTTGCCATGGAGTCTGTGGAGGCTGCCTGTTGGGTACTTTCAGCTATTATAAATTACTATTTGCAATCCACTTTAAAAAAAAAAAAAAAAAAAAATCTGTATTATATCAGTATTTTTATTTTTGTTGCTTATTCAACAGTTTTATGTTGCAAGGGAAGGGAATAGGCTGAGACATGGCTCTGAGCTGACATGACCAGTTTTTCTTGGCCTAGCAGAAGGACAGTTTAAGCACCTTATAATTGACATTGGCCTCTTCCCAATTCTGCAGTGCCTGTAACTGCAGTGCCTCCAGACCACAGATAATTTGGATGCGTGTTCCCAGTGGGAGCTGTAACCTCAAACATTTGCTTCTGACATCAGACATGATTTTCAAATTACATCCAGATGTATCTTCTGATTGCTTCCTGTCCTTAGATATTCAGATCGTGTATTTTAATTCAAACACATAGCAGGAAGAAACTTCAGATGAAATGATTAAGGAAGTCCAGCAGTTCTCTTTCAGTTTTCCATTATGCCGTGGTTTTCCAAAAGTAATGAAGACTTGGATTATTGCATCCTGCTCGTGTCAGACCACAACTGGTCTGGTTATCTCCGTCGCCAAGTTTCCCCATTTGTACCGCAAAACCTTCCCCAAGCTCTGAAGTTGCACTGAGTGGTCACTCCTTCCTTCAGTCCTGCACAGCTGATATCAAGCAGAGACACAAAGAGCACCCTCTGCTGCTGGTTGTTCCTCTGCCTGCATGGGGAAGTGGGCGCTCTCTTTGCTCCCTTCAGGGACCACAGCTTCCACATGGGTTACACTTCACACCCTATGACCCATCACTTGCCTCTCGTCCTTAAGATGACCCATCACTTGCCTCTCGTCCTTAAGATGACCCATAGGCTTCGGGTTCCTTTGGGCTAAAATCTGTGCTGAAAATAATTCCAGCTCTTACTCTGGCAGTGTCCTCTAGGGAATACCAAGGCGAGAATGTAAAAACTAGGCACATGCAGCATTGCTTGCTGTATGTAACCTCCCAGATTTCAGGTATTGGCTACAGAAAATTTGTGGGCCGTAAGCAGTATCACAGCATAGACTTTTCCTACATTAATCACTAATGAAACGTGATAACTGGTTTTGTTGCAGCATTCCAGTGACCTCAGCCTGAGCTTTGCCCCAGTTCAGAATCAGATGAGCTATGTCCCATCTTTGTTTGAATACATGTGTAATGCATTCCATTGAAAGGTATTTATGATGCAAGTCAATACTCCTGTATGATTTTAAATGATTGGAGTTTTAAATTAAGTCTGTGTATTACACATCTGCATATGCATTTATATTGATTGTAGGTTCATTCTTTTGATGGCACAAAGGAAGAAGCAGCAGCAATAATAGATTTGGATCTTTACATTGGAATAAATGGCTGGTAAGTTCCTCGCAGGAAATAAAGCTATTTTAAAATGGCAGCTGCAATGAACTCATTGGTTTCTTTTAAACAACGAGGTCAAGTTTTCAAAGCTCGATAGGGCCTTAATCATCTGACAGATTTAGAATTGCACTCATTAATCTTTTAGCTACAAAAAGTTCTTAACTCACCACTCAGCAAGCTAATCTGGTCTGGGGTCCTTCCTACTACCCTCCAGTCAGTCCTCGTTTGGAAATGAATAACGTGATAGAGCGTGGAAGCAGTCTTACTGTGAGATCATGAAAAAAAAAAAACCAGCATAGTTTTCAGTTACCATATCAAATATAGGAGTAGTGCAAAATGTCACCTGATCAGCTTTATCTGCTGGTCACACAGCCAGCTTTGGCTGTCTCAGTGGCATGGGTAGCTGAGGCTGGGCAGATGGGTTCTGTCCCCAGGGTAAGCCAGCTTCCCAGTAACTCCATGTTTGCTGCTAAGTGCAAAGTTTGAATTTAGAGGCAGCATTTAAAAAAAAAAAAGCAAATTTTCTTTAAATTGTTTAGGAGGCTGTTTTTGCCATGAAACACTTCAACAGGCGAAGTAATGACTTGTACACGCTTTTTATTTTTCTAGTTCATTGAAAACAGAAGCCAACTTGGAAGCACTGAAATCAATTCCTAGTGAACGATTAATGATAGAGACCGGTAAGATTTTATGTCTTGGTCAGCAGTTCGTGACTTAAATGCTGTTGGGCAACACGATATGCTTGCATAGCAGTGATAAGCAAGCCCGAGAGGAAGGAGACAGGAGCAGAGAACGGACTGCCCACTGCTCTGTTTTGGAGGGCAGCCTGTGAGCTCTCTGAATACTCCTTTTCAGCTTTCTGCTTGAGGGAAGGAGCTGCCTGTCAGTCCCCAGTGTAACAGGGGAAGGTGGAAAGGGTACACTGACGAGCCTGGATTTTCAGTTGTATTTAAATACTGAAGTCCTGCTCAACTATCTTTTGAAGTGCAGCTTGCTGGAGAAGTGCCAGACAGGGCAGTGGCTGAGGTCCTGCCAGTGGTAGCTGTAATGTCAACTGGAAACAACAGCTCTTTAAATGGAGTAGTGTGGGAGAAGGCTCACGTTCCCCTCTTGGGCTGATGAGCTGCAACTTCAGAGTGTGGGATTTCTTTGTGTGTGCCCTTCACATGTGAGGAACTGACAGTTAAAAATGCTGGTTTCATTGGAATTTCTGAATCTGAAGAAAAAGCAAACTGCCTGGATGCTTTTAACTAATTTGCTTACGAAGCACAAACGTTAACAAATTTGGAAATTTCTTTGGAACAGATGCAGTGCATGCATTGTTATGTCAGAGATTAGTGGGATGTGTTACTGTACGGTATTTTAAAAGGTAAACTGCTTAAGATAATGGTATAAAAATGCAAAGATTGTTCAGGTATTAAATTATCCCAGTCTGTTCAAGTCATTCCTCAAAAGAGATAAGGAAAACTAATGTCTGTGGCTGAGTTGATTAAGCCATCTCATGGTATTCTCAAGTGATTGCATGCTCTTAATTCTGTTTTTCAAATGAAACTAGATGCACCCTGGTGTGGAGTGAAAAATACTCATGCTGGATCGAAATATGTGAAAACTACATTTCCTACCAAAAAGAAATGGGAAATGGGGCACTGCCTGAAGGACAGGAATGAGCCCTGCCATATAATGTAAGTGCACTCCTGTAGGATTACATAAAGTATTTCAGATTCACAGGGGGAAAAGAAAAGCAACAGTCCACGGGAAAAATAGTAAATAGAAATGAATTTAAATGTATTTAAGTATGCAAGGTATTACTTAATGGGTTGTAAAATATATAGATATATATAAAAAATATATTTTAAGGACTTAATTTTTCCATTTCAACAATTCTGAATGCAGAAAACTCCCTGAAAACGAAACCAGTGCTGACTCTTTTTCACTCTGTATGCTGAAGAATGAGTTAAGCCCTGTAAAGTAAACACACTTGAATAAACTTCAGTCAGTTGCAGTTATGTTTAAAACTGATACAGCTGTGGAGCTGTGCTGTCCTCTGAAGACAGACAGTGCAAAGACAGGGAGTAGACAGAAATGACACTGATAGGGCTTCTCCCAGTTCCCTTCAGGCCTCGCTGTGCCTGTGGTAAAGGATGCCATCATGTGAACTTGGTTAAGGGTGCTTCCTTCATCCTGCTATGATGCTGGAACAGATGTTTCATAAAACATTGATCTTGTGAAGTTTCGATATGAGTAACAGTAGTCAATGAGAGAACAGTAAGAGAAAGCTCTAGGGGCTGCTGGAGTCACAGCCTGAATGTACAGAAAGCCTGACTTCTGCTACATCCTCAGAATGCATCCTCCCAGAGGTGGGAAGAGCAAGGAAGTGTATTGTTTAGTGAAAGTGTACTAATGGGTAGGTGAAATCTATGAATTTTCACAACTGCTAGCAAAGTCTCTTTGGTTGCTTAGGGCAGTTGGTGCTATCATTCTTGTTACCAGCTCCTTGAAAAGAAAGAATGAGGAAAGTTTCTTGTGTTGCAGTACGTGACTTTTCAGTGCAGCAAACAAAGTTCACAGCTGCACAGAGCCAGATGCAAAGCCTATTTACTTGACCAGATCTTTATTTGCTGTGAAATCTGTATGTTTCTATGTGTAAAGTACCTGTTTGGAACTAATTCCTAAATACTTCTCACAATGCTACTGAAGACTGTAGGAATTTGAAGTGTCAAAACAAGAGCGTATGTGAGAACGGAAGGGAATGCTGCTGTTGTAGGCTTGAAGAAACTTTGGAGACTGCTGATCGTGCTAAAGCATGGTTTAAGTTGCCATGGCTACTCCACCAGGGCTCAAAATACATTTTAATGCAGAGATGTTGCCCTGTAACACTCCTCAAAACTCATTATTTATATATAACACAAACTGCACGCGTTGGGACAGAAGGGCTGCATCAGAATTTTACACTTTCTGAGTTCAGTCCACGACTGCAGAAGAGATCAACTGAGAACATTTTTTTGCCTCACAAGAGTTGATGACCTTTCCTGCTGCCTGAACAAGGCTGCTGTGGCAGGTGTGTCTGTTACACCATCCTGTGTTTGTCTGCCGCCCGACGTGCAGCTCATCACAGTGCTTCAGAAACCCCAGCACTGGCAGCACCGGGCGCCTTTCCTACAGCAGTACGTGGCTGCTGTACTGTGGCTTTTTTGTTGTTGCTGTTAATGAAATAAGAGCCTTGTTTAACTCATCCTTATTTCAAAAATACTGTCCTCTTAAAATTAATTATAACCATTACTAGTAGTAGATTAGTAACTTGAGAATGTCGTAAGCCTGAGGAAGTACAGTGAGAGTTGGCATTTTGTGAGTTGTCAAGCAGCATGATCTGTTGTGAGAGGAAAGTTAGCATGAGGCCACAAACTATATTTAATATTTAGGGTCCATACACTGTTTAATATAGCTCAGTTGGCAGGAGGGTTTTTCCACTTGTCTTTCTTTGGTGGTGGTGCAAGAGTGGGGAAAACAGCTTTTAATTTTAATGGTGATATCTATATATTAATGTGTATTAAGACCTGCTGTACACACCTTGGAAGCTATTTTTGTGGAAACTTTATCCACCAGAGGCTTGTTGTTTTTTTTTTTTTTTTTTTTTTTTCTCTCCTCCTGCAGCTTTTATACAGTATTGCAGCAAAACATCACATTCCCACTGCAACTAAGTGGGGACAAGTACCTGTAAGCCCTCCCAAAGCTCTTCAGGGCTGATACTCTTTGGTACTTGGAATTATCATTTCTACATAGGCCTGATCTTATCCCATCTTCTCTTGAAAATACTCTTAAATAAAGAAGCCTTTTGGCTGCAAAACACAAGCATGAAATGCTCTTATTCTTCATCTAGGAGAATACTGGCATTCCAGGAACAGTTAGGAGCAACTTTTTCTACTGTTTTCCTTGAAAAGAAGTTTAACTATTGCCTAAGTTGAGGCAAAAATCCAAAACCCAAACCACACTGCTAAAGTTAAGGTCCTTCATCTTCACCACAAGGAAGTTTGGTTTTTTCCTACTGCTAGAATTGTACAGAACATACAGGCTTTTTCCTGTACTTCAGTGACAGAAAACAAATAAGAAGGGGCCGTGGCCTGGTTTGCTCTTACTGAGTGTTAATACTTGTCTTTACCTTCCTTTTGCCTCCTTCTGGATTCTACCAAAGCTCCAGGCCTTCTAAAAGTGCTTATTTAGCATCTCCTACTGACATCTGAGTGTATCCATCACAGTTTGTCTAGAGAAAGGGGAAGCAGAACTGAGCTGTCCTGGTAGAGGTAACCTGTTACGCTTATAGCTGGAATTTAAGCTTTGCCATAAACCAGTTTGTTTATAGTGCCACTTTAACCTTGACAGGAGGTTAATGAATTTCAGTCTGAAAAGTCAAGACCACTGATAAAGATATGCACAAAATGACACTTTCTTTGGAACAGAAAGCTGTTTAATTACTTCTGAACAAGAGTCAAAAGACCAAAGATGAACCTGTACCAGTGAGCAACCAGCAACCAGGGAATAGAAGTTACTGACTTTAGTAAGTGAAGCTGTTTCCGTATCAGAGCATCTCAGCCTGTTGCTCTCATAGTAGGTTTTTATTCCAGGTAAATCTTAGTTACTCATGTACATACAGATGTGACACTCTGATGTATATTCAGTACTGATTTTTGGAGTCTAATAGCAATTATTTTTTTTTTAGTCAAATACTGGAAATTATGGCAGCAGTAAGAGAAGATGACCCACTCGAGTTGGCCAATACTCTATATAACAACACTATTAAAGTCTTCTTTCCAAATATATAAAGTTTTCTTACATTTATTCAACATAACTTTAGTAAGTATATTGCAAAAAAGTTAAGACTGATCATATCTGCAAGTTCTTATCTACAGAAGCCAATATGTAGTGCTTTTTGTACAAGATTAAAGCTGATTTTGAAAAAGTGGTCTGCATTGGTACAGTTTCCTAGCCCTATTTCCTTTTCATCAAGATTCGGGATCAATTTCTAAAATAGCCTAAGCTAGCAGCTCTTGTTAATACCTGCACACATTGCAAAATGAATACCAGGCTGCTGAGTTCACGTGTAGAATGCTTCAAGTTACTACTGGTAATTCAGAAGTGCTTAACAATCAAGTGCATGCTTACTACTTGACCAGAAAGCTTAGCGGTTTCATCTTTTGCTCCACTTCGGCAAATGCTGTAGTGTTAAGTCTACCAACCTAAGCTTTGCATTGTTTTCTTTTTAAACACAACTCACTATTTTTTAAGTGATAAAGCTCTGCTAATACTGAATTTGCTAAGTAAAGCTGCTTTGGTTCAAGCTTTTCGTTTCTGATTTAACCCGCTGAACAGTCTGTTTTCACCAGTGTTTTACATCCAGAACTCACTGATCAGGGATTACTGGTAGGCAGTCTTTGGCACAGCATTATCACTACATCAATTAAAGAGTGTTTTTCCAACCATCTTAAAAACGTGAAAACATTTTATTCCATGTACAATAATGTACATAATTTAAGGTGGTCATGAAAGAGACCAGCAAAAATTAGAGGTATATTTACAGTAGCACACACCACAGTAAACAACCACCATTCACAGACTCAACACCGAGATACTGCTGTTGTGCTTAAAAGTACAATAACTACAAAGTGATGCTTTTATTCTGTTTGAGTCAATTTTAAACAAATACCTCACGGCTTAGGAAAGAACATCTTAATCACCCAAGAGAGTCAGAGTCAGCGTTAAGAGTCTCATTCAAGTGCTGTTCCACACCATCATCATCTTCTTCGCCACTATCCGAGCTGTCGTTATCTTCATTTAATTCATTTTCAGCATCAGCAGCTTCTTCTGCAACTAGTACAGGATCTGCATTTGGTGGCACAAACCCGTTGTTGTTAGAGATGTTGGCGTTCTCCTTGTCCTCAATATACACTTTCTGATGGCACATGGGGCAAGTGTCCTGAATGTACAGCCACTTCCGAAGACAAAGTGCATGAAAGTAATGGTTGCACGGAGTAATGCGAGCAGACGTGGTGAACTCGTGGTAGCAGATTGCACATACGTCATCTATTTCACGGAGCCGGCTTCCTTTCACCTCTGGAAGGGAGTTTATTTTCTTAACAGCAGTCCTGCGATTTATAAAAGTCTTCCAGCCATTCTTTGCTTGCAAATAGATGTTGAAGTACGCGTGCAGACACATCATGCAAGCGCGGATCTTACTTCCCGATTCAAAAACCATTGTGTAAGCTCCATTTCCGAACATGATGACTCCAAATATAAACTCAATAATATTGCCAGTGGAGCGAACGTAATAGACGTAGTCGTCAAGCTTTTCCCACAGCACGTTGTAGTAGCCGTCGATCATAAACAATACATAAACAGTGATAGAAACGATTACTTTCAGGCAGAGCTCTACGCAGAACGCGGTAACTGCGAAAAGCCACGTGTTCAGTGCGTAGTGGTGCCAGAGGACGTAGCTGAGCAGAACCGGCAGGATGAAAAGGCAAGCTGAAACAAACAGCACGGGGAAGTGTCTGCGGAACGACGGCACGTGGGAGGCACTGAGAGACATCAGCACGGGGTCTGTCATTCCATGGATAAAATGCAGGACTGCGGTTAGCAAAAGGCACATGTTTCGGCTCAGACGAACTAGTCTTTCTTCTGGTTTCAGTCCGCTTAAACCAGTCTGCAGAGCCAAAATGAAAAACAGAACAGGTGCTACAAAACCCAGCCTTTTGTCGTCCTCGTCGGTCGACCCAATGAAGGCCAAGATGCCAAGTCCCAAATAATGTGCTATGGAGGAAATGACAGCACTCATGCCTAACACAGTTAAGGTAGAATCACACCCACTTATTATTAGGCTGCAGATCAGTTCCCAACAATTATCCCACGAAATCAAGAAGAATTTGTCTTCCGTATTAGTTTCAGCCATCTTTACAACATATGTCAATACCACAGCTTGTGCTGTAAGTCTCGTCAGCCAGAAGACACGCAGAACAGCTGGAAATCGAATCCTTTTCCATGTATCTTCCACCAATAGCTGTAATCCATAAATGCGATACATGTGCCTCACCAGCAGATAAACATACCGCACTGAGTAATAGAACCACTTGATTTTCGTAACTAAAATGACTGTGGTGTTCAGTGTCAGCACTAGGCCTGAAATAAAAACTAGCATCTGTCGGACATGTAAAGGTAGTTCAACAACCAAGCCAATTACAGGAATCAGTATATCCAGGATGATTAGCTGGGAATATACAGACTGCATGTTCAGCAACGTAACGTATCCGATTCCGAAGGTAAGCTGAAGGATGGAAAGCGCCATCCATAGCGAAGGTCCTTTATGAGGGAGGAACTGAATTCCAAAAGCTGCTGTGTAGTAGGCACTGTAGAAGTTTATGTGCAAAGAAGCATAGTAATTCACCAACACTGAAGTTGCAGCCAGCAGAAATGCCGAGGCGATCATATAAAACTTGAAAAGTGCTCGCTGTTGTAACACCAGAACAATGCTGGATACAAAGACACCTAAAAACAGATGGGAACCATTTAGTTCTCAGCAGAAACTGAGTAACAGAATTTACCTATTAGCTTTGCAGCAATGCTCTCCCATTAGACACTCCTAACTTTGCATTAGCAATGACGATATCTTCAGAGAACAGACTAAAGAACCACTTTTATCTGGAGAAGGCAAGGTTGAGGATTAGAAAAAAGCAGTGGGCATGGAACACAAAGCCTAGGGCAGCAGGCATGGCCCTGAGCTGCACGAGTGCAAGGAGCGTTTGGACACCACTCTCAGACACAAGTTTTGGATTTGGGTGGTCCATGCGGAGCCAGGAGTTGGACTCCATGATCCTTGTGGGTCCCTTCCAACTGGGGATAATCTGATTCACTTCTATGATCTGTATATAATACAGATGTGCACTGCTGTGATGGAGAGCCAATTTAAGCATAAGTCAGCACTGTTATTAAGTCTATCTTAACAGTTTCAGACTGGAGCACCAACAGTGTCCAAGTCCTCAAAGATTGTTCCCCGACCAGCCCTGATATCTACAGGTAGGTAAACTCTAAAAGCAGGAAAGAATTACCAGATACAGCACCAGTAAATTCAGTGAATTTTACACATTTATCCAATATTGAGCCCCCTCTTCACCTGAGCAAAGCACCTAACTACAAACACCCACACTGGCCAAAGTGTCAGGACAGCCTGCAAAACAGTCGAGACAAATTTTCTCAGAGGACAGGCATGAAAGAGAGCTAGGGGACGAGGCAGGCAGGTCACCGAGAGGCTAACAGCTTTCCTACATCACACAATTAACTCTGGTGTAACCCCACCAGGTGAAGCACTCTGAAAGGCTTTGGCAAAGTCCCCCATTCTCCACCTATAATTGAACTGAGCAACAGCATGTATATTTTTTTGGTACACAGATGTAGAATGCAAGGAAGAAACGGTAACAGTAAGAAGGGGAAAAATGAACAAGAATTAATAGCAAAAGGCAGAGTACTCCTAAAAAAGTTACTGCATCTTAAAGGTACTCCTTGCAAGCAGCACTGGCTGATGTAACAATGTTCTCCTTAACTAATCATTAACCTCGGGAAGCTGACTGAGGGAAGAACACAGTCATTCAGGAAGCGCCTTCTGCTCAGTCCTTCCATGAAAAGCTCAAACTCACGAGACACAACACTTTCTAAAATGAGTCTGACCATTTCATTGCCTTTTCATGCATACCATAATAAACAACCGTAGGAGAGTCGGGTAGTTGGGTACTGCATGTGATCTTAAAATACTGACCTTTCACGTGCAAGCCATCCCTGAAACAATATTACAGTGAGCTGATAAGAGAGAAAAGCTACACCTACAGGCTCCCCCGTTGGGGCTGTAGCAAATTGTACAACATATATATTGCCAATACACATGGAGGAGCCAAGGCCCGCAGGGAGCCTGAAAAGACCCCAGAGGCTACTGAGATCTCTGGCAGGGGAGGGGAGCACCCCACTCCTCTCCTCCAGCCATGGCATACCATCCATCTTTTTGCCATGACCAAGTGGTTCTGCGCAGTGGAAATGCTTACAAAGCACACGCAGAATCTGAAAGATGAACAGCGGAGACAAAGCAAGGTTAGCCTGAAAGATTAAAGACAAACTTTACTGCAGTTTGCTTCTACAGTGTGTCCAACCCAATGAACCTGCATAGAATGAAAGTGAAGGAAGAATCCAACTGAGCATTCCTGCATTAAAGCTTTTTAAAAATCATACAAACTCCCGTTAGCATTCTTGAAGTAAAACATATCCCAGAGTAATTCAGAGCTGTTCGACACCATTTTTGAAAGCTATCAGGTCTCTCCAGTTAAGATTAGCTGTTCAGAGACAGCAAATGGCAACAAAAAAGGGCAACTTCACCTGTATTTAATTACAGCAAGATCCAACATAAATATCTCAGCGTGTCCTAACAACAGCAAAGCCCCAGCTCTGTGTCCTGGTTTCGGCGGGGACAGAGTTAACTTTCTCCCAGTAGCTGGTCTGGTGCTGTGTTTTGGATTTCAGATTAGAACGTTGATAACACACCAGTGTTTTGGTCTTGCTGAGCCATGCTGCACAGAGCAAAGAACGTTTCAGCTTCTTGTACTGTAGAACTGGGGACTGCCACTGCTCAGGGACTGGCTTGGCATTGGTCAGAAGATGCTGAGCAACTGTGTTATGCATTACTATTATTATTTTCCCCTTCACTTTTCTGTCCCATTAAACTGTCCATCTCAATCCATTTGTTTTATCCCCCCCTGCCCCCATTCTCTTCCCCATCCAATTGAGGGAGGACGAGCAACAGAACAGCTGTGTGGTGCTGATCTGCCTGCTGGGTTAAACCGCAGCACCCTGTAATCCTTAAATTCACAGGAAAAAAATAACTACTGACTGAACCACACGGAAAGTCTTTAGCATCATCCTGAAGCAGTTACAATTTTATTTAATTTTTGGAAAGCTGAGAACCACAGCCCACTTGTCTCAAATCACAGCCCCTCACAAACTGCTCCCAAAGCTCTCATTGGAGGCAGGGGAGGGATCAACCAGTTCCCCACACCCTTCCAGCAAAGTGATCACAATCCTGAAGAGGTGCTTCATAACTTAATCTCATTATCACACACTTAAGAGAGATCATCTGAAAATGTATCTCCTATTCCCATTTACGTTGGACTAAGTTCAAGGCACTTCCTACAGCATCTCTGTTACACAATGAATGGCTCCCAAAAATTGCTTTAGTGATGTGCTGCAACGTCATTGTTTTTTTAAAGGAACTGCTTACCAGTGAGATGCACTCTTAGCAATTACATAAAGGTAGAAGCTCCAGAAATGGGAAATAAGAGGGGTATCCCCGCTGCAAAAAGGCACAGAATCACAAATACCCTGAAGGGTCCCACCGGGATTAGGAGTCCAACTCCTGGCTCCCACACCCAAAATCCAAACCCGATGAGAGCACTGCCCAAATGCTCTCTGAACTCCAGGCTGTGACCACTGCCCTGTGGAGCTGCCTTGTGCTCCCTAGAGTAGCAGCCCAAACCAAACCCCTGCTCCGGGTTTCTCCTGGCTCTCCTCTTGCCTGCTGCCCTGCTTTACTTCACCCTTTTTCCCCTCTGCTATTGCAACACCATCCCCACTGCGCTTCTTGCTGTTTACGTTCCCTTTTAACCTCTCCTCTGACTTTCCTCCCCTGACAGCTGTACCACCCATGTCCCTGCCTTTTTTTTTTTTTTTTCCCCTGACACAAACACCAAAACCACACCAAGCCACCGCGCCGCAGGCCAAGCTCCTGGCTGCGTTTCAGCGTCCCTGTTCCTTCCTGTCTCGGGCTGCCATCCCCACTGCAGTTCAGTTTCACTCTCACAGCGGCAGGCAGCGTTACTCGTGGTACACAACCCCTCAGCACCGCGCAGCATACCAAAGACAGCACCACATTGTTACACCAGTGACTTAACCTCCAGAAAAAAAGAAAAGCAGAAAAAGCTGGAAAGCAACCAGTTGGAAGAGCTCTCAAGTTTGTGAATTCAGTCTGGGGCACTTTCGGGCTTCCATTCCCGAGGTAAGGGACCTGGCAGCGTACCTCGGCCAGGCAGCTACCGACGCGCGCCTATGAAACGCACAGCCGCGGCGTCACATGGCTGCCACACGCTGTGGAAGCCTCCAGACACTGCGAGTGGCAGCCGGCAGCACCCGGCAGGAGCCGGCCCCGCGGCACACGGCACCCGGCAGCGCTCGCACCAACCTCGGGTGGCTTCCGAGGCCCCGTTCGCTGCGAGGACAACAGAAAGCACCACACATCGCCGCCCTGTAGCCGGGGCCGCACACAGAGAGCCCGGGAACGGGGATGGGTGTGGGATACTGAGGGGCCACGGGGACAGACGGCGCTCCGGCCGACAGAAGGGGGAAGACAACAGCCACAGCGCCGAGGGAAGAGCCCGGGGCAGCAGAAAGCAGGCAGCGGGAAGGAAGGGGTCGGAGCTGAGGGAAGGGGCCGAGGAGAGCCCGAGGCGGCACAGCAGCTGCGAACGAGGCCGGCAGTACGGGGAGGTGGGGGCCGAGGGAGCAGCGAGGTCGAGGCCCGGCCCGGACGAGGCCGCCCGGAGCCGCCCCCAGCGCCCCGCCGGGCCCGGACGGTGTCTCACCCAGCAGCCGCAGCAGCACGCCCAGCAGCGCGGCGCACACGGAGCCGCCCGGCAGCGGGGCCGAGTTGAAGATGGCGTCGATGAGAAACAGGCTGGGCACCCGCAGCGCGACCTCCAGCCCGGACCGCAGCCGCGGGCCCGGCCGCGGCCACGGGAGCTGCGGAGGGCCCGGGGCCGCCATCCCCCGGCGAGGGGAAAGGCCGCCGGCGCCTCCCGCCCGCTCGGGAGCGGTGGGGCGGCCGCGGGGGTAGCGAGGGAACCCGGTGAGCCGCTACCGCCCCGCTCCCGCCGCCGCCCGACCCGGCCGGGCCCCCCGGCGCGCCGCCGCCGCCTCCATGTTCCCTCTGCGGTCCCTCCGTGGGGCCGGGCCCGGCCGGGCGGCGAGGCGGGGCCGCGGGGCGTCACAGAGTGCGGCACCGCCCCCGCTCCCCCCCACCGCCCCCGGAGGGCCCCGGCCCTGGGGTGAGCGCGGGGCCGGGCCGTGCGGAGTTCGTCTCGGCTCTGGCGGAGCCGGTTGGCGGAATGCGGGGGAAGCCCGCGTGCTGAGACATCGGCGATACACAGGGGTGAACTCCTCTGGCGCCTACGAGCCTCCCGCGCGGGGAATCCTTCCCAAATGAAAGCGCTTGCTTGTTTGGATGCGCTGTCAGTGAGTTCTGCTGCGCCAGCTGCGGGCCCGCTTTGTGTCAGACCGCCCTCTGAAGGACGTGCGGTTCCAGCACGTTCCGCAGCCTGGGCTGCTGCGTGAGCTTCCCCCGTGCGATTGCCACACGTCTGCCCTCCCGCTCCGGGTGTGGGCAGAGCCACTTCTCGGCTTCCCCGAGTAATGCACGTGGGAGAAGGAATGGTCCATTAATTAGGGGTGCGTGATGCAAGACCTCTGTCATCCTCACTGTGTAAAAGAGAGAGCTGGAGTGTGTGGGGAAAAAAAAACAACATTTGCCTCTGGAATTGTGTTTCCCTCCTTGTGTATCTCGAGAGACAGCCCAGGTGCACAGACTGCCTAATTTTGTATCAAGTTAGCTTGATGTTAAGAAAAACAAAAAATAAGATTATAAAGATTAAATGCAAATGTCTAATCATAGAATCATCAAAGCTGGAAAAGATCACTTAGATCAGCTAGTCCAACCATCAACCCAACTCACCATGCTTTCTGAACCATGTTCCTCACTGCCAAATCTGTGCGGTCCTTGAACATTCCCATGCATGATGACTCCACCACCTCCCAGGGCAGCCTATGCCAATGCTTCACCACTCTTTCCGAGAAGAATTTTTTCCTAATATCCATCCTGAACCTCCCCTGGCACAACTTGAGGCCATTACCTCTTATCCTATTGTTGTTACCTGGGAGAAGAGGCCAACCCCCCCACCTCACCACAGCCTCCTTTCAGGGAGTTGTAGAGAGAAATAAGGTCTCCCCTGAGCCTCCTCTTCCTTTTGATGGAACAATCCCAGTTCCCTCAGCCACTCCCCATAAGATTTGTGCTTCAGACCTTTCACAGCTTTGCTGCCCTTCTCTGGACACTCTCCAGGGCCTCACTGTCTTGTAGGGACAGGCCCAAAACTGAACACAGTGCTCAAGGTGCGGCTTCACCAGGGCTGAGTACAAGGGGGACAATCACCTCCCTGCTCCTGCTGGCTGCGCTACTGATGATACAATCTGGGATGGGCTCAGGTTGTCCCAGGAGAGGTTCAAGTTGAGTATTTGGAAGAATTTCTTCTCAGAGTGGTGAGACATTGGAACAGGCTGCCCAGAAAGGTGGCGTAAACACTGTCCCTGAAGGTGTTTAAGGAAAGCGTAGATGTAGGACATGGCTGACATCTAATTTAAATCTCCCCACCTTAAAGAAATTAGATACTGGAGGAAGTTTTTTATACTGGAGGGAGTGGTGAGGCTCTGGAACAGGTTGCCCAGAGAGGCTGTGGATGCCCTGGAGGTGCTTAACGCCCGGTTGGATGGGGCCCTTGGCAATATGACCTAGTACTTGATCTAGTGGCTGGAAACCCTGCATGTGGTAGAGGGGTTGGAACTTGATGATCCTTGAAGTCCCCAGCTATTCTGTGATTCTGTGATTCTATGATTCTATGATTCCAAGGTTTAGCAGGCAGTATTGGTGGTGGGTGGGTAGTTGGACATTATGACCTTAAAGGTCTTTTCCAACCATAATGGTTCTATGGGGGTGAGGGTGGTGAAGTACTGGAACAGGCTGCCCAGAGATTTGGTGGATGCACCATCCCTCAAGACTTTGAAGGCCGGGCTGGACCAGACTCTGAGCAACCTGCTCAAGCTGTGGATGTCCCCTTTCTTTGCAGGGGAGTTGGACTAGATGACCTCTAAAGGTCTGTTCCAACTCTAAGGATTCTATGGTTCTATACCACTGGCCTTCTTGGCCACCTGGGCACACTGCTGGCTCATGTTCAGCTGGCTGTCAGCTAACAACCCCAGATTCTTTTCCTTCACAAAGCTTTTACACCTCACTGCTTGTGTGAATGAAAACCTGTTTTAAGGCCAGGCTGAGGTCAGCTCGCATGCTTTTTGGCATCTGCCATACTGATGCTTTCTTCAAATGCCTGCCCCCAGCTTTACTTGCCACCATTCAGCCATTCCAAACATCCCACCAGCTCACGGTTTAAACCCTCTCTATTATTTTCAAGGGATTTTGGACCAGGCCCAAGAGAATTGCATAGGCACTTTTCTAAGCAATACCCCATGCTAACAAAACCGGAAAAGTTGCCAGATTGCTAAAGGATTGCATTACAAAACCCGTGTGCATGGACAAAGTGCATTTTTTAATCGCATGGTGAAAGGCATTACTCTGACCCAGTGGCTCTCCCCGCGCCAAACAGCAGCTAGAGGTTAGGGTTTGAAATGTGAAAAGTGTTTGTTTCACACACATGGCTGACAATGGCCGTATCAAAGGGATTCAGACCTTCCTGAATGACTTTACTCCCCAGCTACTGAACTGACTGCTATGTTAGGCTGCTAAATGGAAATAAAAGGATTTGCTTTGAAATAAAAAGCAGCCTAAATCAGACAATTGATATTGATGACTCTCAATAATCCATACGAAAATGTTTATTTGTATGAGGCATAATTTCAGGAAATCAGCAACCTGAAGCACTGTTTATAGCAATGGGACTCACTGCTCCCTTGAGGCCATTCCAACTTCATTTAATATCCCCATCAGTCAGGAGGATCAGAAATCTGTTTTGGTGGTACAGGATCAGAGACAATGACATAATGTATATTTATTTTGCTTTAAAGACATATGAATTAAAGGGAAACCATTAAATAGGACCTCAGACTTCGATATGTGCGCTATGGGCACATTTTACAGATGTTTTTTAGGCACAAAAACACTGACGTAGATTTGTGAAGTTAGTTGTGCATGAGCAGTTCCAGGCTGCAGCTGTTCCAGCAATCCCTGTGTTTGTAAAGAAGAGTGGACCAAATCTGTACCTTTTCACACATGCTTTTCTGAAAACTTCTTCCAGACTCACTGTTACCTAAGAAATCCTAACCTTGTGTCTCGTATGAGCGGTGTGTGTGAAGGTGACACCTACTGGATACTTGGAACTGTGCAGTTTGCACTCCTGGAACTTTTAAATAGGGAATAATAAACTGCATTCAGCATTGTTGCACAACCGTAACTACTGCATTCACTTCAGTTGCATTTACATGTTCAGGAAAAATACTTCTATTATTTCTAGGGTTAAATTCAGTCTTAGCCTCTTTATAAATGTATTTTTGGGGTTAAATCCTATTCTATGAAAATTTATACTCCTAGAAAACCTTTCTCAGCTGGAGGCTTCTGCAGTGTTTTGTTTGTAAACTAGTATGAATTGAGCACAAAGTTCCCTTAATTGCATGTATGGATTAATTGTCAAGGGCAAATAGTCCTGAACTCCAAGGAGGAGGCTCTGGGAAGTTCTCATTGTGGCCTTCCAGTACTTGAAGGGAGCGTATAAACAGGAGGGGGAACGGCTGTTTACAAGGGTGAATAGTGATAAATAGTGATAGGACAAGGGGGAATGGTTTTAAACTGAGACAGGGGAGGTTTAGGTTAGATATTAGGAGGAAGTTTTTCACACAGAGGGTGGTGAGGCACTGGAACAGGTTGCCCAAGGAGGCTGTGGATGCCCCATCCTTGGAGGCATTCAGGGCCAGGCTGGATGTGGCTCTGGGCAGCCTGGTCTGTGGTTGGTGACCCTGCGCACAGCAGGGGGTTGAAACTAGATGGCCATTGTGGTCCTTTTCAACCCAGGCCATTCTATGATTATGATCATGATTCTATGGTTATAACACAGTTCCACGAGTTGCTGTGGTTGTGTATACCCATGGCAGGGCCTGGGGGATGTGTCTGTAAATAAGAATGGAAGGATTTAATACACTTCCTATGTGAGGCAACAAGTCAGAATGCCTCCGATTCATTTATTTCCACAACAGATGGAAGGCACTGGAATTCCTTAGTGTTTTGAACAGCATATGGTAGAAGGTTGGGACTTTATTCTCAGTCATTGAAACATGAATTCTGTTCTTTGAAGTAGTAGTCAGATTTCATATAATTTTTTCAAATGCTATTAAAAGTGTTACTTATTTGAGATTTTTAGAACAAGAGATACCAATTATTAATTGCAGCCTCGAAGTCTCCTTGAACTGCAGCTGTTGTTTTAGCAGTTTTGGTGGACAGAAACCACTCTTTATTATCTTACAGTAAAGCAGAACAGTGTACTGCTTAGAGTCTCTGCAGTCCCTTCCCTTCCCTTCCCTTCCCTTCCCTTCCCTTCCCTTCCCTTCCCTTCCCTTCCCTTCCCTTCCCTTCCCTTCCCTTCCCTTCCCTTCCCTTCCCTTCCCTTCCCTTCCCTTCCCTTCCCTTCCCTTCCCTTCCCTTCCCTTCCCTTCCCTTCCCTTCCCTTCCCTTCCCTTCCCTTCCCTTCCCTTCCCTTCCCTTCTCTCTCCTCTCCCTCTCCTTTCCTTTCCTTATGTAAAAAGAATAAAAATGCAGGGAAGGTTTCAGAGTACTGTTTATTATTATAACAACAATACCCCCCAAAGCTCTAAACGCACACAGTACCTAGGAATTGTGCTCTTTGAGATAGCTCCTCCCTAAACCTTCACATACACCGTTTCTGTTTTGGTTTGTTTTCTATTCCCAAGTACTACACAGAAACAGTTTTTCTTTTTGATAACTCCACACACACAGAGATATTGTGGCTTCTGCTGCTGAGTTTGCCTTCTTTTCCAGAACTGCATTGCAGACCTGCTTTAACAGCTTAACAAAGTATGCAGAAAGAATCACACAATCATGGAATGGTTTGGGTTGGAAGGGACCTTTAAGATCATTTTGTTACAACTCCTTGCTACAGGCAGGGACACCTCCCTCTAGATCAGGTTGCTCAAAGCCCCATCCAGCCTGGCCTTTAATGCTTTTAGGTAGGGGGCATCCACAGTCTCATTGGGCAACCTGTTCCAGTGTCTCACCACCCTCACAGAACAAATGAGTATAGTTTTTCTAGCACTACCAAATATCCCTTTTTCTGCTGCCACGGTTGTTTTTCATAGAATCATAGAATGGCCTGGGTTGAAAAGGACCACAATGGCCATATAGTTCCAACTCCCCTGCTGTGTGCAGGGTCACCAACCAGCAGGCCAGGCTGCCCAGAGCCACATCCAGCCTGGCCTTGAATGCCTCCAGGGATGGGGCATCCACAGCCTCCTTGGGCAACCTGTTCCAGTGCCTCACCACCCTCTGTGTGAAAAACTTCCTCTTAATATCTAACCTAAACCTCCCCTGTCTCAGTTTAAAACCATTCCCCCTTGTCCTATCACTATCCACCCTTGTAAACAGCCGTTCCCCCTCCTGTTTATACGCTCCCTTCAAGTACTGGAAGGCCACAATGAGGTCTCCCCGCAGCCTTCTCTTCTTCAAGCTAAACAATCCCAGCTCCCTCAACCTTTCCTCATAGGAGAGGTGCTCCAGCCCTCAGATCATCTCAGTGCCCTCCTCTGGACCCGCTCCAAGAGCTCCACGTCCTTCCTGCACTGGGGGCCCCAGGTCTGGTCTCAGTACTGCAGATGGGGCCTCACAAGAGCTGAGTAGAGGGGGACAATCACCTCCCTCTCCCTGCTGGCCACCCCTTTTTTAATGCAGCCCAGAACACAGCTGGCCTTCTTGGCTACAAGCTCACACTGCTGGCTCGTGTCCAGCTTCTCGTCCACCAGGACCCCCAAGTCCTTCTCCACAGGGCTGCTCTCAAGCAGATCTTCCCCAGTTTGCGTAAATACCTGCAATTGCCCAACCCAAGTGCAGCACCTTGCACTTGGCCTTACTGAACCTCATTAGGTTCTCATGGGCCCACTTCTCCAGCCTGTCCAGGTCCCTCTGGATGGTTTCCCTTCCTTCCAATGTATCGACTGCACTGCTCAGCTTGGTGTCATCTGCAAACTTGCTGAGGGTGCACTCAATTCCATCGTTTGTTGTTGATGAAGCTGTTGAAGAGCACTGATCCCAAGACCGACCCCTGAGGGACACTGCTTGTGACTGGCCTCCACCCTGACACAGAACAGACACTGATCACAACCCTTTGGCTGCATCCAGCCAGCCAATTCCTAATCCACCAAACAGTCCATCTTTCAAATCCACACCTCTCCAATTTAGAGAGAAGGATGTGGTGAGAGACTGTGTCACTTATGTTTTGAGTGCATCTTATTAGACAGACAATATTGTGTGCTTGTCAGCTGGGTCTCATACCCCTCCATAACACCTTCCCCTATCCCTGCCCCCCACTCTCCCACCCCAATCTTGTTATTAAATCTATGGTAGAAAAGGCAAGGTGCTCCACTACACCTTACATATGAAATAAAAATAACTCAATAATGTTAAAATTGTGGGATAAATTCAGAGTATTTCAGAGCAGATCCTAGAAATTCACCCTAGGAATTGATGGTCAATATTTTTACATTTTTTAACATCTGTTTTTGTTCTGTCAGTGTTCTTGGCCATTACTTCTTGATAGCTCAGTATTCATTTGTTCACAGAGAACAGTGCCTTTCCTAAAGCAGGACTCTGGAATAGCCTGACAGTCAATGCAGCTGCATTTTTTTTTCAAATGCCAGACAAAAGTTCCAAAGGTGCCTCGGATTGAGAGAAATAGAAACGGTTCTGATATATTGCATGAAGCACACATGGAAGAGCAAATGCTGCAATCACAGCAGCTTATCTGACCTCAGCCATGCTTTGTGCTGTACAGCTGCAAATGTAAAAACAAAATGCAGACAAAATGTTCATTTTTTACCTCATTAATGATTTTTTCCTTTTGAAGACACAATTAAACAGCAACTATACACGTAGAACCTTGCTCTGTTTTGTTGTTTTTCATAGCTAACAGAAATAATTAGCCATTATACTCAACCTGAAAGGCAAGATGTGGCTGCTTTAACTAAATGCACATAAAACAAGGTCTTGTAGAATCGTTTATCTCAGATATTCAACAATATCTGGGAAATAGTTGTAGGACCCCTAAGCTGCAAAGTGAAATAGTAAGGAGCAAGGCAGATTCCTTCAGCTCTAGGAACTGACATTCATTTTACTATTTGTACTGATTGTTTTGTGAAACAGAAATGTGAAGAAAATCAGAATTATACTGAACATCTGCGTACCATGGCAGAAAATTTGTTCTTGAAAAATCCTCACTTGCAGAGAGAATCCCAGCTATGGAGGCATTAATCTCCCCATCTCTCTTCACTGAGCCTTATCTGCCAGAGCCTTCCTCCACTTCTTAGTAGACTATGTTCAGTTTTACCAAACAGTCTCGAGCTTCGAGCTGTGATTGCCAGCCTCACCAAGCCACACAGCCAGGACAGTTTTCTGAAGCTAGAACAGCCCTGCCCAGTTTCCTTGCCCTTTGCTTGCACACTGCCAAGATGGAGCTATTTGCCAATCTGTGGTCTACCAAACTTAGTTAGTTCCTGACAACTGAACACAGTTGGTGGAAGCAGTTGGACTACTTCAAGCTCATTAACACCAGTTAGCTGATATGGAAATAGTGATAAACAATTGAACTTTGCTCCACGTCATAACAGCTTTTTGATTAGTGATGCATGCTGGAAAGAATGATTTTCTGTTTTCAGATAAAATGATGTGTCCCTCAGGGTGATTTTGTCTTCAGAAGGGCTCATCTGTGAGGTATTTGTTCACAGGACATTTGTGAGAGACAGAAGTGGGGAGAATCGGAATTACGCTGGAAACTAGACCTGCCATGGCAGGAAAGGTGGTCATGGAATGTCCTCCCTGGCAGAGGAAATCCTCACGTGATTCCTATGGACTGTGGGTCTTCAGAAATTGTATTGCTGAACATTGAATCTGATCAGCAAAAAGAGAGCTCTGAGTGTTAGCAGTGCATGATGAGGTGGTGGGAAGGAGAGAGACATGATGTTGTCTTATATAAATAAAGTGTAAGGGACTTGTAGGACAGTGAAAAAGAAAGGCCAGAGCTATGACCTATCTAGCCTTTCTGCTTCCAGAGAAACCCAGGCCTTGGTACAAGTGATCATAAATTTGGTGGATCTGATGAAGAAATCTGAATGTTTTGCCTGATGTTATGCAATGAGCTGCAGCATTGCAGCTGGAAGAGCAGCCAACCTCACTTCCTCTACTGCTAACCGAGAGAAGCAAGATCATTCAAAAGCATTTCAGCTCTTTGGTTTGAAATAATCTAGAGATGCCTTGGGCAGGATTCCTCTCAGCTGACTGCCATTTAAAAGCCTAAGTTATGTAAACTACACAATTGTCTTTAGACAGGTAGAGTCCTCCTCCAGAGGTGCTGGAGAAGACAACATCTCACTGCCTGTCCAGGGAAGTTGGATGCTTCCCAGCCCTTCATTTGACTTCAGCTGGGTGAGGGTAGTGTACCTGAGAGGGCTGAATGGCACAGGCTCCATCAGTGCTGTAAGAAATGGCCCTGTAAAGTTTGTGAGGGTGGTGAAATTAAACTGAACAGATTATTTGTGTGTTCATGGAGATGGTTCCAGTTTCCACAATATCCCTCTTCACTACAAGTGATGTGGAGTACAGAAATTCTGTTTTATGCACCGGTTCTATAGATAAAAATGCAAGCACTGAAAATATAAAAATTCTGAGCAATACAATAATTTAAGATCTAATATTGCTTGCATTGCAGTGTATAATATGTATAGCAGAACGTCTGTAACATGTATGTAAGTTGTAGATCATATGCATATATTGCAAAGATTTACTGTGTACATTTGATATTGAAAAGAGAATCCAAATCAATGTCATGTTTTGAAAACATTGCAGCCTGTCCTCCTTTTCTCTCAGGTTTATTAATGTAGAGTGGATGTGTGAGGGTTTTTTATTTCAATATGATTTTTCCTACAGGATGGCCTTAATCTAAGAAAAAAATGTAATTAGCATTCTGCTCTTTTGAGTTAATCAAGACTTCAAAGGGAGTAATCATGAGTGTGCAATCCAGAGCCCTGTGTAACTGGCTGTGAAATTTCAGCCAGTAGTTCTTGTACCTAAAGTAACTCATTTTTCAGAAGGAGATTCAACTTTTGAAGATCATTTCAAGGAGAAAAGAAGTGTTTTCAGAATTTAATGCTCGGCTTCTAAACGAGGTTTTCCTTCTAACTAGCATTCCTTGGAGCTTCCCAAGGCCATGTCCAAGTCTAACATTGGCTTTAATTAGAGCCACCTCAAATATTTGTGCTGGACTCTGACACCACATGAACTTTGCTTAGCTCCACGTTCCGCTGCACCATTCGTGTTTAATGAATGCTCGTGAAAACCACCATTCCTGTTTTAATCAGTATTGGTTTCCTAAAAAGCCACTAAAACTTGTGATTTAAATGTAAAACCAGCTTAATAATGACAACTTCAGCTGAAAATCTCCTTAGACTTGAAATCGATGAAACCCTTAGGATAATTGCAGGTATGAAAATAAAAGGTCACGCAAATCTCTTTGAGAAGAGAGAGTAATTTTGCACAGCCTGAAAGCTAAATTCTTCTGTAATAGACAGACCTCACGTCCCATGGCAAAATTAAATTTCAACCTGCTCACTCTATCGATTGCACTATAAGCCCACCCCGCACAGACACTTCAAGGTGCATTTCCAGCCAGCCCCCTGATGCTTGGTGGCATGGCCAGAAGATGGCAGACGTGTTTTGTGGGAGGAAGGAAAGTGTGCCAAGAAGACAGGTGTTCTGGAGAATGAAACAATTCATGGTCAAGACTCAAAGTGTTAATGTTGTTTTAATTAGCCATGTGATGGTTAAACTATAAGGTATGACAGAATTTAGACATCTGCATGTGTACAAAGGGCCGGCCAGCATTGCTGATATGGGACACGCTTCTGAACAATGCAACACAGTGCTGGGCTTGCCTGTGCTGCCCTGCTTTTATTGTCAGCCTCTGTAACAAATTCTAAGAAAGCCATGGCAGAATCACACCATTAGACTGCAACTGCTACCAAATGCCTCCTCTGATCCAGCACGCACATGTCTTCTCCTGCCTTATCAAATTACAGTGAGTTGAATTTTAGTCTGCTGCTATTACTACTACTACTATTATTTGGTCTGTCACTCTTTCTTTCTTTCCGTAACTTTGGCATGGGCAGGTTCAGGGATGAGCCTGTATTGAGTTTAATCACTGCCTTACAGGATGACATTTTCCACTCTCAGCTGTCAAAAAACAGCAATTTCTGAATTCTTTTCAGAACTGCAAACAGGTCCTTTTACCTCTAATTCGTGGGTTTGGATCACAAATGTAAGAAGAGTAACTTTCTAGACAAAGGAACTTCACTGTCATTTTAAGATACTCCACTTTATTAGAGAATTGAATTGTTGGCAGTGAGTTTCATTTGTAGCCTTTAGCTAATCTTTCAGATGACCAGGGCACAGCTTACAGGTTCCTCTTAAGGTAAGGACAGAGATCTTGAATATAATTAAATTTTATAATGGAGGTTAGCACAGGAAGCAAAGGATGGGATCTGAAGGCATGTGGTAATATTACATAGACATTTGTTAAAGGTTTGAGGGCTAGACAGGTTAATCACAGAATCACAGAATGGCCAGGGTTGGAAGAAACCTCAAGGATCATGAATCTCCAACCCCCTGCCACATGCAGGGCCACCAACCTCCACATTTAATACTAGACCAGGCTGCTCAGGGAGGGTTATTGTAGGCTTAAATCTCCGTACATTTTAATTATGGCTTTCAAACACTAAGCCACAGCAGTGGCTGTAGGCACTGGTCCAACAGTGATTGCCTTTTCTGCATCACCTGTGATGGCAGGACAGAAAGAAGATGGCATAAAATGCAATGAAGGATCATTCAGCTGGTATCACAGAATGTTTTCAGATTACAAAGGCAGCTGAACACTGGGATGGACTACCATGTGAGTTGTGGAAACTCTGCCATTGATGTTTTTTAACAGCAGGTTATAGAAATACCTAAGAGGAACACTCTTGGTAATTTTTACCCTGGAATGGCAAGAATATGGATAGTTGGTATTGACTTTAGTTAACTTAGCATGTTGGTATTACTAATAGCAGCATATGGTGATGAACTCAATCAAAATTACTATGCACATTTATTTTAATAATTTGTCTAGGTGGATTAACTGAACATTCATAATATTTACACAGAAATTAATGAAGTCTTTCTAACATTTGTGTTGTGCCACTATAATGTATTATATTGTGTTAAACTGCACGGCATCATTTTGGGGTGAACTGAAATGGCAAAGGGAACCTGCTGGAAAAAAAAAATAAATCTGGAAGGAATCAAAGTTTGCCTTTTACAGGCTGGACAGTTCCTTGGTCCAGCTCAACATTTCCACACAAACCATGTGCCAGTTCTGCTTTTGAAGAAACGCTCCTGGAATTGCAGCCTCAGATTATTCATCAGTTTTGCATCAGTTTTCCCCAGATGCAAGAAATCTGCAGATGGCAACGACTACAGAAAACATATTTGTCTGGCATGATGGTTCTTATAAAAGGATCTTTGTTGGCACTGTTCTCCTTTTTGAGCCAAATCCTCAGTCCCTATCCAGAGTCTGATTAAACAGGACTTGATCCTACTGATCAGCACTATGGGAAACTTTTTCAAAGTTGCAGTGGATGATGCCAGGACCTCTGACTCCTCAATGCCCCTTCCTGCTGCCCCTAGGTGCCTCGGCACTGTGTCTGTAATGATGCTCTGTGAGTCACAGTCTCTCCTGTCAACCATCCCCGAAATCCTTCCAATCGGGATGATGCAGAGTATTTGCACTGGCTTTAGCAGGATTTTGATCAGGTCATCTGGATGTGCTTTCTCGCTCATTTGACCTCACTGACATCTGCACTGCTGGGGAAACTGCTGAGGAAGAGGATGGGATCATGCACAGAACCTCTTGGATTCATGGTTCACATCCCTGAAAACACAGTTGCAGTGTTTCTCATCATCTTTGTCTCAAAAACCTGTGATTCACATACAGTGATGATTGTTACTATAGATGCAAACAGCCTCAGTAAATTTTCCATTCTCTTTACTTGTTCCTGGCAACACGTATGAAGAGTTAGTTGAAATCATGAAGTGGTTATAAAGAGAAGAAGAATATACGGATTTTATGTAGATGGATTATTTATATCAACCAAAATAATCTCCATCACAGCTGGAACAGTAACAGTTACAGTGTTTCCACAAAGTATTTAACTGGAAGGAATAGTGATATCAGAATAGTATTGAGAACACCTGTAATCCCTTGTGGCTAAGCTCTTCATGGGAAAAAAAGTGTTTTACGGTCTGACTGGCTCTTACACATGCACACTGTTAGTGATCATGGGAGGAGGGGAAAGGAGCCATGGAAAGAGCCTGGGTACACCTGAGCTCTTAGAGTTATCTATCTGCCTATCAGGTCTGCACACTGCAGAGCCAAATGAATCTCTAGGAAGTACAAAACAATTGTAGTCATTGCCCAGATCTGTTATGCCAGGCCCACCTCGCTGTTGGTAGATTATCTCATGCTTGTTCTGTGTTCTCAGAGCCATTTAAAACCACCCCTTCTTGCTCCTGCCAAGTTACATTGCCAAATTTAATCAAAATTCCCTTTCTGTTAAGCCAGCAACTGGCATAATATACTCCTTTTTTACCTTCTCCTCTTTCAGATATTCTGTATTAGAATAACATCCATTTATTTATTTACTTTTAAATGGAACTTTTTTGGGCCATGTGGCCAAATTATCAGCTCTTGTTGTGCTGTTGAGTTCAATGGAATTAAAGAAACTGATTTAAACCAGTTCAGTCCATGGCAAAAGGAGAAAGTTTTTAGAGGTTTGGCATCACTTCTGTTTAATGACATAAAGCCAAAAATAATTGTCTGAATCATTTCTAAGTATTTTTCTCCAACTCTCAAGAGAAAATGTAAAGCACAGAGTCATTTAACTCACTTTCTCTGACTGCAGCAGCAAGCATTTCATTAATAATAGTAATTTGGGTCCCATTCTGTTTCAGTAATGCTGTGGATGTGCTACAAGGTCTGTAACAATGCACATTCAGCTCATTTCAGATGGAAGTTACCTGTGGGTGATTCACCTCAGTCAGTTCAGCCAAGACTGAACGGATGGATAGGGTTTGTAGCTCTTGTGTTTGAAACAACACCCAAGAGGAGTTTATGGACTGATTACAAGGACTAAACATCACAGTGACAGGTACAAAGCATTACTTAAATATAAATATTTGCGTAAGAGAAGCTGGTTTTCTTACCTGCAGTGCTAGTTCTGAGCCTTCAGTGCTTGTGCTGATGGAAACATTTTATCTTTCAGGAGATTCCCTAGTTTTCAGATTAATCACTGCTCCAAGCCGTTCTGTTGTGCTCTTCAGTTCTGCCATCCCCCAGTGGCCTCCATCCTGGTTGTCACTCCAGTCACTACCAGATCCGAGCAGCTTTTTTAAAGGAAGGAATCAAAGACATGTATTTAATGTCTGTAGAAAATAAAAGCTTTGAAAGCATTTTCTTTTGTAGCTCCCATACTGCACTCTGCTCTTCTTTCTCCATTATACTCAAAATACTTTAAAAGTACTGTGTGTAGTGCATCTTTCTTTAAAATCCAAGATGCAGATTGTGAGCTGACAACAAAGACAGTCAGTGGAACAGGGAAATTACAGGTCATAAAACCTGGCCTGGACAAAAGCGTTAACCAATGACATACAGAGAATATTCCTGGGTTGGACTAGGGGGATTAAGAGGCATGAGCTGATTATGCTAATTTTCTTCATCTCTTAATATCTTTAGATTGCTTCATTGAAGTTGAAAGAAAACCTCCCCGTAATTTATGCGGAGAGATGTTTCATCTTTCATTTCCAGGGAAAACATCTGCTTTGTATGGTAAATATCTGCACATGGTAAACATGAATTTGTTCTCTTCTCAGCCAAACGCTTCTGTCCACGTGCAAGAATTCAGAATACGGCAAGAAACGTGTAACACAGAGTTTGTTTCACATCTTATCAACCACTGCTACAAAGTTTAATATACTGGTACCCCCTATCACCAAATACTAGCAGCTTTTCGCTTATATGTTAGAGAATCAAAGTGTGTCATTTGCTCTCCCTACTTCTGTACAGTTCCTCATTCAGGCTATTTTCAAACTCATCTAGTTTCACATTATTTAAGCAATTAGCAGTATGAAACCTCTTATTCTCACTTCCATCTCCCTGAAAAGTAATATTCCAGCACATAAGTCCATTAAGCTCCTGTTCAGGGACACATTATCATCTCTGCTGCCACGGTCAAAGCAAGGCAAGGAATTTTCTGTCTTCTAAATGTCCCCCGCTTCTATGTGTGCCTCGACATCATTAGAGATGATAAATAAGGTAATAAAACAAGCTGAACTGTAAGCAGGAAGAGAAGGAAAACTCCTTCCTTACCTATTAGCCCTCTTTAATCTTCTCTTAAGTGAATCAGGAAGATTAGCTTATGCAAGCAGTTATAGAAAGAGGTGGGAGCCAGCAGGTTTTTAAGATTCATTTACTTCACTGTGGCCTATCAAAAGTGATTGCTTGGCCTCTCCTAATCACTTTAAGATGATAAATTCCATGGCTGAGTGCAAAGTAAAAAAGTATAAAGTCATGGCCTCTTGAAGGAATGAGAACTCTGAGAACTCAGTTCACTGGGGTAGCGTTTTGTGTTAGTGCCTCCTTCTACTCCTACTGCTCGTTTTGTCCAGTGGAGCCGGTTCCAAGCTGGCATGTACTTCTTGGCAAGGTGGTTTCCCTGGCAGAGGATGTGGGCTGCAACTGCAGCTCTGCTACCTCCTGGTGGGCATGTGTTCCATGTCACTCGATGGACTTCAGAATCCTGTCCTCCAGGGCAGCACAATGGCTGCACACAGATCTGAGTAATTCCTCATCAGGTGTTGCAAGAACTGTTGATTGGCCTGGATTACTGACGTGAGAGAGAGCCAAACTCTCCCTGAAGATGTACTGACAATTAAAACAAAGGCAGAGGAACATGCGCAGCGCTTCCCCAGGGACTGGGCTCAGGGGCTGCCAACCAATGTCATCAGCTGCTTGTGCCTGCATGGTGTGTGCATGGTGCTCTGCAGCTGTACCGCCAGCCTCGGCACTGCTGGCTAAGGATACAGAAGTACTTGACAGAAGTGTCATTAACTATATTTACAGTGGTCCGTCAGATTACTTCTGAAGAGTAGAATGACTCCTCGTTGCTCACCTCTACGCCTACCCACACCATTTTCTGCACCTCTTCAGTCTTTCCCAGCCCCTCATTCCTTCCAACCACTGGAGCCCCGGATCAAGATCTGAATGGTATCAGGCTATGATCTGCCAGCTCTGATGTCTCTGCTGCCCACCTGGAATCAGAGCAGAATCACAGAGTCATAGAATCACAGAATGGCTTGGGTTGAAAGGGACCACAATGATCACCTAGTTTCAGCCCCCCTGCTATGTGTAGCAGCAGCCTCAGCATCCCGGGATGGCTGAATGGAGTGTGCTGGTCTTTCTCCATCGTACCCTAACTAACCTCAGCTTAATGTGGATAACATCACTGCAGAGTATTGCATGGAAGCTTCACCCCTACCATAGATAGTATTCAGTGTAATGCAACATCTTTAAGTTCCCATTTTTCTTTTGCAGGAATTAGCATAAAACCACTTTTAGTAGAAATAATGAATTAGTATTAAATGCCACCTTTTTATATTGCTTTTAAACCATTTGAGCTGCTAATACTCTGACTAATATCACTGACTTCGACACTGGAAATTCATGATGGGTAATGGAAGAAGAGATTTGGAGTGAATTAATTCAGTAGGTGATGTATCTGTCAATAAACACCGAGCAGCACATTCCACCAATTCAGAATTCATATAGCAAAGTTTGAGAAAACTGCTTTCTTTTCTTTTCCCACAAGGGTGTCCTAAAAACAGACTGGAACTGAGATAAAACTTAAAAGTCTCAATTCCAGATGTAATCAAAATTCCTCTTTTGGGTTTGAATTTAATTGAGGTGCTAATGAATCCTTCTGTGACATCAAAAATGGGATCTGAACAATTGGACTTGAATGGTGTCTTTCTGATTCTGATGAGTCCAGAACAAATTTGGTGGTGACAGTCCAACATTAGAATAGATCCCAAGAAAAGGGACTTTAGAGACCAGCAAGTCTGCATCCATCACGTGGTCCAACAATATGCTTCTGAGTTTCATAATAATGGATCAAATCTGCACGGAGGCTCCTTTCAGCATACAATGCACAGTAAAGCAATTATCTCAAAATTAAGGGTGTTTGAAGACAGTTAATGGTAAAGACGCCACAAGCCTTCACAGGAAAAAAATACTGACAGTAGTTTTCACTCCCCCTTACGTCTTCCCTCCTCCAGAACTAGCAAAAATAACACAGAATGTCAAGTGCAACATCAAAATAATTCAGGGCTAGTTTGATGTTCTTAAAATATTTGTAGCCACAAAGAATTTCAATTTTGCATCTTATTTCCTGCACATCTGTCTGGCTGACCATGCAACCAAACTAAACTGTATTTCTGAACCCAGCTGTTTCTCCTGATGCTGCAGGCCAGAACTCTGAGTGCAGTGGATCACCACGCTTTGCTGATTCAGCTTCTCTAAGTTTCAATAATGAGACCCGAATTTTGAGAATGAAAAGGCACAAAGAAATTGGGATAGCTACTGCAGGGAGAAGGAAGGGGAAAAGAAACCAAGTAGGGCTTCCTACGTGGCTGTGATGTAAGAATGAGAACTTTGATCTTAATGAAGATGACAGTGAAAAGGAAGCATTCCAAAAAAAAAAGAGTAAGCAAATGCCACCCAGTTGATAAGGTGTGGGTGGTAGGAAGCACAGTGATACCCATAGTCACAGTTGAAAGTAGTGAGGGGACAGGTATGAGGAGAAAGAAACGGAGTTCAGTATCTCTTGTTCTGCACCTGCGGTGACGAGCGGTGTCCCTCAGGGGTCCGTCGTGAGACCAGCGCTCTTCAATATCTTCATCAGTGAGCTGGGCAGGTTCATCAAGTGCACCCTCAGCAAGTTTGCAGATGACACCAAGCTGAGTGGTGCTGTTGGTACAACAGGAGGAAGGGACGCCATCCACTGCAACCTGGACAGGCTTGAAAAGTGGGAGATTCAATAAGGCCAAGTGCACGGCGTTGCGCTCGGGTCAGGGCAATCCCAGCTGTGTGTACAGACTGAGAGAACTCACTGAGAGCAGCCCTGATGAGAAGCATTGGGAGTTGTGGTGAATTAAAAACCTGATGGGAGGCAGCAGACTGCACTTGCAGCCCAGATGGGCTTTTAAATTCGTGTAACTTTTATTTATTTAAATGACTTTTTTTATTTAAATGACTTATTTCTGCAGGTTCATGAAGTGATGCAGACTTTTACGTACGCAGTTTCAATTGACTGCATTAAGAGATAGAAGTTTTGGTAATCAAATGAAGTTTTCATTTGAAATTTAAGAAAAGCACTGAGACGAGTTGGTTGGGAAATGAAATTCCACAGTTTATTGTATCTGAGCCTATGATTCTCTTGGCTGCAGTGAAATGCCAACATCAGTATGCAGCAGCTGCTGCTCCCTGTAGAATAATGCAGACTTCTCCAACATCTGTGGAGGAAAAGGTCTTCAGAGCTTTTGGTCTACAAATCACCATCACATGATTACACAAAAATAACCCAGTGGAAAATCTCTACTAAGAATCAAGAACGTATGTTCTTTTTCTCCAGAATCACCCTCATTTTTTTACAGGCATAACAAATGCCAGATAAAGAGGAAATTTTTAAAGCAAATGGGAAGAAGAAGAAGAAGGGAATTTCCAAACTTTCTGCCAGCAAAAAGTCTGGCTGAGAGCATTACCATATGGCATGTGTTTGCATTTATTAGCATTGCCCATAGATAAGCATTTTCTTTGGAGATGGCTGACAACATTTAACACAGTGATTTTCCTGTATTCAAGAACACTTATGGAAGCTGCTCCTCCTCTGCCTGCATCTCCCCTTGCTCATACAGGATTCATTTTGTATATTCCACAATGCAAAACTCAACCTAACAATCCTGAAAATAAGCACAATGATTAAAACACATTCCTCCACATTAGCCTTTCCCCCAAAGCTTTCCTCTTTTTTTCTATCTGGGCTCTGCTTGTGACACCTCAGCAAGGAGCTGTGCTTTAACCTTGCCACAGTTCCGAGGAAAGCCGTGCTGAGCATAGCTGGATGGCTGCCTGGGGATGGGCTTTAGATCTAAATTTGCTACAGGATTCTGTGCAACCAACTGAGAGGGAATATTTCAGCACAGGCAGATTTTGTATAGCTAACCAGACTGTATTTAACCTGCACAGAGCTCTTCTGCATGGCTGGAATGAGTCTTTCTAAGGATGGTGGAAATTTTATGCTGATTGATCATTTTTTTAGGAAGTAATTTAATTGGTAGATATATAAATGGATAAAAGGAGATGAGCAGAGTTCATCAACATTCTGTATTAACATAAATATTTTATATCGATGCATAGTTTCAAGCACACTTTAGTGAATGGAATACTTTGAAAACTGCCCAAATCACGGCACAGTATGTTTGCTCTTACGTTTCCATTTGTTGCCACAGAGAGGTGGTGGCCCCCAGCAGGCTCAGCAGAGGCTATGGCAAAGCTGAGACTTCAGGGTGGATGCAATTGATACTAACAGCTTTTAAAAACATGCTTCACAGCAGGGAGGTGCTTTCTCAATTTTAAACTTGCTTGGAGCTATTGTGTATTGTAGCTGCTTTAAGCAGCTTTGATTTTTAGATATTCAGTTTTTTAAATCCATTTTTAGAAGGCTTTGAAGCCAATTCAGGCTGCTTGAAATCTGACCCACGGTGGGACTTCAACACTTCTGAAAGCAGAACTAGCTGAAGTACTTCCAAACCTGGCTATTTGGGTTTGGAATTTCCGTGTTAGGTATGACTGGATATGGACCTCAATCACATCACGAGACAGCTGACCTTGCCTGCAGCAGCAGAGCAGAGTGGTTCACCTGTTGCTACTGAAGGTGCAGCTGATAGAGGTGTAGGAAGTGGTTGGTGAGCAGCTCTCAGCAGCAGCCTGTAGGATCAGCAGGGTGATGCTGCAGCTGTGCAGCAGGCAGGTGACCCAGAAGCTGCAGCACAGAACGATGAAAAGGAAACTGATGGAGTAAGTGTCAAATGCAGTGTATGGGCTTGGGCAGGCCTTATCTCCGTGATTTGCTATTGGTGCTTTCACTATTTAAAATAAAGTGGAAGTACCTTCTTATCTTAAGAATTAATTCACTGATGTTAATCTACCTCTTTAAAAGTATAAAGTGCTAAATAAATGTATTATCAGAAGGGCAAGAGGAAAAATCACCTGTAAATCTTTGGTTGCTGCATATTCTTATCACCAACTTTTCATAATGGTTTCCATCTTGGGCTGTTGATAGCACTGTCAGTGCCAGACTTCTCTGGCACAAAGCTTTATGTCAGAGCCTTATTCCCTCCCCACATTTGCAGCAGCTGCAGCAATCACACTTTTGCAGCTGTTTTGAACCACTGAAGACAAATAAAACATTAGTAATTTAATCCTTACAGATGCTTATGTGTTACTTCCTCACGAATATGTATATTCTCTGTAATTCTGATATTAATTCTGTACTTTATGCGTAATTGTATCCCCATAGAATGTCTTCCTATACATTGAGGTGAGTTTATTCACTCACTTTTTGATTATGAAGGAATGCTATGCAGGCAGTAATTCTTCAGTTGTTAGATCTGCTATGCAGAGATTCCCTTCCTGATGGTTTGCTGAGCGCAGCACAGAAAAACAAGAGATCTCTGCCTGATTTTCCGTAACAAGAGACAACATGCCCAGAGGTAGAGTGCACACATAAGCACATATCAGAACAAGTTTGGTAGCATATTTCATACATAATTTTGTGCTTTATGAGAATATGCAAATATCTAGATGATCCTGACTGTGTTCCACTTTCATGGAGTTCTCTTCAGAACACATGAATATTTGATTTTTTTTCTCCATTACCTTCTTGGACCTTAATTTTTTTTTTTCAGGAAGATGCTTTAATTGCATAATAGCAGAGTAATAGATCTTAAAAAGGGTATTGACTTCAATTTCATGAATTTTATATTTTCAGGGTGACTTGCAGGGCCTTATCGTAATTAAAATTAATCCTCTGATCTTGATTTTGTCAAACACTTATTACAGTATGTGTGGTAGTAAGTTCATCTTGGTCATTAAGTCTTAGATCTGTATTTAAGATCAAAAGCTGAGATCCCACTGAGATGAACATTTTGACTGTCCATCAAGATAGTTTGGATTTGGTAAAGTTTCTTCAAACCTCTTACAGGAACCTTGACTTATGCTTTGACTGTACGCAACACTTACACGTACCATTGTAGAGCCACAGCTGGCACATTTAATACCACGTTATTCTGTTAGTAGCTCAGACCTTCAAAGAGTGCACAAAGCCCTTCCTCCCTGGTGTTTCAGTTGCCATCTGATCTTCAGGTGTGCAGAGGATCACCCTAATATCATTTCTGGCTGATGAGGACTGCAACACTAAGCACACCGGGATGTTGGGTGCAAGCAGTTCAAAAGTCTTCCTACCATATAGAAATTACAGTTCCAGCCTGGGCCAACACTTGTTGTTTTAATCCAGTTCTCACTACACAGTTGAGTGGGGTTTTTGAAATTTCAGCCCTGAAGTTTACAGGACAGTCTCCTTTGTCTTATGTTTCTTATGTAAGTTTCTAGTTATCATGAATATGATAAAACCCTTGGAAATCACACACAGAATTACAAGGTTGGAAACGACCTGCAAGATCATCCAGTCCAACCACCCTCCCATTCCTATCAGTGCCACAAGCTACTAAACCATCTCTCGTAGCTCCTCATCCAGGCGCCTCTTGAACACTGCCAGGGACGGCGCCTCCACCACCTCCCTGGGCAGCCATTCCAGTGCCTGACCACCCTCTGAGAGAAAAAGTTTCTCCTAATATCCAACCTAAACCTCCTCTGATATAACTTCTTGCCATTTCCTCGGGTCCTATTATTTGCCTGGGAGAAGAGGCCAGACCCTTTTGCACCACAACCTCCCTTCAGGAAGTTGTAGAGTGCAATGAGGTCTCCCCTGAGCCTCCTCTTCTCCAGGCTGAACAATCCCAGCTCCCTCAGCCGCTCCTCATAAGACTTGTGCTCCAGACCCCTCACCAGTTTTGTTGCCCTTCTCTGGACACGCTCCAGGGCCTCAATGTCTTTCTTGTAGTGAGGGGCCCAAAACTGAACACAATACTCGAGGTGCGGGAAATATTTCTGGAGTGTACGTTACGAACCCCAGTGCTGATTCTCTGAAGCTATTTCCAGTCTGTAGATGTGTTATTTGAATTGCTCCTCTTGTATTCTGTGCCCCAGATCCTCTATCTGTGTCTATAATCATTGGCCAGACACACTTTTGCTAATAAAATCACCCAACCACAGAAGCAACAACTGCTACTTTCGCTATTGTGGAAAACCAAAGGCAGTTTCAATCACTGCGAGTTCAACATTCTCCTGTTCTGAAGCTTCACAGATGTTTTGTGGGGTCTGATATACGCTACTTAATTACAAAAAAAGTCTTTGTACTTTACTAGACTTCAGATTGCTTATTCTGGAAAAATTTCATCTCATACCCTGATTTTATGGCATACATGCCACATGTGAAACAAAAGTCTCAGATATCAAGTTTTGTATAAATTAAAAATTGAAGAATGTAAAAAAAAACCAGGATGAAATATGCTGAAATGAGTTTGAACTGCGGGATTCATCTTTTGCTGTGTGCCCGGGACAAGACATAGGATCCCTTGTTCTGCACAAATCGCTAGGCCAGCTGAAATCCCTTGTACTGAGCCTGCACCTGCTGTCCTGTGTGTTTATTTCCTGCTGTAAGACTGGGTTTAAAATCCTACCCAGAAACTGTAGCAGAAAACCAGACTAAGCCCAAGTGAAGTATAACCTTAGGAAAAGCCACTGTAATGGTACTTTAAATGTAATTTTGACTACGACTCATCTGCTAAAGCTTTCACATCTGGAAATTAAGCATCTAAGTCAGTTAGTCACCTGCAATTTCCTTTACAGTCCGTGCTGATGACCATGCATGGACAGAGGGTGGATAAGTTCATGCATCTCTTGTCTGTATTAGGAGCTCAGACATCTATATTGTCAATGCCATCACAGATATCTAAAAAGTTAGATATTTAAATCTGAATATTTAAATCTAAGTCTCTCTCTAATCCACAGAAATGTGAAGTCCAGGCAAATCACAGAATCACATAATCTAATCACCAAGATAGGAAAAGACCTGCAAGACCATCCAGTCCAGTCATCCATCTATCACCCATATTTCCCACTAAGCCATCTTCCTCACTACAACATCCAAATGTTTCTTTAATACCTCCAGGGACAATGACTCCATCACTCCCTGGGCAGCCTGTGCCAATGCCTCACCACTCTTTCTGAAAATAAACTTCTCCTAATATTCATCCTGAACCTCCCCTGGCATAACCTGAGGCCATTACCTCTCATCTTATTACTGTTACCTGGTAGAAGAGGCTGACCCCCACCTCAGCACAGCCTCCTTTCAGGGAGCTGTAGAAAGCAATAAGGTCTCCCCTGAGCCTCCTCTTCTATGACTGAACAATCCCAGTTCTCTCAGCCGCTCCCCATAAGATTTGTGCTCCAGACCCTTCACAGCTTTGCTGCCCTTCTCTGTACAAACTCCAGGGCTTCAATGTCTTTCTTGAAGTGATGGGCTCAAAACTGAAAACAGCACATGAGTGCAGCCTCACCAGAGCTGAGTACAGGGAGATGACCACTTCCTTGCTCCTGCTGGCTGTACTATTGCTGAAGCAAGCCAGGATGCCATCGGCCTTCTTGGCCACCTGGGCAGTAAACCCTTTATAGACCATAAAGCACAGAAATGGAACTGCAGCCCAGCTGGCAGAAGGTGACTGACAGAAAATCTGCAAGGATAGCATGGAGTCAGAATTGTAACAGTTGCTGCTGCTGCTGAAGTTAATGCACTTCAGGGACTAACACAGAGGCAGCACAAAACTGAAAAGCAAGAAAGAGATGACTTAGCATGCTCAGCACTGAAAGAGATCATTGAAGTCTGGGCAGTGCTGAAACCCATAGTTAAACAAGATCGATATCTTCTTGGAACGCACAGCTGTAAAGATATCAGGCAGGACAGATTCCATTTGTCCTGCCAATAGGCAAGCAGGTTTAAATGCTGAGGACTCGGGGGCAAAGTTGTTTTTTTCAGACATAGTTAAATCTTGCAATTGTTCAAGCATAAAAAAAAGAAAGTGGACTGAAAAAATCAATACCTCCTCCCCCCCCCCCCCCCCCCCCCCCAAAAAAAAAAAGAAAGAAAAGGAAAGAAAAGCCAAAATAAAAACTTGCAGTTTATTTTCCAGTTTAAGCAGCACCACAAAGAGAAAGGCTATGGAGTATTATGTGCAATAAAAGCGCCAAAGCTCCACGGAGCCTACTTGCCTTTGGGCCCTGCATCTTGGGCTCAAACCCTCTGTTCGTTTACCACATGGAAACAACTGTGTAATGCATACATCCTCATAAAGGCAATTCATTTTTCCCCTTCATTTGTTATTTCAACAGAAAAATTTACCTGAAAAAAATTGTAGCAGGTCAATAAATCAACAAAAAACATTTTCAGATGATGCAGCACCTTTAGGACAATGCATGTTTTGCCCACATGCATATTCTGGAGACTTATTCAACCCATACTTGAAAACAAGTGAATTCAAAGAGCCTTTGCTATAGACTGAGAGCAAAAAGAAAAAGAAGAGCACAATAATGGCTTACTGCATAATAAACAGAGTCAAGGCTGATCTGCCTTCAATCCTGACACATGGGTTTCCTTTCCAATTTTTTCCCATTTAATGTTTTTCAACATGTACAGCACAAGTGCTTCAGGGATAGTGAACAATGCGCCTTACATAACAGTGAAATGGAGCAGCAGCCTCTGCAATACATCCACACAACCAGTGCCATCAATAAAGGCTGTTTCTACTTAGATACAAAATTATTTTGACGAAGATTGAGCTCAAGCTGTGATACCGGTTCAGCCATTGCATGGCAGTGACTTTTGCTCACTACTGATCCAGACTGAAGTTTTTATTTTTTAAAGAGAAACTTGTTCACCTCAATCTCTAGATGCCTTCTCTCACAGTCCAGTTTGAGGGTAGGGTGAATACGGTATTAAAAACAGTCTGCTGAAGTTATTCATCGTTATTTTATCTGCACAGGAGACAGACTCGCATGCACAACATGCAAATCCTTTTCTGTGAGTGGCCAGCTTGAAAATAAAAAGCTCTCTACCTCGTAACTCTTATTCTTAGGTAGTTTTTTTTTTTTTTTTCTTACTGCTAAGGGAGAGAGGTATTAAAACATTCAATTTGAACTTTAGTCATCTGTATGAAAATTCAGTACTTAATTAAAACGAAGTTCCACCGCAACATAAAATCATGCTGAAAACACCATTTGGTGTGATGGTGGATTTAGCATTTGACAGCACTTGCACACCTGGGAGATGACTACACGACCATATCTCTGTAGTCATTACAAACTGCCTGCAGTCTTTTCCTTTCATTGATGAATGAAATATTACTATTAGCCATACCAGGATCTTGCAAATCATCCATTTCTGCTCTTCTTCCCTTTCCACCTGTTATCATATATCTCTTTATTTTAAATAGATTTAAACAGCCTCTATGAAAATTTCATCAAAATAAATAGAGCGTTTTGTATGTAATAGAACTTCTGAAGATCTCACTAACAGTCTAAATATTCTGAATTTTAAAAAGATAGTGATTAAAAATTCATTGCTACTCTTCTAATGAATTAATCCAGCATTTAAATCTGCCCAGCACTATTATTGGAGAAGTTCTAAATGTGGATTCTGATCTTGTCTGATTATTTGATGGTTTTCCAGATCATTTGCTGGTTTCATTTGAAGGGATGGATGCATGTGACCCTTCTCAGCAGAGTTCGTATTCATTAATTCAGAAGACTGTGAAGCATCCAGTCAATGAGAATACAAATAATTTTGCAATAAAATTTTGAGGGTGTTTTTTAATGCAGTTTGCACCTGCTTATTTCCTTTTAGAAAACCATGTACATAATAAATTAATTGGGACACTTTCCAAAGCATATTCACAGGACTTGATGTATCATGTGACTTTTGAAAATGAATTTTTACAATGAGTTGAGGCTATGAAATTTTACAATTGTAGAGGGTTTTTCATACTGTGGCGTATAAACATAACTGCTTTTGTAATTAGGCAGCTTCAAACTGCCAACGTGAGTAAATAGAGATTGAAAACCTTGTACAGAGAGTTTAAATGTAAGGTATTCCACCTGCCCTGGTAATTGAGGGACACCATGTGATGATGAAGGCACAGGATACTCTTTCAACAAACAACAGGAAATGGGGGAGGAGTTTCTAATATATATCCATCCCTATGAGAAGAAAATTAAACCACTGTCATATATACTATGATTGCAATGATGAAAGGCAAAAAGAAAAAAAAAAAAAAAAAAAGGATTACAGGAAAGGAATTAGAAAAGTAGAAAGGAAAAAAGCTGCAGCATATTTTTTTTTTTCCTGAAGATATACTGTTGAGGTTGTTACACTGCTCTATTTCTTCAGGGAGCTAAGGAGGAGTACCAGTTCCTGCAGGAATCTAAATGTGCAAGGCTTTGCATAGAAGAACTTACTTTTTTACTTTATATCTCAGCATTATTTAATTTTAGTCTTCCTTTTGGTCCACATTCTCTGCAGTTGCTGCCATGACTCTCAAATAGCAATTTCATTTAGTGAAACAAGGAAAGCTTAGTTCCTCTAAGGCAAACACACCACCACATGGGAATTTGTGGACTGCACGGCTTAGAGGAACAAGCCTGTCTTCCCTCCTGCTGAGAAAGAGTACTGTTACCTGAAATGAAGTGTTACCTGAGAGACTGACCACTGCTGAAATCCTGGGGAAGGCATTTGAATGTGGACTTGTACATAAGGTATGATCTTCAGGACTGGTGTTTTCTTTCCAGAGCCCCAAACCTAAACCCAGCATATGTTGAAGAGAAACAGCTGAGCACACAATTTCCGTGTTAAGAGAGGAAAACAAGTTGCTTAGGAATAAACTTTTGTTCTTGGTGGAGAGGGAAGAAGGAATCAAATATAAGAGCTGGGGGAGTTCAGCAGGTTTGACAAGAATTACTTAAATTGGAAAAAAGAGGAGACCAGCAAGAAGCAACACTGTGCTGGTGAAAGCCTCCAAAAAGCATGAAAATGTCTGGTGAGAGGTAAAGAAGCTGCTGTTCATTCCCCTTCACTGAATGTGTAAATGGGCTGAATGAAAGCTTGCGCTGCCCTTTTAGGTAGCATTTAACTCTTATCTTCTGTCATTAGCTAACCTGGTTCAATACAGGTAAACAGGATCAAGGGGCAAAATGGTCAGTGCTGATGGAAATGCTTTATATAGCATAAGGGTACATGATAGGGAGGTGACAGGTCACCTCGTTCATTTTCCCCTATTAAGTGGTGAATGCCTGCGAGGCTCTGGTCCAGTTGCTTAGCAGTGCTTTGAGGGCTTTATCTTTTCTCCAGGCTTCAGAAGAAAGATAATGGCCTGATATCCCCTTCAAAGCATGCTACCTCAGTGATTAAGGGTGAGGAGAAGGTGCCGGACAAAGGTGGTTTACAGCTCTGACTTAAGAGCTGTGCAGGAGCTGCTCAGCCCTGCCAGCAAGTCACAAAAGCCTCAGAGTTGCTGTAGTTCATAGTCAGCTTTTTTATATACCCTGCAATGAATGCCATAAGCCTGACCAGGTTGGATGGGGCCCAGCGCAGCTCAGTCTAGTACCTGATCTGGAGGCCCTGTCTGTGGTAGCAGGACCTTAGGGTCCCTTCCAACCCAAGCCATTCTGTGATTCCATGAAAGTATGTTCAAGTGCCTACTGATGACAGTTGCCATCGCACAGTGATGCAGGAGACCCCCTGTACAGTGGATATTCCCAAAGGTATTTCTAGACTATTTAGTCTTTTTTCTGAGAAATACGTATCAGAAAATAGCTAAGTGGGCCCAAATGGGAGCTCTGTATATCACTTTTTTTATACTCCCTACTCTCATCTGGCATATTCTTCTTCTTTCATAGCTCTCTCGATACAATTTAATAACTGAAACAACCGTCACCTTATCCAGTTTATTAACATCCATGTTTTGAGCTCAAAGGATGCACAGATCTGTTCTCATTTGCAAGTGAAGCACAAATACTGGAGGAACAACAAAAAAAATCCGAAGTGTTTATTAATGTGGAAAATTCCAGAACTCATTTTAAGAAGTGCTGGGCACCCACATATTATAAGTAAGGGAGGATTTACAGTACAAACTACCGTCAGCAATTCCAAGTTAAAAGCGCAAAAAGCTCATGCAAGCTTCAGCCAAGACTTCATTCCGTTATTACATAAAGCAGATCCCATCTTTTAGAAAAATAACCAATTTTACTTAGAAACTGCCTTCTACAACCTCTAGAAAGTTGCTTTGGCTTTTATTTTCACTGCCAATATTTTGCAAGCATTCTGGTTATGCGTAGTCTCATCTTCAAGATGTTGAAAGGTCTGACATATATAATTGTACTGCATGCTGAAAACTCATAGAGTAAGTCACTTACCAGCTATGTTTATATTAACCTAAAAATTTCCAGTCGATAAACTGAATAAATCAACCTTTAGCACATGTAAAAAGCATTTTTCCAAACCTTTAATGATTCTGCCAGTGTTTTTTGAGCAATTTATCTTGGTCTCGGGACACTGTAACTGAATACAATATTCTAAAAGCATTTACTCTGAAAGACAAAAAAAAAAAAAAAGTATAACTTCTCATCTTGTATTTGATAAGCTCATGTTTATATATCCAAAAAACCAGAATATCCCTTCCAGGTACAGTGTTCCATATGGAACTTACATTCAGTGCCTGTCTGCCATGATTCTCCTTTCTGTTTAAATATGAGAAGCACTTTCCTACTGACTTCTACGTATTCATGGTTCTAACTTGCAGGATTTAACATTGCATAAATTTCCATATAGTATTTTTAACAATTTCCATTCAGTGATTTGGTGTGTAAACCAGCTTTATTAGTTTGGTCACTCGTGCAGCAACTTGTGCTGGGAGAAAGTTAACCTACCAGCAAGAAAAGAAGAAAATAAGGAGAAACTTCTGCATTTTTAGATCACTGTCAAAAATAGGCATTCCAGCAAGTTCAAAAGCTCTGCTGGAGAGTTAGGGACTAATGAAAGTTACTCTACACCACCTGCTGCATCAAATTAAATCTGCAGTCTGATTAATTACATTGTCAGGATAAACCAGTGGCTTCAATTCCACTTTGTCACAAAATAAGAAGAAATCCGGGGAGAAAAAAAAGCTATTGGATTATTTAGTTTATTCTCTGTCAATTCCCCTACCGTCATTTTCATTCATTTGTTCAAAGCAGTTTTATAGGTTTAGAAAGGCATGACAGGACTTCTGCCCAGGTAAGAATCTATACATACAAGCAATGAGCTTATTTTCCTAATCAAATAATATGTCCATTTCCGCAATGTCCTTACACCTCTCTGTATGTTTGGTATTCCTACACTTCCTAAAGGTCGTGTTATAAAATCCTGATCTGTTGTCAGTGATTTCAGATCCATTTCATCGCAGCTCCACTCTGGCACAGTCACTCTGTGGAATTCTTTCAGAGGCTGGCACTACAGGCTGCAGGCTCTTTGGGACAAAGAAACTCGCCTTTTAGTGCCTGAAAATACCTGCAATGCTTTGTGCACTGTCAAAATACCCAAGAAAAATTCAGACACAATTACTTTTTGCAATACAGGTTTAGCACTGTTGGCAACGACTATGTTGAAAGAAAAGGTATGAAATCTTTTTTTTCACTGGTGTTCCTTCCTTGTTCTGCCTTTGTAGTCTGGTGTGATAGAGCTGTGTGAATATAAAATCAGTTATAGAATGTATCATAAAAAGAAAGATGTCATCAAAATATGGAAGGTTTGACTGGAAAGTTTGTTTTCTTATTCTTTGGATGACAATTTTTTATATTTTTGGCAATCCCATCACGTGTTCTGCATTTTTATATAAAAGTGTCAGTTTTAATGGAAAAAGCTGATTAAAAAACTTCTGAAGAGCATCTTTGAACACTTTTACAAACTGTTGTTACAGTTCTCTGGAAGTGAAAAATATTCCCAGCTGCCATTTTGCCGCTGAGAAGTAACAGAAAATATCCTTCTTCCAACAGAAAGCCCATGAACTAAGCACAGAGTCACAGAATGGTCTGGGTTGGAAGGTTGGGCCAGAAAGATCATCCAGTTCCAACCCAGGGCTGCCCACCACCAGCTCAGGCTGCCCAGAGGCCCCATCAACCTGGCCTTGAGCACCTCCAGGGATGGGGCATCCACAACTGCTCTGGGCAGCTGTGCCAGTGCCTCACCGCTCTCTGAGTAAAGAATTTCTTCCTAAAATCTAAGCTAAATCTCCCCTCATTTAGTTTAAAGCCATTCTTCCTTGTCCTGCCAGTGTCAGACTGCGTAAAAAGTCAGTCCTCTTAAAAAGCTCCCTTCAAATACAGGAAGGCAATGAGATCACCCTGGAGCTTTCCCCATTCTAAACAAGCCCAGCTCTTCCAGTCTTTCTTCATAGTAAAGGTTCTCCAACCCTCTGACCATATTTGTGCCCTCCTTAGGACCTGCTCCAGCAGCTCCGTGTACTCCTTGTGTTGGGAGCCCCAAGCCTGGACACAATACTCCATATGGGGCCTCATGAGGACAGAGCAGAGGGGCACCATCACCTCCCTGTCCCTGCTGGCCACTCCTCTTTTGATGCAGCCCAAGATACCGCTGGCCTTTTGGGCTGCAAGAGCACACTGCTGGCTCATTTCCAGCTTCTCATCCACTAGAATTCCCAAGTCCTTCTTGGCAGGATGAGAAATAAGTATTGTTCTAAGTATTATCAAAGGCTTAGTGCCTCTATATCAGTAATATGTGATGAAAGAGTGATTTACTGAAATGGAAAAATGTTTGTCTTACAGACACAGAATCGATTAGCTCCATGGCAAAAATGCATTCAACTGGAAGCAGTGGGCAACATCCTCCTATGTAACAACATATAACAGTCCTTTATGACCTGTCCTTCTACTATTACTTTATTTTCTTTCTCCATAGTTCTGACACTTTATGTAAACATCCATAATATTGAACAAAAAAGTACATTGGCTGCCTGTTTATTGCAGGATCCCTACCTTCGTACCACACATCATCTCTGCAGTGATGGAATGGTAGAGAAAACTTTGCTTTTTCATTTAAAGTTTTAACTTATCCCAGAGAAGCTGGCAGCCAATGGCTTTGGACAGGTATACCCTTCACTGGGTAAAAAACTGCCTGGACTGGCAGGCCCAGAGAGGGGTGGTGAATAGGGTTAAATCCAGTGACCAGTCACTAGTGGTGTTCCCCAGAGATTGTTACTGGGACCTGTCCTGTTTAATGCTTTTATTGATGATCTGGATGAGGGGATTCAGTGTACTCTTAGCAGGTTTGCAGATGACACCAAGTTGGGAGGTTGATCTGCATGAGAGTAGGAAGGCGCTACAGCAGGACCTGGATAGGCTGGACCAAGTGTATGAGCTTTAACAAGACCAAGTGTCAGGTCCTGTACTTTGGTCACAAAACCCCAGGCAGCACTACAGGCTTGGAACAGAGTGGCTTAAAAGCTGCACAAAGGAAAAGTGTCTGGGGATGTTAGCTGACAGCAGTTTGCCCAGGTGGCCAAGAAGGCCAGTGGCATCCTGGCTTGTATCAAAAATAATGCATCCAGCAGGAGCAGGAAGGTGATTGTCCTCCTGTCCTTGGCTCTGAGCACTTCCAGATGTCCCTTACCTGGTTATTAAATCAGCTCTGCATGCAGTGAGCGATAGGTGAGTCCCAGGCTGCAGTTATCGATGCTCTTTGCAGTCTAACGACAAGAATCTAATGCTTTCTGAATAAAGCCTTTGGAGCAGCAGCTGGATTAACCCCAGGTAGGCACCATGGAATTGTGTAGGAAAGCTTTACAAATGCCTTAGTTGCTTCAGGTAAACTGTTTTTGTCCTAACCGTGTATAAAAAGAAGTACATAAATCACACTGCCTGCTTCAAGCACAAAGGCCACACACAACTGCATCTGCGTGGTGCAGCAGAACTGAACTCTGCACACTGCAATACCGCAAGGTGAGGACCTGGAGAATGGGCAATAAAAGGAAAACCTCCCGTTATTCTCGCCAGCGTGTTCTGGCAACGCTTCTATTGTCACGAGTAAATCCGATGGATTAACTGCTACCTTAGCGACGTGCACAGCAATAAGAACTGCGGGGGGTGAGGTGAGGGAGAGAAGTGTTTGATGTTATATTCGACTTTTTCCTCCTGCGCTGCGGGCTCCCCTGAGGCGGCTCCGCCCAGCACAGCGCCCGGGTTCAGAGAGCGCTCGGCACCGAGCTCGCTCCTATCTGTCCCTTACAGGACTGCCCGCCCGCGCCCGCGGCAGGGCGGCTTCTCCTCACAGACCAGCGGCCACCCTCGGCGCACCCACCCCAGCCCGGAGGGGCGGCCGAACGCCCGCCGGCCCTGAGGGGGCGACGGAGGCCGCGCCGCTGCCCGGCACTGCCCTGCGCGTGCGCGAGGCCGCCCCGCGGGCGCCCGCCCTCAGAGCCGCGCTCCGGCGGACGCCGCGGGTTCACGGGCGGCCGAGGCGTCGCGGAGCGCTGGGCGGGGCGAGGCGGGGCGGGGAGCGGCGCCGCCGCCGCTGGCGGGAGCGGCCGCGGGGCGGTGACTGGGGCGCTTCCCCGGCCCCGAGCGGCGCGTCCGTCCCCCAGCCCCTGAGTCCGCGGCGGGCGTTTGCGGCGGCCCGAGCGCCGCGCCTTCCCCTGCCCCATGTCGGCGTGGCTCGGCCGGGCAGCGCTGCTGCTGGGGCGGCCGGGGGGCCCCGCCGCACCCTCCTCCTCCTCTTCCCGCCTGGGCTCGTTGCGGGGCCCGCCGCGCTGCTGCTGCCGCCGCCGCCTGGGCTCGCTGCGGGGCGGCGCCGACGGGCTGCTGCCGGCTCGGGGAGCGCCGCCCGGGCGGGCGCTGGGCACGCACCCCAAGAAGGAGCCGATGGAGGCGCTGAACACGGCGCAGGGGGCCCGCGACTTCATCTACAGCCTGCACTCCACCGAGCGGAGCTGCCTGCTGCGGGAGCTGCACCGTTTCGAGTCCATCGCCATCGCGCAAGGTGAGCGGAGCCCGACTCGGAGCGGGGCCGGGCCCTGCGCGCCTGCCGCCCTCGGGGCCGCGCTGAGGGCGGGCGGGGAGCAGCCTCGCCCCGGCGGATGGGAGAGCCGGGCCGGGCCGCGCCGCGGGCGCCGCTGCCTCCGCAACTTCTCCCCCGGCGGAGCGCTCCGCGTGCTCGGCTGCTCACCGGGAGTTTCCGAAAGCCGTGGGTGGCCATTTTTCAGAACGGGAGAAGCGATGTGCGTCTGCTCTGAAATCCTCCCGCTGCTCGTGCGGCGCTCAACTGGGTTCAGAGCGCTGAGGATCTGTGCTGTACTCCAGAAGCTCATTCATGAACAGCGCTGCTCTGCCTGGGAGCGGCTCCTTCTCGCGCAGCTGTGAGCGCCGAGGGAGGTCTTGGAGTGCAGTGCTATACAAGGCCAATTCAGTAATTCACGCTGATGTATTCTTATTGTGTATTTTGATCCAACCCTTCTTTCCAACTTGACGCTTTCACTTTAACAAATCAAAAACTTGACCAAGCCAAATCACGTTAATTACAGCCTCAGGACTTCTGGGTCGGATGCTCAGCTGTAATGGCAGGGTGCCTTAGGTGCCTTACAGCTGAGGTGACAGCAGGCACCCCAGAGCCCTGTGCTCTGATCTAGGCCTCTATGTGACTTTTACATAGCGTGCCCTTGGAAAGGGCATTTCTGTTGCTCCTCGCTGTTCTGTGCCTTAAGGAAGCCTCACAGTGGGCAGAAAGCAGCTCAGGGGTCAGCTATAGAGTGCTGCCTTCATGAAGAAGCAGAACATTTCAGCTCTGTTTGCATTACACTTGCATGTAAACACAGGAGCCAGAGCAGGTCACCAAAGCAGTTCCTTTTAGGAGTTCTGTGGAGTGTAAATCGGCTGTGTTTTTTTTCCAGCCTAGTAGGAAGAGTGCTTTAAGCTGTATGTTGTCCCTAACTTTTGAGTACTAACAACTAACACTCTAAAGGTCCTTTTCAGCATTTATAAGGGTTCTTCCCAGAGGTTTTTGTGCTGGTTTCTCTCTTGGCACTTAGCGTTCAGGTGAAAGCGGGCTGCTTGCCATGCTTCTATATCACTGCAGGATCACACTGTGGATATTGCATGTGTTTCAGTGTGGTGTCTCAAGGTCTATACAGAGATAACTCAGCGCATACCCCTATTAAATACCTTGTTGCTTGATTGCTGCTAACTGCAGTGTGAAAAACTGTTTCTGTACAGTATTGTGGGGGTCTGATCGCTTAGGATTTGGAATACTGTTACAAAAGCATTAGTTTAAAGACATAACTAGGTACAACCTTATTAGTAAACTGCAGATTTATTTCATAGTGAGAACTGCAGTTCACTTGTACCAGAAGTGGTGACGTTTATCTCACTAGAGAGAGTTATTTAACAAAAGCTCAGTTCTGTGCTTTGTGGTCCCACAGGTTGCTCCAGGTGTAGTAATGCCATCAGACTGCAGTCCACAGAATCAGGTTTTTTGATCTGCTCAGCTGGTAACTTGATTTGTTTGAAAATAGCTTTTTCCTTTATTCAGCTCTTTCATTATTTATTCATTTATTATTTCTTTGACCTGACTACATCATGATATCAGCTGTCACCCTTTCTGTCTGGGAAGTGATTTTTTTCTAAATGTGGTCAACAACAACAAAAAATAATAAACAAGAGCTTCTAGGAAGTCTTTTTAATAAAAATAAAGGGAAGGAAAGTCTTAATACCATAATGTGTATCTCCTGTATGTTCCCTGAGATTCTAGAGAACTATAATCACATTAAAGGGAGAGGAAACAGCACGGGAATCATTTAATGCAGATAAAACAGGGGCTCTGCATTCTTCAGAGGTACACACAGAGCACGGGGTTCCCTTCTGGATGCATGTGTTGGAGTTGTCCTGAGCTAAGGAGGGAAGGGAGCTAATGTCAGAGGGTTGGTATTGACAGAATTCAGACTTGATGTGAGGAAGGGCATCAGTTTGCCAATTATCAGATGTACATACATTCTCACTGCACCAGGCAATGATAGAAGCAGACAAAATGGATTTTGGGCTGCACTGGGAAGAAAACAATACAATTCCTGGGCTGGATGATGATGTTCTGTACTTCATATGCTTAATTATGATAACACTTTGAATGCTTGCTGTTGCCTGATATTAGTATGACGACCACAGGAATGTTTTAACTGTGTATGCAGGTTGTGGTTGAGAGTAGCACATGGGGGGGTTGTGCCCCCACTTTCCAAATACTTTCTCCAGCTCCAATCAACTGTAATCACTTCTGATTTTTACAATCAACTAGTTCAATGTAGATAAGGTGATCTGGTCGATCTGTTTCTGCTCAGTCTTTTCATTCGGTGGCAGCATGCGGGAGAGTGGTTGCTTTAGATCAGCTTGCTAGTTTTACGCTTGTGTTGATTTCCAATAAGGTGTGGTCCAAATGCAGCCTCCATGTTTGCATTCCTATCTAAGGAAGTTTCTCTGTCCTTTTTCAGTCTGGAAAATCTGTCTTTTCTCAATCATGAAATGCACATGCAGTTTTGCTGCTCTGTGCACTTGAGCTTGTTATGTGCCTGTGATCTTTTTTACATCTATATGGAAAGTGAGGTCTTAGTCCATACCCTTCTTAATGTGGTCTTTATTGAGTTAAGTTTTGACCTTCTTCCTTCACTACCTCTTCTGTGCCCTAACAGACCCCATAGCAGCTCGGGCAAGCTGTCAGCAATATGGGGAGACCCGGGCAAATCAAGAATCCAGTGGGGCCTGTTCCTCAGCCCATTCGCAGGCCTACCACCCGAAGGAAGCAGTTCCACCATCTAATTGCCCTAGCACGAAATATGACAGGACACACTATCTGTGGCCTCCGCTGATGGCAGAGGCTGCGGGGAAACCCTGCCGCTGCCCTCACTGCTGCGCTGAAGGATGGTCCTCAGGTAGGTGAGCTGTAGTCTTTAAGTCAGCTGGGTCTCGAATGCTTTGGTACTTAATGCATCTGTTTGCCCTGTAGTCACATAACTGTCGGTGGGGAGAGGTTTGTGGCAGCGTGGCTTAGAACTGTTCCTGCCACCACACTGTCCCCATCTTACCTGGAAACTTCCATCTGGATGCTTATTGCTTTCAGGTGCTGAGCACGGGCAGTGGGTTTAAAGTGTAGCTGACAGCAGCTGAAGCTTGTTGTTATTAACAAGTACTGAAATGATTCTATCTGTAGCAATGCTTCGGTCAGAGGCCCGAATTGATCTGTGAGCTTGCAGTGAAGGATGGCTGTGAAGCTGTGCTCACTTGGAAGCCTGGTTAAAATAACAGGAGGCTTTTGCACAGGAGTAGCTGGGGGAAGGATATGAAACTGTATGTAGATAGAATTGCTTTTAAAAGGGATTCTGAGAAGCGTTTTAATTGAGACTGTAATCTCTACCTTGCTAACTGCCTGAAAATGTAGTCAGAACATCACCAAGTTGCTCTTTCTGCAGAAAAGTGCAAGGCGTAGTTTTCCGTTATCGTTGAAGTCTTCTTTTTCTTTAGTTAGAAAGGTGAATAGGGTCTCATATTTTCCCAGGCAGGGTTTTGAAGCATTTGTCCTTGTAAGCATGTCGGCTGCAGCAGATGGAGATGATGCATATGGATTTGAATCTAAATATTTTGTGTTTTTCATAGTTACAGAAACACTAAAGTAGCAAATTGCCCAATTTCTCCTAACTGTAATAGTGCTGCTTCCCTGTCTGTGGAGGTGGTGCTCCATGGTTGAGGCTTTGTTTTGTTGGTGGCACAGTGAAGTACTCCTTGCTCCTTTTTTATATGGGGGAAATGAAAATATAGAGATGGTATTGGCAATGTCAGGAGTGATTTAATGGTTCTGACTTCTGTATCAGTTTTCTGTTACAGATGGAGGGGGGTTGGAGGAAGGAATTGGGTTTATGCTCAGGTTTTCTGCCTTTAGTGTCAGTCGTATATTAGAAAGTGATTCATGAAAGTGCTTTAAAGCAGTGCAGCAAACTTGGTAACCAGCAGGAAGGAGGTTTCTGAAGCTTAGGTAAGAAATAACCATACAGCAGACGTGCTGAGGGTGCTGTTCTCATCTGTGCTGGCTTAAAACGTTCTCAATCCAGAATGTTACACTTCTCCATTAATAATACTAACACAGTGTGTCTACACAGGGACTCTCAGAAATCTCACATTGTGATAAGTGAATGTGTTATTTCTTCATCCTTGCTTCAGAGATGGGAAAAATCCTGTAACAACTATGTGCAGTTCCTTCAGAGCACCGAGCTACGTTCATTATGTGAAATGTTAACTTAGTAAAGAATCTTATGAAATGTAATAAGCTTGGATTTGTTTTCTTGCCAATGCTGCCTTAACTGGAAAACATGCAAAAACTTGGTAGTGGTGTATGTGTCCTTGTCAGCTGGATTTTGCTGGCTTACTTGACAGGTTTGGAGAATCCAGTCTCTAGCTAGATTCTGTATGAGGGCACCGGCATGTCATGCCATACACTGTTTAGCAAATAATCTGACCAAACTGGTACATTCTGATTGAAAAATGTTCATAATTCCAAGTTAGTGTGTCATGGCTTTGTAAAAAAACGTAGCACTGTGAGTGAAGGGCAGTGCACTGTGTCTGCAATTGGTTTGACAGCTGTGGCAAGATCTTTATGAGGGTATTGCAGACTTACAGTTAGTGTTGGGCAAAATCTCACTGTGGTATCAGAAGAAGCATCTCTGCTTTATAATCTGTTATTAGAGCCCAGGTGCCACTATTCCACAACTCCTGCAGGGAAGTGAATTTGAAAGGCTGCAAATTCATCAGACGGATATTTAACCAAAATTCCTTAGATGCATCAAATGTGATCTATTATGAAAATAATTCCTTTTTTTGTGCGAGGCAGGCACACCATGCTATTAACAATAAACCGGTTATCTGCCTTTTGATTTCAGGAACCACCCAGATCTTAGTGACTCATTTTGGTACAGCTTAACCTATGTTAATACAACAAAGCATGATTGGAGCTTTCTGGCTTTACTTCTCTTGTCTGAAGAGTGATTTCTTTTTTTGTTTTTCCAATGGACAGTGAAGTTTCTTGGGAGGACTGACGGATGTGTGGAGGGGACCAGCCTTGCTAATGCACACTGACTGGCAGGCACAGTGGCACCTGAGGGGGGCAGTTCTCTCCTCTACAGCCTCATGGATGTGGGTGAGCTGAGCTGCATGTGAAGATGGATATCTACCTGCAGTGACCTAGGTCAAGAAATGGGTTTTTAGCTTTGGCGTTTGATTACAATTCTAAAAAAAGGTCCTCTGGCAGACCTGCTGGTAAGCGTGCAATTTGAAGTGCTCCAGCAAGCTGATAAAATGAGCAACTCTTACAGCTTGCCTGTGCACAGTGCCTTTATGCTTGTGGTCCATCGCAGCTACACCACAGCAATCACTGGTCTCACTGCTGAGTCTAAAATACTCTGTGATGAAAACAATAACGTGGTTCGGATGGAAACAGATATTACTTCTCTTTTTTGCTTCTGAAATTCTTTTTTTTTCCCCCTCTCAAACCATTGAGCCTTTTGATGAAGGCAGAGTACGGGAGGAGGAGTGCTTATTGTTTTCTTTGATGTCTGCAGATGGAATTGTTCTGTTTTCATATGTTGGTCATCTACGTAACGCTAAATATTTTGTTACCTGTCACAAACCATTATAAAAAACTCATCAGCTCAGATGTCAATTACTGCTAGTATTAAATCTGTTTGCTTGAAAATGATGCCGTTTTTCTAGCAGAAAAGAGAGCAGTGAGGCAGTTCTGGGTTGATCGTTTCTGTGATTGTTCTGACACTGTTTTTCTTGAGACTTGCTGAGGAGAAGGGAGAAATAATAAGCTGCAGTCAGCCCCTTAGCTGTCATGTGCTGCTATATCTACAGTGTTCAATGTATAAATCCGTGCTGGCTTTCCCAGCCTGAGTGTGGAAGGGCAGAGCTCTGCCTGCTGCTCTGCCTGGGAGCTGGGATGGAGCTCAGCCCAGGGGGCGCTGTGCTGGGCTCTGTGAGGAGCTCAATGAGCTCCCCAGCGCCTGGCTGGGGAGGAGAAGCTGGTGTTGAAGAAATGACAGGAAGTTCCAGTTCCTTTTATCCTCACATTGGATTCTTATGAAATGCAGCTAAATTTTCTTCAGATTCTTTTTATGTCCGCTCTCAAGAATATGGTTGTCCAGTACCAGAAAAGACAAAGTGCTTGGGAAGATTTCTGCTGTGCGGGTTACCTCAGCTGAGGGATTTCATACAGCTAAAATCTAATCAGAAGGTGTGCTGCCTTTCCCAAGAAACTTTTCAAGAGTGTAATTGCAGTTACATTGAAAAAACAAACAAACAAACAAAAAAAAAAAAAAACAACACACCCCAAAACTCCAAAGCAGCAAATGCATGAATGAGATCTCGTCTCTAAGATGTACTCCAGGGCATTAGAAAATTTCTTATTTCCATTCTTCATTTCAGCACTGTTGTGTGGCATTTGTCAATCTGACATTTCTGTAAGCTTTATTACATTTGAAAGCTTATGATTTATTGGACTTCCTTTTTTTTTTTTTTTTTTTTTTTAACTGGCAGAAAACCTGTAAACTGAATTAGCTTAGGAGAGTATAAATTTTTTATTATGTTGTCATCTCAGTAACCACATAGTATCTTATGGAAGTTGTCAGCCTGTAGCAAATGTTTCATGAAACTTTAACTTAGAATAAACTTAATGACTTTCTTCTCCTATGTTAAAGCTCAGTGTCTGAGTGCAGAAACACAGCCACGTGCTTTTGCAGAGGAAAGCCAGCAAGTGCAATGTGTATAAGATCTAGAGAAACTTGCTCTCCTTGTTTATGCAGGTTCCCTCCTGCTGGCAGATACACTGGGACTGATTGGAAGATTTTAAGTAGTGACTTACTGCCATCTTGCTTTTGAAAACTTTTAGCATCCAGATACCCTAAGCCACTGGTACCACTTGAGAAGCGAGCAAAGGAAGTAGTGTCACCAGAGATGAGCAGTACTTCTGGTACAGTAAAAAGCTAACAACTACAAGTGTGTTGCTAAGGTGTGGCATTGCATACAGCCAGCAAGCTGCTTGTTTGACAGGCTTTCTGCTTGCCTGTTTTGATGCAGTTGGCATGTATTGCTACAAGAAATAAGTGCTCCGTTTTTGCTTATTTATATTAATAGAAATTTGGGACTTCAGTCTTTATAATATGATTATAATGACTTTGGTCTCAGAACTGTGTGATTCCCACAGTTCTTTTGGGAGTTACTCTTAATGGGATTGAAGAAATGTGTCATGTCCTGGTCTTGTGGAAAATCTCATGAGCTCAGTAATTCCTGGGTAGTCTGGGCAGGTCTCCTTAATTTCTGCATTGTAACAGACTGAAGATTTCAGATTTGAATGGCTCTGTTCACTTGCAGAAGCTCTGTGTTACCAACCTTACACTTTTTGAAAGTGCCATGCATTGACTTGTGGCCCAAACAGAATGTAGGAATAATGCCATTGCTAGAGAATACAATATTCAATTGACCACTTTTTCCATTTGCTGTAATTAATGCTTTGGGAAGGTGAAATCTGAGAAGGTTGCCCGAAAGAAAACTTTATTTTCCAGATATTGCATGTGTTTAAGCATGTGATGTGTGCAAAATGATTTTAATGCACAAGTGTTCATTTATTTAGATGGTCAAAAAAAAACCACTCAAGCCTTGAGCCATTGTTTTTTGACTGCATATGTCTTGTATAAACCAGTACATTTCGTGGCTATTGGGAGACAGGCTTTCCTAGCAGCTATCCTGTCTGGTGTGAGGGCTGTTTTAACTTAGCTCTCTTTTGGAAAGATCACTTAAAACACAACTTTTGCTTGCTAAATAGCTTGAACCCTTCAGTGATGGGTTATCTTTCTGTGTATATCCTGTGGACACAGGGGTACTGATTTGGTGTATAGTGTATATTAGAAGAGCATCACCTCCATTTCCTAAAGGAATTGTTTAAAGGTTAGCCATGCAACTAAAAGCTCTTATTTTATAAAAAGATAAAGTAAATGGGAAAGCTGAGATAAGTATATCATGCAGATGGTAATTAGTAAAGCTGCTGCGGATCTCCTTAATGCAGTTTATTTTTTGCTGCTAAAGGAACAGTTCAAGCTGGGAGAAACGTGTGAGTTGTCTTGTGTCACCCCCTGTTCCTTTCCTTTCTTCCTCCTTAAATCGTCATGGCGCTGTTTCAGACACTGGAAAACAAATGTTTTTATTGTCATTTTCCTGCTGTGTAGGATAACCTCTGTTAACATGAGCTTGCCTTTTGGAATTCTGGGGATGTGACTAACCTGTGCCTCAAGCAGGCTATTGCTTCCTCAAACACAGTGAGTTTTTTAAGGTGATGCTGACAACATACGTTCTTAATCCAGTAGAGCCCATATTTGATTCAAAAATGTGGGATATGAAATCACTGGCATATTTTTGGGGGGGGAGGGGGAGGGTTCACTTACTTTGCATTCTTAAATATTTGTATGTTAATTAATAATTAATAATTAATAATTCACCCCTGCAGCCATAATGCATCCTGATACACAGTCTGTCTTACACATACTATGCCTTGTTTGGTGGTTGTTTTTTCATTTGATCATTACAAATGATCTTGTAGGCCTTTTCCAACCGTGGTGTTTCTGTGGTTCTGTGACTGTGCTTTAGCTTTTGGCAGATCCCAGCACGCCACTTTTTCAACCTGCAGGTTATCTCTTAAAAAGGGTAAGCAGAAGCATTGGAAGACCCCAGTGTTACCTGTTAGGGGATGAAGCACAGTTGGTAGCAACTCACCTTCCGCCTTAAAACAGTCAGTAGGAGCAGGTGGCTTCTTTTGTTTTCTCTTACTGCTTGTGCCCAGGGACAAAAGCTTTGCTCAACCTACTTGCTAAATACTCAGTAGCTTTTAAGGGTGTTGGTGCCCATACTGTAATTTGCTGAGCGGTTGTGCTTTGCTTTGGAAAAGACTTTTCTGTATCTGTGCCAGGTATGAGGCATTTCCAGAGTTAAGTCCTGCCTCTTCATGTGGCTGCAGTCACGGTTGAAGGCTCCTGCTTGACCTGGGGGAAGGACACAATCTTAGGAAATCTTTTTTTATTTCTAAAACATAAAAAAAAATTTGAGAGGCTTCAACAGAGAGACCAGCTGAGAGGAAGCAGCACCGTGGGTGTCAGCAGGGGCCCAGACGTTGGTCCCTGAAGGTCACTTCTCAGAGATGGTCCGGGACCAGGCAGCTGGACACCGGCGAGTCATCCCAGACCTTCTGAGGGGCCTTGGGGCTTGGTTGGGAGGGGATGCAGGAAATGGTGGGTGATTCTCATCTGTGCCACAGAGATCTGTCTGCTTCTTGGTGTGTTGTGAGTGCAAAGTTCTATTGCTGCACAGCTCTGTATTTTCTTCACGTCCAAATACTTACTGGGAACCAACAGATAATGCTCCATTTCACCCTGCTGTGGTTTTACTTTGTAAATAGCATTGATTTTGAGTTACTTTTACTGTGAAAATAACTTTAAATCGTTTGTTCTCTGTAGCTTTTGGCTGTATGCAGTGATCCATCCCTTCCTTAATGCTGGCCAGTATAACTTCGTGTTCAGAGTGCAAGTCATCAGTCTCCATTAGTATATTATGCCATTTTTAATGGCAAACAGAATAGGTAGAAATTATTTTACTGCCTTAGTTGAATTTCATGGAAGACTGGAGAGAAATGTGTGTGAAACTAACTGATGGCTTTACCAGCTGCTTCTTTACATACCATGAGCTTCAAGTTTCGCATTGCAAATTATTACTTCATTAAATCCTGACAATAGGATGATTTTTCTTTTTTATAGAGCTCAAGTAGAGCTTGATGTGAAAATGTGAAACAAACTTCTGTTCAAGAATAAAAGATTAAACCCAGTATTTTTATTTTTTTTATTATTTTTTTTTTTTAATCAGTGGTCCCATTGTGGTTGAATTCCATGCTGGCAACAGTCATTTTCTCTAGGTCTGGATGTGTTGGTGGCTGAGGACAAGTACTAGGTGAAGGGCAAGTCCTCTGATCAGGAAGAGACTTAGGAACATAAGGGGAAAAATAACCAAATCATCCCTTGCAGCAGCAATATGAATGGACCTCAGCATCCATCTTATTTTCTCCTGGGAAGTGCCATGAGGACTTCTTGCCTCGGGATGGAGTTCCTCTCATCCTTCCAGCAGCTCTGTGTCACTGACAACACATTAAGGAGACTTGAACTGGTGAGAAAACAGTTGGTTTTTAGTCTTATCAAGTACTTGTAATGACATTGGAGAAGCACTGTTGACTTTATATTCCTCTGACCTCTTGTATATAGACAGGGAGCTGTCTCTTCAGGGTTGCTCCTCCCAACCCTTCCCCTTCTTCCCTGCTGGAGGAGAGGCTGTGTGACACTGCTGAATTGGAACAGCACATGAGAACAAGGAGAGGGAATGGTGCCAGAGGCACTCATGCCTCATCGTATGGCATGAAACAGATAGGAGGAGCATGAATGTGATCCAGCTCTCCAGCAAGCGCTGGCATTACTGGTAGGTCAGTGATACGGGCAATTCGCTATTGCCGTAGTAGAGGCTACTTTCTACTGCCAGGAGGAAAACTGTTAAATAGATTGCTTATTTCCTCACATGTGGAAAATAGGCATGCAGAAATCCTTGAAGATTCAGCTATGGATTTATATCATAATTAATAATTATCAGGCAGATCGGCAGGTGGAGGATGCAACTTCGGCTCTTACAGGAGTTTACTGCTTTATTGCAGTTGAAATTGTTATGAAAGAAAGGTTAAAAAAAAAAGCAGTCAAAGTTGAAATATATAGCAAAATCAAATTGTCATCAGCTAGTTTCAAGGGAAAGTGAAACACTGCATTGGGATTAGATAAATGGATCAGATTGGTGGTACGTTGTGAAGCACAAGTCCCAGAGCAGCTTTAGAGGGAGAATGTGTGCACAGCTGTGCCTCGCAATGGTGTCACTTGGGCTAAGTTAGCTCTGCTGCTGGGAGCTGCATAGGTGCACTTGGAATTGGGCTGGTTAATCCTCTGGGGCGAAGGCTGATGGTTATTGAAGTCTGCAGAAACACTGCCCGGGAGAAACATTTGCCTCTTATTTTTTTCCAAAGGCAATTGCTTGAAATAGTTAAGTTAGTGAGTGCTGTTCTTATAAACTATTTTGCTCTTGCTTTGTTGTTCTCTTTCCTTATTTATGACTTTCTTTATATAACCAACAATCTCAGTAATGTCAGATTGCTTTCATGAATAGAGTAAAAAAAATTTTTGGTAGGACTTAAAAATCACATACTGAAGAAATTACAGAATCAGGGGACTGTATAACAGTCCAGCAGATACTCTGTACCCTTATCTAATAAAAGCCAAGAGAAAACGTTTTGGGATTCTATGTAAACTTATTTTGTCTGTTTTCACATGGAACAATGCTCAGTATTGCAGCTGTTTGCCAAAGACAGCTGATGCTGCAGCTTGGTTTTGGACCACATACAGTCAGGGACACAGGAAGGAGGCACCTACGTGCTGAATGCACAGGGCTGCCTTTAGCAGTAGGTTAAGAATAGGTTAATTGCTACTGTGTTTTGTATGTACTGAATGCTTAATGTAGAGAGGTAGCAGTTACCTGAGAGTGATTTATGGCTGGAGCTTATGTTGTCAGCAGTTTCTTTCAGTGCTTTTTTTGCTGATAGGTTTCAGAGGTTTCTGATAGCTATCAAAGGTTTCTTAAGGACTTCTGGGGAGCTCATAATTCTGCTTCTTTACTGCCACAATGCAGTGAGAAATCAGCAGCAGTGTGTTTACTTGCTGTGATTCTGTAATTGAATGAATGCCATTCTGTTTTTCTGTTTGCTCTCCCTCTCTTGTTCTGGGTAGCTGCTTTAGTTCTGAGATAGATTAAAAGCAAGAAACTCTGTATGCATTTAAATTTATTTCAGAGGTTGTCCTCCGGCAGGGAATGAGGTTTACCAGCAGGCTGATGCTTGGTGATATGTGATAATAGCAGTTTCTTCAATTTTCTGTAAATATAATGATAGCATTATCTTAAAAGAGGGAAAAATCATCCCCCCTGACTCACAGCTCGTGTCCTGCTCTGCTGCAACTGCCTGCATATGGTGAGGGCTGTTGGTTGGGTGTTGCTGTCTGCAGGAGTACAGATGCTGATGCTGCGGGTACCAAGTACTGTGGAAGCACTGCTGTTGCCAGCCTTGAATTTGTTCCAGCGGTGAGCTTTGCTCTGTGTCTCTCTGAATATCAACTAAAGAGCTTTTTCTCGTTTCAAGACCCCTGTGTATTGCAGAAGGCAAAAGCCAACACTCTTTGCCTGAGAATAACAGTAACAACACCTGATGCCTTGGGAAAAAAAGTGAGTGGTAACATGGACCTCATCTGCTGCTGCTGGCATGGGGCATGAGCTCCCTGTCTCTGGGATGCTGTGGTGATGCTGGGGCAGAGGAGAGCTGCCCTGGTCCCCTGGTACACTGCAGGCTGCTCGCAATCACTTGCCTGCCTGGGAGGGGTAGGAAGGAGTGAACTCATCTCAACTTCTCAGATCTTGTTTTAAGACCGGGAACTTGGGGAGCATCATTAAATAAAGGATCTCTCATAGTTGTGCCTATACCTTCATGGGTATTTCATGAGCACTCACTGCTCGGGAGTCACATCAGTGATGCCTCACGCTCCTCTATTACAAGGTGACGAAAGCCCTGCACTAGATTGAGTCTTTTCGGCTGTGTGTAGGGCTGTGATAACTGCTGTTAACAGATCTTTTGTGGTGTCCCACAGAACAGTTTCGCTTATCCTCTTAAGTGAAACTGCTATGAAGGATATCTTAAAACTGAATCTGACACAGTGATAATGCATAGATGTTGTGATCTTTTTTCTGGTTCTATGCTGTTATTGAGCTGCTTCTTTGCTCAGCTGAGAACTGTGAAGTAATGGATGGACGCTTAACCTGAAACCAGAGAGGCACAATAGAAAACCAAAGCTGGCAGAGAAACCAAAACATCACCTCATAGTTAGAAGGGTAGATGTGAATTAGTTAAATTCCACTCTAATGTTAAAGTATTTATCCAGTCTTTTTCTACTGTTACTGGTGAAAGTGTTAATAATGCCAGGGGAAGAATTTGCTGTACCACTGAGAAATGTCCCTCCATTAGCCCCAGGGAACTCATTGAAGTCCCTGAGATTTGAGACAGGTTGAGGAGAAAAAAACCCAACCTCCATTTGGGATATGATGGGTATTATGTTTCTGCAAAAGAATTTGTCTTTTTGTGGCAGAGAATTGTGGATGCTCACTGCAGTTGAGATTTGCTACAAAAGCTTGTTTCTTGGCAGCATTCTTGTACGTCCTTATGTTTTTACCATTCTTTGTTAAGTAATATATAATGTAATTCTGTTGTGCACAGATCATTATACCATGTTACTGTTCATATTTACCCTCCAGCAGAGATACTTCCCACATTTCTGGCACTTCTGTACAAACAGAATGACAGAATGGGCAGGGTTGGAAGAGACCTCAATGATCATGAATCTCCAACCCCCCTGCCACATGCAGGGCCACCAACCTCCACATTCAATACCAGACCAGCTGCCTAGGGCCCCATCCAGTTTGGCCTTGAACACCTCCAGGAATGGGGCATCCACAACCTCTCTGGGCAGCCTGTTCCAGCACCTCACCACTCTCTCTGGAAAGAACTTCCCCCTGACATCCAACCTAAATCTTCCCTCTGTCAACTTAAAATCATTTCCCCTTGTCCTGCAGTTATCTATCCTTTCAGAGAGTTGATTCCCCTCCTGTTCATAGGCTTCCTTTAGGTACTGAAAGACTACAGTGAGGTCACCCCACAGCTGTCTTGAGGCAAGCATCTTATTTCACATATTTTGCAACTGTGGTTTGAGAATATATAGAAAATAAAGAGAAGAGAAAATAAAGCAAAGCATATTTTGGTACGAACCTACTTGAGTGGAAATGAAAGACTGAACTTGAATTGGTGAGATGCTGTTAAGGTCAAGAATAAACATCTCAGTGATGAAGGTGGTGGTTTGTGTTTCTGGGTACTTATTGCCATTTTATGCGCTCTCTTAGATGTAGCGACAGGATTTCCACCTTAGATCTGTGTTTTGTTAAACATCTTTAGAATGGTACGGTGCATTGCATGCTTGGGAAGGCTAAAAGGATGCATGAATTGCATTCTCTCACTGTTTGGTGATGCACATCCGGTAAGCACTGGAGTTCATTTGGTGATGAACATCCAGTAAGCACTGGAGTTCAAGCTAAAATGAAGTTATGTGGTATTTAAATCTGTACTGTCCTGTGTCTGATGAGCACTAATGTGTGTTTCTGTAGCTAAATGTGTCAGTTCTGCTGATTGCAGCACTGCAGGCTCCGTTCAGCACACGGTCTGATAGATAGAGCAGCGGTTTCAAATAAATGTGATCATCTCTTCTGCTTCCAGGTTTTCAGGGAGGGAGATAAACATGATTCCTGTGTGATTTTCTGCAGTGTTAGGCAGAGTGCAAATTAGTCTTTAATGCCCACAGTGCCATATGTCCAAACAAGCATACACACAGTTACCTTTTTGCAAGTAGTAGAGGAAAAGAGTTCATGTCCTCTGTTCATCTCTTATTAGTGCTTTGCTAAACTCTGTAGTGTGCATGTGACTGAGCTGGCTAACAGCAGAGTGTATATTTAGCACTGCAGGAGTCAGCATCCTTTCAAGCCTTAATTGCTGTAGTAACAGGAAACCATTTATGAGTTACAACAAATGATGGAGACTCTTTTTTCCTTTGCTGTCAACTTTTGGATTGTTGTTTCCCATCGGAATATTATAGGCATCCAGTTGACAATCAATGAAAATATTATTTCAGCTTTGTTCTGCTGTATTTACTGAGGTTTTTGTTTTTTGTTTTCCATTGGGGAAGACTGAGAAGGAATAGAGGGGGAAGGATGTGTGACTGAGGAGTTCATTCATGGAGCTGTCTTGCAATCCTCAAAAGTAAACGTTGACTGATTCCGGGCAAAGCAGTGCCTCACCTTTCATTTCCATGCTCTTATCCAGAACTGTCTGCATTCTCTTATGAATGCCACCTGTAAAGGAATGCCTCCTTTTAGTAGGCACAAAAATTGTTTGGTTTCTGATTGCAAGTGACCTTTTGCTGTCCTCAGGCTGTATGTGGGAATGATTTGTGAGGTTGCCCAGACAGTTTGGAGAGAACTGCTGCCTCAGTTCTTCCTCTGTGCAATAAAACACACCCTAGCTTTCAGATGAGGAATGCCTTGTGGTGAGATTGTTATAGCTCTCAGTGATTAGTATTTTTCATGTTCCTCTCTCATACCATCTTCACTCATCTTAGAAAGCGGGTCACTGTTTGAACTATGAAGCACTTCTTATATTTGTCTTAGATTTAACAATGCTCAGCTGTAGTACATTCCTTCATAGAGCAGCCCAAGCCACAGTGCCTGCTGTGCTGCTGCTTGTTTCCTGCCCTTGGGTGGCTAACAGATTTAGCTGTAAAACTTTATAGCAGTGCTAGCTGCAGTTTGAATGGAACATAATACAAGCCTTTCGGCCTGCAGGTTTCCTTGTACTCCAGATCTTAAAAAAATTGATAATTCATAAAACTATTCCAACACTTTTAACAGACTGAAAAAAGGTTCCCCCCTGTAATGAGATTGAGGCTTTTGTCAATGACGAATAATAATCTTACAGCAGGAAGATGTTACCTATGCAAGAACTCCCTGGGTGCCTCCTTCCCTAAAGAAGTATTTATCAGGAATCCTACAGAAACAGATGAAGAGATTTTCACCTGTATTCAACCCCTCCCCATTTCCCTCCAGCCTGTGCTGGCTCAGCTCTGCTCTGCTCCTTCCCTGAAGTATTGTCACCCCGCTTCCCTCCTCAGAGCATCCAAAGATAGTCCCTGTTTATGTTCTGAAGGAGACGACTTGTGTCACTTGTAGTTAATGTGAACGTTAAAACTTCCATTATTCATGGGTTTACAGATGATTTTTTTTTTTTTTCTCCTGCCAAACAAATGTCCTCAGCTCCTCCTTTTGGTAATAAGTTTCTGAAATAAATAATGCACTGTGTTTGGCTGCTTAATAGCATTCTGACTACACCAAAGAGAGTGTAATTATGTAGAATGCCATGTGCTATCAAGCTCAGACAATATCAGTGGTAGTTAAGCCCACAAGACTAACATTTGAGAACTCTGTTCTTCTTGATAACCGAATAATTTTTCATCTTCTGTACCAATACCCCAACAAATTGATAGGGTAATTTGTGACAACAAGGATGGTGAAGGATCTAGAGGGGTTGAGCGGGGGGACATGGGAGGAGAAGCTGAGGTCCATGGGTTGCTCACCCCAGAGCAGAGGAGCTGAAGGGAGGCCTGCAGGCAGCTGCAGCTCCTCATAGGGAGCAGAGGGCAGCGCTGAGCTCTGCTCTGTGTGACAGCAACAGGGCCGGAGGGATCGGAGCTGTGCAGGGGAGGGGCAGGTGGGGTCAAGGACAGGGTCTGCACCGGGGGGTGGTGGGCACGGCCCTGAGCTGCTAGGGCTCAAGAAGTTTCTGTACAATTCTCTCAGACATACTGTGTAAGTTTTAGGTAGTCCTGTGTGGTGCCAGGAGTTGGACTTGATGATCATTATGGGTCCATTCAAACTCTGGGTATTCTATAAAATATTTTACTTGGTGCTTATAACTAACTGGCCATCATAATCACATGTATAATCAATGAATATACAGATGTTATAATTATGAAATAAACAAGAGAGTTGGACTAAGCAGGTTGTTATACAAAAGAGAATAAATGAAGTGCTTACCTTTGTTCTGGGCTCACTGTAAAACTCCAAAGGAGGGATCTCCAGAAGAGATCCTTCCCCACTGGCAGTCAGCTCTTAAATGGGTCTAGGAGAGGTGCAGCCAGGCTCCACCCCTTCCAGCAGCCCAGGTGAATTGCCCTCACCCGTGCTCCCAGGGCTGACTCATTGCTCGCCTCAGGTGATCAGTCAGAGGTTCAGGCCGTGATTCAGTAGTTCCCATACACCACGTATTAAAATTTAGGCATGCTACAAAAGAGGTCATGTCTTGAGAACTAAAAGGAGTGTTTGCTAGGAGTCTGTGTGCTGCTACAGATTTTTATCACAGGATCTCTGTGTCTGGAGGGTGCCTCAGGACAGACAGTACTTGGTGGGATGGATTTGGGGCCAGGAACCATGCTGGTCATTGTTATGGCTTCCCATGGGAGCAGAAAGGGCAGCAGCCTATGATCTCCTGTGCTTGGATTCAGCACTTAGGGATTTTATCCTTATCCAGCATCCAGAAAGATAAAAAGAGGGAAGCTTTAATGGAAATATGAGGACCATGGCTTTGCTTTCCTGTCTGCCCTGAGAGTTCAGGAGCTCTGGAAAGCAGTGACCTTCAGTAAATCTCCCGTGTTCATAGCAGCTCTGACTTTACCAAATGCTGTAAGAACCATTTTTCTGTTCTCTGAGAAAAGCTTCTGAAATGACAGCAGTGATGTGTACAGAACACTCATTCCATGCTCCTGTAAGTGCCTGTCTACCCTGCATGGATGGATTGAGGCCGGTTCTACCCAGGTGCAGAAATTTGTGTTGGAAAAACAGGTCCCATCCCTTGTCTCATCCTCCTAACAACAGCTGAGATTTGAGCTGAGCATGTTCTTTCAGGGCTTCCTGCTTGTACCCACAGGCTGCTCCTTGGGCCTGTCTCCACCCTGAGCTTCAGCGATATGAATTCCATGGTGTTTTCTAGGGGGAAAGAAAACTTCTGTGAGTTTCCTAGTATGCAGGTTGTGCTTCTCTCTCTTGTCTGCTAAATGCAAGTGGCTGTGTCTGTGGGGCTTGGATATGTGCATTTTAGGCAGATGGAAGCAGCTCTTCAGCAGCTTGTGTGTAGTTAATGAAAGGCAGGTCCTGCTGGACCAGGTGACTTGCTTGGTGGATGAGGGAGAGGCTGTTGATGTAGTCTGCATAGACTTCAGCAAAGCCTTTGTTTCCCATAGTATTCTCCTGGAGAAGCTTGCTGCCCATGTTTTGGACTGCTACGCTCTTTGCTGGGTAAAGAACTGGCAGGAGGACCGGGCCCAGGGAGTGATGGTGTTTCGAGTTAAATCCAGCTGGCGACTGGTCACAAGTGGTGTTCCACAGGGGTCAGTGCTGGGGCCTGTCCTGTTTAAAATCTTTATCAGTGATTTGGATGAGGGAATTGGGTGCACCAACAGTAAGTATGCAGATGACACCAGCTTGGGAGGAAATGTTGAATTGCCTACCAGTCAGAAGGCCCTATTGAGAGATCTGAACAGGCTGAATAGTTGGGCTGAGGCTAGTGAGATGAAGTTCAACAAGACCAAGTGCTGGGTCCTGCACTTTGGTCATAACAACCCCAGGCAGCACTACAGGCTTGGGGCAGAGTGACTGGAAAGCTGCGCAGAGGAAAAGGATTTGGGCATGTTAGCTGGCAGCTGGCTGAACGTGAGCCAGCAGTGTGCCCAGGTGGCCAAGTAGACCAATGGGATCCTGGCTTATATGAGAAATATAGTGCAGCCAGGAAAGCAGAAGGGAAGCAGAAGCAGGGAGGTGATTGTCCCTTTGTATTTGGCTCTGATCAGGCTGCACCTCAAGTACTGTGTTCGGTTTTGGGCTTCTCGCAACAGGAAAAACATTGAGACCCTCAAGTTTGTCCAGAGAATGGCAGCAAAGCTGTGAAGGGTCTGGAGCACAAGTTTTTTGGGGAGCAGCTGAGAGAACTGGCGTTGTTCAGTCATAGAAGAGGAGGCTCAGGGGAGACCTTATTGCTTTCTACAGCTGCATGAAAGGAGGCTGTGGTGAGGTGGGGGTCTGCCTCTGCTGCCAGGTAACAGCAATAGGATGAGGGAGAATGGTCTCAGGTTGTGACAGGGGAGGTTCAGGTGGGACATAAGGAGAAATTTATTTTCAGAAAGAATGGTGAGGGATTGGCACAGGTTGCCCAGGGTGGTGGGGGAGTCACCATCCCTGGAGCTGTTTAAGGAAAGTATAAGTAGTACATAAGTATATGTAGCAGTTAGTGTGCAATATTGGTGATAGGTGGATGGTTGGATCAGTTGACCTTTAAAGGTCTTTTCCAATGTTTATGATTCCATGGTTGTTTTTTTTAAGCTTGAGAACTTTTGTAGCTTTAAAACTTTAAAGGAATTGGATTCATTTGGAAATCAGTCTCCTGGTTGGCGGAATACTGTTATGGTCTAACTGATTTATTTTTACCTGACATTAATTTAAGTGCACATATTGTTTTCTCCTTTACAATAGCTTTGTGTGCAGCAGCCCACATGGGTGCAGGGATGCTCACTGTGATCTGTGCAGCACTGGTTTGATGGTGATGTCCAAACAATTTGTCCAAACAGCCTGTTTGGAGCACTGTTTGGAGTACAATTTAAATACTTGGGATAGTGATGTAGGCTCCTCTTGCATTTTGCTTTTTTTTTTTTTTTTAACCTTTCCCTGAAGAAGTTACTAATGAAAGGCAGCTTGCCAGAAGCTCAGGGTCCATTATGCTGGAAGTTGTTGAAGCGTATTTTTTTTCCTCCTTTAAAAGAGGAGGCGTGTACTTAAAATCTACACATGGGGCAGGGGGAAGCTGGAAGGTTGCTTGTTTTCTCTCTCTTGTCCCCAGCAGAGAGCTGTGGGTGCCACGTTCTGTGCATCACTTCAGCTGCGCAGTGTTAGCATCCTCAGGCAGCTTCAGGAATGATGTTCTTCTAAGCTCTTTGTGGTTTAAGTCCATGGTACCTCAAATGTTCATAGCATGAGTGACCAAAGTGGATTTGTTACTACCAAAATCAGTGGTCTCAAATGTTGTAGTGTTTTTTTTTTGTTTTCTCATACTAGCTGTTAAATGATGCCCGCTCTCAGAACAGAAACGGTAACGTTTTCTTTTTGCAGACTGGAGGAAAGAATCTTCTCTGCTGCATGCTTGGAGTTCAAAACAAATACTAAAATATAGTTCTTTTTGGATTTTTTTTAACTAACTTTAGTGTTTTTTTCTAATTTTCTTGTTGAATTCTGCAATAAAGATGGCTTCTGGTAATGGGCTGTTCTGTAATGTGTGCTGTTACTTGGCATAATCACTTACAAATGATAGTTTAATCTTGCAATATCAGTTGAGTAAATTTTTGGCTTTTAATATCATAGTACTTATTATAAAAATAATGAAGCAAATTGTAACAGAGCTACTTTGTAACAGAGCTACTGTCTGCTACCAAATTGATAAATGCTTTATAATATATTAAACTGAGTATGTGATGAACTAGCTAACTTTCTCATTTCATTTTGACTTCTCTAGAGAAGTTGGAGGTTGCACCACCATCTCCAGGACAACTGAGACATGGTAAAATAAGAGTGTTTGCTGAATGTGGTTCAGTACTGTGCGGTCTTTGTGATCGAGTTGCTTTGTCTCTCTCCTATGAGCCATTGGTCTGTCCTCATCCCCAATACTACTGCAGAGTAGGAGAAAACCAAAGCAAGCACCTACAGTGCTTTATTTCATAGCACCTCATCTGGTGAGAGAATTCCGTGCTATTTAACAAAAGTAGGACAGAAAGCCCAAACAAAAGAGCACTGTTCAAAGCCAGAAGCAAATGCTGTTGGTCTAAGCCAACCTGCATTGGTTCTGTAGAACCTTGAAGATTTTTGTTTTCTTTTTAAGCTTAAAACTATTGACTCGCTGTGAGTTGCAAAGATGTTCAATAAACTGAGATGCTGGGGCAAAATTATACAGAAATTGGAAGTAGACTTGGACTTCTTTATAAAATCATGTTTCTTCAATTTCTGATTTCTCTTCCAAGTCATTTTATTTTTATGACTTCAGACTCTGTCAGAGAGTAAATGCACGTAGTCAAATATTTTCTACTTTTAGGTATTTATGCTTATATATTTTTTTTTCCCCTTGATCAGTGGGGTTTTGTACACTCCATGGATTCTAAAATTCTGTCAACTTCCCTGCAAATGTGATCCATGGTACAGCAATGCACACACATTTTGAAAGCCTTTGGCATCTATTTGTGTGCTTTTTTTGCTGTTAGCTTTTTGGGTTTTTTTGTCCTGCTATTTAAAAAGAAAAGTTAATACATTCCATGCCTTAGTCTTTTATGTGTACATTCAAGAAGGTATATATATTATTGAAAGGTTGTTAGAGAAGACCATACGTGTTCAAATACCTGAGCATGAAATGTCTTGTGTGACATCAGTTTTTGCGGTAATGGATTCGTGGTGTTTTTTAGAAGTAAACCTAGAAGAGAGCCCTGCTGGTTTCTTCTCAGCAGCTTGTGAAGTTCATATACTCTTCTTTCTTCCTGCATATGTTTGCATCTCTGAAAGTTTATAAAATGTGATTATTAATCCTATCTGAAATAGGGGAAAAACTAAATAGCTGCATTTTGAATTAAAAAAAAAAAGAGTGAAAAAAAATTGATTTTCTAAGCTGTGTTTCTAGTCAAGTAGTCTGTCCTCCATGCTATATTTAGTATGCTAGCACCTGCAGGCAGTGCTCTGCAAATTCGTACCCCTCTTCTCAGAGAGCATGTAAATTAAAAGTTGAGAGAAAAAAAATGGAGTAGAACAAAAAGGAATGGTACAGTGATACTGTGCTGGTTAGAAATTATTCAGACTATGTAAGTAGTCTGGTGAGACCTCTTGGCAATCTTTATTGATACTGCAGAATGAATTGGAAGGATTGTAAGTAATATCAAAGCTTGTTCAGTATCAGTTTATTTCTTTACCTACTAACAGACATATGTGGCTTTCATCCAAAACTGTACAGGAATTTAGAAAGAATAAGTTACTTCACATGGTTCTTCACAAGCCATTAATACGACTTGAGTTGCCAAGCTTGCCAGAAATAAAAGCCAGACACAAATAGAGGTAGTGATTCTTGCTGTGTTGCCTTTGTTTCTCTTAATGGTGATATTAAATTCACATTTCAGTTGTGTGTGTGTGTGTACTGGTGAACCCATTATAAATATGATCTCTTTGTTACTTATTTTTTAGTGTTCTTCCACAATGCATTACCTTTTGTAGGGTTTGGATTTTTGGATAACGCAATTATGATTGCTGCGGTAAGTTCATTATTTAATTCCCTAATCAAGCCAATACTGTTTATATTGTACTAAATGAGAGCTTCAGGAAGTCTTCTTTCCTTTTATATCAACTAGTTTCTGCTCTTAATTTTTCCATTAAAATTTCCGTGCTCTGTTTTGACTTTGCAGAATGCAAAGTGTTGTTTTATCATCTGAAGGCCAGTCTTGAAACAAATTTTACTGAATTAGGAAGAAACTTGTTCTTCTTTAAATCCATGCTTCAAGATACATTTATGATCATGTAGTTGATGCAGTTTTGTATCACCTAATTCCAATGTATTTATATCTAGGTCTTCAGTGTTTTTTTACTCGCAGTGGTGCAAGCATAGTTGGTGTTGATGCTCATTTGTATTGATGTAGCATGGTGTTGCTGAGTAATGAATGCTCTTTAAATATTTTCAGTTTATTTGGAAAATGAAGTAGGCTGGTGAAACAGGAAGATGATTCAAGACCAAATATGCTGTTCCTTGGGTGGAATTATAATTGACAATGTAATGTTAATCATGGGATAACTCAGGCGGGAAGGGACTGCTGGAGCCGCTCTGCCTCTAGTCTTGCTCTTGATTTGGACCTTTTTGGGGTCTTTAATCTAATGTCTTGCGCAAAGCAGGATTGGCTGAAAGATCAGACCAAGATGTTCATGGTTTTATTAGGTGGAGTAATTTAGGTGAAAAGCAGTAAGGGCAGAGACTGTGCAACCTGTCTGGGCTGCCTGTTTCAATGCTTGACTGTCATCATTGTGAAAAACACTTTCATATCCTGCACAACATCCTTGACTTTAAATTGGAGAGACGTAAGTGTGACAGATGGACCACTTGGTGGGTAAGGAATTGATTGCATAATTGCACTCAGAGTTGTGGTCAGTGGCTTGATGTGCAGGTGGAGGCCAGTGATGAGTGGCGTTCCTCAGGGGCTGGTTTTGAGATTGGTGCTATTTAACATTTTTGCCAGTGGCACAGACAGTGGGATTGAGTGCACCCTCAGAACGTTTGCTGGCAACATCAAGCTGTGTGGTGCAGTTGACGTGCTGGAGTGAAGAGATGCCTTCCAAAGGGGAACCTGACAGGTTAGAGAGGTGGACCTTTGTGAGCATCATGAAGTTTAACAAGGCCAAGTGCAAGGTCCTGCATCTGAATTAGTACAGTCTCAAGCACAGAGAGCAGACTGAAGGATTCAGGGGGTGTCAATGGATGTAAAACTAAATGTGAGCTGGCAGACTAGAAAGCCAGACATCCCCTAGGCTGCATCAAAAAAAAGTATGGCAGGCAGGGTCTGAGGGTTGGTCATTCTCTCCTACTCAGCTCTCATGAGACCCTGGAGTATTGTGTCCATGTCAGGGGGGCCGTAGGGGCATGTAAGAAGGGCACGGACTTGTTGGAGTGGCTCCAGAGGAGGGCCGTGAAGGTGCTCAGAGGGCTGGAGGGCCTCCGTGAAAACGGGCTGAGGGAGCTGGGCTTGTTGGAGAACAGAAGGCTCTGGGTAGACTTTACAGCGTGCTTCCATTACATATAGGGGAGCCTACAGGAAGGATGGGGGGGAGACTGTCAGGAAGTGTGGTGATAGAACAAGAATTTTGACCTAAAAGAAGGTAGTTTTAGATTATATTTAAGGAAGAAATTCTTTACTTTGAAGTGGTAAGGCACCAGAACAGATTGCCAAGGGAAACTGTGGGTGCTCCATCCCTGGATGTAGGAGTTCAAGGCCAGGTTGGATGGGACTGTGAGCAGCCTGCCCTCATGGAAGGAGACCCTGTCTGTGGCGGGGGGATTGGACCAGATGGTGTTTAAGGTTTTCTTCATCTGAAAACATAAAGGAGATAAGACACTACATTTTATCTGTTTGCTCAGTATTTCTGGAAGTTTGCTTTCACACAGAATCACAGGATCACAGAATTGTAGGGGTTGGAAGGGACCTCCAGAGATCATCGAGTCCAACCCCCCTGCCAAAGCAGGTTCCCTACAGCAGGTCGCACAGGTAGGCATCCAGGCAGGTCTTGAACATCTCCAGAGAAGGAGACTCCACCACCTCCCTGGGCAGCCTGTTCCAGTGCTCTGTCATTATGTTAAGAATTAAGAGTAAAGAAAATGGTATGCAGAAATGGAGATTACTGTTTTAGCCATTAGGTTGCCATTATGAGCTAATGTAAAATATTAAAAGCGTAACTGAAGTAGCTTCTTGTTGTAGGGGTGATGCATGTGCTGGGAGAATAAGAGCTATGCAGATCTAATAGAAGTAATGTCCATTTGTCCTTTCAATTTTGACATAAGCAGATAAGCGATACTTTACCAATTGAATTGATACTCTATTTTAAATCCATATCCATCAAATAATGAGAACTCTTATTTTTCAGGGAACCCAAATAGAATTGTCCATTGGAGTTGTCCTAGGAATCTCAACCATGGCAGGCAAGTAATAAAAATGGAGTATGCATAGACTGATGTGACACATTCTTGTATTTTAGATTGAAAGTAGGCCACAGGGCTTGAAATGGCTCTTCTTTAGTCTTGAAGCAGCAGTCTTTCATAATAAATAAGAATGCGTTCTATTTGCAGAAATAGGATTTCATTTCAAATCCATTCTGAAATTCTTGGGGTTTATTTGTTTGTTTTAATCTAAAAGTCCAAATCCTGGGTCACTTAGAAAAGTATGTTTGCATTTCTGTAATGGAACTGCTATTAAATTCCCCAAGATCTAATATTAATGTACCTATTTGCGAGTGGCTGTTTGCTTGCAGTGCTAAGAGCAATGTTTGATGTCCCTCTGCTGTGTTGTCCGGTGTTCTCAGTGATTTTCCTGCCTCTATGCAAGGTGCAGAGGCAGCTCTGCTCTCCGGCGCTTTGCTAAAACTAATGAGCTCTGCTTCACTGCTCCTGTGCCTTGGCAGTGTGAGAGGGAAAAACTGCTTATGAACTGCAGGTGTGGCATTGCTTGTAAGCACACAGATAGCTTGGATGGAAGTTTGTACAGCAGAACAAGTTAATCTTCTGGAAATTTGCAGCCCTCCATTGCAATGAAAGACAGTCACAAGCAGGAGTATATCTTTAAGATCTCCTGTGAAATCATGTATTTTAAATGTGTAACTTTAAAGTGTTACATATTCAATTGCATATAATATTTATTCCTAAGCTGACACAGTGTATAGGAATTATGCCTGCTTTTGAATTGCTGAACAAAGCTGTATATGTTCTATTTCCAGTGCTTCTGTGCCTCTCCAGGCACTGCAGGGCTTTTTTGGTGTGCAGTATTAGCTGGTGAAGCTCAGCTGTGTGTGGCCATTGTTGGCTCAGATCTGAAAAGTTTTTATGCCAATTTCCAAGTCATCTTTTTGCATTTGTGAAGTCCTCATGTAAGCTGACAAAAATGTTGCTATTCTGCTGCTGTTATTCCACGTTGTAATGAAGTCAGAAGATAAGCTCAAAAATAAAATTTCTTGTAGTTTTCTCTGCAGTGTGTACTGATAAGAGCCAGGGCCAATAGCAGTGGGTGTGGAAGGATGTTGGTTGCTTTTATTCAGTATTAATATTTTGGCTTCTTCCCTCTCATCACCAGCTGCTGCTTTGGGAAACCTTGTTTCAGATTTAGCTGGACTGGGGTAGGTCTGAATTTAAGAATGTTTTTTACTCCTCTGTAACCAGTGTTGGTGTTGCTGAACTAAAACATACAAACTGTTGAAATTGTGTGGTTTTTTTTGGTTTTTTTTTGTTTCTTTTTGTTGGTGTGGGTGTTTTCTTGTTGGTTGGTGTTTTTTTTTTTCCTTCTCTAGCTCTAGAATTGTGCTTCAGTAAACCACATGACATTTGATTATATTATTGAGGCCAAAACTGCAGTGCTGCAGTTTTGAAACAGAGACTAACTCTTCCTATTACATATTGTATATTAAGTGATAACATTGGGATTTGGAATTGGTGTTTAACATGATTCAGTGCTGCCATGACAGAATATTACCTCGTCAGGTTTTCAGATCTGAGCATGTAACAACACATGTCCTTCTGAGATACAGCAAGAATTGCGATTATAGTTGCTATATCTGAGAAGAAGGGAGTAGCTTCAGATCTAAATGTGTCTGTTTGCTGCCAATAACTCAGTATTTTATTTTGTTGGATATAAGCAGATGCATTTCGCTTTTTGAAAGGGAATTTCCCAGTGGATCCTAAAATAATGTTGTTTCTTTCATTTTCCCTCTACTTTTTTCTTATGCAAATAAAAAAAGTTATTACAGAAAAGGGTGAATGGTCTGCAGCGTTTTTCTTGCAAGGATTACTTGCAGGTAGTGCACAGTAACATTAAAGCCGTCTTGTCTTACTGTTTGAAGAACTTCTGGAGATACGGCTTATTAAATCAGTAAGAAAATTAATAGATTTACATTGATTGCAAAAATGTTAGAAATTTGCATACTTTCCTGTATTTACCTCTCTGTGGCTTTATCAGTGTGCTGAAGGAAAAGCTATTTTTCAGTGCTTTAAATGGTTCATAATCCTTTCCTGAAAACACTCTCCTATCCCAAATAATTTGTTCTTGGTTTCTAATTCTTCCAGTCTTGCAGGTTATGTAGAAGCTTTGGCTTCACGGTTGGGTCTCTCAATCCCTGATCTGACGCCCAAACAAGCTGACATGTGGCAAACACGTCTTAGTGCACACTTGGTAAGTAACCTGCAGGCACTCCTTGTGGGGATCCTTCTTGTTTTAGCCAATACAAGATAGCTCCTTTTGTCACCTTTGCCATTAAGTATTTAATAGCTGCCAACACTGTGCAGATTTCCTGAAAGGTTTGGTTGAGAGCCTGTATTGGCATCAGCAGAATGAGTTGTTTTGGGCTTGGGCATTTTTTTGTATCCAGCAAGCCACAGGCGGCTGGTAGTATGGATGATCTGTGCAGTGACTGCATGTATGCTGTGCAGTTACCTTGGTTGAGCTCTGGCTGCTGTCTGCTAAAATGCCCTCAGCATTACCTTTAGTAATTTAACCCCTATACGTTCTTTATCAAGTGCTTGTTAGCTGTGCATCTGTGCTATTACATACTAGTTTCTGTTGGTTTGTGATTAGTTTGTATACAAAATTAACTTTTAGCTGAATAAACCTTAGCGTTTGAACAGTGTTCACTGCTTGGGCTTACCGTAACTTCTACAGTTTTGGGGCATTCACTTTTCCAGATGCATTTTCAGGATGATTACTTCGTGAATGTCAACTTCACCAGTAATAATGTTAGTTTATTTTGGTTAAAGAAATGGATTATTAGAAAAAGTGTAAGGGAGCAGGTAATTCTTTCACTTTGCCAGAACAAAATTTCATGTGGGAAAATCACTTAGCAGATTTAAGGGAATAGAAATAATGCTTTCTCAATAAAAGTTAGGAAAAAGTCTACTTCAAGCAGCAATACATGAAGGCATTGAGCAGGGAAGAAGTGGTATATTGTCAGTGGGCTGCCCTCCAGTCTGTCCAACCTACAAGCTTTCTTACTGGAAGCTGAGTCTGTGGCATGAGTCTGTCATTCTGTGACAGTTTGTTCACAGCACTTTTCTGTGTAAAGAGTTCTGAATGTCTTGGTCTCTTTGCTGGCACTTCTTTCCTGTCTTTTTATAATTTACTGCTGCATGAAGTTTCTCAGCACTATTCATTTGCTGCTGCCAACATGCCTTCAGACGTTGTCTTTAATTTCTTTCCTCTCCTGTTAACTTTTATGTCTAGGTAGATTGTGAAATCTTTTCCAATTATTTATTTTTGTCTTCACCCTGTGCCTTTACAAACTGTCACATTGCTCACTTCTGACCTTGATAATAATTTGCATTACCAGATTTAAGCGAATGCTTCTTGCAGTTGTGCCTTAATTTTGTTTATCCTTCCCCATCTTCCTGGCCATCATTCTAACCCTTTGAATCTTGAGCTCCTCGCTTATTTATCACACGTGCATCTCCTGATGAGTCATTCATTCATTTATGTAGAATTGTCTTTTATCACACAGGATTATCTTTTAGCACAGGATTTCTTAATTTGCTGATTACACACACTTGTCTCTGTCTCACAGACTGTTTCGAGTCTGCATGCTTGGAAAAATGTCACTCCCTACCAAAAGCTAGAACAGAGTGTCCATTGTCTTGATTTTGGTGGTACTGCACACAAATAAGTAATTGATCAGTGAGAAACTTAATTTTTTCCCTCTTTCTCTAGGGTAAAGCTATTGGAGTGACCATTGGCTGCATTTTAGGAATGTTTCCTTTGTTGTTCTTTGGCGATGAGGAAGAAAAACTGGAAGAAAAAAATTAATGTTTTTACGAGACGTACACAGATGTAAACTAATGTACCTCAATTACTCAATTATGCTGTCAATATTTAGGAATTAACAGACAGTAAAAATGTATAGACTTGGGAACAAAACCTTCAGCATGTCATTTTATGGAAACACTAATTTATTGTGGCTTTGTTGTGTTCAGTACTTCTTTTTATAAGATACCATTTAGCTTTCTATTTAATGTACATTTTTGAAGTGTTTTCACTTATGGCAAATGATGTTTACCACTTCCCCTTTTGACATTATTCTTTAACAGATTATTACTTTAATAGTCCACTGTGGATGACAGTAACACTCTTGAGTTGCGTATTGGTTGCTTAACAGATGTAATTGCATGACAAAAAATTTGCAGCTGTTCATCAGGTCCTTCGATACAGATTATTAAGGAGGTCAGTTACGAGCGATTTGAAGATCCCTCACTTGACAAGAAGGCTGAGTGCCCCCTCACCAACTCTCATTCTGCACTGCCTTTACATCAGGTATCTCAGTGATCAGCATCTAATTTGCTTTCTTTATAATTCTGAATCTGAATTGTCATCTGAGGTGATCGTTCTAATGCCCTGACCAAGGTAAGTGATTGCAGTATAATGTCCTTTCCAAGTTCATCTTTAGTGGTGTCTTAACTCTGCCTTCTGTACTTCTGTATTAATGTCTCTTCTTTCCTTTTTTCTTCCTGATAAACAATAACTTGAGAATTCAGTTGAGGTCTCCTTAAGCTTATCTTTCTGAGCTTCTCATGTATTATCGAAGAGTTCAGATTTCCTAATTCAAAAACACTTTTTTCTTTCTTTCTTTAAAAAAGTTCTGTTTAAAGTGAGGCGTGAATGGCTGATGGGGGGCTGCCAAGGCTGGGGAGCCTTTCAAGAACCGAATTAGTATTGGCATTGCAAGTTTGTGATGGGTGGCTTAAACGAAACAATAAAATATTCATATGCTGTCAGTCTGGATTAGAGGACCTGGTTTGCAGATTATAACGTCGGATTTATGATTAAACTTTTTTTATTTTGCTGTGAGACTTCTGAAAAAAAAGAAAAAAAAAAAAATAAGACTTGAGGCCTTCTTCCTGTTCCTGCCTTTTGGTTTTGCAGTCTTATTTGATGTATTATAGATCTGACAGTGCAGTCACATGTAACTGTGCTTTTTTATATGTTCATAAATTATAATTACAATTATCAAGAGAATTTCAGGATCCACTTTGCCAAATAACAATGCTAAGCTGATAACTATTTGTTCAAGGGGGGCTTTCTTACCTCTTTCAATACCATTTGGAAACAAGATTAAAAGAGGGACAGCCTAGGCACTTTGAAAGTTCTGTCACTGGAATTGTTAGCACTTCTGAAACGAACAAATAAATGGTTTAAAAGAAAATTCCATCCCATGATTTTTATTTGCTATACAGTCTTATTGTAACCTGGACGTTTACAGAGCTCACTGCTTATCTCTTGGCCATAAATCTGTCTTCTCTGTTCTAATTTCTAGAAGCCCCTTAAACAGCAGCGCTGAAACTTTGACACCAAGCTTTAATGAAGGTCACCATGATATATCTCTTTGTGAAAAGCAGGCTCTGAAAACTTGGAGACAGTAGGCCTGGTAGCATATGCTGTCTTTTGTGTGTTAACCTAATCCTGACCAAACTAAAACTGAAAGAAATCTCAGCTAAGCAAGAATAACACTAAATACAGAAGTGTTCTGGCTTGCACTTTCAAGGTGGAAAGCTTTTCTTTAAAAACAACAACAACAGCAACAACAGAGGGTCCTGTTAGAAGATAATGCATTTCCCAGGAGTGGGTTTACAGTATGTCAGTAATAAGGTTTTTTTGCTTGTTTTTTTTTTTTTTTTTTTTTTTTTTTTTAAGTTTCATTGAATTTTATTTTTTCAGACGCCCATGTTTGCCTTGCCTTAAGCTCTGACTTTTCTCCTTCTGTATTTCTGTTTCTGGTATGTTTCTAGAAAAACTGTATGTATTTTCTTTTCTTTTTTTTTTTTTTTTTTTTAATTGAAATGCACATTAAAACAATTTTGCATAACTTTTTTGCATTTTTTTTAAATGAGAATTCCAATGGTGTTTCCCAGTGCAATACTCGGCATCTTCATTGGAATCTTTCATGAGCAGCCAAACCTCTTTCTTTGCTGTCATTCTAACTGGAGCAGTAATTTCAGCACTCTTTTTCAAAGGTCTTAAGAATAATCAGCAGGCTGTGTCAGCTCTTGCTGTAGCGTTCTTTTTATGATGGCAATAGGAAAGCTCATGTACTATTGCTCAATAGTTTGTGCCTGTAAATTGATGGCATTATATTGCTGTATGTCAGCCTACTGTATTTCAACCAACGCCTTTAAGGAGAACTAATGAATACCATCAAAGAAATCAGTTGTGTTTTGATATCTATTTGATATTTATAAATGTGGTGGGGTGACACATGATAAGAAACCTTGAGTGTTTCAGGTGCTTGTATGATGTTACAATCAAGGTGACTTTTTGGGTTTCAGTATTTGACATAAATGAAAACTCATTTGAGAAACATAGTGGCTCAGAAGGTTGAGAGAAAGCGTTTGCTGGGGCCAAGGTTCAACCCTAAACACAGTAGGGGTGGTTTGCTTCACCTGTGGGATCTGCTTTTTTGTGGATGTGCAATTGTTTCATGCGAAGTAGAAGATTTGTGCCTGATCCTAAGGTGTCTCCTGATAATGAAAGAATTCTTTTTCTGGTGTTTATAGTTGAAAGAAATCCCCATTGCTCTGATCACTGTCTTAAAAATATGTAACTGAAAAGACAGAGCAATAACAAAAGTCTCCTCTTTGTTTTCTGTTGTTTTCTCCTTCCTTAATAAAAGGAAATCAGACACTCTCAGAGTTACTGAGCAGCTTTAGTATTGGTCTGTTTTTACTCTATCAAGCTTGTCCTGAGTTAACAGGAGTTTTTCTTGTTAAAGGGCTGGTAGACATGAAATTGTGTTTATTTTAAAATACTGTATTTTATTGTAACTTAAAATGTAAGTGTATTTTCATTTTTACTGTATGTTATCCCTAGGGAGAAAGAAATGCATCTGATAATGTGGTTACCCAGTTCTACTTGCTGATATTTTCTCATTCGTGTACTTTTACATAAATTATTTGAATTCCAAAAATGTGTTTTGTATTGTCTTTAATTAAATTGCCAAACTTTCTGTAAACTTTTGAATTACAGCAGATCTGTTCTGTTTCTTTATTAGACCACGTGCTGGAGGGGTAATTTAATGTCTTGTGGACATTTGGTCTCAATTAAGAAAGTGAGTTTATTATGTAAATTTTAAATGAGAGTCCCATTGTCACTGATGGAGGAGATTAGCACCAAGGAGTAGTTTACTTTTGTCCTGCCCTGTTTGGAGGAGAAAACTTCAGCAATTAAAATGTTTGTATGGTAAGTTAGCAGCATTTCTGATTCATATGAGAAGTTCTGTAGTAACTGAAGTTTGTATTCTTTTGAATTCTCCTGGACTTTGGAGCTCTCCAGTACTTACAGCTGTCACTAATCCAGCCAACATGCTCTGACAATTTTATATGGTGTAGTGATAAGCTGACAGAGTGGCTGTTCTTAAACTACAGGCCTTAATAAAGTTTTGAGGAGTTGTTATCCCATGCTGTGTCTCTTATGGTTCTGGAGTATTTTGACCTAAAACATTAAGAGAATGGCCATGGATAATCTAGGTTGCAGTTAGTGATCTTGTAATACAAAGCTCCTGTTTGAGAGTTTTTATTTAATGTTTGTCAAGGCTTTTAACCTTTATCTCAGTGTTCAGAAAGGACCCTTATCATCTGGAGTGTCTTTCAAAATAGTATTGAGGGGAGTGGGAAGGGTTTGTGGTAAACTTGACTGCAGAAGTCCAGTCAAAAGCAGAAAGTTGTTTTGTTTTACTTTGAAAGACAACTTCCTCTCTTCACAGCCAAACCACCCTCTAGGCAAATCTGTTCACTTCCTTCTCCAAGCCCCCTAAGTGAGAGTGGGCAGGAGCATAGCACATCCATGAGCAAGGCAGTCTGTGTGCCTTGCATGTGTTAATTCAGAACAATTACCTGGGGTAGCAGTATGGGGTGCAGAGCGTTACTGTAGGATGTTCTCCTGTAAATAGATGATGCCAAGATAGGCTGCTTGCAGCAGATGAAGAGAACTGGCTGGGAATATTTATGGTTTAACAATCTTCACCTTAGTAGTCACTGAGCATCTAAGCAACTGGTTTAAATATAGATGCAGCTATGGATACTACTCCAGTCTCAAGAGTTGCTCCTTCTGTCTTTGGGATGCAGCTGTCAGAACAATTATAGAATCATTAAGGTTGAAAAAGGCCACTGAGATCATCTAGTTCAACTGCAACCCATCACCACCGTGCCCACTGATGTTCATGATCTACTGCAGTGCTGTGATTTTCCTGTGTATGTGATTTGTACCAAATACTGTGTGCATAGATAATGCCTGTGGCACTGACAAGTGCAGCAATGATAGCTGCTTCCCTGTCTGAGCTATCTTTTATGCAGTAAATTGCAACACAGTACAGTAAAAGGAAATGGGAGGAGTGAACTGAAGATTTGAACCAGCTGTATGACCCAGTGCAGTTTGTACACCTTTGTTCGTGAGCTGCAAAGGCAGCTCTGAAGATTGATCACAGCAGCCTTTATGATAACGTTGCTGTCTATAGCATACTGATTTCTGTGTCACTGATCATGGTCCTTAGTAATGCTGTTTAATGGTTACCATTGTAAAGGTTCTAGTTGTTTGGTAACAACTCCATCATAGATAGATGGCCAGAACAGAGGTTTTTTGGCACATTTTCTTGGTTTCCTGGAGCCTACCAATAGCAGATTTGGAGGTGAGATGAGTAAAAAATGCCATTGTATCTCTGTGTCATTGCAAGAGTCAAAAATTTGTACAGTAAAAGAGGTTGCTGTGTGTCCAAACTTTTTCCTGCGTTAATAATAAAGAATTTGGAAGAGGAGTGCTTCAATGTGATAAATGTGTTTGTATTTTCATCTTTAAACTCTTGACCTATACTGTTGCAGAACAGCTATAGGCTGTCTCTTATCTTCATAAGTTTTAAACCTAAAAGCATTTGTAATGAGTTTGATTGTTCTGAGCAAGTCTTCCTGAAATACTACTTGAATCTAGGGGAAATGAAGTGTCCCCCTCACGCTGTTTTTTTCTCCTAAATACTGCATAGAACTTATGAGTGTCCAGTGGATAACTCGTCCAATGAATGTGAAGCCAACTCGTGTTGGACTCAATGTCAACAGATAACTCCTGTTCACTGGCTTGTCTCAGTGATCTTCTCTGGATGAATCCAGCTGCAGTAGGAAGATGTTTTTGGATGGGATCTGGTACTGTTCACTGACTCCAGTTCCAGAAAGATTAAAAATCATGCAAATTGTCTTGTGTTGCCTCAGTCTAAATTCAGTTTTCAGTATTTGTATTTGAACTACTTTACAGAAATTGCTATTGAGTTTCTTCTTGCTGTGCTGTAATAGCAATCTCCTCCATTTTTCCTTCCTCAAAATCTTGATTCTTTGCATCTTGGAAGAAGCAATGGCAGCTGAAAGGAATGAGATTTCTCTGTTTGAACGTGAAGGCCATTTATCTGGAAACTTAGATTTCTCTTCTGTGAACGGCACTGCTTATTGAATCCTCTCGGGATCTTGTGTTCCAGGCTTGAGATGGCTCCACTTGCAGATGCTCAACACTTAAATTTAAAGGTAGTTTGTATTAGGTGAATGTCTGTCCTTAAAAAGTGAAAATGCTGTTCAGAGTGAGGTTTTAAAAGGTTCAGTATTCATGTAGCATCTGTCTTCATCTCTTATACTGGAAGTGGAGAAACAACACTTTACATGGTGTTCTGTTTAAGAAGAAGGGCACTAGACGCTGACCATTGTCTGTAACTATCAGTTAGGTCCAAGGCATTTTATAGTTCCCTGTTGCAGGCTCCTTTACCTGGGATTTCATGACTTTATTACTGCAAGAGGATTGGGAGCACTTCTGTGTGTGTGTGTGTGTGTGTGCAAAGACTTAAGCTGCTGTGCAGTATCATACCTCTTTGAAATTATTTACAGTTTTAAACCTGATGTATTTTCTTTAGTTTTGTTTTCTTCGTACTGTGTATCAGTGATTTGTCTTCCCTTATGAAAAGTGCCCTATGTTTTTGCCTGTAGGCTGTAAGTCATTCCAATCCTAATTATTACTGATGGATAATAATAGATTCTTTTCAAGTGAATTATGAAGTATGCTGAGTGTGGGACCATTAACTTGTTAGAAAACATGTATCCGAAGAGTTAGATTTGCTGCATTAGACCTAGAGCTGCTCTTCCTGTTGGGAAGAGGCCATCATTGAGCAGAATGGCGGTGTGGTAACAGGAATGTATTCTTGTCTGCGCAGCACTGTGGCTTGGGTTTGGCAGGGTGATCCCTTTGCACACTGGTGATACTTCTCTTTTGAGAAGATGGCTCGTGTGTTTGTTCCACATAGGAACGAGGAGGAAGTGGAGGAGAGTGCGATTCTGTCAGGTTTTTTTTCGTACACAGGAGTGCATAGAGCTTCTGCTAAAAGGTGAAAATATAATGGTTTGAATTCGTGCTACTTCTCTGCTTTTCTCTGTGCCTCAGAGTGCTTTCAGCCTGCTGAGAAACTGGAAAAAAGAGCTCATGAGGCTTCTCTCCCTGTGTGGCTTTTCTGTACATCTCAGCTGTTTAGCTGCTGATATTCTACACGTGGAGGTAACAATAAAAGGAGTAATGAGAGTAACGTGTGCCCCTTTTGAACACAGGAGCTCTTGCATGAGATAAGTCCTTGCATAAGGAAAGTGATTACCAGTGGTTTATCTTTTCAGTACACATAAAAACTAGTTAGATGTTAAGGGAAAAGAGCCCATTTTTGTCATTTTTTTCAGAATGGATGCAGCTCTGCAGGTGACTTGTTCTGTTTCTCTCATTCTTGGTTCCCCCACCTCCCAGCCATTGCTTGTACCTCTTCATGCAGGAGCACTATGGGGTGTGGATTTTCTTCCACCTGTTTTCACCTTTGAGAGCACTAAAACCTGTGAGTGGCCGCAGGACTGGGAGAAGCTGCTTCCAGAGCCATTGCTTGTCAGTTAATGTAACAAGTGGTAATGCTGTTGATGAAACACAATTGAATCTTGATTGTCTTTGATAGTCTTTTCCAGTTGATTTGTAAGTGCAGTCATACAGTAGAGCATTCTTTCTGGGAAAGCAATTTATTTGGTGGGATCACATTAGATTTGTGAAGGTGGCAAGATGTGAAATAGGGCAGTTGTTTTTGTACGTATTAAAATGAGAGGAGGCTTCTCCCAGTTGGCACTGGGAACCTGAACGTCATTTAGAATAACTGTCTCCTTATCTCTGCTACAGATGAATGAATGGGCTCTGTTTTAGGAAATTGAAATGTCCTGGGAAACCCAACATACAGCTGCAAGTCATATTTCTCCAGGTCAGTCAGATGATATGTTGTTGTCTTGTTGGCTCAGGCACCAATATCCTACAAGCTCCAAGGATCGTGCAAGTTAGAGCATTCCTGAAATGGCATTTCTCTGATTTCTGTGTTGCTGCTGTACTTCATCTGGGTTACGTATCCCACTGCTCCTTTACTATAGAATATACATAGGATGTCCCAAGCATGCAGTGTCTTGACCAAAAAGACAATGTTTATCCTTACTGTATGTTCTGTAAGCCATGGTGGCTCTTTGGAGTGTATTGTAGTTTCAGGCCTACCTTTTGCTCAGTTTGCAAAAGTTCAGATTTTCCTCACCTGTGCCCTTTGCTTTTGATCTGTTAAATTATGAATTGTGTGAATCACATGGTATGTGAAGTTGACTTTATTTCAAAATGAAATCATCAACTCCTTGCCTGAAAACTAGTTTTTGTTGTAGAGAAGCCTAGAACTTTAATTGCAGTTGGAGTGGCTTGATGGCAAGGGCAGTGACAGGGAAACAAATGACATAAGACTCTACAGCAGGGAAGATCTCTTCTGTCTGATTGTTCCCCATGACATTCTGTGTGGGTAGCAAAGTACAGCTTTTGGTTTTCATTTCAGCTTCTGTGATAGAAAATGCAAATGCCACGTGTGGCACAACAGCGGGGCTCTCTGTTGTAAATGACTATGCCTGAAAAGTGCAATCTGTTTAAAATAATGTATTTTATTGATGCTTGTGGGTTGTGGCTGACAAACAAGGATCTTAGGAGCGTATTTGTAACTCAAATGTTGTTAAATGCTGTCAGTTGCTGAAAAAGACTTAGGGATCCTGGTGAATTAAAAACTTCATGAGCCAGCAGTATGTACTTATAGGCTGGATGGGTGGTGATATCCTGGGCTGCATCAGAAGAGTGATGGGCAGCAGGGAGAGAGAAGATTGTACCCCACCTACTCTGTCCTTGTAAGACCTCATCTGGAGTTCTGCATTGAGACTTGAGGCACTCAGCACAGGAAGGATGTGGAGCTGTTGGAGCGGGTCCGGAGGAAGGCCATTGAGATGGTCCAAAGGTTGGAGCACCTCCACTGTGAAGACAGACTGAGGGAGCTGGGCCTGTTTAGTCTGGGGAAGAGCAGGCTGCAGGAAAACCTCACTATGACCTTCCAGTATTTAAAGGGAATTTATTAAAAGGAGGGAAATCAACTTTTTGCAAGGGTAGATGGTGTTAGAACAAGGGTGAAAGGTTTTAAACTAAAGGAAGGAAGATTGAGATTAGATGTCAGGGAAATTTCTTCACTGTGAGGATGATGAGACGCTGTGGATGCCCCAGTCCTGGTGTTCAGAGTGAGGGTTGATGGGGCCCTGGGCAGCCTGATTTGGTACTTGATCTAGCTGTTGGCAAACCTGCCTGCAGACAGGGAGGTTGGAACTTCAAACCCCAGGCATTCTGTGGTTCATCTGAAAGTTGACATCATGTAAGGCAGACCAGCTAAAAGGCAGCAGTGTGAGCTTGCAAGTAACAGGCTATGTTAGAGGTGAGATTGAAATGTCAATTTGTGGGAATACTCTGCATCTGCCTGTTCAGTGTGGGGTCCCTCATTTAATGAAATCCTGAAGAATGAAGTAAGAAAGGAAGAAAATTCAAAAAGGAAGTGAACTCTTCCTTCAAGAGCTCAGAGAAATACAAACAAGTTATTAATTTTATTAAAATAACTAAGAAAATGACAGCAGCAATATTTGATTGTGGCAATCCCACTGATTATTATGAAACTGAAAGGTTTCAGAGTTGCATCTGATGAAAACCACTTCAGTATGGGTCGTGTATTGGCTCGACTCTAATTTAAACTGAGTCATGGTAAGGAGAAATCATTAATTTTACATGTGTTATTTCTTAATCTTTTTATTTCCCAGTGCAATAAAGTAGGATATTTCCTGTATGTGAAGTCTGAACAAAAGTTCTGTTTGTTCTGTTCTTATCATTGAAAGTGGTTTTTGAAAACAACAGAGTGTATTTTTTGTTCCTAGGTGATAATGAATCTAACATGTAATGTGTTTAGAAACAGTCTTAATGGTTTTAGCTGGATAAATGCTATTAAGATACTGTCACATGTAAACAGAAAGCTTTTATTTTTCTCACTCTGAATCTGAAATGGGAGTTGTTGTTAAAAAGCACTTTGTTTTCCTCCTTAATGGCAGTCTGTGTTTCACGTGGTCTGGGTGATAATTACTACTACACTTCTGTTTACAATTTAGCTTTCTTCATAAGAGATCTTACCTGACACAGTGGAAGGTGCAATGGTAACTACTTGTCCACTCTGCAGGTACCATACTGGCATGGTTTCGTTTTGTTCCCTGCTTCCTCTCTGGAGTCAGCACGCAGTCTCCTGTAGCTGTCTGTTACGGCTCTGATTTTATATGCGTCTTGGTGATTTGCCCTCAAACGTTGTGGAAGAAACTTTGAAAACTAATCTACTACCAAAATAATCTGCACAGTCACCAATTCTTGCATATCAGATTTAAAATGCTCTGATGAAGGCCCTTGTGATAGAAGTCGTCAACATGTGCTGTGACTCACACGTGCTTGTGATCTGGTCTAGCTGAGTAATGAATCTTTGTTTCAGTTCCTGTAGTTTTTTGGGGTTTTTTTTCCTCTAAGAAGGATTTAAGAGATTCCCTGATGAAGCTTTGTTAGGTGGTTGGGTGCTGATGCCCACGTGCAATCCAGGCCCAGATTGTACCTGCAGAGGGAATGCCATCTCTGCATTGCAACTGCCCCATGCTGCTGCCCTGACAGCTGTGATGTGCCCATGTGAAGTCAGCAGCAGTGTCCTGTGCTGGCGTAGTGCCTGGTGGGGCAGCTCCTGTTTTTTGTGCCTATGAAAGTGTAGGCCATGTATGGAAAGGCTGGAAGCATAAAAGTCACTCATTGCATCCTCCTGAGGTCAGGCAGAGGTTGCTGAAGAGTGCAGTATTTCTAGACCACTTTTCAGCTGCTGGTAAAAATTTCCCAGTGAATATCTTTTTCTGTGTCAATATGTCTAAATGTAAATGCTGCTGAAAATGCCTTAGATTGAATTGTTTGACTTTACGTTGAAGTCAGGTAGTGGCACTCTGAGTGAAAGATCTGTTCGCAGGCTCAGGGCTTGCAGAACAGCTAAACCAATTTTCAGCTGTGACTCAGGAACCAGTTAGCTAAGTGTGGTGCCTGCTGGAAAATGGGTATGACTTTTAAGAAGGCACACGTACTGCAGGACAAGCAACAGCCCCTTGTGTCACAGTTCGTACATCTGGAACCACCTCTGATTCAGTAGTTATTGTGGTTTCTGTGTACTTCATCTTGCATCCTCATCTAATCTTATTCTGGGCACATTTTTCTGGTGTCTTCCATTTGGTAATGTTGGTAATGGGATGATTGTTCGTATTTCCTCCAGAGTAAACAGTGGTGGCACAGAGGATAGGGTCTGCACCTTCTCAACGTATTCTGTTTTCATGGAGGTTGTAGGGATGCGTAAGTGTTAGGAAAAAAAGGAGGAAAAAGAACACTACCACCAAACCAAAATCCTGCCAACCCAACCCATAGCTGCTGATGCTACTGTCTGTGCCTGTCTGCTCTGGCTCCATCTGGCAGTTGTGTCCAGCATGTTGTGGGTGTATTGATTCCATAGTTCTTCTGCACACTTTAATCTACAGCTTTGATACCTTTTGTTTTCATTAGTTTCCTTTTTTTCTCCTCACCTCTATTTTTAACTGTTCTTCAGTTCACTGCTATGAGTTAGTGCTCCACGGCGCCATGTCCAGTAATTCTTCCCTGTGTTTGGTGTATACACGCTGGAAAATACACCAGTATTGCAAAGAAATCCCTTCTTTTAACCACTCTTAGTCACTGCTGAAACACACTGCTCTCTTCTGTCAGTTCTACCAGTGCTTTCATCCCACATAGTGCTGTCCTCTCTGCAAGTAAAAAAGCTCCGTTTACCTGTGCTTATAGTCAAGGAATAGAGTATTTCAAGAAATGCCACAAGATAGCTGTAAAGAGTAGGAAAATTTTACTGCCTTTACCTTTCCTTCCTCCTGACGTTTCTCTGCAGTCAACTTTATCTCGACCTTCCTTACTGCACAGAGCAAATGTTCTTCATTTTCTGTCACCTCTGAGCTTCCAGCCCTGTGGGCTTCCAGCACTAAACAGTTGTTTCCAATTTTGGCTGCATACGCAATTAGATTTTTACTCATATTAAAAATGTGTGCATTTCCTCCTAACCTCTTTGAGTTCTTACAGCACCGTGTTACTAGAAGAATGTTACCAGTAGTTGAGGGTGAAAGTGCATTTGTTTCTTTATATTTTACTTTGTCTTTTAAATGCCAGCTATGTCAAAATAATTATTCTTGGCACAGAAGGGATTACTGACTACCCAGTAAAGAACATCAGTATTGTTGCTAATTCAGCCTTGAGAAGAGAAGACTGAGAGGGGACCTGATCCAGGTCTATAAATATCTAAGGTGTGGGGGGCAGAATGGTGATGCCGGACTCTTTTCAGCAGTGTGTGGAGACAGGACAAGGGGAAACGGCTGGAAACTGCAGCATAGGAAGTTCCGCACAAACATGCACAAGAACTTCTTTACAGTGAGGTGACGGAGCACTGGAACAGGCTGCCCAGGGAGGTGGTGGAGTCTCCTTCTCTGGAGATGTTCAAGACCTGCCTGGATGCCTACCTGTGCGACCTGCTGTAGGGAACCTGCTTTGGCAGGGGGGTTGGACTCGATGATCTCTGGAGGTCCCTTCCAACCCCTACAATTCTGTGATTTTGTGATTCTGCTGTTTCCTCTACAGTCTTTGTCTCCTTCAGCATTATTTTAATCGTTTTCAAAAACTGTTGCATATTCAAAGCATGATGCCACACTTATTTTTCTAATCTTAGAAACAGTGAATCAATTCATAAGCTGACAGTTTTGCTGGAGGAACCTACAGCACATCAGCTTGTTGTCCTGTTTGGAGGGTAGACTGTCTCACTGAGCTGTGGCTGTCAGAAGTTGTATCTCTGAGCCATGTGGAGAGGGAGATGTCTCCGGATGATGACTGTGTCTCTGCTTCCAAAGAGGAAGGTCACCTGGCTAAAAAAAAACCAAAAACATGCACCAACCTGTAGGCTTCTAGTAGAAGGTGAAGAAAGTGGAAAGTTGCTGGCTTATGGCTTTTGAGCTGAAAACTGCTTTCTGTCTCCTGTGCTCAGGGTATACACCTCATTGTGGGCTGTAGGGCTGTGTTTGAAGGATTGCTGCCGGGTAATTTGAATCCTGAGAGGACAAGAGCTAGCAAAGACCATCATACATCTAAGGCAGCTGTGACCCAGCCCAGTGAAATGAACACTTGCAGATCTGCTGGGTAGGGCTGTCCTGCTTTCGTTCCCCTGACTCCTGTGATTTGGCTGCAAGGTGATTTTGATGCATGGCTTGCAGGTTCTGGAAGATTACTGTCTCTGCAATTGGTATAGATGAAGAGAAGAGCGATAGGGATGGATGGGGCAATTTCTTTTAACTGACTGCACTTCAAACTTGGAGCAAGCACAAATAAAGTCTTTCACCTTCAGCACTAGATGCTATTAAATTGAAAATAAATGCATTATTTCTGGTTGTGCGGGATTGGCAGGCTCACACTTCTGTTGGCAGGTAGCAAAATAAGCTGTTGTCCTTCACTGGAAAAAGGGGGAGTCTGCTGCATTCTCTGCCTGATAGAAATGTTGCGTGTCATCTGTACTGGAGGTTTGCCTTAATGTTGTAAATCAAGCGACTTCTGGAACATCAGCTCAGATTCTTTGCAAAGCTGCTTTTACAGTCTCTGGTTCTCTGTAGGGCTTGGGAATGTGAGCCAGAGCCAATACTGGTAATGGTGCGTCAGGTTGTTTAGGTGATTTAGGCAGATTTGGCAGGATTGTATCCAGAACGCATTAGTAAATGGAAAATGTGCTAGGACTTCTGCAAAATAAATTGAGCAGATGGTAAGGCCTCAGTTCTGTGTCTCCTAGCCTGTTGCTCCACAATATGAAATACTTAGTTTTCATTAGTACATGGCTGTCTTGTGTAAGAATGTGTAGTGAGTATCTGGGGAAGAAGGGAGACTACATTTCCTTGAGCAAAAGCCCTCAGTTACGTTTGAGACTAAGACACTGCTGCCATAGAGGCCTGCTGAGGGCAGAATCACTGAGGTATGTGAAGATGCTGTTCAGTGTCTCTTTGCAGCAGCGTTTTGGATGGAGGGCTCACGTTGTATGAGAGGCAGCACCTACATAGAGTCAGGTACAAGGTTCCATTAACCTAAAAGTTGAGGACTTCTAGTGGGTATGTGATCATTTTGGGTAATTGATAATAAAAGCTGACTTCTTTGCCAGAACTATGACAAATTACAGCATGATACTGAAATTGGGGAAGCTTCTACCTTTGCTGTTTTCATGTGCCCTCCACCCACCTGATAACACTCACTCATCCTCCTATCTCATGGTTACAGACCCTCTTGCTGACCCAGTGGTTCACCCTTGATGTGGGTGAAGAAACCTTTTTAAGAACCTTTCTTTGTTCTGAGGACTGATGGCAAGGAATACTACTGATGGCAAAGGATTGGTACAAGCTGTGTGGCACCACAAGAGGTTGGGGTTCATACCATCAACAGAGAGCTGTGAAGCTTTTAAAAATCCATTTGGCACTGGAAATAATTACTGTCACAGCAGTGTGCTAAATCCAACTGCTCATACTGAACACTCGCTGCTATAAAAGGGAGGATTAAATATTTTCAGCATCTTGCATCTGGTGATAACAAGAGGGGTAACAGAGCCAATGGGGAAGGGAAGTGGGATGAGAAAAAGGCACTGAAAGGTGTGGTGGCTGAAATGGGATGTAAGTTTTTGTGAGCAGAAGTATATCGTGTATATGAGGGATTCCGGTGGTGGAGCTTTACTTAGAGTGGTGGGTCAAACAGGGAAGTGTGGAGAAAACAGTTTTAGGGAGTCAAACATGGGCTGATCGGGGGGGTGGGGGGGGAGGAAGTAATAAACCAGCAGGACAGAAGACAGGGAAATGAAGAAGGACTAAGAACTAACTTCCAAGAAATTGGGAGAAAGAATAAAATATTCTTCAAAAATCTCACCAAGTGAACCAGGTTTATTAAAACATCTGGGGATGTATGGTCATTTATGGATGCTAAGGTAAGCAGCAGGAGTGGTGGGTTTACCTTGCTAGTGCTCTGAGTTCTGAGGGTGGGTGAATGTTGCTGTGAAAATCAGAGAGACTTTGGTTGAGGAGTTTGAGGGGAGTGTATTTCATTGCTTTGACTGACATGATTAAAAGATTGGGATCTGCATGGTTTTCCTTATGATCCCCAGGGTTTGGGTTATTGGTGGTTTTTTTTGTAAATACTTAATCTGGCAGACCAGCACACGTGTTTGCGTTTCAAAATGGAAAATGAGTAAACTGGAAAAAAATCTTTTTATGATTTAATAGCAGAGAGAAGTCAACAAATTTCTCTTTCAACTGGCTTTGAACAGAGCTGTTTTCATTAAGATGCATATTTCAGAGCACTTTGATCTTCATTATTAATCTTTATATAGATTATGAATTCAAGTCAAGAGACAACAAGGTTAAGTCAGTGTAGGAATACATCTGTGGTATATTCCTTTCGCAGAATAGCACATTTATCTTCATAACATCTGTGTTGAAACGTCAGCTAATGTATTTTTCTTGAGGAGGTAAGGGGAAGAATAGTTACCTCTTCCATACCAACCTCATGCTTATGTTTTATTATAAAGGCTGCCCTGACAGTAGTGCCTTCTATTTTATAACGTTGGCCCACAGGATCAGAGCAGGTGTTGGTGATACAGCAGTAGAGGTTGAGCCTTCTCACCTCGTCCTGTAACAGGTTATTGCTGTGTGACAGATGGCAGCAGAGGGGAGGTGTGACAAAATGGTGTCTGACACAGAAGTGTGTATGGAATTGAATCCCTCTGTGCAGAAAAGAATTGCATCCACTGACATTCATCAGTGCTTGCTGAACATCTGTGGAGACCAAACAGTGGATGTGAGCACTGTGAAGTGGTGGGTGGTGCATTTCAGCACTGGCAAAAGTGATGTGAAGGACAAGTTATATTCTTGGATGTCCACACACAGCTCTCATTCCATGAAATTAAATGTCTCGATCAGCTCATCCACACAAGATGGCTAATGGTGGTGACTGTGTTGAAAAATAGTGTTTAGTAGCTGAGAATTTGCTCTGTCACGTAGTGGTTTTGTGCCCTCTAGTAGATGTTGCAGCAGTTTCTATAGAAATAAACAGGAGACATTACTTTCACAATGACCTATGTCGTTTTTATCAAGCATAATTTGGGTATATATTGCTTTAGATGAGCATCTAAACTGACTTGTAATTCAAGGATCATTTTTCCTTGTACAGGAGATGCACCAGGCACTTAGACAGCTCTGTGGCCCTGCGCTGCGCTCTGTCCAATGACGGTGCTTCATCGCCATAAAAATAAGTGTTTTTCAACCTTTCATGGTATTTGGTGGAAAAGTAAGAGAAAATGAGCTTTACCTAGCTGAAACTTTGTTGGCAGGTAGTTTGCCGGAGAAAGAAGGGCATACTTTTTTGTGAACTCTCTGTAAGAATTACAGTAGGAGGGTTTTGGTGGTTGAAGCCTGGTTTGGAAAAAGGGACTTTTAATTTTCTGCTGGGAATGAGCTCCTAAAATAGCAAACCATGTGCACTGTAATTGTCTGTATGACATACCACAACTGGGGGTGTTTCCTAGAAAAGCTTCTGTGCCTCAGCAGTAAACAGGACCAGGATCTTTGTTACTTTTAAAAGACTCTCTGATTTTCTGCTTATTTGTGTTTCTCTTCCCTTCTCGTGTGAGTTCTCAAAGGCATTGTAACTTCCCTGGTCAGCAGCCTGGGGGTACAACAGCTGCAGGGCCCACCTGCCAGAGAGCTGATCCCTATGGAATGGGGCAGTGCACGTGAGAAATGTGGTCCCATCCTTCTGCAGCTTGCAGGGCTTGGCATGAGATAGTTTTTTTTCTCCTGGTCAGGTCTGTCTCATTGGAGCCACTTAGCTTTTAGCCTTTTGTAGCCCTAGCTTTTAGCGGTTATTTTCCAATAAGACAATGGAAATGGTTTTAAACTAAAAGAGCGAAGATTTAGACTGGATATAAAGAAAAGGTTTTTGTAAGAGTAGTGAAGCACTGGAACAGGTTGCCCAGAGAGGTGGTGAATGTCCTGTTCCTGGAGATACTCAGTGTCAGGCGGGATGGGGCTCTAATCAACCAGCTTTAGCTGTAGGTGTGCCTCTTCAGGGGATTTGGGCTAGATAGCCTTTGAGAATCCCTTCTAATTCAAACATTTTTCCTACCAACATGGGAAACATTGTTCACTTTCAGACAATAATGTGTCGGAACTTGAGTGTTCTGTCTGATTGAGAGGTAACAGCAGCAGGAATGGATGTTTCTTGTTGTCTGAGAAGAAAAAGGAGTTTTATTCTAACCTGTCTTCAATATTAACTTTGAGATGTAAGAATGGCTGGGAAGGAGATCTAACCTGCAGTTGCCTAGTAGTGGGTGTAAGGAAAGGACTGGCTGTGATATAGGTCAGAAAGACGTTTGCCACTGGAGCTTATGAAATACCATCTGCTAAACAGCAATATTGAGTTCCAGGCATTCCACCAGTGCAATCAATGTGAGAGTGGGCTGTGGGATTCCAGTGGGAGAAGAGAATGGATTTATTGCTGTAAATAAAAAAATAAAGGAAATTTTAAAATAAAAACTTCTGCTCATCTTCAGCATTATGCAAATAGTAGATAAGAAACATGGTTTGTCCGCAGTGAGACTTTAAAGCTGCTGGATTAAACCGCTGGAAAGCAGAAGAGCTGTTATTTAATTGCAAATCAAGCCTTATTTTCTTGAATATTTCTGCTTTTCATTCTTCTGCTGCTTCACAGTGTCTGTGGAGCATGGGGGAGGCTGTCAGATAAACTGTGGTACACAAAGTAGCAGTGACCTTGGGTGATGCATGAATATGACACAATGCAAACGCTATTTCACAGAATCATAGAACAGTTTACAAAGGAAAATAGGTATTAAATAGTTACTAACAAGTGTTTATGATAATTTGCAAACAAGCAAGACATATTATGGAGTAAGGGTCACATTTAAATTCTTAAAAGGCTTAAAGAGAATCAAAATGGCATTGCAGTCCGTGCTTCAGATGGCAGTTAATGAAGGGTTTTTCATTTGGGGTAACTGTCTGCTGTGCCTTTGTACAGAAGTGTTTCAGATTGTCAATGAACTTGTCTCCAGCCCTGGGTGGAGTGATAAAGCAGTGAGACCAGAGATAAGCAAATGTCAGTGTGCAATGGAGAAGGGGCAGCCTGTTGGAGCATCATGGAGGTGCTTAAATCCATCACTAGAGATTAGATATCATGAGAGCAGCAGCATTCAGCACGGTGAAAATAGGAGTCATCCGTTCAGACTCTCCATCTGCAGGAAGGATGCTGATAGGAAGAGAAGAGATTTAGATGCCTGAGAAAATTGGGAATGGTTGCACTCAGTCCTGTTTGAGAGATAACAGGCATCCAGTGACTCTGCAACCATGGCAGGTATGTCTGCTGTCACCTGTCTTCTGGCAGCTTGGTTACAGCCTGGCCTTGTATGCTGGGTGGAGAAAGCCAGGTGAAGAGAGGCTTTGGAGATGGCTGTAGAGGTTTTTGGCAGAGGGAAAGTATTTAGTACCATGTAATAACAAACACAGATGTGCTGTTCAGTTCAACCTGATGGAGATGCCCTTGTTGTTTGTTGCCTTGTATTCAAGGTGGGTTTGAGGAGAAATTTGATTTGAAGCTGAGTGAGGAATTTGAGGTTTGGTGAGCAGTTCAATTTTGATCATTTTTGTAACATCTGGAACAACTGCTGTAAAATTCTGGTTACCAAAACAGTAACACAAAACAAAAATACACAGTCTGTTGGTTCTATCTTTGTGTGGGAAGAGAGGAGAGCTGTTTCCTGCATCCCACTTGCAGGCTGTGGAATACAACACTGTCTGCAGTATGACTGCTTTGCAGCCAGGCCTTGGAGACAGACACAACAGCCACACTGCTCCTGAAAATGCACCGTGAGGCCTCTTCCACATCTTTGAGAATGATGAGCTGGTTTCATTGGAGTGATCCAGGTGTTCCCTACTTCTGTGCTGTAAGCCAGCCATCCCACACAGGTGAACAACTGAAGCAAAATGGTAGTTATCAGTTACATGTGAGCATTTTCAATGGCTCTGTGTTCTGCAGCAATTCAGAATTACCTGGAATTAATCCTATCTGCAGGTGGAATATTTTCACGAAGAGCGTAGCTTCATCAAAATGGAGATGTTTACCTGATTACTGCTGATTTTTATGCTTGTCTAACTGCAAGGCCTCTTTTCTTCCATCCAAGTGTCAGTTATTTCATTTAAACTCACCTCTACAAAGAGATCATTGCAATCCCTTCAGGGTAATACAGTATTCTATACTGAGCGAATGGAAAAGATGCAAATAAAAAGTGTGAGCAGAGGGAAAGTGGTAGGAGTGTTTGTTCTGTAAGAGATGCACGTTTAAAAGAAAAGTTAAAATGCAGAAGTTTCTTTCAGATATACCACTTGCAATGCTTGTGCTGTTTAATAATACATTTTTAGGATAATTTATTGTAAATACAATGCCCCCTGGCTGTGATGATGTTTGATCTTAAGATGTGTCATATTTAGTGACCTTTTGGGGATATAGAGGAGCTGTGAGATAATAGTCTGATCTCTCAGACTCTTGGAATTTCATTTTATTATCCTCCAAATCTGACATTTCAGCTGACATTTGAGGCATTGTTTGAGTGCTGGAGCTTGAACAGGTTGAGGTGGGCAGTAATGGCAGATGGGCCCTGGGTGCAAAGCAGGAAATGTTTCAGTGACTGCACGATGGGGTCCAGGTTGTGGACAGTGACACATTCAAAGGCTGTTGCATTTCCAAGGCAGCCAGGAGGAATCTGGCAGTCACCAGAGACCTGCATCTCCTTTTTCATAGTACAGAGGTGAGACTGAGGGGTTGGACTTGATGATGATGGAGGTCCCTTCCAACCCCAATGACTCTGTGACTGGAAAGCCCCAGGCCTTCTGCAAGGCAGACTTGGTGCTGGTGAAAATCATTTCTGGTGGTTGCCTTCTGAACACAGCATTTCTGTGGTAAGGCTGATGTGCCAAAGGAGCAGCACTCAGCAACCAACTTCCAACAGCTAGCTTTGAAGTCATTCTCCTGTTCTTACAGATGCCAGGCTCAGGAGGTGAATTTACTTATTACAAATAATTAACTTGCTGACAGGTGGGACAGTGCCCCATCTGGGCCCTGCTCAGCCTGGGCCCTGGTGCCACTGCTTGGCACAGAGCTCCAGACCTCATCAGCACATGAGGCACTGAGTGCTGCCAGACCCATCACTGGCTGCACCTGAATGTCAGGTCAGAAAAACAAAAAATACGAAGTGGGATGTCCAAGAATTATTAGGAAGGGAATGGAGCAGCATTTTTTTTTTCATGTTTCAGCTACAGAGATGGCAGTTGCCTGATGGACTCCTGTGTGCTGCCACTAGATTGGTTGCAGGTAACCTAATGTAATGGAGGATGGCCCTGCACATGGCAGGAGGTTGGCCTAAGCGATCTGCAAGGGTCCCTTCCAACCCAAACCATTCTGTGATTCGATGATTCTGTGAAAACAGTAACTGGCTGAAGAGAGCAGGGACCTGCAGAGCTTCTACTGGGTCAACTAATTTAGGAGTCTGTGCTGTACTCCATTCCTACAAAGCTTGCAGGTGCTCAGATAATATATTCTTACTGCTATCCCCATTTCAAGTGTGCTTAAAAGGAGCTGATAGATTCAGAAGTCACTGGGGAGGTTGATGAAAAAAAGTGATCATTACAAGAATCTTGTGTTCTTTCTCTCTCAGGCAATCAAGCTGACAACTGGCTCTGTGTATGGAAAACTGCAATCCAGCGAATCACATCTGAGAGCCTTTAAACAAGGGTAGCAGGGTACATCAGAGCACGCAGAAGGCAATTTCATACCCAAAAACCATGTGATGGTTTTCTGTGGGCATCGCTGAAAATTCACAATGACGTGATGTGGGTTTTTGCTGGCACAAGTTTACAACTGAGTACAATATTGATGGGAAATGAAACTACCCCTGAATTATTTAGGGCTTGCTGAACAAGTGTTGAAAACCCAATTCCACCAAGTCACTGCACTAACTTTATTTTTTCATATACCATAGCCTGCAAAGTTAGGGCATTATAGCTGTTGCAACTTTCTTTCCAGGCTTGATAGGGGAGAAAAAAGATTTGACTCATAAGTATGTGTATATAAAGAAGCATCAGTGGCCTCTGTTGATAAATGACTGCATGATTCTGTATTGCAGCTTATTTCCCAGCAGTTCAGGGGAGAGTATCTGAATGTCAAGGGGCAGGATTGGCTAGTAAAGCCACGCTGAGAGTTTTATTTAAACAGCAGAAAGAAGCTCTTGTTTCTGGAAATTGTATTGTAAATCTGGTGTTTATTAACATCCAACCTCATGTCTAATTTCCTAAAGTCCATTACAAAAGGTTTTCTGCCTTTCTCCCTGTGTGGTTACAAAGATTGTCTTGTTGAGGGAGGAGATAATTGGCTGATTATGCACACAGCATTGACTTAAAAGACAAGTCATGAAAGCAAGTTAAAGTGTCTGTATGCTCTCTCAGAAATTTTGGCATGTTTTCTAACTACATAACTTCACAACTTCAGGCCAAACTTAAGGCTGTTTGAAATGATGGGTGATGTAAAAAATGCCCCAGTCTTAGTTAGGGCATCAGCTGTTGGTCTTAGAGGTGGAAGGGTGCAGAGAAAAAATGGTATCTTCAGGTAAGGCACTAGTGGGTGAGAAAATAGAAGGTGCAGAACAAGATAAAACACTGCAGGTTAATAATTCATTTAAGCAGGAAAGTGTCCTATTTTTTCCTAATTCTTTTTCCCCTTTCCTTGCAGTACAGTGGTATCCACTGCTGCCCTTGAGATGTACAGATTGTCTTTCCAGTGTGACACCTGAAATTAATGGGTGCCATCCAGGGCTCACCACAGCCAAGCACTGTTTAACTGCAGGTGATTTGGGGCATCATTCAAGACCTCTCTGGACCTATGCTGTCAGGTGTCAGGTTCCTGGTGGCTAATGGGCGTTGCAAAGGAAAACTCCCGTGCTTGCAGAAGCCCTGAGGTTTCTATAGCATGTACAGTGCAGCTGAGGCCAGCGTGGTAATTGGCCTTTCTCTCACTGACAAGGTGCTGCAGTTATCTCTGCACAGTCTAAATAAACAATGCTAAATCTAGATTTTTTAAGTGAATTTCAGATGGCTCTGCCAACATGCATTATTCCAAATCTGTTGGCACGTTGCTCTGGTCTGCCTGACAGCTTTTAGGCATCTGCTTAAATTGGAAATCTCATTGCTCAGCTTTTCAGTAGCCTCTTGCCCTGCAGAACCTCAGACGTTTTGGGAAGATCCTTTTTAAAAAAAGAAGTTTTTATTTTCTGGCTAATGAAGGTGAGGCTTAATGCCCTTTAATGCATCAATTCAAAGCCTCTATTGCACCCTAAACCCATTCCACATAGCCTAAAACCATTCTAAACAACCAGAATCCATTTCTGTATTTCGTTTTGAGTTTGACAGGTTAGCTTTGTCATGTGGGCCTAAATGGCTAGTAAATAGCAAAGCTTCAAAATGGCTTTATGCCTCTAGGTTAAACTCTGGAACACTCAGAAATGACATTTTCAAGTCAAACGTGCACATAGCTAATCCATTGTGATCTAGCTTTCTTATACTTACCCATACAGGTAAGAATTCTGATCCAATACTCTGATACATATCTTTCCAACCACTTTCAGATTAAATATTCATTATTTTTTGTCCATTACAGCTTATTATTATTATGGCATTAAAAGTAACTCTCAAACATTAGATTTAATTGTTTCAGTGTTGGAAAGGCGAAGTTTTACCCCAGGAACTACTGGGGCCCCACCTCTGTGCCAGGAGATATCATGGAGCATTTCCTGCTGGAAGCTATGCTAAAGCACGTGGAAGGCAGGGAGGTGATACAGGAGAACCAGCATGGCGTCACCACAGGCAAATCCTGCTTGACCAACCTAGTGGCCTTTTATGATGGTGTAATTTCATCATGGACAAGGGAAGAGTCACTGGTGTCATCTATCTGGACTTTAGTAAGGCATTTAATATGAAACCGTATAACATCCTTCTCTCCAAAATCGAAAGATATGGACTTGATGGGTGGACTGATCAGTGGAGAAAGAACTGGCTGCAGGATCGATTCCAGAGTGTGGTGGTCAATGGCTCCATGTCTGGATGGAGATCAGTCATGAGTGATGTCCCTCAGGGGTCAGTGCTCGGGCTGATACTCTTTATTATCTTCATCAGTGTCGCTGACGGTGGGGTCAAATGCACTCTCAGCAAATTTGCTGATGACACCGAGCTATGGGGTGCAGTTGACACACCAGAGGGATGGGATGCCATCCAGAGAGGCCTAGACAAACTTGTACAGTGGGCCCAGGTGAACCTTATGAGGTTCAACAAATCCAAGTGCAAGATCTTGCAGCTGGGTCAAAGCAACATCCACTACCAGTATAAGCTGGGGGATTAAAGGATTGAGTGTAACCCTGCTGAAAAAGACCTGGGGTACTGGTGAATGGCAAGCTGGATATGAGCCAACAATGAGCCCTTGCAGCTCAGAAAGCCAGCCATATCCCAGACTGTATCAAAAGAAGTGCAGCCAGCTAGGCAAGGAAGGTGATCCTGTCCCTCTGCTCTGCTCTGGTGAGGCCCCACCTGGATCTGGTGTCCAGATGTGGAATCCTCAGTACAGAGATGCTGGGAAGGAAAGTCTTGGTGAGAGAGGTCCTTGTCATAGAAAGGTAGTTAAGGGGTTAGCATCCTTTGAGTACTTGGTTATTTTCCACAACTGTCCTGGCCTTTTGCACCTGGTTTTCAAGGAGATTTTGGTGTCATTTTATGGGAATGAAGCTATTGATATAATACACATGAAAAACTGGCACATTGACTTTTACTGTCTGAAATATTTTCTTTTTTTGCTAACAGCTTCCCAGGAGTCTGCTTTGCCATTACCTCCACAAGAGTGGAGGTTTTTACAAGAATAGTCAGGAAGGACAAATTTGGTTTGGTTTAGCCTTTTGCTTGTGATAGTTCTGTCTACGTAACTTCTATACTTAGAAATCATCCTTTTTGGGATTATCTAATCAATTTTTTTGTGCTTGTTTTACATCTGTTATAAATTATTTCCTTAAAAATTCTTTTTCATTGTTCTTGTTTGTTTGTTTGTTTGTTTGTTGTTTTTTTTTTTCCTGTAGGCTATTGAGCAAGTCTAAAGTTGGAAACTTTCTGCAGGGAGCCGGACCTGATGACCTTTAAGGGTCCCTTACAATTTTTGATTCTAAGTGAAGTCATTTGCATGGCTGAGGCTAACTGTAGAGTGGCAGAATCTTGTTGAGGCATGAATCATCATTAAATCTATAGTAATGACAGCAAAATAATACTCCCTGTAATTTAAAAACTGTTTTAATGAGTTGTGGACACCTTTCAATTACAGCTTTCGATATTTTACTCTGGAAACCACAGTGACTTCTTACAGTCATCAAACAGAAAGCTACAGGACAGACAGAGGCAAACAAAGCCATAAGCGCCTAAGAGCTTTGTGCTTTTGCAGGGAAGATGCTCTGTTAAGCTTTACTAAGCTCATTTTTATGCTAGTAAAAAATTGCTTGTTGGTTGTTATTTTTTTTTCTCATAGCTTACTGGTATTACTCCTTTATTTATTTATTTATTTAAAATTAAGAATAGAATTAGAATTGCAATATGTAGCCACATCAGTCCCTATCCATCTATGTGTAGTGACAGCAGCAGCTGTTATTCTCCAGATGCAAGCTAGGGTAGCATCTGCTTTTGGAGGAACCTGTTTTCCTCTTCTGATGATGGAGCACAGACAATGCTGGGCTTTGACTTACTTTTTGGTGCAGCTAGAGTTCAATCCATAGACAGATCTATACATTTAGAATCACTATATAAAAGGTGATTAGTGATACCTACTTCAACCAGATTCAGTTATTTAAATTCCATTAAATTTTCAGTAGTTTGGATTTTCTTTCAGGTGTGTAACTGGTATTCATATTTTATTGACTTGAGTTATGTAGGTAACACTAAGGCAACATCTCCATTTTAATCTATGTTCAGCTTTCACAGGAAAATTGATTTAATTTTAAACCCTTTATCAGTACTTTCTCTTGTATCTTTTTGCTCTACTGTTAGTTCGCTTAGTAACAAGTCCAGCTGCTGAGACTGAAAAATACGTAGAATTGAATTTTCTAGAGCCTCTAAAAGTATTAGATTGAATATTTGACTTCCTAATAATCTGTTTTAGAATCTGATATTTTGTGACTTACTAGGGTTGGATGCAAAAGCTCTGTTCCTCTGCATAAATTGGAAATTTCACCCTGGATGGAGGACGCAGCCTTTGCTACTCAGTGATGATGAGTTTGGTGAGCTACATGTCAGTTCAGCCTCAGTAACCAACCTTGAGCAGAGCTGGGATGGGTGGAAGAGATTTATTAATGTAATCTTTATAGCACACCTGATTGCTCACTTGATGGAAGATTATCATTAAGCCACATTAGCTACATTCCTGCATTCCATTATCTAATCAACATTTTTGTGCTTGTTTTACCTCTGTTATAAATTATTTTCTTAAAAATTCTTTTTTCATTGTTACGAAACTTTAGCTACATTCCTGTAGCTAATCACACCTGTAACTGAATTTTGTTTCTCATGCTTGTTGGCTTCTGATCAGTCCTGGGGCAATGCAAGGAAGAGACACAGTTGTCCTCTATGAAGAGGAAGCTGTAGAAGGCAAGAGTCATAGAGAAGAGGGTAGCCCATTGCAGGAATTTGCTCAACTCAGCTTCCCCATCCTAATTTGTCACAGCATGTCTTGCAGGAGATGGCAATAGGAGAGGGAAGACAGTTGTTTGCTGCAGGAGTAACAGGTATCAGCCTCTCTGAACACCCCGAATTCCCACAGAGTGTGCTGACACGTTGGGGTGAAAGTCAATAAAGAAGGAACATTGCCCTGGGAAAATAAATGCAGTGATTGGTTTCTGATGGGATGAAGAGCAAGTCATGGGGCAGTGCATAGCCTTAAGTGGTATGGGCCTGGGTGTGTGTGTGGGGGGGAGCTCTGAATTTTTTCTTGGCTCCATCTAGATATTACGCGGAGTTGGCACTGGTCAAGGAGTTCTACAATTGCCTTTGCTGGGATGTGCCAGAGCAACTCCACTGAGCAGCGTGAGTGAACTGTGCAGGAGTAATTCCAGTGTTATTTAATAGAAGGCCAAGCAGCACAAATCTTGTCTGCTTCCTTCATGTTGCATAGTAGGGGCCACACAATTCAGTTTTCCTTCAGTTGCTTTACAACACCAGATTAACTCCTAACTAATGAAATAGAAACTTTTTTCCCTCATACATTCGTTAGTTGGGAGGTGGGAGAAGAAGGAGGTGGGAATGTAACTTTGGCCTTTCTGGATGTGCAAACTACTGAAGGTTGGTGTGGGTTGCTGATTTTCAATCCAAACATGTCCTAATGATGCATCACACAGAGAGAATAGCACAGCATGAAGGAGAGGTGTGCAGGACAATGATTATCTTGGTGCTATTCATCAGTTGTGTTTGTGAGCCAGTGAGATTACAGTCAATGTTACACAACTCCAATCCTACTTAGTGCACCAGCACCCTCAATCTGCTTCCAGATTGGAAACTTGAAGATAACAGGATGGCCTTTATCCACTGAGAAGTCCTGGAGCTCTCTGGTAACATGAAGAATAGAGGACCATCAGAGGCCTTACTGCGGCCATCCAGACCAAATGATGTTTCTGAGCAAACCCAGTCTCAGGATTACCCTTCTTCTAATAAACCCTAATACAGGAATTAACCAAAACTCCACATGATGTGAAATAGCACCTTACAAGTGCCTCATGTTTTCTTACCATTATAGTTTTCTTATGCCCTTGTTCCATATTTTTCATTCCTTGTATTCATTCAGCTTGGTAGCCCAGAATCTGTCTTGTATGTTATTAATATTCCCAATAAAGCATGTCATATAGACCTGGAACACAACCTAGGATGTGGGTATTTTTCCTGATAGTAATAAGGATCCAGGTAATCCAAAATTGCTTTAAAGCTGACCCACATTTTACTCTTATAGTGTTTGGCAGACTACCAGGTGTCCATAGCATCAAACTTGTAATCGATGAGTTTCTAAGTGTGAGTGTTTAACGTGGACAGCCTGCCATCTCTGAGCTCCCAACCAGACCTCAAGGGTATGTGGGCCACGGTTCAAAATCCTTTGCAACTCAAACATTTGATCTGCTCCAGGTTTCTTGTGCGACCTTGACCAGGTTATTTTAGCTCTGTGCCTTGGGTGCCCATGCATAAAATGAGAGAAAGGCATCAGCTCATTTGTGCGATAGCCAGATTGACCTGGTATGTACCAACAATATCCATGGATGAGAAAGTTGCCAGTCACTGGTTTTTGTTGGCCTCCTTGCCAACTTCAGGAGCCAAGAGGCATGTGCCTTAATCCTTAACATTACTTGTGTAGGGTGAATAGCCACCAATTTAACAGCTAGCTTGTTCAGAGTCATGCTGGGAGCAGACAGCACATCATTTGCCTTATGACTAATCTGCTGCCTGGTGAGGAGGAGAGCTAGGGCTTCATTTCCTCCTATGCAGGGCAATGGCAAAGCTCTGAACCATGATGAGAAATTTTCATTCAGGCTGGAAGCAATGAGCCCCATCAGGGGTGCAGTGAGCGTTGGGAAGGTTGGGGACTGAGAAACCTCCACAAGGTGAGCAGGTGATCAGCAGTTGTCTGCAAACAGATGCTGCTCTTTTCCTCACAAAATGCCTAAGATGCTTGAAAGGTTAATCAGAGATTTATGAAGCTAAGAGGGAAAGATGAAGGGATGCACGGCAGCTGGCCAATGTTTTATGGCCAATGTTTTATGAATGACAGCAGCATCCTTAAAATAAATGAGGCTGTTAACAAATCATTGGGTTCTTGGCATATTGTTATCAACATGCATAGGCAAATGAACAAGTGAATCATTTCATTAGCTTATTCAATGTTTTGTGCCCGATGAATACTAATGTAAGCAATGTCAGGGAAATGGTGAGGTTATTTCTGGCTCATCTAATTATAACATAGCTGGATTTTTTTTCTTCTCACTGGTATTTTGAGATGCTTAGTTAAAATCTGCAGTGAACTAAATGCCTGGGAAAACCTCCGATCTCTATGGAACTTTTGCAGGAAGTCAGAGGAGATTCAGACAAGAAGCCTTACAGAGAATCACAGAATTAAGTATGAGTTGGAAGGAACCCCTAAAGGCAATCTGGTCCAAACCCCCTGCATGGGGACATCTGCGGCCAGGTCAGGTTGCTCAGAGCCCCATCCAGCCTGACCTTGAACATCTCCAAGGATGGGGCATCCACCATCTCTCTGTGCAACCTGTTCCAATGCTTCACTACTCTTATAAAAAACCCTTTTCCTTATATCTAGTCTAAATCTCCTCTCTTTTAGTTTGAAACTGTTTCCACTTGTCCTGTCGCAACAGACCCTGCTATAGTCTGCCTTTCTTACAGCCCCCATTTAAATACTTTTCTCTCACTGAGGGATGCATACCTTCCTTTATCTTTTTTTCTTGCACTGCCTGCACTGCTCAGACAGAGACGCAGTGATGGGGTGAAAAAGTGAGTTGACAGCTCTGAAGAATAACATTTCTTCCTTTGCTGTCACCGGGGATTTTGTCCTAATGCAGCTGTGTGCTTGTGCTGCTGGGAATACAACGCAGTCAGCTGTAAGAGATCTAGGAGATTCCTGGAGTCCAACAATAATTTTTTGGTTCAGGCATTGGACAAACTGACCAGAGGTGAAGCACTGCTGGACCTGGTGCTCACCAGTGCAGAAGAGATCCTTAACAACAGTAAGATCAGAGGCAGCCCGGGCTGCAGCGACCATGCACTAGTTGAGTTTGTGATCTTGAGGAATGTGGGCCCGGCAAAGTGTGGAGCCAGAACCCTGAACTTCAGGAGAGTGAAGTTCAGGTTGTTCAAGGAATTGTTGGTTGCTATCTTCTGGGAAGCTGTCCTTAGAGATAAAGGAGTGGAGCAAAGCTGGCAACTCTTAAGGATGCCTTTCTGAGAGTATGAGAGCTCTCCATCACTCAGAATAAGAAAGTGGGCAGGGGAGGCAGGAAACCAGCATGGCTTGGTAAGGAACTGCTGATCAGATTGAGGGAAAAGAAGGACAAGTACTACCTCATGAGACAGAATGTGTACAAGTCTATGGGATGGATGACATGCATCCCAGGGTCCTATGGGAGCTGCCTGATGTCACTGCCAAGCTGCAGTCCATCATTTGAAAAGTGGCTGTCAGGTGAAATCTCTGGTGACTGGAAAAAGGGAAACATCATTCCAATTTATAAGAAGGGGAGGAAGGAGGACCTGGGGAGCTCCAGGACAGTGAGCTTCACCTCTGTGCCTGGGAAGATCATGAAACAGATCCTCCTGGAAAACATATTGGTGATGTGCAGGTGATCTGAGACAGCCAGCATGACTTCACCAAGGCAAGGCTGTGCCTGACCAATCTGGTGGCCTTCTATGGTGGAGTGTTGGCATCAGTGGACAAAGGGTGGGCAACTGATGTCATCTCCCTGGACTTCGGCAAGGCATGTGGTGGTCCCCCACCACATCCTTATCTCTAAATTGGAGAGAATGGGATTTGAAGGGTGACTATTTGGTGGATAAGAATTTGGTTGGAAGATGATCAGAGGGCTGGAACACCTCTCTTATGAAGACATGCTGAGGGAGCTGGGTTTGTTCAGCCTGGAGAAGAGAAGACTGTGAGGAGACCTCATTACTGCCTTTCAGTATTTAAAGGAAGATTACAGACAGGAGGGAAATCAACTTTTTACATAGGTAGATAATGTTAGGACAAGAGGAAATGGCTTTAAGCTAAAAGAGGAGAAATTTAAGTTAGGTGTTAGGAATGAATTCTTTACTCAGAAAGTGGTGAGGCACTGGCACAGGCTGCCCAGAGCAGCTGTGGGTGCCCCAATCCTTGCAAGTGTTCAGGGCCATGTTGGATGGGGCCAGGGCAGCCTAATCTGGTGGGTGGCAACCACCTCACAGCAGGGATTGGGGCTGGGTGGGGTTTGAGATCCATTCTGACCCAATCCATTCTGTGATTCTAAGGCACTGTTTGGCAGTGTCACACGAGGTGTCCCTGCTATTGAACCTCTCTGCTCCTGACCGCTGCCCCCAGGCCAGCCTCTCGCTGTGGTCCCTGTCTTGGCCTGCTTTGATTCAACAGCAGGGTAAGTCCTTCTTTATTCTCTTTTAAAATGTGCATTCCTCTGTATCCGTGTACATACATATTGTCCGAACCGAAAGTGGTTTTGATTTTTTTTTTCTTGTGGTTATGGATAAGTGAAAAGCAGAAAACTAATTAAGGTTTACAAATCTCGATTACTGTAGCAGGCTGAAGCAGTGAAAGATGAATGTAGCAGCTGACACTCATGATTCACCTTCTTTAAACAAATTGATGTATTTTTGTGGTGTGAATTTGTTAGTGAAGAAGCTGCTCCTTAGCTTACCTTACATTGCTGGGGAGAGGATACCAACAGGTGATGGTCGCCATGCCTGTGTATGTATGGTGGTGCTTGGGGTGCTGCCTCAGTCCTGGGGGGGCTGGAGGGATCAGTGCAACATGCAGGCAGTGCTGGGAAACCTAAAGCTGTCTTTAAGGATAAAATTTGCAGTTTTAACAGTGTGCAGCCTCTTGTTGGGTTCAGGTGAGTTGACATAAACGCAGGCATACAGCTGAGGCCATCAATGAGCAGGCTGCCCGAAAGCTGTGTGTGCTCTCACTGAAGTTCCCCTCTACCTTCCCACAGAAATCAGGATTTCAGCCTTCCTATAAGAGCAGCACGAGGAGCTTAGACTTGAACAGCAAATTTCAGTCATTAAAAGCTCAGTTCTTTACATATATCCCCACTTTGGTTGGCCTTGTAGTGTTCCAAGATCAACTGGAAACACAAATAACACTGAAGGCTTTGATGCCAACAGTGGGATAGGAAAATTCTCTCATCAGCCTGCTGACAATAAAAGCAGTTCTTGTTTGTGCAGCAGCCAAGCCATTGCTGAACAAAATGGATCAGAAAATATATGATTGCACTGCATCCTTGTTTTCTGGCACGTGAGGAAAGGGTTAACAAAAGAGAGGAACTGCTCTTTATAAAACTGCTATGTCCAGCATCAAGTCAACCAACATGCTTTTAAGAGAACAAATGGATGTAATGTTTGAAAAGCAGAAAATGTTGGTGTGACAAAATCAGAGATGGCTCTGCTCTGAAAGGTCTCCTGTTTGTCACAATCTCTGAGGCAACGGTGATTTTATGACTGGGGGTTTCTATGGTTCTGCACTGGTAATGTCTCTAGTCCTCCAGTAGTTACCCATCCTTTTGGTTGTACTTTCTGGTGGTGGTACGTGCCCTGACTCTGACTTACTGAATGCTGCACAAATATCAGTTCCTAAATCTGGGAAAGAAAAGAGAAAAGAGAAAAAAAAGGATGAAAAAAATTTGTCAGATAGAGCTTAGAAAAGTAATTGAACTTTACTGAGCTGAAATGAACCTCTCTGAAGCAGCACTTCAGGCTGTATTTGGGATTGAAGTAGCTCTGATTTGTATGAACTCAGCAGGAAAACTCCTGGGCAGGATTACACAGACCAGTGTTGGGTGCTTTTCTAAGTCTCTCCAGCTTGTCTTTCTTAATTATCTGAAAAACAGGACTGTAGTTAGGCAATTCTACCCTGAACTCATGTTTCTCAGCCTGCTTCTGCAGACCAGGGTAGAGTGTTTCTCATTGTCTTTGGGAGATAGGAGTGAGCTCCCAGTGTCAGGCTGGGGAATGGCTGGCCTCAAACTGGAGTGGTGAGGGAAGAGCTGCCCTCAGCAGAAGGCATTCAGCACACAAAAGCATTTGAGATCTCTTGGAGCTCTACTGAGCACTCATCCAACTATTAAATAACACTGCAGAGTCATATGCATGCTTACTCTCTTGCTGGCAGAGCTGATTTGTCTTAATAAGGCTCAGTCACTCTGAATGGCATAAAAGCCACTTGTGAGATACATGAAAAGATTTTTTGCACCATGGTCCTATATATATCATGCTCGTAAAAAATATTTCTTTATGTTTTGCTGCCTACTCTCCACTCACATGTGCTGCTTACTCTCCATTTCACCCTCTTTTTCTTCCTGCCAGAAAGCAGCTCTGTAAGATTCCCAAAGGTGCATTTTTTATTGTGTATTTGCTTCAAAGCTCAACATATCACGGGAAGCACTCTCATTAACTGCAGTGTGTTTCTATTTGGGTTTTAAGTGAGCTTTAGATATGTGTGAACAGTGTTATCTAACATCCTTGTAGGTGACATGGATGGTGGGATCAAGTGCACACTCAGCAACTTCGGAGATGACACCAAGCTGAGTGGTGCAGTGACACATTAGAGGGAAAGGAAGCCTTCCAGAGGAACCTGGACAGGCTTGAGAGGTGGACCCATGCCAACCTCATGAAACTCAACAAAGCCAAGTGCAAGGTCCTGCACCTGGGTTGGGGCAGTCCCAAGCACAAATACAGATTGGGTAGAGAATGGTTTGAGAGCAGCCCTGAGGAGAAGGGTTTGAGAGTGTCAATTGATAAAAGATTCAACATGAGCCAGCAATGTGCGCTTGCAGCCAAGAAGGCCAACCTTATCCTGGGTTGCATCAAGACAAATGTGACAGCAGGTTGAGAGAGGTGATTCTGTCCCTCTACACTGCTCAAGTGAGCCTCCACCTGGAGCACTGTATTCAGTTCTGGTCTCTGGTGAGACACTGGAACAGGTTGCCCAGTAAGGCTGTGGATGCCCCTTGCCTGGAAGCATTCAAGCTCAGGCTGGATGGGGCTGTGAGCAACCTGGTCTAGAGGGAGGTGTCCCTGCCTATAGCAGGGGGTTGGAACTAGATGATCTTAAAGATCTCATCAAACCCAAACCATTCTATGATTCTATGGTCCATTATATAAAGACAGGTTGTTAAAAAACCAACCAAACAAACAGGATTTCTGTGTTTTGCTATGATGCACTTGTATGTAATTTGCTTCCAGTTGGCAGTGAGTATCACCTGTTTTCAAGACAGCTTCAGGAAAAAGTAATCTTTCACATCTGGCACATCACTTGTTGTCTCTAAACAGGGAGATATCAAATTCCTTAAAGCACAGTGACGCCACTCGCATAGAAATACTAACTTGCAACAAGTCTGCAGGGATCTCTTAAATATGAAATATATACATCATCTACTTCTTATTAGAGGGGAAAAATGTGCTCAGTATTTACAGCAAGTCACAATCTTCTTTCTGTTTTTATACTTCTGTGTATTCAGCTGTAAAACCAAATTCTTTTCTTGTGGGACTGTGTGAAGGTTTAATATCTGTAGAAGAGTATTCTAAACTCTGAGCAGAAAGTATTTCTTGTGCCAAATGAAGACAAACACTAAATTCAGGTTTTTATCAATTTGTCACAGTAGCCAAATTTGTGTTTATTTCCACTTGATTCATTCTGTTGAGCTGAAACATTACGTTGAGGTCTTCTGTTTTAATTCCTCCGGAGCAGTGAAGAGCCTGGAAGCTCAAGCTTCCTATGGGTTTGTAACCAAGATGGGAGAGCATGTGAACCAATGGGTTCTACTTGAAAAATACAGATAAAGAAGTTTTTAGAACAGGCAATACTTCAGCAAACTGATTGAGGAAACAGAATGGATTTTCTCCTTGAATATAGATAATTCTAATTGTTTCATGAAATGTAGTGCTAACAGAAGCAATAAGCAATTATGATATCACTTATTTGCTGTATAGAAAATTTTGAGTGCAACCAATTATTTAGGCATAATTTATTTTGCTACTGGCAAGATATTAAAGAACAGGCATTGTTAAGGGGGAGGGAGACTTAATTTTATGCTTCAGGAACGTTTCTGCTAAGCAGAGGTGAAGACTTTCTTCTTCAGATTGTGCTTGGCTCAAATTCTGAGTAGTGAAAGTCAAAAGATTGTGTTCTTTTAAAAAACAATAGGTCCAGTGAATTGTGGATTTTATTTTAGGAAGATGTTCTTTGTGAATAGGCCAAATGTTGCTTCTGTCCTAATTTTGTACAACCCTCAGAACAAAGTTATTTTGTGTTTCTGAGTGCTAACAATACATCAATATTTATAGCTAATGGTGACACCAGGGTGCAACTATTTTTGGTCTCTGTGATCAGTCAGATTAGTGATAGCAGGAGATGGGTGGTGGGGTTTAGAGCTGCTGTTCAGTCATGGCATGGAGCCGGGCTAAAACCAAAGTCCACAAGCTATCCACAGGTTTTCCTGGTAGGGAAAGTTGGCAGGGCTACTGTCAGATCCAGGGAAAATGATATCAGAGTGAGAAGATGAGAATCACAGAATCACATAGAATCGTGGAATCATTAAGGTTGGAAAAGACCTCTAAGATCATCTAGTCTGACCGTCCACCTACCACCAATAGTGGCCACTAATGTGTGTTTCTCCATGCCACATATTCACGGTTCTTGGACACCACCAGGGACAGTGAATCCACTGCCCCCCTGGACAGCCTGTTCCAATACCTCACCACTCTTTCTGAGAAGAAGTTTTTTATAATATGCAACCTGAACTTCCCTGGCACAACTAGAGACCATTACCTCTCGTCCTATTGCTGTTACCTGTTCAACTAGAAGAACATGAGGAAGAACACCAAAGCTTGCAAAGTTGATCTTAGCCCTTCTGTTATGGGGTAGTTTTCCTGAGTCGTGAGGAGCTGATGGAACTGCTGTATGTCCACGAATGCCTTGGGAACATGTTTAAAAAAGAGAGAGCTTAAAAGTCACCTTGGAGAATATTGGATAAACTGAAATGAAAGAAAGCCATAGATTAATGACTTGCCCTCCAGTCTCACCCTGACAATACTGAGCAATGACAGAAAGTTGTGAAGTCTCCTGCCAGTAATTTATTCTGAAAAGGCATTGAAACTTATATTTTCACATACTGCCTGGAATGTTTTTTTTTTTCTTCCAAATATTTAGCTTCAAGATAAATAAGCATAATGATTTCATCTGCTAGTGCAGAGTGTAAATGTGTGTCTTATAGTTCCTGGGAAACTTCTTATTTACCTTCAAAAAAAGACAGAATAGATAAATCACTATTAAGTTAAAAATATTGCTGTCTTAAGACCTTTCAGATCAGTTTAACAACATTCCTCTGGAACTCATGCAAATTGAACTGTTGATGTCGTGCTCAGAAATGCTTTTTCTTATTAATCACAATATTTTTTCTGACTGGCGTATATAATTATCCTCTTTTGCCATCTCTCATTCTGTTAATTCTCTACATTAATAACTGTGTCAGTCAAAAACTCATCCCAAATTTTTTGGTGTGGCATATATTCAAAGCCATGGATTTCATGGCAGTGCTGAGGCAATTACAATGATGAGCATTAGGACGGGCTGCCATGGTCTGCTCCTTCATGCTGACCCTAATCAAGAATCACTCTCTGACAGATCCTGTCACCTCTGCAGACTGCAGTTTACAGCATTCTGAGGAATATTTCTAATAGGTGTAACTTTTGTTCCCTAGCATCCAACTGATGTCAGCCCATTTTAATGCTTTACCATCAAAGAACAACAGTTCTGAGCTTAGAAATGTGATTTGTTTTTGTAGTATAAAGAAAATATTCCTTTATTACAATTCCCTGTATTCATTCATGTCGTTTTGTATTGTGGCCATTTTAGCAAGTAACCCAGAAGACTTGGCAAAGGTAACCCATTTTCCTGCTCGTTTTCTTCTTTGCTGACCTTGTTATCTTCAGCCTTCCAGTTGTGCCCAGAGTAGCCACTTTCTTCTTGTGGGAAACTCAGCTATCTTTCAGCCCATGGTGACCGCCCTGGTTTCCTCAGAGCTGTTTAAACATCTCTGCTTACTCCCTTTACAACTCTTAGCTGCAAATTTTAGCATATGGTGCTCACCTCCTCTGTTCTTCCTGTGGGTTGAGCACAGCATTCTCCAACATCTCATGGGTAAAATATAGCCCCTTGCTCCTGTTCCCATTCAGCACAGGCCAGCTGAAGCCCAGTTGGCCTCAGTACACCTGCAAAGACTTTATTAACTCTCTGTTACCCATCATACAGCCCCAACCCATGGAACTGATACATGCTGTAATGTAGGACTGTGGCTGTACGTTTTGTAGTAAGTGCAGAACTGAAAAACCAGTTATACAACAATCCTGGGAGCTGTCTGCCCAAACCTCCACATCTAAACCTGGTCAGAGCTGATCTGAAGATTTTCTTGTCAGAATATCATCAGAACTAACATGTTACAGTGTGAAGCATTTTCATCTTCCGTCTGTGTGGTGGGCTCTGCCAGTCGGCACTGTCCAAAGCTGTTTGTGGGGAGATGAAGATACCATAGGATGACTTTGACTTTCCAGTCAGCTGCCATGCTGCCCACTTATGTGCTCCATAAAGGACTGTAATTGAAATAACACAACATTTCTCCAATAAAAGCATGCCACTGATGAGCCACATTGACATACCATAGAAGTAATGCTCCAGGCAGGCAACAGTGCTCATAGGCAGACCCCGGTGCTTTATTCAGGGTTCCAAAACAGCTCTTGAGGGGAGAGTTTCAATAAGCAGGAAACATTAAACAAATAGAGGTATTAAACACTCCTTGTGTCTTATTACCACTGAGTAGCCCATCAGAAGTAAATGCACTTATTAATGGACTTGTTTGCAAAACTGATTTTGCTAAATGTGGCTGAGTTCTGTGCTTATGGCAGCACTGAAATAATTTAAAAATTAGAGGGAAGATTTTTTTATCTTGGCCTAATAGGTAACCTCTTTGCCTCTAAGCTCCTGTGCTTTTCTTACTGCATTCCTCCTGCAGTTCTCTCCTCTGTAGTTGTATCATCCCTCTCTCCCTGGGCACTCTGAGCTACTGCTTGATCTAGCAGTTGGCAGTGCTGCCTGCAGCAGGGAGGTTGGAACAAGATGATCTTTGAGGACCCTTTCCACCCAAGTCATTCTATGATTCTTTCCATGGAGAGGAATGCATCACCATCTTCTAGGTCAGTCTGGTGAAAGGTGATGGTTTCCTGTGACCCAGCACTGCAACAGTACAATGTCATACTCCTGCAGTGAGTTAATCTTGCTATTACATTTAATAGGCACTTGCTGCTTGCAGGGTGCTGATAGGCAAATGAAGTCACCACAGCCTGCAGAACGTGATGCCAAAGATGGGTTCTGTGTTGGGGGAAGCTGGTGAGCAGCAGGAGCTGGTGGTGTGCATGAAGCTGGGCATTGGCAAACAACACAAGGCTTCTGCCTGGGTGTTCCTGCTTGAGCAGGCATTGGAGAAGATGACCTCCAGAGGTCCCTTCCTACCTCTGCCATTCTGGAATTCCATTTGGAGTGGCAGTAGATGGAAGATTTTATATCACTCAGTCATATACATGGTCAGTCAGCTGGACTGCTACGGACTTCTTTTACACTCAGAAATCACAGGCAACAAGATGACAGAGGATGGTATTTGAGATTTTCCTTTAGTGCCATGTTGTTGGGAAAGTTCCCATTTTTACTACTTGCAGACTGCAGCTGATGCTGCACTCTGTGCTGCCATAATGTTCTTGTATTAAATGAGTTTTCTTTAATGAGCTGATATATTTCATTTGTGAAGGGCACCGATAACTCTCACTAATTCAATGGGAGCTGCAAGTGCTCAGCCTATAAAATACAGAAAATGATGTGTAAGGGTGGGTATGCATCTATCATAATGGACAAATGGTAGGAAGCTGCAGTGCACTTTTTTTCCTAATCTGACCCACATGTCATATTGTATACACATATTTCTCAAAAACCATTTCACTTTTTATAAGGCAATCACATTATCAAAAAGTTAAAATTAGGCATAGAAAGACAGATCCTGCAAGGTATTTGCAGTGTAGGGAGAGAAAATGGGCAGAGCTTTATCAGGAAATTGAAGTCAAGCTAGCTATATTGCCTCACCAAGGATTGTTTATTGCAAAGAAATTTTTATTCCAATGCTCAGTCAAATAAAAGTCCCAAACCATACATCTGGCTCCACTGAATAAATTTTCTTTCCAGTTCAAAGCCATATGCTGAGAGAGCTTGCAGGAAAACTTGCTCTGCAGCCTTTTGTTGAGTTGTGCTATGGAATAATGGGAAGATATTTCAAGGCACCCTGCGAGTCTTCTATCGTTATTACTAGGAGAGATATTGATGTGAATTTAGTGGCATTCATGAATTTTAATCATTTCTTCTTCTTTCCTGATGTGCCTGTGAAGACAGTGGCCCTTGCTCTGTGTGTATACCTGCAACACGATCAAGACTGCAGCAGCTTGTGTCTCTCTGTTTGCTTTTATCACCCTTGTATCTTCACTTCTCAGCTGAACACTGAACCTTGCTGAATTTCCTCACTTTCCCTTTCATAAAATATTTGGCTTCCATTGAAGGAAAAAATAATGTTTTTTTTTAGTCAGTCCATCTCGAAAATGATTTCTTCTGCAGTCAGGTTTGATTATTAATCACCTTCAAATCTGAAAATAGCATGTTATGTAAGCAAAACACTCTCCCCCTTGGCCTCTAAAAATATTTTTTGAAATATATTTCTGCATTTAGTTAAAATGTTCTTGTTGATTAATCTTCACTCCTCTTCACAGGTAGTGGTGGAGTTATATATAGTGACTGAGTCTGTTGGCAGGAAGGAAGATATCTTTCCCGAGGAAGCATTTGCTGATATTTGTAGGTAACAGCGGCAGACACAGTCCAATCCCATCAGTGAATAGTGCACTGATATGACAGAAGGAAGGAATGCCATCCAAAGGGACCAAACAAGCTTGAAGAGTTGGCCCGTGCCCCATTCCTGGTGGCATTCAAGGCCAGGTTGTGTGGTGTTCTATGGCAGCCCTGCCCACAGCAAGGAATTGGAACTGTGTGGGCTTTGAGGTCCTTCCCAACCCAAGTCACTCTATGATTCTGTGATTCTATGAATATAGGAACATCAGGAGATTCAGATTGTTAATTCTGCCGTTTTCCATAGGAAGGTGGGCATGTAACTTCTGAGCAGCCAGTTAATTTCTGTGAGCTTCTGAGCGTAGAGAAAAACTTCAGTGGGTTTACACAGTATATAATGTATTAGGAATGTAAACTTGGCAGGGTGTTAGATGAGGTCTTTATTTCATATTGCCTCTACAGTAGTTTAGGGAGAAAAGACGGGCAGGAGCTGGGCACAGAGTGATATATCCTGGCTTCAGCATTGCTAGGCTGCTCACATTTTACTCTTGTGTTTTGAATGACACAAGGCATAAAAGAAAGAGGTGAAGATTGAAAATCATTTGCTCTTGTAACAGTATCTAGCTTTTCTTGCTTCATATCCTCTGTGTTAATTCAAGGCTTTTTCGTCCAGGCCAGCACATGGTGACAAGAGAGTGGGAAATAAGGCCTTAGTAAGGTCAAATAGGAAAACAAGAGGATGTAAGTTTGAAAGAAACAGTGATTAAAAGGACAGAAAGGTTGCTAATGTGGGGCTGCACATGCCTGTGAAAAGGCAGCTAATCTCACCAAGCTAGCACAGCAGATTCAAGCAGTGCATTGTCCTTCAGCTGCCCAAAGACGTCTACAATCCAATGTGCAAAAAAAGAGCAACTCTGCCTGTTTTCTCAAAGTAAGCCATGAGGAATAGTACTGTTTAGTGGCTCAACCATCAGATCTACAGCTGGGATCTGGTGCTTCATTTCTGCTTGCAAAGCAGTATCCTGCCTCTTAAACACAAGCTGACAAACCCAGCTTATCTGGGGCACCTCTGCAAGGCAACACGTGGTCAACAACCTCTGCAGCCTTCAGAAGTGTCACCACACATTGCTGTGCCTTGCTCAGAGGTTGCCAGGACGATAGTAACAATATAATGGTATGGAAAACAGAGTTCCTGAACCAGGGAACATTTCCTCTGTGAGCTCCTGACAGGCACAGCTGCATGTCACCAGAGATAAAACTGAAAGCATGCAAGCATGTGTATATGTGCATAAGTTATATACAAAGGCATACTCAAAAGATTAAATATAGGAAACTTTTTTAAATGCTTGGGTTTATAGCAAAGATATTTAAGCCCCTAATTCTCATAGAAATACCACTGGGAATCGTGCATCTATACATATTTGCAGGTCTCAGCGCAGTCTCTGTTGCAGAGAGTTGGTTTGAGGTCCCAGCAGATATCTCTCTGCTGGCAGGAGTGAAGGACCAGCAAAAGAGCTTACACATTTTTCTCTGATCCTTCCCTTGCTTAGCATCATATTCACTTGATAAATTAGTTCCCTTTGGCTCATCATTCCCCATTCCTGATACCTTTTTATGTCAGACCATGCAGAGGAAGCTCAGAGGTACTTACAGTGATTTTGAGCATGCTAACTAACCTTCACAGCCTTTAGTGCCCCAGGAACAAAGCTGAAGGCCATAAATCTTACTTAAATTGCCAGCTGAATGTGATCTCTTGAGGCCTTTTAGTCTGGCATTTGTATAGATCTGCACATAAAATTCATTCATTTTCTTTATCCTGTTGCAGGTTTCACCAGCTGGCTGATTCTGTAACTAGGTCAGTTTCATAAAGCATCATTTCCATGACAGGGCTTTGTCTTCATTTCAGAAGACATAACTGGAGAGGCTGGATAACAAATGGGTGAAACTACACTGTTCTGAGAGTGTTAGTTCATTGCTCTTACAAGCCTTGATACTATTTTCAGACTTGTGAATTGACATAAGCCATGAGAGACCAATCCACTAGCACTTGTTATTCCACATGGTTAATTACTGGGACATTGCCCATCAGCTTATGAGTCCCTACTGTAGCTGGAAGATACCCAGAGAAACCATTACATTGGAACTCTTATGATATGCAAGGTGGCTGCAGGCAGGGGAGAGCATACTGGCAAACACACTGTGAGCAAAATTCCATTCCTTCTGAAAAATGAAGTTAAAATGGAAGTCTTGACAGCTGAGGGTCCAGACAAGGCCACAGTGTGGGCAGCCTCTCCCGGAAAGGAGGCAGAGAGGGAGGTGGAACTGGCTGGAGAAGGAGGGGGGTTCTCAGAAGTAGCTTCCTCTGTGACTTTGAAAAGCAAAGCAGAGTTGTTTCTAAACATAGAAGGAAAAAGCCATAGAACAGTGCTTTGCAATAGTGAACTGAGTTCACATGTACAGCTACACTCTTAACCTTATCCTTATCTTGTTCTGCACCAGAGACCCTGTTCATATCTGTTTTTCAATAAAACAGTCAAAATATAGTCCTTCAGTGGACTGGGAGGAATGAGTAATTAGATTTCAGAGCAATCTGATACATAAAAATTGGTGAATTACCTTTTCTCTGGAGCTGTAACTTGATTTTTCCATTGCAGCTTTTCTCCTTACATAAAATCTACTTGTGCAAAAATTTAATGACCAAGTAATCTTCTTCCTGACATCTGTTAAATTTGAAAGTGATGAACTGGCTTATTACCTCAGTTAAATTTTTAAAAAATGCTGTTCCTAATCAATTCCAGCAGACATCTACAAATGAGGCAAGAGTTACATAAGGCAAGTGTTTGAATTGCAGTAGTATTGGAAAGTAAAGGAAAAGTCTGTGTATGTGCCCTTGTGAATAGAAACAGATGTGAACATGCAGACATACATCTATTTGGAGAATCTAACAATTAAATTGGCTCCTTTTAAAATAAGGCTTAGAATAGGATGAACAACTGTCAGCTTGCTGGGGGGTTCTCAGGTCAGATGAAGACAGTTCTCTGCTGACAGCTGTCGCTTGTAGAGGCTGGCCTCATGGCTTGCCCATTTGCTCTGGTGCAACTGAGCCTGCAGGGATCACTTCTCTGATCATAGAAAAGACCACTAAGGTCACCTAATCCAACCATCAACCTGTTACCACCATGCCCACTGAACCACGTTGCTCAGTGCCACATCTCCATGTTTCCTGAGTACCTCCAGGGACAATGACTCCACCACCTCCCTGAGTAGTCTGCACCAATGCCTCACCACTCTTTCTGAGAAGATATTTTTCATAATATCCAACCTGAACCTCCCTGATGTAACTTTAGGCCATTACCTCTCATCCTACATCTTGTGAAGATGTATTACGTGAGGACAACTTGCTGTTATTGCAAAGTAAATTGAGCAAGAGCAGTACATTCTAAGAAGACCTGGAGTACTGCCCCTGTTTACGACCTCCACATAATCATCGGGCTGAGGAGAGTCACGACTTGTTCTCTTTGCCAGGCAAGTGTCTGCATAATTTCTTATGCTACTGCTGTTCTTGGTGCTCGTGTATCCCGAGTCTGTAGTGCAAGGGCTGGCTGCTTTTTGCCAGCACAGCTGTGTGACAGAGAATCACTTCACATGCCTGCTTGTCATGCCCTTGTTTTCATGCCCCAGTGGGAAGTTTGCCATTTGCCCAGCTCAGTGGATTCCTAAATCATCTTCTCCGGTTTCCCATTGCAGATCAGTTGTCCCTGCCAGTGCATAGGATCAAGAACCACCTGGCCCACCTGAGGTTTTTACCTCCAACAAGGCAAGTGTCATGCTCCAGCGCTGTACCAGTGGTAACCTTAAGTGAGGTCTCTCAGTTTAAGAGCAGAAAAGCAGTTACAAGGTGTGTTCTGCTGCACTTAGATGTCATGAGACATTGGGGAACTTTGTAGAAGAGGTCATTCTTGTTATCTCTTTTGGCTTTAGTATTTCAGATGTCTCCAAAGCAAACTCCCGTGAGAGAGCTGAAATGTTTAGTCCCCATCTTTACACTGTGATCACTTTTGGGACCCCCAGTGTATGAAAGGTATTGAGAAACTTAGGGAAGTTTAGCAGATATCACTGGTATGGCTGGGGTTGGAGTGATATGAGGAGAGGCCAAGAAATTTGGGCTTGTTCAGTATGGACAGAGGATAGCTCAGCCCTAGAAGTACCTTCCAATACCTGTAGGGGGTTATCAAGAAGATGTATTCAGGCTGTTGCTCCTGGTGTGCTAAGAAGGGATTTGGTTTGCAGCAAATATTTTAGAAAGACATTTATCCAGCTGTCCTGTACTGCAGTCAGGTCCAGTCAGTTTGAACAAAATGCCATTATATGAGGAAAGTAACTCATGAGCAAGAATGAGTGAGGAGGAGACACAGCCTTTTTTCTGCTTATAATGAATAGCACTGGGTCTGCTGCTGCTGGGATGAAACTTTATTTTTACTATCACCCATAAATCCGAGTACAAACCTCAAGCAAGGATTACATTTCTTTTCAACTGCACTTCATCGTCATCCAACAAGTCCCAGCAACCATTCTGCCACTGCGTTTTTTTGGTATGTTTTGGGGGATAGATTTATTTTGTAAGCCCATTTTTGCTATTTTTGGAGCCCTCACTGCAAGGCCATTGTCTTCCCCAAGGCTGTGCTGCAGTGAAAGAGCAGCTGGTGAGAACAGGGCCAGGAGCATCCATGTGCTGGACTGGTTTCTTCAGGCAACCCCAAAGTAGCAGGTCCAGTCCCTGCAGTACCACAAAGTTGTGCAGCCTCCAGGGTTGCTGTGCCCAGCACGTGGCACTGGAAGCCTTTCATTCTCCACATTGCTGTCTGTTTGTTTAAATCCCTGAGCTCTAATGCAGCCAGGAAAACATGTGCTGCAGTCGGAGCTACAGCCCTGCTTTGTCTTTAGAATCTGCTGAAATATTTTAGGAATTCACATTGTTGGAGGTAGTTTATTGCCCTGACATATGAATCTGCAATGTTGCCTCATTAAAACATGAAGTTACAGTTTGATGACCTGGGATGAAAACTGTTTCCTCTTCAGCATCCTCTGATATCTGATGTATCATGATATGGTGAAGCACTGGAACAGGTCGCGCAGAGATGTGGTTGATACCCTGTTCCTGGAGACTTTCAAGGTGAGGCTGAATCAGGCCCTGGGCAACCTAATCTAGCTGTGGTGTCCCTGTTCATTGCAGGGAAGCTGGACCAGATGGCCTTCAGAAGTCCCTTCCAACTCTAAGGATGATTCTATATTGGTGCAGCAATGGCAGGCTGCCTGCCAATTGCACATGACCCTGAAGGTACCCACCCTGCAGGGAGCTGCTGTGCCTCCCTTTGGCCACATGGTCTCTTCTTTCTGAGAGGAGCAGAGAGAGCACCGCAGAGTGCTGCTATAAGAGGGAACTGTTGACAGCAGGAGATTGCTCAGTACTGAGCATCCTTCTAAAATGTAGCAAAGGAACCCAAATAACTTGTTTTCTGCACAGGTTAGCATCTGGCTCTTAATGCTCTGCTTACTCTGCAGGCATGTAGCAGTGTGAGGTTTGTGTTTACATCTGGAGAATAACTGAATTCCGTGAGGTCAGTGTGTAGGGCACAGAACACCCTCTGTCCCAGGGGAAGGCCATGTGTCTATAAAAGCTTTTGGGTGCAAGACAGAGTCTTTTGACACTTGGTGGAACCTGATTTCCTTTCAGGGACTGCCTGGTTTATCTGAACTCACACAGCTGAAATATATCCTGACTTGTGTCCGTGCCCAGATTTCCCCTTCTCAGGTGTTGGTGTGCTCATCCTTCATCACTCACACTGGGCAAATGAAAGGAAAATGCTGCCAGTAACTTTATCACAGAATCATAGAAACACAGAATCATATAATCCTTACATTGGTTGGAAAAGACCTCTAAGATCCTCTAGTCTAACCATCAACCCATCCCACCATGCCCACTAAACCATGTCCCGCAGTGCCATGTTTCTTGAACACCCCTGGGGACAGTGACTCTGTCAGCTCTGTGGGCAGGAAAGTGTTGCTGACAGTCTGTTGCTTATCTTCAAAACACACCGCATTAAGGAGAGGCCCACTAATGTGTGTGTATTTCTAAAGGCCTTGCAGCTGATGTGGAAATGTCTGACTTGTCTGCATTTTCTGGACCTAGCATTACAGTGAATTGTTTGTGTGGATTGACAGCTCCTTTAGATTTCAAGGTCAAAAGCCATATAAAAATAAAAATCCTCTGTACGATGCTTTTAAATGAGCTTACTCTGTAGCTGGTCTGACCTCCTTAGTCGTATTTTCTGAGATAACTTTGTTCCAGAAGCTCAGAAAGGCACCTCTGTTCCCAGAGCTCTACTAGAAAATGAAAGCATTCTCTTTTTCCAGAACTTTGCTCTTGCCCTGTAAGCAGTGCTATTATCTTCCCCACAGGCCCACTATTTAGATCCTGATGGCTTTTACACCACAGATTTGTCCACGCTGAACACTGTTGATGTTCCAGGCTCATGTGCCTGTTGGGCAGAAAGCCTGAAATCTGGATTTTGAGGATGTGTGTAGAAACTCAGAATAAAGGTTACATGGACACAGTCATGTCACCTTCCAAGGACTCCTCTCCCAAATATTTCTCATTGCACTATTATCTATAATTATATATCTGTTATTATCTCTTAATATAATAGGTCTATTACCTATTATTAATAATTGTTAATAATAATCATTTGAATCACCATACTGCTTTGAAATCTCTACTAGGAAGGGTTTATCCCTTCAGTAAACAGAATGAACACATGTGGAGCAAGAGAGAGTCCATGGGACAGAGAGTTCACAGCCTGGATAGCTGAGGTGGGAGAAAAGACAGAGATCATGTGGCACTGGTTCTAGGTGTGAGCTCAGCGCTTTGCAAAACACTTTAGGTAGAACCTTGAATGGTCAAGAATGGCCTCGTTCCTTCAGCGGATATTGGAGACTGGTTATTCTGGGGTGCCAAACTGTGTTTTTGTATGTTGCCATGAGAAGCTCATACCCAGTTTTGTACTCCTCATACAGGTATTTATCTACAACCCAAGACAACATTGAGCAATTTGGAGATGCCAGACCCTGTTTTTTCATGCTGTCAGTGGGGAAAAGTAGTCTTGTTGTCTAAACCAATTAGTTCACAGTTTGCATGACTCCACTTTAGGCTTTTCTGCCTTGTCACCTCTCCTGATGGCAGGGAACAGACTTACTTTCTTACTCCAACTGAGTGGTGGGCCATCTCTTGCTAGATTAAGCTCTTACCTATTTAGGAAGCCTGGAAGGTTTCTTGACAACCATATGCTTGTTACTAGCAAAACACAGTTATTCTTTAATCCTTACAAGGTGCTGTTTGCCTGTGTTGCTCAGTTGGTGGGAGCGCATCCGTCCATCTCCAGCTATCTAAGAGCTGGCCATCTCAATTTTCTATAGTCCCAATATCGCCTCAAGAGACAGGACAAAACACTTCACTTGTAATTGTTCCTCTTGTTTTAGATATAATGAGGAAGAAATAGGAACTTGAAGTGCTCATCTGACTCGTTTTAACCATTTGCATTTTAATGAGCTGACCAGAACCCTGAAAGACTCCATGGCTTTGCAATGACTGAATATAGGAGGTAATAGTTACCAAAGAGGTAAATGTCTGCATTGCAGGCACCTGTAGTTCATAGGTAAATCTTACTTATTTTCACTGGAACGATTAAAACAAAATAAAAATGGTTTTTGTATGAACCAACTGAATCCAAAATGGATGAACAAAACCAAGTTGATAGAAGCTGTCCTGGAAATGTTTATAAATTAGTCCTGGCTCACCTGTCATTTACTGGAAATAAGAATGTGGAAAAAATAGCCTTGAATCCAGTGTGTCCTGGGATTGTGTTAAACAAGCACAACGACTGCTCAGTGAAGGCTGATGGTCTTCACTTAAAGCACACTTTCTAGGTATTAACTTTTAATTAGAGTTAATCTGAGTCAATAGCAATTTAAATCACTTTCAGATGAGGGAGGAACGCTGAGCAGAGTGAAGGCAGAAGAAGTTGTGAATGATAATAAATACCCATGTCTCGTTTTTGTTGTTGTAGATAGGAATAATACTTCCAAGCCAGATTTAACTTGAATATTCATTCTAGCCTGTTATTATATTGCACAAATTACAGGATTTGAAACTTCTCATGTTTGATGCCTCTCTTGATAGATAGGAGATTTTGGTAGGAGGCATAAACTGCAAGAACTGTTTTCCATGTAACTCAAGATGGCCATGTAACATTGTGTTCCCAAATCAGTTTTTTATCTTCAATGTTCAAATATTTTTAAAACAGAAAAATAAATAACAATAATAAAAACAGAAAATTGAATTGTTGGTGCTGAAATGCATCATCTGCAAGATTCTGCCCAAAATATCTCCCAAGATGCAAGAAATGGAATAAAATATCTTCTAATCCTACAAGCTCAGACAAAGCAGAATTACCAGTTCACTTAGCTAGAGGTTCATTCTCGTCTGCAGTGTTGAGATTTTTCTCTTCCCTGTGCTCCTGCAAGATGTATTGCTCATTATGTGGTAGAAATTCATGGAGTATCTTCTGTTCAGCTGAGCTGTTAGGCAGGCTGCAGGGGAGATAATATGATGACATGAGGATAGTTCTACTCAAGGATGACATTACTACCTACCACTGCAGAGTATCAACAAACACAAGTCCTCCATTGCTGAGAGCCTCAGGAGATGTCCCTTGAACCTCAGAGCTGGGAATCATAGAGTCAGTAAGGTTGGAAAAGACTTCTAAGATCATCTAGTTCAACAGTTCACCTACCACCAATACTGCCCACTAAGCCACGTCCTTAAGTATCACATCTACACACTTCCTTGGCATGGCTTGCCCTGGAGAAATTTAAGAGGTACTACTGCTCAGTGTGGAGCTGGATCTCAAAATTATGGATCACTTCAGCCCGTTGTCCTGTGTCCTTCTCTTATGGGCAGCTCATGTGTAGCAGCCTCTTGTGGGGACATCTGGTAGATACCCCCAAGCTGCAGTTGGGTTCCTGCTCTGCAGATCAAGGACACCTTTCCTCATCTACCCCTGCTGCACAGGACGGATAATGATGCCAGGTAACTAACACAATTTCACATTCAGTGTATTTTGGCTTCTTTCTGTTTTCCTGAAAAGCCAAGTGCATCTCACCATTTTCTCTGTTTATAGAGCAGGGCACGGAAACAAAATCAGGGCCATATGTTGTGTTTGTTTCTGCAACTGTGTGTCTTACAGCGCAGAACAAGGCACACAGAGCTGCATATTGCAAAGGTGTACAGCCCCACACAGTGTGGTTACAACACAACCCCTATGGTCTCACTGGAAGGTTTGGGTTCACTTCTCTGGGTCCCCATGAACTGCTGACCTTGTGCATTTTCCCTCTGTGCCTTTCACTTATTCTTACTGCTGGCAATAAACCACCAGCTGACATAATGCCAGATGTATAGTGGGCCAAAGTACACTCAGTCAGGAAAGAGCAAAGGAAAATGTGTGTTGTATTCATGTACATTTCACATTTGCTATAAAAACACAGGCCTTGCTGTGCACTGTTTACAAGAGCTGAAGCCCTGTTAATAGTAGGGACTGAACTGGTATTTCCCACGTGTATGGCTTCTTTAAGGGAGGTGGTGTGAGGTCACCACTGCCATCCAGCTTGGCAGTTTTGGAAAAGGACACTCCCCATCATGTTAAATCCCTTGAGCCTTATGTGCCCTTCCTTGTGCTGATGGCAGCAGCTCAGCTATGTACAAAGGCTGGCTACTGAGTCACTGGAACCATAGCATCCAGTGAGTTAGTGGAAAGCTATTTGCCAGGAATGATGATTCAATGACCCAAATCTGATGTATCTTTTAATGTGAATTTGAGAATAATTTGATTATACTTCTGTTTTCCCAGAAAAAATTCTCATTTCACTCTCTCCAGTTTTCCAAGAACTGGAGGCAGCAGAGCAGCCACACAGTGCAGGATGCTCCTGGCAATTTCCAAAGTGCTGTGAGCAGGATATGCCAAGAATTCTATATCTAAACATCCACCAAATGTCCTCTGTCTCTATAAAAGTCTCTAGGCCCCTTAGTCTGAAAGCTAGAAAATGTTTTTTTTAATGCATAACTATATCAGAATTGCCTTTGTGCAAACTTGGGCCTTTTGACTGAGAGGAGGAAACTGCCCAGAACAGCTCCTTGGAGTGAATCTCCTTTTCCCTGCCTTTGCCCTAGACCTGTAGTCACCAAACCAGACATCCTATCTGCTGTCAAAGGCTGAAACTCCATCCTCTACTTGTCTTTTTGTCATTTTCATTACACTGAGCCCTCCCTGGCATGGCTTTCAGTAAGGAGGGATTCACTCTTATCTGAGTGAGTGCTGTCTGGAGGAATGCAAGATAGAAAGCACGGAGCAGAACCATATTCACCCTGCCACTATGCATGAGACTTAAAAAGCTGTCTTTTATATTGATATTAGTCATGCTCAAATGCAATGCTCTTTTCAGTTGTTTTCAAGATTTGTATCGAATTGACAATATCTACTTTCATAATGGCTTTCAGGCTGAGATTTCAAGATGGTTACATGTGGAGGATGAGCACTGATGGGTAACTTGCAGATGACTCAGTCATTTAGTGGCAAAGCAGAAACAGAACTGGAGTTTCCTACTGAGTGCACCCTGATGCAAGAGGGCAAAATGCTGCCCTGAGTTTTGGCTTGCCCATATGCACAGTGTAAGAAAGGTAATTAGTGGAAGGTGATAGTTTACATGGTGTGACAACCATTGGGGTAGATTGGGGGATGAGACCTATTTTTTTCCATTTCGTATTTTTCTAGCACCCAACACACTGTATCTTTCTATTTCCAATGAGCTGTTAGTGATAACAGTATCATCAGAATTCAGAGCAGCCTCTGCAATTTCTGACCAAATATTTCTTCTGCAGATTAAATATCTAATCATAATAAAAGTGAATAAGGATGTAGTCCGCATGGAGCAAAGGTAAGATCTGCACTATCAGCCTTGGATGAAAGACAAAAATTATTATCTACTCTTCTGGTAGGCTGAACTGTAATACCACTGAGCACAGCCAGGAACTGCAGTAAATTCAAATATCCAGAGGATAGCTGTAGGGTTATGTGTGCATATTGTTAAACACTGCCTGACAAGGGAGAATGTTTTCTTTACTTGACTGGGAGAAATAGTATCCTGAGTGCCGATTACATTTATTTAACTAGGACAGGGAAATGTAAGCAGTGCAGGCCATGAATCTATGTGCCTGGGAACCACAGAGCAAATGAATGAGCTGTAACAAGAATGGGAAAAAGAGTTTTCTTACAGCAGAAGACTGCAAGATGCAGGCTACAGAGGTTTGATCCAAAAGAGCTGGGAAGAGCTTGCAGTCATCTTGAGTAGGATTCATGTATGGCACAGACACAAGGAGCTAGCTACCTTCTGTTGTAGTCAACTGAGAAGAACAGTGATTTGTACACAGCATCCTTAAAATAGACATCCACATTGACTTGGGGGAGTCTGGTTTGGGTGGCAGCCTGCTCTAGTGTCCCTGCGGGAATTTTCATTTGTACTAAAAAACTGCCAGGTTTCCCTGAGGAAAGAGAGGGCTGTTTCTCATCACAAGTCCTTCCAAGCTGTGTGAGACAGAAACAGCCATGCAGGGGGAGGCATCAGACTAAAGGAAGTCTTAAAGATTTTTCTGACTTGGGAAGGTTTTGGACCCTACGACCATCCAAGCTGATGAAATGTTAATTCACTCTTGAGCATGAATTTGAGGTAAAGTGGCCACTTGACATCTAGTGGTTGGGAGGGTCCTCCAGAGGTCACTGGTTGACTCTGCCATGTGCATTACTACCCACATTACTGTCGACCCACTGAACTGATACGTTATATACATAACATATATAGCAGTATCTACAGTTGGAATTGAAGCCCAGTAGTGTCCCTAAACCACTTTGGTATTTCCCTGTTGTTTATAGAAGTGACATTTTGGTGCCTAGACATCATTCAGAAGAATTTGTCAAGGAACAGGTGTGAATCCTGTGGAAGAGCAGAAATTTTAACAACATATCTGAAGCTTCAGCCTGTGCTGACTAAAGAGCCCTGCAACATAGGAACATTAGTAGTACCAAAACATGAAGGAGCACACAACAAAGTTTTTCTTTGTTTCCACTGCAAGCTTATCTTCTCTGCCCTCCTGGTTTATCTAGAGATAAGTGAGATCACCACAAAGGGAAGGCAGGGATCTACTACAGTTGGGCATTGTATTAAGTTGGCTTCAAGACACAAGGCACACAGCCCAGCTGCAGAGGGAATAAGCTCATGGAGTGAAGATAGGATGGCTTTCAAAGGACAGTGCTGGCCAGCTGGTTTGTGGGTCCCTTCCAATTTGGGTAATTCCATGATTAGAGAAAAAATGAAGAGCAGGTGAAGGTTAGTTTTGCTTCTGCCTTTCTTCCCCATCTTTGTCAAAGTAGCTGAGAACACTTAATGCTATTTTTTTTACAAATTACACTTATAAAGAGTAATTTGGCGACCCATGAGCTAGAACGAATGCAGTTAAATAGTAGTCTAGGTAGTTTACACTTTGGAAATTGGCAATTCATCTTTAAAAGAGCGGCATCCTCTGATGTTATTGGTCACTCAGAAACTGCAGAATTATTCTGGAAATGATCACTTAAAGCAGAATTGCTTGTTCTGTGTGAAAATTTGCTAAACTATTGAGGTTTATCATTCTATGGCAGCTTGAGTCAAATATAATCCACAGACTGAAACTTCAGAGCATCCTACATATATGTGCCTGATGGGAGGGATTTTGGAGCTGTGAGGCAATGTGAATCTGAACACCTTGAGCTCACTAAACTGTATAAAATAGAGCATGATGGCTCTGTGTACGGCAATGCCAACATCATTGCTTCTCAGAGGCTCGAGCAGCAATTGAGCACTACAAGAAAGGACTTTCTGATGCATTTAGGGGGAGTTTTCTGAGTAAGAAATTTGTATCTGTGCAGTGATCAGCCAGAATTATCACTTGGTTTGTCTGCAGCTGCTGCCTGGATGGCAAAACCCCACTGCAGCACTGGAGCATTTCCTGTCAGTCTTATAGGAAATTACAGTGAAATTTTGTATCAACTGCAATTGAGTTTCATACTGTTATGAGACCAGTTCAAACAGTGGGCTGGTTGGTAATCATGTGCTGCCATAGCCAGATCTAGTGCTATTAGAGATAATGTGGTGCCTCGGTAAGAATTGAACTAGGATTTATCCCATGCACATTCCATGTGTGTAAACAAGCCCCAGACTTCATGCAAAACCACAGTTCCCAGTTTTATTTTGGCTCCTGCCATCCTGAGTACTCAACAACTTTCCCCAGCTGGATGTAGAATTAATACAAAACGGCATGATGTTTTAAAGCAAAGAAATGGAGCATTTCATTTGAAACAACCAGCTGAAGTTAAAAAACAAAATCATAGTCATTGCCTGTTTAGCAGACAATTAAAGAATAATGTTGTTCATTAGACAATCTCATTAACATAATGCCAAGGAGATCAACCAACTTACTGACAGCAATACAGGCGATTGGTTTCCTCATTTCCACTAATTCGCCTCCTGTTAAATATCTGGAATGAAGCTAACCATCACTTTGCATGAAGTCTATAAATTACCTTATGCACACTGCAAGCTCTAGTATGGAGGGTCTTATACAAAAATAGTCTTTTACTTCATTAAACAATCCAACCTTGCCCCAGGTATACAGACTGACTAATGATCTCCTCCTCAGTCAAGTCAGGATGTGTTTTGTAATACATATGGCATTTCCATGGGCCAAAGAACATGCAGAGTGGTCTCTAATTCTTGTCAGTGTTGGAATAAATAAAGTGATTATTATTTTTTTTTAATTAAGTGGTATAACTTGAGTATTAACTTGCTAATCACTATGAAGTTTGTAGTTCTGAATTCAAAGAAGTAAAACCAGTTTCATGTAGGGCAGCTTGGGAGAGCTTCTCCAGTTTGTTCTAGTCTGTCCAGTGATGTCTTTGCATTTAGAGTTGGGATTCTTCCGGCTGTTAAAGAAAGGTTCCACCTCCACAGTCCAGATTTGACATCTGAAAATATCAAAATCCACAAGGCATGGACCTATGATCACTATGGAAGCTTCCAGCTGCTATAATGATCTTAGAGGTTGGATCTTTCATAAGGCTACCTATGGAAAAGGCTCATGCAGAACCTGTGTACTTCTTGAGTGTCTGTCTATGGCCTGAATTCTCATAGGTGTGGCCTCAAGAATCCCAGGGAAGTGTCCGCAGCTGAGAAAGTGTCCATTCCCACTCTCTAGGGTGGTCCCAAATGCAGCCCATTGAAAGGCAGCTGTTAAGATGTTACTTTTTCCCTATACCACAGGATAGTTTACAGTTTCTGCATACAAAACAAACAACCTAAATTACAAAATGTAAATCTGAATATAAAGGACATAAAAAGTGCTGGGTAAGTGGTTCATGGCATTTCTGTAGCTTTGCATAACCGAAGGATTGTATTTTATATCTCCTTTAAACTCTCAGACATACTTGCATGCATTGTCCCTTTTTCTTTTTTCTTTCTTTTTTCTTTTTTTTCACAGTAGATAGATTGCATTTGTCTCATTTGACAAAGTGAAAAATTGAGGTTCCTTGATGTCTCAGCATTGGAGCTTGCAATGAGCATGGTGACCTGATGGTCCTATGTTCAATATTGGCTTCAGCAAAGTCTAAATACCTCTTACAGTCTTGATATAAACCATTCGGTGAAGGATGTTTGATGACTTACTCTGATGACTACCTGAATTAAAAAATACCCAGAACCCAGGCTTGGGCTTTCTTTCATACAGAAATTGTAGAACGGCTTGGTTTGGAAGGGACTTCAATGATCATCAAGCTCCAACCCCATTGCCACAGTCAGGGTTGCCAACCACTAGATCTGGTACGAGATTGTATTGCCCATGGCCCCATCCAACCTGTTCTTAAACACCTCCAGGGACAGCATACACAACCTCTCTGGGCAACCTGTTCCAGCACCTTACCAGTCTCTCAGTAAAAAACCTTCCCATGACATCTAATCTAAATCTTTCTCCCTTTATTTTAAAACCATCCCCCCTTGTCCTATCGCTATCTACCTGTGTAAAAAGTTGATTTCCCTCCTGTATATAAACCGTCTTTAAATAATGGAAGGCCACAATGAGGTTTCCCTGCATCTTTCTCTTTTCCAGGATGAACAAGCCCAGTTCCTTCATCCTGTCTTCATGGGAGAGGTGATCCAGTCCTGGGATCATTCTTGTGGCTCTTCTCTGGACCCTCTCCAAAGCTCTACATCTTTCCTGTGCTGAGGGCCCCAGACTTGGATGCAGTACTCCAACTGGGGCCTCATGAGGGCAGAGTAGAGGGGGACAATCACCTCCCTGTCTCCTGACCTCTCTTCTCTTGGAACCCAGGATACCATTGGCCTTCCGGGCTGCAAATGCACACTGCTGGCTCATTTTAAGTTTTTCATCAGCCAGGACTCCTAAGTCCATCTCAGCAAGGCTACTCTCAAGGAGTTCTTCTCCCAGTTTTATACATATTTGAGATTGCCTTGACAAAAGTGCGAAACTTAGTAGAACCTAATTAGGTTCACAAAGGCCCACCTTTACAGTTTATCAAGGTCCCTCTGGATGGCATCCCTTCCTTCAGCTCTATTAACCTGACAGCTCAGCTTGGTGTCATCAGCAAACTTGCTGAGGATGCACTCAATCCCATGATCTATTTCATTGCTAAAGATGTTGAAGAGTACTGGATCCATGACAGATCCCTGGGGGACACCACTGGTTACCAGCCTTCACCTGGACTTTGACATAAAAGAGACTTATGGTGCTTGATGGTTCAATGGGAATACACATTAAGAACACTCAGGGCTTTTTAGGACTGAATAAATATCTCAAGTAATTCATCTTCACAGCTCATCTGAGAAGATCAGCAATTATTACCCAGTTTGAAAGAAGGAGAAAACTGAGCTGTGCTAATTTACCTCATATCATACAGAAGGTTCAGATTTCAAGTACTACCTCAATTTCCCTTGTTTTACCCTCGAGGCCATTATTCAGTTACAAGGGGAGTACATTCATTTTTGCTTGCCTGCTGAACTATTTTGTTATTTTTTGGCAAATATCTGTCTAGAAAAATTTTCCTGGAAAAAACTCTATGGCACTCGGAGCCAAACTCTCTGAACTCCATTTGCAGTATTGGCCTCAGGAATCTGACAGGGAGTTCAGTGGGAGCAGAATAAAGCTGATACTTCAGTTGCCGTAAGTTTCCAATAAATAACTAAAGCATAGAAAAAGTGGTTTAAATGCAAATGAAGCTCTGCCTTAATAGAATTATGCAACTTTTCCAAAGAACTTTTCTGCTATAGCCATGAAATAACAATATATCATCTGCAGTGTTATGTACTTCCTTGGAGTCTAGAAATATATTTGAAACTTAACCCAGATCTGAAAAGAAACACATCTTCCTTCAGAATGCCTCCTAAGCCAGAGTGAAAGTTAGCACCCTGACTACATGAATAGCAATCATTTTATTCTTAGACAAAAATAAATTAAAAAAAATCAGATTGGCATTTTATTATGCAATAATTTTGCTAATAAATCCTGACCAAAACTAAGAGTCAGCATGCTGCATGCTGATAAGGTTCTATATACATATACATGATGTATATGCACTTATTAAACTAACCAGCTCACGTCCCCAAAATCCTCGAGTAGAGAGAAATTAGCCAATGTAATATAAACATGAATTGGATAGGAATGTAAGCACTGGGTGCTGTTTTGTTTGTTTGTTTGTTTGTTTGTTTCCAGAAATACATTTAATTTTTTGAACAAACTGCAATTAATTACGATATACAACATAGGACAGGCTGCTCAGGGAGGTGGTGGAGTCACCACTGCCCCTGGAGCTGTTCAAGAAACGTGGAGAAGTGACAGCGACTTGGTTTAGTGGGCAGTATTGGTGGTAGGTGGATGCTTGGACTAGATGATCTTAGAGGTTTTTTCCAACCTTAATGATTTGATGATTTTACGACATTATAGAGAAAAATGCCTGTGGTGTTTGTTTATATCCAAGCACATCTTGCAAATAGGGGAAAACAGACTTTGTTCTGCAGTGCCACCCAAATAGGTTCTTTAGGTGCTCTGTTCCTATGTATGAATGATCAGAGAGTGATTCTTCAGTGAAGGTCATTACTGATTTAGAGAAAACTTATACATTTAGATTTTTTATCTATTGAATGAATACATCAATCAGATAATCACATCTATCAAAACTGAGTCTGTTCCAAGGAGAACATTGGCCTTGCTAGGTGTTTCAATTTTAAAAAAAACATAGCAATATTTTTAACATAAAAAGACTAGATTTATGGTTCAAACTGGTATGTAATTATTTAAGTAAATATTTTTAACAAATGCAGTATAACATCATGTTAAAACATTTTCTGCTAACATCAGGCTTTTTTACTTCTAGTTTCCTGATCTAGAAACTAGGCAAAGCCTCAAAAAAGAAATTACTTTTTAATCCCCAAGATAGGAAAGCAATTGGATTCTTCTGTTGATCACAGAAACAGTGGTTTGGGGAGTTCATCTTCCTGACAGCCCACATGGCTAACACATTCTGGGGGCAGTTACATCTGTTATGAACCTTGTCAGATGTCCGGCACTGGCTGTGGTGTTTGGTCAAAAGTCCCTTGGTAACTGTGTGTGATCTGAGGTTGTTCAGTGTTTATCTACATCATTACTGAAATCCTATGGATATCACACCATTTATCCAGGCTACACCACAAAGTAGGCATTTCTTAATATCAGCTAATGTGCAAAACAAAGCAGCTGGATTACACAAAGCAGTGTAATGAGGTGGTAAATATTTTCATTGGGTTTTCATTGGGTTTTTTGTCTTAGTAGGCAGTGGAAAGCAATTACCTCTGAGGGGAGTGTCAACCAATTGTTTCTTGGCAAGACAATTCAGCTCAGGAACTGGGGTTGAGACCATCAAATGCTGTTCACAACCTTGTGTAGGCTAAATCCCTCAGCCAGGAGCATCCAGATGATAACCTCCCATAAGCACAAATAGGATTTATTTGAAACTGTAATTAGCTTTAAAATTCACAATAATAGGAACTGTCAGGAGCATCAGGTGCATCAGTGATTAGAGTAAGATAGAACCAGATTTTGGTTATATTAAGGACTCATGAAAGGATACTTCAGCAACCATAGATTTTTTGGGGGGTGATTCCAGGATGGTGCTGACACATCCTCTCAACCTTCATGTCATCCAGACCTTTGTGCTGTCACAGAGTAATCCCACAAACAAGTCCTCCAGAGTGCCTAGATTCATCTGGCTGGGATGTGATGGTGTGACTGAAGTAGCTGGAAGCTGTTGGAGCCTCAGGCATGAATGAGGCAGACATGAATGCCTGTACTCTTTTTGGTGCCTTGTCCTTGAATCTGGGAAGGTTAGAAGTGAGGTCTATCTTGCAGAAACAGCAGGGAACGAAACTTCAGCTACAAACAACCCTTATTGACATAAGCTGATCTCTTCTTACCTCAGACTTGGGGCAGTTTTGGGAGCTATGCTGATGGAGGGTGAAACGAATCCCCTCCACTCTGAAAGGTGAAGGGTGGGCATCCCATATCATTATGGAACCAGCTGATTGATAACTACTTGTTTTCTGGTAATTGGCTATTGCTGTTCTTTGCTTTTAATTTACATCTGTTCTTCCACAGAGTAGAAAATGAGATTGAATTGTGATTCCCTGTGACAGATGTGCGTAAGAAGGCCCCCTTCCTCCCCAAACTTCCTCTCGGTCAAGATATCCATCCATGCCTGGGGCTCTGAAGGAAGGCACTGAACATCTCTTGCGACTTCTTTCTGCACTTGGCCCAGCTGCACGTGCTATGTAGAGATGTACAGGCACTCAATGTTAATCCTCTGCACCTCAGCAGGTCAGTGCAAGCAGAGGTGTGTGGTCAGTCCTGCCCTGTTTGGTTGAAGCTCCCAGTTCAGCAACATGGTTCTACTTAGAGAGGGTTGTAACTGTCTTAGTTTCAGCTGGGATGGAATTGCTTTCTTCAGAGTGTCTGGTAGAGTGCTGTGTTTTAGTTCTAGGAGAGAAACAATGTTGATAACAAACCAATGTTTATAGTTGCTGATAAGCAATGTTGTACAGAGCAATGCCATTCTCAGTGAAGGGCCCAAGTTGCTGGGAGGGAACAGGATTAGAACAGCTGACTTAAACAAGCCAGTGGGATATTCCATGGCACATGACATCATGTGGAAGGAGTTTTGAAGGGGATGGGAGTTCTTTTCACTCTTGTCCACTGCTCAGGGATCTAAATGGGCATCAATCAGGGGGCAGTGATGCTTGTGCATCACTTGTTATATACATTCACCCACACATATATATATATATAAATAGTCATAACTATCATCCTTTTCTTTTTCTCTGTGTTAGTAAATTTTTTAATCTCAACCCATGAGTTCCACTTTGAGTTTTTCCTGATTCTCTCTCCCATCCCACTGGTAAGGAAGGGGGAGTGTATGAAACCCTGTGTGGTGCTCAGCCATCTGCTGGGTTAAACCACAACAATAGCCTTGAGGTCATTCTCCCATATGATACCACTACATTGACAGATATGTGTGTAGGACTGTGGTAAGACAAAATGCCTTCTCTGTTGTCTAGAAGGGCAGTCTGTTTTTGCTATTAAGGTACTGCATGCATGTTCAATCATAGCACAGAAAACATTTCATCTGCCTTTGACCTTCTATAATTATAGAGCTAGCCAAGGGAGGCAGATAAGCACATCTGGAGGGACCATCATCCCATCTGGCTTATACACTGCTTTTAGGACAGCATGAATTATCTTCTGATACCTATATTTTCAGAAAAAAATGGTTCCCATATGCTGACTGATAAGCCCAAACCTCAGGATGAAATTTTGCCTGTCTTTATTTCCATGATTTTTGAAAATCTGACTTTTATTAGAAAGACTTTATGCAGATATTTGTCTTTTTCGTTCTGTCTCTTTTCCATTACACTGGCAGTGATAGCAATACAGTCAATAGTTCAAGAACGCTGACCTCATTGATGCTAACATAGATGGACTCACACCAGCTGTGCAGCTGGCCCCATGTTTTACTGAATATCTGCCAAGCTTAAAACAGTGATTATAACTTCCACAGATGGATATTCCTGTTTGATTTACATTTCTGCATAATGACTGCAGGATCAAACTTGTTACCTAAAATGCTATATTACAAGAGTCTGATATTGGTGTACCAAAGGTGCCAGGAATCCAAGTGGCAGGAAACAGCACTATCTCTTTCCAGGAAGACTTGGCAGAACTGGCTGGGACGAAGTGATAAAAGCCATCACAGAGTCAAGACCTCGTTGATGCTCAGTTGAATAAAATGACAAATTACCTTCTGAGGCAGGGTCAGGGTTCACTGAATCCATTAATTTCCATGTGTTTCTCAGCACCTTCAATAAGTCACCTTCTTTCCCCACTCAGATGGCAGATGACTGTGCATTGGCAGGAGAGAAAGGAAGTCTGGTGAAATAGCTCACTAATTTTGAGAGCGTGACCTGGCAGGACCAACAAAGTGAAAACAGAAGATAGCAGCCAGAATGTTTTCACAGGTTAATACCTTATAATCATTTTTGTTGCATAAAACCCTCAGGTTTTGCTGGGAATGTAATCCAACTGAACACAATTCAAATGAATAAATAAGATTTCCCTGATGGCAAGCTAAGTGCAGAGTGGTACTGAAGCATTCAAGGTAGCTATGGTGACTGTATCTTCCTGCTAACTAAAAAATATGCTAGAATTATAACAGGGCTTGTGACCAACCAATAATTGTGCATCCAGACCACAGTAGTTCATAGGAGAGAGAATTGTAAAGTTGCAGGCTTTTACAAAGTAGTATTTGGATTTTGTGGTTATACTTGGAAAGTAACCCAAGAGATTACATGCCAGTTTTTCTGCAGGGGTGTAAATCGGCTGAGACAATTATCACAGCCTGGCTGTTTGTGGGTAGAGCTGCCCTGTTCATCCCACTGCTTTGAGGACCTGCCTTACACAGACCTCCAGAGATCTTGGAGAGGATGAGTAGTCAAGAGAAGGTGATTACAGTGTGGTGGTGGGCAAGCACAGGACTTCTTAAATGAGATCTATCCTATGTATCTCTCCAAAGCAAAGGTCCAACATGAACTCCATTGCACATCAAGAAATTCATAATTTGCATTGTGTTTTTCCTTACGTCACCCAGCCCATCCACACCCATCCCATGAGGAGGTCCAGAAGTTTGCCCACAGTCTCATTGGGCTGTTGCTATTCAACACAAGTATTCAGGTACAGTAATATTTTTACTCATATGAATTTACCTGCTTTTTGTGTATAATATTCGTATTTTCATGTTAACATCTTTGGATTTAGCAAAGATTCACAGCTGTTTGCCTTACCTGGTAGCTCATAGTATCTTAACAAACAATTTTTGCTATGCCCACTGACACCTTCCATAATAAAGTGAGGAAATATATTACCAGAGATATTTGTAGAAAAGCATGAAACTTTAGATTTGAAAGTAAGCCAGTGCCAGCAAATAATCAAAATGATTCTCATCATCTCTATGTCTGGGTGGAGGCCCATGGTGAGTAATGCTCCCCAGAGGTCCATCTTGGGACCAGTGCCCTTCAACATCTTTGTCAATGACATGGTGGGATCTAGTGCACCTTCAGCAAGTTTGTGGATGATACCAAGCTGATTGGTACAGCTGATACAACAGAAGGAAGGATGCCACTCCCCTTCTACATCTGACAGTTGAACAGTGAGACTTGCTGCAGGGCATTAAGAATGCCAAGATGGGGAAGAGAGGGAAAGATTGTATGGGATTTTACATGTACATTTCACATGATACAAGTGAGTTTGTGAAGATACCCAGCACATCCCACTAGACTTTCTGGAGCGGAAACACCAATCTTTTTTTCTTTTATCAAGAGTCTAGTGGGGTAAACTGGGAACACTGCTAGAGCAAAACAGCTTCTCCATCTTGGATACCTGAGGAAGCTCTCAACAATATCATCCGTTTTCTCCAGCATTTCAGGAAATCCCTCATCTTGACAGTCTCACTGCACACCCATCACAGAGTCGAAGAATCATAGAATGGCTTGGGTAGGAAGGGACCTCAAAGACAATCCAGTTCCAACCCCCTAGCTACAAGCAGGGTTGCTAATTAGGCCTTAGATAAGGTTGCCCAGGGCTCCATCTAACCTGGCCTTGAACACCTCCAGGGATGGGATATTGTAGGGGAACTGCTGAATCACAGCCTGAACCTCTGACTGATCACCTGAGACAAGCAATGACTCAGCCCTGGGAACACAGGTGAAGGCAATTCACCTGGGCTGCTGGAAGGGGTGGAGCCTGGCTGCACCTCTCCTAGACCCATTTAAGAGCTGACTGCCAGTGGGGAAGGATCTCTTCTGGAGATCCTTTTTTGGAGTTTTGCAGTGACCCCAGGATGAGGGTAAGCACTCTATCTATTCTCTTTTGTATAATCATCTGCTCAGCTAAACTCTCTGGTATATTCTGTAATTATAACATCTGTGCATTCATTGATTATACAGCTTTCCATCACTCTGAGCAGCCTGTGCTAGTGCCTCACTGCCACCATCTCAGGGAGAATTTTCTTATCTAATCTAAATCTCCTCTCCTTTAACTTAAAACATTTTTGCCTTGTCCCAGGAGGATGGGCTGCCTGTACAATGGGAAATCAAATATGAAGCATTCCATAGGAAAAAAGATGCTGGCAGCTGTCTATTGGGAGTATTTCACCTATTTATCATAAGTGAGCACTTCGGTTTGACTGCCTGCTGCAGCCAATATTGAATAGAGTGCCAACTCTTGAATTTGGCTGGATAGGCTCATTTTTTTTCTTGTCTTCTGGTCTTCATTTTATTGTACTTAGCACTTTCACTCCATGCCTCACTAGAAACATTAGATTGTGTGGTTATTATTAGCATGCATTCAGGCTCTTAGCAGTGGTAGGACACAAGCAGCTGCACACATAAGGACATCTGGTAAAGTGACCTTTTGTTTGTGCCAGTGTATGGGCATGAGTGCACAGATACAGAAAGTACTTCTGATCTTTCTTCCCTCCCTTATTCTATTTACAACCTGAGTGTATTTAGGATATGAGGATATGAATCAAAGCTGACTTGCACTTTATTTAGCACTGTTGCTGTTCTTATTTTGACCCCATCAAGTATTTCCTTGGTAGCTAGATCCTATTTGGCTCACTGATCGATCATTTGACACTAGAAGTATGCAGTTGTACTGCTGATTTATTGCCTTTTTTGCCTCTACAGTTAATTTTATGAAGTAGTTCTTCAAATCAGTAAATAAACTCTCTGTATCACAATGTGGCTCTTGCAGAGATGTGCGCACCTGGTGTTTCCATGAAATTCTGGGAGTGAATCAGGGAGTCTGTAACACATGAGCTCAGCTTGATCATTAAGCATACCATACTTGTAATGTTTTTCTTTTTTAAATAGGAAATGATGTAAAAAATGATTGGTGAAGAATGGAAAAGTAATCAGTTATAATATTTAGTGATTTTATTTCATCTTTCACCTCAGGATTTGAATGCTTTATCATCTACTAATTAAGACTAAAAACCAGCAGGGTTTTACTTAATGAGTACTGAGACGTTCTACTCCATGCTGAGCTGAAAATAATCTTGAGCATACTAACAAATTTCTATTATATACCTCCCTATGGTCAGTATTAACAGGGGCTGAAATATTGTGAACTGGATGCACAGCCAGATATTAATGTCAAGGTAAAAATTGGGTTTTATAAAGGTAACAGCAGTAGTTTATTTTCAAAATGCCTCTGAGGGGAAAAAAAAGATTTGCATAGTTTCTATTCTACAAATATTTATTTACCCAGCTGTGGAGAGGATTCACCATTTAAAATTTGAAATGTAAATCAAGTTCCGAATCCCATCATATTAATGTTGTCAGTGTTCTCTTATACAACCATGTAGGAGAAGCTTTTCTTTAGAGTATAATTGTTCACGTTGCCAAGTGATTTCAGAATCACTTAGTACCAAATATTAAGATATATATTACAAACTGGAGAAAGATGGGGGGAAAAAATGTGGAACTATTTTCTGAACCCTAAAGTATGTCTTAGAATCATAGAATTGTAGAGGTTGAAAAAGACCACGAAGGTCATCCAGTCTGAACATCAACCTGTTGGTCATCTTGTTCAATATTTTCTTCGTGGATCAATAAGGATATGCATTGCTATAAAACAACTTGAGTAGAGGGGTAATAAAGATGATACTAAATCCTCACCTGCATAGAAAAACTGATTTCTGTGCTGAATGGGACGCTAGCTATGCTGTAAAGAACAAAGGTGTCACAGATATGTTTTAAAGTTTGTGTTTCTTCACTTGCAAGGTTTTGGTGTCACTCAAATTGCTATAAATACCCTGTCCCTGGGGCATTACACTTCAGCACCAAAAACTGAAAACATGTGTAAGATTCAAGTAACTGTAACTCTGTACTTGCTCGATTAATCACAAATTCAACTATTGATAGTCCAACAAACACGCAGTTTCTGTGTAAATTATAAATAGGTACTAATGATTTCTGTTAACCTGCTTGTTATGTGATTATTAGATACTGTCCCCAAAATACATTGGCTGCTCTGAAAGTAATGCCTCCTTTTTTGTTATGTTGGCCCAAAACATCAGGTAAAAATGTTGGTGGTTTCACAGTAAAGACTGAAACTTTTCATCAGTATTCCATTACGTTTTGTTGCTGTGTGACAGGTGGCAACAGAGGGGCAGACTGACAGAATGGCACCTGGCATAGAAGTGCATATGATGTGATAGTGTGTAACTGAATTCCTTGGTGCAGAAATGCAGTGAGGCAGTGATTGCTGCATTTCAACAGTGGTGACAGTGACATGAATGACAAACCACATTCAGGACAGCCATGTAGATCTTTATGAACACAGCATACAGATTCTTGTTCATTGCTGGCAAAAATGCGTATCTGATTGTGTTGACTACGTGGGAAAATACTGTTTTGTAGTTGAGAATTTGCTTTACCAAATAGTGTTAATGAACTCTTCCTATTTGTTGTAATTTCTGAATAAGTAGGAGGCATTACTTTTGGAGTAATCAACATACACGATAAATTTTTTTATCTACCCACTCAGGCAAGTATACTTTGATTTGAAATTTGATGTATGCAAACTGTGGGGCTTCCACCTATAAAAGCAGTGGAGATTTCCTCTAGTGAAGGGTGTTTGATTCACCAGGCTTTATATTTTGTTCTGGCTTGGTCTAATCGTATTATACTTTTGCCTTCTCATTTACATTGTGAACAGGTTAAGCACAAGGGGGGAATGTTTAGATTGGATGTCAACAGGAAGTTCTTCACAGAGTGAGCGGTGAGGGGGTGGCACAGGCTGCCCAGTGGATGCTGGAGGTGTTCAAGACCAGGTTGGATGGGGCCCTGGGTAACCTGCACTAGTGCCAGATCTGGAGCTTGGTGGCCCTGCCTGTAGCAGGGGAGTTGGAACTTGATGATACTTGGGGTCTTGTCCAACCCAAGTCATCAAAAGATTCTATGAATGATTTTTAAAATGTGGGAAAATCCTTCCTGTCTCCTGATGCAACAGAAAAAGTAGTAGCTTGAAAAAATCAGAGTCTGATGCTTGCTATTATATTTTCTGCTTTTTGATCAGCTGGGAACATTTCTCCCCTTTTCTTACTGGCAAAACAAATATGCTCCTTTCGGTACTCAGCATTTGCCTGTTCTCTGTGTGTAGACAGCTACCTTGGAGTGAACACTTCAGTGTCAGTTTTTTGGGAAGATGTGACTTGTCCTTGCAAACACTGGAAACTGTACTCATAGGAAGAATTTGTGCTTCCTTCCTTTGCACTCGCTGTCATTTCTGCATATTTTCCTTATGTTGATCCTATCACATTGCTGGAAGAAGACTTGCATACAAAATCATTGAAAGTGTTGCAGTTAGCCTAGGATAGCCAGACATGCAGCACTGACTATAGGGCTTAGTAATGAAATGAACTGTTTAAACCTACAGAACATCCTTAGCAATTTTTTATGGGTATATAGGGTGAGATGGGTAATGGGCATCTAAGGCACTGCATTCTGCAGATCCAGAAATGTGTAATCAGTGAGAAGAGCGAGGGTGATGAGGAACTGGAGAAGGTTACCTAGTGTTGTGGTTGATGCCCCATCCTTGGAGGCTTTCAAGGCAAGGCTGGATAAGGCCCTAAGAAACCTGATCTTGCTGTGCATGTCCCTGTTCATTGCTGGGGAGCTGGACCAGATGTCCCTCAGAGGTTCATTCCAACTCTAAGGATTCTATGGTTCTAAGAGTTTTGGACCATTCACTACAAGAAAGACACTGAGGCCCTGGAGCATGTTCAGAGAAGGGCAATGAAGCTGTTTAGGAGCACAGATCTTATGGGGAGCGGCTGACGGAATTGAGATTGTTCAGTCATAGAAGAGGAGGTTCAAGGGAGACCTTATCATTGTCTACAACTCTCTTAAAGGAGGTTGTGGTGAGGTGGGGCTCAGCCTCTTCTCTCACATAACAGCCATAGGATGAGAGGGAATGGCCTCAAGTTGTAGCAGGGGAGATTGAGGTCAGACATTAAGAAAAACTTCTAAGAAAGTGGGGTCAGGCTTGAAATGGGCTGCCCAGGGAGGTGGTGGACTCAACATCCCTGGAAGTGTTCAAAAGTCATGTAGACGTGGCACTGAGGGATGTGGTTCAGTGGGCATGGCGATGATGGGTTGATGGTTGGACTAGGTGATCTTAAAGGTCTTTTCCAACCTTATTGGTTCTGTGATTTTATGGTTTTGTCTGGAAAGGACAACAGTTATTTCCTTGTAAACACTCCCTCTGAGATTCGGGATAATATTTTGGCACACCTAGAAAATTTCCTAAGGCTCTTCTCTGTACTTTTGGCTCAGTTTTTCTTTAAATTTACTGCTTCCTTGGAAGGAAAATGAGTCTCCTACTGGTTCTTTTCATACCTTGGACTACATGAGTCTGAGCCAGCAACTTTAACCTCAGCAGTTTATTGTTATGGTACTGCTAATCCACTGTAACTACTTCTGCAAAGAGTTTTCTTTGGTTGCTAAATCTTACTCAGCAATATAGGGAATCACATGAGTATTCACACTTATTTGCGTGTATATAGATGTGTGTTTTTGTTCATGTATGTGCATATGTATATTAGCAAAGCCTATATTCATACATTATTTAAATAAATTGTAATATTAAAATAAACATTAAAATAAAAGGTTTTCTTTCTCTCGTTCTGATTTATCTTACTCAGGATACCTATCTATGCAACTTTCATCTTTATTCTACCCAGGCATGTTCTCCATTAGCAGCTTCTAGCTCTTTACCTTGGGCTCACCTCCCTGCTTGGAGGAGCAGGAATTTGCCCTGAGCGTGCTAGAGTGCAGGGAGGATCTGAGCAGCTCCTGTTGAGTGAGTTGTAGCTTTGGCATTCTTTCTAGGCTGGATGCTGTTTAATCACTTTTAATTCAATACTGGCATACATCTAGGCATACATCTCAGAAGAGATGCACAGATACAATATTTTATAACCAGTTGGTCACTTTTCCTTCCGCAGCCAAAGAAAATGTAGGAACAAAATTTGCTTAGCTGGTTTTGGAGATGCGTGTTTCTGGAGTATAACTCAAATGCAATGGAAACCTAGGCAATTGGCTGGAAAACAGAACAACTCTCTGCTGTCTTCAAAATCCCTGCACTTTTAACTCTTCTATTAACTTCTCTGCCTCTCCAGCAGATATTGATTCTGTCAATTCTCATTTCAACCAGCCTGCATATGGGAGAAAAGTAAGGTCTGGCTGACATGAAATGAACCACAAATTATTGCACAACTGTTGGAAATTCAGTGCATTCTACAATGTCATAAGTCAGTGTTTGTTACAGATGCCAAGGCAACCAGGCTCAAGGGACACTGAACATGTAGTAACAGACACAAAGTATACAGCCTGAGGACTGAAATTCTTATTCTTATGGATAAAAATACTTTATCAAGTTTTTCTTAGATAGGATTTCTCAATCCCCTTGTGAGAAAGAAATATTGACAGTGTATGTTGAGGGACTGTGCAGGAGTACAAGTTGTGGTAGAAACAGGTACAAAGCTTTCGAACTGCTTTATAGAGACAGCTGAAGAAGAGCTAGGACAAGATTAAAGCACCTATCTCAATAATAGGAATATCTGCAATCAGAGTAGACAGAGTGAAAACATATATACATTCATGGAAGAGATTTCTAGCTTATTAATTAGTTGGTGAACCAAAAAATATACCTGAAAGAGACTGATGGAAGGCATCTTTCTGGGTAAATCACTCCATGAGCACCCTGGACAGGTTTTCAACCTTCTGGCTTTTCCAAACACAGTATCTCTCAGAGACGGAAGGTGACGTGGTGTGGGGCTGGCCTGGTAGTCTCTTGCTTGCCCTATCTAAATGATGGGTCTGATAGAAAATACTTTGGAGGTGTTCAAGGCCAAGTTGGATAGGGCCCTGCCCCGATCTAGCACTTGATCTAGCTGTTGGCAACCCTGCCTGCAGAAGGGAGTTGGAACTTGATAATCCTTGATGTCCCTTCCAACCCAAGCCACTCTATTGTATGAAAAAAACCTCATTAGAAACTGACTGCTCATCAAGAGACTGTGTTGTGGTTGATATCTGCTTCAAGTGCGTACATCCCATTTGTGCAGCACCCCTCTGCACTTCTTGGGAGGAAGAGAAAAGCAGAAAGGGAGACAGAGGCAGACAGCATCTTTTCCTGTGTTATAACTCTATTCAACACACTGCCTGTTTCACTGGGGACTGTAGTCTTGTCTAAGCCAAAATTTGCCTAACAGTTGCTGAGTTTGTAACATACATTGAAAGTAAAAAGGATGGAAAGTACTGAATGAGGAGCAAAACACATTTTTAACGAGGAAGTTGTTGGGTGATCTGGCAGTGCAAAGCCTGGACGACAGATTTTCTGCCCAAAAATCTATCCTTCCTTAAGTCAGAGAAAAGGATAATTAATTATTGCAGCTATGGGTATTTTACTAAGGTAAATTAATGGACTATCCTTAGGCTTTCCCTCTTCCCCTCCTAACACTGTGTCAAATATACCTTTAATTTATAGTTATTAGTACTGTTGGCCTATATTCCTGCTTACTTGCATATCTATATTCTTTAAAACTATACCTTCTTCACTTTTAGTCTTATGAAAGATGCTTTCTGATGCTTTTCACTTGCAGGCAAAAGTGGATCACAGCTGAGTCATTGCACTTCAAACAGAATGAAAGCTCCTGAGATGAGCACATAGAATGCCACCTGATTCCTCCAAACTTTTCAACCCTGGTAGGCACCAAAGCATCTGTGCCCATTGCAGGCTTTCAAGAAACAAGCAGAGCAATCTTGGAGTGAAAATGTGGATGAAAGCTTTAACGCCCTATGGATTTAAAGTCATATGAGCTGACATGCCTTTAAATCTGTTAGTGTTGGACTACCCAGGGTTGGAACAACTCAGTGCGGTGCCCAGGAATGATCAGTGAGATTCTCTCTGCCTTTCCTTTCAGTGCTGTTTTCCAGCACTATTCTTGCCAAGCGCAGAAAGGAGGGCTGTCCTGTTTCACTTACCACAGCAGTAGCCAGGGTGGCGCAGGAATTGTGCATATGCCATAACAGCATTTTAAACAGTTACACGGATTTCTTCATAGGAAATAAGATGGAACAAAGGATGTCCCGGGATGGAAACTGGAATGGAAACAGGTCCTCAATGTAGCCACTAGTAAATTCCAACTTTCATAGAACCTGTAATAGCCCATGCTCCTTTAGGATTAAAAAAATAATAATAGTAATGGTCAAAATGTACATAGACCATTTAGAAACGGAGGAAAAAGGAAGGTCAGCCTACTAAGTGCTGATTTTCGTGATGCTTTACTTTTTTCAGACACTGCAGCTTCAAAAAGTGAAGAAAACAGGACAAAATTCTCTGGCTTTTTAACACTGACCTTATTTTCCTTCTGAAGAGCCTGCAGGGACCAGTATGCCTTCAGTAGTGGCTGGGGAGAAGATGAAGGGAGGGATTTGAGATATACCAGAGGTTTCAGCTAGAGAACAAGTAGTTTCTTCATTGGGTTGTTCACTTTGGAAATGATTTACATTAGCTGTTCTTGTGCTTTAAAGGACTGAACTATTAAATAAATTCTGTGTGATGCTACAAGACAATCAGGCTTAATTTTATGAGGAAGGAAATATGTTCCAGCACTCTTACTCCTATGATCAGGGTCATTGTTCAGGTATGTTGGAAGCTGGTTGGGGTACTTCATTCAGGACTGTTCTGGCACACTTCAGAACTGATAGCATGAGCTCCACTGATAATCCCTCAAATAGCTGTAAATAGGAAGATGATTTACCATGAGGTAAAAAATAAAAGTTTAAAATAAGAGCTTTGATATAGGCCTTGTACAAATAAATTGCCATGACCAAAGTCCATGGCTGGAGGTTACGGTTTAGAGCAGATAAATTTGGACAGTTTGGAAGGATAATTGGTGAGAACACAGTAAGTGCCAGTAAGTTTCAGAGACTGGAGAGAAGACAAGTCATCCCATATCACCACTGCAATAAAGATGCCAGTACTAGTTCCTCAGAGACCTGCTGGGTTTGAGCCATCAGCTTCCCAGTGAGAGAGTGAGCACCGAGCAGCATGCATGTACTGCCTGGGACATCATCACTTCTCACAGTCCTGGTTTCCTTATTGAGTTGAGGAATCCAAAAAATGACACCCATGCCTGGGAAGGGAATTGTTGGGTTCAAAGAAGCAAGAGAAACAAGAATTTTGTTGCGCATTTAAGATGTCATAAAAATGAGAAGTGATGCATCAGGTTAATTCCTTGTTATTTGCAATGCAGGCTGCTCCCAAGCTTTTATTGGCATCATTCTGCTCACAGACTGACTCATAACTTGAACAGCAGCACAACGGAGCTGGACACACAGCCAGACTGTGACATCACTGCCCCCCTTCATGCTCAACATCCCGGTTCTTGGAGGTGCTGGACAAGTCTTAGCACCATGTCTGCTTCCTACTGACTTTCTCAGGAGCTTATTATTGTTTTTGTGCTTATTGAAAGGCTTCCCTTCGCCACAGGGTACTGTAAACCCCAGAAATTCAAAACCAACAAAAGGTACACCCAGAAGATCATAAGAATCTCCATATTGGTGTTTGAATATCAATTTTGTCCATCTGTGGTGCTGAGTCATTAGCAGTGTTGCCAGGTCTGCAGAATATGTCCATGCAGAGGATTTTGTGTCCCATAGCCGCAGTGATCGCCATGTCATTCAGCTGAGTCCTGGTATGGCAGTATGGGTGAGAGTTCCAGAAGTCACCCTCATGTGGCCTGTGAAGGAGCTCTGTGTCCACTTCTCCCTTTGGTCTTTCTCCAGCCCCAGAAGTTTTTCTCCAGTGAATAAGGGGAGGCACAGGACCATCCTCTCTCATTTCCCAGGTCTGGATCAGCAGGGCAGCCTTTTCTCCCTGCTTATTCTCAGCTATACATGTTCAGAGCAAGAGCTCAGAAGTGGGATCTGCTCATGCTTTTTCCATAAAACAGAGAAATAGCAGCAAACAGAACTCTTCTGTGCTGTTGGGCTTTCTCCCATCTGCTGTAGTTGAGCTTGGCTGCTCTCCTCATTCTTCTGCCTCAGTGTCACCTGGCAGAGTTGCTAGGGAAGCACTATTAAAGCAGTGGAGTTGAGCACTGACATGGCATTGTGCCCAGGAGAGTGGTTGCCATGAGAGAAACCAGGTGTGTTATGCAGATGAAGTATTTTGATTTCACTTATTCATCTTCCCAAAGGTGATTTTAGCAAAGCTGAATTCTCTTCCTGTTCTTCTTTTCCATTATTATTCATCACCCTGCAATTAGGACCCACCATAATTACTCCTGGCTCTGTTCCTCTTGCCCAAGGAAGAAATGGAAATAATAACACCAGAGCAGGGAAGCTGAAGTCAGCTGAGATGCTTACAGGAAATTTCCCCATACCTTCTGCCCTCAGACAAGATCTGTGTCCTTCCATTTCTCCTTCAGCCTAGTTACGAGAGTGGGACCAGTATCACTCCCCACCCTGAGCCTAGAAGGAAACCTGCAGTGAGTCCAGCAGCTCACAGCTGACATGGGGAGCTGGTAGGAGCTTAGAAAGCAGAGATTAATTCTTGGCAAAGGCGCATTTGATGTTCCAGTGCTATTAAAGCTGCTAGATATAAAAAGCACTGGCCTGACTGATTGTTTTGCAGGATATTAAAAGCATTGGCCTGTCTGATTATTTTGTGGGTGAGTCCAGCTAGCTGGGTTTCCTCATCATGGGAATTGGAATGCTGTTGTTTTCTGATGCCATGATGCACTGTTTTTATAACTCTATTTGTTCATCATCCCTTCTCTGATACCCCCACTGCATATTCTTGTGTCTGAGCTGAGGGACAGGACCTGGAGTTCACTCCACATCTGGTTTCTGTCTCCAAAAATGAGGATATTTTTAACCTGAGCTGAACTCCTGCTATTCTCAGCTCCTCAGCTGGAGCCTCCTTTGTTCCCTCCTATCTCCCTCCCCTTGTAGCTCCTGAGGCTTCTTATTTTCTCTCTCTCAAATCTTGTTAATGAGGATATTGGGAATATATCCCTGCTAGGAGGGGAGGAAATATCTTGGCATTGCACTGAATGTTAAAAGGCATTAAGAATAAATTGTTTTTTTCACACAATGTCTTAGCTCTCAGATTTTATTAACATGAATAAACTCAAGACTTTATGTAGGAAACCATCATCAATGGACTAATGTGGGAAAGGGTGTTTACTTCAAAAATAAATTTGTCCCCAGTTTTTTTCTGTGGTCTTAACTTGCTTAGCTTAAGAAAAAGAATCTTGAAGGAGAGATACAGCTCCTGGTCTCTCACATTTGATGTTAGGCAAAAATTCTTTGCTCAGAGGGCAGTGAGGCACTGGCACAGGCTGCCCAGAGAGCTGTGGATGCTCCATCCCCGGAAGTGCTCAGGACCAGGCTGGATGGGACACCCCGAGCTGGTGGGGGACAGGCGGCCCAGGACAGGAGCTGGGGCTGGATTGAGGCTCCTTCCAACCCAAACTATTCTGTGATTCTGTGAATGGTGGAAGATGAGACAAGGGAAGTATGAAAGGATAAGCGCTCCCTGAAAGCATCAGCACTGCCACCAAACCCAGCTCATCTCAGCTGGGGAGAGGTTGCCTTAGCACTGTGGGTACAGCTGTTCCTGCTGAGAGCAATTCTCTCGTTTTCCCCACCTTCTCTACTGTGCCCTGAGCGAGCTGCTGGTTTGAGAGATGGTGCTGCAGGAGGTAAAAGTAAGTGAGCTGATAATACCACCTTTTTTTTTTTTTTCTTCATTCTTTTCCAAGGAAAGATAGTAAATTAGTTAGCTTTTGAAGCCTTAATTAATTTAAGAGGCTGATTTCCCTCATTTAAATCATTTAATGTTTCACATCTAGGGCAATGTACAGGAGAGCTCCTCCTACCATTATGAATATCATCCATGCCACAAACCTAGGAGAGGAGACATCTCAGTTCACTCTGTGATTATAATGGTATGTAACAGCAACGATGGCAATAATGCGCACAGCTCAGGCATTAACAGGACAGGATTTCCTTTGAGGCAGTGGTTTCTCTTGAGGTATTGCCACACCACGAAGCTGCCAGCTGGAGGCTGCCTGTGGGACTTCATGGCAGCCAGGCACCAGTACTGAGGTAACTTTTAATGCAGAGAAACATATTCCTTTCAGCTGTGCAGCTCAATGACTGTTTCTGACTGTGCTTACTCAGGCTGGAAGGCAAAGAGGAGAGAGCTTAGCAAACTCAGGCTGCCTACCCTCCCTCTGCTCACAAGTTATGTGGGGCCCTGTAAAAAAGGGCCTGAGCAGCACGGTGACTCCTGGTGGTATCTCTTTCCAATACTTTTTCCACTTACCTCTTCACCAAGAGCTCTGAGCATTTTCCATTGTCCTTGGCAGCACAAGAGGCAGTGGGCACAAATGCTAGGTTTGTGCTGTTGGGCCACTAGACATCAGCCAGATCACACTGATGCATCACCACTTCTCTTACTGGCTTGCAAACTAGGCTTAGCTCTATCCTCCATAGGATAGTTTTATAAAAATAGATCATTTCATTTGCATTTTAATGTGCCTAAAATTTTCAGGAGCTGAACTGTGGATGGGAGGCTCCAGTTCCCTTTCCCTGTATTGGAGATGATGAGATTGTGGCTCTGTAGGCTTGCTTCGCACTAACAGCCCTTACCATTCTGTGACTCTGCATCAGAGATTTTATTTTCATGTTTTAAGCTTCACATAAATGTTTGATTTTGAGCTGGTTTGGTTATCCAGCCACTTAAACTAGAAAGAGGCAGGAGAGACGAGAGAAATGCAAGGACTTTTGGGACTGAGCTGTGACATGACAGATTTCGGTCACTTGCGCACATCCTGACGTTAGGCTTGACTGGATGTGGAACGGGGAGAAGGCTTCTCCTGGGGCTGTGGCAGCAAAATAAGAGATGGTTTCTGTGTTGTTATTGCTGAGCCAGTATCCTGGCATACAGCTGGGAAAAGTGGCCTACTGAATTCTTTTGAAGACTCTGTTTTGGAAAAACAATTAACAGAAAAATTACAGCCTGCTATAAAGAGAAAATGCGCACTAATACTTCTACCACCTAATCCTACTTTGCTTCTGCATAGCTAATTGTGAAAGCAGTTGGTATTTGTAATCCCTGAGAATGGCCTCGAGAGGCTCCGTTTTGGAGCCCTGCTGTAATGTGATGACCAAATTAAAAACAAGTGGGGGCATATCATGCCCCATTCTTGCTCTGCTCACACAGCAAGTACTGGGTAATTATCTCCTAGAGCAGATTCATCTTTAATTACTGTAATGGAGTCATAGGCTTGCAGAATGGCTTAGTTTGGAGAGGACTTCAAAGCCCACTCAGCCATAACCCCCTGCCATGGGCAGGGCTGCCCCCCATTAGCTTAGGCTGCCCAGGGCCCCATCCAACGTGGCCTTGAGCTCCTTCAGGGATGAGGCATCCATAGCTGCTTTTGGGCAGCCCATGCCAGTTCCCCATCACCCTCCGAGTAAATAATTTCTTCCTAACATCTAATCAAATTTTTCCTCTATTAGTTTAAAACCATTCTCCTTTATCTTATCACTATCAGACCATGTAAGAGGTCGATCCCCCTCCTCCTTACAAGCTCCCTTCAAGTCCTGGAAGGCTGCAATGAGGTCTCCTCCTTAGCCTTTCCTTTTCCAATCTAAACAAGACAAATTCCCTCAGACTTTTTCCATAAGGAGAGGTGCTGTCCTTCCATTCATTGTTTTCTCCCTCTGACCTTACCGGCCATACAGAGTGCTTCGTAAACAGACCGTACTGACAAGAATGGAAGTGCAGGTGAGGATTTAAAAAGAAATAATTTTGTTTCTAGGTATTTTGAAAGTCTGCAGAATCAGGAAAATATTCAGCAAGAAGTATAGAGTTCCTCAGGAAGTCCTGATGGATGATTAGTATTCTTAGCTATGAAATGGCATTTCAGCTTTAGACCTGCAATGGCTGTGATTGTATTGTGATGCTAAATGTGATGTATTAAAAGGTTCATGTACATATTTCTTTATAGTCAACCTCATGTATTAACTTCTGAAGCCGCTTCAGGGTGTTGTTGATAATGCTTGAAAACCATTGTAAAGCAAGAAGGGTGAATCACCAGTGGCAGAGCACAAGAAAACACAGATTAGATATCAGGAAAAATTTCTTTTCAGAAAGTGTGGTGAGGCATTGGAACAGGCTGCTCAGGGCACTGGTTGAGTCACCATCCCTGGAGGTATTCAAGAAACGTGTAGATGTGTCACTGAGGGACATGGTTCAGTGGGCATGGTGGGGATGGGTTTTGGTTGAACTGGATGATCTTAATGATTCTATGAAAATATGATTCTAAATCTATTTTGGCCATTTCATGTCTAAATAGTAAGCTTCTCTTCTGTAAGGAGTTCAGAATTGAAAATGTGAAAATTCCTAAAATCTGTTCTTTCTGTGCGTCTCTTGAATGTAAAGTCTGTGTTTGCTTTAAAGATGTAAGATCTGTACTTTGTGAAAATAGGCTAGTTTGGAAAAGATCATTTCCCTGGTTTGGCCACCTGTATAATATTCTTGCTGCTGCAGCATGTTGATGTCAATCATGTTGGTCAGGTTGGAGGGCAGGTTTAAGGCCTGTCTCTTTTTCCAACAGAGAATTCAGCATTTCAGAGTCAAAAAAGACCTGCCCTAAGTAGAAGTTATTTTATGTAACATGGAGAGCTCATTCTCCTTTTTTTTTTTTTTTTTCCTAACAGATAAACAAACTTAGTTGCTTATAACTTTGGCATATAGTAGTCACTCAAACTGAGATAATTCCTCAGAGGCTGCAAATTCAATACTTTGTCTTCCAACTCTTTTGTGGCTTTCCCTAGCTCATTTAATTTAACATCAGATGACACTGACAGTCCTTTTATGCCCCTACCTCTTTCTCGTTTTAAATTTTAAGTCCTTTTTTCCCACTATTCTCTTGAAATCCAATTTCAAAGTGCCATGGTGCTGCCAGAGCTATCAGTGTAGCAAATAAATACTGAGTGAGGTTTTCTACTGACTGACTGACTACTCATGCATATCTGCAATACATCAGTATGTGGTACAGTGTCCGTGGCTCAGGTCATCCCATCTCCAAAAGGATACAGTATGACCTGAAACAGAACTGAGGAGGGGAATAAGGATGATTTCCTAGCTCTGGTTTGAATTTAAAGGGCTCCTTGGTCTTGAATGAATGCAACAGAGAAGAAATGTGACAGAGGTCTGTAAAAGTATGAACAATAAGGGAAACGTGAAAAGAGTGCTCATTACTTTTCACAACATAACCCATAAGCCACAGGAAGAATCCAATTAACTTAGTAGGTAATGAGTTTAAACCAAAGAAAAGGATGTACTGGCTAACAACAAATTCAACTTCACAGCTGGGATTCTTAGAGGAGGTCAAACATGAAAACAGGCTCCAAAAAGAAACAGATATATTCAGGTAGTAATGGGCTAATTAGCACAGTTATTTGGATGAAGTTTCTGACCAAAAGATCATCACAGCACTGATTAAAACACATTACAGTTATTCCAGGTAGTTATTACAGACTAGCTTATCTGAAAACTGAACACTCATCAGCATCAGGAGCACTTGAGATGCTCTTGGAGCACAACTTACATTTTGTTTCAGCTGAAAGAAGCCCAGATTCTCTCCAGCAAGCTCAATGGGGCACAGACTGAAACACAATAAGCCAACAGGACTGAGAGATTTGTTTCTAAATTGCATTCCTGATCTGAGCTGCAATGCATTTGAAGGTGTAAGGCCAGGTTGAATGGGACCCTGGGCATGCTGATCTAGTGCCTAATATAGTGGTTGGCAACCCTGCCCACAGCAGAGGGTTAGAACTAGATGACCTTTGAGATCCCTTCCACCCCAAGCCATTTTAAGATCATATGACTCTATGGCTCCCTATTACCCTATTAGTAGCAAAAGAGTACTTGACTTCATTGGATTCATTTTCTTTGGAAGGGGAGGATGGGAACTAGATTATCCTCTTCTCATTACTATGCAGATGAGATAAAGGCAGAAAATACATTTAACTGTAGGAAATGTCTAAAATACATAGTGATGCCATGAAGCATCTGTGGAAGTGTGTTAAAGATGACTATGTGGGAAATGGTGGAAAGTAGGCTTGGCTCTCAGGGACAGAGAATGGATTTATCTCCTATGGCTACAACAGTGGTTTGACATTTTGTTCCTGCAAGGACATTTTTTCCTCTGGATCCAATACAAGAAATCTTAAGAGTTGCACATAAGTATTCACTGTTCCATATTTACAGAGGATTAGATACATGTTTTGAATTTCCTTTCCTTCAAAGCAGTGCAGCACACAAAACTCATGCTTTGATGTATGAGAAAAGGAGAAAGGAAACAGAGGAATTTGGAAAGGTTTCGTTCTTTTTGATGCAGATATAGTGCTGTATTTGACAATGATCTTACTTCTCCTGTTTGAGGAGTGTATAAAAAATAATTTTGAGTTTTTGAATTCAGAATATATGTGCTTTCCTCCACTAGCCAGCTCCAAATGCCACAGTGATGTGTAGGACAAAATCTGGATGTTTTTCATACTTTGTGAGTTCAGCTTTTCAGCTGTGTGCTACAGTGGTGTGTTAGTGGATAAATGTTTCTCTCTCTTTGGCTACTACCTCTTGTCTGTAAAGGATCAACTTCCTGGTTTGAGGTGCAGAGAATCTGCCAAATATCATGGTGTTCATCCAGGTTCCCAGGTGGTGTTATTCTGGGAATGTTATTTCAAGAGGCTTTTATATGTACAATGTTTTCACCCTTCTTTTTGTTTTTAACAGACTCTTTTTCCATGATTGCATGACAAGTTGAAAGCACAAGCACAACAAAATGTACAGGCTCAAGAGCAGAAAGCAGAGGAAAAGATGGTGAAATACTTATTAAGAGCCTTAAAAGGATTACATCAGCGGCTGATTATTTTGGACCAAACAAAGACATTTGAAATGCAGCTGTTCACTTCCAGCTCACCTGGGAATGCTTTGTGGCACCATGCATTTCTGCAAAATACGAATTCTCACTGGCGTCTTATTGAATTAGCTGTTAATTAACTGATCTCTTGACATGAAAATCATGCACAAATAGCACGCTAGCGTTATTCACTTGACTACTAGACATAGTGCTGATGATATTCCTAGGTACAATTTGGATACAATGTACAAACAACAGATTGAACAAAAAGCCAATCTGTTAAGCTTCAGAATTACAATTGAAGACCTTACTTTAGGGTCATAGTAAGGTAAATAAAAACAAATGAGAAACAAAACCACAGGTCAGACCTGCAAGATTCCTATTTGCTTCTCAGGTATGTTTTGAAATTCTTATGAATTTGTGTTTGCAAGCCTTTACCCAGGGAAGTACTAATCCTAATGCCATTTTGCAGATAGAGGTACTTAACCACACATGTGGCTACTGTTTTAGCAGACCCATGGTTCTTTCACATACCTGGAGCCTCTGGTAAATGTGTAGTTTGATTTTTTTGGATTCTAATCCAGATGCTAACCTGATTTGAACTACTTCATTGGCCTAATTATCTTGCAAAGATACTTCATTAAGCATAATGAAACCAAGGCTTCATATCTAGAAGTTCATTTGCTTCTCTAAGGCAGCCATGTAGCTACTTCCATACTTAAAGGAGGAAGGGAGGCAGCCCAAAGGCCGAGACTTATCAGACCAAGACTCTGTCGAAGCCAAGCAGTGCAATTCCAACTTTGGTGAGATGGATGAATGGATCTCAGTTGACTCATCTGGCCTCTGTGCTGCCCCTCAGCTGCTCATCTATCCTCCCTTGTCATCACATAATCATGCTCTGAGGTTCAGATGAGAAAAATGGTCAGGAAAAGCAGGAGTTGATGTTTCAAGGGCTCATTGAATGTCTGATAGAGTGCCTTCATCTCAACAGTCTGTTCAGAGAAGTGAGTTGTTTTCTGTGTCATGATGTCTGCTGAGACATACAGAGAGCTTCAAACTGTTAACTACTAAAGAATCGACCAACTTGTAATAACTATAACCCTTACAAGACAGACAGCTAAAAGAAAATAATAGGACGTGCAGTATGCCCTCAGGTGACTCATATGTTTGAAAGGAGGATGTGAATGGTGTGAATGGCTTTTATATTAAGACTGCTCAGAAATTTCATTCATTTGGTTTCATGTCAGATCAGCAGGTTCTCTACAGCTTTGGCAATTTTATTCTCTTGTTGATTGTGTGAATACATTCAGTCCTACAAACACATAAAGCTTTGCCAAACTAGAGGAAACATGCAGCATGACTCTGTCCTATCATTTTGGCTTCATGTAAGAGAAGAGGCCTTTTTTCAGTGTCATGGCATGCTGTTGTAATCCACTGTCTGAATAAGTATATCCTCTGCTGGATATTCAGTGCTTCTAAGATGGAGCCAAGGGAACTCATTTTTACCAAGGTTAAAGGATTCTGAGATGTTATTGAGCATCCATTCCCATGGTTACTGCAGAAGTGCTGTACTTGCAGGCAGACTGTAAAGAAATATTTAATGGTTGACTAGTTCAAACAAAGTTTTTTTGAAAGCCCACAGTAAAATTTAATGGAATTAGCACAATTTTTTATATGCAAAAAAGTGACTGTGAAAAACAGCAAAAATGATGCAATTCCTGCAGTCTGTTCTCAAAGAACTGCCTGGCCTCACCCAGAAAGTCTGCAAGCAGGGATGAGTATGACAGCCTGACTACCTACTCCTGTGCTTCGACCTCAGAGAGGAATGCTTTCTCCTTCATTTCATTCAACAAAAGGTTAAGTATATTAGAAGGCAAAGATGGACTGTATCTAGAGTGCTTCAAATTAGTCCATTTGGTTTCAGTTCTGATTTAGAAAGATGTCTGAAAAGATTGACTCTTCCAAACTTTCATCTTCTGCTGTCTTCTTCCACATATTGCTAGTTCCTGAGTTGGATGGTCCTATTTGACATAGTCTAAACTCGTAGTACCTATTCCTTGCAGAAAAGCTTGAAGGATAAATTTCATTAATCAAAAAGCAGAGAGAATGCAAATCGGGATTTCTTTTTGCATGTCGCTTATTTCTGTTTCTTCGACTTCTAGCATTAGCAGTTGAGAAAGAGTTTAATATGGAAACAGTTCAGCTGAAAACCGCTTAACCCTTTCTAATTCTGAGTAAATGTCATTTCATGGAGCATTCCTTGTGTTACCTAGAAAATCACAGCTCTGCAGGGCACAGTTGCATAGTGCTGCAGGTAAGGACCAATCCTGTCCTCATGAGAGAAGTTTCATGCTTTCACTTCTAATCTTGTGGTATCTCTGGGCTGCTCCTGCAGACAGCTCAGTAGGACTATTATTGAAGCTGCAATACACCGGGTAGTCCTGTCTCTGATCCTGTGTTGTGCTGCATCCTGCTGGAGGAGGACTCTCAAACAGGGAAATGACAGCAATGCATCAGGGCCTGGGAATACACTTGTTCTACTTTTTGTAACTCAAGTTTTGGCAAAGGAAGAGCTCTGTCTCAGTTTACAGCCTGGCTTGTTTCCCCAGTGAAATCTAACCCCCTTCAAAGCAAAGAGACAAACTGTTTACGCAAAGGCTCTATGAGATATTTTTGTATGAAGGGTAGCTTAGTGAAGTAAGGCCTGTGCATCAGCGACAGGAAGGTTTGCTTGCTTAACCTGAGTGATGATAGCAAAGAAGGAATTTGCTCCTGACGCTGGCCCAACACACACTCATATGAGCTCTTATCCTGAGGCAGCAAAGGTTTGGGTCAGCTCTCCTTGGGCAGCTTGGAGCAGCACAGCCAATGGAGACATAAGGTCCAGGGGATCATAGAATCATGGTATGGTTTGGGTTGGAAAGAACCTTTAGAGATTATCTAATCCTAGTCCCAGGCCCTAGACAGGAACATCTTCCACTAACAGAGTTACACAAACTCCCATTCAAAGGGTCTTTGGACCAGGCAAAATTATCAGTAAGAATTTACCTTCTACCTTGTTTCAGGTGCAAACAATAGAAAGAAAAAGCCCCTGACAACAAATGCTCTGATGTACCAAAGTACCAAAGAAATAGAAAAGTATTTTCAGGTTGAAGAGTGAAATCAGGGTAATTTTGCTAAACATTCCATGACCAGGGATGTGTTTAAAAACCCACAAGACTATAAAGTAATCAACAAAAGCCAGTAGAAATACATTCATTTGTCATCTGGTAATTTGTAATTTAAATACATAGAAATAAAGCCAGTAAAACTGGCTGCTAAAAGCTGTTAAAAAATTTGTTGTGACATTGAGTGTGGAAGCTCAGACTTTCACCTTGGGGCACTTGGACAAACAGTTTGTATTTGAGTAAATCAAGGCTTCTGGAAAGGAACCTGGTTCTGTTAAGACTCCGGGAGAGGCAGGAGAGTCTCAGTTCCACACTAAGGATTAGAATGAAAGCTAAGTTCCACACTAAGGAAAGACTTTAAAGAAAAAAAATGAGTTTCCTTCATTGCTAAATATGACCTACTTCAGCATTAGGTTTTTTCACAAAAATACATTGTAAAGCCATGAGAGACAATGGCTGCAGAAGACTTAAATGACTGCAAGTTACTTCTAGATTGCTTCTGACTCATTAAACAGATATTTGCGCTTCTTGTTTTATGCAAGCTTTTCACTTTTGCTCCTCGCTTTTCATACATGTGTCCTCACTGACTTGGAGTTCACAACCTGGAGATATCCTTTATTAATATTATACACCAACTATATCTTAAATTAGTGTTATATACTAATATATCAGTGTATCTGCACATTTTCCAACTTACTCATCTTCATTGTTTCCTCCAGTAGGGTGTAAACAGCACATCTTGATCTATTGCATGTTTGACTCTCCTCCTGTATTACTGATGGATCTGGGACATGGACCAATGTGCTATGTGGTAGACAGATCCCATCAAAGAGAATAAAAAGACATTACTCTGCAGGTAATGTGTTGTAAACACTGTCTAACTTTGCTCTTGGTGGGTCAGTGTTGTGCAGTTCAGTCACATCTTTGCATTTAGTTATTGCTTGGTGTTCAGTGGTCTGGCACAGACCACGTGGTTGCTGATGACTGATTTTTGGCTTACAGATGACACAAAATCTCTCCCTAACTATCTGCTGCTGATCTGTAGTGTGGAATAAACATAACATAGGCTGAAGGCATATTCTTATTGGGAAAGAAATTCTCATCTCATTATTCAAGTAGATTTTCAAGCTCTCAGCATTCCACAACTTGCAAGGTCAGGAATTGCAATGTTGTTTCAAATGTGGATATTTGTCTCTGGCCAAGGTGCCCTGTTGGGCTCCATGTGACAGTGCAATCAAACAAAGCCTATGCTAGCAGAGGAATTTTAAGTGGTTCTTTAATGCTAAGTTGTATAATTAACAATAGACTTGCAATGCTGAGGGGGAAAAACATGGAAAAATGAGTGTTTGTCTGTTTAGAAATCTATCTTCATTGCAGACTGACAGATTTTCTAAAAGAAGAGTAAATAATTTCTGTCTGGATATTTGGAAAAAAGTTACCATACAATTACATGACAGCTGTAGAAAAGGGCTGGACTTGTTAAAAGCACCTTCAGCTCAGACAATATCCAAGCAGCTGAGATGTACCAAATCACCTCTGGTCTGCTGTACTGTACTGCTTGCCTGAGTCACCACAGTGAGAGGTAATGCCCCAGAGAGGAGACAGTAGGTCAAATTTCACTGCAAAGCAATGCAGGCCAACTTTAATAATGAGCTATAAAAGTCATGTAACTTTCCAAGAGGGAAGAGCTAATGGCTCCACAGACAGTTATTAATAGCCAAGTGTTAAGAATTGTTGTTAAAACTGTTTAACTTTGCACACCCACAGAAGATCCTTGCATCTCTCTTTCTCTTGGTAGACAATGAAGACAAGAGCTCATGGAGAATGAATTATCCTATCTATTTTAAATACCATTGTACAAGAGATGAATGGAATATTAAATATTCCTAGACCTCTCCACTGACTCCAGTGGTTAATCATATGAGAAGTTCAGGTGGAGGCATGGGTAAATGTAGTCAGTGTTTATTCAGAGGAATCCTGGCCATGCTACCTTGGGAAAGCTCCTTAACTACTTAAATATCCGAACCTTCAGTTGCATTGGAATTTCTGCTTCAGATCAGATCAACTCATCTGCAAAAATAACATTCTGTGTATTTTGCAAAGACCTGTCCACGAATTGGAGAGCTGAACGTAGGTATGTACTATAACTCACACACCCTCCAAAATGCAAGAGTTAAAATCCATAAAACTACTACTACAAGTTCATGCTGATTGACAGAAGTACTGTTTATTAGGTCAAAAGGTACCTAGAGGATAAAAATAATTTAGTAGTAATCATGCTCTGAAACAGAAATCACTTATTCAAGGATTTTAAGAGCTTTTCTTTGACTTGGATTTTTTCTCCAGATTATGCACATTAGTTTTACTTTCAGAAACTCTCACACAGACAAAGCATGCACAGTTTTAACCTTAATTCAACTGCACAGCCCATGCACACACATAGGACATATGTTTCACTGCAAGTGAGACCTGAACTTGCGACCACTGAATGAACATGAAAGCACCTTTGGAGGTGCAGGATCATAATCACAAGCATCTATGAATGTGCTTGTGTCATAGAGTCACAGAATCATTAAGGTTGGAAAAAACTGCTAAGATCATCTAGCCCAACTATCAGTCCATTACACCGTGCCCACTGAACCATGTCCCTCAGTGCCACGTCTCCACGTTTCGTGAACACCTCCAGGAATGGTAACTCTGCTACTCTCCCAGGCAGCATGCACCAATGCCTCACCACTCTTTCTGAGAACAATTTTTTCTACATATCCAATCTGAACCTCCCCTGCTGCAATTTGAAGCCGTTATCTCTTGTCCTGTCTTGTCAATTCTGCTTGTCTTCCTGTCGCTGTCCGGAGGATCCTAGGACTTGCAGGATACAGCTACTCCATTTGTTTTCATAGCAGGAGCTTAAACCAATTTGTGTCAAGTCTCACCTATGGTTTATGTGTTCTTGGATCTGTGCTTTAGTGTGTTGCTAACTCCAGGATATTACATCACCCACAAGCAGGCATGATAAATAATGTGCTGACCCACTCTCTCAAACTCCCAAATCAGAACCTGATCTCTCACTAATCCAGCCCAAGATCATCTTCTTCTCTTTGGTTTGTTTGACTCTTCAGATGTTTCTGAAGTTTAAAAGATACTATGTAAAAAAAAAAAAAAACAAACAAACAAAACCAAAAACACCTTTATTCAACAAATAGATCAAATATCATCTTTGCCCTCTCTCTTGCTCTAACTTGCTGTATGAGTTAGAGCTATCTCACCTGCATTATTTAAATGTCTGTTTCATGTGACCCCAGCATTCATTAAAGGAAGTAAAGTGGCAATCAAACAGGTGGCTTTTAGGTTTCGAAGTTATGTTGAGATAATTCATGTAGTCTGGGAAAATTATAGTGAAAAATAATTGCTTCCTGCTTCTATGATCCCTACAGAATAGCTAGCTACGTAAAAGGTCTGAGGAAGTGGTTATCATTAAATCATTTGATAGAGAGGATTCCTCCATCCTCCCTTTCCCTGGGCTGCCATGTGAGGGATGGAGACCATGACAGCTGGTGAATACAAGTCACGTCCTCTCCTGTGCAGCATATCAAAAGGGCCTAAGGGGTTTGCAGACTTGAGGATGTTTCACTCATCATGGGAGAAAAGGATCTGATCACCCCTGGTCGGTGCAGAGTGGAATGCCATAGACCTCTTGATACTCCTATAAGGATCTGGCCCATCCATTCTTCTCCACGTTGTGTAAGGAGAAAGCAGTGTATATCTGGGTGTCCTTGAAATATCTTCCAGCACACTGCCACGGTGTTACTGCAAGCCGGGAATTACATGACCTCTGCATATCTCAGGGAAACATTTGATACTGCCCACATAACCTCATTGGCATGGATAGCACTGCCAATGAGCAGCCAAAGTAGAATTCTAGTAGAACTCCTATGTGAGGAGCAGTGCAGCAAGTTGGAGACCTGAGAAAGGTACTGCACTGCTTTTCAAGCCTTCTACACCCTCCTTGATTCTGTCTTGGGGAAACTGGATACTAGAGAAATTTTTTTCTCAGAAAAAGTGGTAGAGCACCGGAGCAGGCTGCCCAGTGAGGTGGTGGAGTCACTGTCTCTGGAAGTGTTCAAGAAACGTGTGGAAATGGCACTGAGGGACATGGTTTAGTGGCTATAGTGAAGAAGTGTTGATGATTGGACTAGATGATCTTAGAGATCTTTTCCAACCTTAATGATTCTATGAATCTGTGAATCATTTGGTATGTAGCTGTCTTCAGGGAAGACCCTGAAGATGAGCTGAGCCAGTCACAGAGGTTGGGCAACACTCCTCACAGCCTGTGGGCTTCTCTCAAGCTAAGGAAGGCCTCTCTGGACTAAGAAAGTCTAAATCAAACGTTTACACAGTAAATACTTGTTTGCTCTGGGCTGCCCCAGTTGGAGCAGTAGTGAATTCCTGAGACTGGGCTTGACCTTCCTTGGAGACAAGCATGCCCAATGCCTTTGTGAAGCCAAGATCTCTGTATGCAGACTAGCTTTATTGTATATTTCTTTCCAAAATGTGGTCTTTTTTTTTTTATAATATGCAAAACACATGCCATATCACAAATGATGGGATAGATTAAACAGCTGGTAAGGAAGTCCCCTCTCAAGGACCAGTTTAAGAATAGTACTTTAATAGCATAAAGGCCATTGACCAACAAAAGACTTTTTGAGCTCAAGAGCCTTTTTATGACTCCCTGTTCAGCACAGTATTGAAAAATAGTGAGGAACTGAAAAATATTTGAATGCTATAGTGAACACTTATTTCTGTCTTCCATTACAGATGATAGGTAGACATCAGATGTAATGATAAGGAAACATCAGAGTTGGGGGAATTAAAGGATTAGTGCTTGGTTTGTCCTGAACCCCTGTGAAAAACTTTTTTGGAATTAATTTTTTGTCTTGCAATACCTAGATTAGACTACATTAAGCACTGGTAAAAATAAATAATAATTCTGAGTGTATGAGGTTCTCATCTGGAAATAAGTAAAACTGAGTACAGGTCACATGCAGGCACTCTGACATCTCTTTCCAGAGTGAGGCTTTGGTCCTGATCTATCTACATTCAGATCTTGCTCCATTCTGGGGCTTGATTCTGAAAAGTGGACCTCAGAGGTGCTGTTGTGGAGGGTGCTTTAGAAAGGAAATACAACGAAACCAGTCTTGTAGAAACAAAGGAGGTAGCATTTCATGGGAGATGTATGCACTAATAATAGGACATAATATATAGTGCCCCCAACTTTGTTAAACTCCCGGATCGATTTTGAGTGCTGTATGATGGAAAGCATGGCAGAGGGGATCCATACCAGAGTACAGTCCCATGTCTTGGTTGTTGGTTCATATGCTTATGGATAGTAATTAGAGGGAAGCAAATTTCTTTAAAAATGTTCAAATGAAACAAACCAGCTGTTGATGTGTGCTAGAAATACTTGTGTGCATTCCTTATAGCACCATGAGATGCTGGGTCATGTGTGTGGCGCGAAGGACTGAGGGTCATGTAAATAAAAGACTGGTAACATTCAAAATATCTTTTCTCAGTGTGCTAAGGAAGCATTACTTAAGGAATAAATCACTTCAAAAGCTATCAAAATTTGCAAGCATTGAGCAGCTATGTTTTTCCTTAAGAAAGAGATGTGACTTTCCTTGAGTAAGTCAAGATTAATTACACTTTGGATCACATCATTTTGGATTGCACTTTCCACACTTATCAAACATGAAGATCGTCTTTAAAATGAGATCTGAGCTAAGGACTGGGGGAAGAAAAATAGCAAGCAGCAAATTGCAGTGTGTCTGTAGCCTAGTGACATGTATCCTGTGATGCAATAAGACTGCATCATAGAAGGAAAAGTAATTCAGAGTGGGATGGAACTGGAGGGGTGAGAGTAGCAGTAGTAACTCCTCAAGGAGAAATTCAGCTGGTTTAAAAATAATAGTTGCCAGGCAAGACAGAAAGTCTTGGAGACAAGCAGGTGGCTGCAGCAGATTCTTGTTCGAAACGGTAAGGTGAAGGCAAATTACCATATTCTTCCAGTCTTTCTGTTTCCTTAGATTCAGAAGAAGCCTGATGAACATGTGGAAATGTCTTGTCTTCCTACTGAGTATCCTCTTTCATGGAAAAATGAAGCTGATATGCAAAGTGAACTACTGCCTCTTCTCTGAGTAGGGTATTGATGCTCCCTTTGCTCCCACAGTTCAGGAGGTTACTCAGAGGTCAGATACTCTTATAAAGTAATTTGATGCCTATCGTAAAACATGATGCTTCTCTCAGTTTCTTCAGAGCTCTGAAACATTCCTTCTGCTTCTCCACCAATGCTTGCAGCCAGTTGCCTCTGGTGAGGATGGAAGGGATCAATTCTCAAAGTAACCAGATTATGTCAGAGATGGGAATAGGCAGAAGTAGACAAACAACAGCCAGAATGATCCATCAGTCATTCCCAAGGGGCTCTTCACAAATAGCCTTGATGTACTCTCAGTGCTGAAATTTATGGGCATTGTTAACAAACAAAGCTCAAGGCATTGCTAGAGGAATGAAGTGTTTTCAGTTATTGTACACTACAGGCAAGCCAACAAGCAAGCCATCAAAGCTTTTGCAGACGATTAGTTTTAAACAAACTGAGCGTAGACTTTTGAGACAAAAGTACTTCTGTTATTTGATAGGGAAAGATTAATCATACCAAAAGTTTGATGGCTGCAGTGCACAAATCTCCACCTGGGCTTCTCATCGTGAGCTCCTGATAGTGTCAATGAAAGAAAAAATGCACAATTTAGAATATGATGTATGTACTGGATTTTAGATGTAGACTTTAGAGTGACATAATAGCAGACGAGGTGGCCGAGTGGTTAAGGCGATGGACTGCTAATCCATTGTGCTCTGCACGCATGGGTTCGAATCCCATCCTCGTCGGCAGGCAAATCTTTATGAAACTGAATGTGTACAAGTCTATGGGGCCTGACGACATGCATCCCAGGGTTGTGCAGGCTGATGTGGTTGCCAAGACACTCTGCATCACATCTGAAAAGTCATGGCTGTCAGGTGAAGTCCCCAAAGACTGGAAAAAGGGAAACATTACTCCCATTTTTAAGAGGGATAGAAAGGAAGACCTGGGGAAATAAAAGCTGATGAGCCTCACCTCTGCATGACAGAATCAGTGGACAAAGGAACAGCAACTGATATCATCTACCTGGAATTCCGCAAGGCCTTTGACGTGGTCCCACATGACATTCTTATCTGTGTATTGGAGAGAGATGGATTTGGAGGCTGGACTATTCAGTGGAAAAGGAACTGGTTGGATGATTGCAGCCAGAGGGTTGTGGTCAACAGGTGGAGGCTGGTGACAAATGGTGTTTCCAGGGTCCATCATGGAACTAATGCTCTTTTACATCTTTATGAACAACCGAGGCAGTGGGATTGAGTGCACCCTCAGCACGTTTGTAGACAACAGCAAGCAGAGTGGTACAGCTAGTGCAACAGAACTTCGTAAGGAATGTCATCCAAAGAGACCCGTCACCCAAGTGCAAGGTTTTGCACGGGGGCAATCTCTGATATGAGTACAGTCTGGGAGAAGAACACACTGAGAGCAGCACTGCAGAGAACGATCTGGAGGTCCTAGTGGATGAAAAGCTGGATATGAGTGTGCCCTTGCAGCCTGGAAGGCCAACAGTATCCTGGACTGCTTCAAAAGAAGGGTGGCCAGTAGTGTGAGATTGTCCCCCGTTGCTCTGCCCTTGTGAGACCCCACCTGCAATACTGCAGGCCTGGGGCCCCAGCACGAGCTGTTGGAGTGGGTCCAGAGGAGGGACACAAAGATGATTAGGAGAGCTGGAGCTCATCTCCTACGAAGAAAGATTGGGTGAGTTGGGCTAATTCAGATTGGAGAAAGAAAACCATGTGGAAATGTGGAAATCTGCTTATAGCCTTTCAGTATCTAAAGGGAGATTAAGAAGATGGAAAACAAAATTTTACATGGTCTGATCTTGATAGGACAAGAGGAAATTGTTTTAAATTAAAAGAGGAGAAATTTAGGTTAGATGTAAGGAGGAAATTCTTTACTCAGAGGGCTGTGAGGCACTGGCACAGAGTGCCCAGAGAAGCTGTGGATGCCCCAACCCTGGAGGCAGTCAAGGCCAGATTGGATGGGGCCCTGTGAAGCCTGTTCTGGTGGAGGGCTGCCTTGCCAATGGCAGATAGGGTGGAAGTGAGTGGTTTTTAAGGTCACTTCCAACCCAAGACATTCCATGATCCTGTGATTTCATATTCTATGATTCTATGATAGTGGACACCCTGATATGCCAAATTGTCATCACTGTTGAGGTAAGCCAGATGAGTGTCTCTGACATACTCTTCTCTATCTCTGATCACATGAATCCCAACAAAGTAGTAGTTCATCCTAAGAATGCTTGGCCTATGTGAACTTCCAGTACTTCTCAGTGATTATAAATCCTCTGCCCCAGGGAATCCTGGTTTATTTCAACCTACAGGGTTTGACAGTCATGTCGAAGTATCTCATTGATCTTTCTGACCTAATAATTCGTGACCTTTGTCTTGGCAGTCCCAGGCAGAGCAAGGCCTGGTTGGAGTTTTATGTCTATTGGCCCTTTGAGAGAGCGTCTTCTGAAAGCAGCTTTCTGTTTTGGACTTCTGTTCTATATCTTTGTATCTACAGAGATATCTGATACTACTTCTTTCTCTTCCTAGTAGTAATATTTCCTCACTCTGCTGAAACAGATGCTGACAGTAGAGTATCAGCCAGTAAAGATCTGAGGCCCCAAGGGTAAGGTCCCCCCAAGTCTTTTCATCTTCAGTAACATGTTTTGGTATGCACCAGTATGTAGGTGACTGATTTCCATTTTGCCTCTGCTATAGATATCTCTCACTCTCCTTGGCTTTCTCCTTAAGCCCCTTCCCATTTCTTTGTTTTTCTGTTTCCAATTTGTTCATCGTCAAGAAGGGCCTGAGAATTATCCAGTAGCTCTAAAATCAAGGTCTGAGAAGATGCTCCCAATTATTTCTATCCTATGACTTCCTCAGGTGCTTTCCATTACTGAAAAAAGCTAACATTTTTGACTTTTCATTCCAACCTGGAAAGAAAAATTATAAATCTGAAATTTTCTGCTAGAGAATTAAGAATCCCACAAATCATATTTTCAAAGAGAAGCTCCCAGTCTGGATATTTTTAGCCTCAACTTAATTAAGTCTATCTCCTTATTCAGTTCTTACTTTCTTCACTGAACTTACTTGAAGAAATATTGGGCTAAGAGGGTTTATTTTACCAGCGTGTTCTATAACACTTGCTAATTTTGGCCAAATAGCTTTCCTCCAGATCACCTGTGGGTAGCTGGTATAACCAGCAGGGTACATATTGTAACTATCAATTTTGAAGCGAGTGCAAGTTTTTGCTGTTATGATGTCTGTTTGGCAAATAGTTTCTGGTCATAAACTATGCAGTAAAAGATGGAATTGCCTTCTGTGTTTGTGCAATTAAAAACTAATTATAAGACTTAAAAAGTCATGTTGTAATGCCAGTAATGACCTTCTGTGCATATTCCGGCAATGAGTATTTTCCCTGTATTCCTTTTTATTTGAACAAAATGATTTTGTTCTTCTTAATGTCTTTTCTGTGGCAAAGGTAAGGAATTCTAAATGCATCTCTGGTGTAAACAAATGTATGAAAATAAGGAAAAAATTTCTTTCAATGAGTTTGAAGAGCTTTCATCCAGCTAATAGAAAATATGGAGATGAAGCTGTAGGAAGAGCACTACAGGATGGAAAGTGATTTTGTTCTGTGCACATGTTAAAGAAAGCAATATGAATGCATATTTCTATATGCTCAGGAGAAAGAAGGAGGGGATTTTATGTTGTGGACAGTTGAGCACAAACTTCTTAACTATTTTCTGTGTCTGAGCTATAACTGGTGGAGTGCTGCCCTGGGGCTCTGAGGGAGCCAACCCCATGGAGACAGTACTATCATCACCTTGCTTCACCTTTGTCCTGGCCTTCTAAAGTTTCCTGAGTGAGCAACAGCTGCATATGAGAGTAAACTCTGCTTGTGCCAAGGCTTGACAAGCATCCTCTTCCCACAGCACCCTAAATAGGGACCTCATTGCCAAAGCACCTCCAACCTCCTTTCTTCTTCCCTTCCTTTCCTGTCTAGTCTACTGTCTGTACCTGCAGTCCTCAGGGGAGACAATTGTTGTGACATCCATAGGTGAAATAAATAATTATAAGACCTTGTAACTTGTACTGTTCATGTTTCTCAAAACATTTCAGCAGTGTCTGTAAGTTGGCATCTCATTTTTCCGAAGCAGACATATCTGAGGCAAAAAGAAAAAATAAGGACTGTAGTTCAGTATTTGTTCAAGACTTTAGATGTCTCACTGGGTCTTAACCAGGCTTTAAACATTTAGTCTTAACTGGTTGCATGTACTGTCCCTGTCATTATGGGCCACCTGAGAGAGCAATTCTTAACGAAGACTGAGTAAGGAATCATTGCACCCAACTTCACACATCTCTATTTGGACTAGTTTCCTTTTGAGTTCGGTTTCCATGTTTCCTCTTGAGGCTGTAGAGAAAAGTAACATACAATTCTTTATGTCTACTGCAGCATGAGATAGACTACCCCTATTGTTCTCCTTTGATCATAAAGATTATTCGATGACAACTGGCTTGACGATTTATAACTGTATTTTAAGAGTTGATTTTCATCCACTGTGATAAATGCCACTGTTCTCTGAGGTTAGTTCTAATACATCAAAGAGTCTGTTTGCTGGCCTGTGATGTACATCTGTACAGGTTCTGAATCAGCTGCAGGGTACAAAAGAGACTAGTATTTCTGGGGTGTAACTTGTAGTTCTTATGGATTCAGCTAACATTGTAACTTAAAAGTTCTACAAAGTTGTTGACTATGAAGGCCTTCTGTCTTCCAGGACTTGTGAAAGAGGATGAGGAAGCAAGAGGAAAGGACCCCGCTGTGATAGGGGGGTTGGAACTTGATGATCCCCAGGGTGCCTTCCAACCCAAGCTATTCTATGATTCTATGATTTTTGTGGTCCTGGCATTCCTCAGAATTACAGTGAGTTTTAGAGCTAATTAGCTTTGGCTAAGGAGGATGAATAATAGGAAAAATGAACTACTGTACAAGAAATTTATTTGTTGTGACTACTGAAAGCCACATCTTCCCACCCATCATATTATGGTGTAATCTCTGAAGTGAGACAGGCTTTTCCAAGCTTATGCCATCATCAATCCCAGGTGAAAAATGAAGCTTCCTCACTATTATTCACATTACCAGTATCAGCCTTCAGTCCTGCTGCCTGTTTTGGAAAATAGCTTTTGTAGGATAGGAGCTCTATCTAGTAGTATGAATCTGACATATTCCTTTTTAATTTATTATTTTATAATTTTGTGTGATAAAATTGAGTGCTTTTCACTTATTACCTTTTTCAGTAAATGAGACCTAAGCCACGTCTCTTAATTAAGCAGTACAGAAAGTGGCTTGTAACTCTGTAAGACACCTCATCTCTGCACAGCCTGCTATGTGAGGCTGGGATGACTTATGGTCATCCCAACCTTGCCCATGCAGCCACTGGGATATGTGTCTTCCCAGAATAGTTAATCTCAAATTCCATTTGAGCCCCTCCTGATAGTAGCACTAGAACTATGCAGTCATGCCTCAAAGGGCCATTTTGATTTAACTAGAGAAACAGAGAGATAAAATGTAATCACTCCTTCCCAATTTAAAAAAAAAAAAAAAAAAAAAAAAAGACCTCTCTGAAATAATTTTAATGGAATGGGAGGATGAGTATGTTTGAAGAATAATATCCATTTGGCTAAATTAATTATTGAGATAAAAAGTTCTGATGGAGCCAAAATAAGCAAAAACCCAAAGCCTACTCAATCTGTGAAAAGATACTCACTGTTTTTGATTAATTTGGATGAAGCCTTAAACTTAAACTGTATGCAAAACTACTCTACTACATATCCACAGTTAGGAGGCTGCTCCTGGGGCTATTCTCCATCATGTGGCTGTTTTCTGCCATGAATCCCATAAACGCTGCAGCCACACTTCTAATATGGTGTCACTCTGGAGGATTCCATAGATCCCCGTGCTTCCTGCCAGCAGAAGTAATTCTCCAGATTTCAATTGCACCACTCTTCTACAATACGAGTACACCACAGGTATTAGAACCAATGTGGTTGTTTTATTCACTATAGAAGGAGAAAAACATTCACAGAGAAAGAATTCAATACAGAATCATTAAAGGTAGGCATGAAAGAGAGCTCAAGAGATTACCTGATATATCCTTTTGCCTCTTCCTGTGCAGGGGCAGCATTAACTCTGTCTCAGCTGTGGATGGATGAAATCATATCCATTTCCAAGGGACTTTTTATATATGCACATTTTCTTGTTTTTTCAATCTTTTATTCTTCTCTTAATTTCAGCCGATTAAATTCTGTTAAAAAAATAAATAAATGTGATAGGAAGGAAAAAGTCCAGAAAAAAAAGAAAGGGTTACCCAGAGAAAGTGCACTTCTCTAAACCTTATCTGTTGAATACAAGTGGAAGGAAAGATGTGCCATGTTCTGCCTAGAAATAATTGATATTTCTGTACTGGCTATTTTCAGAAACACATCTGTGAAAAATGGACATGCTCTGCAGTTCCTGATATTCAATCCAATCTCATGGAGAAGTCTTGACTTCAGTAACCGATTACTTGTGCCACATTTCCCCAAAGAATTCTGATGAAAGATCCAAATGTATTGCTGATGAGTTTTATATGTATTCTCTACTGTCTGCATTGTTGTAAATGCCAAATTTCTGCACACAGGCTATTAGCAATGTAAAATACACACTGGCATAGTTCTCTAATGCACTGAAAAATTTACTAGTGTGATTTATGAGGGAAAACTTTGTTTTCATCAGCTGTTACTGTGTTTGACAGTGCCTTTGAAATACTCTGAACCTCATTAGCTATGAAGCATTGTGCTTTATCTACTTTTAAAATATCTAGACAGACATCTATCTAGACAGTGCTGAGAATAGAAAGAGACGGGACAAGATTACACTCATTTACTTACATAGGTGACTTTACTGCTTCATGCAGATCCGTAACCATTTAAACATGAACATGACGAGGATGTGATGAAAAGCAGGGCTCTTCTATGCTGGTACATTAACTGAAAAAAAACCCAGACTTCTTTTCTTCTCATACTGTGTCCTACCACTATGAGAGAAAATACTGAAAAATGTTGCTTCTGTTCCCAGTCTCTCCAGTCATTTGAGTTTCATGGATTTGAATCCTCACTGCAATACTTCCATAGGGTAATAATTCCCTGCTACCCAAATTCTCAAGGATATTTGATATCTACAACCCTCTAGGCAATGCAGGCTGCCATTACGTGTTATTGCCTCTCCCACAGTTTATCCACTTACCCAGACCTCTCAGAACTTACATTTTTTCTACCACTGAGCATTTCCAAACCTACATAGAGTGCCCTGCAGCAACCTGCCCAGGCTACTGAGCCATCAGATAAGAATAGAGGCATCAAAGCTTTATTTCCTAAAAGTGCAAAGTACTTGGTTATATAAATGTAGTGAGATGGAGGAATGTGAGGAGAAAGGATGGGAGCAGTGGGGCACTGGATGCAGAATGGATACCTAAGTAGATGGCCTAGAGTGAAATAGAAGATAAAGGCCTGTCTAGGAAATGCCTGTGACTCATTAGCCAGATATATTCATAAATTGCCTTCACTCTGAGATTGGGGGGGGGGGGGGGGGGGGCTGAAATTTCCTAGTAGATGATCAGGGTTGACAAAGCTGAGCATAAAACCCCATTTACATACATTTGAAGATTTATCCTCCTGCCATTTGTACACCCTCCAGCTGAACTGCTTCTGACCCAGTGATGGGGCAACCAAACTCACTGTGGGCCACAGCATGTGTGTCCACAAAGGGACACTTAGGGACTGTGCAGGATGGGAGAGCTGTTGTGAGGGTTACGAGGAGGTGCCGGCAGATGGCACTCGGGAATATTCGGGAACACTTGGGAGCAGGAATTACATCGGATTTTCAAGGACAGAAAGAGTTCTATTTCCATTACTTTCATTTTCTGTGGAGGAAACAGAGCTCCAAGTGGAATCCACTTCTGCTGGTGTAAAGGGAGGCAGCTGATTGCCATCACCAAAAGACAAATCGCACAGCTGGGACTGGGCAGTGGTTACATTCATCTATTGCTAGATCAGATAAAGCTGAATGCCGAAACAAAGTGATGTTTTTTATGCAAGTACTGTCACTTCTTGCTCAGGTCCTCACTGGCTGAGCCTCCAGGCACCAGACAAGGTTCATTTCTGTACATGTCTGATAGTCCTCCAGTCTTCAGACCCAGCCTCTCTTTTTACCATGTTTTCCTTGAAATTTAAAATAATCTCAACATCAGTTCATTATATTTAAATGTCTTTATATAGGTGATTCCTAAATAAAGTCATTTCCCTCTAACTTTCTGGCTCTTTACTGAGAAATTTTGCATCTGTAACACTTCGCCTCTTGCTAGTTGCAATAACATCTTTTATTTTGCCTCTTTTCACACTTACCTGCTGACTGTATCCCAGCAACAGCAACCAAGGGTCTGACTGAACTTCCATTGTCTTCTATTGGCAAGGGGGGGAGCAAGGAACAGTGAGGCAGTGTATTTCTTTCTCATTTAAGCATAATGGAATTTACATATGCAAAACGGCATACTTAAGAAATATGCAAGCCCACAGAAACAGGTTTTTCTTATGAAAGATGAAAAATGAAAGATTGCTTTGTAAATTGAGAAACTGAGCAAAAGCAGAAGCTTACATTTGACTTTTGACTATGGAAAAGTAATAAACAGAATTTATATACATCAGCCTTCCCCAGCTGAAGTGCTGTCACTGTGGCATTGTTCCATTCAGTGAGTGATGGGACACAAAGTCTTTCACTGTTTGAGAAGATTATGATAAACTATAGTCATAACTGAAGCACTAACTCTGGGAAAAGATTGATAGATAAAGGTGAATTTAACTTTTCCCTCCTCCCTGTCACATACCTTGTAGTGGCTTAGCATCTGTATCACTCTTATTTACCATGCTGGCTTTTATGCAATGTGATTCCTACATCAAACTGAGAATTTAGGTGTTGGGCTCACTACCAGGTGATGGGGTAGGTATTTTCACTGATGGTGCTGGGATGCAGCATTTTCACAGTCCCCTTCACTGATCTTGCCCACTTGGCTTTAAGATGCTGCCATGCTGGGTCATTTCCAGGGCCTGCTTGGTGCAATATCTCTTGTTTAGTAATAGAATCATAGGGTGGCTTAGATTGGAGATTTACCCAGTATAGGTTTAGAGATTACCTAGTCCCAACAACCTGCTGTGGGCTGCTTGCCACCCACCAGCTCAGGCTGCCCAGTCCCCATGCAACCTGGCCTTGAATACCTCCAGGGATGGGGCATCCACAGCTCCTCTGGACAGCCTGTACCTGAGTCCTCTGTATTTCTCTCTTTTCTATTCTGGTCTATCCTTGTAATATCCACTTTAAATTTCCTTCTAGAAAACAGAATATCCATTTTACAACCAGTACATTCATTCCTTCCAGCCAGCAGAAACCAGCTGCTGTTGCACAATTCATCTCTTCTGGTCTCTGGAATGTTTTCATGCTGCACTGATACAAATAAATAAACTGCAGTACACTGTGTAAAACTCTCACTAAAAAAGGACTAGTCTTATTAAACAAAAGAATGCACTGAAATAGAAGAAGACTGTTCAAAATGCTTCACTATCATGATTAGTCAAAGTGCAATGCCAATATGGTTCCCTTGGCTTTATAGCTGATTTACCTTGGATGGAGCTACATTACAAAGATAAAAAGAAAAGAAAGGAATTTTAAATGAATTCAGCAATTTTTTATCCAACAATGCAACATTTTTGCATTTCACTTAGTTTTTGAAATATCCATGTTCTCTCTGAATCCTTTTGGAAGCTTTTCTCCTGGCATCTCTTCCACTTGGATTCAGCATTTAATATTCCATAAATCCACTTAAGATATAATAGAGTACTCTGTTCATCTTTGAGGTCTGAGGCATAAGAAAGATATGAACCTCTTAAAGCATGTCTAGGGGAGGGCCACAAAGATGACCAGAGGGCTGGAGCTTCTCTCCTATGAAGACAGGTGGAGAGAGTTGGGCTTGCTGAGTTTATAACAGCAAAGACTTTGTGGAGACCTTACTAAGGTATTGACCTTCCAGTACCTAAGAGGGGCCTACAGTGAAGATGAGGAAGGATTTTTTACCATGGACTGTAGTGAGATGAGAGGGAGACTGTAGGGAGACTGAGATGAAGCACAAGCCTTTGATATCTATTCAATCTCAGCGTGCCAGTGTCACTATGTCAACTGCTTCTGCTGCCATAGCACAGTATAAAGCTCCTACACCTTCTGTATCTTGTTGGTACCCTTAGGAAGAGAAGGCTGTTCAGACACTATTAGATTTCCCGAATGGGATCTGCTTGCTGCTGCGGTTCTTCTGGACTGGTTTCATTATGAAATGGGCTTTATTTCAGTTAAACACCTATTTGCAGCATGAACTAACTCCTCAGCCAATTAGTTTTAGAAACACTAATTAACAGACTGGAAAAGCATGCTTGTTTTCTGAAGTTTTTGCCATGATTTTTTCTGCTTTTGAAATTTTGAAATTTTGAAATTTTGAAAAACAGCAATGCTCTGAACACCAGGCAGGAATATAAGAGATTTCTGTATTGGAACAGTTATCCAAATACAGCCCTGTCCAGCCTAAACTTAAATTAATGTATCCAGAGATGGGGCATCCACCACCATACACCAGTCAGGTATCTGCACTTAAACATGGGACAAGATTACAGAACAGTAAAACAAGATAAAGAAAGCCAACCTCAGACTCTCCCCATCCAGAATTGTTCCTGACATTCACCAAAGAGCTCTAAGGTATTTGCAGCAACTGGAGAGCTCAAATACAAGTTCAGGCATCACCTCCATGCATGGTGCTAGTCTGTATCTGACCCTACAGATTGCCTGAAGTCTCAGCCTTGGCCAGACATGTTCCCCATGTTTCCCAGGGCATCAGCTATGGCCAAACTCTTTCCTTATCTCCCATCTATATTTGATATATTTGAATTTCACTTGCTGGTTCCTCCCTGTAATAAGAAGGCAGCCTCGGTGAATCAGACTGTTGTTATATGGGGCCGTCTGCTCTAACATCTTCCACTTTCGTATACTTTTTGGAGATAGACATGGAGACATACAAATGTAAAGGAACTCCCTTGTCCTCCCAGCTGGTCCTGCAGCTCTAGTGCCATTTTATGATGGGCATTTCTTCTGCTTTACTGAATCACATGTTGTAAGATGCATTTATTGTACATACGCTGTAGGCAACCCACTGTCCTTCTGAGCTTTATCTCTCCACAGAGACTAAGCTACAAGCACTACTGCTGCAGATGGAGTTGGCCAATCTTTGTTCACTCCCACACCAACCCACACTTGTGTCGCAGAGGCTCACTGGTGATTTTTATTTATTGACCAGTGGGCTGTCGGAAAGCAGCTGAAGGGGTTTTCATAACTCTAGTCACTACCTGGGGGCAGGATACTGAGCAGAAAAGTCACTGGAAAAGGGAAAATCTGCATTACATTTTCTTAACAGAGTGAATTAATGTGAATTAAGTTTCATATGCTGATTACCTAATGCCTGTGTGGTGGGGGATGCTGTGGAAGTTTGGAAAAGCCCATAGTAGTTAAGGACAAAAAAACAACTCTCAGACTGCAGCCATGCTGAGCATCCATTCAGGAGAGGAACCTACAGTATTTTTTCCACCGTCTGAAAGAAAATGTTCTTATTTTTCAGAAATACAGTAGTCTTTGGAGAGATTCACAGCTGCAGTACTTTGGCTGCAGAGTTGTTATTTAAATGTTCATTAGCAGACATGTCACAGGGAACAACTTTCAACTAATTGCATATTTCAACTTTAAACTAATTGTATATTTTGAAAATGGTGCAGTGATTCCCAAGGTGAGCACATAATAGTGGATATAAACACATGCTGCTTCAATCCTTCCACTGCTTCTCTGGGCTGTGAGTGGTCTGTGAACAGAAAGAGCTTTGTAACTGCTTCAGATGGATCAGATGTGGGCTTTATTATCTGGGAAAGACTGCACGGATTGGTGCCACTGCAGATATCTCTGGCATGAATGATGTATGAAATTCAAGTAGACTGCTCAATACAGTACAAAAAAGGTTAAATGGTCCTGAGGATGATATTCAGAGAGCATATAGGGGCACTTCAGCAGCAGGGTAGTCTCAAAGCCACAGAGCGCACCTGTCTCTAACTGGGGCAATACAGTTTGTGCTTGTTTTCAGGCACAATATCAGGGGGTGACCAGGCACACAATTTGCTGATTGCCACTTCTGCTCTGAAGATAATGACATGCAACCTAGAGCCCCACTGCCTTGCATGGCTTTGTCCCATTGTGCTGGTGTTGTTCTCAGCTGTGAGTCATATCTGAGTGCCCAATTTCATAGCATTCAGTCTCATCAGGATGCTGCAAGGCTACACAGTTGTTTTCTTCAAGAAACAGAAAGGTAAATCCTGTTGCAACATAATTCTTGCTACTCAAGAAGAAAACAGAGAGAGAAAGAAAAAGGTAAAAAGAAAATGGAGAAGGAGAAGGAGAAGGAGAAGGAGAAGGAGAAGGAGAAGGAGAAGGAGAAGGAGAAGGAGAAGGAGAAGGAGAAGGAGAAGGAGAAGGAAGAAAAGGAGAAGGAGAAAGAGAAGGAGAAGGAAGAAAAGGAGAAGGAAAAGGAAAAGGAGAAGGAAAAGGAGAAGGAGAAGGAAAAGGAGAAGGAGAAGGAAAAGGAAAAGGAGAAGGAAAAGGAAAAGGAGAAGGAAAAGGAGAAGGAAAAGGAAAAGGAAAAGGAAAAGGAAAAGGAAAAGAAAAGGAAAAGAGAAGAAGAGGAAGAGGAAGAAGAAGAGAAGAGGAAAAGGTAAAAGAAAGACAAAAATAAAAAGAAAGTATTGTCTTCTGTCAGAGGCTTTGTCTTTGCTGTTCTTCTGAAAGACAAGTTTGCTCTAAGTGAGAATCAATGCATCTTCACTGCCTCTGAAGACTCAGATGTGTCTGTCCATGATTCCCATCTTCTGCTGTCTGTGTTCAGTGGCTCTCACACCTCTGACTATTCTTTGCCATCTTAGGCTACTTTTAAGTTCTGCATGAGTAGGTCTATCTAAGTCTTTCTTTCATTAGAGACCTGGAGATGAGGCAGGAAGCAGCCTCCAAATGAGTCAATTTCCTTACATATTGGTTGGACAGGTTTTTATTTATGGGAGGCAGCCTGTCTTAATGGCAGTCTGCAAGAGTTTGAATTAATTCTCCCAGAAAGCTTCCAATTTGTCTATGTTTAATAGAGAAGGCATGTCATATTGAATGAAGACCTGTTCTAAAAAACAATTTCCACCCCATCTAACACTGATTACAGTGAACAAGCAGAATAAATTGGGAAAGCTGAGAGGAGGGATGGAGAGTACAGAATCATAGAATAATAGAATCACCAAAGTTGGAGAAGACCCCCAAGATCATCGAGTCCAACCATCACCAATCTTTTCCACTAAACTGTGCTCCGCAGTACAACATCTCAACATTTCTAGAACACCTCCAGGGGCAGTGATTCCACCACTCCCCTGGGCAGCCTTTCCCAATGCCTCACCACTCTTTCTGAGAAGAATCTTTTCCTGATAACCAACATGAACGTCCCTGGCACAGCTTGAGGCCATTCCCTCTAGTCCTATTGCTAGTTACATGGCAGAAGAGGCCCTTCTAAGGCATTAGACAGCTCTGTCTCATAGCTCAGGTAGAGGATTCTGATGCTGAACTCTGCTCCCTCCTTTGTTCTTGAGGCTTTCTTGCAGGTGACATTTGATTTTATTTTCTACACTGCAATAAATGAATGGGTCAGTGTTAGAACAAGGGAAAACTACATCCCTTCAGCTGTACGAAGAGTGGTTGAGCATCTTCCAGGTTTCTGAGTTTCTCTCAACCACTAAATGCCACATTTTCCCCTCTTGTCAGCACTAAGAGTAAATTACAGCGACTTTTCCCTGCTTTTTCTTATTTTCAGTGCAACTTTCTGCTGAACTGTGGCTGTCTTTGTGAACATGCTCAGAAAACACAGGATATCCAACTCCCCAGCAACACAGCCATTCTTCCTGTGCCCAGGAGCAGCCCATTTGTATGCAGAGATTAGAGAACATCTTCCTTCAAAAATCTATGTCCCAACATCACATTTCTCCATTTTCCCAAAAGTTAGCTTGCAAAAAGTGGATTTCCATACATCAAGTATGTTCCTTGAAATTACCCAGAAATCCCATCTCCATCTCCTATGGCCATCTCAGTCAGCACCTTGCTGGGGATGGCCTTTCCTACCTGGACAAAATTTTGGCCCTTAAACTATCTTGCAGGTATGAGTGTGACTGTACAGAACTAATGTGTTATTAGATATGGTTCCACCAAGGTTGGAGCATGGCGACATTGGGCACAAGACACCATCCTGGCTGCATGCTCTTCAGATCTTCAAAGTAGATCTACAAGTCTTCCCTGAAGAGAACATGAGGGGTTATGGAGGCTGCTTTTTTAATATATGGGCTGGATACTCAAGAAGTGGGAAAGTGTGCTGCATTTGCCCTCCATTTCTGCTAAGGTAAGCCATGTAAAGGCTTTTTAAAACCTTCCAAAAATACAAACTCTCTTTGCTTGTTTGTTCAAAAACTGAATTAAGGAAGCTTACAAGACTTCTGCCAAATATGAGAAATTAAATTCTGTAACTTTATTCTGCCCTAAAACCAATGGCTTTGTAGCAATGGCTTTTTATGGCATACAATTTCTCTTCCTGATAACTTCTCCATGTTCCCCTTTTTCCACACAATATTGCCTCAGGAGATAAGTGCCTCAGCACCTTTCTCTGTTTTCCATTAATATCCTCTACTTGATAGGTCCCAACCACGTTTCCTTCGGAGATGGGCTGATACCTGATCAAACTAACAGCTTTTCTCTTCCATTACCTGCCTTGGAAGCTTCCTGCTTCTATTGCAGAGCTGAAGAAGCTCATGAGTGCCTATAAGCTTTCTGAAATTTTCCTTTTGAGCTGACTGGTCTGAAAACTAGATGATGTCTTTACTTACGTTGTCTTGAATTAGTAAGATTTATAGTATTTATTTTTTAGAGATATGTTTGCATAGGCTTTGCTTTAGGATGCCATAATGACAGAGTTCAGTGCTGCAGTTTGCCAACATGCAGCGACACATTTGCATTATCAACATCCTTATTAATCTGAGTTGATTTAGAGGGTCCTGTAGTCTGGTAACTGCAACTTCTATTCTAAAGGACTTGCTCAAAAAAAAAAGAAAAGAAAAAAAGAAAAAAAACCCTGCATATAACTATGAATTACTTATTTTACTAGCAGGAAATTAAGAAAAAGGAAGAGATGGTAACACTCTGGGTAAATGAGACAAATTTTGCTATTTAATGGAAGCAGCCACTTCATGCTTCATCTGTTGGGTGTTGGCAAGCCAATATATAAACATTCAGAGAGATGATGAGACAGACTCCTGGCATGAGGCTGCACCACTGCAGTCAACAAGAAGAAGTGATCAGTGCAAATACAGCACAGATTATGGTTAAATGTCAGATCATAGAATCACAGAATGGCACAGACCTTAAAGCCCATCCAGTTCCACCCCCATACTGTGGGCAAGGTTGCCAATCACCGAATCAGGCAGATCAGGCAGATTTGGTGAAAAGCATCAAATGATGTGCTAGAATCTTCTCAACCCTGTTCACTTGGTCACATTCTTAAGTTCTGGGTGGTGAGTTGATGATTGGACTAGATGAACTTAGTGGCCTTTTCCAACCTTTATAATTCTATGATTCTATGATTCTATGATTAGCAGTGCTTCAGAAACTCTGCTTCAGAAACTCTGCTCTAAGCAAATCTCAACAGAAGAGCTCTGCAAGGCATGAGCAGGATACATGCTGGCTGCTCGCAGCTCAGCAGATGCCTGACAGCTGCACACAGGGTGTTCAGCCATGCTCCACATGCCTGCCTTTCAGAGAGGTATGCAGCAGCAAGCACAACCAACTCACAAGGTTTCCTAAGACCCTGGGATGAAAAGCATTTTGATGGGTTAAGAAGGAGATCACAGCCATGCATATTCATAAAAGCCTAGTTAAAGCTCTTAGTTAATATAATTATAAGCAAGGCAGTCAAAGAGCTCTCTGTACAAAGAGCTCTCATGTACAAAGTACTCACAGACTGCCCCAGGTTAAAATAGCATTTTTTCACTGACAAATTTGCTTTGTCTCCTCAGAAGCACTGTATGTTGTTGGTTTTTTTTTGTTTGTTTGTTTGTTTGTTTGTTTGTTTCCTGAGATACAGATCACGATTTATTTAACTCACTTTTGGGGGAAACTGGGTCTCTCTTGGATTTGTCTCAACCATAGCATGTAATCCCACAGAGAAAAGATAAGAATAGGTCATGTGGGGTGGACACCTACAGATGTTGATCCTGATCAACACTGAGGGATCTCAGCAGCATCAGCATCCTCCATCATGCATCCCATAGGACATCTTGGTCCAGCTGTAAATCAAATTCTTCATCACTCCAGGTTCACGTGCAACCTACCCCTTTGGCTGCAGTAGAAAGAATCCCTCAGGTCACCAAACTCTTGCTGGGAAATAATTTGCCTGGCGTAATTTTATTTGTTTGGGGAAAGGTGATGTTCTTGGAAATAAGCCATAAGTTTTGGGATGTGATTGAGGATCTGCAGGGCTCAGCAGGCAGTGGAATTGTAGGGGCCTATAATGAAATTTGCATCACAAACCTATGAGGCTGCTCCAAAATTGTGTCCCTGTTTTTATGATGTTGGCCCATGATGTCAGAGTCTGATGTTGATGGTATGGCAGTAGAGATTGAACTTTCCCACCATTGTCCCATTGCATCTTGTTGCCATGTGACAGGTGGCAGCAGAGGGGCAACCTGACAAAAACGGCGTCTGACATGGAAATGTGTATGAAGCAAAGGTGTGTCACTGAACTCCTCCATGGAAAAAAAAACACCCATTGGCATTTATTGACACTTGCTGCACATTTATGGACACCAAACAGCGGATGTGAGCTCAGTGATGGATGGTATATTTAAGCAGTGACAGCTGCAGGTCATCTCTGCTACTGCAGACCATTATAAGTGCAGCATGCAGGTGCTTGTTCATCCCTGGTGAAAATGCACAGCTAATGGTGGTGATTATGTTGAAAAACAGTGTTCTGAAACTGAGAATTTGCTCTATCACATAGTGCTATTCTGCTCTTTGTATCTGTTGTAGTTTCCATGGAAATAAATAGGGGGCATTATCTTCTGAGTGACCTATCTAGATATTTGCAGACTTGATAGGGCATGATTTTTTTTAGCTGTCTGCTTAATCTTTGTTCTTAAAAATCCAAAAGGTCCTTATCAAAACCTGTGGAGTCTACTAAAAGAGTTGAATATTTCCGTCTTTTCTCTCCCCAACACAGATGCTGTAGAAATAAAAGTACAACTGTGACAAAGTATCCCAGCTTCACTTTTCAGAGAGGAAACTCTTCAAGAATGTGCGAAGCTCAAATAACAGGAGGAGCTAATAAATTCCTATCCCTTAAGCATGCACACTGTCTTCAGTATGCAAGGTCAGTCCTGGCAGGCAGTGAGCATCTGCAAATGGAAGCCAAACTCTGTACATAATTTTCTGAAGAGCCATTTTGGGAAGATGTCTTAACGTTGCATTGACATGCTTGCAGTGCCTGGTGAGAAACAGCTAATGCAGGCTGGGGACAAATATGGAAACTGGAGATGCTTTTCTTCCTCTTTGCCAGCGTACCCTTCCCTCCAGCAGAAAGAATGGCTGCCACGAGCAGAGCAGAGGCAAGAGATATTACTGGGCAGTCTTCCTAAACCAATAGGTTACGCACAGCCCTTTCAAGAATTTGCAATATGGAGAAGTTCTGTGCTCTGATGAGCAGTTAAATGTGGAAGGGTAGGATGCTGGAATTAGTTCATTAATTAGCTGTCAGTGTAATCGTGGAGGGCTTAGCCAGGGCCAGCTGAGCAGCAGGAGAGAGGGGAGCAGCCTGAGATCTTTCCAGGTTGCTCTTAATGAAGGCAGCCTCTGTTATCTCTGAGTCACAGCAGAGAGGCATCCAGGAAGCTCATGCACGCTCTCCACTAATTAATGTAGCTCTAATAGGCCTCCATGTCTGCTTACAGCAGTCCTCAAAAAAAGACACAGGCTGGAAGATTATTATAATAATCTTTTCTCAAGCAAAAAGATGTGGAAAGTTGCTATCTGTTTGCTTTTGAGATGGGAACTTAATTAGAAAATGGAAGGGAACGGGTTTGTCCTGAGCCAAATGTCTGGGAGTCTGGAGCTTGGTCTTGGGTTGAACTTTTCCCCAGTCAAAAATAACTGATACAAAAAGTATCAATTTGTCTGCAAGGAAGCAGCACCCTGCACTTTGGAGCTGTAGACAAACCAGGCTATTCAGCCAAGCTCATAAATATCCCTTTTGGAGCTCACAGCAACACACAGCACAGTGAGGAGCTTCTCTAGGCAATTACAGTGACTAACGTATGGAGGAAACAAATTCTTCTATCATCTTATCAGGGCGCTTGTTACTTGCAAATGTAAAAGTCATTTTAATGTACTCATTAGTCAGTACAGAAGCTAATCTGCCTGGTGCAATGCCCTAAACTGGCTGGGGACAAAGCAGAGCATTGTGCTGTATGCAGAGCAGGACAAACCCTCTGCAAGTTCCCACTGATCCCATTGATTTAATGACCCAAATAAGTAACCTTTTGAACAAACCCTCACTGGCACCTCAGAAGCAACAGCAACTGCAATATTGAAAAGATATTTTTGGGTTTTATGGGAAAAAAAAAAAAAAAAAGTGACACAAACCTTGCACTGGTATTGAGATTGGATTTATAATATTCCATGCAGTCTCTTATCTTAACATGTAATATTTCAAGAAATGTGGAGATGTGGCACTGAAGGGAACAGCTTTGTGGGTGGTGATGGGTTGACTTTTGGACTAGTTGATCTTAGAGATCTTTTCCAGCCTGAATGATTCTGTGATGCTATGATAACTTACATGGATGGAAGAGTATGAAAGACCTATAGGGTACCTTTAGTTGTGGAATAATGTTTGAAAGCGTGGGTAATGCCCTCCTATTTCACATATGTCCTTACCATGTCCTGGGAGATGGTGACCACATTTTTCTTTAGTGAGAACTGGTTGGATGTGGAGGAGACCTTGCACTTGCTGTAAGGTACCATGGCTGGCCTGAGACGGTGAGATATGGGGACTGAAAACTGGAGAGAGACCTCCAGGGAGTAGGAGTAATGGTAGGGTGATGCCCATGTATTGAGTCTCTGGAGCTATGGTTATGTGAACATCAGTCATAGTGTCTTCAAATATTTTTTCAGTAGGACAGAAATTTGTCTTTAAAAAGTCTCTTAAATTTGTCCAGAATTTCAACTTTCAGGAACATTCAAGGAAAAAAGAAAATCCTAAAACTAAACAGAAAAAACACCCACCTCACCAAAACCCAGGAGATCTCGAGATATCAGGCTATTTCATACTGAATTTAAAAAACATGAAGAATTACCTCTGCCATGATGCATGAGAGCTTTTGAATTTGTTGTCTCAGAGCAATGATAACTGAATGATAAAGATGTATACAGTCTGTTTTTCAGCTTAGCTTTTCCCCCTTGCTTTGCTTAGCAGAAGAAATGGCTTTGCCAAAGCATGAATCCTATATCCATTATGCATTAATGCTACCTGGGTATGAATGGCTGCTCTTCATATGGTAATCCCACCAAGAGTGAGTAAGCTGTTTATAGTTAGGTGTCTCTACATGGAAAGTTGTATAGATTTAACAGTTCTTGATCCTTTTTGTGGTCTGCCTGAAAACCTGATTCTGTGTACATGGATTGATGTTTGGACTAGGTGATCTAAGTGGTCCTTTCCAATATCAATGATTCTCGATTCTATGGAAGGCAAAGGGGGAGAGTCAATGGCAGAACCAGGAAATGGTGTAGTATCTCTCCATTTGTGGTGGTTTTCTGCACAGAGAGTTCAAAGCCCAGCAACTCACCTGAGACATGGTTATGCTCTTGTGTTGGAAAGGACTGCTCTGACTCTGGCAAAACCTGATTTATCCTGAAAGCCTTAATCTCCATGAAACATTCCAGATATATGGGCTAATTGATGGAGTGATTTGTTTTCAATTGGTATCAAATCCCCTGAACTGAGGGGCTGAACCACCTGTTTCTAGCATTTGGGAGCATTTTGAAGATGTCATCTGCTACACTCAGCCATGGGCGTGCAACCCAGATGCTGACCAATATACTGGTGAAAGCTGTGGCTCAAAGAAAGCAGCCACAGCACCAGCAGAAAAAAAAAAAAAAAGAAAAAAAAGAAAAAAAAAAGTTTTTTTCTGAAGGTTTTTTGATTGAAAAGAGTATTTTGAGTTGGGAATAGCTGGTAATGGGTGCTGCACATGGTCCTATCCTTAACTTTCAGCAAGTTCAGCAATCATTTAACACTATTTTATTTTCCAGATAAGCACACATAAACAGGTGGTGTTCTGCAGCTAGGCTTGGGTAGCTTTTGCTTATGCAGGTAAAAGTTGGTCTGTGTTGCAGTCTTCCCTAGTAAGAACCAGAAAGAGCAAGTTTATTCTTTGGGAGTTGTTCTGCTGTGGACTGTAAGACTTAAGAATTTTTTAATTCTAATTAACTCTGTAAGAATGCAAAATTATCAGAAATTGTCAACACCCAAAGAGCCACCTTTCACCATCACCTACCTGCCATCATATACTCAGATCTATGCTAGCAGCTCTTTTCTGCTTTTACAGCTGGAAATCAGACAAGGCTGAGGAAGACCCCCTGTGGTAGCAGTGCTGTTGGCTCTCTGCTTTCACTGGCCAAGCTCAATGCTTGTAGTATTACCATGCCACCATATGTTCCCTAACCAAGGCAATGGAGATGACAGAAGTATAAATTCATAGATATTTCCTTTGAAGCCTCACCATTTGGTGTTGAAGTTTCTTTTTTAGTATCTTTCCCTTTTAGGGGAGGACCTGATGGCAAATATCTGTTAGTGATTTTCTGTCACTTTCCTCTTGTTCCACTGAAGCGACTGGTTCCACATCTCTGCTCTGCAATGGCAGCAATGCTTCTTCTTTCTGACTTAGGCAATAATGGTATTTACAAAGATTTCATTCTAATGTACTTATGAATACTACTAGATTCCTCTTTCACATTATATCTTGATTAGGTTCTGCTTTGTTTTTCTCCTGAAAAGCAGGCTTTCCATGTATTTTCCTTGGATGTTTTTAAGCTGTATCACCAGAACAAGTGATCCATCCTGAGGCCTAGTTTCCTCTCACTGTTTTTGCCATTGTGCTGTTGGACACTTGATGGTACCATTTGTAAATTTGTACAATTTTTTTTAATGTAAAGTTTTAGTTACTTGTAGATTGAGCCTAGAGCCGAAAGAGATGACCAACAGAAAGCTTGCTCCACAAAAACTTAATCACAAGACTTTCTTCCTACTCTGCTCCTGAAATGTCAGCAGTAGTGAGTTTGTGTCTAAAAATCATCCCCAAGGTACTTGAAATTAGGCACTCAAAAATGATTAGATCTCAAAATTGAATTTGTCTTCAGCAGTACAGGCATTCGTATCTTCATTTTTCAGGTTTGCCCACCAGAAAAGCAACATCTACTCCTACCTGAATAGATCTGTGGAAGCAAAAAGCAGTGTTTATTGCTGCAAGACAAGTGTCTCTAAGCAAGACATGCCTTTTTAGATCAGCAGTGGTAGGCTATTATTTCCAAGTAATTTTAGGATTCATTCTTTTATTCTCAGTTCTTATATTTACCAGTGGAAGCATTCAGCTATTTAATAAGCTATTTCTGATCAGCAACCAGTTGATAAAGCTCCAAGTTGTGCCAGCTGGTCTCAAACTTAAGCCAGTGTAATTGCAGACCAATGCTGAGATAACTGCTCAGAACAAGGAGCTCTTACTATATGAGACCGATAGCAGACCTCGGTAATAACAATAATCCTCAGTATAAACCCCACTGTCCGTTAATCACGAAGCCATGCCACCATAGCTCACATAAGATGCAGAACTGTAACATCTGGCTTCTATATGAGTGGTTCAATACAGAGCAGAGCGTGTTTTGTCTCTTTAATGCCCACTGACAGCCCAACTTCTCCAGCTACTTTGCAGTCATCTGGAATGTAATGAAAACATATTTAATTTCTCTTTGCCTGGTGACACAACGTTATCTAGCTCAGCCTACGTGCACTGAGTGTTCATATAAGACTGAGCCTGAGCAGTTTAAGACCTGTGGAGGAGTTAACTTCCTGGCTTTTTGAATGAGTGGTGCCATATTTAGCCCTGACTGCAGGGCTCTCTGGATGGGTATTCAGCAGTGCAAGGGGTCAGGAGCAGCTGTGCTGCAGAGGATTGAAGACACCAGGGGCACCAGGGGTGAAAGAGATGGCTAATTGCTAGGGGATGCAAGGGAAGAAGGGGGACAGGTTATTTACAAGGTCACTGCTCATCCAGACTCTGACCAGAACTTACAGGGAGTTGTCATTTCAGGCATCTCATAATAAGTGCTGCCACTGTGCTTGGTGCTGGGCCCAGCACTGGTGCCTGGTCCTGGATCCATGCAGCAGGAATACTGTGTTCAGTTTTGGGCCCCTGATTTCAAGAAAGAAATCAAGGCTCTGGAGTGTGTCCAGAGAAGGGCAATGAAGTGTTGTAGAGTCTGGAGCACAAATCTTATGGGAGTGGCTGAGGGAACTGAGACCTTATTGCTCTCTACAGCTCCCTGAAAGGAGGCTGTAGCGAGGTGGAGGTTGGCTGCTTTTTCCAAGTGACAGTGATAGGATGAGAGATAGTGGCCTCAAGTTGAGCCAGGAGAGGCTCAGATTGGATATTAGGAAAAATTTACTGTCCGAAAGAGTGATGAGGTATCGGCACAGGCTGTCCTTTTTGTGTTCAAAACCACATAGATGTGGTAGTTAGAGACATGGTTTGGTGGTATGATAGGGATGAGTTGATGGTTAGACTAGATGATCTTAGTGGTTTTTCCAACCTTAACGGTTCTATGACCCTCTGGCAAGGGCAGGGCTTCCCAGTCACAGTAACACAGTAAGGAAAAACAAGCAGAGTAAGAACACATGGACACAGAAGCTGCCATGCAGAATCAGGCCTGTTATCCTGGCACACTGGAGGAAAATCAGAATCACTGCCTTTATGACTGTCACAACATATTCCAGCTGTTGCAATTCATCTCTCATTTTCTGCATCAAAATAATTTTATTTTCTCTTATGGGAGCTTTTAAAGTGTTATTCCAAAATTCATAGTACTTTTATATGGTGGGAGAAATAAGATTTCCTTTTCTCTTTCATACAGGATCAACTGCAAAATTTGTGTAGATGACTGTGAGGTGACAATGGACTCAAGGTACACAGCACATTTCCACATCTTTTTCTTGCACTGCTGTGTTTATCTGGTGCAGATTCAACCATTAAACTGCTTCCTGGACTTTGGCAAGCTCAGTGCCATGACCAGTGTCTAAGTGCAATGTCATTACTCACCTACCTAAATAATTCAGTTATAGTCATGGTGTACTTAGAATATGAGATATAGAAGAATTACGAAGAGACACATCCTGCTGGCCAAGCTGGGAAGCTTTCAGCCTGCATTTCCATCTGCCTCCATTTCCATCTTCCTCTATATCAGGGGAAAGAAAGAGGAAGAGACACTTTCACAGCAATTTTTATACTTCAAAATTTGCTAAAGGTGAAGTCCTTTCAAAGTGCTCACACTTTGTACAAGTGGAGTATGATGAATGGTGTTTTCTCAAAAGTTGTCTGCACAAGTAACCACAGGTGAGGCTGGAAGAAGTTTTTATGCCTACTCCATGTTCTCCCATGCTGAGGCCAGGTGGGATCATTAAGTTATCAGGCATGACAGCTCATGATCACAGCTGCAGTATCTTTATTTTTAAGTAGGATGAAGATTTTCATATTGACTATCCTGCAAAGTTTTACTCCTTGTTTTCTCTAATCCTCTATGACTTGTTCCGCTCTTCAGCCTTTCCCTTTTTCATTCCCCATTCCGTCTGTTCCAACATCAGGACTCTCCTTTCCCCTCCACCATGAGGATTATTTGCTACTGCAGTGCCTGCATTAAAGCCTACATCTTCTGATACCTTCCTTGCAGCAATCTTCAGCACTTTCAGACTGCAGATGAAAGAAGTTCTTTCCATCTCTTCTTCTGCCTCCTCCCATCACTGCCACTTGCTGCGTTTATAACTGTGAGATGTATTTGTAGAGCACAGAGCTCCTCTTGAGAGATGCAGGTTGAATTCTCATTAGAACACCAAATGAGCCAATTGAACTTCTGATTTTTTAATAAACATTTTAGCTCAAAATAGTCATACCTTTATAAAATCATTGAAAACCACTGCAAATAATTAATTCCAAAAATGTGCAACAACAGAACTGTACATTTGTTAGAGCACAGATTTTTCTCTCAATATTTAATCATTTTTTCTGTAATAAACACATGATTGACAAATCAGTTTCTGCATAGCATTTTAAAAAAATTCACTTCTAAACTCATTTTTAGGTGCAGAATGAAGTTATCACTGCCACTGAAGCTACAGCAGGATGTTAATGATGATGTACATACAGTGAGGCACAGTCTGAACGAGCAGCCAAAGAAGTAAGATGTGAAAATATTCTAAGATAGTTCCAGTTTCTCAGAGGAGTAGTTATGTTATGGTTTCTGTTTACAAGGAGTGAGATGTATTTCAGGTTCACTAACTCTGCCTGATTTTTATTTTTAACTGAAGCGCTTGTATACCATATATCATTGTTACCATGAGAGCTGTAATCCTATGTTCCTCCTCCAACTAGCCTACGACTGAGTGCACCTGGCAATGTGTAGATGAAGAGCACCAAGAAGACGATGAGAATAAGCAGAATTATGCAGATGATGATGTACTTCTTGTAATTTCTCCAGATCAGGTGGTACAAACACTTGAAAGGATTGACAAACCAAGAGAAGGATGTGTCTGGTCGGCTAAGGAAAAAGAAAGAAAAAAAGAAACAAAAGCTTTTGTAAAGGCAGTACATTAATTGTATATAAAGATACAGTTATTTTCAAAGTTACCCCATTACAAAACATATATCTCACTCTAAAAAAGACCTTTAGACCTTTAGCTCCTGGCAGTCCACTAAAAGGTTTAGAGAGAATTGCTATGATTTTCACATTCTCTTGGGTCATCCACCTTCCCCCGGCTTCAAGTTCTACACTGCTAAGAATGAAATTCCAGTTCCCCATTCCTAACTCTTCCAATTTAGGGCAAGATGTTGGGCTCAGAATTAGAGAGAAGATTGTGAGAAATCCTAAAGAAAAATGCAAGCATCTTAAACTTGGGTATGAAAGCTCTCTATTTGTTGCAAAGAATTTAGCATTGCAAAAGGAGTAATGAGTCACTACAAAAAGTCTGTGTGGTGATAGTCACAGTGCCATAACAGGCAGTCAGCTCAGTCTAGCATACTGCACCAAGCGACATGTTGTCAGGGTTTTAAAACAGGCCTCCTGAAAATGAGATGAGAGGAAACCCAAAATCTAGGTAGATTGTATATGGGGAAGACTAGCCACTTTATGGTGAGGCATATCTGTGCTCTGCAATCCTCTGTTTCTTCCAAATATTGTTCATTCTGCTCTGTAACCACTTTCTTCAGCTGGCTGCATAGCCAGGGAAGCAGCGTTCCCCTTAGGAAATATGTTGCTGTAATCTCTCTTCTGGCACATCACATAGCTTGGGAGGTCATTACACCTCTGACTTCAGCAGCCTTACCCTTCCAATGAGCTGAGCCAACATCTATGAGCATGTGTGATGGGATGATCTGCAGTAGTGTAGAGCAGCAGTAGTAGAATGCAGTAGTGCTGAGCAGCACCAACAATAGCAAAATTGGGTGCAAATTTTCTATGTTATAAAATACCATTATAATAGTGCAGATGGTATAAAATAAAATACAGGAGAATAAAATAAAGGAGAATAAAATAAAGACTGAGGGTTACAAAAATTAGTGGACATATTTTAAATCAGAAAGCTGCCTAAGGAATTTAAACAATAACTTAGTCATCAGGAGAATTCACTATTCAGAATGTAAATCTGACAGACATTCAGGAAATCTCAAAGGCCAACTGAATACATTTTCACTGAAGACTGTTTTATAGTGAGAGTGGAAATGGCCAGGAAATAAATATTAAAAAAATAAACCCTCTGGGTTAAAAAGAATTGCAAAAAAGTGTATGCAATAGAGTCATTATTTCACATGTTCCAACTAGAGGGCTTTTCTTAACCTTTAGGGGGAAAAAAACAGACTGGCTTGTTTAATTTGTTTTCTGTACAACACAGGCAACAGAATTTGGTACCAGTTAGAGCAGCATGTGTTATAACAGAGAGTATTTACCCAAAAAGCATCCTCTGGCAGAGATGGAGAGATGGACAACCTGATAGTGGTTTTGCCAGTAGGAAATCACACCCACTACTAAAAACCATGCACTTTATTTCTCATTTGTTTTAGTCTCCAGACATTTAATCTTTGTCCACCCTTTCTGCCTTTGGGTAAAGAAAGATATTGAATGAAATGATTCATTAAAGGCTTTCCAAAGCTCGTTCTCAATGAGTCTCTGATGCTTCTAATTTTCAAACTAAATTTATATCCTTTATGTGGCTGTTGGCAATTATGCCTTTATGCCATTTTCTCATTTTTAATGTTTCCTGATGTATTTCAAACAAACAAAAAACAAACAGAATTTGCAATGATTACCTTTATGATTTGCTATTGATCTTCAGAAGCTTTATGTAACATCTACTTCCTTATTATTACAGAACAAAGGACTTGATATGATAGAGCATATTTTTTTCCTACATGCAAAACCCTCAGCTGATTAAATACTTTTTTAATGTGGCAAAAAGTGTAAGATAAAATCTTTTAGATCATCTGCTTCTGTTAAACCACTTGAAATGTCCTCATTAAAAGCATTGTGATAAAAAATAAGCATCTTCATTCTTTTGACTGTGAAGGAAAAAAAAAATAGAGATGTATTTTTTGTTAGAGTGAAAAGATTCCAGTATGGCCTGATTTTAATGTTGTACATGTGATTAATTTATGCAAAAAGAGACGTGTGCAGGCAGAGGTCAGCTTTTAACTAATATTTACCAATTTCAAATTTGTGCAGAGTATTCATTTCCTAATACTAAGGCTCTGACTCATAATGATCAGATTAAAAAAAACAAAAAACAGACGTAACTATTTAATACAATTGTTTTACAGCACTTGAAATATTAATGGGTTATATTTATCCTCTTCATGTAATAAATATCCCTCTGACTTTAATTGGTGGTCAGGTATCAGGTATGGACAGGCAGTGGCTGAAGAGGTTATCATACATTAGGTCAGCTATGGAACAAGCCTGTGTGTGAACTGCAGCTGAGGACAAACAGGCAGCAGTGTGATTGATTTTGGCTTCCAAAGGAAGACAATTCAGTTCACCTGGAACGTGTTGCCAGCTCAGAGCACCAGCAGCCAGCCTTGTCATGAGAGAGTGCAACGATGCACAAGTCAGCCAAATGGCTTGCTCAAGGTTATAGTGGGAAAGAGAAGAGCAAGGAGAGCTGCTCCTCCTAGTCCTGCTGAATGCCCCTGCACAGCTTTTTAATGAGTCCATTCCCACTCACTTGGGTTTTTCCAAGGGCTCCGGCTCCTTTCGTGCTTTGCCTACCGGATTCTTCTCAGCTTCTTCTGCTGTCACTAAGTGAAACTCAGCTTCCACTTTGCCCTGTATCAGGGAGATCATACATAAGCATCTGTTACTGGGTAATTATAATTAAATCTCAGCAGGAATTGGCTAGTGGAGAAATTATGGAACCAGATGAGGATGAAGGAAATTGATTAAAGAAAAGAAGAGGAAGTCTTTGCATTTAAAGAAAAAACACAAAGGAAAAGCCAGGCACAAAATCCCTGATTTATGCTACAGGACCATGAGGGGGAGAGGTAGGATGCTTTCTCCCAGACCCATAAATACCTTTTTTGCTTTCTAAATTATAATGTAATTCATCTGAGAAGACTTGTTGCAAAATTTGTCAAGGAATCATGGAATTGACTTATCACAACAGGCTCTGCTAGAAAGTCAGACCCTTTCTTTCTTATATTCCAACTCAAGACATTGAAAGGCTGCTATCAGATCTCCCTAGAGCCTTCTCTGTTCACAGCAGATATCACATGTCCCTGCAGAGTTAAATGGCTCCACTGGAAAATGAATGACTTGGGTGGAGAAGGCACAGTCCAACAATGGGGAGAAATGTAGGCAGTCGTGAGTGATTAAGCAGTGAGTTCCCACATCACAAAAATAAGATATCTAGAAATGAAATCTGCGTGCAGAAAATGTCATGCAGTCCTAGAGCTTTGATCAGGTGATAGAAAGATGAGAAGATTCCAGCAGCTGGAATGAAAATCAGTTCTCTTTGTGTGTTGTCAGAAGATGATACTTACAGCTATGACAGAAGGAAAGCTTTGCTCAGCACCAATTTACTGATAATTCCCATGATTCAGAAAAGCCATAAGGGAATATAGCTGATGTTCTACTGTTTGTTTTCATTAAGACAAACCATTATAATTTGTTGAGTAATCCACAAAATACTAGCACTAATAAAATACCATATCTGCTCCACCTCGCAGTAGAAAGGTGAGCAACCTGATTGAGCTGTAGATGTCCCTGCTCATTGCGGTGCATTTGGATGAGAAGACCTTTAAAGGTCCCTTCCAACTCAAACACCTATATAATTTGAGTTAGTTGTGTTCTTAGAATCAGCCATAACTTATGCTATGGAGTTTAGAGCTTCCTTAGATCTTTCACTCTTGTGCTCACAGAAACACCTGATTTGCTGCTCTACCCATCAAGTGTGCTGGGAGATGAGCAGTGGAGAAAAGCAAAGTAAAAATACAGAGTGTTCTGGTTGCACTGGGATTATCTGAACCAAACCTCTGGGGAGAACACTGAAGCACATGAGATGTTGTGTATTGGCAGTGACGGTTGTTCTTCAGATGACATGTTCATAATTAGTATCTGTCTCTGTCAGGGTCTTAGCAGAGCATATCACCTTCAGAGAAGACCTGTATATGGGCAGTGAGCTACCTACCGTGAGCTCCCCAGCCTTGATGAAAGGCCACCAGCCTCTGACACGCTTCTGCTGAAAGATGGAGATCTTGTTTTCTTCACATGCTGCCACAACCATGCCTACATCACAGCTCTTGGCTGTCTTTGCTGCCCGAGGGAACCCATTCAGGTTCAGTTCAAGAGTGCCTGGAGGGAGAAGTGATGTAATAGCACTTGGGGATCATGAATATACAAATGCATTCAAACAGAAGGTACACGAAGCAGTGCAGCATCTTGGCCCAGTACCCGGAGAAGTGAGGACTGTTCTGTACTACCAGTGATTCATTTATATTTCTTCTACAGTGCCTCATCAGAGTTCCTAATCATTTGCTCTACAAGAAATGGATAAGGTGCTAATTTGGTGCCTCAGAGAAAGATATGAAATAGTATGGTCTCAGACACCTTTTTGTATGTACCTGTATACAACACAGGTATAGAGAACACTCAGGTGAAATTCAGACAGTTTCACTGCATACTTACCCAGGAAATCATCTGAAGAGAGCCTTTCAAAGTCCCACACCTGAAGCACAAGCTCAGCAGGTATTTTGCGCTCTGTCTTTTCCAAGGAAAATATGTTTTCTCTTTTACTAACAACCATTTGTTTTTCTGCTGGGAGATAGTGGAATGGGAACACAAAGCGCCAGTTGAAGTTGCCCTCTCCTGTCAAGGAGTTGTAATGTACATCTGTCTCCTGTTTGTCCTCTTCCAGGCCCTTTATCCACCTATGGAAGCACATGGAGGATTACGTTGCCATCACCAGGGGAGCTTGAATCGCCATTGTTGTCATTTGGTAAAAGGCATAATAATTTACTAAATCTTCCCTAATCAGCAGGAAATAACACCCTGTCCAGGACTGTCACACACACAGTAAGAGCCCTAGCTCAGGAAGTATAGCTACCTCCAAGCCTTTGCACATGGTCAAAAGTGAAGACTGAAAAGGTAAATTTTATTAAGATCAAGCTCTACAATGCCATTGGGCAATTTATTTATTTATATTTTATATTTATATTATATATTTGCAGGCAAACACAGCATCATTTCTTTATTCATTACTGATCACCCCATATTCATGTGTCATCCTAATAGATCCTGTGTCAATGAACAGGACAGTACTAGAGTCTGTATTGTTTGCCATTTCTGAGGATATGAGCACTGCAGAAATGTGGCTGGAGAAGTCTCCTCAACTTTTCTTGTCTTTTTCTCTTGTCTTATATTACAGCATGCATATAGAATCATAGAATTAGGAAGGTTGGAAAATACCACTAAGATCATCTAGTCCAACCAGCCACCTACCACCAATATTGCCCACTAAACCATCGGTGCCACATTAGCATGATTCTTGAACACCTCCAGGGACGGTGACTCCATGGGCAGTGCCTGGCCGCTCTTTCTGAGAAGAAATTTTCCCTAATATCTAGCCTGAACCTCCTTTGGCTCAACTTGAGGCCATTCCCCCTCATCCTATTGCTGTTACTTGGGAGAAGAGGCCAATCCCGTCCTCAGCACAGCCTCCTTTCAGGAAGTTGTAGAGAGCAATAAGGTCTCCCTGAGCCTCCTCTTCTATGACTGAACAATCCCAGTTCCCTCAGTCGCTCCCCATAAGATTTGTGCTCCACACCCTTCACAGCTTTGCTGCCTTCCTGGACACACTCCAGGGCTTCAATGTCTTTCTTGCAGTGAGGGACCCAAAACTGAGCACAGTACTTGATGTGCAGTCTCACAAGAGCTCAGTACAGGGAAATGATCACCTCCCTGATTCTAATATTTTTGTATTGCACCCAAAAAGCAGCATTTTCCCTGCAAACCCTATTAGTTCAAAAAGAAATGTGGAAAACCATAACAATCCCAATCACCACACTGCTCCAGGGCAAATCCTTGCCTGGTGACATATTCAGTGCCAAGTGCACTCTCTGAGCATAGTGAGATATGCGTCTTTTTCAATGAGGCAGAAAAGCGGACAGCTCTGGCAGTGATAGCAATGTCCTCATACTATCACACAACTCAGTACAAGGGCTGGCTGCCCATTTATTTCCTCAGTTTTTAGCTCGCATTGAATGTTATGCTCTCAGAGCTATTCTGCTACATCTCTGAACGTGTTCAGTTCAGAGGTGGCAACATCTGAGCAAACACTGGAATAACAGCTTCTCTCATGGAACTGAAAGGAAAGATTTGCTCAGCCAGTATGCACAATAGCCTTACTTGCTTCTTACTGGGACCACATGGCTATGCTTGTGTACACTTCACCTGAGCTAAAGGCACTATCTCAAAGAGACAGCTACCACACAGCATGGTCAGAGATAACAGCTTTCCCTGGTAAAACGTGCAGATACATCCTAAAAAGCAGTAAGATCTGCTTTGTCCTTCTTACTTTGCATTTGCCTGTGATTTCCAGTACCCGCAAAGGGGAAAATATCCTCCTTTCCTGAGTCCATCAGTCCCAATGTTCCCTCCTCCAGCTTTTTGCTTTTGGTCTTTGGCAACACAGGAATAGATTTTTAGGAACATTATTTTTTCTATAGCCGTACAAATACAGATTTTTCCAGGTCTGCAATAGGAAGTACTCCAAAACAGGAAAGGAATTTTAAGAAGTAACTTATTTCATTCTCAAGAAATAACTAGTTTGAGTGGTTTGGTTTATTCTCATTTAACTGAATTCTCCCCTTTTACTTATCATCCCACTATGGGCTCTGAAGCTGCAACAGGCATTCTGTTTGCAGCAGGGAGCAGATTGAGTGCAGAAAGAGCTTGTGTGAGGTTCTCTTGAATATGGCCATGGTCATTTATCCACACACCATCCCCATGTAGAATCACAGAATGGCTTTGGTTGGAAGGGACCTTAAAGATCATCTAGCCCCAACCCCCCGCCATGGGCAGGGCTGCCCCCCATCAGACCATGCTGCCCAGGACCCCATCCAGCCTGGCCCTGAATGCCTCCAAGGTTGGGGCATCCACAGCTTCTCTGGGCAGTTGTGCCAGTGCCTCACTGCCCTCTGAGTACAGAATTTCTTCCTAATGTCTAACCTAAAATGAGATTAGAAAATATTTCACAAAGAAATAGTCTGGTATATTTCAGCTGTTTTTCTCTCTGAGGACTCTAATTCCCTTTTCTCTAGTTATTTCATACCTCTCTGCTTGAGTGTAATTCCTTGCAGTTCAGATTTTGTGATTGGTTTCTGGTGTGGGTTTGGTATTCTTCATATGTGATCTCTTCCCACATGGGAAGGAAGGACAAGTGTCTTTTCTTACAGTTGATTTTAAGTGAGAAAAATATTTAAAAAGTATTCGGTACAAATGACCAGTTCAGAAAGGAGTTTGGAGCAAAGTGAAATAGTTGGAACTATTAAAGAAATAGCTCCTCAGATAGCCCCACATGATAACTTTTGTAACTGATCTTTGAATCAAAAATTATTTGCCCTTTTGAAGACAAGTTCTAAAGAACTTACCCTTTTACATAGATATCGCTTGATTTTTGCCCTGTAAAGATATTTTCATCTTCTAGAATTACATCTTCTGTATTCCAAATGATTACCCTCAGTTCATAGCTGAAAAAGAAAAGAAACATTTTGCATAACTAAGATCATGGTCATTGTTTTCATAGGCCTTTGTATGACTACTGGTTGGACACTAATGTAAGCCTCTATCAAATCATGCTTTTATAAAGTGAGAAATGTTGCATTTGTGCAAAACTCTTAAAATAGCACCAGCCTTGGGTCCCTTCTGTTTACAAGAGAGTCAAGTGATAGAATATGGATCATAGAATCATAGAATAGCCTGGGTTGAAAAGGAGCACAATGATCATCTACCTTCAAGCCCTCTGTTGTGGGCAGAGTTGCCAATCACCAGACCAGGCTGCCCAGATCCACATCCAGCCTGGCCTTGAATGCCTCCAGGGATGGGGCATCCACAACCTCTCTGGGCAACCTGTTCCAGTGCCTCACCACCCTCTGAGTGGAGCATGCCGAATGACAGCAGCATCACAGCCAGCTTTGGGGCGATGGAAAATTCCTTGCTTTTTATGTGTTCGTTCCTTTGCAGTTTTCTTTACAAAACTGCTGCAGTGAAACAGGTAAAGCTGATCTGAATGACATCATCAGGGCAGCCTCCAAAACTGTAACTCCAGAAAACAGCTCCGTAAGAGGTGCTCTCCAGAAGAAATGGCTAAAATAATTATATTAGGTGCAATTCAGTGCATTTAACAGGAAAAAAAGTACTGTTTAGACATATTTTCACTTAAGTAAGCCCAATCATCATCTTCAAAAGCAAAAGCAAAAAGAATGAAATCTTTGCAATCCTTTCCACTCCCTATATGCAAACACTTCTGGCAGTCATCCAAAGCTCTAGAAGTTTGAACTGAAATTCAGATACTGCAGGTGACATTAAAAAAATCATGTTCAAAAATTTGAGTATGCTTATTTTATGGGCTGTAGAATAATTAAAAAAAATACATTTGGGATGGGATAACAAATGATATTTTTTATTATGATATGATACCTTGGAAATGAACTCAGTCTCAGATGAGAAACTTTGCAGAGTCACCATCCCTGGTGGTGTTCAAGAACTGAGGAGATGTGACACTGAAAGACATGGTTCACTGGGCATGGTGGGGATGGGTTGATGGTTGGACTGGGTGGTCTTAGAGATCTTTTCCAACCTTAATAATTCCATGATTCTAACTAACTAACTAATTAACGTGGAATGTTTTCACAAATGGTTTGAGGACATGTGGAGCCTGGAGCCCCTTTTGCTGCAGCAAGAAGACAGATCTAAGCAAAAGGTATAACTCATGTTTGCATGTTTACTTTTTTTCTCATAGTTAATGACTTGACAGTATTTTTCTATAGCTCTTGTAGACTACAGAAAAGGCAGCAGCAGTTTGTTTTTGTATGTATTATTTGTTTAAAATCTCCTTTTCCTTGGGAAAAAAACCTCTTGTTAAGGAGAATTATAGAAAGTTATGGTCTGAAGAACTCTGGTCTGTAACTAATTGTTACAGATATTCTTGTTTTGGTCAAATATTAGCTTTTATAAAAAGAAAATAAAAAAAGCAAGTCTTTATTAAATTGTTCCTTGTTCAGACATAAATGAAGCATGAGTCGTATCCGCTGCTGCTTCAGACAGAAAATTCCCAAGAAAGGCTTTGCTAAAGTACAGGAATAAAAGTGACATAGGGTGACCTGAGAACTCTGTTGGTCATTTTTTATTTTTCACTTCCAAGCATAAAACAAGCTTGAAGAGCTATATGTAATACTGAATATAAAGCAGTAGTGTCCATCTGAAATTTGAGAAACTGCTGTTCCAGTTCTGTCTAATGCTGTTTTAGGTGTTTCTTGATCATCTCTTTGAACCAAGTACTGAAAATCCAATAGGTACAGTACTGCATCACATTAACGATCTCACTCAGTTGCTAAGCACATTACATAACTGGAGCAAGTGCTGAAAACAGAATTACTTCTTTCCGTTTTGCAAATGGACGAGAATAACAAAATTATTGCCTGTAGGCTCCTGAAATTTCAATGTGAAAAGAGGGATGTCTTTCTAGAAGAGGTGTGGTAGCCTTGGATGTAAAAATCACCAGCAGTTCTTTGACTCATTTAATAAAAGAGACAAAATTAAGCATACTTCTTTGACTACAGTTATGTGAATCTACAAAAACTTCTCTCAGGATCGCAGAAATTTGTTATGATAGTTCTTTTGCTAGTTCTTTCCAGAAACTTGAGACTCAGTCTCTGAAGACTTATGCCACCATGTTTGGAGGAAAGCGTAGACTGTTACCCTTTGGGTTTTCTTGGTGAAATGTCCACCGGGGGTCCTGGCAGAGGCATATGTTTTGGAAACATGTCAACCCACATCTGTAAACGACCCTTGAAAAAAAGAAAAACATTTCTGTAACTCTATCTATTGAGACTTTTGAAGGCTTTTAGTGTAATTCTGTATTATAAAACCACTGCTCCCTCTCTAGGCACCAAGCCGTTCATACTCTGTAACGATCTCATCCATAAGCTATCTACACAATGTATTTTTTCATACATGCATTCTAGCAACTGCTCAGTAGTTTGGTGAAGTTGGAATTGAGTTCAAACATTGGTAACTTCAAGGTAAAATCCACACAAAAATAGTGCATAATGAAAATGTAAAAAGAACCAAATACCAAACACGAACAGCGCTTGTGTTAGATTAACAAACTAAAGCTAAATTTAAAATAAGTAAGCTCTGCAGTTATACATTGTGATACTGTACAATGTACAATACTGGATATTTGGGTAGCTCACTGTATACAGATGTGTAACAATTTCCAGGTTGATACTTACAAATTCTCATGTATGGTACAACACCTGAATGCTTTCTCTGCAAGTTTGCAGATAAAAATTGAAGTCACAGTACCTGGAGGAACGAAAAACTTCTCCTGGGTCTACCATCACCCTACCATCTCTGAACTGCTCTACCTGTTCCATGCCTGGCTTATCCTTATGGTAGAGAGGCCGAGTTTCAATATGCTCTGGGACCAGTTTGTATCCAACTTCAGGGATTTCTTCCCAAGAACGTAAAACCTTTAAGGAAAGATGTTCATACGATTCAACTGGCTCCTCTATAGGAAAAGTAAAACAAAAAGAACAACCAGAACAAAATTAGCATGCCAAACCCCTGTGCAACATGTTCCATTAAGTATTAAATATGGTCATTAAAAGTCAAATTAAAAGGAAGATTTTATGTACCTCAGTTAAGGAGAGTCTTAAAGCGCATTTAATTCTTGTAAATGAGCGTACTCACTGTGATAGATAGAACAGTAGAACTTAGGCAACAGTTTTTTTTATGCATACAGCAAATCATTTCACAAGAAATTATACCTATAGCTTTGGTTTGCCTTTGGATGGTAACAGCAAAGATTCCCCTGGAGAACCAAAGCACACATCAGGGGAAGAGCAGCAATGTGAGGGCTGAAGGCCATGGGCAAGGACTCATCTTCTGAGCAGTTCAGCTTCACCAGCTCCCTCAGCCTGGAGGAGGGCATTTCAAGGAAGGAGCAATCTTAATAGTGCAGGTAATGTGGTTATTGAAAAGGAGAAGAGGCCTCCTGAGCCCTTGAGCCGCTCTTTTCTCCCTTTTCGTGTAGATTCCCCTGGAGATTTGAAGCAGGATGTCTCACTTTTCCAAGAGTGCTGCTATTTAAGAGTAGCTGGTAGATTACAAAAGATTTGATTTGGACTTAAACAACATTGAACCCTTCCTAATGGTACAGCAAGGAAGGATTACTCTCTGGTTCTGAGTCTTCACTCCCTTTTTCGCAGTAGCACGTATTCGAGATGTGATATGTTTCATCTAATTGTATCCAGCTAGGGCAAGGTCTTTAGCATCTGCTACTCAGTTGTGGCCCAGTGGGCTATTGGGACAGATTATTCCTTGAGAACCCATTCTGTCTGTCACAGGCGCCTTTCTAAAGACTATTCTCACATCTTCTGAAGAGATTCTTTTTGTTCTTACTGGCTACAAGCAGTCCTAGACTGCCTTGGAGTAGATATCTAACTTCCATACTTCTAGAGCAAAGTTAAATTATTCTTTCTCTTACTATTTAAATCTGGATGAAAGTCCTTCAAGTATTGTTTTCACCACCTGCAAAGTAGAAATGTTACTGCTTCCCCTTTTCAGTACTTCTCTAAATCTCAAATCTGTGACCTTTTTTTGTTTTATAGGCCCAAGTGATGAACAACAGAAGGACTCAGCAGGAAATAAGGACCCAGATGGACCTGTCAGAACAGCAGTTTGGTTAAAAAGCGTATAAAAAACTGTGCAGCTATTTCTTTACAATATGATGAAAAACTTGTGTGCAAAAGCTTTACAGGATATGGAATTCACCATCTGTATTTCTGTATTTCTGTATTTCATTTCTTTTAGCTTTCATCATTTTGTTTGACACTGATTGTTCTGGTTCTCATTTTACTGAACCAGATTTTGATTTAGATCAGGGAGTCACATTTGTTCATGTTCCAGTGAGGAAAACAAGCAGCAATCTTGGAAACTCTCTCAGGCCAACAAACTGAAAATGGACCAGCACTTCTCTCTCTAACAGTGCTGCATGAACAGCATTCCACTGGAGGAGTGAGCTATATTTTTTCTGATGCCAAAAGGAATTTTCTCCAAGATGAATAAACACGGAGAAGTGAGGAGAATGTTCTCTACTATCTCCAAGACTACTTCCTTTGGTTCCAGCGTGTCTTCATCCTCACTGCTCTTTTCCTTACTCTAAGGACAGTACATAGAAACATAGCACAAGAACTTCCTGGCTATAGGTTTACTATATTAGTCAAAGAATGATAAAGTACTTCATTACCATTCTCATCTTCAGTGAAGACTGTCTGTCCCTTGAAGACTTTTGTTCCTACTTGTATCTCTCCTGGCCGCATGAAAGGCCCATTTATTCTGTTGTCCTTACACAGCTTAGTGAGGATCTCACTTGGCTTGGTTGCATCTCGCCATGCATTGTACCCTTCTCTGCAAGGAGGAAACAGAATTGAGAGAAATAGCTGAGATTTTCCCTCAGAAAAATGGGCAGCCAAGAGAAGAGAAGGGAAGGACTAGAGATTATTCTTTGTTCTACCTGAAGGATTCAAATGTACATGTTTATCTCCAGAATGACATTTAAGGACGATGCATTCTGTTGCTCCCTTGTGCAGAGGGAGAAGCTGAGATTGTCTGGGGCCTGGAACAAGGACATAAAGAAATACTTCATACTACAGCTAGCAAGGGCTTGGGTTTCAGTCTCTTTTTTTTTTTACATTTTCCACGTTTTGTAGATAAAATAGTGAAACGATCGTGGAACAAGAACCCCAAATTCTCATCTCTAAGGTAAATGCCCCACCCCAGGGCAATGGGGTTATTTTAGTTTGTTTTTCTCCATACTGATTAATCTTTGCACACAACAACAACCTTGAGAGTCCAGCTGTGTGATTGGGATCAGGAGCTCAGTGTCACTGCCTTGTGAGTCATTTTCACTACAGTGGCCCTATATGCCTGTCCAAAGGCAATTTATGAAGCAGATACGCCATACAGAAGCTGTTTATTACCTAAAACACTTGGTGAACAAACAGTGTTGTTAATTTTAAACTACTCACTTCCTGCTTAGGCTGACAGGTACGTAGAGCTACTGCTAAGCTCTGTGGTGGAACTTAATTAAAATACCTCCTGTGACTTTTGTCCTGGAGAAATTTTAATTTTTGGCCACATCTGGAATTTCTCCTTCAAAACATTAATTCACCACATGCTGCTCTCTGTGGCTGTCTGAAGAGGTACTTACATTTCATAGCGACTTTGTAACCCACAGGTAGCTCTATGCCTGCTGTAGAAACGATTTTCCAAATCAATTTTAGTTTCTCCAATCAGATCATCAGTTCCCACAAAGTCATGGTCATAGATCAGAACTGTAAGCAAGGAATCCTTGGGAAATGTAGCCTGGATTTCAAATGACCTATGGCAAAAATTGGGCAGAACATGAAGTCAAATTAGTTTCGATATCTAAAAAAGTAACTTAATGAATATAATGTGAATAATGTGTGGATAGTTTGCTCAACTTGCAAATTTTCTCTTCTAATAAAAAATGGATTTTTTTTTTGCTTGTATTTTTTGTTTTAATGAAATGTCTGAATATACTGGAAACATACAGTGCAAAATACTTTTATTCCACTCCCCTACCACCTCCTGTGCTGTTCTAAGATTGTTCTCACCTATAATAGACAGAACAATGGCAAGTAGTGGAACTGTTGCAAAGATTTTTCCTTAATCTATCATAGATGAACACATAGAAATTATGAAGCTAAAGAAACTGTATATGTGACAATTTTTATACACTTTTCAGAATCTTCAAAAGGCTTTAAAGGAATACATGAGTCTTTTCTGTTTTATTCCATACCTGCTGGATTAAATATTGAATATAGGATTTGGGGACACAAAACGATCAGGTAAAAGCTTCACAACAATTAAAAAAAGGAAGAAAGAAAAAAAGCAAAAACAAGAAGTCTCTTTTCATTGAGTGCAAATTTTAAGGGATAAGAATAATTGTTGTGAGATATTTTGATAAGCTGGAAATATACTTAAGAGGGGTTTGATAAATTGTTGGAAGATAGGATATCCGCATCAGCACATCACTGGCTCCAGATTCCTCTGAAGAAAAACTGATTGCTGTCAAATTTTATCTCAAAGTTTCTTCTCGAAGTGACCAAAATCTAATCTGTAGCAACAACAGAGCAATTTTGGAAGGAAAGAGAAGTTTAGGAAAGCTCTGGGGTTGCTCTGGGGTTGGTGATGCTCTGCTGACCAGGACTGTTAACGATGGTGAAAGTTGATTACCATGACTGATACTACTGCTGTAGAACACTTGCTGGGCAGTCACTCCACTACTGCTTCTGGTAGCAGCAGCAAGTATTATTCCAGTGAATTAGCCAGTTCTTATCTAAGCAAATATAGTAGTGATTTCCCTTCTATCTATATGCATCTATAATCTTCAGGGTTTAGCAAAATAAAGGCTCAGCCTTTATTTTCAGCCTTTATTTTCAGTTTATTTTGCTAAACCCTGAAGATTATACCTCTACTAAAGGAGAGCTTCAGTCACAGAGATGATGTGAGATGGTGTGCAGTGGAGGGATCACTCTTTTCTTGTCTTCTTTCTCTTTTACTTCAACCCTCTGCTGTTGTAGACTCGACCCTAGTGTGACTAATTAGGCTTTCAGTACAATGGAGTACAGTTTCTCTGTCTTAATGTTCTTCTAGATCACCTCCATCCCAACTCAAAACATTTTAATTCACCTTAAAACAAGGAAACTTACTGTAATAAAACGATGGCTATTGGAATTAGCAACATTAAATAGGTATAACACCTTGATAATACTAATTTGATGTTTTCTGAGAGTCTGAACCCCCATTCAGAAGACCGGGGCATGTTAAAACTAGTCCTTTAATGATGACATTTATTTAGCATTCTGTTCAACCTGAAATGGAAACAGATTTTGAAATCACACTCTTCTGTGCATATTTATTTCCCTTTAAACTTTGTATTAATTTGCTGAGACAAGATTATTTGTTGCTTCACTTCCTCTTATGCATCACTTCAAGAAACCTTTCACAGATTGCATTTCATGATGAATTGATTGTTATGAAAATGAAATAATTTGCAATTATACAGGGTGACATAAATTTTCAACATTTTAATTAGTAGAACTATCAAACAGGCCGACATCAGCATACAACAAACACTTTGTAATGGTTATAGGAAGACAAGGGACAAAAGAGAAACCTCCAATGAAAATGAAAAGAAGCCTTCACTGACCTTCCAAACACTGGGTTCAGCTGCTTGGGAATGTAGTTTTCTCTATCTTTAATTTCTGTGTTGCCCAGTCTCAGCACAATGTAGGGATCTGACTTGCCATCTGGATCAGCTGGGCTGAGGTTAAATGCCTGTTAGGAAGAAAGGCTACAACCTCAGGAAGCTTTTCTAAACGTAATATGGTCACAGCACAACTCTGTGGGTTCCCTGCCTGGTTCGCACATGCTCTGGGGATTCAGGAGCCTTAGTTTGTCAATTAGTTTGTTATTTAGTATTTCAAGTTGGGAAAAAAAAATTTGGATGAGAGGAGGATTTCCAAAGATGGAGCAGATGGAAGTATAGTGCTTGTGGTGGCAATGGTGATAAGGAGACAGTTGGACTAGATGATCTTACAGGTCGTTTCCAACCTTGTGATTCTATGATTCTATGATTCTATGATCTCTAAGTATATCTAAGATGGGAAAAGAGATAGGCAAGAGAGTCAGTGCTGAGGAAGAAGCTGGCTGCAATAGTGCAGGCTGGATTCAGAAAAGGTTTCCCAAAAAGAGTGGATAAGATCCTTGGACAGTGCAATACAAGTCCTCTTTATACCAAGGAAATAACGCAATCACTTCTTACTCTTCAGTTTTGTCACTGTCTTGTTGTATGGCATATTTTCCTTCCTTGGTCACCTGCAGCTCTTAAATACCAGCTCTTTCTGTTTCATTTCTCACATTGCACTCCGTCATTATCTTGTCATCTGTATTTTTATCTCTTTCTCTTTCCCATACTTTTTCTATAATATCTACCACTCTGACTACACCCAACACACAGCTCATACAAAATGTTATTTTCCTCTTCACTGAGAAGGCTATATTTACATTTGTGTGATTTTGACACAACTCTACTGATTGAGACTTACCAAATTCGCATAATGTGTCTAGAAGAACCTGTCTATTATATGTTACTTTTACCCCTCGCCCTTTCAGTTGTAACAAATAAAGTGATTCTTCTGTCTTGTGATTCATCGTGAGGAATGTGGAAAGTTTCCTATTCTGAACACTCTTTTCTACAGCATGAAATGTTGTCTAAAATAACAACAAAAAACTACCACACGGATGAGGACTTTCAGAAGCTTCAGAGCAAAACACTGGAGCTAAATCAAGTTGAAAAGCAGCATCCCAGTTACTTCTGGGTTAAAAGAGCAGCTATCTACTTACTGCCACAATATACACCCTGATAAGGACATTGACGGAATGGTTTGGTGGTATCCCTTGCAGGATGTGGGGCTGCCCTCCGTCCAGCAAGCTGCCATCCTCATGACTTGGGTATATGCAGAAGGAGCCCTGGTAATACAGGTAATACACTGTCCTTATCTATCCTCCAAAACAGATCAAGTGCAATGCAGAAATGACCCTTCAAATGCAAGCAAAACATCATGCAGCACATTCTGCAGCACATACATACACACATCATGTTTTGTGGAACCACTCCAAAGGAACACAGGATTCAGTGTGCTGAATATCATCTGTTAAAATGCTTTTCCTCTATAACATCGTACTCATTTTACCTAGATGACTACAAGAAATACATGCATGCTCTTAGATGTCCATTTTATTATTTAAAGACCTCGGGATGCTCTAGGTCTGTTTTTCTTAATATTAATACTGTATATACAAGATTTTGATCTTGTCTACATATTTGCAAAATGATAATTACAGTGAGATAGTTTCACAGCAGTGTGACTGGAACCCAGCTTGCCATATGTTTTTGAAGCCACGTTACAACTCATATAAATCAATATTAAGTCATGCTGCTAAGTAGCTCATACAGCCTGAAAGCAATTGGTAAGTCATTTGAACAGAAATTTGCATTGCAAAGTAACAAAAGTATCAATGAGTTTAATCAATTCCTCTGAAGTACAAAGTGCTTGGAATTCTACTGATATTATTCAGGCTTTGAACTGCATTTTCAGATTGCCTAATGGTGCTCTGGATCAGACCATGCAATTGTTTTCACATGGAACATATAAAAGGGCCTCCAGTTAAACTACTCAAAATAACATATAAGGAGATGTGACTGGCAGTGTAGTAACAGAAGTTGCATAAGTGGAATCTGAACGACATAAAATGTCTCTTGTCCTCTCCTATAAAAGAGATGACCCTACTTATAACAGACTACAATTACTCCTTTCTTGCATTTCTGATACATCCAAAATGCACATGAAAACATACAGTCTCTAAATTATTACCTATTTAACATGAGAGCTCACCTTAAATTTTCCTATTATTCTGTCTTCAGAGTCGGCATGAACTTCATCATTAGATTTTCCTCTTAAGAGTTGGAAAGTTTTCACCCAATCCTCAAAGTTATTAAATTCACTCTCCAAATCTCCTTCATAAATCTTTGAAAATAAAAGAATGCTTATTTTTTTAGTGGTGCAGTGAATATATTTATAGCAACTTTTTTTATTACAGGATGATTTAAAATCCATTTTGATTCAAACTACAGATTGTAATAACACCAAAGTTTTTGCAAAACTCCTTGAGGGAAAAAAAAGTTAATTCCCAACTTGAAACAGGAACAGTTTTGTCCTCAATCAAAGTCTTTCTGAAGGACTGAAAACAGCACATTAATGCAGTGGGTTGAAGTGGCTCTTGAAGAGCCACGATGAACATTTAATAAGTACTGATGTAGGGGAAAAACAGTGTGGATGCACTGCTTACTCTCTGCAGTGTGCCTTTGATGTACTGATGCTTTTTAACTGCTGTTCAGTATCACATGAGAGCAAAGTAGACAACAATAAAGTGCCATGGGGACAGAGCTTTAGGACAGGTGACAAGATCAAACTGTTTAAAAAAAAAAAAAATTCTTTTCCTCCTATCCTGTAGTTTATGAAGCATTATTCAGTGTGAAAGAGAAGGGGTTAGCTTAATTATCTCCCAAAATTTGGAAACAGCAGTTTCAAATTTCCCTTTATTCAGCTAGAATGTAATCCAAACTGTCCTAACCTTTTCATATCTCCTCATCTCTTTGTGACTTATATCTTTTTCTTTGAATTCCTTCTGTCCTTACCCAACCAACGCAAGCTAGACATTACCACCTCAGCAGGGAAGTTGCACTGGCAGTTGCAGTAATGTTCTCTACACTCTTTTTTAAGTCATCCTTAATAGGCTGTAATACACTATTATTGCATGTGTTATATCGATGTCAAAGTGTCTGAAATAAATTTGTTTGGCTAAACTCTGTCCCTGGGGTTAAGTGAATTCAAACAGACTGAATAGCAACCTTATTTCTCTCTCACCTGCAGTGTTGCTAGGTTTGGAGTTGTTTCTTGCTGTTTCCTTTTGAATGTCTTATCCTTCTTTTTGTTTGGCTCCTCTTCTACGGTCAGCGCAATATAGTCTGAAGTTTGCTTACCTGCAGAGATTTCATGACATCATGTAGGTTTCTGCTCAGTAATGCATATCAAGTTCTCCAGATAAAAACACAAAATATGTTTTGAAGATTCCCCCCTTGCTCGTTCCTCATTCATCCTTCTGCTATGAAGCAGAAGATCCCCTCTTTTCCCAGTACTGCAGACAGAGATGTGGCAATTCATACTGTCTGTGGCTGACTATCTTCATGATTAGCTTGGTGGACAAAGAATGATGACGTCCTGCACAACTCCTTCCCTGCTGGCCACCTCCCAGAAAACTGTCGCTTTTTCTCTCACTCCTCACAGATCTTAACATCTTTCATATAACATTTAAAGCTTATTTAAAACTGGAAGCTGTGATTTAGGCCGACTAGTACTTCAAATGTCAAAAGATCCAAGCCTTTCTCCGTTCAAAGGTGTCATAAAACAGAGAGTATCTCACCTTGGAAAGCCCAGATGTAGGAAAAATGGGAAGAGGTATCTGCCTAACCATGACCAGACTCCAAACAGTGGCAGTGGACTAATCAACAAAAAGAGGATGAGGCCCCAGAAATGGCATTGAGACCAGTTCTTGGGCTGGAGTCTGGACTTTGAGTTCACCTCTCTTTCAATTTGAGAATGGTTTGTGTGTGTTTGATACCACTGCTACTCAATACTTACAACTGCACATATATGTACATATTGTATCAGTGCCATCCTATATGTATAATGCTTATCATCATAGCCTAACATAAGTAACAAAAAATACCAGAAGAGAATTTACAAGGTCTTGAAGGATCAGACAAAAAAAATCACAACTGCCTTGACGGCAGATAAGTGTTTATCAACATATCAAGTAAAAGTATAATTATAAGTGAAAATTGTATCATTGTAGAATGTATTCTGTCTAAACATTTCCTCCCCATGGACAAGTGAGTTCCACCTTGAAAGTGATCTCTTCCTCATCTCCTAGCAGCACCTATGATCAGTGAAGTACTGTCAGCTGCAATTTTGAAAGCAATAACATCAGGCATTCAGTCTGTGTCCTCAATCCACAGCAATTTCATTATCTTCTTTAAAATAAAAATCACCTCAGTCACTGGCAATACCATGCAAAGTTGCTGTAGTTTAACTTTGAACAACAGCTCTGTGCAAACTGTGAGCATTTCTTTGCTTTCTCAGTCTGTGCAAGAAGTTACCTTTGTCAAAAATAATGACTAGAGCTGAGTTTGACTATGGGGGAACCTGTCAAGCCATGGGCTGTTGTCTTTGGGTTCGATAGATTTGCATACATATGTACACACATATATGTAAACATCTCGAGTCCCGTGTTCAGTGTTGGGCCCCTCACTACAAGAAAGACAATGAGGCCATGGAGCGTGTCCACAGAAGGGCAGCAAAGCTGTGAAGGGTCTGGAGCACAGATCTTATGCAGAATGACTGAGGGGTCTGGGATTGTTCAGTCATAGAAGAGGAGGCTCAGGGGAGACCTTATTGCTTTCTACAGCTTCCTGAAAGGAGGCTGTGATGAGGTGGGGGTCGGCCTATTCTCCCAGATAACAGTGATATGATGAGGGGGAATGGCCTCAAGTTGAGCCAGTGAAGATTCAGGTTGGGCATTAAGAAAACTCCTCAGAAAGAGAAGTTCCACCACTGGAAGGGGCTGCCCAGGGTGGTGATAGAGTCACCATTCCTGGAAGTGTTCAAGAAATGTGTAGATGTAATACTAAGGAACATGGTTTAGTGGGGAAATATTGGTGGCAGGTGGGCGGTTGGACCAGATGATCTTAGACATCATTTCTAACTTTAATGACTCTATGATTCTACGTACAGGGACATAAATATATATATATATATATATATATACACAGTGCCTATTTCTGGCCAATTCTTTTAGGAATTTTGTGCAAAATAATTTCTCCTGAACATGATCAACAACTAAAATTTAACAATTATGAAAGTTACAAATATGATCATGGACTCTATCAGCAGAATCTGTTCCTATATTATTGATCCTTAATTGGATTCAAAATTGAGAGAAGCTCCTTTTCTGTTACAAATGCAGTATAAGATTAGGATGATGTTCATTTTCTATCATTATAATTTTGACATTAAAAATCTTTGAGCATAGTACTGGAACAACAAAAAACTCATGTTTAACCAACACTATTTGTGAAATTTTAACCTACTCACCATTTGATCATCTGTAGAGGAAAGAATCCCCTATACCAGCAGACTTCTGTTATCAGACATTAAAGGTTAGCAGTAAAGCAACAGATAAGAAAAGTTTTGGAAATACAAAATAATAGAAAAATGCAAAGAATTTACTTACAGTCTTCAGCTTTCCCCTCACTGGGAAAAATTTCTTTCATCTTTTCAAGGAAAAAGAAAAGACAATGGACAAACTCCTCAGTATGAAAGCAATATCAGATTCATCTAGTTTTACGTTATGAGTTAGGGCTTACTGGATGACTTACTTTTTGCATTTTGAGCATGGATGCATAGTATTTTGACCACCAGTCAATAACATTCTCAGCTGATTCATCTGCAATTGTTCTTTTTTTCCTCTTTGTTGACCGTCGCAAGGATTTTTTCCTGTCCTACCGAAGAATTCACAATTGAACTCTAGAACGGATTCAAGTTAATCCCTTATACATGACATCAAGAATGAACAGATGTATATGGGAAAAAATCTCCACCTCCAAGAGCCACGTAAAATGCAGTATGAATTAGCATCTCTGTCTTTTATTCCAAGACACTTCATGATGGTCATCGTATTAATAAAGCAATCCCTGTATTACCTACTTATGATGCCAAAATTTTGAATATTAGAGATTCTGTGAAAGAATCAATCCATACAACAGGTAAGTATACAGTCGTAAGTAATAACATTTTAAAGGATATAAACATGCAGGTACAAATTTCATGTTCCTAAATATTCTAAGAACTCTTCACTGCCTTTTGGAGATCAGATCAGCTATTTTCTTCATTAAAAGCGAACAAACAAGCTAAAAATTAGAAACATGCAGCAAATCTTAGTAGCTTCATTGTTGTTTAAGAAGCCTACGGCCTTCTCAAGTAGCTTCATCCTACACCCTCACGGAGAACTGTTTGTTTGGTTGCAGGAGTAGGATCATGCATAGAAAGTAGGGATAATATCTAATATGAAATGGAGAGTTAATTTACAGATTTCCCTCTAGGAATCCTTTCTTACTATATTTGTTATAATACATTAAAATTGATCTGTAAGAAATGAAAGATTCGGGGGGAGTGTACATGTAGGTATGAGAAACTCCTTCATTTTTCTTGACCTCCTAACTATGAAGGCTTATGGAAGCATCTCATTGAATCGTCGTGGTTTGAAGAAACATGCTTTGTGCAGCTGCAGAAATAACATGTGAAAGGAAACTCATTCCTGTGGCCTCTGTTTTTAGTTTTGCTAATAAACCAGTGACTGTGGTGGCAAAAACTGCAGAGAAATGAAGAATATGTGCACATGAACAAAATATAATGTTCACGTTATATACTGTACAGTAATATAATGTTATAATAATATAGTACAGTGCACATACTGTACAGCACGGGCTGTGCTGGCAATAACTGCCTTGCTTCTTTGTGCTTTTCTAACTTTCATAACTGTCTCTTTATATCCACACATTACAGCTTCATACTTCAACTGTAAAATGTTTTGAAAACAGACTTTCCTCTCTATTTGTATACAACATCTAACACAATGTGACTTTCATCCATGCTTACACACCATCAACATAGAAACAGTTGTTCATAGTGACAATTTTGTAATTAAGAAGATCACTCAAGACCAGAAGCAAAAATCCTACTGTAACAGTACCATGGGATGAGCACAAAAGGAAAGAAAGGCAGTATCTATTCATGGAATGAATTAAATTACATGGAGTCAAAGCAGCATTGATAACCAGTCCTATTAAGGTCCAGTGAGAAGGGTGGGTGCTAACGTTAGAACCCAGAATTTCTAGTAAGTTGTTGTCTCGAAAATACCATTCTACTGCTACAACATCTAAGGATCTGGCTAATCCTGAGTTCAAACAAGACATTACCATTTTATAAGGAAGGGATGAAGTCTGCAAGACTGCAGCAGACAGCTGGCAGTCTCAGCGATACTTACCTTCTGTTTTCTGTCTTTCTCTGGTTCGGAGATGGAGTGCTCTGGTTCAGCAGCAGGAGGTGTTGCAGGACCTGGTTCTAGCTCTATCACTGTACATTTACCCTGCTCCACCTCAGCGTAGATGTGATCAGCTAAACAAGGTTCCTGGGATAAGTCAGGAGGCTGGGATGACTCAGGTGAAGCTGAAATTAAAACTTTGCAGCTTAGGTAAGATTCTGCTAGAAATGCTATCATCACATATGATGATGGACGAATCATTCAGTGTTTGCCTCTATGCTAAACTCAATAAAACAAACCTAAGCGTGTAGCTGGTGTGAAGCCTCTGAGCAGCTGCTTCACTATTTTCACAAAACACTGCTTAGTCTTTCTATTTGGGATCTGGTTTGTTCGTTTACCTTTCTCTGTTTCTGCAATATCAAGTCTGCTTGATGTGGCTTGAAGATCCAACTGGGGCTTAAATAGGAATTGCTTAAGGCAATTGATGGTGTGTGTTCCAACAAGAGTGCTCCTCCCAAAAGCTCTCCAGTCGACTACACAGATGCTTAGTGGGGGATGCAAGAGTTCATTTTCTGGCAGTTCCTAGTGGAGAAGGACAGACAGCAGTATGAGACGTGCTAGAGAATATAGCTCACCTGTCACATATTTGTGATGCACCTCAGTGAGGTTGACACTTTTCCCTCCTTTCTCCACCACATCTATTTACTTACTCAAAGACAAAATGCATACAGCACAAGCAACATAATTCTAGCCACAAGTTTCTGCAACATCTGATGTTCCAGGGAGATGATGAAGTCACTGTCCCCAGAGGTGTTCAAGAACAGGGTAGGTGCAGTACTGAGGGACATGACTTAATGGATATGGTGATGGTGGGTTGATGATTGGACTAGATGATCCCAGGTTTTTTTTCCCCCAGTCTATTCTATGATTCTATGAAATCCTTGTCCTTAGAATACAGAGCAAGCCATATGAACTTTCTTACATAGTCCAGTTGCATGCTGTCATAAGCAAGCATATCTTGTAAGGTTAAATGAAGAGAATTAGGAATGTTCTAAGTGAATGAACATAGTACTGGAGACTGTGAGTCCTAATGCCACCACTGCTTTGCCCAAAGCTATTAAACCTGCTTGTCTTAGCCTGCCTAACCATGAGATGGGAACACTGTGGCTGCATGTTTTACAGAATGAGTTACAACAGGGAAAACAGCTCTTTGGGACACGTGATGTACAGTGGAAGGTAAAAATGCTGCAGTAATTGTACTTCAATATCCAAGGTAATGTTTTGATATTCTGCTGACTTACAAATAAACTTTCACCTTCGTTAATGCTGCCAAGCAGAACAAATTGGACACAATATTTTTTCTGATGTTCACCTTTGCCTACTGAAACTACCAGCTCTTACAACTCAGAAAATACGCAATAATTAAATCACCAGACCATAGCAACAAAGGTTATAATGTGAAAAGGTCCAGAGTTCATCAGCAAGAAATGAATAATCCTATGAATAGTCCAGTAAGACCCTGCGGCAATTAAATGAATTGAAATAAATAAATAAATAAATAAATAAATAAAAACAGAGCTGTACCCTGAAAAAATGGGAGATAAGGAGGAAAAAAGTTCTAGAAGCAGCCGTTACCTGCCAACAAGATCCATTCTATCAGTAAAAACCTGATTGCAAAGTATGTCCTTGCCTACTTGAGACATAACGAGTAATATCTTTTTCTTTTATCACACATTTGTAGCAGCTGTCTTTTTAAAACACCTTCAAATCATTATCTTTTTCCCTGAGAACTGGCATGCCTTAGTATTTATGCAAGAGACAGAGGAAATAATTTGACAGGAAAAGAGGGAAATTAGTAATTAACACCTTGCCTAGAGAGAGTGGATAGTCGAGAAGCAGCATACTGTACGCACCACTTCAAACCAATCCGCAAGGACATTGAAATTGGGATTTTTCTTGTAGCTCTGGATGACAGAGGATTTCACTCCTCTTCCTGCACACTCAATGAAAACTTGGGGACGATCAACAGAGAGAAGCTGGACTTTCTTAAGTTCTCGAACACCCCAGAACAGGACCTGTGGTGGGCAGAGAAGAACATCAGTTGCCCAACGAGATCCCTCAATCAGTAGGAAGTCACTGCTGGGATCCCATCCCCTTGTATCCACTTGGGAATGCAGTACTGCTGGTTAGAAAAGAAAACAACAAACAAGAAAACTTTGTAACCTAAATCTCATAACTACTATCCATCATGTTTATGGTGGAAATTAAAGTTAATGCAGGCAGTAATATTGGATTATTATGAAGGATTTATTACCAACAGCAACTGATCATGAATGGTGATGTCATACTTTCAGAAGGGCAAAGGGACTATCAGTCTGAACAGCAGAGTCTTGGTTTGTTTGAGTTGTCTGAGCTCTTGGAGAAGTAAAAATTCCCAATATGAGCAGAGATGATTAACAGAGGTTTGCCAGCTGAGCTGGCCATTAAGTCTGCAGTAGATAGCATGAAGCCTCCAAGAAGCTTCTTTCAAAGAACTACGATCCTGATCTGGAAGACAAAGAGGAGACTGGATCTGTGAATGAGGGGTCTGCAGGAAAAGTGGAACTATACAGGACACACAGGAGGAACCTGAAAGATAGGGCTGGGCAACGAGGGATGTTTTCATTACAGTTGGCGAGGGAAGCCATGAGTCTTATGACACTGAAAAGATTATTGGGACCAAAAGGGACCATGAGGGACTTTGTGGACAGATTGAACACTAGCAGGGCTGGAGATATGTGTAAGTTTCACCAGGCCCATTAAAGCTATTTCAGTGACAGAGGGTGAGGACCAGTGAGATTCTACTCTACTGCCAGGAGTTCCAAGTTGAAATGCAATGTCTCTGTGGCCATTTCTACTACTGTAGGATATAGATCATGAGATCTTGACAAAAACAGTTATCTTTATCTGGTGTTGTCATTTCCTTGCTAGAATATGAATTCGTGATTCATATTCTACTAAATTCACAGTTCAACCACAAGTCTGTTCTGGTGGCAAACTATCCAGATCTGTATGTAATTTCCCTGATTTTAAGGTGCAATCATTTACAAGCAGGCAGAAGACAATACTTGATTGAAATATGGGAACCAATCATGTCATTCCTATAGATTAGAATTTTAAAGTCATCATCACAGGTAATTAAAACTTTACAGTTCAGTAATAGAATAAAAGAAGCTGAGATTTGCAAATGGATATATTCTAAGTGACTCACCTCTACTCTGTACTTGCTTAAAACAGGTCGAATGTTGGCTGGAACTGGATAGATCTGGCTAACATCTGGTGGATCCACAGGAGGAAGTCTGTCTGGATCAGAGTCAGGAATCTGAAAAATTCAGCAGTCATGTATCAGGCCAAGTTTTGGAAGAATGAAAACAGTATCAGAAGCATCCATGTTTAGTATGTTGAACACATCTATCTGATGCAGTTTTGCACAACATGTTGCAAAACAGACTTTTTTTGTGATGAAAGAGCAATGTGACTTGGATTGCTATCTGTCCTGCTGTGATGCTAAAACACTTGGCAGGGAGTGTGTTCAATAGATTGGGGTTATGCACCTTGCTGGAAATAATACTCTCTGCTGTCATAGCAAGACATAGTCTGCCCTAAAGACATGCATCCATCAAAGTATGGTAATTCTATTTACTAAAAATGAAAGGCATGGTAATTCTATGTCATAAAATTTTCGCACAAAACTGCCTAGAAGACTTTCACAGGAAAAGTATAGATCTGATTCTAGCTGAAAAAGGTTGGTGTACAGACAGTCCACATGAGCTAAGCTACACATTTGCCAGCCAGAGATAATGCTAGCGCTCTTCAGCATTATACTTAAATGTAATAGTACTGCACCACAGCATGCTGTCAGCTTTTTAGAACTTGTAAACTACATACGGCTTCTGGGATAAACACACTCTCTGGAGAGCTTCATCACTCCCAGGCTAACTTGTCGCTGTTGAAAGGTGAAGCATCTGAGAAATAGTTCTCAAAAGACCTGTAAATTTGAAGTCTTCTGCTTGTTTTAACCCGTCCATCTGCGTGTAGAGACATATACTGTTGCTTGGGAGTTTAATATGCCTAAGGGAGAAATCATTTGTTCCCCAGAACCTCATAGGTGAAAGAGGAGATCGGTGGAAAGCATGTCTTGTAGTATAGGAACAGGTTGCCCAGAAAGCACTGGAACAGGTTGCTCAGCAAGGCTGTGGATCCCCCCTTCCTGGAAGCATTCAAGGCCAGGTTGGATGGGGCTTTGAGCAACCTGGTCCAGAGGGTCCCTGCCTGTAGCAGGGGGTTGTAACTAGATGATCTTTGAGGTCCTTTTCAACCCAGGCCATTCTATATTCTATGATTCTATGATTCTATAGCACTTGCAGCATAAACTAGTAATAACATAAAAGCAATAATTCACATTAACATGCTTATGGCTATGGCTATGGATTCTTACTCTTAACTGTAAGAGTCCAAAGCAAATCACTGTGTAGATTTCATGGAGCTTAAGACCAGAGATCTACACCTTGTTTTCTTCCAATATGTCTGGTTTAGATCAGTCACCTCTTGCTGACGTTTAAAAAGCCAAACAGAAACACACAACTTTGTGAACAATACCTGCCTGGCTAGAAAGACAGCTGTTTGGCTTCAATTACAGTTGCTCCACTTTTTCATTCTCAATAAATTGACACCTAGCATTCCAAAAATTGTTTGACAATAGGTTATTGATCCATATAGTACTATGAAAAACATAGTAAACAAATAAGAGAGGCAAAGACCACATGTACTAGAACATATATCAGATACTATGCCCCTATATATAATTTGCCTCTCTTTCATTGTGCTATTTGACTTGTGTACTGATGACAAGTGATCAAGAAAAGTATGCTCATGTACATACAGTGTCTAATGAAAATATAATTTCTAAACCGCTCAGTTTATTATCATTTTCATTAAACTACAAAATGCTTAGCTATTTGTGTAGCTATGAGAAAGGACTAACTTTCAAAGATACAACTTAGGACTGGAAGACTAGAGACATCAGAAAATCAGAGAATTAGAGAATGGCTTGGGTTGGAAGGGATCTCAAAGATCATTAAGTTCCAAACCCCTTGCTACGGACAGTGTTGCCAACTACTGGATCAAGCACTACATCAGAGATCTCACTTTTAAAGAGCAGAATTTCCTCATACAGTTTTATTAAATTCATTAAACCATCCCATGCATTTGAGGACTGCAAAGCCTGCCTACATCATGACATTTGATGAAATAAGACCAACATCAAACCAAGAATCCTTGGATCTTCTTATGTTCTGTTTAAATATTGGAGTTAAATGAACGACTCTGCACTGTATTGCAAGGTATTGAAGTTTTTTTTTGAAGCATCTAACAACCTATAGTAGAGTTGAGACTAATTCTGTATTACATAGTGAAAATCCATTAATTTCAGGGGACTTCAGTTGGTAGAACTCAGAGAGAACTTTGCTTTATGGCTAATGTCTTTTTTTAATGACAAGATGTTGTATCACAAGAACCAAGTGAGCCTTCTAGCATAACAACTTTCATTTTGAGTGCTCACTTTTCATACTCCACTCTTTCAACTGAATCAACCACAAATCAGTTATGGAGTGCAATATGTCACAAGAAAGATTCTGGGTTTGGATGAAGAAAATGAGTTGATGATTAGAGTTATTCATTTCCATGCTTAGACAGAGTGTAATCAGATACAGGAAGGAACCACTGGCACAACAGTTCTGGAAGTGCTTTGGAACCTGGCAGATGTTTATATGTTCTTTTTCCTGAAAATTTCTTTAATGTTCATATTGCTGATACCTGCCATGTGAGATGCTTGGGAAAGCTGTCACAGTAAAGAATAATATGAGGACTATAGGGTCTTTGCTTATGATTCTTCTCTCCTCTCTGGAGATGTCCTAGAGGTATATTCAGATACGTCCCCTGTGCAGTACTGCTTTTCATGTCCCGAAAGATAGCAAAACAAAATACAGTACTCTCTGTGTTCACAGATAAATGGATTTCAATAAAAAAGAGGGAAAATTATTGCCAGGGCACTAGGCTACCTCTGGGTACCCACTATAATGAGGATATGGTCTCAGTGGTATCATATCACAGGCTTTCATGAAGAACACAATTAGCCTATCATGCTTAAAAGCCTGTTTTATCTTGGGAATATCTATTAAAGTATCACAGAGCTTCACATCTTTCCCATTTCCGATTTGAGATTCAACTGTCATAGGTTCATAGCAGAGAAAAGTTTGATGTAATCAATGGCTCTGCAAATACTCTGGGGCCTGAAATCCCAGGCAGGTTACACCACACTTGTGTATTTGCTGGGCCAGCCCCAGAGTTATTCCGACTTATTGGGAAAACAGTGTAACATTTCTCCCACTATGTACGAGAATCAGGAAACTCATTTTCCCTTATCCAATTATTGTTATTCACTGCTTTTTTCTTCTAAGTGAGAGAGCAATACTGAGAGTGTTTTCAAGCTGTTAAGTCAGTGCCACACATTTCTCCAAAGAGCCGGTCATTGCAATGGTGGTGATAGTTTAATATTTGTTTCTGTAGTTGGAGTCCAATTTAGGGCAGGGCAACTGAGAGGCAAATGATGCACAGAGCACAGGAGGAGTTGGTCACTGTACATGGGCAGTGTCCCCTGTTTCCTGGCATGACAGAGGGAGTGATAAAGACTGCATATGGACTATTCCAGTTGCTTTTCCCCTAATTCCCATGGTGTAAAATCCAATGGTCCAGGAAGTCTAGTTTACCTCTAAGAGCTCAAATGCAGCAAGAATGTCTCCTCCAGAAAGACTCCCGCAGTACACGGGGTGGTAAGAGAGCTTAGGTGGTTCATACTCGTGGTCAGCAAGTCTCACCACTGGTGCAGCCACTGTAGACCCAATATATTCTGCTTTACCCTAGAAAAAGGAAATACAGGTGTCAAAGACACATGAAATGAAAATATAGACACTAGTGTTCATAAAAATAATGCTCTTCTCTTGAAGTAAACAGCAATGAAAATTCAAGGCAGCTATGACAATGGGGGTATGGGTGGTGCTGAGTAGTCAATAGCTCTTCAAGGCATCCAAGGTTTCTCAGCTACATTTAGCCAGTGAGACTGTGCCAGAGTTGCACGGCCAGAGATAAACTCACATTTCCACAGACACAGTTACAATATTTACAGATGTGTGCAAGGACAGTACATAAGAAGATTCTTCTTATTGCTCTAAGCCAGTTTTTGGAAGCAGTCCTCACTTGGGAAAAACGAAGTCATAGCTTTGCAAGGGCATAAAGTTGAGTCTCAGGGCTGTTTTCACATGTTAAACTGCAAACTATTGTAGCACTGAGCTCCATTCAGCAAGGTTAACCACGTTATTTGACAATTTGCCTTTTAATGTCTTTACAGTGGCGCAGCTTTGCCTTTACACTGACAGAAAGATGGAACAGTCTGGGTTTCTTCCTAAGAAGAAGTTCAGGTTTACCACTGCATCGTCATCATACAGCTCAATGACGATCTCTGGAGGGAACTGAGCGATTTCCTCCCCATCCCCATGAAGCACAATGCCATTGAAGAGCAGCATCTGGTTCCAAGTAGGGGACAATGTCTGAGAAATGATCTAATGAAAAAGAAGAACTGTTCAGTAACCTATACATTACATCAAAACTGAGAACAGCTTTCACTTCTGCAGGGTGCACCTTTTTCAACCTTGTTTTGCTTCAATGTAATAACATGTAACACTGTAATCACAGATAATAATAACTTTAATTTGTAGTAATTTGACTTACAGGGATGCTTATAGCATTTCATCACTTGAAATGTTTTAACTGGCTTAGAGGGAAATGTATTTAACAAAGACAATATTTAAAGAAGAAAAAAAATGCCAACCACAGAACTATTCATATCCTGCTATCGCTCTTTTAGATGGAAAAAAAGCTCTTGACTTCATTTTATTGACCCTTGGCTGAAAGTCTTCTAAATACATGCAAGTTAATTTATTGGCTACAATATTTTATTCAAGCTGTGAATAAATAACGATTCTGTGCCTATAAAACTACTGCTTCCCTTGGCCAACTTCTACTTTCCTGAACTCGTTGCATATAAACACTAACCTCACTGACTTCACTCATAAGCTTCTATTAGAAGTTAGAATCACATTACAGGAAAAAATCAATTCATATCTGTGAGGCAAGAGGAGCACAAACAGGCGCTTAAAGCACAGAAAGCTTTTTACTTCCCTCTTCCTTAAGCATGTGCTACAGCACTTTCTTCCTAAGAGAAGGTGTCAGAGAACTTTAGGTCAGTCATCTTGGTTCAGGAAATGAGCATTGGTTATCTTCTAGGTCAAGGTCTTCCCATCTAGCACAGGGTCAGCAAACTCAAAAGACCACAGAGGAAATAGATGCCCTTTTATACTTGTGCTACTCTGCTTGCCTTCTGGTGATCAGCCTGCACTCTTGCATTCAGTAGAAGTATTTATGGCACCTGCTAATTACTTCTTGTCAGTCTTCTGAGGAATTTTTTGGGGAAAGAATTCAAACAAGAAGAAGATTTTAAACACTTCTATCCCAGAGATACCATATTTGCTGAGGTAAATTTTGGTTGTGTCACAGGTTTCAGAACTCCAGGCCCTACTTTAAGACAGCTGTAGAGGGCTTAGGACTTCTGAAAGTCACTCCTTACGTTCTAGGACCTTGATCATTTTCAAGGTTGTACCTCAACTCTTCTAGCTGAAGCTGTGAAGAAGTTCCCACTTCTCTTTAGATGCTTCTTCAGGTGTCCATGGGCAATCACTTGCACCCCAAAATGCCTGAGGCATAAGTGGGATCACTTCCTATGGGCACATCTTTGCAGCATTTAAGCCACACATGGCTACAGAAGTCATACAAAGGTCTTCTTCACTGTTTGATTAATTATTACACTAAATCTGTAAGGAAAGATATTTTTTCATACTCATATCAAGCAATGACAAAGACACAAAGTGAAAATATACAGAAAAAGATGTTTGCTTGCTGCAAAGGCCCAGTAACTCCGGACAACTTGACGTCTGAAGGAGCTAAAATAAACAAGCATTACTGCACCTCATGTTTGAGCAGTGAGTACAACTATGCTTTTGCTTTGCTTAAAGTGAACTCTCAGAAACTGTCTTTTAATGGCAGACATCTAACTTTTCTTGCTAGGCATCTCTTTGCAAAACCAAGATTTTTCCTTTTTGTGCCTTAACTGAACAAAAAATAACCATCCAACCAAAGAGTTTTCATTTACTACAGAGGACTTTGCAACTCACCTTTGTGGTTTGGCAGTGTGACATGAAAGTAACTTTTGCAAAAGGATCAGAAAGTCCGGTGCTGTCAGCTGCGATGAGCCCCCTCGCCTGATACATGTGGGCTCTCAGCTGGAAGAGGTGCACGGCTGCATCATTGCAAAAAAAAACCAGCAACATCAGCATCATGAAAATGAGGCAGCACACAGGGGAAGATCCAGCACTTGCCATGCAACTATTTCAGCCAGCACCCTCAGAAATGCAGTCCACGTAGAAGAGGGTGGGAAAAGGCACATCCTTCTGAAAAGGATCCTTGTCTACAACTCCCTGAAAGGAGGTTGTAGCGAGGTGGGGATCTGTCTTTCCTCCTATGTAACCGTGGTTGCATGAGAGGTAATGGTTTCAAGTCGCCCTGGGGGAGGTTCAGGCTGAATATTTGAAAAAAATTGTTCTCAGAAAGAGTAGTGAGACATTGGAACAGACTTCCCAGGAAGGTGGTGGAGTCACCATCCCTAGAGGTGTTCAGGAAATGTGAAGATGTGGCACTGAGGGACATGGATCAGTGGGCATGGTAGGGATGGACTAGATGATCTTAAAGGTCTTTTTCAACTTTTATAATTCTACGATTCTATTAACTAAGGGATGCTTCCTCACTGCAAGGAAACAGACTGATAGTACAGGGAATAGAAAGTGTTAGGAAACAGGTCCTTTCTTTCCCTGACACTTGCAAATTGGAAGTGGTAGAACCAAGGAGGCAGCAATAAAACAAGTGTTTTTTTTTAACCAAAAGTTGTTGAGCTGTGATTAATTCAGAGCAGTTACTTTAAATAGAGATCTTCCATCCCTCTGAATCAGAGCTTTTGGGGACCACCTGTTTCTTTACAAGACCTCTTTCACTACTGTTATGGAGAATAAAAAGTGTCTCACTTTTATACCGCAGGTAGGCAGGGGAGGGCATCATGCTGTGCCCTGAGCTGGCACTGGATGGTATTTCAGTCTCATATCCTACAGGTAAATTATCCATGATGTTTTGGGTGTAGCTGGCAGGTCCAAGCCATAGGTAGATGTCCACTTTTGCCTGCACTGTCCAGCCCAATGGGCGCTTGCCAGGTAGCTTAAAAATAAAAATTAAAATTAAAAATTAAAAAAATGGCATTTCTTCACTATGAATGGCCCTAAGACCCATTTAGCACAAGTAATTTCTGTGATTCCTAGGGAAGAAAGAAGTAGTTGGTTGAAAATTTGTAAAAGACGTACTGGTTACTACTGCGTTTGTGCAGAATAGCTATAAGCACACTAGTGCTAGTTGATAACCTACTTTTCCCAAATTTCAGCCCACTTCACATTACATGTAGTTTTGCTGGCCTCCAGTAGATATTCCCATGTCTTCATAAAAATATTATCTCACTGGGCAAATCAGAACGCATATTCCAGCATAAAACATTACTAGTCTTGACAAGCAAGGACTATTTCCTTACCTTACTCACTACATCTAGGCTCTGCTCAGTATTTATTATTATCTGTTCCTAAGGTTGTTCTTGATATTGTAGGAGCTGCAAGATGAATTATAGCACTTCGTTTTTTGTTTGCTTGTTTATGTAGGCAAATAGTATTGTGTTTAACAAATTCCTGTGACAACTATCAGGAGCTTAGATATTTCTATCCAGCTGCTTTTTAGCTATGCTTTATAGGTGTGTTCCCAGCTGCCCCAGGTGGAGAAAAAAGAAAAAAAAAAAAGCACAAAAAAATAATTTTACTGCATTCCTATTGCCTTCTGTGTTCAGACTTCTCCTTCTGGCCATAGTAACAATTCCACTGCATAATATTCCACTGTTGGATATTATTAGGCACACAGCTTTTGTAGATGTATAATATCCACTCTGACTTCCCTTCAAGATGAGTAATTCCAAAATAATTATATATATATATTCATATATATATATTGCACAAAGTTAGTCATATTTTCAATAGCAACTGCTCTTTTAGCTCAGAATACCTAGTTCCCTTCTACTAAGTTGCATGCCTGCTGGGCTCTCACCATTCTCTTCCTAACTTCCATGCACTGCAATGTGATGTCTTTGCCAGCCAAGAAGTGTCTATTTATGCATATAGCTACAGATAAACAGTGCTATAAAATCGGTCTGACAACTAGTAATGGTGAATTACTCTGACACCAAAAGCTTGGAAATAATGCAGTGCTTAAAGAAGGGCAAGCATAAACGTAAGTAAATATTAACAGAAGACATATATAAACATGTATACGTTTTTAGTATATTACAAAAATAAACAAGTAAAATACAGGCTCCCTGGGTGAAGCCTGAATACCAAAGTCTCCTCAGCCATTTGCTATGATCAAAGGATACCCCAGACTTACTTTTAGGAAATGGGTTTTGATCTTCCCACAGTCCTTGCCTTTCTGATCTTTCTCTGGGGAATAAAGTATGGATTTTGCAGGGATTCTTGCATATGCGACTCTCTTGTTGTTGCTGAGCATCCAGATGAACACATCAGGCACTGTATTCTGTGGCTGTTACACAACATGGAATAGTGAACTAAATTGGACTTCTGTCTGTGAGCCATCACTATTACTTTTTGTCAAAATACTCTACCCAGTGCAGATCCCCTACCTCTCTTGTGTATACCCTGAATAAACAAGGCTGTCACTTCATGCTTTGCAAGCTGTATTTTCACTCATAAGCAGACCTAAAAGTAGAGAGCTTTGCAGGGTGTTTAAGGAGCACCCACTCTGCAGATCATTCCAGAGGAAACTAAAACTGCAGGAAGCCACTAACCCATAACTGTTTAAGCTGAAAGTGCCTCTCATGGGAATGTCATCAACTTCATCTTACAAGACAAAAAAAAGAGGTCCAAAGCCAAACACAAGCCCTGTTAGGGTAGTATGGTTAGGTTGCGGTTGGACTTGATGATCTTTAAAGCCTTTACCAAGCTGAGAAATTCCATGGCTCTATGATTCTATGAGCTCTGGAATATCCATAGTCCTGTTTGGCTTACTAGCATTGACAGCATGCAGAAAGAATGCTCGACTGGCTGGATTTGGCCTGACCAAATGCAGCTGTCCTTCTATTATTCTAAGGCTCATTAGTATGTCTAAACAGCATCTGCACAGTCAAGTATAATATAGAGACCATTGAGTTCAAATCACTATGCCATACAAGTGGAGATATGAACTTGGATCAGAAAGCAGGCTGTCTCTACCAGGAGAGGGCACAAATGGGATGGCCATTTTTTAAAACAATCAAATCTGTGTACCAAATCTTCTCAATACCACTTAACTCAGTGTTTCCTACTCCAGCTTATTAACAGCTCCATGAATTGCAAAACAGAATTAAGGTCAATCATCCAAAGGAGGACTCTTTGGTCAGATGAGGATTTGTTAATAACATTGGGTTATGAAAATTAAATTTTAAATTTATCTCAGTTTCTGTATGGATTACCTCATCAACCAAGAATCGTATTTTATCTATAAAGATCTGAGTTGCACGTATCATTTCATCCAAGGACATCTTTTTCTGTTGCTGAACAATTCCTTTGGCATCACTGGACATTGCTTCCTGCAATCAGGAATGACAACGTGTTTTTATTCATAAAGTATTTTGAACAGGACACAGACGACAAAAACTGTCTTAGATGCAATTTAGAAAGAAAAGATAGACACAAAAATAGAGCTTATTTTATGTATGTACTTTGCCAAAAGATGGCTCTAAGTACGTCTTCATAGGCAATAGATTCAATCTGGAAAAACACATAGGTGATTCTTGTGCTCTGCTTAGCCTAATCCAGATGTTCACTTATACTAACGTCCCTCTAGCACCCAAGGGAGGGTAAATGTAAAGGAAAATTTTAAATGTAGAAATGACCAGAACAACACATGTAGAACGGACGGAAAGAACACACAAGAACACGCCGAAACTGATGCCTGTTTGTAGATGTCCAGGTATAACAAATGCCAGGCTCTACTAGTGTTGAAGCTCAGCCCCACCACAATAATTAAAAATCCAACAGCAATGTTGATTAGTATTATTCTACCGAACTCAGCATCATCCCATTTAAAGAGTAAAGAAAAGTCAGTTCATTAATATGATGTCTTATTTGTATTTAAAAACATGCCCTGAATTATTTCAGGCTGTCTTACAACAAAGCACAGTGGGAACAAGCTTTATTAAAAAAAAATGTTCTAAGACTATATATTCATGTTAATTATAAAGCACTCCTCTGTGGTTGAAATCAAATAGAAATTAATATTCATAGAACTCATGAGCTTCCAGTTAACATCATTGCATCCGTGCTTGTAGTAGAAGATAGTAGTAGTAGAAGCACTCGTACCAGCTCTTGCCTGAACAGCATGAGTCTTTTTTTGTCCAAAGTAGTGTAGTTCAACCCTTTGGGCTTCTTTTCAACAATGCTCATGAAGGCCCTAGGACACAACAATAACAGTTGCTTTGATTGTTTCTTTGGTTTGAGTTGGGTTGTTGTTTGTTTGGTTTTTTTACATGAGTTGCTAGCATAGATGTTTGTTAATGAAATGCTCCCTGCCTGCTGCAGTGCATGATTCAGAAGACAGAGACACTGAAATTCTGTCTAAAATAAATAACAAGTGCCTACAGGATTCAAAGAATAGAGTCTCCAGGCTCTTCACCAGACCACACAGAATTAATAAGTTAAGGTTTATATCTATTTTGAGTCAAATCACACTGTCTGACACAGAACCCACTGGAGGATTTATCCCAACATGTGAAATCCTTTGTTTTTATCTTAATTTTGCACATTTTTGCACAAAATCTATCACACACTGTAGTAAGTTTTGTTTATTCCCACATGTTTTATCATGTCCACAAGGCCAAAATAATATGTATACGACTGGAGTAGTCTCCTGTAAATACTGAATATTGACTGTAGCAATAAAATATTTTCTTTGTGTAAATAGAAACTACAATTTGGGAAGCCCTTTGCCAAACAAATATATACGTCCCAGCAAGTTTATTGTACTATTTTTGCTATTATTATCATCAGTCTTCTTGTCTAGTCTTGAATTTGTGGCCAACATATAAGGCCAATTTTCAATATTCCTTTAGTAAATGTACTTACCTGCTCTGATTGATGAAATCACTTAGGGTCATCCTCATTTTCTCCTCAGCTTCAATCTCTGAAATCTTGATCAAATCCTTTACCTGCAGTAATGATTCCTCCTAAGAAAAACACATGAAAATGTTGTTATGTAAAACAGGGTTCTTTGTCATTCTGCTGTTCTTGTGACATCATTATTCACTGTACCACTAGCAAGAATGAGAGAGGCGAGTTTGTAACGTGATAAAACAGGACCTTTGATGTACAACAAGCTTGGTGCACAGCATGGCTTGCTTTGACCTTTCCCCAGCCTGTACAACATGCTTCTACTGCTGGAAGCTGATCTGTTTCCACTTTTTGACTGGTTGGTGGGAAACTATCCACTATTTAGGAGGAAAATCTATAGTTCTCCTTTGCTATGTTTGCAGCCTTGCTGCTTAAATTTAGCAAGATGCTGGAGTTAACTTCTCAAAATTTATTGGGCACAAGTCTACTCTCACATCCACTGCCACTGAGAATTGCAGTCAGTCCTCATTGGCTAAGATAAATGGCTGAATGGCAAGAAACACAGCTGGGGTAAATTGCAGAGGCCTGATCTGGGGGAAGTAACATCTCACTGTCATGCTCTGCTGAACACCTAAGCCTGGGAATTTGGTTGCTACTTACCAGGTGATCTGCCATATTTTCAAGAGTGTTAGAAGAGTACAGACGAAAGGTCTGGTCACCCCAGTAACTCCTGACACAGATGCAGGGCTTCCTCTCATCATATGGCAAGTACTGATAGTTCCTGTAGAAGTAAAGTACAGGGTGGAACATAAAAGTGAGAAAGGAGTTCAGGGCAAGGCGATGGAATGAGAAGCTATTTGGTTTCCTCTCATGAGCTATGCAGTAAATTGGTAGGAAGAACAAACAGAAGTACCACTTACTCACAAGATCACACGCTACCTGTGAGATCCCTGAAAAGAAAAACTTGAAGTTAATGGCTCTAACTTCAGTACTTTCCAGAGTGAGAGAAAAGTCAGGCAAAGAGGCATGCAGAGGTCTGAAAAACTTGGATAACGGTGGGAAGCCACAGCTTCATTGCTACATTTGTGGGTGCAACGTACAGCAAAACCAAGGGCAAAAATAAAAACTGTGCACTGCCTGGCAGGAAAGGCACGGCAGGGACTCAACGCCATTTTCATTTCATGGGACAGTTTCTTCAGAATGAATAGCTATTGAATATTGACATATCTTGGCAAATCCTTAGTAAAGGTGATACCTAGCTCATAACTCAGTAATAGAGCTCCCTCTTTTCCCACTTTCAATCTTAGGGCCAAGTTGTGGTATTGGCTTTTTTTGTAGAGCTACATTCTTTTGGTGCTTACTTAAACGAGTGTCTTGTACTAAACGATGAGCAAGCTACCAGCACAAATAGGGTCTCTGCAAACTAACACATGCCCTGCACAGTGCCTGGTGTTTTGATTAGAGTTGTGGTAGCCACAATGCCAAAGCTACGTACCTGATGAGCACATTGTCCTCACTTCATATAATGTTATAGTGCTATGAAACATCACATTTAGCCATACTGGACATTACACCAGAGGCCTCATCACTTTAGCAATTAACAATAGGACAGCAAAGAGCTTTTTAATGGAAATAAAACTCTGTAAATTGATTTATGTTCTTTTGGGACTGGCTTCAATCCAGTGCTACCAGTACATGCTCTGCAGTTAGAAAAGGCTGTAACAAAGAGTTATTTTCAGGTGTGTACTCATCTTGTGACCCTGAAGAATTTTTCCACTGAATTTAATTCTCCAGATAATAAAGAACAAAATCTCCAGAGCCCTCTGCTCTTCACCGTGTTCAGCAACTGGCAGAAAATAAATAGTTGCATTTTCCATTTCCTCTCCTTTGGGAGAGGCTGTGGTACCCAGAAAGGAGATTGTACTTGGTAGGAAGACTTGACTTCTTCCATCCGTCTGAGCACAACCAAATTTTTAGAAAATTCTGACCACCTGTGCTTGAAATCCAGAACCCCAGACTCTCAGTTGCCCAAACTTAGGCATGCTCCTGTAGGCCCAGAATGGTCTGGGTCTCCCACATTTACTTCTGTGGGTGCCTTAGATACCATTTCAGAAAGAATTGCACCCATGAGTTTAAGCATTAAACCTAACCACAGAAACCAAATCACCTGTCACTCCTGATAACCCTATCCATAAACTCTACATTCTACATAACCCTCGCAGTTTTGTGTATGAGCTTTTTGTTCAAAAAATGTGAAGATGACCTCTACAATTTTACTGTCCTATGGGATATTGAATAGAAACAAAATTTCAACTATCTCTCAATGTCAGAACTTCTTGACCAGAAATTCTCAGAGCTCATGAGTCCTTTCATGGAATTTATTAAGAAAATTATATGTGCATGAAATCACTCATATGGAAATTAGAGCTTTCTTATCTATTACCTGTTCAATGAGAATTTGAGGGAACTGATTTTTCAGTGTACCCATCTCACACATTTTAATAGAAGTGTAGAAAATTCCTGGCAATTTTGTGATGTCTACATTATAAGTCTTATTGTTCTTCATGCTTAGAGAGTGGTTTGTTCTCCAAAGCACACATTTGCTATCGTTTTTTCACTCATTTATGATTATTGTTCATTTATTGTTCATTTATGATTCTAAGACACATAATTTATTTAAAATATTGGATATCCCATTAAATACTGATTAATGCTAAAAACATTCAATGATGAGACCAGTAAAATTCCAGCAAAGGGTGACAGACATAAAGTCAGTACCTAGTATCTGTTTGGCTGGCCAAACTGCTTTAGATAGCACAGAAGGGGAAAAAAGTGCTGCATTTTATATAAATTTGAGAAACAGAGACTTTTAATGAGAGAAACTTGGTTAATATTGCCAAAAGAAAATAGCATATTTGAAGAATTATTCATTCTTTTTCAACAATTCTTTAAATTCTTGTTAAGGGAAAAATAAAAGTCACAAAGTCTTTCATGGAGGATAAATAACCTGGCATGTAGAAAAATCTGCAGTCTTTTAACAAGGAGAGGCAACTATCTTTATATCAAAAAATTGTTTGCACTTTTAATTTATTCATTAGCTACAGAAACAAAAATTCTGCTACGATATTTTCCTATATTTTCTTGTTTTGTTCCACTACATCTTATTTAATTTGTCTGAACTTCCAATCAAAGGAAAGGATTAAAGCACTTCTCAACTCTAGGGAAGCCCAGAAACCAAACAGATCCAGGTTCAAATTTCCCACCTGGTCCTTTTATCTGTAAACTTGTCAGTGCATGGCTTTCTACATATTGAGATACCATCTAGTCTTGGCATACACCAGTATCATGGATTGTTCTACCTACCAAAGTAACAAAGAAAATAATACTTTTTATTGGCATCCTTGAAATGAATTAAACATTTTCATTTCTGTTCATAAACAAGAAGAATTCTGCATATATTTACCCATTGCTTCATCCTTCTTTTTTTTTTTTCTTTTTTCTTTTTAAGAGGACCATTCCATTCTTCTTTTGTTACTACCTGCTATTTTAATCTACATTTATCACTATTAGCTCTCAAAAGTGTTTTGGGAAACTGTTTCTGTCTTGACCACATGTCAGTATTTCCGATGTGTTATTCTACTGCTGGAAATGGCACTATAGGTGCTTATTGCGATCATGATATGCATCCTAAACCAGAGACAGCACTGAAGGAGATGCATTCTTTCTTATGGCTTTCTGAAGAATAATTGGCATAACACAGCTCTTTTAAAAACCACCAGAAGTTCAAGAACCCATGAAGCCAAGATCAGAAAATATTGAAAAATTGGATACAGACCACTGCAGTGAAGCCTGGCAAATTTATTATCATGAAAGATGTAATCAAAGATGCACAAAGATCTTCTTTGAAAGCCTTAATTCCACAGAATCATTTTAATGCTGTTATAGTTTATTAATTAGTCCCACAGGATTATAAAAGAGGAACAAAGTTTGTGTACGATGAGGCCTTAAAACACAGATCCTCACCTGTTCCCACCTGTGATTAGTGGCCTCTCAGGGTGTGTGGTGGATGCCAGAGGTACTCCAAGCTTATGACACATTTCATCGTCCTTATCATGTAGTAGGCTTTCTTCCATTTCTTCATCACGTGCCTTCTTTTTCCCTCCAGCTCCTGCTGACACTGCATCAGTAACTTTGCCAAAGTTACCTAGAGACACAGGATTACAAGTGAGGAGATGACTAGCAAGGAGATGGTAAACCTGAATGAGGTTTAAAAAAGAGGAAGAATATTCATACTAGTGAAACTTCTTTGTCCCTCCACTCTTATCATTATCTGCTCCTGACATACCAAAGCATAGAAAGGTCCTGACTGATTATGTTCATCCCAATGTCTGTTCAGATTCCAGAACCATGCTGTTCTTGGATCATGCTGATCCATTACCAACCCTACCCAATAGGCATCTAGAATACCAAGGCCCATCACTGAGAGATCCTCTGCCTGCTAACGCCTAACCCACAGGAGCACCACAGGAGGACGACAATTTTCTTTTGGAATTCTTTTACTAAAGAAACTCAGAACAAAATCAATACTGTCACTAATATTTCTAGACCCAGGACCCCGAGTATATTTGTCTTAAATAGTAACTGTATGTCTCTTTTGCAACATGTGGATGATAATTACAGAGCCTGATCTCAGAAGCGTTATAGCTCATTTTCAGCCAAGCAATTTTTGTTAAGTAAGGGTTGCAAAGGGACCTTTAGTAAGAACAACACCTTGAGGCCACAGCCTCATGCTTGACACTAGAATACTCTGCCAGTAACACAATCATCTTCTCCGATAAGATTTTTCCTTAAAAGGCAGTTATCAGCACTGGGAAAGTTGTGTATCCATGAAAGTGGTAATTACAGCTTAAAGAAAGGCACAACAGATTCACTGAAGGAGAGGGATGTGCTAAGTCACCCCACACAGCATCCCTGTCTGGATTCTGGATTCAGCCCTTCATGTAACTAAAGATCGTTTGCCAAATTTGGATCCAAATTTCAACTGCACATGTATCTGGCAGATGTTCATATCCTGAGATCAGAGCCAGACTCATCTTTAGCAGTAATTCAAACAAGAATACAAAAATCAGTATCATTTCTCAACCGATTATACAAAATGAGTTTCTTGTTATTCCTAGCACTGCTTCCTGCTAAGTTTCAGCATGAATCAATATCACTCATTGATCGCTCTATTAGTGAGAGCAATCTCTCCCTGCACAATTATCCTTACTGCTGAGCACACCAAGGTACACAGGCACAAACATGGCAAGTGTCAGGGTGCAACTTTGCAATAAGACTCTAAGTCTGGAATGAGCATGGCACTACCCATGTGCTGCCCTGATAACCAGGGTTTAATTCCAACTTGAAAGCCTTGTTCTGAAGGTGATGCTTGAGACACAGCACTCTGTAGCACATAGTGTCCACATGCAGGTGAGAAATCCTCTCTTCTTTAGAGAAGATTTAACACACTTACCAACAGAAACCTCAAAGGTTATTGGCTTGTCTCCAACCTTCCTGTCAATCATTGTGGCTTCAAAAAATGTCCCAAAGAGGAGGAACTCTTCAGATTTTTCTCCATAGATCTGTTGGAGAAGAAGGAGGCAGAAAAAAAATGACATTTATTTTACTTTCTACTCTTCTTTTGCAGCACAGAGACTTCACAAGTATCCAGCAGCTGTGTTAACTGTTGTAGATCTAGCAGCCTGAGATTGTCAGTGAGAAGTAATACCACTCTGCTCTTACTGGAAAAAGAGAAAAACATGAATAACTTTGGTTGTATCAACAGTGTCCAGTAATATCAGTTGGTCACATAAAAGTAATTTCTCACTTCATGTCCTTCTTCACCAGTAGTCTCTTACATAGTTCCTTTATTTCCACATACACTTAAACCACCATTCCACCTGTAAGTTTCTGGTAATTCAAGGGCACTTTTTGCTGCTTGCGCAGCTCTGTTCCTCAGGAGTGACTTTAACCTACTGCTCTTGTGTTTGCATTATCAAGGTGTCGACCTGGTGGGTTATTTGCCTTCCCTAGCATCACAGCACAGACACTGGTAACTGTGTTGTCAGCTTTTCACATAAAGTGAAGCACAGGAACCAAACAATCATGACACAGAAGCAGGCACTAAAAAATGTCACTTCTTGAGAAGTTTTGAGACTCAGTTTTGTTCTATATAAACTCATTCAAGATCCATTCAAGGAAAGCCAGCTGAGTCCTCTTGGGCCGTCAACAAAGCAAGCTATTAACCTCAAGTCAAGACTAAACTCAAATGAATTGAATTTTATGGCTTACGTTCTCCCAGGTTCATATACTGACTGCCACAATCTCCCCAGTACAAACACTACTGATCTCCTCAAATGAATATCAGTTATTGAAGCCCATCAGGCAAGATCAGAATGAGGATCTTTTTGAACAGAGTGAGGAAATGATTAAAAAAATCATCTATATATGAATGTTAGTTTCCCTGCCTTTTGCAAAGCAGAAACAGCTTTTGACATAGCCCACAGTCTCTTCTTTTTGAAAATAACTCTCTGCTATCCACAGCAACGGGGTGTATGTTTCCAACAAAGGAATTAGCAGCATTTCAAACCAAACACAACTTCACATGCAGATTGCAGCTCCAGAGAAGCTTCTCTGCACCTTGATTGTTTTCAGTATGAACTCAGAGCAAAGTGTGCCTACTAACGCTGTGGCTCAGAGACTGTGACACACATTTACCTCCCATTTACAAAGAAAGCAAATAACAAATATTTAATGTCTTCTTGCTGTTGGAATCAGTCAGCAAAGTTCACCCATGGAGCCAGGTAATTTGCCTCTGTTGTCTCAGAGGCTCTATGAGACATTTTCCAACTTATTTGTAACGGCTCCTTTTTCCGCTTTTCTTTTCAGAGAGATGAAATACAATTACTTTGTCTATTATAGCATGAAATATTGCTGAAACAAAAGAATATCTAGCAGCACTGCGTTATGTTGCTACTTCTTACTCATTCCATACTGGAAATTGAGGCACAGTTGCCAGAAAGAAATCCTTATTACTGCAATTAATATTTATTTGTGATACCGCAGGGTTTGTTCCTCTACCTGGAGTATTTAGCTAGCAGCTAAAGCCACATTGTTTGAGCCTCTTACAGTAATGGATTTCTTCTGTGTGGAGGAAAATTTATACGAAAATAAATTTCTTCTCATGTCATTGCTTTTACAGTCTTCAGGGAAGAACAGAGGGGCCATGGCAATTTAAGCCTAGATAGGTATATAAAGTCAGACCAGGGCCCAGACTTACATGTTGGCCTGCAGTTATCCATCCAACTTCTCTGCCAACACACTCCTTGACTTGTGTCATTTAGCAGCTTTTACCTCATATGTTTCTAATAGGAATACATAGATATAGACACTGCAGAAGAACTGATAATACAGAAGGTAAGTTTTATGGAAACCGAGTCCTAAGCAGTACTTTTCTCTGAGTTTCGGATACATATTAATGTTCCATTTGAATTGCTTTATTATCAGAAGATAGCAAGACTATGGGGGCAGCAAGAGGGGAGCATATAACAGCAGCACTACACGATCTAAATGCAACTGTAGAAATCAAAGCCATCCTCAGAAGTTCAGGGGTATGTGTCAATCAATCTCTTAATATCACACCAACCTCTGAAGGCACATCAAATGGCTCAACTTCCACTTCAGTTGAGTTCATCTTATCTGAAGGAGAAGCTGACTTTCCATCCTCTCCTGTTTTGTCAGTTTTGTCTTTTCCTTTGGCTGCTTTATCTTTATCTTTAGCTGGCAACTTGATATCCTTGATGATTCTTGAAAGTTTTGACTCACGAGCTCCTCCTGAAAGTATCTCCACAGCAATCTCAATGAAGAGACGCCCCCTGAAAGATGCCCCTTCTCCAAAGCCTTCATTAAGATCCTGGTGGTCATCCATGAGGCTGTTATTCCTGGCTGAGCCATAGAGATTGATCCAGGCAGGCCCAAAGGTAGGCAAGAACCCTGGGAATAAAGCACATTTTATGGCATCTCCATTAGGCATTAGCACACATTCCTGGCAGTCTGTTCAATGAAGTTTGCCTCTCATGCTCCAAAAGCCAAGCCTGGGTCCATTTCTATGCAGGTATGGACCAATTTCTATAGATCACTGTTTTGCAGGGCAAATCTTAGGCACTCAGTAGCTGCTGTTAATACTCAACCAGGGACTCCGTTAATCTGAAGTTCTTTATCAGAAGATATTCATGCTTCATTTGCTGGGAACATAGGACCTATCAAACTTCTTGGAAGAAAATACCTTGCACCCAAAGGATGAGGACTGGGACATGGTAGCAGAGGCTTTCTCACCTTGCTGTTCACAGGCCCATGTCACTTCTCACCTTATATGATTTGTCATATGATTTTGATTGAAAGAGTCAGATACAAATTTGAATTGCCAAAGACAACTGACTGTGTTCCATACTGTGATAACACAGTATAAATTAGGCTGGAGACATGTGTTCAGTCATCAGTGAAAAGACTCAAGGCAGTGAGTTTCACATACATGAGGGTTTACAAAGTTGTTTATGATACCGCTTTGAGCTGTGGTAGCACCCATCTGAGTGCTAACCAAAACACGTTTCTCTTCCAGGATAGAAGCCTGTTCTGCCTATGGTGTGCACTTTTTGCTTTCATTGCTGAAGAGATACTGGTACAAACTGTAAACTTACATCAGTTTATCCCTAATGGTCTGGAAAAAATTCTTGCCAGTCACAAAGAAGGTACCAATTAATGCCAAGTAAGGAAGTAGCACACTACCATACACCTAGAACTTTGAATTAAACAAAGAAAAGGACTTTGAGAACAACAAAAGACATGGATGTTTAATTGAACACTGGGAATCCCTAAATGGAATTAATCAGTGCTCAGATCTCAAACAACTGGATTTTACCATAGGGGCATATTCTGGAATAGCCGTTTTTCCTTTACCTTTGTCACCATCTTGTTCATTGGATATTTTCTTCAAGTCAATGAAGTGGGTGGCTAAGGCCACATCGTTCATGCTGCCCTCATCCCAGACCTGGATTTTGACTCTTCGGCAAAGTGGGGGGAACATTTCCTTGAAGATAATCTGTTCATGCCATACAGGATCTGCACAATTCTTTTGCACAGTTGTCCGACCCTGAAATGAAAGTCCAGCATATGTAACTCTGCAGGGATTAGACTCTTGAGAACAGCAATGAGTATGTAATTGCACTCAGCAACATTTTACCAGTTAATTTTTAAGCACTAATATCCTGTGTTGAAAGTACTTCTGCTTTTTCTATTAGCTTTTTTCTTCCCTCAGTATCTAATAACAGACCACATTATGGCTTAAGTATTCTTAGCTGCACACAGCACACCTTAGAATAAAATCTAATTCATAAAATTATAGAATCTTCTGAGTTAGAAGAGACCTTTAAAGGCAATCTAGTCCAACTCCCCTGCAGGGACCCTACAGCTAGATCAGGTTGCTCAGAGCCTGGTCCAGCCTGACCTTGAGTGGCTCCAAGGGTGGGGCATCCACCACTCTTAAGGCACTTCCAGTGTTCACTACCCTTATCATAAAAAAAACCTCTTCCTTACATACAGTCTAAATCTCCCCTCTTCTCATTTGAAATAATTTTCCCTCATCCTGCCACAGCAGACACTGCTAAAGAGTCTGTCCACTTTTTTTTTACAGCTCCCCTTTAGATACTGAAAATTTGCTATCAGCTCTACCTGGAGTCTTCTCCAGATTGAACAGCCCCAGCTCTCTGTTCTCAAAGGGAAGGTCCACCCTTAGATCGTTTTTACCCTCCTGTGGACACATTCCAACAGGTCTGTATCTCTCATGTGTTGAGGATTCCACATCTGGATGCAGTACTCCAGGTGAGGCCTCACTAGTGCAGAACAGAGGGGCAGGATCACCTCCCTTGACCTGCTGGTCACATTTCTGTTGATGCAGTCCAGGATACAGTTGGTCTTCTGTGCTACAAGGGCACATTGCTGGCTCATGTCCAGCTTCCCATCCACCAGTACCCCCAAGTCCTTTTCATCAGAGCTGTGGTCTATCCTCTCATTCCCCAGCTTATACTGATAGAGGGGGTTGCTACAACCCGGGTGCAAAGACACAACAATTCACTTGAATTTGTTGAACCTTATGAGGTTCTCCTTGGTTCAATGCTCAAGCCTGTCTAGGCCTCTCTGGATGTCACCCCATTCCTTGGATATGTTGACCACACCACACAGCTTTGTGTCATCAGCAAACTTGTTGAGGGTGCACTTGATCCCACTGTCAATGTTGTTGATGAAGATGTTAAAGAACACCAGTGCCAGTACTAATCCCTGAGGGACACCACTCAGCATCAATCTCCGTCCAGACACTGAGCCATTGACCAACACTCTCTGGGTACAATCTCTCAACCAGTTCTTCATCCATCAAACAGTCTACACATCAAATTCATATCTTTCCAATTTGGAGAGAATGACATTATGAGGGACCATGTCAAAGGCCTTACCGAAGTCCAGACAGAGGATGTCAGTGGCTCTTCCCTTGTCCACCAACATGGTTACACCATCAAAAAAAGCAGCAAGTCATGCAGGACCTGCCCTTGTTCAAGTCATGCTGATTATCCCATATCACCTCCCTCACTTCCACGTGCCTTAGCACAGCTTCCAGGAGTTATCCTCCTGGAATCTTGATCTTCCCTGGCACTGAGGTGAGTTGAGACAAATAGGTCAGTGGTTCCCTGGGTCATCCTCTTGGCCTTTTTTCCAGTCACCAAGGACTTCACCTGACTGCTATGAGTTTTCAAATATCATCAAGCATGTCTTGGTGATTACATGAACCAATTCCCTCAAGACACTGGGATGTATCTCATCAGTACCTATAGACTTCTGGATGTTCAGGTTCCCAGACACTCATAAACCTGATCTTCACAGTGGGAGAGGCATTGTGCCCCTGGTTCCCACCTTCTGTACCATCTGCTTGAGGGCAGTGTGTAGAGTAGTTTCTAGTGAAAACTGAGGCAAAAAAATTGTTGAATACCTCAGTCTTCTTCCAGATATGCCCTTCTAGACTTTCCTTTTCTTGATTCTTCCTTTCTTTAATTCTTAATTCTTTCTCTTCCCTTCCTTCCCTTTCCTAATTCTTGGGACCCTTATGCCCAAAACACATCTGTGAAGCCAGACATTTATGTTTATGCTATAAAATGCACATCTTAAAATGGCTTTTGAAATATCTTGGTGGTAGTAATGCCATGCATTTTGTCTCATAAAAGCTTAAATTCATTACTGCTGCCAGGCTGTATGTATCAATGGTATTACCTTAATTGAGGTGATTTATCTAGTTTAAAATATGATTACTGTGGCTCATGCTCTAGGCACATATCTGTGTGCTGCAGATATAAACTGGAGCTTCTCCTAGCCTGTATAAATGGCAGGACCGTATCACAGCACCAACAAGCCTTCTGTTTTCACATTTGATGAAAACAACTAAGGAAGGAAGTCCAGATGAGCTACACCCATATTTGACATGCAGACTCACGTTGATGACCCATTCCTGTGTTTTCTTCAGATCTCTATTAACCCTGAACTAACCGCACACATTTGACAAATCATTTTAACCCATACTAGTTTCAGACTTTCACCATTTGGATTCACAGCAAAACATGAACTCAGCACAAAAGTCCTCATTCTCATGTCTAAAACCTTTAGAGGATAAAATATACTCCTCCTCTCTCTCCCCAGGGATTCCTTGCACACAGAAAGTATTGCTGCTTTCAAATAATTTTCAGTTAGGTTCTTTCATTATTTAGGTCAATAATCAAAATGTCAATGTTGTTGATGAAGATGTTAAAGAACACCAGTGCCAGTATCAAAACAAACTCCTTGACGTGGTCTGTCATGGTTGTAACAGGGGAACTGGATCCCTCAATTTAATCCTACTTTACTGATTTCAATCCTGTTTCATTTTTTCACTTTAAGGAGATAAGAATATTGGACTGACTTAATACCACACTGCATAATTTGCTGTTTTGTAACTTGATGCTTTTGTAAAAAATCTGCAGAATTTGCTTTCCCCTACTGCTGCCTGACTCCAACCTACTGCTGCGAGGATGATACTATTTCTTCTGCTGACATCAAGAGTTTATTTTACTTTTTTTTCCTGAATAATTTAAGAACTGAAAAATTTCCTTCTTTGAAATAAATCTGTTTTCCTTATTTTACACAACAAAAAATTAAAGGACATCTGCTCTACTGCCTGCTTATTATACAGCTAGCAAGAAAGAAGGCCTACATTTGTGATCAAGAGGATCCCAATTACCATTTGACCTGCAAACATGACCACCACATAGGGATCCACAAGGTCCTTACTGTCGCCTATGAACACTTTCGTGACATTTGCCATGATGCTAGAGTTCATCTTTGGAAGTCCTTCTGCTTTGTAAATTCTCACATAAAACCTGGCCCATGGTCTTTCAGATGGAAATCCTTTGGGGATCAAGAGATTCCTGAAAGGAAAGAGAAGACACTTCTTTAAAATTGAAAGTGATTTTTTTTTCCAAAATTGTTATCCCAGGTTAGCCTGCATTCTGAGTATAAATAAAAAAAGGGGGTATAAATTTGTTTCTGGATCTCCAGAACCACAGCATTTTCTGGTTACTATGAGAAAATAATACACCATTATTCAGCAAACATATCTATGTGACATATATGTGCTTCTAAAAGCACAGAAAACGTCATCTGTAGGTGACCTCTGGATATTACCTATTTCAGCACCCTTCTCAGAACAGGTCTAGCTAGATCAGGTTGCTCAGCACTGTGTCTGATAAATTCTGAGTATTTCCACCTGCTCTCTCTTGGCCTCTGCTACATTTAACCACCTTCACGGTACAAAATATATAAATTTATTTATTTCTGTTCAGCAATTTCCTTGTTCTAACTTGTATCCAAAGCCTCTAATTCTTCTACTCTGAAAATAATCCAGTTTTGTCCTCTTCATTATACAGCTGGAGACAGCAGTAAGATCCCCCTTCGTTTTCGTAAGGCTCAAGTAATGAATCTTCCCAGCTCTCCTTGTAGATCATGCAATCCAATTCCATATCTTGGTGGCCCTTCATGAGCTTGGTCCTATATGTCAGTATTAACATTGCTTTTGTAAAATCTAAAGTATACTGGCAGCTTGTTACCACCTTAATTTCTGTATTTTACATGGAGAGTGCATGTGAGTTTATTTAAGAATGTGGAAAATACAATATGCACATATCTGATAGATAAGAAGTAATAGCTTCTCGCGCTTTTTCTTCTTATTTCATTGCTTTTCAAAAATATTTCAACTGATTAAATCAATGAATCTTCTATCAAGGATAATCTGGCACTTAGCCACAGGTTCTGGTCAGCTCTGTCAGCTACAGATAAGTGACTATGACTTCAATTTATTTGAGAGGATTATAAAAACCTCTCTCTTTCAGTACATCAGAACAGCCAGGCATATGATAACTTCAGCTATTAACCCTGTATTAGCAATGACAGGAGTGAAAAGAGAGCAGAGGACTTTTCAGGTACTTAGTAAAGAAGGATGCAGTAAGAAAGAAACTGTTGGCAGTACTTTTCAATCTGCTCCTCAGTATCAGCTGTTTTTTGTGTGGCTTGTATTGTGTCGCCTTTCCCAGTCACACTGATGTCACACTTCAGGTATCCCTTGGTTCCTGTCCTAATATCAGCAGGATCTGTGAGAAGCGCCCACTTGTCGCAAAATTGATGACCTGTAAGATGGACAAACTTAAACACCAAAACATGCAAAACTTGCTCCTTTCCATTTGCATCAAGGGCACTGCAATCATTTGTGTTTTCAGCTGGATTTGAGGATATAAAACGTTATGTGACCAAAAAGGAAGACAAGAGAATTGATGTAGGTCTCACTGGGAACAAGGTTATTTTCATCAGTGTTTACTAGGATCAATGACTGAAGACCAGGGGAAGGCTAGGTAAGGTTTCAGCAGCTGAACTAAGGCTGAGGCTTTAAGAATGACCTGATTTCTGATGAGAACTGTCTGAAGATTTCAGTACTCTCCTGCAGCAAGAGGGTGGCCTGAATGGCTCTGCTGTTACATCTCTAGATGCTGTATCTGTGTAACACCTACAGCAAGTGGTCTAAACGCATCCATTTAGGAGAGATCAGGTCATAGAATGGCTTAGGTTAGAAAGGACTTTAAAGAGGTCCCTGAGTAACTGTGGAAGAGAAAAAGATATATACTTTGTAGATGGCTGTAAAAACAGGACAAAAACGGTAATCTTTCCTTAACTACAAATTTCAGTAAGTTCTGGACATCTCTGAAGATGGAGTGGAGCCCTGGTCAGATCTTTGCCACTTCCTTCTTCTCTCCCCCTTTCTGGTCTGCCTCTCCTCTTACCATGTGCTCTCCTCACAATTTTTTCCACACTTTCTCCTCTCTCCCCACCTCCCCACCCCTTTTGCCTGCACAGGTGGTAACGAACAGGTAGGTTCAGATTTTGTAAACACTGAGCTGCCCACTCTGACCCCATAATTAAATGCTGACTCTAGCAAAGGACAGATCATCAAGATGTTATCAGTGCTGAACTTTCTTCCTTCCATAGAACCAGCTTTGTCTGGTTATCTGTCATCCATATAGGAAGACAAACCTTCCAGAAATCCAGCTGAGTTTGTCCCTTGATATACACCTCAAGCATATATGTGGAAAAGCAACACACCTCCCCCTTCCTTCCTTCCAACTGATTTAACAGGTTTAACAGGCAGGAATCCACTTACCTGGCTGAGCATACACCATGCCCAGATCTACCTTAAAGGAGCCTATCAGCACACTCCCGATCAGTTTATGGTGCATCACCTGTCACGAAAATGCAGTGTTACTGCCTCTTTTTTTCTATCAACGTAAGAGCAATTTAAAGATCACATTTGGTTTAGAGGTAGTAAACAGTGACATTCAGCAGCACGTGAAGATGATTGCTTATAGCTGCAGATATAGGGAGCATTTGGAATTTCTTCCCTCATGCCTTGAGCAGATTTAGAAATCAATTCAGTTGCATTCATTTGAAATCACCCAGGTTCATCCCAGGATGTGTAAGAAGGTTTATTCCCAGATGAGGAATCAGATGGATATGTCTTCAGAGTAGATGTAGTTACATTATTTATCTCAATAAATTTAAATAAATCATAATAAGGATAGACACATGGGGCACAGCTGGTTCCACATTAGGCTGCAGAAACTGTGTCATATGGCAATTCAGCTATGAATTGCCATATGAACCAAATACACCCATAGGAGAAAGAATTAAAGTGTGCCTTTGCAGCATTTCAACATGTGTTAAACAAAGAGACTCAGTCCTGATTTAACCCCCACCATATTAATGAAGTCAGAGAAGTGATGTGGATGTAAATGAGATGGCAGCAGGTCCCAGTGAGTCTGTCTCCTTAGCCTTCCTGGCAAGTAATGCATTTCATTTAGTTCAGTTGAACTCAAATTTGATTAATAACTTTCCTTTGTCGGATAATTCCTACATCTCTGTACTTTTCTGTTTGGTTTTCAAATACGTCTGTGTGCTCCATCTTACAGGCAAGGCAGATGCTAGTAACATATTCTAAGGGAAGACTGGCTCTGGAAGTGCATTTTTTAAAGAATATGCCTCTCACCAGAATAGCTGACAAGGTTAGAATTCACTCCTCAGTTGTGGAATGCTTTCTGAAAACAGCCTGAGTCATCTAGAAAATCTTGGCCCAACTGCAAATTAGTCCCTGGGCTTAGTTTCACAAAAGTGAAATTGAGAATTTGGAGATAAATATTCACATATCTGAGAGCATTTTAGGAATTTGAAAGACTTCATACTTTGACTTTGGAGTTGCACATCCATGTCAGGGACACTGGACTTCAGCGATTTTTCATTGGATTTATCATGTGACTTCATTTTCTGTGTTACCCTTTAGTGTGCCACTGTGATTTTGGGATCACATTCACCTGTCCTTGGTAAAACCTCACTTCATCATGGAAGGTGTTGAAGTAGGACAGAAGAATCAAAAGACAAAGGAGAAATTTTATTCAACCCTATGATTAAAGCTTAAAAACTAATTGAACTTTGTGTAGGAGAGGGGTCGATGTGAAGCCAGTGCTTCATGCACAGGTGCTGCTTTTCTCAATCCCTTATGCCACCAGGTCCCGTCACAGTGCTGCAGCCTTGCTCTGACAAGGCTGGACTAAGGTACCCATGGAGGAATAAGCCATGAAAAGTGGTGGGTTTCATCTTGCCATGTGACAAGATCATAGTTTTGGAAGAACTGCATGGGAACAGAAGCTTGCCCATATCTACTGTCCCACCAGGAAGGGTAGGTGGAATGGGGAAGTAGGACGTAGGCTTTCCGTGATCAAGACATTGAAGTTGCTTTATGACTTTGGAAACAAGAGGAGGGGGTGTGCCTAAGTCTGACATGATGTTGTCTCACTGCTCTTTGTATTTTCTTTCCAGGGTATGGCAAGGTATTCAAACAGCAGATGTGTAACCCTCACTACTCTATCTGGAGGTTTGCTGTGTGAAACATGATTGTCCTTGGATGAATGCCCTCTATGGCACTTCTAACCGCCGAGGGAAAACCTTAATGCTTCTGTTAAGCGCTCTGTATTTCTCCTGGTACTTTTTCAAGCATAGGGGTTTTTTTTATGATAGCAAAGTATGCAAGCATTAAGTTTATAGCAAACGCCTCGCCTTCCCTGGAAGGGAACATCACATCTACACTTCACATTAAAGGTTTGTATCTTTCCAGACTAGAGACAATTTTCTTTAGATTTTCTGAATGAGGACAAGTATAAAGAGCGTTAAACCGAGGAGTATTTCAGTATTGCAGCATAAGGGGCATCTCAATCGCATCGTAACATTACTACAAGGTTTCTGAAATGTACTGGAAAATATAAAAGGAGAAAAGTATTTGTTCACTAGTAGGTGCTCGGAAATGGAAAATCTCATTTTCTTCTCAAATTCAGAGTCTGAATGCAGCTGAAAGGCTGAACTCAAAAAAACAGCAGTAATCTTTTTTGCTTTCCTTGAGCTTCCAGATGCATGTGAATGTGAATTTGTTTTCACACATTATGTGGATTCACTGGATGAGTGATTGCTGATAATGGCAGCTACTAATCTTTGTTTTTCTTTAAGTCATATTCATGCTAAGCAAGTGCCTTGAAGCTTTCCATCTCTCCCAATGTATATTTCCTTTCTTATTTATTTCTATCCCAACATGTCGCATTCTTTGAAACTGTGCTGAAAAGTAATGAATTTCTCATTTCAGTAGCATCAGTGAGCATTGTACTACGTTAATATTCTCTTTTTAAAATGTCATTTTTATCTAGGATGCCTTCTTTAATTTCACCTTCACCAGGTTTATATCAAAATGTTTTCTGAGCCCTCTGAAGCTATGCAGATTGACACTAGTTAATGCTGGCACATTCCCCACATATCAACACACTCAGAAAGCTGGCATATTCCTGTCCATCACTGGAGATATGTAAGTAGTATGTAAAGAATATGAGTTCCAGAAGACTGACTATACCTTGTAGAAAAATTACTATACATTCCCAAAATGCTGTAGTTCACAATATTTGATGTGTCAGTATTGTCCTTATATGCTATCACATCAGAAGAACTTATGAAGGCCATATGCTGTGATATAATCTTAACAGTTATACAATATCTACTCCCAAACAGAAGAGGGAACAATGTCAGCCTGTAATAAACTCTGTCCTTGGGGATATGTGAAGGTCAGATCTGCAGATATCCTGCATAGGTATGAATTTCATGTATTTGAGATGTGTATGTGATTGAGTGGATCTGAGCTTAGGATTCTTTCAATTTACTACCCGCACTGGGATTCCAGATGTCCAGATGGTCATTTTTAAATGAAGATTTTTTGTTTTCGTGGTGGGAAAAGTCATTTCATAATCAGCTCTGCAAAGCAAGAACATTTTGAACATCTCAAGAAGGTTTTGCTCTTGTGCTTTCCTGTAGCTCCTGAGCATCACCTGACTTTGTCAAGCACAGCTAACACACCATTTCCTGGTGTACTTCTTGAAATGGACAAGGCACTTTAGGAAAATCAGTGATTTGGGACTAGGACAACAACTCACTGTTCATCCCAAGTGGTGGGACTTCTGATAGTAAAATTGGGAAAAAAAAACAAAGACAAACAAAAAAATCCAACAGAGCATGTAAGGTTCTGGATGTTTTCCTACTCAAATTGATGTAGGTAAGCTGCTTTTAGCAGGGGGTTGGCTTTCATCTCCAGAGGTCCCTTCCAACCTCTATCATTCTATGATTCTACGATTCTATGATTCTATGATCTTGTAGATTTTGTAAGGTGAAGTTTATCTTTCTGTCTCACAGAGTGCCAAGCCAGCAATGTGTGTCCCTGAAAATCCACACCTCATCTTCCTTTATGTTTAGCTTTGCTTTCCTTAAAGTAATTGCCAGCTGCCTTTTCTCCTTTCCTCTCCATTCTCCTTTCCTCTTCCAACACTTTCTATTGCTTTCATAGCACCCTTGGTACCAAACAATATTTCTCTTTTTAATTGCATTAGGAAGAAACATTCAGAGCCAAAATGACACAGATACTATTACTGTACTGGGCTTTCCTAGGTACTTACAGAGATGTTGATTATTTTGTCGAACAGAAACACCTGTGGTCCAACGAAATCAAACACAAAGTACTGTGGGAGAAGGGGACAGCAGGTCAGAATCATCTTTGTGCTGGTAGCAGCACTGTCAGCATCATGGATTAGCTTTTTCAGTTACCCCACAGAGCCTTGAGAATAAAATCTGGGAGCTGGAGAGGTGGTGGTGGGCATGGCAAAGAGCTTTCCTTGTTCCCAGGACAAAAGGGAAAGCCCAGACCCCTTTGCTACTGAACAGACATTCCTGCTCAGATATGCAGATTCTACCAACTTGTCCATTCCAGTTCAAGCCACCAAGTGGAGATATCTCAGAGCCATTGAAGAAAATGTCTTCCCCAAAAGAAAGCACCAACCTCATTGTAGAAGGGAGCATTTGTGCCTTCTTTCACTGTTGTTTGCTTCTTCTCATCACCGATCTCAATGATTACTATGGGGTCGATGTTCTCACCCACCAGCTGCCTGGCCTCAGTGATCGTGATGGCAATCTGTGGGGAGCAAGGACAACACATATTTTCCCAGCTCATGTAAAGGTGTGTAAGGGCTGCCACCCCCTGCTCACCTGGTAATTCTGGGTTTTCATCTCCTCTTCATGAATTCTGGGCACCAGCTTTGCCCTGTATCAACCACAAAATAGTTCATTAGGCATCTCTGGCTAGACCTACTACTTGGATGTATGTTGCAAAGAGTTTTTGTCACTAAGCTGTTATTGTTTTTGGCATGTAGCTTTGTTAGACTTGATTTCACCAGCAGTCATTCAAGCACCATCAGAGGGACATGTGTGGCTCCAAGGGCTCAGATCCGTGATCAGATGGCAGCTGCATCACAGTCTGAACCACTGTAGCTGTCCATGGGCAAGGGCCATGCACATGGAAATCAACGTATCCCCTCCTCTCCTGTTGGAAGATGGGTACAAGCACTGCTCTGCTCGTGCCTCTCATTAGAACATGCAAGGTGCAACACCAGTTTCATGCAGAACTGTGCCACAGGGCAACTGGTCTATTCCTTTTTCCTATTGCTTTTCATAAGACGTGAAAATAGGATGGCACATTTCTTCTCTAGTTCAAGTGGCAGACTCCTTGAATACTATAAAATTTCATACCTGGATTTACATGACATCCCACTTAGATCTCTCTGTCTTTCATGCATTTGGTAATAGGGAAATGCTTAGCATCTGAACAGCCCATAACAGCTACCTGCTGTTCAAGCAAATGATCTCACCCATTGATCCCATCAAACTTGATTCCTTTCCTCCCCCTCTTGAAAAACAACTACATAAAACACCTGATTATAGAGACTGCTGGCCAATTTAGCTCATTTTCATTAGCAGCAGAGTTCAGGCCCTCTAGTATCTGTTTCAATCTCTCCCTGAACTAGACAGCATCTGGTGACAATCTGCCTTGAGCTGATAATATTTTGCTGACAAGCACATCCACTCTGCCTTGTGGAAGGAGTGAAGGGATCACCGCTGTCAGTAAATGGATTTTCTGTCAACAGATGTATTGTCCTATGCCAATACCATTCCTGAGAAAGATGGAAAAGGTGTTTTAAGGGACATAAAATACGCCAATGAGAACCTTTTCCTCTCTGGGCTTAAGGATCCAAAAGCACTGGACAATGCATTGCTGTTCATCAGGTCTTGCTCTCCCTCTTCTTGTCTTCCAAGAGTGTCAGGTTGAAGATTTTCACTTTCGTCTTGATCACCTGGTGAGTAAAAACAATCAAGAAAATAAACCCAGTCTCTGATTTCTGCCAGAAAAAGCTAACTTGGAGAAGAGCAGCGAATTCATCAGTATGATGTGCATATTTTATTTATTTGGGTATCACAGTGGTCACAATGAGGATTCATACTGAGCAGCACTGATGACAACAGCAGGTTCTGTGCAAAAAAATTATACTACACATAAATTGAGGGTACAGTTCTTCTCATCATACCGTGTGCATTCACAACAGGCACATATACCAGTAGCACCTGACTGCCTCATCTCTCATCTACTAGAAAGATGGTGGGACAGATAATCACCGTTACTTGCCTGTATTTGCAGCAGTGAATCTGTCATTCAATCCAACACCCTCCATTTCCCTCTAAGCTACCAATTTGGAGCCTAGTTTTGAAATCATTGCTCACCTTTACCTGCTGCAGAGATGACGAGTGGTAGATCAAGGACAGAAAAAGAGAGTTGAACATGATTCATTGTATCTCTTGTAGACAGCTCTGCTCAGACGAGACAAATTGCTTTCAGAAGTGCCTATTTTTCTTCCTCACTCTCCTGAGTCCTAGTAACCAGCTCAGAGGTACGTATCTACATTTGGACAGTTTGGCCTTTCTCATACTGCTCTGCTTAGTCCTCCTGGTCCAACAGAAGTTCTGCCAGCATCTTTGCCCCTTGCTGAGTGTGTTTGTATTCAGCATCCGCCTTGGGAAGGGACCTGTCCATTTTAGGTGAAAGTTTAGTTATTGGTTACCTGTCATTGGTTCTAATATATACAGATAAGCAAGAAATGTTCAGTGACTCTGGACTTGAGCTATTTCTGGTCTAAATGTCAGATGGCATCCACAGAAGTTAAACTGACTTGCTCAGCTTAGAGGCTTAGAGGCTTAGACAACCTTGTGGAGAAATCCTTGCATCAAATGAAAGGAAATACATCCAAATGCATCTTTTGCAAGAGTTCTGTGGCACTGTATCCCAACTACAGAACTAGATAAAGATTGCCCAGAGAAGCTGTGGTGCTCCATCCCTGGAGGCATTTGAGGACAGGTTGTATGGGGCCCTGGGCAGCCTGATCTGGAGAGTGGCAGCCTGCCATGGCATTGGGGTTGGAATTGGATGATCTTTGAGGTACTTTCCAACTGAAGCAATTATTTGATTCTGTAAAGGATTTTAATACTGCTTCCTCATCCCTTTGCAAAGGTATGGTGATTTGAGTAGTACTTAGAAATTGCTGATGGTAGCAAAGGACCATCCACCATACAGTAAAACTCACTTTCTAATTAGCGCGCTTATCAGGTGTGAATGTGGTCCTTCTGCAGCTGGATTCCACAAGCCCCTGTTCCCAGCAAACCACCAGACAGGTAAAGAGACAGGACTTTTGGTTGTGCTGGAAGGTGATCATGAGCCAGCAGAGAAGCAAGCCAGCCTGGGTGCCCTACTGCCCTGTTATGCAGCTCTGTGCTTGAGCTGACATACCCAGTCTCTTGATGGAGCAATCTCATATACTATATATGTTCTCTGACTGCCCCTCTGGCTCTTGTTCATTCTGCCCGGAACAGGGAGAGTGAGTTGTCTGTATCCATGTAGACATGACTTGATTTACAGCCCTTGAGTGAAAGGTGTCTGTCCAGAGTTTCGCATCTGTAGTACCAAGTCCCCATGACTACTCCCCAAATCCTATTTACTCTAGAGCATGCTGTTTGATTAGGGGCTTGTAGTACTCCGTGCTGTTTGCTTTGTAGGCTAAAGCAGAAAAATCTTCCCCTCCACCCCACAGCTGGGAACAGGCGTGTGCCAGTGTGACGTCCTGCCTGGGCCACTCTCTGCAAGGTCCACGCTTCTGTTGAGATGTAAACTCTTTGCAACACTTTTGCTTTACAGTTCCATTCTCTTGACATTTTAGTATCTGAATCAATATCCTTTTTTACTCAATAACTGTATATATATTGCACATAACAGCAGGAATTATTCCCTTGTGTACATACAGCAAGTGGTTTAATGAATCACCACACTCCCTCATTGCACACTTCTCTGCTAGGTCTCCTAAGCCCAAATTCCCATTTAACACAAGAAAGAGATGGTAATATCTGCATCTTTGCTAGTTTCAACTCTTCCACAAAACAGTAATGATATATATGAAGAAGCAGCATGAGGACCCTGATCCATCCAATATCTCAAAGACAGAATCATTTGAAATAAGCAGTTACACAGATACAAGTGATTACACAGTAAACTGAAGTTACCATGTAGTTTATCTTGTAGAGCACAGCATATTTTATAGAGCATAAGGTAAATAAACTCTAACATAACTGTCATTACTGAGAAGTTTAATGGTGTTGGTTTCTCTTCTCTGAAGTGGAGTTTCCTTGCTGTAAGGACCAGAAGAGAATCTTTTTGTTTAAAACAGTGCCCTTTAGCTAAATAGTATTTATGACACAAAATAAGTGTTCCTGTTTCTGCCCAACAGTGAGCCAAGATACACATGGCTGGTTTATGGCAGCACTGTAATTCACAGGCTGCACTAAACACTAAGGAGTCCACATTTTAAATGTCTCATTAAATTTGAGGCATGAAACTGTAACATAACATCACAGAAAGCAAAGAATTTTTTGTGGCTGAAATGTGAGTTTTTGTGGAGCTGAATGAGAGGACTATGGGGAGAGGAGGAAAATGGCAGTGGTAGGAATGCTGGAGAGCATCTCCTTAGCTTGGGAAACCATTATGTATTCCAGGGTAAGAAACAAAAGACTCTGCATGTCTTATGAATGCACTTAAAGCTGTTAAAGATAAAATACAAAAGCAAAAACAAAAGAGGAAGGAAGCAAACGAAACCCACTCCACCATATACATAAGTGGAAAATTGCTTGATCTATCCAGCCTATCCAGCCACCATTCTGCAGGTTTCTAGAAGTAGATCTTCAGGAGGAACTGTGAAATGATGTTTCCACCAGAACAGAAAAAACTGTTAAAATCCTGCCACCTGCCTATTTTTGTTCTCTATTAGAGACAGTAGTTTGAACTTGCAGGATCTGAAGGTGGATTTAACAAAATACTTCATGCAAAAAGAGTAATCTCTTTGTTTACCTAAGAGTGATAAAGAATTTACTGCCCATTTTATCAAAACTAAGGCAGCAATTGTAAGACACAATTCAAATGAGTTCACATGAAATGAGGTATAACACGATCCCCAACCTGCTCTCACCAGTTGCAGTATTGATTTATGAGGCCTTACCCAGCGCGTCTTTGTTTGCAATAGTCAACCCTTTCTCGCCTTTTTTCTTCTTCTTCAGCTTCATGCCACCAAACAGCCCCTTTCTGAAAAAATAAAAGAAAAACAATCATTGTAACAGCTTCCAGCCCTTTTCTGTGCTGGACTCTGATTTAATTCAAAGACCTGCTGAGAGGGCATTTTGATTTCCAAGTGATATCATTATATTCTGATTTGCCTTTTAATGAAAGCAAACAAGAGAATTCTCCAGTTTCATGCTTCATCTAACTTAGTTTATTTTAAAAATTTGGCAGTGTATGGGCAAGCATGCTGACAGAGAGCCAGAGCTTCTTTTCAAACCAAGACAGCAGGAAGAGGCAAAAAAAGGAAGTTCAAGTTTCCAGTTCTACTGACTTGCCCACACATAATTCCCACTCCTGTGGCAATACTAGAAACAAAAACTTCCTACAGATTTTAGGTTCCAGTCCAAAAGCCATTTTACAGTGAATTAAGATAAACATAAAAGCATTTATTTAAACTTCTTTGGTGTGGATGTGCACAGCGCTGGTGGCATATTCACCACAACAGCTTTTGCCTTTTATTTAATTAGTTCTCATTCCCCCCAGTAGCAAAGCTACAAGCAGAGCTGGACAAGAGATCTTCCTCAAGCTGTTTTATGGGGACAGTTTAGCCTAGCACCAACCCCAGCTACCACTGCTTGTGGCTTTTCTGCCTCCCACTCCTCCCCATACTGAATGAGGGAACTCAGCAACTTAAAACAAAGCTTTCTACAGTCATTTCTACGATCATGGGTTAAAGTGGCTTTGCCTTCATTAAGGATTTCTTATTTCTTGCATTCATTCTATTTTAACCACAGCCAGGAGCCTAGCACAGTTATCTGGGAGCAGCAGGCATTGATAGGGTGAGATCCAGGCAGGCCAGCACAGACCTGGGCTGGCTGCCATAACAGAGAAAACATGATAAGACATTCATTAGGGACCCATTGCAAATCTCCCTGTGGCAGCAAGCAGTTCAGCTGCTGAACTAAGTTAAAGCATTCTTCAAGCAACAGCAAGGAGCCAGGTTGGTTATTCAGAGCTTTGTGCTGTTCTGCCTTTTCCTATTTTACCTTCCCATTGCTCCTGCAGCTTTTTAGTGAGTAGAGAGACAGAGAACTTTGTTTTGCAGTTAGTTTCACAGAAGAAGACAAAAGAAAACATCTCTATAAGTCATACAGTGTTTTCCCATCAACAAAGAATCTTCTTGGCAAGGTACTTGAAAAGGGAGGTGATGGAGTCACAATCCCTGAAGATTTTCAAGAAAACAATAGATGTCACACAGAGGCGCATGGTTCAGTAGGCAGGGTTGTGGCGGGTTGATGGTTAGACTAGATGATCTTAATGGTCTTTTCCAACCGGAATGATTTTATGATTCTGTGATTCTTATTCCTTTCATATCTACTCCAAGGAATGCTTCTTGGTGGCCAGATAGCATAATCCCATCAAATCTCCTTTGTTTGCGCTGTGGATCCAGGAGCACTGGCCCTGGAATGGGGCATTGAGGCTGTTTCATCATTTTACAGGCAAAGAACAAAATATGACTACAAAACTAAGAAATTTAACAATCTCCATTTCCAACCTGACCTCCTGCTCCAACTTCTGATTCTTCATACCCTAGAGTCAAGGTAGGAGTTCATATACTGCAGAGAAAAGCCAAGAGGGGAAGATCGCTCAATGCACAGAAAGGCTTGGGTTGAAAGGGACTTCAAAGATCATCTACTTCCAATTCCAGATCATCAAGTTCCAACAGAATATGGGACCTCACCCCACTGTCTTTGAGGAAAGATTAGCACAGAATCTGTCCTCAGCAACATGGAAGATTTTTGTGCTAAAACTGCCAGATTTCTCCTTTTAACCCAAAGTTCTGAGCAGTGGGATGGACATACTTGCTATCCTGCATTTGGTTCCCTGAGAGACACAGCTGTTCTCACACTTTGGGAAAGGACTGGTTGTTTTTTATTGATCTCATGGTTTTCTTATCTTTTCTTCCCTTAACAAAAAGGATGCTTTTAAGCTACATGATTCAGTGTTTGAGAGGAGACTGGGGAGCAGCAATCAAACCACTGAGCACTGGAGCGTATCATTTCATTTTTTCTGGTTTTCGAGAGGTTTAACCCAGTGTTTAATAATGATCCTTACAGTCTGCATGCATCACATCGTGGTGCCAATCAAGGTTTGGCAAAACAGTTACAAGAATATAGGAGCCACACACAAGAGTTCCTCTTTAATGATAAACTGAACAGTGCTTGGGATAGGAGTGGGAAATAATGGACTCTGCACTTTGAGGGCCAAAACTAAGACCAAAAATAAGATGGGGGGGAGGGGGAAGTGGGGGAAGGGGAGAGGGAGGAAAGAAGGGAGCAAAATAATAGAACAAAAACAGATTTGGGAAGCTATTTTTATTAGATAAAACCCTATAGACTTATTTTGAATTAATCGTACCACTCTAACATATAATCAGAAATCCAAAGTTGCTGCTAATGATTCATTTTGCTTTACTTCATGGTGAAAATGTAAGTCATATTCTTTCAGATCTCCCCTGCCCACACTCAGCTTTGCTCAGTGTTCACATTCTTTGTACTTAGAGTGGAATAAATGGTTCTGTTTGCAGGCATTGTGAAAAGTTACAAAGAACACATATTAGCATAGCCAAAACATTTCATCTTGAAATGTTGAAATTACATGCTTTTATATTTTGAAAATATAGTTCTCTACATCTCTTTTTAAAACTGAAGCATTCACTGAAACCCACACGAATCTGTGAGCAGTGGTATCTAACAACTGACTGTTCTCTATCGTTTTCCCAATTACTGGTAACATTAGTTCAAGAAGATATCTCCATGGGCATGATTTCATACTACAGTTTTTCCAAGGAAACAAATATGCCTGATATTTCAGGGGAGAAAAAATCTATACCACTTGAGAATTTTCTGCTAGTAATGCCAGTGGTAAGAGTGAAAGCAAACCATTTATTACAATGGCAACATTTTATTCCCCTATCATCAAAGGATTTGTTTGCCTAAATTGCTGTATAAATAAAAATAGGTTTCCTGGGAGAAATACAGTCCAGCCAGCTCAGACAAACAGCACCCACAAACTGGGCAAATCTGATGCCAGTCAGTGCTCAAACACCGTAAGTTACCTGCAAACTCAATGTGCATTTAATTGTGAAGAAAATTTGCAGCAAACCAGAATGGGAAGCTGATAATATTTAAAAGCCATATTGAGGGACATATATCATGAAGAAGTTTCTCCAGTGCCCTGAAGGAAATCTCCTGGCTGTCAGTAAGGAACAAATATGGCAGTGTGAGAATCTGGTGAATTGGGATGCATGTAGGGTGCAGATTAGTTGGGGTGCAGAAAAAGTCTTTCATCCATCTTTGGAATGTGGTGAGGCTGAAGGTAGCACTGACAGACTGCAGTGAAGGTTCAGTCCCCATGTATTACACAATGCATTAAGACAGAGGAGGATTTTGTTCTTTCTTGGAACCAACAAGATTTAAGGTACAGTAGAACAAATTCATTTCCACAGAGAAGAAATTAGTTTCTACAGGTTACAGACATGCTTACCTTGGAATTTTCCTGTTATAATTACCTTAAAAAGAAGCAATTAGAAATTTGCCATCTCAGCTAATTGAGAACATTGCTTAATTTAATGAATGAATAAATAAATAAATAAATAGGATCTCTCAGTTCTCTCTGCATGGGGATTGTGAAAAATCTGGAGTAAGGATAGTCTTTTTTCTTCTGCACATGTACAGTGACAACAGGAGTCTTAGTTTGACCACAATTAATTGAAGTTTCCCCAGCATAAGTAGTATGTAAGAGTGGTTCACCAACTGCTCAATAGCATTTGATTATAGCAAGAATGTGTTCGATTTATGAGTTCATTTCCCTCTATCATTGCCACAGGTCCATTGGGGTTCTGACTTCATTATCATACTTCTTGAAAGACTCACAAATTGTATTCCCCTCTCATCAACATTTACCCATTACAGCTTCCAGCTTTTGAGCTTGTCAATTTTTCAAAAACATCCTTTCATGCCCCTTCTTTTTCATTTAAGCTGTCCTGTTATCACAGAGGCTTCATGTTCACATCGTGCACCGCATGATGTTCTCTCAGATATCCCATAATTGCTATTTGCAACATAATTTAAGGGAAAGATCACAGAAAAGAACACTTCAGATTTGACAGCATAAGAGTACAAGTAACTTTACCATACACTGAATTTTCTTTGATTTTTTTCTGCAGTAAATTTAAACTTAGTTTCATCTTTCAATAAAACACTTCCAGAAATCTATGTGCTGAGAATTCACATTTGAGGAGAATCCCTTCTTGTATGAATGGTCACACATAATCCATTCAGTCTTCACTTCCAGACATGGATAGTAGACTTCATCCCCAAAAGGTACTGGAGAGACTCATCTCACCAAGTCTGGTGTTGGCTTCTGACATCCCAAGGGTTTTCACCATCAATGGAGACACTTCAGTAGCACTTCTAGGGTGCAGATTACCTGACCCACTTCCCATGGGATGAAGGAAATCACTTTTTTCTTGTTGGTCAAGGTTAATTTATGCAACCATCAGCCTTGGATTGACTTTCTGTAATGCTGACACATGAACTGTGCTCCTGGTTGGCACAGAGGAAAACAGCCAAGGAGGTGGGTGTTGGGACCTTTGGAAACACTGAGGGCAGGCACAGAGATGAACCCAATTTTATCTGGAATGTCTCCAGGGACCATCCAGAAGTCCACATAAGGACAGGTGAATGAGCTGCCAGCACACTCCTGGCAGCAGACAATCCTAGCTGGGACAGCTGCCTTCGTTCCCCCAAGGCCCATTCCTCCCTGGAAGAAGCAGCCTCTGCAAACCTTTCAGTGCCATCAAAACCATCAGTTCAGAGATGATCAAAGGTTTGTGCGGCTCAGATCTGATCTCACTCCAATGCCTGATCTGAGTGTTAGAACCAAAGAAAGAGAAAGAACAGCCTTCAGCCTTTTCACACATTAACATACAGCTTGTTAGGTAGGTCTGCATCTTTGCATTTTGTTGTTTGCACACTGCCTATTGTTAGGCAATGTTAGCTTCTATATTTTGCAGCTTCTTAAAATTCTGCCTCTTTCAACAAAATTTAGTTACCCAAAAAATTTTGCAGTAAATCGAACGATATTGCATTAGGAGAATAATCATTTCTACATAATTAATCCCTATTTTCCTCAAATTATTCTCTAGATCATAAAAAATATTTTCTCTTTTCTTTTTAAATTAAAAAAAAAAAAAAACGAACAAACAAAGAAAGATTCTTGGCACATTTTATCACTTCCAGAATAGGTACAAGTCAAGGAAGCTGAAAGGGAAAGTAAATAACGTCCTCATGTAAAGCCATGCATTTCAAACTTCAAAATACAGTTACAAAATAAAGATGGAGTTCAGATTAAGCAGTGCAATCAATCTAAAGCTTTAATGCAAGCATAATTAGTTAATTAAACAGAATTTTTATTAAGCTAATATCTCATTCCTGATAATAAATTAATTTTCAGGGAAGAAATGTATTGAATTGCGTTTAATTGTCACAGAGAAATTAATAAAATATCATCTATATAATCAGTCAAAGCAAGAAACACCTCTGAGCAGTTAATGGTGTACTCATTTCATGCTTTCTCTTCTCAGGATCATAGAAAATCAAGCAAGAATATTGTCTGTTTATTTGTTTAATTTATCTCTTTTGCCAGGGCAAGATTGCTTCACACAACATATTGTCAGATACTTTACACTGATACAGTAATGAGATTCTCTTTCTCCCCAGATCCATTATTTCTGTTGCTGTTCTTTTACAGCCTATAGCCCTGGGCTTTTAACTTGCTTTCAATCATCCTATTCCCCATCTGACAAGTCTATGGATTTGCAATTGAAAACCTTCAAGTTCTCAAGGAGGTGGATCCACAATCCTACCTGACTAGTTGCTATTTAAAGACCAGCCTTGGCATACATACTGCTATCAGCTTCCATACTCCTCTTATTTGTCCCATCTATCTGATACTATGGAATTATATAACTTGCCTGAACTATTAATTTATCATTAGCAACGCAAAAACAAAACTGCAAGATGATATTAGTGTGGTACCTGTTAGTTATACACTAAATCTTACATACTGTAATAGGCTCTAAATTAGCCATAACTACTCAGAGAAGAAATTCTATCTCTGTCAATAATTCCACATTAAACACCGGTTTGGTGTGCTGCAACAGTCAGAAGGTGAAATCAGCTATTAAGAACTGTAAAAAATGAGATTAAAATATGATAGAGAGCATTGTATGGCACTGAATTATTGTACTTTGGCTACTGCTTGCTGTTTTGAATGGCTTCTCTCAAAAATGACACAAAACTCAGCAATGTTCAGAAGACACAGCAGAGTGGCAATTGCTTCTGGAAGAGTTTATTCAGCCAGAAAAAGAGATGATAACCTGTTCTTTAAGGTGGTACGCTGAGGTAAAAAACAAGCATGCACTGAACACAGAACTGGCAGTCAGTTTCATGGAGATGGTCATGGTGTCATCACTGATGAAGTCATCTCTGAAATCAGCAGCTCAGAGTGAAGCTCCAGTCAGGAAAGGCAGCACTATTCTGGGTATCATCAGGCTGGACTTCAGAAACAAGTGCCATTTTGCCTCTAGAGCATTGGTGTAACCACAGGACATCATAAACACAGATCTGAATCAGATGGACGTCGTGCTAGATTTGAATCATGAGAAGGTTCATTACTGCATTTCTGTCAAAATGATCAAAGCACACCATATAAGCTTCTGCCAGAATTATACACAATCAGGCTGATAGTGTAAAATCTGTGCATTCTGTGAGCACGTTTGACCAGGAAAGTGATTTTATCCCAATTAGTGCTGCCTCCTGTGACCACTGTGCTCTTGGTTAAGTTTTTGAATCTGCTGTTCCATTGCACCACCTAATTGCAGATGAAATGGTGTTTTAAAAAGAACTATAAAATAGGGAATGATATGGAGAACATGAATAAAGAAGGAGTTTCTCAGCTTCTTAGTCCTCAGATCACAGTGCAGGAGCACTCAATCAGTTGATAAGCTTGAAAAACATGAGCCTAAGTGTTCCGCAGTAAGAAGTATAAATCATACAGCAGGTTGCAAGGAACACTGTTGGGGCCAAAGTATCAAAGATGTTTTGCATTTGTGGAAACCTAGTCGCAGTGGGGTTTAATGTCCATCCAGCTCCAACTCCCTGACTCTGTGCTGCTGACGACAGGATCATTTTCTTACACCTGTCTGGCAGACTCATTTCCCAAGCATCCTCTCTCTGTCTCTCTTGGAAAAACAAAACTGATGTGAAAGAGACTTAAAATTTGACCCAGTTGCTCTCATGTTCTTGGTGTGTTAATTAAAATGCATTTCCTTAGACACTGTTACACCCAGAATATCTAAAAAAATGGCCTGGAGGGGCATATTCATTCCCCTCTCCACAGGCAGCTTGAGTCATCATCTGCCTGGCTGAACAAATGTACCCTGACCTCATGCATGTAGAAGTGATGAGACACAAGACAGTATGGAATATAAAAAGAGAGGCAATAATAATCAATTTTGACATGAGCAGATAAACCTGAAAAAGAGGATTTGTGTATTTTCTTTTTCTTCTGGAAGAATACTTCAAAAGCAACCAGCCGAATTAAAATCAAACCCTGGAAAAGTCCCCCCAGAGTATCAGACATACCTGTGAGCCTGAGGTGTCACTGCTGTGGGCTCCATCCTGCTTTTTTACTTCCAACTGTTGCCTCTTACATTGTGAACAGGTTCTCCAAGCTTATATTTGTAACTAAGACTCATCTACTTTGTGCCTGGTCACTCCAGTTGGTAAACACTGAACTGGAACAAAGCCTTTTCCCTGTGCAAACATTAACTCTTGCTCTGGGGAGATATGCAGGAGAAGCCAGCAAGCCACACACTGCTCTCCTCCAGCAGCTCTGAGCTAGAAGAACGTCAGCCTCTTCACCTCACCAAGAGTCCTTGGAAGGGGCTGGCTTCCAGACTGAGTTATCACCCTTTGGAACATTAGTCTTGTTTGAACTTTTTGCATATTTATACTCTGCTGTAATTAAATAAGAACTTCATTTTCTCCATTTTCTTACTCTTTTCACCTGTGATTTTCTCATCTTTTTACTGCAGCCCAACATACAGGGCTGTGGACTGTGTCTCCCTGTTCTCCTCCCACCTCCCCAGTTAATAATGCATGCCAATTTTAGTTACTAACCTTAACAAATTACTCACATTTCCTTCCTCCAATCTTGTATATGTAAGTGTTTCTTTAACACTTCCTCTTGACCGTGCTCCAGTCCTTACAGAGAACAGGTTAAAGATGCACAAGACCTGTTTTGTTCTGCAGTTCCATAAGTTCCATTTTCACACTGTTCTTAACTTTTCCTGATGCAAATGAGACAGAACTGACCCATAGAGATTAAGGGCTATTGGCATGAAGCTGTACCTCTCTTCAAGGGCACATTTGAAACTGCATTTGACTCATCTGAAGATACATACCTAAGTTCACTGCTGTGATGAAGTATCCATAGCATTTGAAGCAACTACAGTTTTATGGGAGTGCAAAATGCAGCAGACAAATTAAAGAGCTTTGTGCAGTTTGATGCAAATGATTGGCCGGGTTCATATTGTATAGAATCATAGAATGGCCTGGGTTGAAAAGGATCTCAAAGATCATCTAGTTTCAACCCCCTGCTATGTGTAGGGTTGCCAACCACCAGACCAGGCTGCCCAGAGCCACATCCAGCCTGGCCTTGAATGCCTGCAGGGATGGGGCATCCACAGCCTCCTTGGGCAACCTGTTCCAGTGCCTCACCACCCTCTGAGTGAAAAACTTCCTCCTAATATCTACCCTAAACTTCCCCTGTCTTAGTTTAAAATAATTCCTCCTTGTCCTATCACTATCAACCCATGTAAATAGTTCTTCCCCCTCCAGTTTATACACTCCCTTTAATTACTGGAAGGGAGCTACATCCTCTCGCTTCTCTTGGATGATTTAGGGAAATGGCTGCCTCTGCAGGCCTGTTATTTTATCTTTTTTGGTTCAATGAGGTTCAAGCTTTTAGTCAGGAATCTGCCTTGTCTTCCAGTGGCAGCAGTCAGACTCACTTGACTTGAGCAGATGGGCAAAGCATGGCTAGGAGGAAAAATGCTTCCTAAATCAGCTATTTCATACAATCCTGCATCTCTAAAAAGCACATGCAAAATCTCTTTTTTCTCCAGTGGAGCAGAAAATTATTTTTTTAGTTATTTTTTTTATTCTCCCTTCTGAAGTTTGCATTTAACTTCAAGTTCTTATTCCAACTTCCTAATGCCTCATCTATATCTCCCTTCTTTTATTTTAAAACTGTTACCCCTTGTCCTATCACAACACTCCCTGAAAAAGTCTCCCATTGTTATTCTTCCAGTTGCATCTCCTGTTCATATTTCCCAAAGTTTACATTTTGAGGCTATTGTGCAACACACAGGGCAGAAGCAGACTCCATACATATGTCTAGACATGCAGTGAAATAAATCTATGTTTGCAGTGCACCTGGTACAACAGTAAGTTCTCTCCTAGGAACTATGTTTTTATTACTGATTACTAAAAAATGACGGCTGCTATCCAGAAGGTAAATGTTGAATTATTGGAATCACTCTGTGATGTTTCCTTCCTGCATGACTGCTGTGCTGATAATTCTTCACTCCTCACACTTCGTCTGCCTTCACTAGTAAAACTACAGCATCTTCAGAGCTGTTGTCTGTGCAGATGTCCCATTCCAAACACAGTAAGTTCCTAGCCCTACCCGGTGTCATATTAAGAGCAGTGACAAATGTCATGAAATACTTCAGCTGTTGCTGTAGAACGGAGTAAATGTTCCCTGAGAAGCACTGTGTCATAGAATCATAGAATGATTTGGGTTGGAAGGGACCTTAAAGATAATCTAGTTCCAACCCCCTGCCATCTACTCAGGATGCCCAGGTGCCCAGGACCCCATCCAACTGGCCTTGAGTGCCTCCATGAATGGGGCAACCACAGCTTTTCTGGGCAGCCTATGCCAGTGCCTCACCTCTCTCTCAATGAAAAATTTATCCGACATCTAATTTTAATCTTCCTTCTTTTAGTTTAAGACCATTACCCCTTGTCCTATCAGTGTCTACCCATGTGAAAAATGAGTTGGCACTCTTCAGCCTGGATAAAAAGAAGGCTCCAAGCAGCCTTCCAGTACCTGAAGGGGGCCTACTGGAAAGCTGGGAAGGGACTTTTTATATGGGCATGCAGAAAAAGAACAAGGGGAAGTGGTTTCAAACTGGAAGAAGGTAGATTTAGAACTAGATATCAGGAAGAAATTCTTTACTGTGATAGTGCTGAAACACTGGAACAGTTTGCCCAGTGAGGCTGTGGATGCCTCCTCCCTGGAAGCATTCAAGGGCAGTCTGGATGGGGCTTTGAGCAACCTGGTCTTGAGGGAGGTGTCCCTGCCTATAGCAGGGAGCTGGAGCTAGATGATCTTCATGGTCCCTTCTAATTCAAACTATTCTATGGTTCTATGAAAAGTTCTTTTCCCTCTGGTTTATAATTTCCCTTTAAGTACTGGGAGGCCACTAACAGTTTTTTTCTGGAGCCTTCTCTTCTCCAGGCTAAAGAAGCCTATCTTCCTCAAACATTCTTCATAGCAGAGGTGGTCCATCTTCATGGTCTCATCTGGACCTAATCCAACAGCCCCACATCTGTTTTGTGGAAAGTGATGGGATAACAGTCTTCAGAGAGATGATAGCCAGAAATGAAGTTTTCTTCAGGAGGTGGTTGACATCACCATATTGAAATTGGTGCTAAACAAAGAAGATTGGTCTTGGACATGATGTTAGTGCAGGAAGTGTAGCAAACAGGCCCAAGGGCACCCTGCCCTCACCACTGATCACAAAACACTTGTACTACCAGGCCCTGATCTACTCTGTGTCATGGGAAGAGCTGATCGCCACTACAGTGAGCTACAGAAAATGCTGTGAGCTTGAGTCTTTTTTTTTTTTTTTTTTTTTGTTATTTACTGAATGTGAGACTGAACAAAAAACTCCCTTTTATTTACAAAGGAGGTGTTACTCTGAGCTGCTTGATAAACCAAGGTGGGGGCTTGGATTGTAAAGGAACAAAAAGCTTACATAAGGGCAGCTTTGTAATAGTCAATATATTAAAACGAGTGACTCAGCCCCTCTTCTCATAAATAAGCAGCACAGTCTTGAGCTAAGTCAGGCTTCCAGATAAAGGAAAAGAGTAAGAAGAAAGTCAAGATGGATGTGCAGTCTGCTCCCAGCCTTACTCCTGCCACATCCATAAAGTTATGTAGCATTGGGTAGTCTGTTCAATCAGTGGATGTAAATAATTTGTCACATGGAAAGAGCATCAGGAGTCTACAGCAATGTTTGAGTAGTATTGAGATCTGAACTGCAGTATTTATAGCAATGGGTTGGTGCATCAAAAGAAAGACTCCTTGAACTACTGGAGGCGCTCAGCAATCAGAAAGTTTTATTCTGGGTTTCTCTAATGAGTACAGAACGTTGCCCTCAGTTGTCTTTGAATCTCAGAGGGACCCAGCGCCTTTTGCTCTGTCTGACCTGGACAGAGCCAAGAGGTCCTAAATTTGTACAAAGATGCCAAATGCAGGCAGCTATCAAGAGGAGTTGACTCCTTTTGTGGCATGGCAGACAGCCTGAATCATAAATCATCTGATGCTAGGGAGTCCCCAAAGTGCTGGGAAAAAAAATGTTATTTGGAAGAAAGCAATACTTTGTTAGAAAAATCAAGAAGTTCAAATAAGACACTTGCTCAGCAGATACGAATTGGGACAGTTATCTCAGCGACTAAGAGGCCTCAAAAATGAGATTGTTGTAATTTTTGAGGAAGGAACTCTAGACAGACATCCAGCTAACGATCCACTTGATAGCAGGTAAAGAGGTTTGATGGAGCCTAGTAAGAAAAGCAGTATTTGACTTTAAAGTGGGGCTTCAGAGTTGATCACTGGTGGAGAGAAGTGTGGATATGGAAGCATCCATGCAGGACCAGAGTAGGAGCACTGACCCCATGCTTACGCAGGTTTGGAGGATGTAGTGCAATCTTTCTGCATTTACTTTCTTAGCAATTTTAGTTTTAGGTAGAACATAGTGAAGTGCACAGGGGTGCTCAGGAGACCTGAGCTGTGATCTCAGCCATACCACATAGCGGGCAGCAGTTGCCAGCACGCAATTCTACATTCCTGTCCCCTGCTTTTCCTCCCACCCACCCATTTGCAGCACTGTGGTCAAACTGCACAACTCAGCTCAGAGCCCTGCTCTCAGCATTCAGGCCTGTGTTTTGCAGCTCAGCTGCACATCCTACTCCTCCCCTAGGGATTTGTTATTTTAAAATACTCCAAACACACTTAATCTTCAACTTTCCAAAGGCTGTTAGCAAGATTTGTCAGCAAATTACCGTGGAGCTGGAAGGAAGAGGAATAATAAGTCCCATCTGGGTGGTTTTAGCACACAGTAAGATGTAAGGTTTGAATGTGGCTGTAGGATCACATTAGAAAGCAGTTTCTTGACAAGTGGGGACTAAACCACAAGTGATTTAACTCCTCTCCCTTCCTTACCCATACAGACATTCTGGGTTGTTGAAGCTTCCTGGAACATGGACACAAAACATCTGTAGGGCTGCTCTGTTTTTGCACCAAACCCTTCTGGTCTCAAAGGTAGAGCTGTAATCTCTTCCATAATGGGGAACTGTTGCTCTGCTGTCTGCTCAGTACAGAGCCATGCACACAGCTGTTAGGACACATTGCCCAGAACTGCAACCCACAAACTGCTGGCTGCTTTATCACTCTTCTGTGAAGATGCAAAATATTCTGGGAGTGCCAGTTAAGCAGTGACATTTGCAAAGACGCTTCTATTTTGAAGCACTGGCACAGGTTGCCCAGAGAAGTGGTGGATGCCAAGTCCTTAGAGGCATTCAAGGTCAGGCTAGACGGGGCTCTGAGCCCCTGTCTGAGCTGTACGTGTCCCTCTTCAGTGCAGGAGGGTTGGACCAGATGGCCTTTGATGGTTCCTTCCAACTCAAATGATTCTATGATTCTATGATTTTATGGGCATGTTGTAGTACTGGAACATAACCATTAGCTTTCCAACAGGGAAGCATCAACCCCAAATGTATTCTTTTTGGCACAGAGACAAAATGAGAATATTTGCTGCAGGAAGTGCTTAGCACTTAACTGATTACATAGATGGAGAGATTCTCTACCAAGTAGCCATGAAGTTTAAACACAAGGTGGAGTAGGTGAGTTTCCAAAAAATAAAATAAAAATAATAAAAAAAAATATCCCTGAGCACAAGCAGCTCATAAGCCACTTAAAAGGTTGCAGAAAAGTTGTCCACCTCATCCAGTCCAATTTCCAGTACTGAGGTTCAGCACCAAGAGAGCTGTCATGCACACCCAAGGACGCTCATGAGCAGATGTGGAGGTTTTTTTTAATTCTGTGTTTTCATCTGTCTTGTGGTGCCTACTTTAGCCCTAGAATGAATAAGTAACAAAACAGAGGAAAATCCACTCCCAGATAAAGATGTTAGTAGATGGTATTGCTTGCATTTTTTGAAGCAGGATAAATATGCCATTTCTCTTAAAGTGCTAAAAATTCATTTCTTTCTGGCTTGGTGGAACTGTACAGTGCTAGATCCAGGTATTCCAGAATAATCTCTAGTTCTGCACTACTTTAGATTAATCTTCAGTATGATTTTAGGGGGTTATCCTTACAACAGATTTATATTTATTGAAGGTCATAGAGTAGCTGCTGCCTTCAGCCATGCTAGAGATACCAAGTTTAAATGGAGCATTTTAAGAAATGACCATACAGTAATTCTGTCCAGGTTCAGACAGCAGTCACTATGGGTGAGGTCAGATCCACCCTGGATAGTTTGTGCTCTGCTAGTCTGAAAAAAAACTCCTTCCTCTTCTGATTCGGAACTAATCAGAAGAGAGAAAAATCTAATATCATCCTGAGCAGTTATTTTTAAAGCACTGTAAAAGCCAAAGCCCCAGGATCTTCCAAAGGCTCCCTGTAGGACATGGGGCTCCTTGGTCAGTTGCAGGGACCCACTGAAGGTGCTACCGAAGGCGAAGGCGGTAGTGATGATCAGCCCATGTAGTTGTGCTTCATGATAATGATACCAAGCCTTTTTAAACCAGAATGAAAGTCAGTTTCCATTGGTATTGCAGCAACTTAGCTTCCATTTGCTTGTAAATAGAAAGTATGCAGCCAGGCCGCCTTCCAAAAAACTGCCTTTCCATCTCCTGTACCTTGCAGAAAAGAGGGCTTGAAGGTCTTCCAGGCAAACATATCCTCTCTTTACATCTGCTACAGCCAGCAACATAACATAATTCATGGCTGGACTAGACAGTCTTAGTGTTTTTTTCCAACTTTAATGATTCTATTATGATTCATCAATATCTCTCCTTTATTTCACTGGAGTTCGAGAAAAACTGTTCAAACAAAGGCTGTATAAGATGACTAAAGTGCCAGTGCCTCAAATAAACATCTTTATGTCTCAGTATTTTTTTCCCATCACCATCCCTGAAGGCACCCTGCCTTCACAAGGTACAACTCAAAGGAGATTGCACTTCTGGGCTATGAGTCACCCTCATCAATGAGCACATTTGTTTGAATCAAGTACGTTTGGTTCCTTTGGCATTTCTCTAGGTGTTTAAAGCAATCAAACTCCAGCAGTTGCCACTAGCATTGTTTATATCAAAGGTGGAAATGGCTGCTCAAAAATAGCTGCCTACATAGTCTGGTGACGTGCCTGTTTCAAAAAAAAAAAAAAAAAACAACAAAACAAACAAAAAAAACCCAACAACCCTGGAATTAAGCTCTTTGAAAAGGATTGGGTGTGCAGCTCTTACGCTTCAAAATCCATTCATTCTAGAGATTATTTAATAAAGAAGAAAAGCAAACAAACATGGAATAAAATATATATTATTACATGAAGAAAGTTTGTTGGAGAAATGACTAAATGCCCTCTTCTTCATAAGCATAATTAATAATTAAATCTCCTATTCACATTACTGAAGGAGGAAAGCAAACATAAGCAAACATCACTGAAATCTTTTTTTCATATTTGCTTTCACAAGACCCAAATTCATTGTTTCTTACAGTGCAAGGGTAGAGACTCTGAGCTGTAACAAATAGATCTGTGGCCCCAGACTTGAACCAAGTCACTCACCAGGTTCATAATTGCTGGGACAGGAATGTCCCACTGCCCACCAGCAGACAGAACTTCCCTTGTGCTGCTCTGCCAGTGAGGAGATGAGAAGGTGGAATGGGACAGAACCAGGGCAGCTGACCAGAAGGATATTTCTCGCCACATGGCATCATGCTCAGCAATAAATGCCGGGGTAAAGAAGGAGGAAGGGGAGATGTTCATAGCAAGGGTGTTTGTCTTCCCAATAAACTGCTACACATCATTAGGCCTGCACTCCTGGAAGGGGCTTAAAATCTGCCTGCCAGTGGGAAACAGTGAATGAATTCCTTGTTTTGCTCTGCTTGCACACATGACATCCATCTTTTCCAGTTCTCTCCCCAGTCCCACCTGGAAAGAGTGAGCGAATGCCCACGTGGTGCTGAACTGCTTGCTGGATTGGGCCACTACACAGCATGATGAGAACTGCTCTCAGGAGGAATCCCCCCCAGCAGTAACAATGCAAGAAGTTTGGATCCTATGTAATACCTGAAATTAAACAGGGTGAGTAGTCTCACTCAGCTTCCTAGTGCCTTTCTGCTGTGATAAGCTATTTTCAGGATACATTGCCTCTTGTTTGTTCAAAATGTACTCCACTGTAATAGGGCAGAAATATCTATCTGATAATAACTAGCAGTATGTTCTTCTAAGGATTTCAGAGGGCTTTGCAAGGGCAAGCATGAATTCTTTTATAAAGACAGCAAGATCAAGGAACTGAAAAATTAATGCTCCTACACAGGCCACACTGTAAGTTATAGCTATAGTCCCTATCTGCTGTCCCAAAAGGCGGGCTTATGTGGGGCATAGTTAAAGCATGTTAAAAAAAACAGTGAGATGTGAAAGCTAATTTTGTCTTTAGAAAGGATTACTGCTTTTTGTCACAATCAATGCATTATAGCAAGTCTCTTTTTTATCTCCTTTAATATTCTGCCACTGACAAATCCCCAGTGCAAACAACCACCAGCTGGTGTGATGGAAGAGGCAAAGAGAAAACACAATAATCTGCTTTTGGTGCTGAGGCCATCCTGCAACATCTCTGCCCTGCAGCAAGCTGCTAGGCACAGAGAATTTTTGACCCCTTTGCCTTCAGCAGGGACAGACCAGAGTTCTGTGGCTTCTCACAAAATCGCAGAATCATCAAGGCTGGAACAACACTGACAACATCTAGTTCAACCATCAACCCATGCCTGTGACAAGTCTAGACTATGTCTATCCACCCTTTTCTTCAACACCTCCAGAGATGGTGACTACCACCCCCCTGGGCACCCTGTTCCAATGCCTCATCACTCTTTCTGAGAAGAAATTTTTCCAAATATCCAGCCTGAACCTCCCCTGGGGTGATTTGAAACCATTACCTCTCATTCACCCACTGTTATGTAGGAGAAAAAACAGATCCCCACCTCGCTGCAACCTCCTTTCAGGGAGTTGTAGAGAAGAATGTAGAGAAGGATCTTTTTCAGAAAGATGCACCTTTTTCCACCCATTTATAGAAGGACATCATTTCTGATGGTGCTGGCTGAAATAGTTCACCTGCAAGCCAGTGGTATCATATAAGTGCTTGGAAAAGCCTTGAGTTACAGTGCAAGAGGTACAGTTGACAAGGACAGGTTTCAAATGCAAATGAGTTTGTGTGAGAACAGACCATTAACTGCAAGAAAAACCAAGTAATTTAACTTAACCTAAATGTCTGCCATTGCAGGCTAAATTAAATCAATTTACCTCCTATTTTCTAAGAGTATACAAGTACAGCCAGAGGCACAGTGTGTGTATTCAGCCTCAGGCTGCATGTGCCGATTGGATAAAAGGCTATTTTGATTGCTTTTTTCAAGCTTTTTCATGGCTCCCATCTGCACAATCAGAAACATCAGTTTTTAAGATACCCACTGTAACCAGAGAGATTGTGTAGTTTAGAAACTGTAGTAAAATGCCCAAAAAATCCACCTCATCTCCTCTGAAAGCAGCAAGAGCCTGACATTTGTAAAAGTGAAGCTTAAAAAAAAAGATGAACAACACCTCAGGCCCCAGGAAACAAGACTTCCAGGGTGACTTTCATATGAAAAGAGGCTGAAACCTAGTTCTTACTGCCCCAGCCTTAACAGGGCACTGGTTGGAGGTGCCAGCTTCAGTGGCTGCACAGCACCCTGATCCATGAAGATTTCAGGAAAAATGGTGCAAAGCATGTGGGAGGAAGAGAAGAAAGGCTATATTTTCTGCATACTTTAAGCAAAAAGAATGTTCTATAGAAATTTGATTTAATTTTATGTTTCTTGGCAGAAAACATTCTCTGGACCTCATAAGCCTACGCTTTAGGTAGGTAAAAAAAAACCTAGCAAGTGGTTTTCTGCTCTTTTTGTAGGCTTAACACCAGAGATGTGTCATACAACTCTCAAGCTGGCTTCACCCTTCCCAGCAAGCAAAACTTTCGTCCATATCTTATGGCTCACCCTGAATTAAGAGTATTTTGAGCAACAGCCTGACGCTCAGAGCTCTGTATCTGAATCCTCAGGGTTTTCATGTGTCACAGACTTTTACACATAGGGGCTGAGATCATGCTGACCTGAGCCTACCTGCAAGCACTGAGATTATCCAGAGCCCGTAGTTGGACACAGCTCACCAAGTCAGGAGAGGTCAACCTACAACACTGAGAATCAGAGCCCTGAGTGCTAAAAACATCGTCACAATCCTGGTAAATAAATAGCACTTCTCAGCCCCAACAGGTTTTCATTTCATGCCACACACAAGGATTAGATTATGCTGTTGATGTATGGGTCGACAAGAACAAAATCTTCCCCGGGTATTCTCTCATTCCTCATCCTTAGCATCTGTGCAGCTGATAATCCATAGTGTATAGACCACAGGGTGGCAAAGAGATAAATTCAAGTTTAAATTAATGTGCTTTTCTTTCCACTGTCAAAGGATTCGGGGTCCCATTAATAAGAGTCGTGCATTAAAAAGAAAAGAAAAAAAGTGGTCATTTGCACCTTCATAATTCGCAATGTTTATTCTCAGTGGGCCAATTTCTGCTGTGTGGTATGCGGTGTAATCTCTGAACCAATTACTTATTTCTCTAGAGCTGTCCCAGAACTGCATTTGAGATAAAATCAGGATCAATATATAGAATGTCAGCTCTAATATTACCCACATTTTCCTATCATCCATCAAAACTGGGATCACTTCCATAGTTATAATAACAGTGCATGAACTGAATGAAATGGCAAATACATCAGTATCCTCAAACTAAAAATCTTGTGATGTCAGATAGAGCAATTTAAGAAATGAACATCTTGTCTTGCAGCAAATAAGAAATTGATATTAATTTTTTTTATTGTATTCACTTCATTGTGCTGTTTCACATTTTCCTGTGGACTGTTCAAATTCCCAAGGGTGTTAGTACTGCTTGTTTACAGCCCTTATCATTGTTGCAACTGTGGTTTCTTAAAAAAAAAAAAAAAAAAATACAACCGCATCCACAGCAATGAAATATATTGAATCCTTGAAAAACAATCCATTATCCATTATAAATTGTTTGCAGCCAGCTTGAAAAAATCTGATCCTGGAAATTCTCTGGTACACAGCCTAATGCAACACCCCAGGCACCCGGTGAAGAACAAATGTGTTTCAGCAGAAGGAATAAAAAAGTTGATACAAATGTTATCAGAACTAATGCTAGAATTGTTTTATGTATGTTTTCTTGGTCTGTTTCAATGAAGGAAGCCAGCAAGTGAAATAAACATGTTTTTCTCTTCAAACTCACAATCTTGCGTGGTTGTCCTAAAGCTTATGGTAAGCACAAATTCAAATCTGTCAATAAGCAAAATTTATTTAACATTAATCACTCATTTACAATTTAATTTATATTAAGTTCTCAGGCAACATCTCTAAGCACTTTGGCCAACCTTTGATCTCAGTTCCACATCTCTGAGTTCATTGTGACCACAAAACCTATAGAAGTGTTCTCCATTCAGTCTGCTACAGCAAGGGCACAAACTTGTTTGCTAGTGTTACATTCAGCTCTACTGCAAAAGAATGTAGAAACAAGAAAATAGACACTCAGAGGTGCAAGCACCCATGTATTTTCCTCTTCTCTTTCAGAAAAAAAAGCCAGTATTCTTTCCTTGGGACAAATAAGCACTTCACAGCTTAGGGAATTTGATTGAATTCAGGAAGCCAAGGTTATTTCCAAAAGCTGACCTAAGTACTGAAAGATTTAGGTGACAAATTTTGCACTGAGATGCATCCTGTCAAAAACAAAAAATTTTTCAATGGGTAAAATCAAGTATGCACACACCTAGGGAACATGGCACACTGCTTTTACATACTATTAACTTGTTCAAGGCAGAATTACAAAACTGCAGGGAGAGATATTAGTATCAGACCTATTGATGTGGCTATAGAGAGCTCTCATTCAAGCCCCAAAGCCCCAAACTAGAGCAGTACAAATAATTTGTGTTCTCTAACTGGTACTGTAGGGCTGATGCACACCAACTGTGAGCCAGGGTGATCCCAAAGATGCCATACTTCCAAAACACAGTGAACAGGAGAAAGAAAATAAAACAGAAAACTAAAGACACAGCAAAATAGGCTTACAAGAGGAATTTATCTCCTCCCTCTTTCAGCTCAGTGGAATTAATGCTCTTTCTTTATAGACTTTTAAAGGATAAGCCTGTGAGAGTTCAAGACTTGTTGGCATAAATGAAGCACTCACACAAGCTGCCAACATTACAATTACGAGTATTTAAGTATTTCTGAGCATCATTTTGTCTCCCTGTAGGATGTCTTGCATTTTCACTATCAAAGATAAAGAAAAAATAGGAGAGACATCACCTTGGCTTTTTTCCCTCCATCTCCTTTGCTTTTCTTCAGTCCAGTGTCAAGTTGGCCTTCAGCAGCTCATCCAGTGTATGCAAGACAACACTCTTCTCTTGGCTGCCATAGGGATTCTGCCTGTGTTTATGATTAACTCACTCAGATATCTGCAATACGAGGGTGAGGCTGTTTAAACAATTGTATGCGCGACTCTCTTCTTATTCTAGATAAGGTTTTCCAAAGCACTGGAATGTGCACGTATAGTTAACTGCTCAGTGAATCATTTCAAAACTTGGTGGTTTTGTTTCATGGAGCTTCTTTACAGGGACATTTTTCCTTCTCCTGCCAGGAGAAGGTTCTCCCTGCTACCCTGGGCCAGGCAGGACCAGCTCACATTACGGATGACATTTTGGCTCATAAAACAGCTCCAGAAATACAACAGTCTGATGTTCTGGAGGGTTACCATGCCAAAATAGAGTATACATTTCCATTTGCAGACTTTTAGGTAGTTCAAGCGTTTGCTGAACTGATAAACTTCCTGCTCCTCCACAAGCATATATTGTCTCCATCCTTGCTGGTACAGATTACTCTCCCCAATGTATCTATACCTCAGTGAAAGCAATGGAAGTTTGGCTAGGCTGTTAGAGACTGGTGAACTGGGTAGGCACAAGAGAAAGCTCAGAGGTCAGTTCCCTAGGGGTTCAGAGGCATCACTCCCCATAAGTCCTGAGTGCATTAAAAATAATTTCCATGATGAAGACAGTTGAAGACAAGTGTTAGCACATGCTGCTCAGTGAGATTGCACAGTCTCTGTCCTTGCGGGTTTTCAAAGCCTAGTCAAAGTCCTGGGCAACCTGGTCTGAGCTCATGGCCACCACTACTCAAAGCAATGTGGAGATGTATCCAGTTCCTTATTTCCCCAGGGCATTTGCAAGCATAATATGAAATTTTCAGATGATTCATACAGAAAATGATGCTGAATAATGTTACAGAAATGCAACAAATACAGCATTTCCATTAGTCCTTGGAGAAATCTGAATGTAAACTTTGGGGAAAAGCACAGTCATATTTTAGGCAATGCCTTGGTCAGTCTAATTAAGCCAACTGAACATCAACCTGCTGAGCAAATACAGAGGGGGTGACTAGCTGATCTTTTTATCTCTCACATCAGAAATACACACATTCTTCACTACATTGCAAAGCTCTGTGAAAGTAAACCTATTTCACATATCAAAAAATGCCATTCATACAACAGTATAAACAAATGAGAACAGTTAATATAATTAGCACGAAAAAGAATATGTTGCCTATGAAGTCATTTTATTGCTCAGTTCAGTAACTTTGCAACTTATATTCAAGTGTTGCCAAAGAGTCCTGCTGAGGAGCACTTGGGGAAGAGAAGAAAAGCCTGATCACCTGGTAAGAGGAATGACTTACATCTTCATGAATGTTAATTTGGGTCTTTCCAAACAGAAAGTGCTCCCTACACTGGCTAAAAAGTTTATCAGAAAGACACAGTGAAGAATATCAACATTCATTTTTAATGTTTTGGGACTTTTTAAGCTGTGTGGCTCTTATAGCATGTGGCTTGCCAGCACTGACATTCTGTGTGCTTAAGAAAACATAGGACATGTTCATAATATCTTGTTCAGATATTTTTCATTCATGAGGTTTCACACAGCCTTCAACAGCCCACTGACTGGGTGGAGGCATCATTACCATTTGCCAGCCCCCTTTTCTGCTCTCAGACATGTCTCTGCTGCTTATGTTATGGCAACTATAGCAATACTCTCTGAGCTACCTTACCTCACCAAACAGTCAGGAAAAAAAATTGGACAATTTGGAACTGGTTTGCTGGAGTAACAAACGAGTCTGGAACTGTAGCAGGAGGAAAGGAGGAAGAGCCATTTCCCAGTGAAGAGCAGGAGGGAGCATGAGAGGGAAGACAGAGTGGGCTCAGATGCTTATGAAAACTCAGTCAAAAACATGTTTTAGCTCCACTTGCTCCCACTACTGCCTATGAAGTCACTGTGGAGAACTGCTTCCTCCTTCCTCAGTCCAAACATAAGGTTGGGCCAAGACAAGATCTTGACATAGTAGTTTTGGTAGATGAAGAAGGTTCTAGGTATGTCCAAGTAGGTGCTCTCCAATTAAACAGCTGGTGACAGGAGAGGATCCAGATTCAGAAATAAGAATTCAAACAGAGCAATTCAACTACAATCACAGAACTATAGAATAGTCTGTTCTTTGGACTCTACTAGTTTTATATCCTTCCTATATTGTGGCTCCAAAACCTGTGCCCAGTGCTCCATTGAGGCTATAGCAGAGCAGAATAGGACAGTCCCTTCCCTTGACTGGAAACTGCCTCAACAGGGGCAGCCAGTGCCATCTGTGATTCTTCAGGACATCCCACTTGGTCTCCCTTCTCTTCTCCAGAGACGTGTGCATTTCCTACGGATCCTGTGCTCTACCTGCCAGCCCTTGTGTGTGGCTTAGATCCTGGCAGCTGTGATGGCACTGGGTGCCAGTGTTTATGCAACCCAACTTGCACATTGTTTAGAAGAGTACAGGACTTGAATGTGACCACTAATTTTCAGTAGGCAGAGCTTCAGTGATGGGTTCTGAAAACTCTGATATTTTAACCACCACTGGTGCAGTTTGTTTCACATTAAGTTCATTGATCCAGCTTCAGGAGGAAGAATCACCCCACATGGTGCCTGACATCCACTGGGTCCAGCTGCCCTTGGTTCACCTCTGCGGGGCACTCTATGTACCCATCCAGAGAAGGCCAGCAGAGCAGTGCCTTCTGCTCCCAAAAATTTATGAGATTAAGCCACCTACAGCAAGAGATCTTGCTTTAGGTATTTTTATTTCCCTAATTCTCTGAAAGCAAGTCTCCTGGCTCTGTGGGAGGCTACTGAAGGTCTTACTGTAAGGGGGGCCCAGAGGAGCTGATGTGAATTAATTTTGACTGTGGGCAATTTCAGCTGTATTAATCTCAGTGAAGAGACATGTGCTGTGTGACAGCAATTTGGTTTGGCTTGCTTATGTTTGGAAGTGAAATAAATGAAAATGATAAGATGCAGATCTGGGAGAGCTTCTAGCTGAGGGTTACATAAGCTGAGCACTCACTTTCCTGGTTCCTGGACAGGTGACTTATAGAAGCAGCTGTGACTCACCCATGTTTATACATATCTGTTTGCTCATCCCCTGACTGCAAGGTGAGCCATTGGAAGAGTGTAGTTGAGAGTAGCCAAAAGGTGCGGTTAGTTTTCATTATATTGGTATCAGAATTAGTTTGAACAGTGTCATCATCCCGCAAGGGAGAGCTTGGGTAATGTGTCATTTGTTGAAACGATGAGAAGCACAGTTTGGGTAAAGCCTGTTGGTGGACAGAAACGAGAAAACAGCGAGGGATCCGCTCAACGTAAAGCTGGCAGAGGTTGTCATACCTCCAGAAAGGAAGGATGAAGTGCAACAAAAGGAGTGGTTTATTGAAAAATTCATGCGGGGATTTTATCATGTGGATATTTTATTCATGCTGCAGTAATGCCTGAGAGTTCCTTTTGCGGACCAAGCATTCATCATATGTTTGTTCTGTGACAAGAAGGAAGTAATGTGCCTCTTTAAAGGCACGTTTTTAGTATTCTGTGTGGTTTCATTTTCTGTACAGTCCTCCCAAAAGAGAATGGCAGAAACTGCCAGAGTGCAGACGAGAGTGACCAAGGTGACCAAGTTTCCAGACAAGTGATACCTACAAAAGCTAGGACAGTGATGCTTGGAAAAGACAAATGACTGGGACAAATTATGAGCTTGTAAAATTATTAGTGGGGCAGCAAGGATGAAAAAGAAACACCTGTTCACCTTTTCTCTCTTTAGAAGTATTTTGCAAAAAATTCATAGCTACCATGTTGAGCAGATGAACTGCTTCAGCTGTCAATTCTAGCACAGGACTGCATAATCTTGATACACCAGAACACACTCAGGCTAAAACTACTCCATTCAGAGCACAGAGGACAAGATTCTTAAATGAGAAGTTTTCTAAAGCAAGACTTTTTAATTTATGACTGATCAGTTTTCTCCAGCAATTCAGGCTTCTCAGAGCAAGGTCACCACATTTCCAATGCATAAATTCAGTCCTGAAAAGGGAGTTGATATAAAAGGATTGGAAAACACTGCGTACACAACTACTGTATAAACTTTTTCCATGTACTGACATGGAAGAAGAGATCTCAGAACTACAATCTGCCATAAATATTGATGGCTCTTTTCCCTCTGCTTTCTAAACCAAGGGCCCTGAGGCAGACAGGTGCCATCTTGCACTGCCTAACTGAAGCTGGTATTGAGTCTGGAGAACCACAGAGAGGCTGCAGCCTTTGTCTTTGCCTTGCCACATTCTGGGCCACCCACTCCAGGAAATGTCTGTGCCAGACATCATTCAGGCACAAGGTCTCCCAGAGATCCAAGCCTTCTGGAGAAAGCTACTTGGTCCCTGAAGGAAGAAGCAGAGAGAGCAGCAGTCGTGCTGCTGTTTCTCTAGTCAATTTTGAACTTCCTGACATGACTGCCTGAAGTACTCTGTTTTGTTTCTCCCCCCTCACTTGCTGTGATTAAGCGCCATGAAACTAATTAACCAAAGATCTATTATCTCTGTAACCCCTACAGTAACTCCTACAATGCTGGCATTTTCTCTCATACAGACCCACCCATTCCATGATTGTCTTTACAACAGGAACGTTAGCAATTCTGCTGAAAGCATGCACAATATTGGTTTCCGAAATAATGCAATTTTTGTTGAAACATAGGCACTCTTTCCTTTTCCCTCACATATCAGATTACTTCCACATTAACATAATCCATTTCCCTGCTAAACCCACAAATCTAACATTAAAAAAAAAAGTTTTCTGCTAAAAGTGCAAGCTCCCCATAACAACCATCTGATACTACCAAGAGCTCTACAGTGTTTGATGTGGCAAGTGGAAAAGACATCATGTAGGCATATGTCACGCTGATCTGCCCTTCCATGTGACAATCTTGTCCACAGGTTTCAACCATATCTTTAATCTGCTTTTACTTAACAAAATCAATGATAGCTTATAAAGGATTTTATCAGTGGTTTGAAGGTATCATACCAACAGATGTCCCTGCTTCACACGCATCCTTTTTTCACTTACAGTTTGGTGAAACTGAATTTTTCATGGCCATATTCTTCTGTTAAATCAAATAAATTTCTTCAACTCATTTGCATCCTTACTATTTTCTATGCAGCTCTGGCATAAATGTTTTGTTTCCTTTCTGTGATAAAATTCTGTATAAGTTAAGCACTCCTGTCTACACAATTGCAGATAGAAGCATGACAAAGCCGGTATGCTTCTTCCTCAGCTGTGTTGCGTTAGAAAGAAAATACCTGGCAACTGCACATGTTAGTATTCTGTATAGATATGCTCTGTTGGTTTATTTAATCCACGACAAGTTTATTCATTTAAATTGAATCTAAAATCCTGTGGGTGATGTTTTTATGCTCGTATGTCAGCAGATGGCTATTTTGCTTTTTTTACTACAGCTGAGACGAATTTGTACAGAATTTTCTCAGCAGTGTCCATAATAGCATCCCACCTCCAGGCAAGCTTCCAAGCCTCAGGCCGCCTGGTCATATGAATGAGGGAATGTTTGGAGCTTTAAAACCTCACTCAGCATTGCTCGCACTAATCCTTCGTTCTCCTTTCTGAAATTCATCTTATCACCCTCCTCTGATGCTCTCAAACCCCCTTTTCTTACAAACAGGTTATATTAAATTTAACATTGCCCATAGAACTGGGTGGTAATTGCATCTATAATATCACATACTTCTCATGTTTGGTCTCTGTCCCACAGCACATGCTTTATAAAGGAAAGACAATTATACTTTTGGGATGAATCAGATGGAGCCCTTGGCAAAACATAATGTTTTTAATTCTTTCTCCTAAATTCTGCATTTCACAGATTAATTCCTTCTATAAGCACACGTGAAACAACTGCTACTTGTTATCTTGGATTGCCATTAATTTCCCAGCCTCATCTTTTTTTCTGTGTCATTATGGAGAATACTTAGCATCAGAGCCTCACACAGCTCCCCTGTTGCTGTTCCAGTCTCAGCTTCACTAGCACTGCTCGGAGTGCTTTATCAATTTGTGGACAGCTGCCCATGAATTTCTGTAACAGACACGGGGCTTCAAAGCACATCCAGCGCTAATGGATTTGAAATTGCTCCATGTATTTTATTTGCAGCACTTCTCCTGTGGGATAATTTGTAAGGCAGTTTTTGTATCATCTCTTTATTTAATTTTCTTTCATGATGTCTCAAACCAAAATGAGACCAGAATGATGATGTCTTCATACGGCTTTGCTTCAAAGCTGCATGTAGGTCTTAAGTAAGGTGTTGCAGGAGTAGTGGGTCACAGTCTCTCTTCCTGCTGCCCTAAATCACTACAGACCAGCTCCAGAAACTGAAATATCAGTAGACAGCCAGAACCAGACAGTCTGTCTTCAGCTTCTAGTATAGGTATTACAGTCCCTAAAATGTACAGTCCCACAAACACTGTAAATAAGAGCCACTAAGATAATTCCATAAATGTGATAAAGCCTTCCCAGGTCCCACTTCCCAACAGGAGATGTCACCCTGCCCCTTCCTTGGCTTTCTCAAGCCAAGTCAGCTCTCTGTTCCATGTGCTGCTGACCAGGGCCAGAAAACACCAGCACTGCCTCAGAACTGGCATCTTTTGATTCAGCTGACACAGGATTGCGTTTTTAAACAAACAAGTCTTCCAAAGTAATGTGTTGCAACTCGGGCATGGAGGACATCTTCACAAGTTGACACTACAGCACTTAGAAACTTGTGATAATGTGGCCTCCATCTCAGCATCCCAGACATTGCTCAGCTCTCATCAGTTCTCCACGAGCAGAAGTTCAAATCACTTAAAGAGAATGACAGGTGAATGTCACATTTGCTAATAGCAGCAGCAAATTGAAGGGACCTGACGTACAAGAGATAAAGCACAAGGCCAGTACTTTGATGGGACTGATGCTTGAGTTTTTTCACAAGGATTCCTGTGACCAGGTTCATCTTGATTTTACCATTAGAATTTTTGCAAGATAACATTTTCACCATTTTATTTTATTTTTAATAACCTGGCCTATAGGAAGACCACTACCTGAGAACCTCAGCTGTTCTTTAAATACCCCTCTCCATCTTCAGCACACTTTGGTTGCAGAGAAGCTCATCTACATCTGTAACAAAAGCACTTACAGGCTTAGAAGTCAGGGAATAACTCCAGGGTCTTATCAGCTAAAGCACTCTACTCTTGAGTGGTTTGCAGATGTTAATGTTGCCACAACTGTGCAAATTGTTCCTAAGAGATCAGAAAATTTGGTGCAATTATTGCAGATAATTCAAGCATAGTACATAATGCAAGCTCCCACCCTTGTTCTGCCAGCAGGACCCAGATTTTCATCTTTTTATGGCTATTTTCCAGTTCTTGGCTTTCTTCTTATTGGCAGCCCACAAAGCTCTATAAGTGATGTAGCTCTTAACAGCAAGTATCACATGGCAGGCAGGGTACAAATATGGAACTGGACTACGATATGAAGTTTCTGTTGACACAGGTTGCTGTGTAAATAGCCTTGATCATCATGCATTTAGACCAGCTTAACAAACATGCAGCTAAATTTGAAGAATCCTCTCATTATTTCAATGCCACAGGATGAGAATGCTCAACATGCCTTTGACAAAGGTTTGTTTGCATGGTCGTATTTTCATGTGCAGCTCCAGAACATGCAAGACCAGAGCTGTGGTTCCTTGCTTCCCACATCAGGGCAGGGAGGAGAGGGCAAAGCTGGTGCACACGCCTGGATGGGTTGTTCCACTACGATGGTCAGAAAGCTGGAGCACCTTTCCTATGAAGAAAGGTTGAGGGAACTGGGCTTGTTTAGTTTAGGGAAAAGAAGGTTCCAGGGAGACCTCACTGTGGCCTTCCAGTAATTGAAGGGAGCATATAAACAGGAAGGGAACAGCTGTTTACAAGGTGGATAGTGAAAGGACAATGGAGAATGTTTTTAAACTAAGACAGGAGAGGTTTAGGTTAGATATTAGGAGGAAGTTTTTCACACAGGGTGGTGAGGCACTGGAACAGGTTGCCCAAGGAGGCTGTGGATGCCCCATCTCTGGAGGCATCCAAGGCCAGGCTGGATGTGGCTCTGGGCAGCCTGGTCTGGTGGTTGGCGACCCTGCACACAGCAGGGGGGTTGAAACTAGATGGCCATTGTGGTCCTTTTCAACCCAGGCCATTCTATGATACTTCTTGTGAGTGCCATTAGACCTGGCCTCTTGGCATCGTGTCTGCACTTCGCATCTTTCTCTGGTCACTCCAGACGTCCTAAGAAAGGTGATGGTGCTGTTGCCCAAAGATGAACGTTTTACATCTCTCTGAATGGTCTCATCAACTGCTGAGTGCTTGTGAGTATCTGTTTTAACCAAGAATGACCTGTCCTTAGGGACATCACCCAAAATTTGGGTCCCACAATCTCAGCCCTGTGCAGAGGAGAGAATTCCTACCTCAGAAAGCTTAAAAACCTGAGCAAAGTTAGGGTACATTTCAGTATGTAATGTACGGCAAAATGAAGTTAGCAATAATATTTGCTACTCTGAACTTAAAGAATAAGAGATCGAATCCCAAGTAGTACTGCAAAAATCATTGATGTTGGAAATGCAGCCATTAGTCAGCTGTGATATAACTCACATCACCTCAGTATCTTAGTACTTATAGCTTTTACATTTTCCAAAATCTCTGTCAAATGCAGACCTTCATTGTTCTTAGAGTGGGTTTTTTATGTCCAGGGATAGCTTATCAGACATCTGATATCAAGGACCTGGGATGGTCTACTGTCCCCTCAAAACCACCTCCCCTCCCCCCCCCTCCCCTTCTAAAATAATAAGCTGGTCTTCCATGGAAAAAATAGTTGATTTGCAAACTGTCCCATTTACTCCATTTTTTTCTCCCACTTGAGAATGAGAGAAAAAATGAAACTAAATGGAATAAAAGAAAATTCAGTATTAGTGATTACTGTCAAAACAGCCACTTACAGGAAACTGCATGCAGAAACCACAGATTTGAATACCTCAGTACCAGTAGCGGCCTCTGCAAGAAAGTCTGTAGGGAAAGCATTAGACTCTCTTTTACCTCCTGGCCTTCCTCACTGCTGGAGTGTTTGATGAGAGATTAAAGATGTACATCCTCAGGAGCCAAATCTCTGTGCATCAGAAGCTCCCTGGTCCTGTGCACACATCTGGCAGACTACAGCCCGCAGCCCCCACTCACCACTGCCACAGCCACATGAACCTGGGTTGAGTCCTGGAGCTGGGAGGCAAACATGTCAAACATGTCCAAATAGAATAAAACACAAAATAAGAAGGTCTCTACTATCTGTAAATGCACCTTGGGAGACTATGAAGAATGATGTTAATGTTTTCTATTTCATTTCTTGGTCAGCTACCTCCAAAACCAATTGTTCTGCAGGAAAGACTCTGCTATATTTAATTTTTTCTCATGGTAATTTCCAGAATATCAAAACATTGACTTTTATTCCCTCTCTGGATGGTTCTTGAAGACATCTGACCTAACTGTAAGAGTGTTCAAGAGCTCAGGTTAACACAGGTTGATTTAGATGCAGAGTATGAAGCAAATCTATGGCTTGGGAAAACTTGAACCACTGCCTGCCCAGAGCGACTGCAGTCTCTCTACCTCGGAAACAGAAAAACCTATGGTGATCTCCTTGGCAGAGCTGAGATGTCAGGATGGAGACCAGTGTTACCCACACTCCCATGCTGTTAAAAGCTCCAGTGGATTTATGACACTCAGACAGATTCAGCCTTGAATCTTGCCAGCAGTTGTCTGAATAACTCAGGCCTACCAAGGCCACTGTTGGTCCAGGTTAGCACACCTGAAACTGCCTTTGTATTTATGCATCTGTCCCACCACACTGCAATGACTGCAGCATCAAGGTTAACAACAGTCCTGTTGTTTTCCCACGTTTTCCCATGAACCAATAACTGCATGGGTAAGTAAAATTCCCAGTTCAGCTGTGGGATATAAAACCCTCCCACAGCCAGCATTCAGGGACAGGCACATGCTTTTCCCCAGTCTTTGGACATCTAACTGTTTTGACCAGTTACTTGCTATGCCAGATCTTTAGCGTCAGCACCATCAGGGCGCATTCACAGCAGCTATTTAACAAAAGGTCTGCCAGAAAGTGTGTGTGCTTAGAAATAGAGCCATTTTCAATTATACAATGCAAACACAGCTGTAACTGTTAGCAGTAAACCCAGTACTTTTGAAAGCACTAACCAATGAGTTTGCAGGTTATGTTAGGAATTGGTCTGGTGCATTTGAAGACAATACCTTCATCCTATTGTTACATGTCACATTATTTGGGTTGCTCTAAAGAGTGTAAGCAAAACGCTTGATAACAGAATACACTTAGATAAAATGAGCAAATAGTTCAGGAAGAAAAATAAATAAAAAGAGTTATTTCATTTACGTTTTTTCAACATACAAACTATTTGTCTAAAAAATCTCATTCAAATGGAGTGCCACAGCTCCAGCCTTCAGATTTAAATGGCTCGTTTGCATTGGGAAGGAAATGGGATGGCACTTCAGACTGAATTTTTTAAAAATATGATGATGATTCTTTCAGGGATGATCAGAGACAACAACATAACCTCACACAAAAGCATTTTGCTACTAGTGTGAATAACTTATCCTCTTCTGCAGATGAAATTGCCTAAACGATTCTCTGTTTCGTTTTATTAGATGTGAAACAGATTAACACCTTTTCTCCAGAAATGTGAGTACTGTGCTCTTCAAACTGAGTGGGAAAGAGCAAAGAGGAGCTTGATGCAGGCATGAATCTTAATGCCATGGCGCTCACTGCACAGGACTGATGGTTGGTTTGCAAACTTAAACATGTAAGAGTGAAATCTTTGGATACATTCAAGCAGCAGAACAGAGATTACACACACAGCAAGAGGAGCACAGAAAGGAGCTGAATGTTTTCCTTTGTGACTGGCATTCTGGATGCATAAAACATTCCAGTTTTCAGAATTTGGAATGACAGGCAACGGATGTGAAATTCAACCAATTCTAGAATAAACAAAAGAAGATCAGAAGTCCTTCAAGTTACTTTTATACAACATCAAAGCACATGTTCCGGGGGCACAGGCATATACATTTCCAACATAAGAAAGGCTGCTGATATCCTGAAACATCTGGTGTCACAAATTGTCCAGACTGTATTTCTCTTACACAACCTTTTCATCCATAATTCCCAGAGCAAAACAACATGGAGGAAGGAAACAAAACACAGACTACAGAACACACTCAGTGCCCCATCACCCACAGCTTGTTTCCTACATAAGGACACAAGAACCTCCAAAGGGCATTTAACATAACACTTGGAAAAGGCCACATGCATGTCTTGGCCAATAAGCTACCAGAAAAACCTAAAGCCACCCAAAAAAAACCACTAGAGAACATAGTTTCTTCTTGGCTTTACCCCAGCAAAGAGAGTAGCCCAAGTTCATGGTTTTTTGCTAAATGCAGGCTGGAATCAAGTCCAAAGCAAAAGTCAAGAACCACTGTGTGGCATTCCTTTGGGAGGAACAGCAAGAATAAAGTGCACTACAACAGCAGTGCAGCCTCAGTCCTGGCCTTCCTTCCCACCAGCTACCTTCACTCATCTGCAACAACTGAGGCTTAAAGCCAGGTTTTTGAAGCTCCTCACCTTCTGACATTATAGGAAAAAGGAAACACAACATCACACATCTCACTCCACATCCACTGCGTACTGATGAAGACAGAGGGGACAGTAATCTCTCAGTACTTGCATTCACAATGCAGCCATTACATTCAAAAAATACTGCCCCTGTTGCTGGCACCATGATATTTAGATCTTTTTGATGGTCTTGCTCTCCTGGCTGTGATGAATCAGTGACCTCAGGTTCTTAGTACTCTTAGGAGCCCACGCTGAAGATCACTGTGTCTCTACTTTCTCCTTGATGTGGTCCTGCACACCGAAATCATATTGATTGATGATCCGCTTTAGCCATGTTAGATCTGGAGTTCTGAAAACAAACAAGGCTGAGGAATTTCCTCTTGGCTGTGACAGCAGTAGGAGTGAGATTTGTGATGTCAGGTAGGTGGCCCTGCATGGGGATATTTCAGTTACCACTTCCCAAGGCTGATGTCCCTGGCACAGGTGCTTGCTGTTGCTGTAGCTCAGCTCAAGCTCTCAATGGGGTGTGACAGAGCTTTTATTCCTAGCTCTTCCTACCCATGCCATTTTTCAAGATGTGACTTCAGGTATGTTACTATACAGTTCCCTCAACCTTTCCTCATAGTAGAGGTGCTCCAGCCCTCAGATCATCTCAGTGCCCTCCTCTGGAACCGCTCCAAGAGCACCAGGTCCTTCCTGCACTGGGGGCCCCAGGCCTGGATGCAGTACTGCAGATGGGGCCTCACAAGAGCCAAGCAGAGGGGGACGATCCCTGTTGGCTAGGGATATAGTTGGCCTATATCAGAAATATCAGAAATATTATTTGTATTTTTTGTTTTGTTTTGTTTTCATGTATTACTCTTAAAATGTTTTCCCTTAAAATTTTCATCTGATGTAGTTCTCTCTTCAGAAGAAGTTAATGTCATGCTCAAGTGATCTGCAACGCTAGCAACAATCTCTCCAGAGTCTAATTTGGTGACTTTTCAACCTCTTTAAAGCAGATAACTAAAATCCATTTACAGAAATGTCAGCACCCTATAAAGCTTCAGAATAGTTTGCAGTGAACAACTACAGTGCCAAAGCAAAAGCTTTGTAGCAGCAGGTGTAAGACAGGGATTAAAAACCACAGGGAAGACAGTCACCTAAATATCACTAGTTTTGCAGGCATATGCTAAACCCTCCAACCATTTCTGCATTACTCTTCCAACTTTGAAAGCACAACACCATCTAGAAGCTACTAACACAGATATTATCAGTCTCATAAAATCAACATTCAAACCATGCTAAATCTCTCTACTTACAACATTTTAATAGGTTTTGAAGCTATAAATTGTTACAGTATGACTATACATCATGTATTTGTTTGGAGATTTTGTGCCCCTTAGTTTGCCATCAGAATGGTCTGATGAAAATGTCAACTTGAGTCTATGGTGGCTGGTATGCAAAATTGCACTGGGAAGTTAAATATTGACAGTAAAAAAGTAAATATTAAAAAACACATCAAAATGCCATAGTCTTCAAGCAAAGTCTGTGGAGGCTGTGATAAAATGTGAAATCACCGTGGCAAAATATCATTCACAAATCTTTCTGGCATCCTTAATCCCATGTTCTAATGAATGTTTCAGACCCACAGAGTTGCATGGTGCTGATGGGTTGATGGTTGGATTAGATGATCTTAGTGAGTGGTCTTTTCCAACCTTAATGATTCTATGATTCTATGGTTTGAGCATCCCCAACTGCTGCTCAGCCTGGAGAACATCAGCTCCATTTTGACAACCTCCAGCCTGCCTTCTTGAGAACTTTCAAGGCAAATCTATTTAAAAGCTTTAACTTTGTCTCCCTCACAGTTCAAGAATGTAATCCAGTCTTCTCTGCACCTTTTCACTCATTTCCTCCTCTCTGCTCTTGAAATTCAGCTACCTTATCTCTGTCTATAATAAATATTACTTGTCATCCTTTCTTTACCACAGATGAGGATAAAATTTGCAAACTGTTCCAGAGACAACATCAAAGCACACATTCCAGGGCACAGGTATCCACATTTCCAAGCCCAATAGCACTCTTCCTCTCCATCAGCCTTGAGCTCTTTGCCTTTTGTAAAAGAGAAAGATGCCAAATAAAGCATAAATCAGAGAAGCAGCATTCTCCTCACAAGGTTTACACAGTAAACAGTCTGTAGGCAGACAGTTGGATATTAGAAAATATTTCTTCCCAGAAAGAAGTGGTGAGGCATTGAAACAGGCTGCTCAGGGAGGTGTTGGAGTTACCATCCCTGGAGGTGTTTGTATTTGTGATACAAATACCAATTTTTTATTGTTGAAGGGAACACACATTTGTATAGTTTTCTTACTGCATATCTGGTGCCACATATAACAACAGCTTTGGGTTTCTTCCTGGAGCTGTGTGACTGCATTTGTTTATCACATTCATTTTGTTAAAAACTACTTTGGCCTATAATCTGAGCATAAACTGCTGCTTCTACAATCAAAGGCAAAAATCCCTCAAAGTATTGTTATATTTTATAAGTCTTCTTTTAGGTTGAGAAGACTCATGCTGGCTGAACACTCAAATATTGCATGTACTGCACATGGAGCAACCATCACTTTGGCCAATTTTCGTCACTTAATGAGAATTTGTTGACAATTGTATTGGTTATGTTTCTATGAATTAATATATGTAAGATTTGTCTCTTAAAAGCTCCTAAAAGAATCCTCATGGAGGATCTCTGACAGTTCCAGGCTGGCAGGGTTAGAGGGTTGGAGGCTTTCTTACATTTCACATGTACAGAACTCAACAGTCTGAGAGCATCTCTTCCAGGGACACCTATTGCAGAGCAGGGAAAGAAGGCATGGAAGAAAGGAACACATAGACAACATTAAATATGAATGTATGTAGACCAATATAGATATTTCCTACCAGCTTCGTTCAAAAAAAGCTGTTAGACCCCTGGGTTTCATTAGCAATCCTGTGCAGCACTCTCCACAACAAGGATATAAAATAACTTTTCAGTAACTGTCTCGGCAATTAAAATTCTAAGTCCAGTCAAGCTTGCAAATACAGTGACAAATTCATCCCTTCAGGGCTCTATGCTTTCCCAACAGAGCACAGTAGAGGCAGCACAGAGCTGGAGCATCTCCTGAGACATTTCGCTTTTGTTCACCCACATTTGACCTTCTGCTGTCTTGAGCCCTAACAGGAGTTTCAACATATGAGCCTACAGAATACAATGTTGATGCTCTACAAGAGACAGAGACCTCTCACCCACTGCTTCCCCCTTCCCTGGACTGCTGCCAGGGCTGTTGTAATGCATTCATTTGGAGGCTCAAATGAATGCCTCAAGAGGAGGCTCAGGGGAGACCTCATTGCACTGTACAGCTTCCTGAAGGGAAGTTGTGGTGCAAAAGGGTCTGGCCTCTTCTCCCAGGCAAATAGTAGGACCCGAGGAAACGGCCAGAAGTTGTACCAGAGGAGTTTTAGGTTGGACATTAGGAGAAATTTTTTTCTCTCAAAGGGTGGTCAGGCACTGGAATGGCTGCCCAGGGAGGTGGTGGAGGCGCCGTCCCTGGCAGTGTTCAAGAGGCGCCTGGATGAGGAGCTACGAGAGACGGTTTAGTGCTTGTGGCACTGATAGGAATGGGAGGGTGGTTGGACTAGATGATCTTGCAGGTCGTTTCCAACCTTGTGATTCTGTGATTCTGTGATTCTTCAGGGGCGAAAAATCTTGTTTTTAAAGAGGGTACTTGTGCTTCTTATAGATAGACCAGAAGTAAGGTTTCTGTTTTCACTTCAACAAATAAAATGCACAAAGCAATTGTTTTCTTCCATCCCAGTTAGAGCAAAGATAAGCCTGCAGCAAAATAACTTAGCATACAGCACGATTCAGTAATTTTCAGAGATAGGGACTTTATTTTTAAGTATTAATAGGATATGCCAAAACTCAGAAGAACTTTGTTCACTTTCATCTTTATTCAGTTCAGGCATTCTTTCCTCCTCAAAAAAGTGATCTCCTTCCCCCATCACCTATCCATAAACTGTCTCATGCAGCACAAGGAGAAGCTGAACACTGAAATCTCAAGTCTATAAGGGACACACACAGTAACAAAATACGAATTAACTGAGAATGCTCATTATGTTATAATGACAAACTCTAGAACTGCTGCTGTGATTAAATACAGATCTACAGCAGATGTAAATTCTGACCTGTGCCTCAGCAATTTGGATGAGTTCTTGTCAGACAAGGCAAATCTTTCTACACAGCTGCAATTAGCATGAGAGTTTCGTCATTATGTGGAAATTATGGCATTATATGGGAATTATGTGGGCATTATGGCTTGTGCTCAGCCCACCGAGATGAAGTTCAATCAGGGAATCTGGCAACCAGGGAACATCTCCACACCAGGATGAACTGGCCCAGGCTGCTTACAGCTCATCCCACCTCATCAGATTTTCCTCAGAAAGGTCAAGATAAACAAATTCACTCTGCTTTTTGGTGCTGACATTTTCAAACCAATCTGGCATGAGGTAGGACATTGCAAGGTAGGACATTTTCAGAGGCATGGGGCAAAGCCTGTCTTCCGCCTGCAGCTAGAGCCAGGAGCAGAACTCAATGACTATATGGATCCCTTCCAACTTGAGATGATCTGTGATTCTATGTCTGCCCTGGTGTAAAATGAACTGACGCTGTAATTGCTCCATAGGGCCCAGTAAGTCAAGAAAGCACCAGCCACTGAGGCTGGAGATGAGCAGGGGCCTGACCACAGGATCAGTACCCACAGTTTCATCATCCCCAAAGGTACCACCAGTAAGCCTCCGATGGCCTCTGCTTCAAGCACAGATGTGACTGAACCATGGAGATGTATTTGGCAAATATAAGATCAGGAGCCATTTTCTTAATAGTCCATTAAATTGGTTTGAAATCAGCTCTATCAGCCCCTGCATAGAAATGGGTCTCCACAGAGCAGGTCTATGCAGTATGAAAATTCTGCAAAGCTTCCCGGGACAGAAGTCTGCTGTGGAGCAGGGGTGGGAGGCAGGGATAGACAACGGCAGCCAACCTGTCAATGCATTCATCCCCAAAAGTTGGAATTTGTTTGTAGATAAGAACCCAGTTCTACAATATATATATATATATTTTTTTTTTTTCCAAATTAATCCTGACCCTAGAGGATGGCTGCAGTCTCTACCAGATACACATGGTGATATAAGCACATTTAAACACACACAAAATAAAATAAACCAAACACTTGATCACAACTGACAACTTTGTTGAAGCATTTGAAGATTTTCTGCCATTTTAGCTTCCAGTGTAAGACTTGACAGGCAGTTTGAAGCGTTCTATTAAATTAGCTGCTATTTTTAGACCTTGGGAGCCATAACTGAGTACAGAGCCCACTTCAGGCAGACGAAAGCTGAAACCACATGAGGACAGAGGGACAGGCAGCTCTGATATACCAGTATAGGACCCCAAGTGGGCACCTAATCCCAAATGGAAAGCAACCCCGTTCCAGAAACATGACTCAGCTTTGAGAAGGAATTATCCTCTTTCAGAGATGCCATTCAACTCCTGGATAGAAAAATAGCTGCACAGTCCCACCTATTCTTTCCATTCTACTTCAGCCAGACTTCTTCCCTCGAAACTCATCTCTCCTGCACAGAAGTCAGTACAGAATAACCTGTCTTCAAAAGGCCGAGTTTCTTCATCATGGTAACTTTCTTCAGCAGCAGAGTATGTAGTATTTAACCAAACCAAGTGATCCTTCATGTATTTTAAGAAATCTATCTGTCTGAGCTCTTCTCAAGCAAATGGAAATCTACTGAGAGCATTTACTCCCAACTTCTTTTTCTTTGGGTCTAGTAATACCTACACAGCATGAATCATTTCCCCATCTCTCCCCTCTCCCCCTCCCACAAAATATTACCTACATCTCACCAATGAAATAGCCCAGAAAAATAGAAACAAAAAGGCCAAAGTATAACCCATAGCCCAGGGGGATACCAGTCCACAAATGACATGGGATAACTCATCACGCCGTGTCACCAGCTGCATAGTGTGACCAACACCACAATGAGAGCAGCAGGAAGCCCTGCCTCATTTTGCTCACCTGGGATGGTCCAAAGGGGTTGGACACGGGATGAGACTCCACTTTTGGAGAACTTTCAATGCAAAGGGACCAGGCACCATGCCAAGCAAAAGGAGAAGTCACTTCTACTCTGTAGTCCTTGCAAAGACCAAGCAACAAGGCAGACCAGGAACTGAACAACTTCCCAACAAGCTCCTTCATCCCCTGCATCAGGTGATTCTGCCAGGAGAAGGAGAGGAGAGGGATGAATTTAAAAAACAAGAGTATGTTTTTTTTTTCTAGAAACAAGAGTTTCTGCGTTGCTGCTCTCACTCTTAGCCAGAGAAGAGCAGACAGAAAGAGCTTCTCTACAATAGATTGGCATTTCATTTTTTGATGTAAGAGTGCACTCTGTTGGTTTGGATATGCCTTGCCTGCTGTTTGCATCCTATTAAAACATTGCCGGGCAGCACTCAGTACTTTTCCAGTAGCAGCAGGAGAGTGGTGCCACTGGCAAGGAGTTAAAAATCGGTTTATGATAAAATAGTTTGTTCTGCACCATGAGAAGGGCAGTATCCTGATACTTCCCTCGATAAGCAAAGCAGCTGTTCTGTCCAGCTCAAGCAAGGACTAGAAATAACTTTCCACATGTGATGCTAATTTTTCTTCTCCAGTTGCAAGGCTTCCATCCTCACGGAACTTCTTTCTTTAGCACACATTAATTTACATAAACTATATTAGTTCCAGCAAAGAGGAGCACACATTTATGAAGTAATCGTTCAGACAAGTGCATGTCCTGCAGACACATCTCTATGCTCCAGGAAAAAAACGTGGTCCATTACACATATACACAGGGGCCATGAAGTTCCCAGTGCAGTAAAACAGCACTTTCTATTCAAGATCACCGGTATTCAGATCCACTGTTTTCCATAACCAGAAGCTGACTTGTGCACCCTCAGGAGTGGCTTTGTAGCCAAAGCCAAGCTCTTTGAGGCTGCTGGCTTTGTACAGGGATTTACAACACCTTGCTTAAAACAAACTGCCCCAGGAGCAGCAGGCTCCATCAGCTGATTCCAGAGGCTTTGACACAGTGCTTTCATCATAGAATTATAAAATCGTATTATCATTAAGGTTGGAAAAGACTTCTAAGATCATTTAGCCCAACTATCCACCTGGTCACCAATATGGCCCACTAAACCCCATTCCTCAGTACCACATCACCATGTTTCTTGTACACTTCCAGGGGCAGTGACTCCACCACCTCCCCGTGCAGCCCATTCCAGTGCTCAATCACTCTTTTGGAGAAATTTTTCCTAATATCCAACCTATGGCCACAACCTGAGGCCATTCCCTCTCAATCTATGACTAGTAAGCTGAGTCAGAAGAGAGTGTCCAAATCATCCTGTCCAGAAGAAGTAGCTCCATTTCATTTCATCTTGCTTCACTCATACCACACAGCATCCTCACCCCCATACAGCCAGCCTGAAGATGAATATACAGAGCACTCCAATTTTAGATGACGCCATCTGCTTGATAATGGATTTGATATGTATCCACTCTGAAGAATAGCCACGAAAACACTGTGTCTCCTCCCCTCTTCTGAAACATTACCATGTGTGTGTCACTGTGGATAAACCTTCATGCTCATCACCTACATCTATTCAGTCTCCTCAGGCCATATTCTGCACAGCTGTAGAATCAGCTCTCAAGGAAGAAAGTGAGAAGTATTGGACAAAGAACATTTGCCCACATTACCAGATTGTTAGCCAGAGAAAATGATGTTTTAAGAACTTTCATATGGAAATTAAGTTAATACTGTTAATACTGCCCACTAACCGATAAGGCAAACTTATAAACTCTAAAAAAAAAAAAGAAAGGAAAGCAAACTGCAGATAGTGGTGGTTTGGGAGTTGCAATTCCCCAAGATCTGAGCTGAGCTGGCAGGTAGTGGCATGAAGCTGAGCAAAGTTCAGACACTCACAGGGTAGTTCAGCCTCACCAGAGAACAAGCTCTAGCACACTGGCAACCAGCACTGCTGTGGTTGTATCCATCTTACATGAGCTGGCAGACCCAGAGAAGTCTGATCGTGCTTATAGTATTTTCTAGCAGTAGACACAGAAGTGACAAAATAAGTCAAAATAATTAATCAGCCTCATTTTTGTCTCAGTCAACCTCGAGCTAATGCTTAAACTAAGACACACTCTCATATGTGACAATGCTTGTGGAGATACTTTGTGTACCAACAAGCTGCATGACAACTGACGAGTGTCATTCATCAAATCAATATTTGACAAAGGCTTGGTCCTATTATTCAGCTGGTTTTATAAGCAGTGAGACGATATTCCACAAGTAACATTTTAACCAAGTCTATTTTCTTGAATCTCTTAATCTGGTAAGAAGAGCTCTGACAATTACGTAAAATTGCCTTAGTTTAGAAATGTTCTAAAAAAAAAAAAAGAAAGAAAGAAAAACAAATCTATTGTTTTTCACTGGCTCTGCCTGTCCTTGAAGTCAGGACAATAGCAGAAATAGTGGCACCTACATGGGGTGTGGAAACCTCAACTAGCTGAGTCCTGTTCTATCACTGCCATAAGGGTATGAAGATGGAGGGCAAGGTGAGTGAGGAGCAGCTGAGGTCCATGGGTTGCTCAGCCCAGAGCAGAGGAGCTGAGGGGAGGCCTGATGGAGGCTGCAGCTCCTCACAGGGAGCGGAGGGCAGCGCTGAGCTCTGCTCTGTGTGACAGCGACAGGGCCCAAGGGGTGGGTGGGGGTCAGGGACAGGGTCTGCACCAGGGGGCGGTGGGCATGGAATGGGCTGCCCAGGGCAGTGGTCATGGCTGAGTTCAAGGAGAATTTGGACAATGCTCTCAGATATTGGTTTGAACTTTGAGCGGTGCTGCGTAGAGCTGGGAGTTGGACACAGTGATCCTTGGGGGTCCCTTCCAACTCGGGCTATCCTGTGATTCTATGATCACTCACACTAGAATATAAAGGTAATTGTGCATATGCATTTCAGAGTATTTACAGCTACTTGATCTAACTTTAAAAATTACTGGAGTGAAACTCCATCATTCATTTTTTTCTACGTTTTTATACATTGGTTATAAAAGCAATACAGCCACTGGCTTAGATGAGTTCAATGAGCTGGAAGATAAGCCACAGGGTACTGTCACAGTTCTGCTCTTGCCTATTCCCCAGTAGGGTCGCACCCTCAGCACCTCTCATTTCTCCTGTTGTCATCAGGACAATCTGCTCTAGCTGTAGGTGTCCCTGTTCATTGCAGAAGAGTTGGACTTGATGACCTTTAAAGTCCTCTCCAACTCCAATGATCCTGTGCAGTTTTACAAAAAAAAAAATATTGTTCTGCTATATTGTTTACCTGCTGCAAAACTGGCTGCATGTTCTGCTATATCAGCTCTCTCTTGAATTCTCTCAAATTTTTTCAGGTACTCAACTCGGCCCTACTTAAAAGCCAGTGTATGAGATGGCTTCCTGTATTTTGTAATTGAGAACACAGAATAAAGGAGATTGAAAAAGGCCTCAGGAGGGCTGCAGTCCACCCTCCTGCTCAGAACAGGGTCAGCCACGAGCTCAGGTAAAGTATGTCAGGGCTTCAACCTGCCTGTTCTTGGAAACCTCCACAAGTGGAAGCTGTATAACGCCTCTGGGATATTTGTTATATGTATCTCCCAAGAGATATACACAAACCAAAAAGAGCTTCCAGTGCAACATCACTTGCCTCTGATATCACCTGGGTGTAAGTCAGGTTGCACAGTAAAGGAAATTGCTTTAAGCTGAAAACTGTCTTCAGTCAAGGAAAATGGGTAAGACAATACCTATGACTGTGTTTCAAAATATCTAAACATTGCAGGCTATGGCTGAAGGTGGAGCCAGAATACGTAACTTCTTATCATAGAATGGCTTGAGTTGGAAGGGACCTCAAGGATCACCAAGCTCCAACCCTCATATCTAATACTAGACCAGGCTGCCCAGGGCCCCATCCAGTCTGGCCTTGAACACCTCCAGGGACGGGGCATCCACAACCTCTCTGGGCAGCCTGTTCCAGCACCTCACCACTCTCATAGTAAAGAACTTCCCCCTGACATCCAACCTAAATCTTCCCTCCCTCAACTTAAAACATTTTTCTCTTGTCCTGCCATTATCTACCCACATAAAGAGTTATGCTTTCCCTTCTTGAGGCTAAGTACAGGGTACATACACAGGGCACATACAGGGTACGGAGAGACTACACGAAAAAGGGTTTTCCCTTCATAAAACTGCATTTCTGCAAGAATGCATGCATATGAGAAAGATATTTTAATAACATCGGGTGGTCTTGAGCACTACAATGACAGAGTGACATTTTACTGCTGTGCACAAACTACTGCACATGAAGGATTCTGCACATGGTTTTACCTACGGCAGTTTATTTGTAAACAATTGTTACATGTGCCAATAATTTAATTGAACACAGACTGTACATTTCAATGCATAATGTTAAGAATGTCACACCAGAAGAATTCAACTGTATTCAGTTACAGCCATACTTTAAAAACCTTCGAAATACAAACCATCAAGAATACTGTACAAGCAAAAGGAAGATCTGAGAACAATGGTGGAAAAGAAAAAAAGAAAAACAAGAAATAATATATCATGATCAGAAATCTGAGAACAAATAACACACACTTTCTAGTTGGCTCTTGAAGCCCTCCAAGTACACTCATCTGGAATAACCACTACTTGGGTTGTGCCAGAGCACAAAGCCAACTTCTCAAGTTAAAAATGGATGTTGTGAAGACAAACTTCAAACAACTTGCAATGTTATAATGCGTGAGATTTTTCATCGACTTTCAATAAAACTGCCTGAAGAAAAGAAACTGATTTCATTAGACTTTATTTGCGATACAATATAAAATAGATTCTTTTGGTATGAAGATCTTGGAGACCTTATTTTTTACACCACATTTAAAACGAAAATCACATACTTTGAGTCTCTGGACCATCCCAAGCACTGGAGCCGTAGCAGAGTTTCAGGTATTTTGTGGACTTCTTTGGTTGCAATCTATTCAGTAAACTTCAAATATGAAGACTTGAACATTCAAGCTCTAAACTAGTGTTGAAGCTCCTAAATTATAGTAGTTTGATTTCTAAGAATTGCCAACATATCTGGAATTTTCACCATTAACAGCAAGATTTGTGGGTATTAAACAACTCTGAAGAGCAGACTATTTTTATTTAGAACCTAGTAACATCCTTCACTCAGTAACACTGAAGAGTAGGCAGTGAGGAGAACAGAAAATTTAATCCATTCTTAGACTTTCACACAGCAGATTAACTTGTACTGTCATCAATTCTGTGCTTGTATAGACATTGTGCATGGCAAAATTTAATACAGTATGCCAAACTAGCTCATCTATTACAGTTCACTGTAGCACTGAAAGTATTGTCTATGGTACTGAAAGTGTAAATCATCATCTACTGCTTAGTTCCCCTACAGCTCGATTTTGAATTAATCTTCACATAACAACTCACAGTAAACCTATATTCTCTACAATTTCTAGCAGACTGACATTCAGTTCCTCTTCAGTTCCTTTGAGGGAAATACAACAACTTAAAAAAAAACTATGAAAAAATAAGCACTTCCAGTACAAAAGTAACTGTAGTGTAAATAATTTTCTGTAATCTAGCTCTGTAATTCACGCAGAATACTAAATTCAGTTGATGTTGGTAAAATACATAACACAACAGATGTAAAAATATACATAAAAAGAAAAGAGCAGCAATGAGCAAACTGTAGTACTACAGACTTCCAGTTCTTAAAGCACACATCCCACACTTACACATCAGGAATGTATATAATGCCAAGGAGAAAATAAAGGGACTTTCACAGTGTCAGCTGCAGTCGCTGCATTATTCTATTGTGGTACATTTTCCCTTTTCAAACTTGTTATACGTTTTCTTACAGCTACAAAGAACAGGATACAAACCCAAACGTTGTCACTTTTCTCCTTGTTATTTTCCAGCATCATCAACACCGCAGATTCTTGGTCCGTTACGTAACGCAGGCTAGTAAAGACAGGATGGTCATCCTATTTTTACATTATTTATAGCAAGGCAGTTCCAGCAAAGAAGAGAGATGGCAGAGTTCTTAGTCACCTGGATTCTTTAGTATTCCACATCTCATTTCCTTGTGTGCTAAAAGGAACAGACTTTTATTTAAGCTGGAAAGAAGTTGTTAATGCCCAATATAAACAAAATGAAATCAATATCATCCCCTACAAATAGAGCCAGAACATTATTTTAGATGAAACAGTGCGCTGTTAACGTTTGTCAGAACGAACAGCTAATGGCTGAAAAGAAAACAGATTCAGAGAAGTCTCTGCCTACACAACTTCTGCTGCTACCTTCCTTTGCTAAGGACAGTCATGAAAAAAAATAAGAGATCTTCTCTTTCAAACATTAACCAACAGAATATATCTAGTTATCTACCTTGAAGTCAACTTACAACATCAAGAGATTTCTCACAGCAATCATCAGCAATGTCAAATAACAAGGTGGAACCCACTCACAGCGTGTCCCAAATCTCCATCTCCCCTTTTCATACAGAGTAAATCCATTATTATAAAGAACTCTACAGAGAGGGCCAACCACTTCAGCCTTCCCACAATTCCACATCTTCACTGAATTTTACCAGAGATGAAAGCACACCATCCATCTTCAAAATGGCCTTAGTCATCAATAGGGCTTAAAGCCGGCTCTAACATAGACCCTGAAAGCATCAAATTTCCTACTGTGCTGATCTGTCAAGGCCACAGTATTAGGGTGAACTTCATAATTCAACAATTCTTAATGCTCCGTATCACCATGATACATTTTTTAAACAGTTGGTATCACTGAGCTTTTAGAGGAAGAGCCAAATCTCCTACCTTTATACAGAAAGGCTTTCAGTATTACAGTACAAAACTAAACAGAATTTATGTCTGAGTAACGAACATAGAAAACTACTATTGCAATTCTGTGGTGACGGCACAGAAATTTAACAATCATCAGAAAGCCTACAAACAGCATGGTTAGTTATAAAAAAAAGATTGTCTCAAGATAAAAATAGTGCTGACAGCTAAAAAGCTCTCTGTTGCAGCAAGATACGCAGTAATGAGTAACAAGTTCTAGACAGTTTAAGCAATTCCCCAATACTGCAACACAGCACGTTTTTGTAACACTACTTTTACATGGGTTATGCTGCAGCAACAGTACACTTCTTAGTAGTTGGCACTATAAAATAACCATAATAGAAGAAAGGCATAGAGTGATCAATGTGTGAGAATCTCTATTTGACCTGTTCCTTAGGAGTGGTTGAAATAAAAACCGAGGAAGGGGACCGTCCATTCCATTCAGATAATACACCTTCTTTGAACATGAGATTCTTGGCAGGAAGTGGAACACCCATATCTGCAGAAGTTGGCTGCAAAATTGAACTTGAACAACCAGCATCATGGAGCTGATCCAGCGTTGAAGTACTTTCCTAAAAACAAAAATTAGAAAACTGTCTTAAAAGCAAGAGAAATAATGAAGGATTTAATAGGTAGAATATAACAAGCTATTCCAATCAGCAAATTTAGTATTCCTGAAGTGTGCTTAATCCAAATCATTATGCAAGTAAAAGTAGAACAAAGGAAGGCATGAAATAGGCACACAGTTGCCTCGGTTACATCTGCGTGCACATATTTATGTTCCAAGAAGCCTTCATGGAGGGCTGAGACTTAAAAATTAAGGGAAGATCTAGTGAAGTGAATATGCAGCTGTGAAATCTTCAGGACAGCTCTCACATCAGTCTGAGTGTGTTAAGCACTGCCACAATCTCATACGGTGCTAGGAGGTGTATATAGATATATTCAGAAGCACTGACTTGATCATAGTATGAGTAGACATATTTCCCATAAGTTTGGTTGCTCAGCTTAAAAAAGTATTTTTCCCCTCCCTGTACAGATAATCATCGGTATAAAAAGTGCATCCCAGAGACAGAATCTAAAAGGTTAGGAAGAAGGCACTTGAGACTTGGATGGTTCCAATGGCTTCAAACTTCTGGAAACCTCCAACATTCTCAAGAAGAAATGGTTTCAGGATCACACCATCTGTAACACTACCTAGGGAAAGTAACCTGCAAGTTTCTTGCTGTACTGAAAGGATAGAATTTTAGACAAATGTATCAAAGCATAAGCAACTAAGTAGATTCCATGTCATATGTGGACACATCTTGCTAGCATGTATTTCCATGCAGAACCACAGGAGGCTGTGGAGCAAGCATTTCTCCTCTCTTGCTACGCAAGGTCCTCCTTTCTGCCCTTGCCCTTCCCCCAGCATCTGTACTTTTACATATTTATACTCATTCATCATCAGGGAAGGGAAGAATTTGAATTTTACAGCACTTAATACAGTGGCCACTTACAGGAGGGTAAGAAAAGAACAAAAAAAAAAAAAACCAACAAACAAAAAACAAACACCACACACACTTTCCTATTCAGCAAGGAATAACAAAGGAGAGCAAAGAACATCACATAGCAGAATTATTTACTTGTTGATTATTCCTCCTTACCTGGAATGAATGAACAAAATTAAGGACCTGCAAGGACAGCTTTCTACTGGAATGTAACAGTTTTTGAAGGCTGTAAAAAGTCAAAGAGAAGAATTTATGTACAAACACAGAAAATCAAAATACATGCCAGAAATTCCCAACCTTCCAAGGTGCCCCAATTTAATCTAGTAAAGAATTATCATGGTAAACTGCTCAAAAATTTCTTTTGTAGTACCAGGCATTACATGACAAAATAAAAAGCTTTCAGACAGGAAGCCTGACAATAACATTAGCACATTAGGGTCAGGTGGTGAAGAAAAGAAGTCTGTGGTAGGCCAGGAAGGCATTCTAAACTTTCCTGATGTTCACATAGCTTCCAAAAAGAATTTACTTTCTACCTTGCAAAAACAAACAGAAAAGCAAGCCTACTTTTTTTTTTCCAGTGGCCTAAGGTTCACTAGGCACTAACATCACAGTTGGTATCCTTGAGTCAAAAAAGCTTGACACCATCACCTTACACACTTCAATTAGAATCGCTATGAAACTTAAAACTGGTTCTGGTCCATTTGTCATCAAGCTGTAGATACCCAAATCGTTTTGCAGGAACTCTGGACATAACATAACTATATTAAACCTGCAGCTGGTAAAATAAAGCTCACCTTTCTTTTCTACATAATCCATGAGTGGCAATTTTTCTGCAGACTTTCTGATTCAACTCAGAGCTGAAGAGAGGAATGCCAAAGCATAATTCCAGAGGAACCCAATCCAGTTCTGATGTGGGTACTAAAGACAAAAAAAAAAACAAAAGAGACAGCAAATATTGATCTCAGACCCAATTCTGTCAGGTCAGATCTATTCTCTCAGATCTAAAGGACAATTCATGCTTTTTTGAGGCAGCTCATTTACTCAACTGCTCAAAGATCTAAGAGAATCTGAATTCTTATTAGATAGGGAATGTTTAGTACAAAACATTTGTCATAGTTTTACCTTCAAGGCTTTGCTTGATTGCAGAATCCATTGATGTTTCTTCTATTACCATCTCAAATGACTCTGTACTCCCGTTTACATCAGATCCTGATGCTAGATCAGCATCCCCTGGAGGTAAAATAATCCTTACATAAACATTTAGATGAGTATATGTTTAATTACCAACTGATGCAAGGAACTTCACGCAAGTTTTGCCCAAAAGCTATACAGGAAAGCTGCTCTGAAAATAATGCCTCCTATTTTATTATGTTGGCCCACATCATCAGAGGCAGATGTTGGTGATACAGCAGAGTTGAATCTTCACACCCACATTCTGTTAATTTTGTAGCATTACAGCAGATGGCAGCAGAGGAACAGTCTGACAAAGCAATGTCTGACATGAAAGTACATATGAAGCAATGGTGTGGGATTGAACCCCTATATGAGTAAAAAATGGCACCCATTGATGTTTATAGATTCCTTCTGAATGTTTATGGAGGCCAAACAGTGGATGTGAGCACAGTGAGGTGGTGAGCGGTGCATTACAGCAGTGACAACAATGCATTACATCCTCTGCTGCAGATTTTTACAAGGGCAGCATGCAGGCTCTTGTTCATCACTGGCAAAAATACATAGCTAATGGTGGTGACTATGTTGAAAAAACAAAACAAAACAAAAAACCACCAGTGTTTTATAGCTAAAAATGTTCTCTATCACATAGTGCTACAGTGGTCTTTGTTTCCATGGAAATAAATAGGAGGTACTACTTTTGGAGCAACACACATAACTATTAAACTGGAAGAAATATTACAGAGAAATATAAAGTCTTACTGATCTTAGGACTTTAGAGCTACTTAGGGATCTTCAGCACACTTACAAAAGATTAAGTTCTGGCATACAAAAACAACACAACTTACATTTTAATGTTTTGAAATGATTTCTTCCCCCTCCTGCCAGTTATTTTAGTCCAATGATTTTCAGTTTGTATTTGCTAATTTAGGCTCAACGGGCAATTAGGAAGTAAGCCTACTGACAGCAGATTTAAATGGGGTTTCTCTCTATGTTGGATGATATCCAACACAGACTGGGAGAGCTGGGGCTCTTCAGCCTGGAGAAGAGAAGGCTCCAAGGGGACCCTGTAGCAGCCTTCCAGTACCTGGAAGGGATCTTACAAGCTGAGGAGGAACTTTTTAGAAGGGCAGGTAGCAACAAAACAAGGGGAAATGTTTTTAAGCTGGCAGAGGATAGATTTAGACTAGATATTAGGAAGAAAGTCTTCACTGTGGGGATGATGAGACACTGGAACAGGATGCCCAGTGAGGCTGTGGATGCCCCCTCCCTGGAAGCATTCAAGGCCAGGCTGGATGGGGCTGTGAACAACCTGGTCTAGAGGGAGGTGTCCCTGCCTATAGCAGGGGGTTGGAACTAGGTGATCATAATGGTCCCTTTCAACCCAAACCATTCTGTAATTACATATGATGCAGAAATCCAAATCCTTTGAGTTTAATCCTTTGCTGAACTTTGCTGAAGTAACTGTTTGTAAATTAACAGAACACACGCACATAAAAAAATACTGATAACTAACCTCTTCCATCAGAAGCATCACTCAGCTTCCTGTTAGCTTGCCGACTTGTAGAATTCAGCATAGTGACATAGCCACAAAAATGCTGCAAGTCTACCTTGTTTCTCAATATCTTTAAAGCTGAATGAATGCCCATGTTCACACGAGAGAAGTCTAGAAGAAAGGAAATACACAACCCAGTTTACTTTAGAGAAAACCTCCTCCAAAGCCATATAGTTCATGTCTAGTCAAACTGGCTTTTATCTAGATTTTTTTTTGACTCCTTTACTGCTACAGATTAGCGATAATATGGGAGGACGTGGGGTAACACTGAAGAAGAGAGCTGTCGTGCGCACAGACAGCGCAGATGGCTAGGTTCAGCTAAGAAAAAACAACATCCAACTCTCTCAGTGCCACAGTCTTGTAAGAAAAATCCAATACAAGAACTTCCACAGATCTGATATTCTGAAGAATTATAGTACAGTACTAGAGGGCAACAAGGAGTTTCAACACTGACTTCTTAATCCTAGAATTTTCTAAGTTTACAAGCAGACATACTAGAGGGAACATACATAAAAGGCAATCCATTTTGAGCATAATAAAAATTAGACTATGAAATTAGCTTTATTTCTAGTAGCCTAAATAACATTAGGTTTCATATCTGCAAATCTGCAGTTTTTCTCAAATTCTAAGCTAGAAAGCTTATGGCCAATCCAAAGCCTCCTATCACCAAGGAGTACATCAGAAAGTTAATTTCTGCTTTTTAAACTCAGTTGTACTAGGAAGAAGTATTATTGCAACCTTGCCGCACGAGGTAGCATTCAATATGGTGGCACAAAGATTACATTAAATAAAGTTACCTCCCTGCTGCTCAGCTTCATCAAATGGAAAAGGTATATGCACAGTTTCTCCCATTCCATGCATACCGTGCCCCTGAACATCAAGAAAATCACATTAGGCACCAAAAAAAATGTACTCATCAGCTTAGCTTAGTCCTAATCATGCTCTCTTTTAAAGGCCACCAATCATATAGGTGAAACAAACATAGAAATATTTCTGTATTAACACTCTCAAAATAAATAGATTGAATAAGATACCCATCCTCTTCCCCCTAAAATGCACATGAATGAAGATGATTAGTTAAGCTTCTTGAAGTTGCGCACTTCAAGAAGCGCAGTTTCTTGAATAATTCATACTGTCAGTTACCTTATACATCACTACCATCCAAAAGACTTGTGGATTATACATTTTCATTTCAGTTTACTATATCCTCAAAGCTTCTATAAATCCTCATCTCATTTTCATTGAGCAAAATTCTTAATATTTGCTCATAATGCAATAATGCATATTACATATGCATCGACAGTCTTTATCCCCTCTAAACCACACCAGCAATGGCTAAAGTTAAACATTTTTCAGCTCCCAACAAAAGCATAGTTCTCTTACATTCTTAATCTACTCTTTGATGCAACAGTTTTACCCAAAATTATAAGTTTTCATCACTTACAGAAGGTATTCCATACCTGAATTAGAACAGCTGAATGCGTTAAAGCATCATTCAACATTGTGAGCACATTTGAAGTAGGAACTACTCCTGGATCGTGACCCCAAGATGTTATAAGTAAGCGATCATAACCCTAGAAGACAGAAGGTTATGTACAGCAGTAATGGACTATCCAAGCACAAAGTGAAATGCTGCAGTTAGGCTAATAGCATGCTGCTACAATTCTCAAGTTACTGCAGATTACAACTCTATAGCATTATACTTTCTACCAAGGATCACTCATGCTCACATTTCTGGTAAGGACAGAAGTTTGCCAATCTCAAAGTTAAGATGGTAGTTTGAGTAGAACGTATCTGTCAACCGTCCCTACAGGACTAGGTGGGCCTCGCAGCAGTCTCCTAACAAATATGAGATGAAAATAATTCCAAATAAATCTAAATGCTAAGCTAACACTGTCAAAAGAAAGCAACGATATATATCAATCCCAGAGTAGCCATCCAAAGGGAAGGGACAGGAAGGCAAAAACACTGACAAACTTCCCAGATTTCAAGACTGAAAATGTCTGTAGGAGTTTCAGAAATGTCTCAACAGTTTCTCAAGATGACATGGCAAAATAAAAGCAGGAGAGAAGCATTTGCATCAGTACAGAGAAGGGCTCCAACAAGTTTGTGATAATGTAGGACATGAAATCAAACAGTAGAGGAAAAACAGACCCATCAGCTCTCTGAAAACACAGGTCACTTTGGAAATGTTCCAAGGCAACTACATTGAATGTTTTTTATTAATGAAAATACATCATCTATTTACCATCAGTTTAAGTTACTGACAAAGTTTCAGTCAAGCTCTTAGAAGCCTTATGGAATGCTTTCTGCTGTGTATGTCTTGGTTCATTCAATCCCGTTATTTTAAAACAAGTCTTAGAAATAGAAGTACAACATTTTTCAAATTGGAAAGGACATGAAGAGGAAGAGAAGATATATGAAAAGAGGCTGGAGGAACAGAATCTACATCTACAAATCCAAGAGCCAGAGATAACTGCTTATGTGGGTACTAAGAATACGCATTGCTCTCTGAACACCTCCATACTACTGCAGTATGCTCAGCTCAAGTGTCTATCTGAATTAAGAGGTGCAAATTGTAGAGATCACCCTCCAATTATAAATATGAACAAGACTACTTTGTGAACCTTGCTGTAATCAGTGAGACACAGACACTGCTACGTGTCTGCTGTGTGTCGATTAAAGTTAATAGAAACCACAATTTTTTGGTTCTGCCAAGTTTAAAAGTTGCCATGTCACTCCCAGCTAGGTTTGCCAAGGCTACCAAATACCTAACAATACTCCTTCATGGGACACAAGTCCCTCTGAGGGCCAGAACGGGAAAAAGCAGCATCTGAAGTCTTTCAAGCTTGAATTGGACATACCAAGACCTGGGAATGTTCAACTTGGAGCAAAGAAGGCTCCAAGGAGACCTGATAGCAGGCTTTCAATATCTAAAGGGAAGTTTATAAGAAAGGACACAGACTCTTTAGCAGGGCCTGTTGTGCTAGGACAATGGGAAGTGATTTCAAACTAAAAGAGTGGAGATAAAGACTGAATATAAGGAAGAAGTTTTTTTTTTTTTCATTAATAGTATAGGAATAGGCTATTCAGAGAAGTGGTGGACGCTCCTGGAAACATTCGAGGTCAGGCAGGACAGGGCTTTGAGCAACCTGCTCTAGCTGTAGATGTCCCTGTTCATAGCAGGGGATTTGATGACCTCCAAGAGTTCCTTCCAACTCAAACGACTATGATTTTATACTACATAAAACTTGCTCCTAAGAAAGCTACAATAGCTACTTGATTATACCTCAGATTACAACTGTGTGTGAATTCTTTAGTATACAGCACATCTTTGAAACATTAAGAGAAGGGAGAGAAAAATCAATCTGTACTTATACTACCTGAAAAATATCTGGAAGTTTTCGAAGACGTGTTCCTTTAGAGAGCAATAGAGAGGGTGGTCCTTGTCCAGTTATGTGGTAAATATACAGTTTGAACCAAACTGAACTGACTTCTGGTATTGCAGGTCCAATATGCTGAAGAGATTATTCAGAAAAAAAAAAATAGAGCCTATTATTGCAATTCTTACATGTACGGATATAATTTAATAATTGATAGTTTTAAAGAAACATAAAGCTAGTTCTGCAGCATAGGAAGGAGTACAAAAATGTGTTAATTTACTAAGGAGAGATGATATTTGTAGTGGGGCTGGAACTACGTGATCTTAAAGGTACCTTATAACCCCAACTATTTTATTATCCCTAGGTACTTTCTCTCTTGATAGTAATTTATATCAGCACAAGTTCAAGAAGAAAAAAATCTGTGGTTAACCCTATTTGAAAGGTACATTGCTCATAAATTAAAGTGTAGTAAGTATTCACATTTTACTCAATAAATATTTTTAAGAGTAATTGTAACACTATATAATGTATTTATAGTATTTATGTATTCATATTAGAATGTAATAACTACGGCTCTTCAGAAGAGACACATAGCAGACATGCACAAAAACAAAGCTACAAAACTATTTCTATTACTACATACTGTTTTTTCCCCTAGTATTTTTTCACCTGGGGTGTACAGCTACTAATAGGTCGAATTTCATTGGTGAGTGGTGCCATGGAAACCAGTAGGGTATAATTTTTGTTGAGAACTCTACTGCAGGTAGCTGGATCCAAGCCAAGCAAACTCTCACATCGTAAGAGATCCAAGGGAAATCCTGTGATGAGAACGTAAGATTCTTGATTATTTGGAATGGAACATAAAACCTAAAGCGTGATTTCAGATTTTCCATTCCGCCCTCTAAGCCATTAATACAGTATTTTCCAAAACAAAGTTTTAAGTTACGTACAGACTTATTCAAGTTAATCCCAGTAATTTCAGCAGTTCAAGTAATACAGGATTCCCTGGCAGAGTTACAACTTTGTCCTCACTGACTAACTGATCCCAGAAAAGCAAAGCACATTATTACTATTACACACAATTATTAAAAGAAAAGTTAAGCAAGATTTTACAAATATTTATCTTCATTAGAAAGAATACACTCATTTTCCTAGCACAGAAAATGTTTTGTTTTGTTTTTAAATAGAAAATTCCACTTGAATAAAAGGATTACTTCCTTTATTACAGCCTTAAGAAGCACACAATATAAAACCAAACCCTTCCTCAATTTCAGCTCATCTTGCCACCATTACCATTAAGCATAATCTTTGGACATTAAGCCCAAGCCTGTGCACCAAATCTGTCATTCAACAAAACTCAGTACCACAAACTCAAAGGATGAAGCAATGTTTTTTTGGGTTCAGAATACTTTTAATCAAACAAGGCACTGATTGCCTTCTGATACAGCTGAGTACATGGCAGATAAGTAAAAACATACAAAATATTTCCTCAGAAGAGTTCACAGTACCGTTAGTTGGTTGGTCAGGCTGTACAGCTTGTGCCCCTAAGTCTTTATTATGCCGTAAAAACAGTATTGTGTTTCTCAGTGTAAGTGCGTGATCAAAGTATCGCTGTGCCTCCCCTTCACCTGTGCTTTGAACCTAAACAAGAAGCAAAATAAAGGCACATAGATGGCATATTGTTTGCACAAGCATTAATAATGCAATAGGAAAAAAATCAACAAGTTTTCATTTGAAAGGTTTTTATGGCATAACAACCCCAAAGGTTATACACAGCAACTATTAAATGAAAAGGGAGCCTTTGTCACGTTAGTCAAATTGTCAAAAAATACATAAGGACATCTATAAATCTGAATCATGCCTCAGTTTTCAAGCAAAAAGATTTAAATTTCCAGTACTCCTGACTGGTGTAAAAGAATACTGCAATTAACAGCACAGCCCTCTGATGTAATTCTGAAGTTGTCCTTCTAGAATTATCTTTAAAAGGTGGATTAGTTAAACATACTAGAATATAACAGCCAAGTTTTTCTAAAAAAACAATATGCAGATTTTCAAAAATATTGCAAATCACTTTTTAGTAAGATGTTATTTAACAAACAAGCCATAACACAGATGCATGTACACACAGACCTGGGTAAACGTAGTTCTTTAATTCAATCAGCCTACCAGACATTCTACATGTTCACATACATGCATAGTATGTTCCACAAAGTCCCTTGCAGCATGGATACTGTTAATAATCAACAATTAACTGAAGCACTTAGGTTTGGCATGATGAGGAGCATTCATATCACTCTATTGTTAAACGAGGCTCTTAGAGCAGACTTACAAAATGAAAATACTGAAGGCTTTTTGTCCCTTTACACTAGTGCTGAGAAAACATTCGGCCACGCATGCAACAGATTACCTTCTCCAGCTCCACCAAGAAACTGTCAAGGGACTCATCTGACAGTTTCCCTACTTCAAACATAGTGACCGCATGACTTTTCAAGTTCTGGAATAATAAAACAAAACTGTTTTAGTTCTTTGAAAAGAGAACAGGCAAGCAAAAATGTTATTAAGCAAGTGTTTCTTAGCCACAACAATGTAAGTTTTAAAAATAATTATAGCTGTGTTATATGGAAGTAAAACATCTTCAAACTCTACATGTTGAGTCTTAGTGTAATACACTGAACAATTTGGACATACTGGTGAAAGATTTCCCATCATTAGAAAGGCAGTGAGGGTAGAATCAAACAGGAAGGCAATACGCTTTGTGTGTCCGCTGGACAGATTCAGGCTGCTCACACTGGCTGTTTCAGCTAATAAAGAACAAGGAAAAAAAACCAAACAAACATGATTACATTTAATTTAAAAACGAAAACATCAAGTCATACAACTATTTAAAATAATCAAAAAGCCTTAGTTAATGTCACGCTGAGTGCAACAGAATTCCCTGATCAGTGCTGAATAATCAATGTTGATCATTCATGTATTGGTATGTTGGCATCAGCTAATATTGATAACATAGATGAGCAAAATACCTTACTTACTAACAGTGAGGCTGAATAAACCAAGACTTAGACATCACCTCCCCCCCAGTATAATTTATTAAAAAAAAAAAAAAAAAAAAAAAATCCTCACAGATTTTACATTTCATTTGTTTATAAACCCCTTTACAGCCTACAATGCTATAAAGTAATTGTTCCTATGTATTAGATTCATTGGTCGTGCTAACCTGGATCATCTTGACTGTTGGTGTCTGTATCTGTGGCTGAAGACCCAGCTTCCTGTACAGGACTTCTGTTTTCCCCACTGTCCCACGAAAGCAGCATCTTCTGAGGATCCAAAGTACTCCTATTAACGTGAATTAAAATCCACAACTATCAGTCACTGCAGCACCAGAGAACTATTTTTGCCTTCCAGTGCTAGTATTCCAATTCCAATGTCCAACACATTCCTTTCAATGTTTCTGAGCCCTAAATCAGTCCAGCTTGATGGCTCTCAGAGTCCTGCTTTTGCTTCAGCAGAAAAGTTTACATGGTGGTTTGAAAAATACCAGGTTTTGAATAACAGAACTGAAAAAAAAGTGATCAAATCACCACTGTTCAAGAAAAATCCAATGAAGAGTCTTCTTCATTTTGTTCTCACATTCTGAATTAGCATTAATGATAACTGGTTTTTTGTTTTGTTTTGTTTTGTTTTTTTCTTCTCCTTTAAGTGGCTTAAGAGAAACTGAATTCAATGAAGTACCTGACAATGCTTAGATCATGTAAACTGGCACTCCAACTTGGAGAACCCTTTGCTTTCTATTATCAGGATTTTATACAGATAAATGTAGATTAAGAGTGTCTATGACTGTACTACTAGACAACCTCACAGCAAGTAAGCAAGCTTTACTACATAATCACATGAAGCAGTACCAACAGGCATCATCTCTGTACCAGCACTGTAAGAGCTGTTGTTTCCTTCCCAGTGCTTCAGAACAAGCTCACACTTGTCTGCTTCAAAAGTAAGTAATGAAGCACTTAAAAGTCAAAAAGCCACCACTGAGTAATGGCAACAGAAGTAGTATTTAAAGGGCACATTACCACCCCTAATCCTCAGATCAGCAAGATAATCAAGTATTCATGTCACTACATACACACACACATTAGAAAGCCAAGTGAAATTAGAAGTCAAAAAAAGGAACCAAATCTAAAAAGGAATCAAAATAAAAAAGGAATCAAATCTAGCTTTCTCTTCAAAGAGAAATACACTTCGTAAAAGAACACTTACTTCAGTCTGTTCACTGAAGGAACATTCTTCCACGATGGATGAAGGTTATCCAAGTTTATGACTTGGCCTTTTTTATGAGCAAAGCCTAATCGACAATACATGGACACAGCATTCTGAAGAAACACATAAAAATTACACAAACATAATAAGGAATTGCAACATGAAACCCCTCCACCAAGCCAACCTGCAAGACTGAGATTTTCACATCGAATAACACAAGTGCAACTCACATACCTTTACTAAAGATAAGTCGATCTCCAGGACATTTGCAAGCTAAAAAGAAAAAAAAGAAAAGTCAACAATGCAAAATTAATAATGCAGAGTAATCCACAATTTTTGGGCTTTGGCATTTTTTGCTGGTTTTGTCTCTTTATTTCTTACTACAGACTGCAATGGTAGAAGCAATTTTGTCTTGACCAAAAGCAACAGGGAAAAAAATGGGACGAAGTCTCATGATCGTTCCACTTTAACGCATGCAAAAGAAATATGAGGTTATCTTCTACTGTATAATTTTTAGGTTAATCATGTATATTGTAAGACAGAAGAAAATAAAATCTATGTGTGTTCATAAGGTATTTTTTCAGGTACTTTTTCCCCACACGTTTGAGAATGAGACCTTATGAAAAAAGAATTAGAACCATAAATATTTATGCAAAAGTTAGGTTCCTACTTTAAGCCAACACCCTGCATGTTTTCACAATCAGAAATTTTTATTTTTGTTTTTTCTTAATTCACACTAGCAAAACAGAACCAAGACAGTTGGGACAGAAGGAAAACAGACTCCCATTCTAACCAGTACAGAATAAACTGCATAAATTATTCCCACGTAATTCACTCCAGCTGATGGAGTTGCTTCACTGAATGTGCATCTTACTGCAGAACTAATGAAGTTGCATTCAATACTAGGGAAACCTATTTATCTCAAACTCTGCAAGTCAGACAATACTAATAAAACTCCTTGATACCTATCCATACTTATGCCTTAAGTTTTTCACCTGCGTGCTTTGGGCCCTTTCATGGTTTTCCCATCACCAAGACACAAGGTGAGTTTTACTTACCTCTGCCACATTAGTGTGTTCATCTATTGAAACAAAAATCTTGTACAGGAGTGTTTCAAAGTAATCACCTTGCACTCTGTTCATCACAAAACCTTCAAGTGGTGGCACTGAAAAGAATTACTTGCATGATTACAACTTGGTAATTTTCTTTTTTAAACAGAAACTGCATAAAACAGAAACTAAAGTAACACAGTGGTGCCTGTATTACCATTTTACAATGGTATCTGTATTACTCAAGTTTCAAAGAATAAAAACCTAAAGAGAGTTTATATGGTACTAAAATTTCTCCTAGCCCTTAAGAAAACAACGGTTGCCAAAATTTTTTTTAGTATTAAAAAAACCCACTCTGTTTTGCATCACTGTCTTTCAGACTCCTGCTCATTCACTACAGATAACTTCTAGCCACTCAGCCCATAAAACGGTTTTCTAACGCCAACAGAGAGTAAACTGTGAAAGAAAAAAGCAAGTGGGGATTGAGGCATAACAACAAAAACAAAAAAAGTCACCCTTCTTCCACCTCTCCACCCTTTGGGAGCAGCCAAAGCTAGTATTTCTTGTATTTAGAGGGCATTTGCTTAATTGATCTCTACTACAGTAACAACATGGAGTTCTGCATGGGCAGGTTTCAACAGTGTGTGTCTTTATGCAACTCAGAAACCCTTGAGACTTAGCACAGCACGAGCTGTTCAAAGGCAGCCATGTGCTGCACTAGTTTAAGCTACCTAGTGCCCAGACACAGTGCGCTGCTGTAATTGAGGTGACAAAACAAAGGATGATGGAACTGATATCTATTAAATACAATTTTTAAAAAGCTGAGTCAAATAAAAAGAAAAAGCTGTATAGGAATGAAAAGCTCAAGCCTTTTTAGCACAGCAGCTACATTTCTTTACATTGTGATTCCTTTCCATTACAGACGTACAGGAAGGTACCTATGTCGTACTGTGGATCTTTAAAACCATCAACTTACCTAGATATTTATATCAAAAGATATGAATTCAAATTGAAGAAAGTCCTACGTACAATTTAAAACCAATGTCTTTATAACAACTGAAATAAATCCAAGAAAATGCAGGTTTATACTACAAACACATTTACTTGCCTGCTATACAGCTGTCATCAGATATTGGTACATCGAGGTAAATAAATCCCTTGTTATACAAGCCTGTATAAATTAAAGCAAATCATTGGAGAAAAAGCATTTTGCAGAGTCCTAATGATACAAGTAGACTTTCCCATCAGTTCAGTTCAGAATGTAAAGCAGTATTTCCTATTAGCTTATACAACATTATTTTGCAGTACACAATCAATAAACCACATCCAACATTCAGCAGGTGTTATCCTATAACAGAGCTCTTTACTCGAAGTTTGATGCAATATACCTGGAGCTTTACAACTACTTCCCTCAACACTTTCTGAGTCATCATGCGCTTTTCCAGAGGTCTCATCACCCTACCAATTGCTTTCAGTAGAAAGAGCTGTGGCGCTTCAGCCTGGAGAAGAGAAAGCTCAGAGGAGACCTGATGGCAGCCTTCCACTACCTGGAAAGGGACCTACAGGAAAGCTGGAGAGGGACTTTTTATAAGGGCAGGGAACAACAGGATGAGGAGAAATGGTTTTAAACTGGAAGCAGGTAGGATTTAGACTAGATATCAGGAAGAAAGTCTCTACTGAGGGTGGTGAGACACTGGCACAGGTTGTGTTCACAGCAAGGCTGTGGATGCCCCCTCCCTGGAAGCATCCAAGGCCAGGCTAGATGGGGCTGTGAGCAAAAGGAATGTGTTAAATTACATGAAATAATATCAGAGCAACACCTCCTAACATCTCACTGTTAAATTATTCACAGAACTTAAGACTGCAGCCTGTACAAGCTCTTGAGTATTTCCCTCCACATCCTCCCAAACTTTAGCTATCCTCAATTCTTTTATACCTAAGTTTTCAGACAATGCTCTCTGAATTTACTGAGCAATATCTACACACAGAAAAGGAATGCCAATTAAACACTTACTGTGAACTACATTGAAGTCCAGTGAACCAGCAAGCTGAGGACCTGAATCAATTATCTTATCAATAGCAGACTTTTCCGATGTAGTACAAATCTAAGTAAATAAATCTGCGTTAGTCTGTTGCAGAAATGAATCTATGCAACTTGAATAATACTGCTAAAAATAATAATAAAAAAAAGAACCATGAACATTTCACATTCAGATAAGTCACAGGTAATACAAAAACACAGAAAGTAACCATGTTCTTCATTAAAATGCTTGCACTGAAGAATTCACCGCACTTCTTGCTGAAGTTTTTACTCTTGTCCCTAAATAAAGTTACATGTGCTCTAGGAATAGTATTTAATTGCATAGGTATTTTACAGTAGTGTATATTAGCTTTGCTTTTTAAAACTTCTAAATTAAGTGTTCAAACACGCAACTAGAACCATTCTAGAAAGAGGGCAATTTCAATATCAAGCAATTTCCTTCAGGTTAACTACTTTGGAATGTCAGAATGTACACAACCACTGTCCAAGATACTCCCATTAACAGTCAAAGGAAGTTTCCATCACTGCATTGACTATGCTCCAATCAAAGGTAAAAGGTAAACCAACACAGAAGGAATTAAATACAGATTTGGTGTACTGATGGGCAGTTGGCTGAATATGAGCCAGCAGTGTGCCCAGGTGGCCAAGAAGGCCAATGGCATCCTGGCTTGTAGCAGGAACGGTGTGGTGAGCAGGACTAGGGAAGTCATCCTGGCCCTGTACTCAGCACTGGTGAGGCCTCACCTTGAGTACTGTGTTCAGTTTTGGGCACCTCAGTACAGAAAGGACATTGAGGTGCTGGAGCAGGTCCAAAGAATGGCAACAAGACTTGTGAAGGGCTTGGAGAATATAGCCTGCAAGGAGAGACTGAAGGAACTGGGGCTGTTCAGTCTGGGGAAAAGAAGGCTGAGAGGAGACCTAATTACGTTCTTCCAATATCTGAAAGGTGCTTACAGCAAGAGCAGGGTTGGTCTCTTCTCACTGGTGACAGGATGAGGGGAAATGGCCTCAAGTTGTGCCAGGGTAAGGTTAGGTTGGATATCAGGAAAAACTTCTTTACAGAAAGGCTTGTTAAGCACTGGAATAGATTCCCCAGGGAGGTGGTTGAGTCACCATCCCTGGATGTGTTTGAAAACCATTTAGATGTGGTGCTCAGGGACATGATTTAGTGGAACGTTGTTAGTTAGGGTAGTGTGATTAGGTTGTGGTTGGACTCAGTGATCTTTAAGGTCTTTTTCAATCTGAGTGATTCTATGATTCTGTAAGATCAGGAGACTATAGCTGACTGTAGAAAAACTGTGAGAATGAAATAGGATACTGTGAAAATGAAAACAGAATGATGACAAAACATTAAGCCAGCTCACAAGTTTTTCAAGTTTCAAATGAAACAAATAGGGATACAAGGAGCAAAAATAAAGTAACAAATAAGGTCCACTAGCACTGAAGGTGAAGATTTAGTCAAAACCAATACGTGAGCTAAAACATGAAATTTGAGAAGGCACATCTTGCTGCCTGTTCCCTATAAAGCACAGCAGCACACGCTTCAGTTCCCAGTTCCGCTGACACAAAGCAACCTCAGCACCAAATGTGACACAAAGCACAAAGGAGGAAGAGGGCAGAATATACCAACAAAGAATGATACCACTTCTACCAGTTCCAATCTCTATTTCCATGTCAGTTGTTATAAAAGCTCCAATCTTCAGTCAGTCTTTGTGTAGAATACACAAAGGGAAGTCTGTTTTCAGGAACCATGAGTGTATTCAACCAAAATTAGAGCTGCCAGCTGCACTGAAGTACCTTGATGTCATCCTCAGTGATGTAGCCAGACTGCACAACCCACCAAGCTTCTATGGTAATTTCCACAGGTTTCACAGGTAACAGATCACGCGCAGTTTTCCTTCTGAAAAATTTCTGCAGTGGTACAGTCCATTTGAGATAGAAATAAATAGCACTTCACTCGTGCAGGCAACCATCTACCTTTATATAATCTGATTTTTAAGTACATCATATTTAGACTGGGCACACAAATACTATTAACCTTGCCTTTTAGTAAAGGCCCACACTTGATCAGAAACAGAACGTGCTTCCTCCTCTCTCAAATTATATGAGATTGGGTTGTAAAAAAATTATTTACACCTAATACTGTCAGATGTAATCTCCACATATATCCATATTCTGTATGTCACTAAGTTTATCTAAAGATATTAAGATCAAGTCCAAGAACAGCAAACAAGTATACAATTGGTCTACTTAAAATAAATGCAGCAGTCTTAAAATCAGTTTTAATAACACGGTTTATTTACTTTAAAAGAGCAAGATTCCATATTCTCAGTAAGAAAGATGCTATGAAAGCACAGTGAATTTCGGTACAAGAAAGAAAAACTAAAATGTACTGTTCATTTACCAGTTAAATAGCTCATTCTCCATTCTCTTCCACTGTATAGTTGTTACGTTTAGATCCACACTATCTACTTCATATTTTGGTGGACACCCTTGTATTTGTTGATTGTTATTATGTTTTGGCTTTTTTTAAAGTAATGCTGAATATCCGTTCTTTAGTCTATTTTGGTTTCAGTACTTTTTTTTGTTGTTAAGAAACAGAAAATAATTAGCAGTATGTTACGCAGTGCTCAATCAAGTGCACATAATAGCAAACTAACAAGGCCCACAAATTTTTACCACTCCTTCCTTTCAAATCATGCTCTATAGGTGAGGGAAGAAAGAAGAAACGGAAGACAAACTTACCTTAGAAGATCTACATTGGTTCATTAGATCTATATATTGGTTTCTTCCTATACCAAGAAGTCTTAGACCTGGAAAATAATCAAAGTTTTATTTCTCTTGGAAGGGTTTAAGCTGAAGATACATAAAATCTTCTTGAAAGAATCAAACCTACTTGTAACTAATACTTTCATTTACTCCTTCTTCCCAAAATAAAAGGATACCTGGAGGAACTAAACTCAGTCCCAAATGAATTTATGAATTTGGCTAAAACCATGTCCATCTAAAAAGCACAATCTATTCCTATTCATTTACTTTACATTCTATATGTATATTTTTAAGTATCCAGTTTCTCTCAAGTCAAAGAGTAGCAGGGAATAATCCAATTTTTTTCTCTTCTGCCTTCACTCCAACAGGTTTTGGAGTTACAATGCTTCAAAACAAGAGAACTAAAGTTGTACCTGTTTCGATCAACAGGGTGTTTTTCTACCCTACTGCCACACCATGCACTTGATTAGAACTATGTAAACTAAGAATTAGAGCACAAAAGACCATGTAAGCCTTTAAGGAAGATGACTAAGATCTAGCTCTGCTCAAGTAAATCAGAATTTAATTCTATAACTGCCAGCCTTCAACCATTAACAAATTATGAAAAGGTACTGGAAAACTACCCAGGAGCTTTAACCCACATCCTGTCTCAGTTGTCAAGGGGTGATCATTCTGCCCTCCTCCAAGTTTAATATGAGCTTATGCATAACCTGCCCTTCTTGTGCCCACAACAGTCTAACAGAAAGCAAGACAGTCTATCTGGCGCATTTAGGGGTATCACAAAGTGACAATCTCTTTTCTTGTAAATCTTTGTCCGCTGGTGCTAATTCATAGCAGAGCCAACAGCCTTTCAGAGTTTTTCCAAAGCTTTCTGCCCAACACACACCAAAACACACAGTGGGAAAGTATCAGCTGCTCAGCTGGATGACACAACAGCCAGTAAGACTTTCCACCCAGAAGCTCAAACAAACAGGAAGGCACTACATGCAAGGACAGAAGCTGTTTTTTACCATGCCTAGTATTACTTAAATCAGCCCAATTCCTGTGCTTATCATACAGACAGTACATTGCATGGAGAGCACACCTTCTTGAATACCACTATATAAATGCTTCTATACCTTCATTAACACATTTGTGCTAAAGCAAATAGATGCCCCATTAATTCATTTTCAGAAGGTCCTTAACTCCAACTCACTGAAAGCAGTACTGCAGATAGATAATACTTACAGTCGGCAGCAGTAAAGTTGGGTAATGAATCATAGCTTTTTTCACTGTTCATTATATCCTGAAAAAGACAAGAAAATTCAATTGCAGTAAGAATGTCATTGCTTCAGAGAAGCAAATGTAAAATTCATCCTTTAAAAAAAAAAAAAAAAAACATGAAATTAAATCAGAAATCTATTAAAGTCAGTACAGTAATTCTGGCTAGGATAACGTTAATTTTATTCATGGTAGAAGATGTTTTGGATTTGTGATCAAAACAGTGCTGATAATACATGAGTGTCTTAGCTACCGTGGAATACTGCGCTTACACAGACTCAAGGACATCTCAGCTTCTTAGCCTGCCCCAGAGAAGGGGCGGGGGTGCACAAGAGGCTGAGAGGAGACAGAATCAGGACAGCTGACCCAAACTGTCCAAAGAGATGTTCCATATTGTATGACGATATCATATGAAGATATCATACATGGTATTCAACAACACAAGCTGCAGGAAAGGAGGAAGAGAGGAGAGAGAATGCACCAAGCTACAGCATTTGTCTTCCCAAGTAACCATTACACGTGATGAGCCCCAGGAAATGGCTGAACATCTGCCTGCTGATGGGAAGCTGCCAACGAGTTCCTTATTTAGCTTTGCTTGCGTGTGCAGCTTCTGCTTAACCTACTGAACTGTCTTCATCTCAACCCACAAGTTTTCTCACCTTTACCCTTGACATTTCTCTCCCTCATCTCTCTGACATCCAAAGAAAACAAAAAGGTTGCCAGAGAGCTGACAGAAAACAGAACCATTTTAGTACTCACAGAAATAGCTTTTGATATGGTCAAATGCTATTTCTGAAGAAGAAAACAACCATACAAACGTGTTGCTCTTTTCTTGTTTAGTTGGGTGCGTTTTTTTGTTTTTTCTTTTTTAAGCAAAATTCCCTTTGTATTCAATCAAAATTTTTATTTACCAAACAGAATGGGGTATATCTTTCATAAGCAGTTTGAAATGAAGAATCACAAATCTCAAGGATCAAAAGAAAGATGGGCTTAAAAACAAGTCCCACCCAACTCCACATGACAAAGTCCAGTTCTTGAAAGCTTTATGGGGGTACAAGGGTGAAAAAACAGCAGATACAAGTAGTTATCTAAAAGCTGCAATTCGTTAGCAGTTCCTACCCAAAAACAAACAAACCACGTGACATTGTCTTGCATACACTGACATCTCTAGGACATAATACACCATTTCTCACCATAGTTTTGCACTCACCTCCATTATGCCTGTGTAATACGAAAACGGTGTTACCCTCAGCCCTTTCACCATTATGTCAGACAAATGGTAGGGGTACAACATCAGGTGGTCACGGCTGTATTTTAACAGATCCTCGTAATATTTACGTTCATCTTTCTTGACATGCTTAACTACAAGAAAAGAAGAGAAAAAGTTGCATTGTTAGATCAAGTTCAGTCAAAAAATGTCTCAACAGAAGACTAAGAAAGACTATAACAGAGATTGACAGAAAGCTAAAAACAAGATAAAGGAAGGCTATATGGCATGTAGCATCCAGAGATTTCTATATACAATATAATTACTTTCAGAGCCATTACACATCAGAACAGAGCAGATTTACTTTGCAGGTTACCAGGAAGTGGCCCATTGAGACAACTCATGCAGGCTCTCTGGAAAATGATCTGTTAATTAGTCAAATTATTATCTACTGTAAAAGAGGACTGAATGCAGTCAGCACAAAATAAAATGGGAGCCTGCAAACAAGCCTGGACTCAGATGTGAAGACTTCTCATGATGTTTTATCATTCAGAAGTATTTCAGGGACAGAGGGACCTTTAAACAGGACTAATTCTTATAGTTTTAGAGTAAAAACAATCTTCCACAGAGAAGATTCGGGCAGCAATTAAAAGTTAGCTGCTTTACTCACCTAAGTTATTCCGGTACCGTAACTGATTGCGGATGCTGTAGAGTACAACCTGCTTTTCATATTCCCTCTGAGAGTTTCCAAGAGCCTTAAAAATAGAAAAGCCTTTTAGCTGATGTGCACAAAACCTGTTTTAGTTAAACCAGCACAAGGTGTCTCATAAGGAAGCACATGCAGGCATATGTTATTTAATGAGTCCCTCACATCATTATAGTGATAGTATCTTCAGTTCCTCTATGAGGTCAAAAGTATCTTGAGTTAAATGGGTCCCTCCACAGAAGATGGCGAATTAAATAGTGATTTCTAGATATTATTTCTTTTTCTAGAGCCATTGTGACCAAAAAAGGAGCCTGTCATCTTCAAATCAAAGGTTATAAACATTCTTTTAGGTTACATGAAGCACTGAGCATTACACCAAGCATTCAGCATCTTGCAGCCTTGAAAAAGCACCTAGAATTAGTGCAGCATGAATCAGTAACTGTGAATGACACAAAGTTTCACCTATGGCACCTGAGAAGCTTATAATAAAATGAAAAAGTTCAGCTGTAATTTCCCACAAGCAGGCAATCAAGTGATCTTTGGTCACAAGATTAAGGCATACAGTGCTTCACTATCCCAAAACAAGATGAAAAGAGAACTTTCAGTTAATGTTTTAAATGCCTTATTTCAAAACCAGTCCTGCAAAATCCTTCACATTATTCTTCTGCTCAACTAGAAAGTGAGCAGGTTTTCTTCGCCTGGTTCCCTCACTTGATGCCCATGTAACAAAATACACTTAGATTGAAAAGTACTTTACTGAATATAGGGGATCCCTTCTACTCTGCCCTGATGAGGCTACATCTGGAATATTGTGTCCAGTTCTGTGCTCCCCTGTTCAAGATAGGGAACTGCTGAAGAGAGTCCAGCGGAGGGCCACAAAGATTATTAGAGGCTGGGAGCATCTCCCATTTAAAGAGAGGCTGAGACCTGAATCTGTTCAGCTCAAAGAAGAGAAGACTGAGAAGGAATCCTATCACTGCTAATAAATATCTCGTGTGGGAATCAAGTAGATGGAACCAGGCTCTTTTCAGCGGTGCGCAGTGACAGAATAAAGGGCAACAGTCAAAAACTGCAACACAGGAAGTTCCATATAAATATGAGGAAGAACTTCTTTATTGTAAGGGTACAGAGCACTGGAACAAGCTGCTGAAAGAGGCTGTGGAGTCTCCTTCTTTGGAGAAATTCAAGACCCATCTGGATGCTTTCCTGTGTAACCTACTGTACAGAACATGCTGTAGCAGGGGGGTTGGACAAGAAGACCTCCAGAGCTACCTTCCAAACTCTGCAATTCTGTGAATATACACGACAAACAAGCACAGTATCCATGCACTGCAGAGCTAAGCATCAGAGAAGAGAAATACACTCACAGAAAGGATCCATAACTGACTTAACTTTGAAGTATTTTCTCCTGGTACAAAAATATTAAGGGCTACTCTAAAACTAAATACAACAGAATCCCAGAAGCTACTTTAAATAAAATAACACATTATACAATGATGTATTTTCCACCTTAATCACATAGCATGGCACTCTGCTGGGCAAGTAAATGTAATGCAACATTCACCTTCCTCTGTAAGAGGAACTACCTGACACTCAATGGAGTTAACTATTCAGGGCCTGCAGTCACTACTCTTCCTCTCCATCCTTTGTGCAAGAGCAGGAGTTGCTTTCCATCCCACCCACTTCAAACAGAACTTGGCTTTGGAGCAGAGATGGACACCTTCCTCTTGACCTGACACACTACCTGCGCGCTGCTGTGAGGGACCTGTGAAACCCAGCACATCAAACTTTCATGAGCTGTTTTTATTCCCCGGGCCACACAGTGCACAGCCCTCTGAGCACAGAGCAGCACCGCTCTCTGATGGCACCGGGCTGGATCAGCTTGCCCCCAAGAAAGGATATACAGATGCTCACATCTTTCTGTCTCCACACAGAGATCCCAATCTGCCCAACAGCCGCCTCACCCGATAGGCACCACACCACTCCTATGTGCCCCTCTCCACACATACACCCCCAAACAACCCCTGCACGCTGTTCTCCCCACATAAACACCCCAACCCTCCAGCAGAACCCCACATCCCCTTCTCCACAGGAGAGCCCAGGTCGCCCGCCCACCCGCGGTTGGCAGAGCAGGGCAGTGCCGAGCCGCCACATCTCCCCGCGCACCGCTGCCCGCGCCCAGGAGCCGAGGCTGCCCGCCCGGCGCTACCTGCTTCACGCTGGCCGGCAGCCGGGCCCAGAGGTAGTTGTGGCGGATGTGGAATTCCACGTCGATGTTCATGGCGAGGGGAGCCGAGCGCACCGCACAGCCCCACCGCCGGGGGGCGCTCCAGCCCCGGGGCCCCTCTGCTCTTAACCCTCGCCGCCACCGCCACTGCCTCTTCTTGCTCGCCCGCTGCCGCTTCCGCGTCACGGCCCCGGAAGTGATCACGCGTCACTTCCGGTGGACACGAAGGAGCTGCGCATGTGCGGTGTTTGAGAAGGGGTGCGGAGTTGTGCGGGCTCCTGCACGGGTTCCTTTCTTTTCTTCTTTCCGTCCCTCCTTCCCCACCTCCTTTCCCTGGCAACCGCCTGCCGTCCCTCTGCGCCAATGCTGGTGACTGCTTAACGTCAGGGCAGAATCTGGAGCAGAAAGAAGCGTTTCATGACGTGGAACAAGCAGGAATGCTTCTTTTTGCCCTGGGTTATTTCAGCTGATTGTGTAGGGTCTGCAAAGCCTGGGCATGAAAACCTGCGGACCTGAGTGCCTGCTGCACCATCCTGCTGGGCATTGAGCCAGTGGGTTGATGTGGTCAGGGAGTGCCTTCTCTTAGCAGTTAAGTTTTTATCAGTCATGCTGAACGTTATCAGTCAAAATCAGTGCCAACTTCCTGTGCAAAAGCATTTTCTTACTGTCAGCAAATTACAAATGGGGAAGAACTGTTTCTAACGCTATGCAATGTTTTAGTAGATTATTAGATAAATAAGTAAAAACAATGGAAAGCTTGGTAGGAACCTTCAGGCCATGGTGACAGGTGAAAGGGGACCAAAACAGAGAGCAACTCAGTGCTCTGTTACCTTTGAGTCAGTGTCAATAAACTACAGGCCCATTTCTGCATCTTTGATGTCACTAGTGTCTCGGGGATCTGACTTGTGTGTGAGTGCAGAGACACATTGCCGCAAGCAACACATGTGCTGTGTGCTGCCCACAGAGATCTCAGCAGCTGGGGAGGTGGTGAGATGAGCTCTTTGGTAATTCAGTCCAGGAGAGCAGTCATAGCCTGTGGAACTGACCTCATCCTTCAAACCACAGTTCTCAGGTTTCACTCTCTGTCACACCCAACGCTGGTTTATAAATGAACTATGAAGAGATACTAACACAAAGCTTTTTCTTGCTCACTGCTACATAAACCAGGCGGTGCAGGACTTTGGCTGGTACTGTCTGTTTGTTTTTGATATCAGTAATTGGACACACCCCACAGAAGGGCAGGATGATTTTTTCATGGATGGTTCTGAAGTAAATTCTCTTGTTAGTGGCACCAGGACATAGTAACTATTTTATTAAATCAGGTACAAAAATTCACAAGCTAAAAATTCTGGTAGTCAGTATAACATTAATATATGCAATAAAAAAATAAAAAAGAACATATTTGATAGCGTGGTAGTTTCCATTATATTCCTATCAGCTAACTCAGACTTTTCAATGATAGCACTGGCAAAAGGGAAGCAAAACCAAGAAAGTTAGGAAGAAACATTTGGTAGGTACAGTCTTCCTTTGTGAGAACAAGCAGAAATCTAACACTTCAGCCTGGAGTGCATCATCCTTTTGTTTCTTCTTCCATGTTGTGTAATCTACCCTTACCTTTATTTGACTCCTATTTCTTAGGTTTGTTTAGATCATCTTTTTGCCTTTGATGTCTCTAACTTCATAATTCATTCCATCAGTTTGCTTTCTAAATTGATTCCTGTCTTCTTGTTCTCTGCATCTGCATGAAGCCTCCGTTATGGCTTAGTGTTTTTTGAAGTTTAATTTGGTTAAAAGTACCTGTCACAGCATTACTGGTACACATATGTTTTCCTACTGTACTTCTTTTAATTTAGTCTCTTTTAGTTTTACACAGTAGTTACACACAGTAAATCTTGAGATTTACCTTCTCAGTTCACTGTTTTTTCAAAAGTTATCTGCTTATTTTCCTTATTAGAGATCTTTTTTGCTTTTTCTGTCTATGCTTTTTCTTGTCTGGGCGCCTACCTGTGCAACCTATTGTAGGGAACCTTCTTTAGCAGGGGGGTTGGACTCAGTGATCTCTTGAAGTCCCTTCCAACGCTTGTGAATTCTGTGATTCCTTGCAGTAAGTTAGTTCCACATTTCATTACTGATGCCCTAATTTATGTATTCAGATAGACCATGCGCATGCACAGCATGGCATAGTATGTATTACTCAATCTACTGTTAGGTTTAAATCCTTAATGAGCTGCCCTCTATTTTACCTGCTGGGATGCTGTATTTCTCTCACAGTCAGTAAGAGCATTAGGATCATCAGCTTGTATTGGAATCTGTGGGTGCCCACCAACCTAGCAGATTCCAAAGAAACCCTACGGTTGTTTTTTCTCCAACTTCAGTATTTCCTTTAATGTCTGTTGGATCAGCTTTATTCCCTAAATAATCATGGAAGAAGTGGATGGTTCCTAGTTCAGTAATAGTATTAAAGATGTCTAAGACAGGATGACCACCACAAGGCACTGAATTCTGGAGAAAACTCCTCATTCTCACATTTGATTTTTACACCTTGTGTTAGAACACCACAATCAAACCCGATCATTCATTTTTAAGTGTTTGAAACTTACCAAGGTCTCTGCAGGAAAGTACTGCCTGTCAAACACACACTGGTGTCTTCAGAATAAATAGACGTGTTAAATAAATGTTGAATATTCTCAAAGCTAGAATTATTACTGCATTTTTATAACCCAGTGATTTCCTTCTGCTTACTGTCTAGCTAATCAATCAGACTCTTTTCCCAAATTCACGTGTGCTTGTTTTCTTCTCTTAGTTTTCTCTCTGGCTGTCCTTCCTGGTCTCTAAGGCAGTGTGATGAGTGAACTTTCCCATGGGCTGCAGCTCCTCATGCTCTGCTGCAGCATGGGTCCATACCACAGGTCTATCCCTCAGGACTGCACTGCTCCAGCACAGGCCCCACAGGCAGCCTCCTTCAGGTCACATCCACTGCCTCACTGCGGGCTCCTCCATGGCTGCATGTGGAGATGTGCCCATGGGCTGCAGGGGGACAGCCTGCCCCATCATGGGGCTCTTCTGGGCACCAGGGGACTTCTCCAAACCTGGAACACCTCCTGCCCTCTGTCTGCACTGACCTTTTGGCTGCAGGGCTGTTTCTCTCACAGTTTTCTCTCACACAGCTGCTGCTGTGTTTTTTTATACTTCCTTAAATACATGCCACAGAGATGCCATCAGCTTCATGGACTGGCTGAGCTTTGGCCAGGGCAAATTGGAACTGGCACTGCCTACAAGGACAATCCTTAGACTCTTCTCCGGAGGCCATCCCCACAGCCCCTTCTCCCCACTGCCAAAACCTTGCTACATAAACCTAGTGCTGTGAGATTCTGTTTGATGTATTCTGTGGGAGCTGTGAATCTTCAGTGACGTAATAAATACCACACAGTCCCATACAATCAAATATTAACTTTTTGAAACAGCATCCTTCCTTCTAAGATGATTGGAAACTTTATGTTAGGCATACTGTAGTTAAGTGTTTTAAATTACTGTAATAACAATTAGATAAAAGGTTGTATGTATAACCTTAGGGTTCATATTATGAAATCCTTATTTTCTCTGGCAAAACCAGCCAACTCCATGATCCAACAGGATGTGCTATTAGATTGCAGGGATAATAAAGCTACCGTGTAATGATGAATACACCCCACCTTGAAATGACTAGAATTTAAATAAGTCCAAAGTTATTGATTAACCCAGGGCTGGGTAGAACATAGCAGCTCTATGAAGAGTTGGCTATTTCATTTGAATGCTTGTGTTATTGAAGAGAAGAAGAATTGTGTCTTCCACACTCAGGCTAAGCAAAAATGGGTAGTTCACATGTAAGTACTTTTTTAATTTGGATAGTTTAATTTGGACAAGAATTTCCTGTGTTTTTTGTTTGTTTGTTTGTTTGTTTAGTTGTTGTTTTTTTTTTTGTCTCCTTTCACTTTAAATTGCATTAATACAGCTGCAAATGAAGATTTAAATTCAAAGTTTATTTAAAGCATGGGCAGAAAAATTGTATGTATGTAGCTGGTAACATCCACTTCTTTGCAATATGTGAATTATAAAATGATTGCAGTAACACACAGGTTCTGTTTGTTTTAGCACTGTTAATGGCATAGTTAAAAAGGGAAGCAAGCACCTTGAGAAAAAGAAGCGATGCATTGAATGTCATGAGACATCTAAATTGAATTAGATTAGCAAATTTGTGTTGGAACCTTCTAAACACTAAACAATTCCCTAAAGGTCTATGAAAAGCTTTCCATTCCAGAGGCCAAATTCAGCCAGTTTTATCACTGAATAGTAGAGACAGGAGTAATCTCAAAGCATGATGCTTGCAGACAGGTCTGATGAAAATCCAGGTTACTACACTGAATCATATCATATGAGGCTGAGACAATTTTGGCCAATGTTTTGGTGCTTAATAGTAAATATCTAATAATGACATTTAACCTCAAAATAGCCTGAGTGATAGCTGTGTGTTTGGGGGCAAGCAGTGAATGATGAGAACTTCTGAAAATGAAGTAGCTTGTACTGATGAAACTGGGGGGGTTTCAGCTTCACTTAAAATTTCATGGATGAACTACAATTCATTCAGCTGTGTGTCAATCTCTTTGATTGCCCTAAATCTGCAATTTAACAGTATGTATCAATAGAAGACATTCTGTTTCTTCCCTCCTCATCATTTGTCCCCATGAAATTTCAGGTTGTCTTGGAGAAGTACCTGCAGCTATATCAAAGAACCACTTCTGGCACAGCCTGAAAACATTCAGTTCTTAATAGAGGTTTTCAGCTCGTATTTTGCAATCATAGGTTCATGAGTGTCTTATATATTGTGTTTTTTAAACCTCCAGAGCAAGTCTTACAACCTCCCAGAGGATAAACGGGAACCAGCCATAGGGACAACAAGTTTGTCAACAGATGAGCCAGTAAGCACTCTTTTCACGAAGGATGAAAGGGGCACTGTGGTGTTACAGCACACATTGCAGGGGTTTATGGTGGCTTTGGGAGGTACTGCAGTGCACAAAGGCAGCTCCTCTTCTGTGATCAAGATCAGCACTAGTAAAGCTGGATTGTTTCATTCTGTTGAATACTGCATCATTCCAAAATTTTGTCCCCTTGAAATTCAAAAAGTGAAATTTCTTTGGCTAACCCAAATTTTGGAAGGAGAAGTAGTAATTGAATCATCACTGTCAGCTGAGGTATTTTGTACCAATGGGATGGATTTATAGCTTAGAACTTAAAAAAAGGAAAATATTACTGTCAAATGAAATTTTTACTGAAAACTAAGCGTTGTTCAACGGAGCAACGTCTGTAGGAAAGCAAAGATGTCATTGCTTGGAAGTTAAAATTGGGCTTTTCAGCTATATCAGAATGTATGATATTTAAAATGAAGCTTTCATCAAAATTAGTATCTTCCTAAGCATGCTAATTTGAACAAAAGTAACAAACATTACTGGAAAATATACTTTCAACCAAAAAAATCCAACCAATTCTAAGAAGTAGCTTTCTTTTAGAATATGAGCTTCTGATTGAGCTGCACCTGACGCAACGTTAGAGCTCCAAATCTGCACGCTTCCACATGCTTTTCACTAAGCTCCATCCAGACTCTTCCTACAATCAACCAAAGTTCTTGACTGCTCATCCCAGAGATTTAAAGTCATTTACTTTTATTTTCTCCATTTGCATTCTTGAATCTTTGAGCTTATCTGTACTTCTGCTCTTCTTCAAGATCACTGCAAGGGGAATCAATCCATGTGAAAATTTGAGTGGCTGTTCTGCTGTAAGCAAAGTGCTTTGGGGAGCATTTGGGGAATAGCAGCAATTGTTTTCATGTTATGATGGCTTGAAAACTTTGATCGATTTCAACATTTGTTAATTGTTTAACTGTTTTTTTAAACTTCTCTCACTAAATAATCCAAGGCCCTGTATGCATTATTCTGTTGTTCTCAAACTAATCTGGGGGATGGACTAATGCTTTGTTACTAATTTAAGCCATTTTTTGCAATTCTCTGAAAGTCCCTTGAGTTTCATCTTCCCATTGTAAAGCAGCCCAAACCTCCTGCCAGGCAGGACACTATTAACATAAGGAGGTGGGCCAGATGGTTTGAGAACTTGAAGGTAAAAATGTAAGTATAACCTTGAGAGCACCTCCACCTGATGGATCCTTTGGGAACAAGCTCACAAACATCACAAGGGCCTTTGTGTCACTTAGAAGGATGGAAGTACCTCATTAGTACAAGCATTACTAACTGCAGTGTAGTTTTATCATCTCATTGCAAAGCTCAACAAAAGCTATTTGTTGCTTCCCCTGGCAGACTGGCATTCAATGTCAGTAGAGTCTTGTTCATTCTCTGGCTATAAGCCCACAGTCAGCAGAAGACAGAAATACCTTCATACAACAGTGTTGGAGAACCATGGCCAACTTGAGAGCACCCTGAGACTTCCTCCACCCTGCGAAGTGGAAGGCAGATAGACAAAGAAGCCTCCAAGTTTGGTAGATGCAGTTGGTTTGTCAGACACTCAACGTGCAATGTCTGCATATTAATTTTCTTTGTATGTATCTATGAATATGTAGATGGTGTTCAGATAATGCATCTTGCAGAGGGCCAAAGCCAGATGCATGCAGTCTTGGGGTTTCCCTTTTGGGATGCTACCTCCCTCCAGTTCTTTTCTTCAAAAATTTCAGATTTTGACTGTGCATATGGGTCAGTGTGACATTCCCAAATATTACATCCATGTATTGCAGCCTTGTGTTGGTATGCTTAAGTATACCAGTACTTAAATATGCACTTAAGTGATGCAAGCTTTTTAGCAGTCATGCCAAATAGTTAACTTCAGGTCTCTCAATGATGAGAACTCATCACAAGTTTCAACTGAGGTAATGAGAAGAGTGAAAAATTTTTCATGAGACACTTCAGCTATGGAGTGCTATCTAGGAGTATGCAAGTCAGAGGTTTGGGATCTCAGCTGAAAAACAGGCAAAATTTGGCAGTTCCAGTCATTTTAGTTATCATTAGCTGTATAATGGCCCAGCATACAAAGTGTTTTCCAGCGAGGCATTATGGTCAGTGATATAAAAGCCGACAACTCTATCCTTAGCACACTGGAAAATTATCCTACACTTGGAATACCAGATTTCCTCTAGGCAATTAAAGCCATTTGTTAGCCACTTTTGTGGTTTCTGTTTTGAAGGTAAGTCTTCAAAGAAAGTAATGTAGAGACCAATTCACGCTCTGACACATCTTACATACAAATTTATGCACTGAAGCAGATAAATTGAAGTCTCTAAGAAGAAAAGCTGCAGTTTTGTGACTTTCACATTCTCTCTATGTGGCAGTTGGGAAACTATCCCTGATATTAAAAGTAATCTGCTTTAAGGAATTCCACCAGATAGACCCAAGTGGGTTTGGGCACATTAAAACCAGAGGTGCAAAATTTAGCTATAAGAGAAGCTCACCAAAACAGTTCTAATTATGGATTCATTTGTCATGGTCATGAGGATGATTATATTAAGTTGATTAAAAAAATAGCCATAAGCATTTTTGAGGTGATGCATTAAAAACTACTTAGAAACAGGAGAAACATTGTAGGAGGTGAATTGTTTTACTTTGCCATTTAATTAGCTGTCCAGTTAGCATCCCCATTGCCAATTGTTTATAGCAGGAAAAAGCAGATGCAACTAATTCTATTATGATCTGGTTATCACTGCATCTTTAGTCTCAGATGTAGAAAATAAAGTTGATTTGAAAGGGAGTAACTGAATCATTACAAAGGCTGTTGAGTAAGGAAGCCCTGTCTACATGATTTACATGTATTATGTTGTCCAGCTTACACTTCATGTTGGAACTGTTTGATTGCTGATAGCAGCAAACTTCAGCAGAAAGTTAGGTTGGGTGCATGTCACTGTCATACAGCTGTTAAACCTAAAACAGTCATAAAGATTTTGGAGAGGGACAGCCTGCCTGGCAGGTGGCAAATGGCAAAGGTGTTTTTCTCTAAGCAGTAAGGAAGGCAGATGGCAATTTTCCAGTTATATATTGTGGTTGGCAGAGAAAATTGCTCAAATAAACAAAAATGACGGGTGTGCACTGTGGAACAGCACAGGAAGAAAGGTGGTGGGCAGAAGGACACACGTAGTTCTGAAGTTGCCATGTACCCAGTTTGTCTATGCCTGTCCTTCCCTGTGCTTGATCTCTTTACATTCTCTAAAAGCAGATAGATCCCTCTGGCCAATACTGCCACCCAGAAATAGCCAAAATGGGGGCCCAGAGCAGCAGTCCTGCGCCAGCAGGAGCCTTTCCTATTATTACAGATGTTATCAGCCCTACCTATTTATTACCACAGCACAAACCCCGGTGCTTGTTGATACTGCCCTGTTGCCAGCATGCCACAGCTGTTGACTTGTGTTTGTTTTTAAATACTAGCTCCCATCCAATCTGACTTTCGTGTTAAAACTGTTCCTGTTTGCATGGGTTCCTACCTGAGTAATGGAGCCCAATTATTTGAATTTTACTGAAGACCTCGCAGAAGACCATCTTACACTGATAGGATAGTAAGAGATGGGGAAACAACCATGCAGTAATGACTAAATATCTTCACCCATGAACAGCGTTTCCCAGTTAGATAAGGCACAATCTTGACTCCTAGTAACTCATCTTTGTTCGTTTGTGGTTTGTTTTTTTTCCCCACCATATTGAGTGGTCCTAGTATTTGCAGGTTTTTCTAACAGAAGTACCTATGCACTGAGGTGACATGGGATTTCTGCCCTTTCTGAACAACAGTCTGGAGCTTTCTGAGCAGAAGCTGTGACCATTCCTATTACACTCGTTGCTTCTGTTGTGATTCAGAAATTCATCCAGTTCCATGCAGCATGAGGTAGCACTATACTATGTTGAAAAAATATTTCTGATCAGAAACATGGCACCATGTTTTCAGTCTCTCTTTTTAAGTAGATCAGAACCAAACACCACAGCCTACTCCCATATTTATTCTTGTGTTTTACTCTTAACACAAGGAAAGGGTTGGAAATGAATGATGAGAATTGGGCCATTTGTCTCTAAAACTGCCCTTTCAGATTCACAGGAGGCGTTGCTGGTAATGGGGGTATAGTGGAGGACCACAACCATAAGATCTAAGACAAAACATCATTTTTTCCCTCAGTGTGTTAATCTAGTTAATCTCAGATTCCAATTGCGTTACAGCTTATTAAAAGCTTGTGCCAAGATGAATAATTAATATTAAGTATATGTGTGCTGCTAAAACATTTATCATGTAAGTGGTGATTTGCTAAAAGCAACATCCATGGTCATAAGATATTAGATATAATTTAACTAATAAACACCCCAGTCCTGTTGCTCACCATGCTAACAAGGTGACTAAATGGTTTGGGACGCATCTTGGTAGACACAGAAAAGATGAAAACAAATTAATGGAGCATGAGATTGGAAGAGACCTTGAGATGCCAGCTAACTTACCTAGTGCAGCAAGCTATTCCTCTCTGAGATATCTCACAGTGCAGAGCTGGAGGAGAGCTGCTATTTGATTGGAGATGGGAGTCTGCAAAGCTAGTGGAGCTGATAGATCAGGGATTGTGTGTTGTGAGAACCGAGAAATCAACAAGTACCACAGTTTCCAATTTGTGTTGGGTTTAGCATTGTTAGGGCTTAGCTGTTTGTAATTAATTAATCCTGTAATTCCCATTAGGGGCCTGGCTTCCTAAAGGAGCAGGGGTGCAGGATACTGCAGTGTCTGAATCTGTGTGCATTCCTCAGTGCTGGGATTGGCCCCGGCTCAGCCCCACCTGCTCACCCTCCACAAGAAGAGAGGAGAGAATGAGAAAGACAAAAGTTAGAATTTTCATGGGTTTAGGTTTAAAAATAAAAAGAGGGGGTTGGGAACAAACAAAACAAGAAACAAGTGATACAAAAGGAATTCACCACCAGCTGACCTATGCCCAGCCACTCCTCAGATGGCAACCCCTGACAGATTCTCCCCACATTTATTGCTGGTCATAATGTCAGATAGTGTGAAATGTGGTTGGAGTCAGCTGTGCTGGCTGTGTTCCATCCCAGCCTCCTCACCGGGAGGGCTGCATGAGAAGAAGAAGAGTCCTTGAGTGTATGCTAGTACTGCTCAGCTAATGTATCAGTGTTATCAGCACTATGCTGGTTACAAATTCATACCATGGCTCTATCCAGACTGCTGGGAATAAAATCAACTCTATTCCAGCCAGAACCAGGACACCTAGCTAAAAACATTTGTACCTATTGGAATTTTTTTAGCTAAATTTACCAGCAAGGTTTTAATCTCAAAGCTATTTTGTGCCTGTTTTGTTTCATGAAAATCAAAAGAGGAGAGAAACTGTATTAGAAATTCCTTTAGTAAAAAACTGATGTGTGACCTCAACCCGTGGCAGACATCAGAGAATCCTCATGATGTTCCTGTGCTGATCCAGAAATTGCAAGCACCAGTTTTCAAACCAGTCTGAAACCAGATGGTAATTTGTGGGAAGCAAGACTTGGATGGCAAGGGAAGCTTGTCTAGTTCCATGTGGAACTGGTTTGTGTAATTCTTGTTTAAATCTTGGTTCTTTCCAATGCATTTTTATAATCATAATTAAATACATGGGAAGAATAACAAAGCCAGTAAATTAACTGGGGCTTGATTCTGTACCAATTTCCAGTAACCACTGCAGATGCCCTCAGACCCATCTGTAACAAGTTGCAGGTGCAGGTCACACAGCAGCCTGCACATTTCCAGCTGGCATTGAGCTTACCCCAGGTATCTCTAATGGCACCAGACACCAACAACTGAGTACTGCCCTAGATTTTATTCCAGACCACGTTCATGTGCAGTAGTCAGTGCTGCAAAGATCCTGGCTAGGTCATTCTGACCGTTTTGCAGCCTCTCATTTTAGTTTTAATTTTTATTTTTGTTAAGCCAAAGAGCAATGGGGTACAGCAACCAGAGACAATCTTGAAATAAGACATCTGCTGAATAATTCACTTCAATGGAGCTGGAAAATATCTCGACATCTCTGAGTTGATCCAGCCCATGTTAGATCTCTACCCACAGCAATTCCATCTGTATCTCAATTACACTGAGCAGCAGCTGCATTCATGCAGGCTCTTCCTAGTGATTTGCCTTTGGGGTCTGTGTCTGCATTTATCCGTACCCAACTTTGCATTGATCGATGTTGGAGCTGCGGGAGAAGAGCGTGGTCAGCAGCATCCCTTGCAGCCACCCTTTGTATTGTTTTGACATTACTCTTCCATAAACCTCTGCTCCCAAGCATGGTTGTGCATCTGCTTAAGTGGTTGGGGGTGGTTGTTCAGATATATTATCAGCTGTTTTCAGTTAGAGTACTTTGTCTCTCTTTTGCAGTACAGGAAGCTACCTGTGTGCATGCTCACGACAGCATTCCTTCTGTTCTTGTCTTCTGACAACTTAGCAGTTTATATATATGTATTGTCTTTACCTCCAGAAAGCTATTAGCTGTTGTCTTCAGAAATCTACACAGTATACTACAACATCTCTCCAATTGTACTTTTTATGTGTACCATAAGGATTCCTCCACATGCTGACATCAAAAAAAGTCTCCATATGCTTCTCTAAGCATTGTGGACCATCTTCAGCTATAAACTTGTCCCCTCTACTCAGCTCTTGTGAGGCACCATCTGCAGTACTACGACCAGGCCTCGGGCCCCCAATGCAGGAAGGACGTGGAGTCCTTAGAGTGAGACTGGAGGCGGGCCACTAAGATGATCAGAGGGCTGGAGCACCTCTCCTATGAGGAAAGGTTGAGGGAACTGGGCTTGTTTAGCTTAGGGAAGAGAAGACTCCGAGGAGACCTCATTGCGGCCTTCCAGTACTTGAAGGGAGTGTATAAACAGGAGGGGGAACGGCTGTTTACGAGGGTGAATAGTGATAAATAGTGATAGGACAAGGGGGAATGGTTTTAAACTGAGACGGGGGAGGTTTAGGTTAGATATTAGGAGGAAGTTCACACAGAGGGTGGTGAGGCACTGGAACAGGTTGCCCAAGGAGGCTGTGGATGCCCCATCCCTGGAGGCATTCAAGGCCAGGCTGGATGTGGCTCTGGGCAGCCTGGTCTGCTGGTTGGTGACCCTGCACACAGCAGGGGGGTTGAAACTAGATGGCCATTGTGGTCCTTTTCAACCCTGGCCATTCTGTGTTTCTATGATCTCCTTGAAGTAAAATGTTATTTACAGCAGGAAAAACAACTTGGTATGCTTTACATGTTAGAATTAGTTGTTTTAGAATAGTTGCAGCACCAACTCTTGCAAGACATTGCCAATCAAATCTAATCTGAGAACTTAAATTCTAAAACAAGACCTATATTAAAGTGACTCTGCATGTATTTTTCAAAGAAAAATGCATACAGTGTCACAAATTGCATGAAGCATCAGTTTATTTTGCCATTTAACTCTTCAGGAGAATGCACCCATAGTTCTGCAGGGCAGGAGGAAGCCCAGGTCTGGAGCTACTCTCACTCTGCCTGGGTGGGCCATGCCACTGGGTGAGACCCAGCAGACAGCAAGATTTATCCAAGGTGTTCTGAGTTACTCAGGAATTGCCCTTGACAGTTTCCTACCCAAAGTATCAGCTTTCCAATCTACAAAGCTTTAATGCTAGTGTTACTCACAGTACTACACAGGTGATATCCTCAGAGTCATCAGTTAACATTTGACAGTGGTTTATTTGAAGACGTGGCTTCAACACAACTCATTCTTGTAGTGCTTTAAAACAAACATATCCTGAACGTAGTTGAGAAACTGGCCTTCCTTCTCTTCACCATACTTCACCCTTGCAAATAAATACTTTTCTTTATGCCTTTATGAATTCTCATAAACCCACAATGTTATTTCAGTTGATGGTGCTACCATTCTCCTACTATCTGTGCTATACACACCCAACAGCTACATCAACAAGTGACATACAGGGGCTAGGGACTAGCTATAGTCTCACTACAGCAGAAAAGCCATCGAGGCATACAGTAACAAACCAGCTTGCAGTGCCCATTGGGATTGCTCCAGAGTGCATGATATGAATGGAAGAATTCAGTGCACTTACCAAGCATAGGAGGAATTCTGACAACTCTAGCAAGCCGATGTCAAAATATGGACTGAAGTGCTGAAATGCTTTGCGTTATCAGCTTGGTGTTAGGTAGGGAGGACACCTCTCTGCAAGGCACACTCAACTGATGGACCTGATGTATGTCCAGAATGGATTTCTGTTTTTTGTGGGATGTCTTTATTCTGCTCCTCACTGGAAAGGTTTGGGAAAATGTGTATGTGCTTTGGCAACCACTGAGAGCACAGTGCAGGGTGCACATTCACAAGCGACAACAACAGGCTGGTGAAGGTGTTACCTTGTGAGACTGCAGTGCCATAAGTCTGAGAACCTTTTGTGTTGATCCTGTACCTTAATAATTGCTGTTGAAATAATAATTTTCAGTTAAGATAATTTGAGTGAGAAATCCTAGCCACTGACTGCATTAGAAAAGCCAAGGTGCTTAAATGGTGTTTAGTCTATTACAAAGAGAAAGTAACACAGGGACTGTATTTAGAGGTTATCCTTGAGATAAGGCCCTTTGTCTCTTGACAGAGGGTGACTTAATGCAGAGCTGTATCTCTTTCATCAGAACTGGTAGTGCAGAGCGTGTTCAAAGTCCATATAGTAAATTGTCCTCACCCCAACAGAGTGACCTTGTCTGTGACATTTTTTAGGTGTAATCTGTGCCCTGTGCTGTCCTCTAGGGCAAGGAGACAACATAGCCATGTAGCTTTTCTGCTGAGTGGCATTTTTGGAAGGGCTTAGGAGCAGAATGCCATGTCCTGGGATGTCCTCACCCTTAACTGTCCCTAATGGAGAGCAGAGTGCTTTGCCTTTGGGTGCCATCACCCTTCAGTAACAGCAGTGCCTGGCAGCCCTGCAAAAAAAACGGCCAAATCAACCTGCTGCTATTTGAATGGAAATACCAAAGCACTTATAGTGCACACTTAGACCTTCAGAGCAGATGGTGTGCATATAGTTCAAATTGATTTAGGAGCCTAGGAGCTATTTTCCAGTATTATTTAAGCTCTTAGGCATTTAAATTATCTGATTCATGATGCTACAGGGGCTGAATATGTTGCTGGCCTGCTCCCAGATACTTCTGCCCTTGTCTGAGAAATAGCAGAACAGGGGACTACCAGAACTGCAGCCCCTTTGGTTCATACCCTGTCAAATTAGTACAAATTAGTGATTTTCTGTTTACATTTATATGTCAGGCTATAAACCGCTGCTGTAGTGGTGGACTTTGATCCTGATAGATCTGGCTCAAAGTAACCATATGTTCAGTACACACACACACACACACACACATACACATACAACCACCATCTTTATGACATTATGTATCTGTTTACTTTGTGTAAGGACATCCATTCAAGAAAGATATGCAGGATCCATTTTTATTCAATCTATAGAGACTGTCAGCTTCTAGCAGTTAAATACACACAGGGTTCTGCACGCATCTGGTAAGTCATTTATATTGGCCTGTTCTTAATGTGGTACAAACAAACAGTGTTTGATCTGACATGAAGTTGTCCAATATAAAGTTATTACATTCAGATTATTTGAACAAGCCTGAACTGTCAGAGCAAAGTTACGTAGGATCAGCATCACATGCCATGTGGAAACAGCTATTTTTGCTCCAATTCCAGGAGACCTTGTGATAGACAGTGTTTCAGCAAAGCCCAATCTGAACTTCACAGTTTAGAAGATGTGACTAAAGATCAGGCAAGAACCCGGCCCAGACTTCTGTGATTCAAAAGGAATAATGCAAAGTCATTTCCCTTGTGTCCATTGTGTCTCTGTTTTCTCAGTCAACAGACAAACGCCGTCATCATGGGTTTGATGCAGAACGAGATGCCAAGAAATTACACAGTGCCTGCAAAGGAGCAGGTAAGAAAGCTCTTTGTTTTTGTGCAAAGGGCAATTTGCAAGATTATAAAGAGCATATCCATATTCAAGAACAATGTTTAAGCCATTTTCAGTTAATCTTTATGCTTTCTGTCACTGACTCAAAGAGCATGCACACACATGGAGTTAAGGTAATTGGGAAAGGCAGCCAGTTTGTTCCTCAAAGATTGGTTTTGTTAACTGCTTGACTCCAGAGGATCAGGCTAAACTTGCTATTTGCTGATGAGACAGGACCACAAAGCTGTCGTGCTGATATGAATTCATGGAGTCCAGCCTGTAAGGCCAGGTTAAGGGCATGGCAATATATCCTTTCCCAGGGACCAGCCAAAAACATGGCCACCTCCATATAGTAGAGCCTACTCCAGCTGAAAGGAATATGGTCAGCAGTCAGCCTGCTTCAGTGATTTTTAACCAAATGTATTGGCTCCCATACCCATCTCCTCTGGCAGTTTAAGATGGTTGACTGTGCACCAATGTGAATGAGGAATGCACTGTGTCCATGGGATCCTCAGATCCATGGAGGTGCCAATGTCCAGCAGAGGAAGGACAGCCGAGCAGCAGATGAAGATGTTAAGTTATTGTACACACCAGGCTTTTGCACACTAAACATTTAAACCTTTCTTCCTGGTATAGCACTGACATTCAGGATTGAATAGTAAAGTACTTGAATTTTAGGAAATCTTGTCCTGTCAAGTTACCCCTATCAAGACAGTCTCAGAGGACTCTCCACTAAGTGTTTAACTCCACATCGTCAAATAGAGATGCTGTTCCTCCAAAATTGGACCTTGACTATCATCTTGGTTCCAAGCATGAAGAGCTGGACAAGATGCCCTGAACTTGGCCTGGATATACCCACTGGTGATCTTCAAGGATGAAAATACATCAGCTCCTGCTGAATGCCAATAACATTTTTATTTTTATCATCCATACTGGTAGTTTCTCTGAAACACTTGCTGGTCTCTGCTCCTGAGAGCCTGCAATGAGGCACAAAACAAAGCCCAGTAGATGAAAGCAACAAATAGAAAAGAAGACCATGAGAAAGCATCCAGCAGCATGACACACGTGCATCAGCAGCACTGGCCTGAGGCTTGATGCATATCGTCTGCCATTTAAACCCTTTATATGCTATGGACATTGTGGCAATGCCCATCTCAGTCAGGGCCAGAGATGTCTCCAGCCAGACATTCAATACCTGTCTTGAGTGAATGCCCGAGGCAAGTCATTGGCCCCACAGATGGAAGTGCACCAGAACACAAGCTAATGCAGTTGCTGCTCTGTTGTGTCACTCAGGCACCCAAATAGCACTGCTGTAGTCCTGTCCCATTAGCAACAAACATCGACTGATGCCTTCCAGCTGCCTTGTTGAGAGCAAACATCTGTTTATATTGGCTTAGGGCAAAAAAAGTGCAAGAACAAGGTCATTGCCTTCAGTAAGCATCTATCTGTTGCATAAGTTACAGGTCAAATCTTCCTCAGGACTTTCCCATGGCAGGACGTTGTGTGGTCAGTTCCCCTGTGGGCTTTCCAGAGAAACAGCCCCTGCAGTGCCCATCATTGGGACTTCCCAGCGGCTGCATTCTCCCACTTATTTTTGCCAAACAAAACAGCATCAGCAGAGAAATTCAGACCATGAAGACTAATTCCCTCTCCTCTTTCTGACTCCATCATCTAGCACAGACGACAACCTGTTTTGCACTGACCACCATTAAGGCAGTGAGTAAATGAGACTGATTTGAACACATCCTCACCTCCCCAGCCACTTGCCCCATGCTGTTGCCACAGCTGAAAAGCATTGCAGGGGTGGAAAATAGGGGCAGGGACTGCTCCAACAGCAAGTGCCACTCTAAACATGGACATCAGTCCATGGGCATTGGCATGTCAGAACCTTGATCAGAAACAGAAGATTCAGGTCCTCTGATAATATATGAGCAGCATAAGAAGGTGATCTTTTATGTTCTGAACATTGTAGCTGACTACTGATAAATATATTCTCAGAAGAATCTCAGATGCTACAAATCCCAAAGTGTGCCCGAGTAGATGTATGTACATTGATTTGTTTCTCTTTAGAGAGGAAAGCACTCAGTACTCTTTTCTTTCCTCTGCATTGGATTCTTGATTAAACCCTGTCTATGTTCAACCTTCTTTTTCAGGAACTGATGAAAAAAAAATTATTGAAGTCTTGTCAAGTCGAACATCAGAGGAGAGACAACAAATTAAACAGAAGTACAAAGCTCTCTATGGCAAGGTATTTCAGAATAAATGGCCTCTCTCTTTTGAACAGTATGCATGCTGGTAAAGGAGTTCATATACCTCTACTTCTGAAATACTAAAGCATCAGTGGATTGAAGGTGTCTGATTCAGCAATTTTTTTAGCTCCCAAAATACTGTTATATTAATAACATTAGGCTTCAGAATATATTTTTTTAATTCAGCCATAACCAGATCAGAGCATTTTACTCAATGTTGGGACAGCTAGAAAATAATTCATAACCAAAATCAATTATTTTCTCAAAAAGAGTGGTGAAATGGTGAAATGGCACAGGCTGCCCAGAGAGGTGGTGCTGTCACCATCCCTGGAGGTGGTCAAGGAACGTGAAGATGTGGCTTAGTGGGCGTGGTGGTGATGGATTGATGGTTGGACCAGATGATTAGGACAAAGACAAGGAGAAATGGTTTTAAGTTAATGGAGGGAAAATTTATGTTGGATATCAGGGGGAAGTTCCTTACCAAGAGAATGGTGAGGTGCTGGAACAGGCTTCCCAGAGAGGTTATGGATGCCCCTGTCCCTGGAGGTGTTCCAAGCCAGGTTGGATGGGGCCTGGGGCAGCCTGGTCTAGTATTAAATGTGGAGGTTGGCAGCCCCGCCTGCTGCAATGGGCTTGGAGCTTCATGATCCTCAAGGTCCATTCCAACCCAATTGTATAATTCTGTGGTCTTTCCAACCTTGATAATTCAATGACTCTGTATCTCAGCTTGTGCTCATGTTCAGAGCATTTAGAAAAGAAAAAAGAAACCTGAAACCAAGGCAATTGCAATTAGCTGCAAGACAAATGCAATTAAAGTAAAAGGGAAATTTCAGATTTAAATCCCTCTCAGACCAGGTACAAATTCAGAGGAACTTTCTGATCTTACATCATTATATTTTTGTGAGTCAAATAGATTTAATATTGATTTATGCTCATGATGAGTCAGACCACACATTGAAAAAATGAGAAATCTCCAAAGGTGCTCGAAGCAGCCCTTGGAGACCAGACGGCAAGCATGACTTTGAGTGCATACGCACCACTGAGTTCATTCTTTAATGAGGATTAATAAAAGCAGATATTGGAAATGGGCGAAGTCCAGGGGTCATCCTGGTGACGTGGGCACATCATAACCCTTCCTACCCTGGATCTTTGGAAGAGCAGAGCTGCACACTGCTAGAGGAAGTGCGATATGCCAGCGCCCTGGGACTGGTGGCAGCTGTTTGCTCAAGGGATGGAGCTCATCTGTGGTTGGGCAAGAGCACAGTTCAGAACAGTAGATGTAGAACTGGCCTTCTTCACTGTTGTTCTGAAGCTGTCAAATACTTCCTGGACTTCAGGAAATGTTAGCTGAAGAAAGAGCTTGGAATAAATCATTGGTAGATGTTATTCTCAACATGAGTGCTCAGCTGACACATAAACACTAACCAGCTCTTCGCCAGGGTCTTATTAATTTTTGAATTAAAAAGATCAGAAAGGGTCTTTTTGGGTTTTTTTCTTTTTCTTTCTTTTTTCTTTTTTTTTTTTTCCTTTGGTGGAAAAAAAATGCAAAGCACTTTATAGAAACATGTTGCTTTTTCTAGTAAGTCAATTCTAATCAGAAGTGGAAGAGAATTTGGGAGAAGTTTGATCCGTTCTGTTGCACCTCTTTCAAAGCAGGTTTCTGCACTGTGTTTTGGAGAAAATTCTTCTGGTAAGGTTTTTTAAATGGTAGTGTACATGTATTTAAACAAGGAAGAGTCCAAACTGGACTGTGAGCAGCTGATTGTTGAAGACAGGAGAAAAAGATCATTCAATATTTTGGGGAGAATTTAACATGCAAAAAGATCCCCGCATCCCTTTTTTTTTTTTTTTCATATTTTTGTCCCTTTTTGGTACAGAAAAAGCTTTGAAATCACAAAATTCTTTAATTCCACTTGGACTTTTGCACTAACCCTTCCAACTGCCTTCACAGGATTTGGAAAAGGTCCTGAAGGGAGACCTGAGTGGCAATTTTGAAAAGGCTGTGCTGGCTCTGCTGGACCTTCCCTGCGAGTATAACGCCCGGGAGCTTCATAAGGCCATGAAGGGCGCCGGGACTGATGAGACGCTGCTGATTGAGATCCTCTGCACACAAAACAATAAGGTTGGGACATTCTGGTAGATTTTGCATGTGATGTATCTTATGTAGCAATGCAGCAGCTGACTTGCTTTGTCTGCTTGTTTGCTGGTTGATTTATGTTCTTATTTCCCTAGGAAATCACAGACATAAAGGAGGCATACAAGCGGCGTAAGTAGTGTTGCATTTCATATACCTTCATTTGAGGCCTTCATCACTGAGTGAACCCTGACAGATTTGCTTTTTTTCCTGCACAGTCTTTGATAAAGATCTGGAGTCTGATGTGAAAGGTGACACAAGTGGTTCTCTGAGGAAGATTTTGGTCGCTGTGTTGGAGGTGAGGCTGTGAACTTTGCTACTATGCACCGACCTGGAAGAGAGATTTTCTTTTCTTTATCGTAATAAGTACTAGCTGCTATTTAGAATAAGATTACTGTAATAAGTAATTTAATAACAAAGTAATTATCACAAGCAAAAGACATTCTTAAAGGCATTCTTCAGGACAAGAACTTTCTAAGTTTCTAGCTTTTTGAAGTAACAATAGGGATTATGCAAATTCAGAAGCAATTTTAAAAATTCTGATAATTTCACAGAATCACAGAATCACCAAGGTTAGAAAAGACCTACAAGATCACCCAGTCCAACCATCCCCCTATCACCAATAGCTCTCACTAAACCACGTTCCTCAACACAACATCCAAATGTTCCTTGAACACCTCCAGGGCTGGTGACTCCACCACCTCCCTGGGCAGCCCATTGCAGTGCCTGACCACTCTTTCGGAGAAGTACTATTTCCTAACGTCCAGCCTAAATCTCCCCTGGTGCAGCTTGAAGCCATTCCCTTTAGTCTTATCACCAGTTACACAACAGAAGAGGCTGACCCCCAGCTCACTACAACCTCCCTTCAGGTAGTTACAGAGAGCAATAAGGTCTGCCCTGAGCCTCCTCTTCTCCAGACTGAACAATCCCAGCTCCTTCAGCTGCTCCTCATAAGCCCTGTGCTCCAGACTCCTCACCAGCTTTGTTGCCCTTCTCTGAACCGGCTCCAGGGCCTCAATGTCTTTCTTGCAGTGAGGGGCCCAAAACTGGACGCAGAACTCAAGGTGCAGTCTCACCAGAGCTGAGGACAGGGGACAATCACTGCCCTGTTCCTGCTGGCAACACCGTTCCTGATGCACTAAACCATGCCCCTTAATGGCATATCTACACATTTTTTGAAAACCCCCAGGATAGAATGGTACCCATGAAAGATCATGACTACATTACACTAAATTCTAAAACCTGTGGCATCTGATTTCAATCTCAACTGAAGAATTTACAATACATGTAGATACAGAAGAAGTAAGAAAGAGATTGCTGTTATGTTAGCTTCACAAAAGGAAAGCGTATTTTGCATTACAACATGCTTTATTTTAAACCAGCTACGTGAAATAAAAAATGAATAACATTTCTGTAAGGGCATAGTATAGCTAAACAGAGTAGGATCACAAGTAGGAATGCAACAGTCTGACCAGACAGCCCATGAAAATGAAAAGATTTGACACATTTCAAAGCCTTAACAGTCCCATTGCTAAGTACACCAGTCTGGAAAGCACTGCTTCAACCTCTTGGTCTGTATTTTCAGGAGATGCAAATGTGTATTATCCATATATTTTTTAATAGATAACTTGTTTGTAATTTCAATCAGGAAAAAAAAACAGTGCTAGCAAATGCTCAGAGCATGCATTATATCCATTTACTGAGGAACATTTCACAGCTCTCAGGGAGTACGCAGCAGATTGATGTGCAAGCTTCACCTCAAGTCTGTGCTGAACTTGGACAGTTCTATCCGGTGCTGCACAGTGGCCCATTACTAAGCAGATGTCAGCAGGTGGCAGCAAAACTAAACCAAAATGTTTGCGAAGGCCACTAAATGACCACTTTTCCCTTCACTGCAAACTAACCAGCACTTGAGTCTCTTTTTCCACTGTAATGTCCTTTTCCATAGGCAACCCGAGATGAGAACCAACAGGTCAACATAGAGCTTGCTGAGCAGGATGCCTCAGATCTATATAAAGTAAGTGAAACTACAGAAAGAAAAAACAATTATGTTGTGCTGCTCAGCAGTGAGATGATGACAAAGTTCACTGAGTGTGTGGCAATAAATAAATGCATCAAAAATTAACATGCAATATCTAAGGCAGGAGAAGGCCGCTGGGGAACAGAGGAGCTGGCTTTCAATGTTGTCTTAGCAAAGAGAAGCTACAGTCAGCTGAGAGCAACTTTTCAGGCCTACGAAAAGGTGAGTTATTCCCTTCTGTGATGTGAGTTGTGCAGAATGTAATGTGTAGCTTGCAGACCCTGCAGCAAAATGTAGAGAAGGTGATCCTTTATTTGCCATTTTAAAAGGAATTTGGAAATTATTTCTGTATGACCAGATGCTGATCTTAGAGAGGGAAAAAGCTGTACCGTCAGCCAGTTAAGCAGAGCATGTTCCCTTTCATAACCCACCAGCATCCAACCAAACAAAAGTTGTGATGTCCCACAACTGCATGATGATGTGTGTGCCCTTCCTGCAGAAGAAGGGCTGACTGTTCTGGGGTAGTGAGGTGGCACACAGCTGGGTGAATGCATGCTGGGCCTGTCCCTGGCTTACTCATGAGACCTTGGAGTGTCTGGGGGTGCCTATTCCCATCCTCTCCATGCACTCATCCAAGCCCTTCTGTTAAGGCAGAGGCACATCTCCAGCCTCTTCTGAGCAGACAGCAGGTGCAGGGACTGCTGTGCTCTCCTCTACCCCCAAGCAAAAGACAAAGCAAGCAGCAAAATCTTGGCTGTTTATTTGACTTGTGAAAGTTCAAGCAACGGAAGATGCACAGTTCTCCCAGCAGCTGGGTGGAAGCTCAGCAGTGATATTTTTTCTTTGGGGAAGGCTCCTCTCCAGCCTCTGGCTCAGAAATCTGAACTTCCCTAGGGTGACTCTGAGTTCATCAGAAAACTGTGACCCTAAGCATTGAAGATGGAAAACCTTCAGTCAGTCTTCTTTCAATGTCAGCATAATAAGGAGCCCTTAGTTGGAAAAATGTTTGAAGCTTAATCCAGCCTTTGGTTTGGTGCTGGCAGGAGGACAAAAACAGTCACTAATTGATACTCCCTTGGAGTTGCCCATACCCTGTGGGTTCCAAGCTACCTTCACTTTTACTTTTTGATTCCAAAAACCAAGAGGGTTGCCCAAACCAATCTACCGCATCCTGTCTGGCTGTATTTGAGAAAGGGGGCCCAGGTTAGAGCCGTGCAAACGTAAGTCCTTCTTCACTTTTGGAAAGATAAATAGAGACAGATCAATATGAAATTGGATTTGTAGAACCTCACAAGGTACCCATTGCTGCCTTGTATCTGTGTTCTGCTGGAACGGCGCTAAAGTCCATTGGAGACACACAGAGCCAGCCAGATAGTAAAACAGCAAAGTGAAAGGCTTTGAGGTTCACAACATTTACAAAGATCAAAATGAACAATGTTTTGAAGTGGCAGTCTCTTTTTCCCTTTTTCTACAGAATAATACAAAAACTTGGAAACAACTGAAGTGCTTGTAAACTTTCCCTGGGAAGCCAAAGACAATAAGTAACAAAACTTCATAGAGCTGGTAGAGCTCCAAAATTTATCTTCTTTGTGTGGAAACTATCCAGGGCCTTGATAAAAGCATTAAAGGGAACTCAGAGACTTTTTCCTAGACTCGAGGTCACTCAAGAAGAAGCTGAAGCTTCTTTGTTCTAGAAGCCTTCTGATATGAGTACAACTGCTTGATTGATGTTATCCATCTCCTAGCTGCTGTGTCCTAACAGGCCTTGTACGCCCTGTTTTCTTGGTGCCAGTGGATCTGTGAGCACTTAAACCAGAGAAAGACTTTACTTGTCCTTGATTTACTCCCTTGTAAAAGGGAGCTAAAAGGATCTGAATTGGTCTTTTGCCATTGGATCCTAAACATAAGGCAAGTTTTATGGCAGTGCAATGATGTGTGCAAAGAGCAACTCTTACAGCTACATTTGTTGTCCTTATAGGTGTATGGAAAAGACATAGAAGAATCCATTAAAAGTGAAACATCAGGAGATCTGGAGAAAGCTTATCTTACTCTCGGTAACAAAACAAAACAAAACAGCAAAAAAAAAAGCACTGAGACCTTTCTTTTCTAGTTCTTGCCCTCCTCTGATACTGGTTCTTGGGGGTTCTGTGTACAGTCTGGTGACAGTTATTGAGGTAACCCTAAACTGAAACATGACATAGACTGACATGTCTGCTAGGAAAAGGAGAAACAGGTTTCAGTAGCGATGTGGAGCCCCTGATACTAAAAATAAATTTTTCCAGGTACAGCTCCTCCCCAAGGCTGGGTTATTTCCTCTCTAATCTGCCCCTGAGGCCATGGCTGTGAATAACTTCCAGCCTGGGCATCATCAGCAGTGTGCTACAACACTACTGCAAAAACGTACAGGGTCCATATTGGCCATTTAGTGCTGGGGATGACTGTGACCAGTATTTACACCTGTACCCTGGATCTAGTTAGCTTACTGGTATTGATTTTATCTGTGTGGATCTTGGCGCTCCCAAACCTTGCCCCTCTAAGCTGCAGGTGAGCAAGTACCGTAAGAATATATCATAGAGTCATAAAATCAAAGAATTGCTTGTGTTTTAAAGGATTTTAAAGAACATCCCCTCCCAACTCCCTGTGGTGGGAAGGGCTTCCCCCCACCAGCTCAGGCTGCCCAGGGCCCCATCCAGCCTGGCCTTGAACACCTCCAGGTACCCACAGCTTCTGTGGGCAGCCTGTGCCAGGCCATCACCACCCTCTGAGTACAAAATTTCTTACTAAGATCTAACTTAGATCTCAACTCTTTTAGTTTAAAGCCATCTCCTGTTGGCCTGTCACTATCAGACCGTGTAAATGTTGGTCTGCCTCCTGTTCATGAGCTCCCTCCACATACTAGAAGTCTGCAGTGAGGTCTCCCTAGAGCCTTCTCTTCTCCAAGCTAAACAAGTCCATCTATCTCTACCATTCTTCATAAGAAAGGTGCTCCAGCTCTTTCATCTTCTTCATAGCCTCCTCTGGACCCACACCAATAGCTCCATATTTTTCTTGAGTTGGGTGTCCCAGGCCTGGACATACTAAATGTATCATCAAGGAGAACTCCAGATGGGCAAATGCTCATCCCCATTCATTTCACTTTCACTGTGGAATAGCAGTGGAGTCAATGTTTACCATTTCACTGTGTAATAAACTTTCCCTCTGGAGAAATGTATGACTCCATTCAGATTCCAAACTTGCTCCTTGTATGTGGATAGGGAACTAGTTATAAAATAAGAATTCTCCCGGCTCATATGTCTACGTGATCATAACTCTAGAGAGTTTTCTGTATTTCTTCCTTACTTATTTCCTTCTGATTGAAGATGTAATACAAAGTGTAAATATGCAAGTGTAATGAAGTCTCTTACTGTTCTTCAGTCAGATGTGCCAAAGACTGTCCGGGTTACTTTGCAACACTTCTGCACAAGTCAATGAAAGGAGCTGGGACTGATGAAGATACCTTGATTCGCATCCTTGTGACCAGGGCTGAGGTAGGTTATCGTGCAATCTGCAATACTATAGTACCACCAGTTCTGCTAGAAATACAAATTTAGAGAGTTCAGAGTGAGATCTGGTGGATCGTGTGCTGAGCCAACCCCATACAGCCCAATGACATCAGTGGTCACACTCTGCTTTTGTACCAAGGCAATGCTAATTTTGGTATGGCATCTATTTCTGGTTTTGAAAGGACGAGCAAGCATACAGAAAGCCTATAGTAGAGTCAATTGTACCTGGATAAAAAAGGCCTGTGGGGAGTTCCTGGCCCAATAAGAGGTGTAAAAGTAAATTCCTAGTTAAGTAATTATAAAGCAGCAGTTCTCACATTAATAATTGCTTATAAATATATGTTGCCAATTCTTTCTGATTCCAGCTAGGAAAAGCAGATGGGAAGGAGGAAAGAAAAATAAAGAGCCAAAGGAGATAACTGTAATTTTAAAAAGAACAAAATTGAAAAAGACATTTGAGATTCTGAACATAGTATCTAATTCTTCCTACTTTATAAACTGTTGAGATTATAACCTCGGGGCTGTTTCAGTCTTGATGCAGAAGAGGAATTGTTCACATGGGCATGGAGAGCATATTTCTCAATAATCAACTGTGAGAAATCAGTCTCCAATGTAGTCTCTTCATTGAGATACAGTTCAATCAAGAAAACACTTAAAGACCCCAGTAAAGATCAGAACTGTGCAGTGGGTTCCTTTTCACCAGAAAGCTTGAGACAAGGCATTTCATTCTCCCCCTTATAGTAACCAGAAAATTACCTCTGTGAGTGGAACAAAACCAAACTGTCTTTTATACTCCATCTTTTATACATACCCCTGGAAATGCTCCTTTTCCTTCTTGCCACCACATAGTGTGTCCACACAGCATCACTGAGCACCAGGTAGAGATGCCCCTTGCCGCCCCAGCATGCCCATTCCCCTTTTCACAGCTAGTGTCCCCTCACCACACCATCTCACATGGGCTTACCTCAAGTCCTAATAAGAACTCCAAGGTTCTCCAAGATGTTTGAGCCTCCTGCTTTCTCCTCTTCTTCCACTGGCTGCAGTGGACCTTGAATCAGACCTCAGGGGTCCTGGTAGGAGCAGGGCACATGGTACAAAGCATGACCCACTCTTCTAAAGAGGCTCTTGGTGTCTTCTCAGAGTGACCTTCCAGCAATAAAGGGGAAGTTCCAGGAAATGTACAAGAAGTCATTAACTGAAGCTGTCCGATCCGATACCTCTGGGGACTTCAGAAAGTTGCTTCTGGCTATTTTGCACTAAAAGGCCATCAAGAATGAAGAGGCATGCTGAGCAGCCACCTCTTGATCAGCTTCCAAAACAGCATCCAAAAAATGTGGCATTTGCACAAAGATAAAAATCCAATTTATTTTCTTTCCAGCTGGGAAAGATGTTGCCAAGTAAAGCTGGATGTGAGGTTTATGTTATGGCTATCTCATCAAATGTCCTTAAGCAATAAAGACGTGTTAAAAAACTAAGTCTAAATTGTCCTCTTTATGTCTGCATATGTGGAAGAATTTTTATTTTCTGTCATTTCTTCTGTATAGACTTCCTGCCTTTCTTAAGACTTACTGCTGTTCTTAAGATTTTCCTTGTTCTTTCCCTGTGTTTTTCGCCAGTGTGAGGGGTGCAATGTCATGCCATGCAGTCCTGCCCAGAGAAAATAGGTGGTAATTGCTTTTCAGCCCATTATTACAGCACTTTAAACAACACATAGGCTGTGAATTAATGATTTAAGTGAGGCCCTGAGTAAAATCCTCCTGTCAGCAGGGGAGGTTGGAATGATTTCCCTGTCTGTGAGTTTCCCTCTCAAGTCTATTCATCTCCTAAGTTATCCCATAAGGGAGATAAGAAATTGCAGCCTACATTGGCACTATCACCTGAGATACGGCACAGAAAAATGTCCGTGGAAGAGATGGGATTTCATAAGGTGGATCTATCCATCATGGACATACTTGTCCTACAGCGGTAGACATGGATCTCAGGGCACTTCACAGTCTCCATCCTTGGAGGTTTCAGAGACCCACCTGGATAAAACTCTTGAGCAATGTGGTTTGATCTCATGGCTAACCTTGCTTTTGGTTGGACAAGAAACCACCTGAGGTCCCTTCCATCCTGAATTATCCTGAAATTCTATAATTGGGACAGAAGATAGAGATATAAAATAACCTGAGAGAGTCTGACAAACAAGAAGAAATAGTCTGGGTCAAGAAGATGAGCTTATGAGCTTTTCTCTGCATTTGGTAACTTCCCACTTCTGAGTGCAGCACACTATGAAAGGATCTTTCAGACTCACTTCTTCTGAGGAATTTTGGCAACTATTTCCCATTGAAAATAGTATTTCTGAAGACTTGGATTTGTTTCTCTCTGTATGTCACAACGGTAGTATTCAGACATCCAGTTACAGTCTGTAAAGGCGGTGGGCAAAATAAATGGACAGTGAGAAAGACTGGAGGCTTTAGGATATGTGTACCTCACAGGTGTAACAGGATATCCCAGCATTTTAGAGGTCTGATCCACTACATTTCTAGCAACATAAAAATATCAGAGGAAGATACTGAATCTGAAATGAGCCATATGATTCTGGATTTGACTTTATGTCTTTAGTTTTCAGACCCAGAAAGTGGGGCAGTGCAGGATATGGGTACCTCCTTGATATTGTTGCCACGAGTCTTGTAACCAGAAACCATAGATAGGATACATTAATAATCTACTTAGGTGTCCAATGTTCCTGGTGATATTTTATACCTCAGAGGTCACACTGTATGTTCTGTCCAAGATAAGCTGGCAGGTACCAGTTCTCAAATGATGTACTTGGAAGAAAAAGCCAGCAGTTGTCTGAAATGTGCATGAAGGAGCTGGTTTAGGCAAAGGATTTGTTTTAAAATATTCAAGGAGGAGTGCCTGAAGCCATAGGATTGATTTCTGTGAAACCTCTAGCACCCTTCAGCATCCTTTAAACCCAGCTATGTACTTATTTAATGTGAAGCACATAACTTTGGCAGCCAAATTTATTTTTGCCTGAAGACTGTTTTAATTAATGCTAGCAAGTCATTCTAACTATAGAAGGAAGAGTACAATCACTTTCATCTTAATCTTTCTCTCTTTAATTAGAGATTGGCCTGAAACCAAGCCAGAAGCCCACACATCTTCACACCCACACATACTGGGGCAAAGTCATTACTGAATTATATGCTATATTTATCTATCTGTCTGTACACAATGCATACAGTGATGGCGGTGACATTTGTGAAGTTGCTCTGTGTCTTCAAAGCTGCAAAACTTGTTCCCATGCCTCTCTACCAGAAGTTCAGGTCACAGGTTCAAAATATGAGTTCAGATTCCAAGACCAGTATCTACAGATGCGTCCATTACTCAGCCTCTAAATCAGAACTAACTTCAGACCCCATCAAGTCTTAAACTAAGCCCTAGTTCAGGACTAAGTATCATACCAATGGGAATGACAGCAGAGGTGGTTGGGCACTTGGTGGAACCACGCTTACTGAAAAGATAAACAGAAAATGAGTAATGCAATAGTTAATAGAGAAATGAGGGAAGAGTCACAAAGGTGGAAAAAGACCAGATAGTTGAAAGCTAGTGCTGGCAAAAGAAAGTTAGCAGATTTCTCTGCGACAAAGAGGCAGCTGTCACAAATCACAACAAAATAATTTCTTGTCTGAAGGACATTAAATAGAACTTCTCCAGGAGAGTGGTTCAGCATTGGAACAGATTTCTCAGAGACGTTGTGTGCCTATCTTTCAAGATGTCCAAAATCCAACAAGATTCTCTGGGCGACTTGATCTAATATAGAGGGTAGACCTGTTAGCTGGTCTCCCAGGGTTCCTCCAACCTAGATTTTCCAATGACTCCAGAATTCAGTATTTTGTGAGCCAGAGACCACACCTGGCAGTACCATGTGAAATAGCTGTTGTATTTCTCTTGCCTGAAGTAACACATCTTACTGTCACAGGCAATTGTCCACAAATTCCCTATATTCACACTGGATTCTGTTTTCTTTTCAATATCTTCTCTGCTATTTGCTGGCTTGGTGTGTTTTGCTGCTTTCAGTGAACCTAAGCCGTAAACCAGCAAGCTAGAGGAGGACAGGATCAAAGGCCTATTTTCTCGATTTAGCGAGCCAAATAGTGAACCTATACTCGGCTCAGGCTGAACATGGACAAGACATGGGGAGGATGCTTTGGATATAAGGAAACTTTTCCTTGACGGGTCTGGCCCAGACATCACACATGGAGTTAGGTATCCTTGTGCTATCAGCTGATTAGTTTCAGACATACGTGTTGAGCAGAAGGGTCCTTGCTACCTCTTGATTCTAATTTGCTTCTGTAGATACGTCTTTGTTCTTTATTTCACTACGCATATAGATTATATTTATTTCCATGCAACACATAAATATAATAATTCCCCATATAACTAGTCTTCCTTTCTGTTCACATATTTTTCTCCCCTCCAGCTTGTAAGAAGCAAAATGACGTCAGGTGCCCACTAACCAAACTCCACACTGCCAGTGCAGGCAGTATCTGGGCAGTGCCAGCTGCTTTCCCAAACGGGGCTGGATGCTGAAAATACAGCTGGCTGGCATTGCTGCCTGGGGCATCTCCTTGTGCTCTCCAACTACAGCATCTGATTAATTGTGATCCCTCTTATTATCTCTTTTTATAATGAGAAATGATAAGCATTGGTTTTGTTATGTCTCCCAGTTTTAATAAGACCATAATAAGAAATATTATTTTTCTTGTCCTTCTGCCTATTTAAACTATAAATTTTGGGTGAGGAGTGGTACCCGGGGCTGGTAGTCATCAGGGCAGCATGTAGTGCTGTATAAGCTCAGTGGACTCTCTGTTTTGAGCTGTCCTTTCTCTGTATCCAGATTTGTTCATTTTCACCTGAATGGTAATAGGATCAGCATATGGGTTTTAGAAGTTGTCTGACATCACCAGTCCTCTCTGTGCACCTGCCTGCTGGCTGATTAGATTACAGCTTTTTTCTACTCTGCTGCTTAGTGCATGATAATAGGCATTTCATCATCCCATTACACTAAAACATAAGAAGATGTGCTCTGGGTCAGATCAAAGATTCAGCCGTCCTAATCCCAAAATAGAGCAATTCTAAACACTTGAGAGAGAGCAGAAGAAACAGGGTGAATGCTCAAAAGCAGTAGAGTGCTCATTCCTTGCTAGACATTTCCATGTTCTGGAAATTGCCCACTCATAAGCCAGAGGCTGCTGAGGTTTCATGTTTTTATCATCTCCCAGTGGCTCCAACCTCCATCAGGGGCATGGGGGACGCAGCACTGCGTTTCACAATGCCAGTAGGTGAAACAACCTGCAAACAAGCCCACTTCTCCATTTGCACACAGTGTTCAGACTGCTCTCCATTATCCATGCAATATCTTGCTGTGTGGTTAATGCAATACCCCATCACCCAAAACAAGGACCACTGAAGCTTTGTGGACCTGGCTCAGTGACCGGCACACTCACTCAGGGAACCCGCCTCAAAGATTCACTCAGAAGCAGGCGTTCTTAGACAAGTTACACGGACTCACAGAAGAAAAGGCTCTTCTCTCTCTTGCCAGAGGTAATGAGGAAAAATACACTAAATTCTGAGGTATGCTGCAGCAGCGGGATCCATACAGGGCCAGCCATTATAGGATATGCCATGAAAAATAACATTTAGTTTATTTATAAAGGAAATCTTAGCTAAGTATCTCCATTTGATTGAAGGAAACCATAAGTTCTGGGAAGGAAAGAGGAGAGCTGTGCAGCAGGCAGCTGGGGAGCCTCGGCCCCAAGTTGGCAGGGACCTGCATGGGGACTGAGCGGGGAGCAGCACCCCCCCGAGAGCAGTAAGCTTGTTAAACAGCACATGATGTACTTCACGCTAGCAGGAGTTTGCATAACCCAGCAAAACTCTCAAGCCTGGGATCTTCTAAATAAATGCCACATTTATCTGTGTCTAAAATACATGAACATGCCACCTACCCTTCCTCGACCCCATAAAGCAGTGTCAGCAGTGAAGTCAGAGAGCATTGTTTGTTTCTTTAAGGGTTAAAAAAATAATCCACAGTCTCTGCCAAGAAAAGGCAGAACTGAACAGGCAGCAAAGAGACTGAGCCAGAAGCAAAAGCTGCATCCATCGTCGAAACGGGCTGCAACGAGAGTGTATGCATACAGAGAGAGAAAGAGAGAGGGTGTTTTGTTTGGGTAGCTAATGTTCTCTGGATGAGGAAGGAGAAATTCTCCTTTTTCTTTCTTAATGCCACTCTAAATATTTACAGCGTGATCCTGGCCAGCTGGGGAGGCAGCAATGACAGCAAGCAAGGATGGGAGGGCGTGTTCTGCCCAGCACTGTCTCCAGCTCAGCCTCTGCTCAAGGAAAAGGAAGAGGATGCACGGTGCCTGACAGTGACCCATCAAGGCAACCCCATGCTCCTTCTCTTCTCCTCCCTCACCTCACCAGATGGATAACACTGAGAGAGATGCCGCAGCCTCTACTCCAACCTGATGCGGACACAGAGTCTTCGGGGCTCAACAGCCTTTGGGGCTCAACAGGCCTTTGGCTCACTGGGCCATCAGTAGGCTCCTTGATGAACCCTCTGGGAAAGGATGTGTATAGCACAGCCTGAGATGAAAGCCGCTGTTTTTAGAGGACCAGCCCCTCTGTCCCTGCAGCTTGCTGGGACAGCAGTGCATGGAGGTCTGAGGAGGCAAACTGTGCATGGTGGTTGATACAAGGGCACTGCAGCTCCCAGCATTTTCACCTATCTGATCCACTGTGATCAGACACAGCCATGACCCACTAGCATGCCTTGACTTCGAGAACATGAAGAAGGAGTTCTGCTTTAACCTTGTTATTCCCTGTAGTAGCAGCACTTAGAAATAACATTTTGGATTTAGTCCCATATCAGAACAAAGGCAAGAACTTCAGCACAGACCAGGGTCCCCAGGTCAATCACCCTCGGGCAGCCGGAGCTGTATTTCCTGAAATGTCCATGATATTGGCACAGGTCTGGGACACATCACACCTGCTGGAGTCCCAGCCCTTCTGTGTAGGCATCTGGGGTTGTAGAGGATCCTCTGGGGCACGTGGTGCTCAACTAATCCAAGCCCAGGGGATGAATTTAGGATGAGCATCTCAAATATCTGGGAGTGATACAGCGAGTACAGAAGAGTGTACAACAAGGCACCTATACATCACCAGGACATGTGAACAACCACAGCCCATGAAGATTGAGTCAGATGTGCCTGGAGGACCATTCACCTGCCCCAAAACAGATATCCTGGTGACCAGGATAACTCTGTGGTTGTACTGACCAGAGTTCACCAGCTGCTAGGGGAGCTCGGACACCCTGTTTACCTGCAGACATCTGCAGTTAGAGGGTCTGCAATGAGGAGCCTAGGGCTGACCACCTCCGTGATTTTTCCAGCCTGCCACCCTCACTTCAGCAAGCTGTTCCAGTTTCCACTCACCTTACTCAAAGCACTTGTTGTGTTTCTTTGTTAGGGATTTCAGAGAGATTGAATTCTTGCAGAAAAAGCCATAACCTGCATTTACTTGTATGAATCATAGAATCATTAAGGCTGGAAAGACAACTAAGATCATCTGGTCCAACCATCACCTCATATCACTACCATGCCCACTGAACCATCTCCCTCAGTGCCACATTTACACATTTATTGAAAACCTCTAGGCACTGAGACTCCACCACCTCCCTGGGCAGACTGTTCCAGTCAGTACCTCACCGCTGGCTGAGATGATGCCTCAATGTTTTTCTTATAGTGAGGGGCGCAAAACTGAACACAGTACTCAAGATGTGGCCTTGCCAGAGCTGAGTTCAGGGGGATGATCACCTTCCTACTCCTGCTGGCTGCACTTATTTCTGCTACAAGCCAGGATGCCACTGGCCTTCTTGACCCCCTGGGCACATTGCTGGCTCATGTTAAGCTGAACTTTGATCAACACCGCCAGGTCCATTTCCTCCACACAGTCTTCCAGCCACTCTCCCCCAAGCCGGTATTTTTGACTGGCTTGTTGTGACCAAAATGCAGGACTTGGCACTTGGTCTTGTTGAACTTAATCCTTATGATGCCCCTTGATACATCAAGGGGTGAAGAGTCTGAAGCGCAAGTCATATGAGGAGTGGCTGAGATAACTGGGATTGTTCAGTCTGGAGGAGTTGTAACTCCCTGAAAGGATGTTGTGGTGGGAGTCAGACTCTTCTCACAGGTAATAGTGATAGGACTAGAGAAAATGGCCTCAAGTTACAGCAGGCAAAGTTCAGATTGGATATTAGAGGAAATTTCTCCAAAAGAGTGTTCAGGTGCTGGAGCAGCCTGCCAACGGAGGTGGTGGAGTCTCCATCCCTGGAGGTGTTCAAGAAACATTTAGATATTGTACCGAGGGACCTGGTTTAGTGGGGAAATATTGGTAGTAGGTGCACGGTTGGACTGGATGATTTTGGAGGTCTTTTCCAACTTTGGTGATTCAATGATTCTAAGATTCTAAAATACATTCCTGTATTTCTCCTTATCCACTCTAGGTGCCATGGTCATGGGAGTCCCAGCACATCAGGATCTCCTACCCACCACTGCAGACCACAACAGCAGGTGCTCCCAAAACCTCTCCATCAGGTGGAGACATGGTCCATTCCTCTGGGCTCCCTGCAGGCTCTGCTTTTTCCTTGCTCCACAAAAATACATGACAGTGCATTGCCTAGCGCAAGGGGCTGCAGACTGTTTACAGGCTTCTCAAGTTCCCAGGCAATTTAGGACAGGGTCCTGTTGCTGTTTCCAAACGGACAGCCAGGACTTTTATAAGTGAACTTTCCTCTCTGTGTCTATTTATTATATGTAAACATTTGCCAGAAAAACACCACTTGGGCATGCTCAGTACCAGCCAGGTCATTGCAAAAGGCAACGGCGGTATCACATGTGATAACTGTGAGAAGTCCATATGTGCCTATTCTTAGTACTGGAATGTATACAATGCCCCACCGCCTCGCGCTCCTGCACAAAGCTCCTGAAAGCGGCAAAAGTGACTTCAGAATAAACACGTCCAGAAATCACCTTCTATGAATCACTTACCTACTGAAAGAAACGTCCTGTGGGTTTATAGTTTTTATCCAGGCTCTAGCTATGGAAAATCTCAGCAGAGAATAAGCGACAGAGAGTAAGTGCATGCAGGGAAGGACATCAGAAGGTAAACATTTCTACCGTACGATTTCACTGCAGATTAAGCGGTTAGGCATGAAATAAATACTCATCAGATTGTTCTGCCTGGCACTTAATTTAGTCATTGTGTGTCTGATTAACATAAAAAAGCCACAGCTAAGCAGAGTGAATAAATAACTGTTTTAATGCAGATTCCCCGTCTCTAGGGTTTAGTTAGCCCTGCTGCAGAGTTCAGCTCTGCCAGATTTACATTCTTTGGGAATGACTAACTCTAGGGGAAAGAGACGCAAGTTACTAAACTGCTAATACTTTAAAATAGTGAATAAATGTCCAAGCGCATTTATTCGACATGATTAAAACGAACCTCCCCACTGCTTCGGCTGTTCAGCTTTCATCCCAAATCAGTGAGATAACTTCAGTGCTTTTGCTTCTTGCCAGAGACACAGGCAATGCTGACCCCGGAGCTGCAATCTATCTGATAAATTTATAAAAATTTTAAAGGGTTTTTGTGACCTTTTAGCTTCTTTATTACTTTCCCACTGTGCTTAACCCATGTTCCATTTTTATGCTTAACAGCGAATGAATATTTAGAGCAACATCAAAGTCCTGATTTGTTCCCTTGGAGCTGGATATTTCTATAAAAACTGCTAAGAATTTGTTTTTTTCTGCCAAGTCCAGACTTCATCTCTCTCTTTGCTATGGAGGAGAGATCTGCTGAGGAGTTTCTCTTCAAAGACCAGGACTTCTCCTCCGAACTGCTGAGGCAGCTGAATGCGCTGCGGCAGAGCAGGATGCTGACTGATGTTACCCTCTGCTCTGGGGGCTTTGAAGTCCCCTGCCACAGAAACGTTCTGGCTGCCAGCAGCCCATACTTCAAGGCGATGTTCTGTAACAACTTCAAAGAGAGTCACCAAGCTAAAGTCACCCTGAAGGGTATTGATGCTGAAATTTTGGACCAGATTATCCTTTACATTTACACAGGGGAGATTCTCATATCTGCTGAGAATGTCTTGTACCTCTTGGAGACAGCATCCATGCTGCAGTACGCTAAACTGTTTGAGGCCTGCTCTGCCTACCTCCAAGATAAGCTGACTCCTGACAACTGTCTAAGCATGATCAGACTGGCAAAAATCTTGAACTGCCAAAGCCTGAATAAGAAGGCCAAGACTATGGCTTTGAAATGTTTTCCTGAAGTGGCCTCTTCTGAGGACCTCAAGGATCTCTGTCCTTTGGAGCTCCTCGATTACCTTGGGGATGATGAGCTCTGTGGGGAGGAGGAGCAGGTCTTCGAGACACTCATGGTCTGGATCCGGCATGACCTGCAGGCAAGACAGCGCTACATCCAAGACTTGTTCAAGAAGGTCCGGCTTCAGTACGTCCATCCAACTTTCCTCTTCCATTTCATTGCCAATGACTCCCTTGTTCAGTCTTCACCCACTTGCAGGAGCATTCTCGAGTCAGCTCGGAGACAGATGTTCTCCTTGTACAGCACCAATGCACCTGACATCAAGCCAATGGTACACGTTCCTCGCAGATACTCCAACCAAGAGTTCCTCATCATCATCGGTGGCAGGAAGGACAACCAGCAGACCACAAGGGATGTCCTGCTCTATGATGACAAGACTAATCAATGGCTAAGCCTGGCCAAACTTCCTGTGCGCCTGTACAAAGCATCTGCAGTGAGCTTACACAGTAATATTTATGTGCTTGGAGGGATGCCTGTTAGCAACAAGAAAAGTCCAGTCAGTGATAATATTTACATTTACTCCCTCAAACTCAATCAGTGGAGGTTGGTTGAGCCTATGCTAGTTCCACGTTATTCCCACAGAAGCTTGGCATATAAAAATTATATTTTATCATTCGGTGGAATTGGTGAAAACCAAGAAATTCTGAATTCTGTGGAAAGATATGACAGCATCTACAACACCTGTGAGAGCATGGCAAACATGCCTGTTGCTGTCCTTCATCCTGCTGTTGCTGCCAAAGACCAGAGGGTGTACCTTTTTGGGGGAGAAGACATTATGCAAAACCCTGTCCGGCTTATCCAGGTAACAGTCAGTCCTCCTTGACATAGGCAGTTTTGCCTCAATTTGTCTGTGGTTCATCATCACGTTGACGAAGAAGTCGATTTCAAAACAAAACTTTCTTGTGAGTTGCAACAGCAGGCAGGACGAGTTGACCATTGCTTCAAGGAAGTCTTGAGTCTAAGGAGCATTGTTGTTCTTTCATTTTCCCCATGGAATATTTTTCAGACATAAGGCCTGAGGCCCTTCCTCTGGTTCTGACTCTGTCACAGGAGAATTTCCTACGGAAGTCTTGGGAGCTCCTGTGGATGTTGCTATGGCAGGCAATAACTGACCCCATGGCCACCTCCACGTTTGTAACCATTCACCCAAATCAGTGCTTGTTGCTTGGCCAGCCTGCAGCTAAGCTGGAGCCTCAGCTGCACATCTGCTCCTTTGCAGTGACAGCAAAGATGCCAGTTTCAGATCATTAGAGCAATTAGACTCACGCTCATCAAAAGACCAGAGCTTAAACTGACAGTTATTTCACATAAACAGTTGTGTTAAAAGTCTGCCACATGTTGCTGGCTCTCTGCCTGCTTTTGGTAGTTAAGCTATATTAGGAGGGTGAAAGACATTAAATCCTTCCTTATCTGATTTGATGCTTTAGTGATGCAATGTTACTTTCCACTTGAGTGTTTTTCACTGGTTTAGGTAGTTTAATTAAGAAGCACCACTAAAAGCCAAAACAGCAGCCAGCACTTGAGCAATACTTACTTATAATGATAATGTTACTTAATTATCAAGGCAAAGGAAACATGATTATCAACGTGGGGAGATGTCCTGAAGATATTTGCTATACTGAGAAGCGGATGACGTGACATAAAAGTTTATGTCACCCACACACAGATGACTGAGTGATCGTCATCTGGCAGCAGTTCTTTTTCTCACATAAATTGATGACTTAGATATCACTCTAGGTCCCATCAACAAGTCTCTTTGCCAACCTGAGTGCATACCAGCCACCAGCATAAATATAGCAGCAGGGCAAACACAGGCTGCCAGCAGAGCTAGGTGAAATTGCAGTTGGCTTGCCCAGGAAATGGGGAAGGAAGGCAGAACTACACAGAAAATTGGAAAATGAAGGGATGTGACCTGGGTTTTGGGAGAATGTTAGCCAGGAGTTACAGCAACTTAGTGGGCATAGGATAACTTACAGTGAAGAAGCTTGCACAGGACAGAAACTCTCTGCCTTATTGTGCGTGCTGAGCAGCCCATCCAGGGGAACACAAATGCTTTCCAAGAGGACTTACTAGGAAAAAAGGAGTGGGTAAAAAATTCCCAGCAGTTCAAGCCCGTGGATTGTATTCATTAAGACAAAATAAAAACCTTAAGTTTCTCTGTAATTACAACTGCCAGTCAAAAAGCAACATAAACAGCTGTGTGTGCATCTTTATTTATTTGTCAGGTTTACCATGTCTCCAGGAATATGTGGTTTCGGATGGAGACTAGAGTGGTGAAGAACGTCTGTGCTCCAGCTGTTGTGATTGGAGACCAGATTATTATCGTGGGAGGTAAGGGCTCTTTTTCACCCACCCTCCTGCCTGCACATGTACAGATCCTGCAAGATTTTGCATGCTTCCTGCTCCGGATGACACTGCTCTGGCCAGGGATCATCAGAGTGGCAGCCAGCTATGTCAGCAATGAGAATCATTGATGCTGAGCATGGCTATCATGCTGCAGGAGCAAAAGTCATGTATGAGCTGCAACAGCATGTGGCACTTGTGAGGGAGAAGTGGATTATGCCCAGTCTCCATACACATCTCTCATGGGGTTTCAGGGCCATGAAGGTGGTGGGGACAAATTATTTACAGGCACCTTCTCACTCTGTTAACAGGACTTAAGTGGGGGAAAATGGGGTAAAGCCTATGAGTTACTTCTCTGTAGAGGAAGCGAGGAAGAAAAAAGGCATGGGGCTCTGCCCCTCCTCTTACTCATAGCTTGTTCCTCTCTGAAGGCTTTTCTTGGAAAGGCAAAGAGCACGGTTTCCACATGGCCATGGGCAGTTTGTTGGGATGGGTGGGTTAAGGGGCTCATTGCTGGAGTTGAGAGGTCCACTGTTCCTGCAGCTGCCTCCTGGAGGCAATGGAGAAATGCTCTGAGAGGGGCATGAGCCATCTGGAGAGGAGAAACTTCTCCACCTTATTCAACACAAGAGTCCGTCTCTGTCCATGGCACTTTGACAGATCACACCTCATTGGTAGTGACCAAGCTCAGCACTCCACAGTCCTTAATGCAGCTTCCCTGACTAGAATCTGGTAAGAGAAAGCACGTTAGATTATTTAAGAAAGAATGAGACATAGAGAAGCATTAACAGAGGAGTGAACCTGTATAACATAGGACTCAAAAGCACTGTGTTTCCCTACAAGAGGCCACTGCTACCTTTTGCAATGCACCATTTATCTGAAGAGCCTGTGTTGACCCCAGATGCTGATGATATCAGGTTAGGGAAAGTGGATTCAAGGCCTGCACAACAAGGCCTAAAACAGTTTGCTTGCCATGAGCTTTCTTGATTATCTACATAGACAAGAGATACACAGACAAGCTACTGCTGGGGAACAAACTTCTTACCTCCATTGCTCATGACCCATACCAGCCCTGCCTCTCAGTGATGTGAGGTTGAACTACCCCTCGGTGGTAGAGCCAACCGCTGGGCTGCCAGCACGGTGGACAACACAGAAGTGACATGGAGGGTATAGGAATGGAGTAAGCAGCAGAGGGAGCACACTATCATGTACACAGCACCGTTTGGTTTACAGCTACAACTCCAAACCAGAAAGGCATTGTTGCTCCCCCTGTCCCTTCTGGCTTCCTACATACCATTGGTTTCCATAATTCTGAGTGAAGCTCCAGAAGCCTTTTGGGTAAAGGGAAATACTTAAGGACGTCTGAAAGTGCATATGGAAAACTGCAAGCTCCAAGTGTGCTCAATAGGTTGACTGCCACCAGTGCTCATTGAGCCTTAGCTGTCAAGGTGATAGGAGACAGGATGAAGACAAACAGGAAGGTATACAGGCAAGCAGTTCTGTGACAGATCATTATTTCCCATCTTAGATATCTTAGTTCTGCCAAATTATGTACCAGTATGAATTGAGCTACTAACCCTAATTTGCATCTGTCTCTTCTATCTCCATCTTTGCATTTAGGATACACTCGGAGAATAATTGCTTATGATACAAAAGGCAACAAGTTTGTCAAATGTGCAGACATGAGGGACAGGCGAATGCATCATGGGGCCACTGTCATCAAGAACAAGCTGTATGTTACAGGAGGACGATGTCTCACTGTGGACAATGTCATTGAAGATTCAGATTCTTTGGACTGCTATGACCCAGAGACTGACACATGGACACCAAAGGGAAAACTGCCACACAAACTCTTTGACCATGGATGCCTTACACTCCAGTGTGTACCCTGTTCTAACCTTCTCTGAATTACATTTGGTACTTCCCAGGTGTTTGTTGTTTTCCTCCTCCTTGCTCTGCATAGAGCACAGAGAATCGTCCTGTAGTCCCAACAACTCTTGTTCTTGAAGGTCCTAGTGGGGTTGGTCATTCCCCAATTACTCTGCCAGAAAGATCATGATCTTCATGCTCATGCCATATTCATCTGACCAATACTGCATGTGGCACTGCTGAAGTCCTGCCTTCAGGCATTATCCAGAATCTCAGGAGAAAGCAGGAAAAATTACTGGGTAGGAACCTGGTGCAGGATTTAGCCTTGTGAAGACTTTGAAATGAAAGGCAGATAGGAGCACTGGTACTTTGCACTTAGTGTGCAAAGAAGCAGAACTATTCAGCTGCATGTCATGGCCCATACTGCTTCGAGTCGACCAAGTTTTCTATTTCCAGTGGCAGCAACATTTGGAATGGGAAGCCCCAAGCTCTGAATGTGTAGCCAGCCTAGAAGCATCTGTCTGCATTAGCAGTAAACATCTTATGAGACTGACACTTTTAATGTTTCTAATATCAATAGAAAACTGATGTAAAAAATATTAAAAGGCTGATGCTTTGATCTAAATGCTTACATTACAAGATGCAGATTTGATTTTCTTGAGCTACCTCTCTTTCATGTTGCAGTGAAGATTTTTGTTTCAATTGCCTGCTCTTCGAAGGGTAATGGAAATAAAGATTATCTGTGGCTTCTTTTTGGAAGGATTTTGCTTTGAAGGAAGCTTCCTTTTTCCTTTGCACTGAGGATAGAAGTAGGGTTGGTTAGGAAGATCTTCAGCTGATGGTATTCCTGAAATCAGAAATAACAAAAGAGCAGATGGAGGAAAGGAGATGTAAAAGAGATGATGTATTTGGGTGGAACATTTTTTTCCCTTTCACCTCTTTCCAAACCACTGGAAAGCAGTGATGAGACAATGCCAGTGACAGGAAACCAGCTTTCCAAGAAGAGCAAATCTAAGTCTGCCACTTGGCAGAGGAGCTCTGGCTCCACCAATATTTTTATGGGGTTCTGCCAGTATTTTTATGGGAGGGGATTAATCATCAGATACTGAACAGGCTGTGAACTGATTATTAGGCTTGGTAAGATTGTTGAGATAACAAGGAGCTTTTAAGATTGCTCTGGTGACCACCATCTAGAAAAAGAATAGCATAAAATACACACCATTTTCCTCATATTCAGAAGAAAGTGGGACTTTTCCAAGGGCACAAGGTGGCTTGAGGAAACCACACTCAACCATCCTCTTCTGTGAAAGAAGGCTGCACAGCCACGTGGTCATCACTATGTTGCAGGACACTAGTTCCAACCTCTGTGATATCCTCTTGTAAATCTGTAACCAGAAGCAGAAAGTCAACAGAAATAGTTAACAAAGCTGGAGGTTGGAAGGAGGACTTGCATATTGAATGCTATTTTAACAATGCAAAATAAAATGTTTATTTTTGTTTGTATGAGCTTTGTGTTGAGGAGTCCCCATTGTCTCCTCTACATTGTTGATAAAGGGAACTGTTTTTGTATCAGTGGTTTTTGCCTGGGTTTCCTTCTAAGGAGCTGAGTAAACCAACAAGAAATAAGCGGGAACCCAAACTCATCCCCCCGCTCGGAAGCCACTGGCTACAGTTCTCCTGCCTTTCAGTCTATATCATCATCTCCTCCCGTGCAAAGCAGGGCTAAATCACAGCACTTGCCAAATTGGACCAGAGCAGTGATTCATTCTGTTTCCTCACAGGCCAGCTCTGGCTCTCTGGAGAAAGAAGCCTTGTCCTGGCCAATTATGGACAGCCTGCCCATGGGAGTTGTTTATTCCTAAACTCTCAGTGGCACTTTCCCAAACTTTTTCCTGTTGTGATCCCACTCAGCTCAAAGACTCTGGGAGACGCCAGTCATTGCCACACATTGTAGCTTACACGGATTCCTGCCAGGCTCGTGACTGTACCCAGAACTGAGGGGAAAAAAAGCCAACTTGGAGTCATAACCCTGTGTTTGCAAATCGTTGTCACAGTCATTGGTTTATGCTTGGAAGCAGACAGATTTTCTTAATTCCCATATCATATAACTAACAATTTTCTCAGTATTCACACAAGGACCAAATAGTACCTCTCATAACTGACACTGGGCAGGAAACGGAGTGCAAAGAAAAGGAACAGTCACAGCAGTGCTGAGCACAGCATTCTTCCCCTGGCCTTTAGGGAGGCTCACATCACCCTCCGTTCTTTCAGGGCAGGGCTCTATTGCCTCAGGGCCGGAGCTAAAAGGAGAAGGGATGCTGCTTGTCTGCTCAGACTCTGGCCACCACCTGATCCACTCAGAGCAATATCTATTTACCCTCCCAAGTGCTTTGCAGCTGTGCTTAGTGGTGATACGTGTGAAAGCTCTTCTAGCAGGAGTCAGCAAGGCAACCCCTCCTCCAATGTCAGGAGGAGACTTCTCTGAACCTGGTCTGCAGGGCCACCACTACCCCCTATGCTTTCTGAATCATCATGTGCTTTTCCAGAGGCCTCATCATCCTGATATGTGAGCATTCAAGTGTTCGATTCAATGGGAATCCCTTATTGGAGGGAAGCAAGATACTTCACGAATATGTTTGTGGCTCCGTGCAGATGTGGGTATTGCTCTTTATTTAATAACTGTGGAGACCAAAGAAATGAGGGTTTGCAGAAAGGATACTTGATTTTGAGGGCAGAGCAGCTGCTGGATTTTCCCGAATCAAGGAGGGCTGTGAAGATTCATCACTTCCAAAGTCTCATATCTGAGTGTCCCATAACGGTCACTAAATCACGGAAACTGTAGGACTGAGTCTGAAAGCAGGCTGCTCGCAAGTTACCCAATCCCTCATCACACGTACATGTCCAGCACATTGAAAATCTCCCATGAGAGACACTTTGCTCCCTCCCCAGCGTACACACTAGAGTGCTTTAGTGACCTCTCAGCATTCAACAACCTAAAACTTTCTTGCTGTACATTCAGCTATCCCCACATAGTTAAGGGGCAATTGATTACCCTTTGTGGTGTCACATCATTCTTTACATTTTTAAAGTTTTTTAGCACTTTGAATTCTGTAGACTAAACAAACCCAGCCCCTTCAATCTTGCCTCATAAGTAATGTTTCTGGACCTCCTATCATTTCTGTTCCTCTCCCTTGGGCAATTTCCAATTTGTCTGTATTATTTTTTTTATTTCTTATTTTAAGCACAGCATTATGGTGCCAAAGAAGTGCATTGAATCCCTCCTGCATCTTACCCACAGTACACCCAGCCACGCAGCCCAGCAGGATATTTGCTTTTTGCAGCAGCTTGAGGTTGGTTGTGCTCAGGACTAAGGAACGTGTGCAAGTTTGGGCACACAAACTTGGAAAGTCACATGGAAAGTCTGTGGGGAATCCAAGCTGTCCCAGGGCTGTGCCTTAACTCCATCTTTGCTTTGTCTCACCAGGGCCCTGAGCCAGACCCTGTTGAAAACAATGAGTTTCTCCATGGGCTTTGGACCAGGCCCTAATTACTGTGTTCTCAGATGGAATCTTCACTAATTCTATTAATTTTAACAGCAAATATTTAACGTTTGAGTCATTTTTTTAGACTAGGGAAAATGTTTTAGGCGAAAGAAAAAAGAAAGATGATAACACTTTCTTTTTAACCTTCTTCCATTTCCCTCACTGGAAGCCCACAGCTGAACCCCACCACCCAGACAGCTCATGGCAGTAGGCAGCACCGCTTTGATCTTAGCAAAGAGCTCCATAGGTTAAGCCTGTGCTTTTTCACTGTAACCATTTCTCAAACAGTGCAATCCTTTCCAAGGGCGGCCTTTTGCTTGTGCACTAATATGTGTTTATAATCATAACGCATTTCCTGCTTCTTTTTGATTAAACACACCTGACGAAGTTGAAAAGCTGTTTCTGCATAAATAAACGGGCACAGCGAGTTCAGCCTCCGTCGGTCTTTTTTCCAACCGTTAAGGAGTTCATTGCGAGGTGAATCCTCTAGCTGAGAAGGAAACAGTTGGGGAGAGCATATCTGAATAGTACACGGGGTAACTTATCCCTGGCGTTGTTCCTTAGCCTGACCTGAGAGACATTAATAATTGAGAGCGGCAAAAACAATCCCTTTTTTCAAAATATAAACATACATACTTTCTTTTTTCCAGCTGCTAAAGCTCCCCCACAGACATTAAACGCTCGTATTCTTCATGACACAAATGAGCACAAATTCCTCCCTGCAACAAGCTGAGACCTGCTAACTAGTGGGCAGCTAATGGTGTTTTCAGCAGCTTTTTTAGACTAGCTTGTGCATGATGCATACGAAGGAACATGTATCTCAGGTTTTGCCACTAAAGTCAATGGGGCTGTACAGAGTTTGTGCCGGAGCACTGAGATTGATCTGGGCTCTTCTGTTTACTGAGGTTTCCAAAACAGCAGCAGAGAAGCAAGGAGCCCAACTGCCCTGTCACTCTGTGGGCTGCCCACGTGTTCCAGCTGCTGCTTGTCATTTTGCTGTGTGGCTTTGTTTGCCTGCGTTGCCTTCTTGCTGTGAGAACTCTTTCCGAGAAAAGCAAGGAGCAGCATGTCTCGAGAAGTCCCGAGCCTTTAGCTGCATACCTTGAAGTGTTGTAATCACAAGCCATCCCCACCACCGTTGGAGATGCTTTAGGTTCAGGGTGAAATACTGCTGGAGGTGGGGAAATGTGGCAGAAAACGGTCCACCTCTTCATCTGGTCAGGAGATATCTATTTATAACCCATCCTCTTTTATCCAGTCCTCCCATATGCAGTCTTCCCAAAAATTGTTTCTGGGTCTTGTTGAAGGAGCCATGTTTCATTACACCTCCCTAAACAAGACAGACTCACTGGATCAGAGCAGAGGCACATCCCCATCCTCAGGTACACTGATGCCACGGCCTTAAGAACAAATTTCCCCTGGACTTGGCTCCTTGCTGAAGTTTCTCTTTCCTCTTGCACATTCTTAGGCCAAAATTCTGAGCAGATGTGCTCTGTGGGTGCCCTGAAGTGGCAATGACACCCCAAGACTGTAGAAAATGACACCAGGGACTCTTAACTCCTTTTAAAACCCCAGTTTTCAAGGTAGTGGGATGCTCCTGGTCTGGCAAAACAACCAAAATCGACCAGACCCTTAGTGCAGATTCCAGACACCTTTCTACAAGAGCAGGGGGACAGTGGGTGAATGTGTCCAGCCCTGAGGAGCAGAGAGAAATCTGTATGAGAGCTGCTGAAATGTGCAGCTTGGCTATGAACCTTTGGTGCTGGGAAAGCACAGTGTTTTATCCAGATCAGCAGCCAGTCCTGGAATTAATAGTGTTAATTAAACAGTTTTGATGTGTATGGTATGTGGAGATAAGGGCCCAGTTCCCAAGGGCTTCCCATGAAAATGAGATATTAACCATAACAGATGTGATGTTCACCCTGACAAGGGCGAGGGAAGCTGCTGCAAGGCAAGAGGCAAGTACAAACCAGGGGGGCAAAAGAGGCAGCTCTGGGGAGAGCAAAGTTACCATGAACTTGCTGGATCTGCTTCAGTGCTGAAATGACGTAGACCCTGGCACAATGCAGATCGAAAGCAAGGGAAATATGCCTGCTTTATGTTGTTATGACACATACGTTTCCCAGAAAATGACTTTAAAGAGTACCAGAGGCTCAAACATTGTTCTGTTTATCTGTTCCCTGGGCAGGGCTCTTACTCTTACAGACAGCCCGAGCACTACAGAGCATGGCCCCTGTCAGGAAAATTCTGCCTTTGGCATAAACAGCATTATCAAGTGTGACACAGGAAACCAGTGCAGGGCATCAGGGCATGAGTGGCCATAGCCTGCTGCCACCTGGCAGGATGGCATCCCTTGGGGGCAAGCAAAGGGCCGAGTCCTGGAGGAGACTCTACTGCTCTGCACTGCGGTTCACAGATAGGCTCCCAGTGGCAGAGCACAAATCTTCCTGCTGCCATTGCCAGGTGTTTTCCCAGGGTTTGTCCTGTGCAAAGGTCTGGAAGGACGTCTTGTCACCCAGGTTGTGTCTATGGTGCCCACAGCTGTGAGCTTTAGGCCACGCTTCTGCCCTGGATCCCCTTTCAAGAGAGTTTGCACACGGATTAACTATTAATAGGGTCCCAAATTTCCCCAACTACAGCGTGAACAAACTCATGCTCATGCAAGAAGTACAGACATAGATAGAAGGGCATCCGAAGGAGAGGGCTCCCAGCAGCTTAACCAGGCACCAGCTCAAGCCTTGAACAAGGACATGGTTTAGTGGTGGGACTCAGTAGTTCAGGCTGATGGTTGGAGCTGGTGATCTTAAAGGTCTTTTCCAGCCTAAATGATTCTATGATTCTGTGAAAACTGAGAAGTCCTATGGATGTCTTTCAAGAAACTGGTATTAAAGGAAAAATTCAGTCCTTTTTATATGAAAGCAGTACTTGGGCTTGAGAGGTGCTGACTGAAGTTCCAAAGTCTTCAAGATAAGAGATTTAGGCTCTAAATAGAGCCTGTCTAACTCTGTTAGAGTTGTCTTTTTGCTCATGATAACTTCAAACAAATGTCAGTACAGGTAGTCAGTTTCTTCTCCAGTCAGAGAAGATTCTGGACCCTCACCGGAATAACACTCAGTGAAAGAAGAGTGGTCTGCAGACTGAAATGTAAATGACAGAGAAGTCAAAACTGTGTTTGCCCTTCCAAGCTTAATCTTCTGTTTTTAAAAATGACATGCACAATTAATCATAGCTTTCAAACCAAGAGTTCATTACTTGTGATTGCAATGTAAAACACAGTAGTCTTTACCCTAAAGATTTTATGAGGGATGCAGAGCAGAGGATGCAGATGATCCTCAAAGTGTTATCAGCAGAGTTTCAGAGCATTCAGCTCATTCATTAAGCAAGAGCAACAGCTTACACCTTAACCTGGATAAATGAAGTACACCTGAGATAAAATTTAGTTCTTCCTAGTGGCTTCCTGGCACACTGACCAGCACACAAATTAGACCAGACAAGTACTAAGGCCCAAGGAAGCATGGAATAAGTGGTGGCAAGGCATCAGCTAATGCCATCCTCTTCTGACTCCAGGTGCCCCACAGCTGGAAGGACACTATCGCCCTAAAACATATATAGGAAAAGAGCTTTTTCTGCTGCTTTTCAACATCCAGATATTCCCCTTCCCCAGTAAAGGTAACTGGCAAAAAACAAAACAAAACAAAACAAAACGCCTGAGAATGTGATTTTTTCCTGCTTTACAGAGCAAGGAAGGAACACACAGCCAGTTAAGGCTCTCTGATTATCAGATACAAACTATAAAAACCACTTAGATTGACTGAAAATACTTCAGCATTTCTCTTTCAGATTTCCAAGGCAATTTCAAAAATAAGGTGATAGGCAGGACAGACAAACCTTGCTAGGCTTGCTAGGGAAATGCAGCTGGGGAGGTGATTACATGTATCAGTTGGTTTTTGCCTTTATCATATTTCTTTGATTCTATAAGACATTTTTCCTCTGCTGATCTGTGGTTGGACTAGTGCATGGATTTTCACGTAAATACAATACAGCTTGCAGGGCTGCAGGATGTTGGTGAGCTCACCTTGATCTGGAGAAAATCCCTTGCCCAGGTTTCAGTAGAAATCTGCAGGCACTGTCAGCAGAATCGTGGTTCTGCCAGGCTCAGCGGGATGCTGCACTTGTAGACAGCATGAGTCACTTGCCCTGGAGCTGCAGGAGCAGAGAATATCTGAAGATCTGGATCAGATTGGTGAATCAGCAGCATCTGACACAGTTTAAGAGGTTAAACCTATTTATAGACATAAGAGGGTGATTTTCATAGCTGAAGGGATTGGGTTTTTTTCCTAATAAATTCATAATAAACCATAAGGAGGAGAATACTGAGATTTGTACTCAGTTAACTGCTGAGAAAGAGAGGAGGTTTGTCCAAGACAGGGAAAATGTCAAAGGAGCCAGAAGCTCAGGAGCACATTATCCTCTCTGTCTGACCTTTTATCCGCTCATGGGATTAGGTTATGTTTTCAGGAGAGTGCAAAGCATCCCTAGGGAGACGGACTGTGATCCCAGTTCCCGGTGAACAGATGGGACTCTCCTGACAGCCATTTCTTCCCATATTTCATACTTTACTCCTATTATCACTACCAGTGGACGTGAGAGTTGGTTTCTCAGTGTACACCAGCAGCAGTTAGGTGGCAGTCAAATGAGAAGGGAGCTCCTGAGTGATCGCAAGCAAAATATGTCATTCCTTTTGTGTCTCCATTGCCACACCATTACAATAAGGACGCTACCCACCCCACAGAGGTATTGCAAACAAATCCTCTAAAGCCTGAAAAAATGCTGTCTCTCATGAACTGCCAAAGGCAGCTTCTGTACAGTCCCACTGCAGCTATCTGCTATTTACAAAGCAACCACACCTACAGTAACAGAACACTGCGCTCTTAAATGAACATAACGATGAACTTACATGAACAGATGATGTGCTGGATAAATACTGAGAGGCATAAAATGAATGGAGGTCTGATTCTGAGCGAGGCTGACAAAAAATAATAAATGCTCTTTTAAAGACTAGCGATGTTAGGAAAGCCTTTTCTAAATAATAGAGCTGAAGTTAGCCCCCACCTTCTGTTGTTACAATTTGTTTCTGTACGCTGCCTTCCACTGAATACAGACCCTTCAGGAGAAGAATGGCCTTATTAAAAGAACCCGAATACAAGCAGTGTCACACCTGGGGAGCAGAAATGCCGTTGCTTAAGCAATGGCTCTTCTGCCTGGAGGCAGTCTCTCACATAAGCTAGAAGTCTCTCGTCATGTTCCTGGATGTGAAAAGCATTCATGAAACCTTATTTCAAAATTCAGATTAATTGAAAATCATAAAATACCATGAATTGGAATGGGCTCATAAGGATCATCGAGTCCAACACCTGCCTCCACCCTAGCACCACCCAAAATTCAAACCACTGTCTGAGCACTGTCCAAACAGTCCATGAACTCCAGCAGTTCATGGCCATGCCCACTGCCCTGGGGAGCCCATTCTTAGCTTTTCTCTTGGAAAAAAAACAAATATTTTAGCTATTTCAGTATTTTGCACCAGCCTTCCTGAGATGCCTTACGATAGCCTCTCCTCAGCATCTGTTTTATTTTAAGAGGATAAAAATGTATCAAAGTCTCACACATTTTTTTTGACACTTTCAAGGTTATCCAGTTACATTATTTGTAAGAATTCACTCTCTCCCTCTTTCTTTTTTGGTAGCTTAAATTTCATAGAGTTGGTGGTGAGGATAGAGACCTGCAGGGTGTGTTGCTTTTAAAAAACATTATATTTTGTCTGTACTGTGATGAAAACTGCCTGCAAATAGAGGATTGTGAGGATGTTTGGGCATCTGCCATCACTCAGTTAACTTTAAGCTGATTCTAGGAACTGGCAGTACTCAACTATCCAGTTCCAAAGTAGAATTTGTGAACCACAGGAGTTCTTCAACCTTGTCTTCCAAACACCACTCCTGAGGACTCTGCATTCACCACCTGCATTGGTGAGTTCAGTGTATCCTGAAATCTTAAAACTTACATCAGGCATCTCCATTCTTTGGACATTATGTGCTTGCCTCAGCACAAAAAGGGATGCAGAGCACAGATGTCCAAGATGGCAGAACGAAAGACTTCAACCATGTCTAAATTCCCTAATTTATCCCCTGGTCTGATCTGACATTAGATGGGTCAAATACTTCAAAGCACACTCAAGGTATTGGCTAACACTTCTAGGATAAGCATGGGTCTCCATGGTGCTCACTGGCTTCTCACACCTTCCCAAAAGTTGCTCTGCTCTGCCCATTTCAAGAGAGGCAAGCAAACCAATTAATTAATTTTGAAAATCCTGACACTGTTCTGTTATGATGAGATCTTCTTGATAACAGCACTCCCCGGAGCGAGCAAGAAGCTTTCCTTGTTTTCTCTCAATCCAAATTCAAGCAAACTTCTGCTGACCTCCTCATTTTGGTCATTTGATTTCAATGGGAAATGGACTGCACAGGAACCTTTGACCTCAAGACTTGTATATTTTCTCTAATATTCTTTTATCTTCACTAAATAACATGCACTAATATTTTAAGCTAATGTTGCTCTTCAGAGGGTCACACACAGTTCAGCAAGCATCTTGCATCCAAAGACTTCTCCAGGTCTCTATTGTTTCCTTTATGTTTTTCTAAATAGGTCAGGTATTTACTTGCTGTTGCTGCAGGGAACAAGCAGAGCCCTTCTAGCTGACAAGTCACTCCATCCAAAATAATGAAAGGAAAACCATATGTAAGCTATACTTTCTGGAAATAAACTGACCCTTCTATAATTACAGGGTCAGGGGAGTACAAGTTACCCTACATGTCCCCGTGTGACTGCCCAAGTTTCTACATAGCAGGAGAGAACAGGTCACACAGATGTAGTTACAGCAATTGAAAGGGGATGCAGAAGAGATGAGGAAACGCCAACAGATTTACAGCAACAGGTGGTTTCCTCCACAGCACCCACCAGGAACAAGCAGAGCTGGTTGCTACGAGGTGCTGAGAGCAACCCCTGTAAAGGACCCTGCATAGCACGTCTGGAGACATGGGGCACCATGGAAAGTAACCAGAGGAACTGGCACCAGCATGTCAGCCCTTTCTTAGAATTGATCCTGAAAGGAGTTTTGGAGAAATCCAATCCTTGCAATAAGGGCTGTAGCTTAGGGCTTTGGAAGCATGGCTTTAGGCACCTGCTGTCCCAGACTGTGTGTGACTATCAACAGATCACTTGGCCACGATGCTCAGATCTCAGAGTGAGCTTAAATACCTTTGTAGATGTGGGCACCGGCGTCTCAGTTCTTCTGTTTCCTTTCCACAGCAGAGAGAAAATAGTTCTTCCCTGCCTCATAGGTTGGAGAAGACAAATGCATTCAGGAGCACCAAGTGCTATTTGATATGATGCTCTTATTTTAGGGTGGTGCAGGTGTGATCCTGACCAACTCAGAAGAAATAAGCCATTCCAGTATCTCCATCTGAGCGTGGGTGCCCCATGTGAGCCTGCAAGTATCTGGCAAGCAGAGGACAGGTCACACAGAGGCGGCGTCAGAAATCCAAGCAGTGCATACTGATCCAGAGAAGATTATCAAGCCCTGGGCAGCTAAGGCGGTGAACTCCTAGCAGGTGAAGAAGAAAACAAATAGCACGACATCTGAAATACAGTATTGAGGAATTCTTGGAAGAGCTTTCCATAGGCATTTCAGACAGCCTTGGGTAGAGGGGAAGGGTGTCAGGTGCTCAGAAGCAGATCATGCTTCATCAACTTGATTCTCTACCGTCCTCTTCTCACATGGGGTACTGAGACATCAAGTGCACATGAAATACCACACAGTTTTAGGTCCAGTTTTTTACTTCCAGTTCATGCTCTTGAATTTGTCCAAGAGAAGGAAGAGCTGAACTTCTACATACTAAGCTTACAGAATTACACTGCTGCTATGTGGCTGGGGATTTCAGAAGCTAAAGCCAGATGTAGCCAAGCCCTGCCTAGTCCCACTGACCTTTTCCCATTAACGACTAACATCAGGCCTGTCTGTATGAACGAGAGCAAACAAGTTCACAATGGCAGTTCCTTGGCAGGGACTTAGTTTATCTTCCAGTGCCACATTTAATAACACTGGATGGCACTTATCAGAATAGATTTTCCAGCAAGTGGCATACCAAAGCCTTGATGAAATCAGGCCTTCTGTCTTATGTCACTCACCTACTGTTTGCCAGTTCAGAAGTACTATCTGTACTAGCACTTAGCCCACAAGTACACAAATAAACCTGGCCTAGCAAAACATTGTAGTAAAAAGAATTCATCCGTGCATAGACTTCAACTCATCTACATTTCATTTGAAATAATGGACTCATCTAACTAATGGTTGTGCTTCAACATGTCTTCTGATCTTTTTGATAAGAAATCTTTCATGCAGCTGGAATATGTGCACAGATGTGAGTATCTACAGAGTTGCAACCAAGTGGAAATGCAAGAGCCACCTTATTTTGCAGATATTTCCTGTTTGTTTTTTTTTTTTTTTTTCTACAATAGAATCATAGAATCATAGAATCACCAAGGTTAGAAAAAACCCACAGAATCACCCAGTCCAACCATCCACCGATCACCAATAGCTCTCACTAAACCTCAACACAACGTCCAAACATTCCTTGAACACCTCAGGGTTGGTGACTCCACCACCTCCCTGGGCAGCCCATTCCAGTGCCTGACCACTCTTTCAGAGAAGTGATAGATAGATTACTATCTATTAGTACGACATATACTATATATAGTCTACTACACTATATATCTATATATATAGTTATTAATAGATTGACCCAATCCGAGTATTACAAATACTGCAAATAAAATTTGGTCAAAGCTAAATTCTCAGCTCATGTCTAAGCCTATCCTTGCTAAATATGCAAAAATAGACATTGTTCTCACCCTAGATTAGGTTATATCTTTGTTTGTTGTTGTTCCCTGGTGTCAGTAGGAAGCATATTCCCTGGCATCTGCGCTAAGTCTATTTGCACGAATCCCTGATGACTGCAGAGCTGCAAGTTCTGCTTGTGGGTGGCAACTTTGCCTCTTGGTCTTTTGTTTTCAAAATGCAGCTGCAGAGGAGAGGAACACGGTATCATTACTGCTATGAAAGATCCTTTCAGTCTTTGTGGTTTCCGGGTTAGATCTGTGCTGGCTGAGGATACCTCCCCCAGCGTGGAGGATGCAGCCTAAAACAGGATCAAGAGGAAGATGTGAAAATGAGCGCATACGTACCATGTATGAGTCAGTGCCACAAGGAATCACTATCCTGTCAAGATGACACCTCCTCTTGGTACAGTGGAGCTGTTCCCACACAGAGAGAAGGCAGTGTGTGGCATTCAGCATCTTAAAAAGGATTTGTGTCCTAATTGAAAGTTTCATAGTGGGAAAACATTTTCAGGTCAGTAGCATTTCAGATTCAGAGAAGGGGAGGAAAAGCAAGCACAACATGTTGCATTCATTATCTGCTATGAAACCATACAGACTGGGGGCTGGAACCAAATCCTCTGAGTGTGCAAGCCAACAAAGCCTCACTGATGTTAAACTAACAAATTCCATCCGACAAGTAGGCCTTTGTAAACAAAACCACTTCCAGTACCATGACGGTCTCTCATAAGATGCTGTGTTTTCTTAATTTTCATCAACAGCCTCACCTCAAACCATACAGATGAATTAAACTCTAGTTTGGGCGCAACAAGTAGGCAACACCAGCTGAAGAACACCCAAAATAACAGCTTCACCGTCAAATTTCTCCAGACTCACAGGTCCTACACAAACAGCTTGTGGCTCTAAGTGGCTGGAGCTTATCTCTGAGTCCACAGGTTTTCCAAGGCAGACATAAAGTCTGTTGTAATGGGGAATATTTGTCACCCGGAAAGTGCTGCGACCCAAGGCAGAAAGGTCTTCCCATGTTAAGTAAATGTGAATATGGCAAGGCAGAGTCAAGCCCAACGTTTTCCAGGAGTGGGAAGTCCTAGTCCTAGGAAGGACTAGGAGGTTGGCATGAATCAAGGCAGACACGAGGCAGACTAGAGAAGCTGCAGTCTGCTCTGAACCAAAGGTCCAGGTGATTGGTGAGTCTGAGGTTCAGGACTGAAATGAAGAGTTGCTTTTATTACTATTTACATCCTGAAGACAAGGCTCCTACCTGAGGCAGGAGAGGAAGTGAGATGGAGCAAAACTACATGGGGTAGGACTGCTGGTGGGACTGTTGCACAAACCTGACCACAGAGCAAATGCTCAGCCCTGCTTCAGCTCCTCCCAGTGAAGTTTATCAATCCCTGCCTCTCCCAAGGAGATGGCTATGATCAGGGAACAAGAGCTGACGGCCCAGGCAGAGACCTACTGATTTTCCAGCTGGACACCTGAAAACACACCATGCTGAACAGCAGCACACCACTTCTCAAAACAAGCCCTGGCAATGAGTGAAAAGCAGCAACATGCCACACCACCTGCTCATCCATCACATGACAGGGGAGCCATGCAAGGGCAAGCCTGCTGACAGGCTGCCTTGCAGCCCAGGAGGCATGTTGCATTCTTCTGCTATTACTGCAGCTCATTCAGCCGCACCCAGCTGCTTGCCACATCCACACTGCCCACTGCAGAGCCAGCCCTCCTGCCAGCAGCTCTTCTGGTGAATACATGAGAAGCTTCCCTAGGAGAGAATACTCAAGAGAGGTGGTGGGCCACAGGTGTCACCCCCATGGATGTGCTCTGCAGGTTCAAGCATCCTACCATTTTGGGAAAGTTCTCTTACAGCCTGGATGGCACCCAGAGGACTCAGGTGGGGGAGATTGAGACCAGACCCAGGAGGGTGGGACGTGCCTATGCCCCCAATAGCCATTTTTGAACCTGCTCCTCAGAGGTGTCCATGGAGTCATACATCTGCACAGAGAGAGGGGACATCTCTGTCATCCCCCGGACCATCAGGACATGGCAAAAGGCAAGTCCTAAGCCACAATGGGTGCACATCTCCTGTTCTAGGAGGCTGTGACATGGCACGCTGTATTATTGAAGTCTCTGTGCAATTCCTCTTGGTGTCTCTTCTCTGCTATGCTCAGTTTCTAAGTGCAATGACTTTTTTCCTAAATACCAGACTGACAAAATCCGCTGGCACTCAAGGGCCAGGCTAAATTCCAGTGCTTTCCTAGATGTTCCCAAATAAAAATTGTGCTTCCAAGGACACATGCACATCTTATGCTCTCCAATAAATTTGCCTGGCTATGTCTGTGGTGCCTGGTGGGCTGCTGAGAAGGCATGAGGAGGAGCAAGAGGCATCCTCTGTATCCACACTGGTTTGTGTGAAAGCAGACCTTGTTTCAAATATCTGGAAGCAATGTGTAGAAGATGCCATTTGTCACTCTTTGGAACAGATTTTCCCTGGGGAGGCCTCACTCTCATTTGCAATAAATTGCCTCATAATGTGAGGGTGATTTATGCCATTCCTGAAGTACAAATTATATTTACATTCACTTTATGGCCTCATTACACTGTGGTTATGTGAGCGTGGGGTAAGTGATAGTGATAACTTGTCCACATGGGGAAATGTATCAGAATAAGTGCGTGCATGAAGAAGTCTCTCTTATACTGGAGAAATCTTCTGTCTCACTAATGCGAAGAAAACATTCACATCTCAGATTTGATCTGCAGGCATTGTTTTCCTTGACCAGAACACTGGAGATACGTGCTGTATCTCCCTCCTAAATGGGGTCAGGAATTGTGCTCTGTAACTGACATCTTTATTCACAGAATTCACCCCAGGATCTCAAGTAAAAATCTATTCCATCAGAAGCAACCTAAACTGTGAAAGAGGATACATTTGTCCTGTTTGCTTTTTTTGGTTTGCTTTTTGGGCATCCGGAGAATATATTCCTCTTATGTGCTGTTTTTCAAGAGTGATTTTATTTAGAGTGAAAAATGAGTATTGTGAAATCAACTGTTAAATTTAGACCTTCAGGCTGTTTTCAGCAGAACAAAAACATGGGGATTTGTAGCTGTCAGCTTCCCTAAAACTGATTCACAAAGACCAAACCCTGAGCTCAATTACCTTAAGGTGGTTTCTGGTAATACCAGAGCCATAGGCACAATATCAAGGTCCCTCTGGACCTTAGGACGAGAGATCTTTTGAGCGATGGAGATCAAGAGGCAATTGGGAGTGAGCCATTTCAGCGGTCTCTCACTGCAAAACTTCTGCAAGAGGAAAACAACATTTCTGGTTTTTCATTTTTCTATTTTAGGATATTGCTTGTGCTACAGTGGAAGCTTTCTAGCTTTGAGATCCAAATTCTACCCTTAGATCTGCAGGGCATTTTAGATGGGGGAAAAAGAAAGCTGACTGAAGCATTTAATGGGAGACAGCAGGATTCCTCTGTGCTCCAAATGCTGTCCCTGTGGATACACACTTGTGTGCTGGGGATAACGCTGTAGTTTGCTCGAGCTGGGAGCAGTTCTGGTCCCACATGCAGCACTAACACATGCTGTGACTACATATGCTAGGGAATAAGTCCTCCTGTGCATTGTATAACAACTTTTGGGGCCAGATGGCTTAACACACAAATTACAGCGAATTACCAGAATATTATGGATTGAGGCTTTTTTGGTCCAACATGCCAGGGAGATGAACACTGTACATAACATGATGTCTCTGAAGTTCACAATAAACTTTTCTGAGAAGAGATATCAGCTTTTATCGCTGGTAAAAATGATTCTTTTATGATTTCCCAGCAGAGGGAATAAACCACTTACTGGATGGGCTCCTACATTCAGAACCAGGCTTTCGTTTTGGAATTTATTTCAAGAACTAAATTCTGGGCTGAAACTCTGGTATCTGCCAGTTTTCATTTTCATCCTTCTCTGTCAGTCTACAAACGAGATGAATGGTCTGAATTACACTGCGTCGGTTTGACTGCAGGAATAACACTGCACCACTTAAAGCTTTTATGTGAGGGCTCATTTTTGTGCTGTTCTGAACGTCCTTTACATCAGGTTAGTTTCTCTCAGCTGTGACCTTGTGCATCAGCTCTGTGTCACATTTTCTAAGGGTTAAGAAACCAGCTTGCTACCAGACTGACTGCTGCTAGACTGTAGAGGATAAAGTAAATTAAACCATGCATACAGTTAGTTAGAAAATTAGGTTTACGTGTGGAGAAGCTGACTTTTGCATACGTTAAGCTTTGTAGAACCTGTAGTTAATCCATTTTGTTGCCATCTGGTTGAGCCATTTCACTGATAAAGACTAAACCTCCCTGACAAAGGAGAACTTTGTGCTATGAGAGCAGCTAATGCTGGTGCACCTCAGAAAACCCACCAAAAAGGACCCACCAGAAAAGCAGAGCAACAAAAACACTGCTTTTTTGGGCACCCCGAGGTGGTATCAACATAGCAGCAAACTAACACTTCTAACCCCAGAATTTCACTAGAAAGCAGACACTCCATAAAATGCACCATAAAGCTAATTTTAACTTTTCCCTGCCGGAAACATTGCAGCCAGCCCTTTTGCAAGCCATGAGAGAATGTCCCTTTTTCCTTTCCTCAGTTAAAGATAGAAACATTTCTACATTGTATGGACAGTCAGAGGATGACCAGGCTACAGCTGAGGGAAAAAGGGATGAAGTGACTGCATTTGGGAGATCATGTCCTCCTCTGCCCTTTGTGCTATCCATGCCTGGGGAACAGGGGAATATTTTTGGAATATTATTTTAAATAGCAGGGAGGAGCTATCAGGTTTCATTTCATCTGTTGGTTCAGGTCTGCAATGCCAGTCAAGCTGTAACTGTCAACTATGAAATGGACTGTACGTGGTGAGGAGCAAACGAAGAGACAACACCCTCTGCACCTGCAACATACCTGCAGCAATCCCTGTCTTCACCATTAAGTCCATGTTACTGCAATTACTGCCTGGCTGTGACTTATTTACTTGAAACCTATTATGTCAGCTTAGTCAGATCAGATCAGTAATGCTTTGTTCTCAGTACTTCAGCCTCTGAGGGAGAGAAAATGGGTTCTCCTATCTATACAGAACTGTGGTCTTTCTGACAGCATGCAATTGTCCATGAATTCATGCTATAACTGGCATCACCTAAAGCCTGAAGCCTCTACCCAATGTCCCTAAGAAAAAGCACACCCTCGCAGACCCTATGCACCCCAGCAAAGGAAGATTGATAGGAAGCACTGCTGAGCCCCCACCCCACCCCTCCTCTCTGGGAATCACTTCCATCTGTGCTTTCCATTTTGTCTCCTCCACACAGCCTACAAATCTTTCAGCAATTCCATTTTTACACCAACTTCTGCTGCTGGAACAGCTGATCATCATTTAGCCTGATCAAACAGGAAAGATGGCCCTGACATGCACTGAGCATCTTTGTCCACATCTAGATAAGGGATGGGGATGGCTTTGAAGATCAGTAGAGATAAGGGAATTGAGCGGTATCCCTAGTTGACTTTTCTTGAGAAACGCGTTTGAATGTAATCCCACACAAACTCCAGTGTCAGGAAGGGTGGAAATTGGATAAATGGGATCAACTGTTCTTGTGGCATCATCCACTCCCACAAGCTCGCAGCTACAGTGAAACCACACCAGGAGATAAGGAGGCTTCCAACTTCAGTGATAGAAAGGCTTTGGAGCTGATGATTTTATGTTTTTTCCTCTTTCTCCCTCCAATTTAAGTGCTTTCTTCAAAAGTCAATCAGAAAACTTATTCCAAAAATATTGTGAAATTAATTTTATGGAAAAAGTAATACATTTACTTTCTGGTTTCCAGGGTTGTATATCGTGTGCACTGTTACAATGACCCAATTTGCCAGAAGAAGTTAGACTTATGCATGATGACAAAGTATCTGAAGAGGCTGAGCAATAGCAGCTTTGTACAAGGTAAACTGCAGCGCTGGAATCAGGAGGAAAAGGCTAGGCTCAGGTAGTTTAAGCTAAGTACTTGTCTTATTGTGTATCTTTGTGTTTCTAACAGCTTAGAGATCTAAAAACTCATCTGTTCAGTCAGCTGTCACCTGTTCAAGGTTTCCTCATTTTCCTTTGCTATGCACAGTGCCTTAGACAATAATTATTTTCCATGGACACCATGAGACCTCACTTAGGCTCCATGTGTCATTATCCTCCCCCACCACAGCCAACATCCTTCCCACAATGGGTACAGCTACATGGGCATACACACACATCTCCTTCCAAAGAAAGATTTTCTCCATTAAGCTAACATCAATTGTGTTATCTGGAACTAATTTTGCTGCAGTACTTGCTGGACATTCAACAGAAATATGAATGCTATGAATACCAGTTTCATGCTCAATGGAATAGCTGATGGCTCAGCTTGGATCTTGAAGCATTTTCCTCCCTGGTGCTCCAGCTAGTGCACTGACAGTGGCCACACTTCGAAAGACAGTATGTTCTGCAATGCTTAGCACCCTCCAACAAATAGCCTGCTATCTACTGGAAGCGCTTTTTGCTTGGCCACCAGATCTGCCTCTTTAACAAGAGGGTTGCAGGAATGGGAGTGTTGCACAAGAAGTCTATTTCAAAGCACCACAGTGTTTCAAGGTAGAGTATTACCTAGAGACACAGAACGCAAATTTAAAAGCAAAACCTGCTCTACTATATCAGTGGGAAAGTTGCCAACAGCAGCTGCAGAGGCCAAATTAGCTGTTTTTGCAGCAGCAGAAGAGTCTATTTTGCTCATTCAGATGGATGCAGCTACTGTGTCCCACCTAGGCTGGGAAAACCTCCAGTGAGTTAGAATAGAAGAACCTTAAAATTAAATGTAGACTTCGGAGGACTCGCTTTCTTGGTGTGTTATGGGCAGGAAACCACAGTGGAGAATTTAGCTCTGAAAAGAAAGACAACTTCTGCTACTGAGGATTTGCAATCTAAAGACCAGGCTGGGACAACTCACTGACAGACTCCCTGCAGTTAATGGCTGAAGTTTAACAATTTCCTGCCTGCCTGCAAGCTGATCCAGGGTAACCCTCCCTGAGCACGCTTCTGACTCCAGCAAGAGGCAAGGTAATCCGACCTAGTTTAAGGAGCAGGAAGGCAGATTGCATCACTGCACAGCTGGTGCGCATGAAGAGCAGGGCTGCATTACTGCAGCTCTTCTTGTGCACAAAGACTGGTTAAACTCAGATCAGCTGGCAGAAAAACAAAAACAAAGAATGAGTCTGTCTTGGGCCAGCTGAACCGTTTTGGATCAGGGGACAGAACTGTCTCCTGGAAGGCCTGTACTCCTAGTGCAGCAGCTCGCATATCTTACTGTGCGCCAAGGTGGGATGATAGATACATTTTTTTCCCCTGTAGGATTGATTTGCAGTGGCTGAGTAGAGCACCTAACTGCTTCTACATAGCTCAGAGACTAATCTTGCAAGCCCTTGCCAAAAAATAAAAACGCAAAACATGTTCCAACCACTCAGGTGGCCTGCCTGAGCTCTTTCTGAATTATGATCCCACTGAGTTTGCTGAGTTGTGGAGTCCTGCAGCTCCATATCTTGATCCTATGTATCATAGTATTGATACTATGATACATAGTATATCATACTATGATATATATCATAGTATTGATACTATGGCAGGGACAAATTATTTCTCCATCAACTCTGAACATCTGAATCCCTTCCAAAGTATGAAGGGGCCTTTTTGTGACTCAGTTACCCAGTGTCTGGATGGAGATCAGTGATGAGTAGTGCCAGTGACCTCACCTGGAGTACAGTGTCCAGATTGGAATCCTCGGTACAGAAGAGACATGGACCTGTTGGAGCATGTCCAGAGGAGGGCCACGAAAATGATCCAAGGAATGGAAGCCTTCTTCTATGATGACAGGCTGAGAGAGCTGTGGCTGTTCAGCCTGGAGAAAGCTCCAGGGAGACCTGATAGCGGCCTTTCAATATCTAAAGGGCTGGTTTAAGAAAGAAGGGAACAGACTCCATAGCAGTGTCTGTTGTGACAGGACAAGGAGAAATGGTTTCATACTAAAAGAAGGGAGATTTAGATTGGATAAAAGGAAAAAAAAATTAATGATCAGGGTAGTGAAGCACTGGCACAGGTTGCTGAGATGTGGTGGATGCTTCATCCCTGGAGACATTCAAGGTCAAGCTGGACAGGACTCTGAGCAGCTGATCTAGCTGTAGGTGTCCCTGTTCATTGCTGGGGAGCTGGACTAGATGGTCTTTAACTGCCTTTCCCAACTCAAACAATTTTATGATTCTATGATTCTGTGACTTTGAGGAATGGCTTGTACACCTCTGGGAAAGTGATAGTGTACAAGAAATACCTCTGCCCATTAGCCAAGATTTAAGATGAGCTCAGCACAAAGCTGTGGTTGTGTAATTACAGTATTAGCTTCAGTTAGGACTTCATAGATGGCATGTCTTTTGAATGGGAAGACCCTCAAAGCAGAAACTTGGGGTTTTTTTCTTGCAAAGTTTAAATATACTTTAAAACAAGCATCAAGACACTTGGTATACATTTTTAAAGATAGGTCTTGTGTTGCTGAGATCCTCCTTCCGCTTTACAAGAAGATTGCCTCTTTGCCAACTAAGGTTGAAAAAAAAAAGGAAACTACAATCAAATGAAAATGTACTTATACTCCCTCTGACTTCATTCATCCTGTTGCAGGTTCCAGCATTATCCCCTGTCCATGTAGCCACCACCTGTGGACTGACGGAAAACACCTTAGAGAATATCGCTCTTGGGCTGCCTCTGGGCTTCTTCATTTTGTACAGAATCTTCCAAGGGCTGCCTGGAAACAGACAAAAGAGCCTACAGATGTAGTAGCTGCACATCATCATTTCGGCACAGTGTGTGCTGAAATTCCTCTCCTTGTAATAACAAGGGATGCTGCTGTGACTCCTTGGCACTTTCTCTGCAAATCCACTTGCTTCCTGGAAAAATCAGGCAAGCTCTACTCCACTGCTCTCCAAGAAAGCCCAGATGCTTTACTGCTTCATTCCCGTGCTGCCTTTAGTTTGTTAATGCTTTCATGTGAAAACAGTGTGACACATGGAAACCTTAAGTTGATACTCTATTTGTTTCCTCTATAGAGTCATTTCTTGGTGAGAGAGTTAAAGGTTACAACCAGTGGATGGCTGCTGTCTCCACAGGTTACTCTTCTAAAGCAAACCAACACTGGCCTTTATTTGTTTATCTGAAGCTTGCAGAACGCTGCACGCCATGTAAACATCACAAGGCAGCAAGGGGGAAGTTGAAAGGGAGAACTGACCACTGTGATTATGTCTGCATACAGCACAGAGAAGCACAAAAGCAGAATTAAAAACTGTGATTTCTGGGCCATAAAATCTTTGCCTCTGCTGGAGCTACACCAAGCCTGATGGGGTGAAGCCAAAGCCTCTAAGACATGTCTTCATGTTATCTACTGGAAGGGAAAAGCTCAGAGGCACAGTGGTTTCCAGCAGTAGGGCTGATCAGAAAACAACATCTCTTTTTCATGCAACTCATCATCGAAACAGAAAAATGTTATAAAAATGTCTTACCTGTATGGATTTAGATTTAAAGCCCTGGCATTAAGGTTGCCTGTGAGCAGTGATATGCAAGGCAAGGGAAAGGTGGTTGGTACATCTCAGCATCTCCTGGGAGCGAAGGGAAGAACTTGCCACCTGGCCCAGGACTCATAGATCTCTGCAGACCTGGATCTCAACATGATGGGCAGCTTCTCCATAACAAAAAGGCCTGGCACAACAGCATCTTTCCATAGAATTGCCAGTGCCAGTTACTCAAATACTACAACTTAATATTTACTTAATATTTACAACTTAATATTTATATATTTCAACATCTTCTTAACCAAAGATTACATGTTTGCCTTTTGAACCATGGGTGCACGTGCAGGACACACCTCACAGCATCTCTCTGTAATTGTCAGGGCTGCAAATGTGCATCCTGGGTTTAAACTGAAAGCTGAGTGTCTCACCCCAAAACTATGCTCCAGAAAGTAGGGCTGCCACAAGTAAGCCAGCTACCACCAGATTTACGATAAAAGTCAGAAAGCTGGCAATGGCCTTTCCAGCCAAGAATTCTTTGCGGCTACAAGTCGCCAGCTGAATCTCAACTGTGCCGCTTTAGAGAAAGAAATCAGTACCTCCAGCTGCACAACAACAGGCCTTAACTGCATGAACCCAAGAAGGCTGCTCTGCTGTCCCTGCTCACGGCCCAATAGAGGGCAGTGGTACTTACACAGCATCTGTCAGATGCTCAAGAAACAGAAAACGAGGCTGAAAGAGTGGAAGAATATAAGTCTTAAAAGGATGATGAAGAAGGATAAAGAATAGATGGCAACGGATAAAAAGCAGCAAAAAAAGATCAGTAATTACAATTCTTCCTCTCCTGGTCTGAGTTCAAGCACGTGGGCCAAGTAGCCCTATTCAATTAGAGATGTATTTGGGAGAGGTCCCATGCAGAGCTGCAGCGCTATTCCTGGCCACGCTCTGGGTGAGCTATGCAGGCAAAGAATGTGTGCTTCAGGAATGCAGCTGGACAGGCTGTGTTTAGGAAAAATTGTGTAACCTACCAACAGCCAGAATCGGAAATCTCTAATAACAATGCTCCTCTGCTCATGGGAGCTTTCACAGGGCAAATTGTCCCACTGCCCATTGCAGTTTGCTCCTGTAGCTGCACAGATTGCTGGCCACCCACCAGAGCCAGTCTTCCCCGTGAAGCTTGGTACAGCTTTCCCATCAGGCAGTGATGCTTACTGCATCTTGCTGATGCTGCTGAGATCATGTTTAGGTAAGCAAAATACAGAGCAATCCAGACTGAAGCCTACCACAGACCTGGAGGTGAACATCCCGAGATACTCTTGTGGGTTCTTCATGGGGACCAAGTGGTCAGGCTTTGGCTTTTGTGGAAAGTAACAGCTAATGCAGCACAGAGCTGTCTTCTATAGACAAAAATGAGCTGTCTTCTAAAGCAGGTAGTTCTGTGTTAACCTTTATGTTAGAAACATGTAAGAGGAAAGAGGAACAGCAAAGGGGCATGTTTAAATCATGCAAGGAGCAACTTCCCAGGCTGCTTCCCCCGGTGGGCAAGGCTGCAGACCCTTGGCACCTTCCCAGACCTTGTCTGGGGCCACCTTTGGAAACTGCCCTGCCTTCACGCAGTGGAAACAGCTGCTTTCTTCAGGCTGCCGAGGAAACAAGAGTTGAAATTTAACACTCTTTTCGCTCATCTGTGTCCTCACCTTCCCTGTAAAACTGTAAGAGGCTGTCTGTCCATCCTCAGCAGCAGGCTTTATCCTTAAACAGTACTATCCTGCTGTTTCTGAAGGTTTTAGGAGTTAGGAAAATTAAATGCTCACAGGCTGCAAAACTGAGTACCCAGTGTTAACCACCTCCCTTCACAGGCATCCCAAGAATCAGAGCAGGGGGCAAAAGAAGGAGCATCAAGGAGGGGCACAAAGCTAGATCCCCTGAGTCTGCAGGCAATCAGGCAGCAATGCACAGAGGGCCACCAAACATCAACCCCAGAAGCCACAGAAGACACCACGGTGCCAATAACAACGCTCAGACCCATTTCAGAGCCACAGCTGTGATGTGCCATAAGGACAGAAGAGATGAAGGGCATGTGTGATGTCCTCTGGGTAATTATAGGAGATCACTAGTTATTCTAGGAAGTCAGCCATGATCCACACTACAAAACTAGCCCAAACCAACCTCACTGATGACTTGCTTTTTGCAGGTGCACAGAGTGCATCACCCTAGGAGCTCAGTGCCTTCAGGTGCTCTTTGCTGCCGCAGTGGCTGTGGTGCAGCCCCAGCAGCCAAACATCACAGGCTTTGGTGCGTTGCTGTCCCACAGAGAAATCTGCTTCATGCAGGACCATCACCCAGGCACTGTGCAAGCACTGCTGGCCATTTGCCACCTCAGTGCTCTGCTTCTGCTCTTCTCCCTTGTGGAACTAAATGTCAGAGAACTAACAGTTCCTGGCTACAAACTCCTGGGCTGGACACAGTGGGCAGGAGGTGGAGACACCCTTTGACACGGAGAACATATATTTTCTATGTAATCAAATGTCCATGACTGCCATCAACTAAACAGTGCCTGACTTACTACGAGCAAAAAAGAATTCCTGGATATCCTTCTAATTCCTCCTGCAAGGCACGTGCCCTTGGGGCTGTACCTCACTGCAGCCAGTGTGCTGACACTGTTCTGCTGCTGGCTGGCTGCAGGCAGCACACTGCTCCTTGTCCTGCTGCACAGGGAACTGCCAGTTCTGCCATGGCCTTCTGCTCTGTGTTATCTGTCCTAGCCACATCATCCTGTGTTTCAGAGTATGCTTCTTTCAACAGATGTAAGTCAAGGGCTTTGTATTTTTTTGTTCCAGAATATTGCTTACTTTGGAGTTTTCACAGCTGCTTGCAGGTGTTTGCCCAGGACGCCGTGCTGTTCACCACTCTCTGTGCTCCCATCAAGCACAGAAGTGTGAGATGGTGAACAGTGCCCCAGTTTAGGCCACAGCTGGTGAGAACAAAGCTGTCCTTGGGGCCAGTTCCTTAGCCTGAGTCTTAGAATCATAGAATCATTATGGTTAGAAAAGACTACTACGATCACCTAGTCCAACCATCAGCCCATCACCACCGTGCCCACTGAACCACGTGCTTCAGTGCCACATCCACATGGTTCTTGAACACCTCCAGGGACGGTGACTCCACTTCCTTGGTAAGCCTGTGCCACTGCCTCACCACGCTGTCCTTGAAGAAATATTTCCTAATGTCCAACCTAGTCCTTGCTAGGGATCCACACAAACAGCCCTATCACCCCAAAAACCACCACCAAGCCTCCATTCAGACAGAGGAAATCTTCAACCCAAAAGTGACAAAGGAAACATTTTGCACGTATATCCTGCTGGGAGCCAATTCCCTCAGCCTTTCAGCACCTTCAGCTAGGCAGTCTCCTATCACTAGGCTTTGTGAGCCTCAGAGGATGCACCCAGTGACTGCCCAGGGAAAACCAGCTCTGATCCGGCACTGCCGGGGCTGCCAGCTGCCTACCTGATGAGTACACACAGTGCAACGCTCACGGGACAGGCAGGCAGGAACTGCAGAGACTTCATTGCAGCTGTGACCTCGCTCGCCCTTTGATGGGCCTTCATCACGTGGTTTACTCTTTTTTCTTTGTGGAGTGAGGTGTGGTAAGACTCGCCTGCCTGGTACGAGGATTACTTCCCACCGAGTAATGCTTTAAAGATGAGAAGTGCATGTGCTGACAGGCAACATGGGTGTTACTGCTGCGCCTGCATGCTGCCCACCTAGGCAGGATTCCTCACCTTTCCCATCGATTGGTGGAAGAAGCCTCAGCCTGTGATGTGGGCAGGATCGATACCACATGCTCTCACCTGTAAGCCACGAGACTCTCATTCTTCCTAACCCAGCACTTCACATCGCTGCCCAGTGTTTGCTCTGAAGGAGAATTCCTGGCTTTCCTTCACCACACGGTAACCACACCAATGATTCACCCTGAGCCCCCTCACCTGTATGAACCCGAGTGAGTCACAACCAACAGGGAGACACCTGCTGCACTTCCGTGAAACACTGCTGCTGGGTTCTGTCACGTGCTGCCCTGACGCAACATCCTTCACCCTCAGAGCTGTTGTCTTGCTGTTAGCTTGGCCCTGTGGTGTTTACAGGCATTGACATACAGTGTATGCACAGGGCCGAGTCAAGGTGACACCCCAGGGAGCCCCACACCAGGTGCCCCCAGGCTGTGCAGCCATATGTTGTTGATATAAAGTATAATAAGCAACAACTGGGAGGGACTTCAAGGCTGGGGGGACATGATCTCTAGGAGGAGGTATAAGAGACCACTTTGGTGCTTTTGGAGAAGCTGCTTTTGGAGAGCCTCTCCTACGAGGACAGGCTGAGGGACCCAGGGCTGTTTGGCCTGGAGAAAAGAAGACTCAGAGAGATCTCATAAATGCGCATGAATACCTGAAGGGAGAGTGCTCACAGTACAGAGCCAGGCCCTTAGCAGTGGTGCTCTGTGCCCAGACAGGAAGTACTGGGCACAAAGTGGAACACAGGAGGTTCTTCCAAAGATGGAGCAGGTGATGGAGTACTGGCACAGGTTACCCAGAGGCTGTGGGCTTTCCTCCCTGGAGAGCTCCAAAAGCTGCCTGGATGTGACCATGGCCACTTGCTCTGGATGGCACTGCTTGAGCAGATGGTGGGACAGATGGGCCCTGAGGTCCCTGCCAACCTCAGCCATGTTGTGATTCTGCATGATTCTGTGATGTCTGTGCAAGGTGCACATGGACACGTGTGGTCACTGTACTGTCTGCATTCAGATGTGTTTCTGCAGAGCCAATAACCCCAGCAGCTATGAACACACCGAAGAGGCCCCTGCAAGAGATGCTGCACTGCAGCCACGGGGAGATGCTAACCCCTGCACACCAACATCCTGCAGAGGACCAAAGGCAGAGTTGCAGCGCCTGAGTCACCTGTTACACGTTATTGCTCTCACACCACAATGGTTTTTAAATGAGATGGGACAAAGCAGTCCATGTGTCTGTCTTCCCTAGCGTCTGTTGCTCTCCACATCCCTTCCTGCAGAGTGAACCCAACCTTCAGTGCTCCCTGAAAAGGATGGTGCTGTCAGTAGCATGGATCTGCCTGCCTGAACTCACCCATCCGGGTGCAGTGGACAGGATGAGGGCACTGACACCGAGCTGCTCACCCTGCATGGATCACCTCCCACTGGATCAGCCCCTGCAGATGGATGGCAGCGTCACCTGTAGTGCACTAACGCAACTGCCTTGCTTCTTGGAGGCAGAGGTTGCTCAATCACAGGACACTCACCCAAAATAATTTTGCAGCTCTCAGCTGCTTAACGATATCCCCCCCTACATAAAAAAAATAGCCAGCACTCTACGGTAGCAGTTTTATCTCCCACAAGGGAGGGCACAGGCAGGGTGGGAAGCAGGGAGGGGTGCTCAGTCCTCTCATTTTAATTTCAGTTTTTGCCCACTCTCAGTTCACCCCTTGGTTGCAAAGCCGTTTCCATTGTCACGCCATAAGGAAATCTGTGTGTGCAGATGGGTATGCCACCGCACAGGGCACGTGCACTGTAATATGTGAGCAGAGCATCCCACATGACAGAATGAGCTGTGCTGTCTAAGAATGCACTACCAACCTGGGCCTGCATGCGAGGCTGCATCTTTTAAAGCCCAGTACAGAATACATTGGTTATCAAGCACTCAAGCGTGCACCCAGTGAGCAACATCTATAGATCTGTATGTACTTTCATACACAATATTTGTGTTTTATGTGTATTCACCTATATAGCATTATAGACACCGCTTTATATATGGAACATAAAGCATGTACAGAGCATACACGCATAAACGCACATACATAAGACATTGTACACAAATGCAAAATATATCAGAAACATTTCAAAACATTTTCTACATCTCTTGGTATAACTCCATCTGCGTAGAACTACACATAATATTCTATGTATACAATCTGCCTGCTTATGCATTTTTGTGTTTATTCTGAGTTTCTGTAAGAATATACCTTGCTGATGTATGAACAATGAAAACATTTGTAGTTGAGATACATAAGCATGCATACACGTGTAAACATTTATATTCTTTGGTAACAAAACAAGTAGATGAGCTGGCTATGGAACACACGCGCATCACATTGCTTTTAAACACATTTCCATTCTCTATTTTACAGATCTGTTGTTCCGCACAGCGCGTAAGCCGCAAAGCTCCCATCCGCACACGCACACCCTCCACCGTCGCTGTTTACCCTGCAGGGCCCCGGCTGCCGCCCCGCCCCCCGAGGGCCGTCCCCGCGCTCTGGGGGCGGTGCCGATAAACACCGCCACGTGCGGCGGCGGCGGCGGGGCCGGGCCAGCATCGCGCTTCCGGCAACACTCCGCGCGCCGCCCATAAATAACGCGGAGCGGCGCGGCGCCCCCAGCCCTGCCGCCGAGGCGCGCGTCGCACCGGTTCGCTCCGCCGTTTTAGTACCGCTCCCAGCCCGCTGCCGCCATGCCGTTCCTTGGGCAGGACTGGCGCTCACCTGGGCAGAGCTGGGTGAAGACAGCCGACGGTTGGACGCGCTTCCTCGATGAGAAGAGCGGCGGTTTCGTCGGCGACCTCAGCAGGTAGCGGCGGCGGCGCGGTGCCGGTGCAGGGCCCGGTCCCGGTGCGGTTTCTCCGTGTCTCGGTTCGTGGAGCGTTGTGCGCCGCAAGGGGGCGCCGTAGTGCGGGGTGCCGCGCTGCCATTACGGCCCTTGGGGGGACGGGGCGGGGGGCGACGACGTTAAGATGGACGGCGGCTTTGGGATGGGGGGGTTAGCGGGGAGCGGTGTCTGCGACAGAAAAGCAGGAGATATACGGGAGCGAGTCCTTCAACCGTCACGTTTAGGGAGAGAAAAAATGTCCTCTTAGTCTCCCTGCGCTCTGACCCGGCTGCAGGCAGCCGCCTGGGATCAGGGACAGAAGGCGCGGGGGGGCGGTTTTGTCTCACTGCTGGGCTGTGGTCGTTCTGAACGCGGGCGGGCTGAAACGAGCCCGCTGCCCCCCACGCGGAACTCGGAGCGGCACCCCGTGGTGTGCGGGCTATGAAATAAAGCAGTGCGCACCCAGCTTTGTGATATGGAACGTCTCCTCCGCTTGACAAGACCCCTGCCCGCACTCCTTCACCCCCTCCAAAAATTCTCCGGGCTCCCCCGCAGCCTGCCGTGACCTGTCTTAGAGGTGGTATGGCCCCATGCAAAGCAGCGGTGATGTGGGATGGTGAAACAGTGCTGGAGGGGTTGCCTGCCTCTCTTTTGGTATCTTTTTTCCCGATGGGTGGTGGGCATTGCTGCTCCTAACCTTGCCTAGGAAGGTTAGGTCAGGGTGTTACAGTCCCAGATCCTTCCCTGATTCCAGTGGTCAGGGTTAAGGCTGATGACCTGCGGCCGAATTTAATCCCATAGAGCTGGGCTGAGCCTGGGGTGGAGGCTCAGCTGAGCCCACCTGAAGCTTCCAGTGCTTCCTCCCCCTTGTGTACATATCTTAAAACCCTGCTGGAAGCGCAAAGCTTTTGAGCTCATCACATGATGCTGTGCTGCAAATCACCTATGAGTCATCAGCCAACGTCTATATTGTGGTAAATAAATCCATAAAGCACAGTTTGGCCTGCGCTGATGCTGGGGGCGAGGGGATTAGCGGGGCCTGTTGTGTAGGAGAGTGGCTCAGTTCCCTGATGCTATACCTGCATGAGCTGTGCTGTGCCATCACCCAGAGCTTGCCTCCTACAGAAGTAGAGCTGTGAAGCTCTCTGTAATGCCACTGTGAGGATGGGGGTGGCTGTTCAGTGGTATGCTGTAATTTAGAAATAGGCTGGGCAGTGGCAGCCTTTTATTCCTGATGCTGCTTGTAGTGAAGAAAATGTCAAAACAATCACTGCCTTGTGGCCTCGGGAATGTGCCCTTAAGGAGTGTCCCTGAAAATCTCCTGGCTTGCTGCCACCTTTGCTGAGAAGCTCTGGAGATATCCCTGTCCTTCTCCAGAAGCAGACATGTCCTTAGGCTTCCTGGTTCTCGAGCTGGGGAAGTGCGATGTGTCTGAAGCCATAAATCTTCCCCGGTTCATGAGAACCACAATTAATCTGACTGCAAAACAACCGAAAATCCAGAGGTGGTGAAGCGCTGTAAAGCTGCAGCGGGAAGTCTTTGCAGTATGGATGTGGAGCAGTCTGGCCAGATTGGTCCTGTCAAAACCAAACTCCTCATGCAGAGTTCCATCTTGCTGCCAGCAGAGCCTGGTGAGATCTGTGTTTGTTGGCACAGCTCTGGGAGGTGGAAGAGGAATGTGCATGATGGCGTGGCTTGGAGCAAACAGGGATTGCTGTGAGACAGATGACATCCTGTTGTGCAAGGAGGTTATGTGGTGATTCTTTATCTCTTTCTCCCCTCTATACAAACTCTAAATCAAGCTTAGTATTCAAAGCTTCTATTTTGTAAGTGGTAGAAGTACGCCTCCCTGGCAGTGGCTATCGAATTGGGAATATTGAGGTTTGGCGTGGGTTCATACTTTTTTTTCGCATTAAGAAGCGCAGAGATGACATACCAGGCCTGGCAGCGTCAGGTCCTGATTCCCAACTGTTCAGCATGTCAAGATGTCTTAGAAAACCATTTGAAAATCTGGCAATACATAAACAAGGGAATAATTTTTCTCCTGTGCTGGAATTCATCCACTGCTGTTACAAAGGTTTCAGATTACAGTCATTCGGTAGGAAGTCAACAGTCAAGGGTGTGCTGTTGATGTGCAGAATTTAAAGCACCTCTTGTACTTTTAGGCTGCAAAGTTCTACAGCTGCATTGGGGATGTCCATCTGGCCCACTGCTTATTTTGTGCAACTTAGGTAAAATAGGAGTTTGAACATCTCAAAGCTTCATTGTCTGTTGTGTTGTCTGCTTTTGGTCCCCAAATGTGAAGCAGCACAGGTTGGGGAAATGAGCAGTCAGGTCTTCTGTTCTCACATCTAGATTGTTCTGACTCTGGGAACCAACAATTAGCCTTGGTCACTTCTCTGCTGTGTGTGCTGGTGGTGTGGCTGTGGGCTTGGGTTGGTAATCAGACCAAGCAGTGAAGGGAAGCAAGGAGCTTTGGTCTTCAGGTTTTGTTGCTTTGCAGGAGCCTGTGCTGAGTAGCTATCAGGTGTGAGCGAGTCTGTGGTGCTCACAACAATTTCAGAGCTGAAAATGTAAATGACATCTGCAGAGGAAGCAGCACTGGGTCCCTGCAGCTGCTGCACAGGAAGCTCACACTGTGCTGTGAGCAGCATAGAAGCACAGGTTGCAGCATCCCCCAGACCTCCAGGGAAGTCTCAGGCTGGTGCTGCCTCAGGGACCCTTCTCTTTTGGGTTTAGGCCTGCAGGCAGCCATCTCCCATCCTTTGCATGCTGCTAGAGCAGCGTTGGCAGCTCTTTCAGTTCTGGCTCAGTACTGCAGCTGCCCAAGGGCTTCTCAGTTTCACACTGCTGCATGGATCTACTGATTTGCAGGTCTGCAGAATGCGATGACCTCGATGCAGACAGTCTCTGGTCTTTCATTGCCTGAAGAAAATAAGGGGTTATAGCTCACTTTGCTAGTCATATAGTTAAAGCAGAGCTTCAGCAAATACCGAAGATGGACAGTATTGGGTGTGAGATCCTAGCTGTTCATTTGTACAGACACTGCTACGTGGGAAACCACCAGTCAGGTCTGGGTTTTGGCTGAACTGTTGTGCAAGCTTGAAAATGAAATGAGACTTTGTTAGTAAATATTTCATGTGTATATTCCAGATGAATAAATATGCTTGTATAGAAGTCTGTCTTGTAGGGATCTACCACCTACAGTAGAAAACTCTATTAAGCATAAAACAGCTTGAAGGGTGAAAAGGATACTGCCCAGCAGCATCTCAATACTACTGTGCACTCCCTACTCCTGTCTGTTACATTCATCTTCTCCAGTACTAGATGGGGCACTGAAGATTGTCAACAATAATACTGTTGAATGCAAAAACCTATGTGTAGAACAGCATATAAAGCAGTAGCATTAGAGCTTGTAATGAAAACCTGTGTATTCTTGCCTTAAAGGAAAGCTAACATTCAGCACACTGCAGAAATAAACAGAATCCTTGCTTTGTGTCATTCACAGCTTTTGTAAGAAGGAAGATCACAACAAAGAGAATCTCTTCAACAGCCTTAACTATGATGTTGCTGCCAAGAAGAGGAAAAAAGACCTACTGAATAACAAAGCCAAGATTCAGTGTAAGATGTCTGGGCATTTTTTTAATAAAACTTTTTTCAGGAAGAGAATGGAAAATGCTTCAGATCCATTCTTTTTTCTGTGCAGTGCTTAAGTCTTCCAAACTATCTTAAAGGGCTTTGCGCCCATGTTTGACCTAAGAAGAGAACTTGGATTCAGTTTAATGTGAAGATTTATGCTTCTGTTAGTAATCCCTGCTCTGAGGAGTTATGCTTGTTGTGTTCAAGTTTTTGTCACTTGTATTTGTCAGAAGGAGGGTAATTTTTTCCTATGGTACATTCAAATGAACCAGTTCCAGCTTTTTTCCCCCTGCAGACTTTCTTGTGCACAACAGACTAAATTTATTCTCCTTTCCATATGCATGTTGAGTACTAATCTATGTTACTGGAGGCTATAAGCCTGAATGTGTGCTTTGATATATCTCTTTGCATGGAGTGCATGAGAAAAATGAAATAAGACTTCAGCTTGCTCAAAACAATGAGAGGCTTGAAATCTTTTTGTGCATGCACTGAGCAGTAGAGGTCTCAGATGTCATCCTTGGGGAGGATGTGGGGATGCTGTGGGGACAGCAAGGTCTGCATTCGTCTGATTGCAAGATAGGTACTAGAGTTAGCAAAGGCTGCAAATGTAAACATACACAGAGGAAATGAGTTACCATTCCCACACTAGTATTAGCTCACTATGCATCCCCCAGGATTTCAGAAACATGCCAAAATCTGGCCCCTCTGTGCATTCAGTTTTCTGTGAATAAACAAATGTAACTATTGGCTGAATTCTGTTGTGACCTACTCATTTAAGAAGGGCCTGATTCAGGATCTGCATGCCTGTTGCTGAGGCTGGCTTTGTACCTGGAATCTTAGTACTACAGACTCACATCCCTGTGCCCTTAGGTGGGGAATGAGACATTGTTCTCCTGGAATCCTTGAAGGGAAAGTTTTGCAGGATGGAGAGGATTTCTGATTTATGCAGCTGATGAATTGCTAGTGTGGTAAAAAAAAAAAAAAAAGGGCTAAGAGCCTGTTTAAGAATGGGGTGGGGAAAGGACTGAGTGGTGCAACTGCTGTCACAGTAAGAATTTCTCTGCAAACGAGTAACAGCTTGTGGTGGATATAGGAAAGTTATTTTGGGGGCAATTCCTCCTTTTGAAGGAAGGGAGGGACAATTAGAAGTAGGAAAATTTTGGACCCGAAGAGGTTTTTCTCTTTTAGCAAGTTAGCCACAAGCAAAGTATGTTCCTCTCAGTCTGACCTCACTGCTAAAAGCTCTCTCCCACATGCCTGGTGTCTCATGACATTTTTGCTCAACTTCAAATTTGACATTCAATCCCAAGCCTGTATCCAAGGTAATAAATAGTTAATAAAATCAATAACAAAACCTGGCTGTCAGCCATGGTTACTGTTTGGTACCAAAGAAGAGGAGGTGCTATGGTATATCTGTGACTGGCAGATTAAACATTTACAGTCTTCAGCTGCGTCACTGAAACATAACCCCTTTTTAAGGATCAGGGATGTTGTCTCAAATGAAGGGCTTTGGAAACAAAGCATCTCAGCAAGTTTTGGTTTCAAGTTCAGTGGTATAAATACAAAATAACTTGATTTGTGATAAAAGGGTAGCAAGTGGTGTTAGCAGAACAGAGATCCAGCCTGCTGTAGAGTGGAAGATTAACTGAGCAAAATATCTTTGTCTAAACAGATTTTCATCAAGAAAAGTGGATCTATGTTCACAAGGGGAGCACAAAAGAGGTGAGTGCCTCTGTAGTTCATATTTGTTCCCTTTTCATACTGTTTTTTCCACACAGTGGAAGATAGCATGCTGATATAAATCAGCAGAAACTATTAAGAGATAAGTGAACGATCTGGCTTGTGGTTGGAATTTCAGTAATGATTTTAAACCCCAATCAGGGAGCCAGGGCTCGCTGTGCAGGACTCTGTACGGGTGTTTAAAATATGACTTGTTTGCTTCCCTTGGTTTGAAAGAAAAGCCATTTGCAGACCCAGCCATAATACTGTTCTTGGCTTTCACCCAGTTCAGTCCTAATATGGAAAATCATTGGAATTCATCACAATGGCTTGCTTTGGGCTCATGGAGGGAAGTGGCTGTATGCAACCGCCCTCTGTAAACTTGTGCTATATGTTGAGCCCTAGGAATGTCAGAATTGTTCTCCCTTGTAAATTCTGGAGAAATGGAACTGAGCTATCTAAGGTCACAAATAGAGCTTGAGTCAGTTTTGGGAAAATGCCACAACCTATGTTGAACCATGCCCACCCTTGACGTCAGTAAGTGCAGCTCCACAGGAGATGGGCCTGCCTCCTCTGCTTGTGAGCAAGTCCCATGGTTTGTACCCATGATCTTGCTAAATCAAGTTGCTCTGGGTCACGTCTTCCTGGTGCTGTCTGGATTCTTGTCTGTCAAAACATGACCCAGACTGTTTTTTTTCCTTAGCGCCATGGTTACTGCACCTTGGGAGAAGCCTTCAACAGACTTGACTTCTCCAGCGCTATCCTGGACTCCCGGCGATTCAATTATGTTGTAAGGGTGAGTGCGAGGCCAGGGCTTATCTCCGTGTTGGTGGTGGGGCTTCTGAACTGAGTACCAGTTCGGTGGTGGGTGAGTAGGGGATGTTGGGCTTTGCTGTGTGAAGTGATTGAGAAGACATTGTGTGGATAAACCCCACAACCTACTGTAAGATCTTTTAAGATGGAGAAAGATAGTGATGATGGTGTTGATGGGCTGTCCTTATCCTAGCACTCCTACTATATTTTTAGTTAGGTTATGATGAACAGTTGAGAATTTCGGTTAATACGTAATTTCAGCTGTGTGGAAATCATGTTGGACAGCCAGAAAAACTATTGCTTCTAATTCCTGAGTTTTAAGCTCTGCTTCTAAATGTTCCTATAACCCCAGAAGGAGCATGGGCTCAGCATGAGCCATGAAGAAGTGGGGGCATCTTTTTACGCAAGGGGCTAAAATAGCTGCAAGCATCAGTGCTGGAGGGTTTGCCTCCTGTGAAGTGATAAGGGAGAGACTTTAGGGAGCTGAGTGTTTTGGGAATGAGAAAATGGGGTGAACCTCTTTGAGCCCTTGATCTGAACTTGTCTGCCAAGGATTGTGGATGCCCTTAATCTTGTGTGACTGGCGGCAGTTTCAGTGGGTGAAGCATTTCATTTGCCCCTATGCTTTCAGTCGGTAGAAGTCATTGGTCCCAGGTTCCCTACGTGCTGGCTTTGTGTAATGGATCAGGGCTTCTCATTTCCCTCAGGTGACCAAGAAGCAGTGATGTTCTGGGGTATCTGCTATCCCAGGGTCTGCAGACTGTTTATGCACATGTGATCTGCAAATTGATCTCAAATTTCTGAATGCTTGTCAAGGCTTGGAATTCAATAAGCTTAAAAAAAAAAAAAAGAAAAAAGCTGTTATTAGCCTGAGGCTGTTTATAAACAGCTCCTTTTCACATTTCATCAGCTGTTAATCACTGGTGAGACACCAGCTGTCTAGGTTTTAGGTTATGAAGCAAGCATCAGTGGTATTGCTTTCCTTTTGAGTCAAGTGTCATAAGAAGTCAGTAAGGAAGCAGGTTCACCTGTTGTGTAGGTGACTGGGAGCCCTTGAAAAGCCCGGTCACCCTGGGAGGAGCATTGGGAAGTGATTACTCACCCACCATGCAGGACAAGGGTGACTGCTCGGGCAAAGTGTCATAGAGGTGGTGGTGGGGATCATAGAGGCAAAGCAGGAGACAAGTTCATAGAAATTCAGGCTTTCTTAGTTCTGCTGTCCTGGGACAACTTGTTTTCCTGATTGCACAGAGAAGGTGCCTGCCAGAACAGATGCCCTCTGTTTTCTGCTATTGGATAAATATGCCACCATGTCAACTTCAGGGCAGTTATTTGGAAGAAACAATTTGTGCCAAGGCAATAACCCACAAGTTTTATTGTTCCTTCTTTAGCAAGTATTTGGTACTCCAAGGATCACTTTGGCAGATTTTGTACCTCATGACTATGAAAAACTCCACAGAGATCACTACTAAGGAATTGGAGTCAGTGATTCTTATAAATCCCTTTCAACTTTTGATATTTCCAAGTCCAGCTTTGGGTTGGGGTTCTACTGTGTAGCCCAATATGACAATGATTTCGCACAAGCCTGCAACCATTGGGCAGGAGGCCCATTAAATATTTTAAACTCAAATTTCATTGAAGTTGCAGTCTGATGGGACACTCAGGCTGACCTTTATTTTTGCTTTGAGGATGCCTTCATAAAAGCATACCAGACTAAGTGGTTTTAAGGATGCACCTCTACTGAGAAGTATGAAGCTTTCTAATTGATGTTGACTTGTAGTTTGGCTGATTTTTAAAAATAATAATAATAATAATAAAAATAAAAAAAATAAAAAAAAAAAACTGAAGCTGGTACCATTGGTCAATGTAAAACTGACTTCTCAAGTGAGGGATTGCATTGGCCAAGTCTGTAGTGGACAGTAGCTTATAAAATGCCTTTTGTGCCCAATCTGCTCATGAAAAGCTCTGCCTAGATGTGGGTCCTTTGCAAATTGCAGGCCTCTGAGAGTACACAGATGAGCAATCTGTCACATGGAAAATGCCTTGAGTATTGGCAGGCAAACTTTTTTCCCTTCCCTCCCTCTCCTTGTTCTCTTTAGCTCCACCCATTGCTCAGGGTGTCTGATCATTGTCACAGTATTTACTTCATCAAATAAATGCTTTCCAAGCAGGAGAGGTGAGATGGAGGCTTGGGAAGATTGTAAAGATGTCCACAGAGAAGGAGGGAAAGTAAACAGCTACAGATTTGAGATCTGCTGGCTCCTCCAAACTTTCTCTGTAGATAAGCTGCATTACTGCTGATAACAAAATGGCCTTTCAGGCCTGAGCATCAACCTGCCCTTGCCTTTTTCAAAGCACTTGTCTACAAATACCTCCAAACGTAAGTGCTGCAGTGTTTTGGTGCTGATTTTTGTTGTTGTACAAAAATGCCTGTTGCTTAAGATGTTCCCACACTAAGTTTTTAGAGTTCCTAACAGTGCAGTGATCTGTTACAAAATGGGTACCTCCAGGTGAGGTGGAAGTGTGGGCATCAAAATGCACAGCAAATGTTTTTTCCATAATCGTGTGTTATCAGCTGTGGCCACTGAGTTCATGTAACTGAAGAAGACATTTCTTCCAACATCATTCTCATCTTGACAGTGCTGATACAGCGCTGGAAGTGTTAAGTATAGGTATTGCTGCCATGACCAGGTCCTGGCTGACAGCTTGAGCTGTATAGCATCTACCTACGCGTTACAAGGAAATTATTCCCTTTTTAGAGCCAGTAAGGAAGGTTCTTTGATCCAGAGGACCCACACTGTGCTTTGTCTTGAAGCAGTCTTGGTTTCTCTGTTCTTAAAAAATTAACAAAGACTGAAAGTGTTCCTGTAAGCATATGCAATACAGGCAGAGAGAAAAGTGCCAGCAGCCCAGAAGCTGTTGGTTCTCCTTTGGGAACACTTTGTTCAGATGACAGTGAGGTTTTGCAGGCTGCTTCCTTCAGAAAGGTTTGTCATATGATGGGTGTGTGGCGATGTCTCAAGGGAAGGTGCTGTTTCTGATCATAAAAACTTAGGTCAGGGTAAACTGCATGGTAGAGCTTTTCTGGCATAGCATGATCTAGACAGCGTGCAGCCTGCTAAAGTAGTCTCTAAAATTTATTTCTTCAGTTTTTATAGTGTTTAGCTCCAGGAGTCCTGGATTTGTGCTGTGCTGAAAGAGTATCAGCTCAATGCTGCCTCATGGAGATCTGTCAGCACCTGCACTGTAGATCATTATAACTCACCCTGCTGTTGCTCTACCTTCCAGCTCACAGCTAATGTGACATTTCAGCCACGAAAAGTGAAGGGCTGCAAGAATGAGGGGGAAACTTTCATTGCAGTAAGTTTCTCCATGCAGTTCCAACATGAGGAGCCAGCTCCCCAGCCCTGAGCTGCTGGGGGATTGCTGTGGGATGCATTCCTTCTTAGCTTGGGCAGTTTGGGGCACTCAGATGGGGACTTACACTTGAGGAACTTGAGGCATGTGATTTAACTGTTACAAAGCATTGTGCTTTTTGAGGTGAAATTCTACGCTCCTCAGTGCAGGCCTGCAGATGCCCTTCTGGCTCCAGTGGAAATGCTGCTGCCAGTGGCATTTGTGCAGGAACCTCATCCTGTGCAGGAACTTCATCCTGTCCATGTGGGGAAGCGAGCAGGTTTTCACTCAGCTGTAGAAGCTGCTGCTTCCTGCTAGTTTGCCAGATGTTCTGGAATAACCCACTGCATCTCTTGCCTCTTCTTGGCTGTTGCAGATCCCTGAGAGCAATTCACAACAGGCCAGGATTTCTATAGAAGCTACCAGGTCACTTTTTTTCAACTTCAGAAAATCGGAAAGAGTGAACTGGGATCTAAGGCTCTGTTTTCAGGAGATGCTACAGATTCCCAGCTCCAATGAAAGTCAGCTGGAATGCAATTACTTGGCTTTAGAAAAGCAGGCTTTTAAAAATTGCGTTTAACCTTTCCCTTTGCACTCTCCCCTACCATCTGTCTGTCTCAGCTGAGCGTGGACTGGGCTTAGTGCTCCATGCATCACAGCACATGCTAGCAGCTTTCCAGCTTTTTTACTCTACTCAGCATTAATCTGAATTCATCAGTCTGCTTTTAGTCTGCGTTATGCAAGTGACATTGTTGATTTGTATCATGCTGTAGACTCAAATTTGTCAGTATATAAAATGAAACTGAGCTCGGTTGGGTTTATGCCAGCCCTACAAGATCCTCATTGCACTGGAGTCTGTGGGACACGGATGGTTCCGAGCCTCATTCAACCCTATCACTTACCTACTTTACATGTATTATATGAAGACAGGAATAAAAATGTCTTTTGGTTTGGAAGGCCGATCAGTTGCCAGTGGTCCTGGGGGAGTAGAGTAGTCCTAGAAGCATTCACAACATAGTTTTCATATGGAATTTCATCCTGTGTTTATTGCTGCAGGGGGAGGAAAGTGACACATGACATTGTAACTGGTTCACTGAACAGAAATTGAACCTTGATAAACGCAGACAAGGCAAATTTGTATTTGTTTGGCTAGCTTAATTTTGTGCCAATTTAGTGTTCTTCAGGGAACCGAGATTTTTATCTTTGTTCCTCCTAAAGAATGGCCCTGGCTTTGAGCTCTTACAGTATTGCATTACGTGATACTTATCGCTGGGGATATTTTAGTGTGCTCAGCAACGGGCACATCGCTAACGCCCAGCCTGGAGGAAGCTGTCTGTGTGCCAGTTCCCGAACAGTGCAATCTGGAGGCAGCAGTTGTTTGTGCACAGAAGAGCTGATCTGGGTGCATGTGTGGCTAATGTACAGATGGAGTCTGGCAAGTTGATCGTTAGAATCACAGGCCTGAAGGCTTACTGGGTTAGTGTAAGCAGAGTATTGCAGGCTCATTTGGGAACGCTGTTTTTTTTCTACTTCCTTTGGTACATGAAGAAATTAGGGAAAGATCTCTAAGATTTTGCCATCGTCTCGCAGCCTGCTTTTAATTTAAGAGTATCAGGTCTTTGAGGTCTCAGTTTTGCTGAGGGGTGTCGGTGGCTCTTCTTGCTGTGTGCACTAAACACTACCCAGCACTCCTACATCTCGCTTCTCCAAAATGAGCCAGGAGAGCAGGCAGCCTGCCCTTCTCAAGTCTGTGCAGGTCGTTTTCTGTTTTGTTTTCTTTCAGTCATGTGAGGTGCAAGATATTAATAGAATGTAAACTCAAAGCCACCTGATGATGGTGTCGGCCTGGAAATTAAATGGAAGAATAGATTGGCTGCTCCAAACTGGCAGACGTGTGCCTGAGAGGAGCAGAATGGGTGAATGGCTGAAATAATTGCTCTCCCAGAGCGTGCTGCTCTGTGGCAAGCTGTGGGTAACTTTATGGGTGCATTCCTGTCATTCTTATGACAGGGCAAACAGTTCAGCTCCTGACTTATCAAGTCTTATCATAAAACATCTTGGTTACTTGACACAAGTAGTTGCACCTTCTCTGTACTCTCTGTGGTGCCAGCAATAGGACACCGTAGCTCCAGATAATAAAGAATTAATAAGCTAGTCATGCGGTAACGTGTTGATTGATTTGTAGCATAAAAGGTTTTTCCTTTCCCTTCTAAATTGAAACAGAAGGCTGTGTACATCCAAAACAAATGGAATGCCGTGTGGACAGTCTGTGTATTTATATAATGCTGGGGGGGAGGAAAGCTTGGGAGATCACAGACCACATGTTCTGCAGAATATGACTGCAGGCTGCTCTTGTGCCAGCAGAGCCCAGGGAGGAGAGGGCATTTTTGCTGTGGGAGATAGCTCCTTTAGCAACTGCAACCCAAATCCAGCATCCTGCCTGTGTACAAGGCAGGCACTCTGTGATGGGAAATGGCAATCGAAAGTAAAAGTGAGTTTTCTCATTAGAGGAGGCTAATGAGTAAAAAGGACAAACAGTGAGAGGTGAATGACTTGATATTGTTGCAGCTGCAAAAGCTGCATGGACAGGAGGAAATCTTGAGGGAATAAGGGTTTGTTTGGGGAGGGGTGCTATGTTTTTAGTACAGTTCTTAACCTTTCCATTGTGGTGACAGCACTCTGACAAAAGCCACGCAGCCAAGGAGTTTGACGTAAATCGAGGAGTCTGATTCTTATTAATGCCCCATCAATAATATCCCCATCCAAACTGGCATTCAGTCATGCTCCCTTATGACACTGCTTGTTTATGCCCCACTGAAGGTCGGTGACGTCTACCATTCATTGTTCCTTGGTGTGAATAGATGCTGTCAGTCTGAGCTGAGCTGTGGTTTCTCTGCATCTCTGAACCATGAAATCAAGTTTTTCTCCTGAAGATTGTTAAAGACCTCTCTTTTTTTTTTTTTTTTTTTTTTTTTGGTCCGTCCCCCCCCTTTCTGATGTGGATTTAGTTATTTATCTAGTTTTCTTTCCCCCATGTGTTAGTTTGCTCTGTTGTTCCATCTACCTTTTCTTCGTGCAGCTAACAAGTGTCTGGGCTGTTTTGCTGTGTCATGTGACCAGGAGTTAAGATTAGAAAGGTATCTCTGCTCTCTAAGGCTTGCAACTTCTATTTTTATCCACAGCTGTTGGAGCTGATAGCAAAGTCTCAGCTGACGTCACTGAGTGGCATTGCCCAGAAAAACTACATGAACATTTTGGAAAAAGTGGTGCAGAAAGGTAAGAAATGGAAACACTGAGGGGGAGGAGGAGGAGTTGAGTACATCAAATTAAGTCAAACATGAACCACATCCTCAAGAATAGGCAGTGCAGGGTGGGGGAAGTGGGGGACACCATTTCTGCTTTCTGTAGTCTGTAGTTCCACTTTCTCTCAGTTCTGCAGAGTGGGGGGTGGGAATGAACGTCCATATTTTAGTAGATACCTGGGAGGCAATTCTTCCTTCTCCCTCTACCATCTCTTCTGCTACCTACTGAACCCTGTTTCTCACAGCAGAAGAGAGAGCTGTTCCTACCCCCCCAGCCTGGCACATCTTCAGTCTCTTTTGCTTCACGTTTCCAATTTCCTGTACAAAATGCTTCCACTCCTCTGGGGGAAAGTAAAGCTTATGGGCTGTCTCACCCCCTGCGACTCCTTTAGGACTGGACTGCAGTTAAGTGGGCTGCTTCTCTTCTTAGTGCTTCAGCTCTGAGTGAGCCCAAGGAATGGAGAGCACTCGGTGTGTACACACACTAACAGAATATCCTGAGCTGTCTCCCTGCCCCTCTGGGGTCAGTGGAGAAGAGGCATACAGATAACATCACACATGTTAGAGGGGAAAGCTAATTGATTTCCAGAGCCTGAAAATGGGAAGTGCTGTAGAAAAGGCAGGTAACTCATCTGCTTATCATAGGAAAATCTTACCATCTGCTAACCTGCTGAGCTTAGCTAATGTTTAAGCATTTTTCTCTGAAAAAGAATCATAGGCTGACTCTCTGGTGTGAATATGGAGCTCACTTTCCCTTAGAAACATGTGGATTCAGGAAGAGATTTGGCTGCTTTCCACTTATAACCATTCCTTTTCTTCAAAAGTCCTTGAAGACCAGCAGAACATCAGGCTAATACGGGAGTTGCTGCAGACCCTCTACACGTCCCTCTGCACTTTGGTTCAACGGGTCGGCAAGTCTGTCCTTGTAGGAAACATCAACATGTGGGTGCACAGGATGGAGACTATTCTCCATTGGCAGCAGCAACTGAACAACATTCAAATCACCAGGGTAAGCATGAATCCTGAATGCTAAAAATAATGCAGCTTCTTCATGAAAGCTCATGTAGTAGCTCTCATTTGGGTGGCTGCATCCCACAGTACTTCTTTTTGGCCGTGAGGTTCTGTTTTAGCCAAGCTGAGCAGAAGATGGTCTTGTCCTCCTGAGAGTCTTGAGAGATGAGGCCTCAGTATGAAAAGTCAACTCAGTCTTTCTCAATCTGAGAAATTGCCTTGAAAACTTATTTATCAGATAGTTGAGGCTTTTTGGTTTGTTTAATCCAAAATAAATTAATCTGAAATAAATGCAAATTTCCAAATAGCTGCATAACTTCATGCTTCCTGGCTGAAAAACATCAGTGATTCTTCCAGTAGTCTGGAGCTGACTGTTCCAGCCAGACAAGTCCTGCTTTCACAACATCTGGTTTTCCAACAGTGTCTGTGCAGATGGGGGAAATTACTTGATAAGATTCTAACCTGGCTTTGTGTGTAAAACAAATCTGAACTTGTTCCACTTCACCTTGAATGGGTGCTGACCCTGCAGAAATGCTAAAAGCTTCCTCCTGTGCTGACCTCATCCGTGTGCCCATTGTAAAGCCTTCTCCAGAGAACTGTGTGGTGAATTTCCTCATTGGGCAGACCAAAGTGTACCCTGAGGGAATTTAAAAAGTTTGTTTCCCTGATGGGTTGACTAGACGTTCTTAAAGGATTGGGCAAAGGTCCTGCTTTTATCATTCTATGTGACTGTATTCCCTGGGAACATCAGGAAGTAATTTCCAGCCCTTCAGTTAAAGAATGATACAGGCAGCAGGACGTGGGAGAAAATGAACTCTGGGAGGACCCAGGGCGTTTGAAGAGCTGCAAAAGTAGCACGGCCTTGTGTGATGGTGGTCTGCCCCAGCTCTGCTCTGGGACATGTCCATCCCTGTTGGTGCCTTGCTATGGGGAGCTGCTCAGTGCCTGGGCACTGCTGCATTCAGTTCCTCCATGGCATCTGCTTTCCTTGATGCACTGTATGTCAGCACCTACCTCCTGCTGCTCTACTTGGGAGTACGGTATGGCTTTTTCTCTACTTCACTGACTCTCAAAACCCATGTAAGCATTTCAGAGCTTGGCCTATCTTAGTAAAACTGCATCAAAATACTGCTGGTGAATGGAGCTGCCTATTCTGTACATTTGGTGTAAGTTTGCAGATAGTTCTCTGAAATGTAAGTAAAATAGATTTAGAGAGTAAAATAGATAGAGCTCGCAAAGCCAAGCAATACACACCACTGGAAGATGACTTAAGGTCAAGCTAGAATGAAACTAGCTGAGTGGTGAGGAAGAAAGAGCAAGCCCAGTTCTGTTGCAGTCAGTTGCTTGTGTTTAAGAAAAAAAAAAAAAAATCCTGTCCAGAAAGTGACAACATAACGATCTGCTCTGATCTAATCTCTGTTCTTTTTCCAAAGAAAGTAATGTTTGAAAAGTCCTGGAAAGGAGTACTGAGGGAAAAGTAGCAGCAGATGAGTCTCTGGCTCTGCCTCAGAAAACCTGTATGGAGTTGCTTTAGTCCCACTGGCTTCCTCAGAAATAAGATGTGTGTTCCTCAGTTTGGTTATTTGTTGTTGTTGTTGTTGTTGTTGTTGTTGTTTCTCTTGTTAAACCAAGAGCCTCTGGGTGTAGTTTGCCCCAAGTGGAACTTGTGTGGGCTCTCTGCAGGAGCGTACAACAGACTGTGGCAGGGGAAATCAGTGAGAGGTGATCCAAGGCTGCAGCACATTCCTTCTGCCCCTAAGGATGACCTCAGTGTGCATTACCAGGCAGGGACACTGATCCTGCTGCATAGCAAATGAGAGACTCATTGGCTTCAGGAGTGCTGAAGCTTGGCTGTCTGCCTCCTCTTTCATTTCCAAAAGCACCAACAAGTGTCTGCACATAACCAGGCAGTGTGCTCGCAGTTTAACCCTCAGCATGTAGCAGTGGGGAGGTGTCCTTTTGTCTCAAGGGACAGCTACTGGGAGAGGAACAGAAGAGGAGCTGGGATCTGGGGATGAGAATGACTGTAAGGTAGAGAGCGTGAGGCTGCTGGGGGATGTGAACAGAGGAACAACTGTTCGTGTCGATCAGTGAAATAATTCACCGTGGCACTGTCAAAGTTATGTTGGTTATGGAACAGATACCCTCTGGAGATGACCAAGACAGTTCAGCTTATCTGGAGGAGCTGGACAGAAATGTCTTGTTTCAGTCGTTGATTCTTGCAGGTCCCCTGGGCTGGGGGAGGAGCAGAAAGCAGCACTGGCTGAGCACCAAGGGGAAGGTGGGAACTGTTTATGTGCAGTTGTACTCTTTGTGCCCAGGAAGTCTCACATGCCTTTAGATGGCTGGAGATGGGACCATGTGATTCATAGCAGCCTCACGCAGCGTTTTCCCCTGCTGCTGACTGGCCTCGTGCTTCTCTTTTGAAACAGTTAATGGCCCTGCCAATTGCAAGGCGGGTGATGCGACTGCAGCTTAAAAATAGCAGCATCACTGTGCAGGGTAAATGATAAACTTGGCACGTCTCTTCAACATTGTTTCTTTGAGGCTCAATCTGCAAAGCTGATGTTTGCCTTATTAAGGCTGGGGTTGATTTCGGAGCAGCTAGAGCCCACGTTGAGGTCTTTGCAGAGGCTTTGCTCCCATGGGTGCCTGGTTTGCTCCAGAGTTCAGGACCTGCTGATCCTTTGTTACCAGTTTGTTCTGGAGCCGTGCTGCTATGCAGACTTATAAAATAGTCCCAGACCTTGTGCAGACCAGGCAAAAGTGACTGGAAGTGAAGGTGGCTTTTGGCTCTTTGGGATGTGCTTTGGTGTGGCTGAGCAGCCTGCAGGACTGTGGCTGCTGGAAAAGAGGCAGGTTCTGCAGATGTTCACAGAGGAAAGATGAGCCCTGCCAGCAGTGACTTGGGAGTCCACACAGGGAAAATCCTGCTGTGGGTACTCATCAGCCACTGCTGTGGTTACAGTGGAATCTTGTGACGGCATGAGCTAGAACACACGCTGGAAGTACATGAGGTTCCCAGCAGTGTGGGTGACAGAAGGCTGAAGCTGAGAATGAATGCCAACATCTCTTGTCTTGCAGAGATGTGGATAGTCATGCCTGACACCGTGATGTGGCCAGTGTCCTCCAGTGTCCTGCTCTTGTGGAAGCTGGTGGTGGCATTTCTGGGGGCAGAGTGGGTGTGAGAGGAAGAGGCATAGACTGTAACTCTGTTTCTGCCTACTACTGTAATATGTATAAATGTACTCTTCCTTGAAGGTATCTCACATCCTTTTCTGGGGCAGAAGGTGAAATGTCTCTTCATTCAAAACATTTTTTTTCCTGCATAAAAAGCAATACTTGAAGTAGTAACATTACTACAAGGTAGTATTACTTGGGTTTTAGTCTTGCCTGAACTCAATTTTATTTTATATTTTCCAGCCTGCCTTCAAAGGAACTACCTTCACAGACCTGCCATTGTGTTTACAACTGAACATCATGCAGCGACTGAGTGATGGGAGGGACCTGGTGAGCCTTGGTCAAGTGGCTCCCGACCTGCAAGTGCTCAGCGAAGACCGGCTGCTGTGGAAGAAACTCTGCCAGTACCACTTCACAGACAGACAGGTATGAGGAGATGCAGATTGCTGTCAGTTGCCTGTTGTAACCCGTTAGTGAGTGAATGCACGTTGATGGGATGCTCAGATGTTGGATCTGAGGGCTGTGCTGCAAGCCGATAATACAGGCTGGCATGAGAATGGTCATAAAGATGATTTATGCAAAGGGTTTTGCATGCCACAGCAATGATTCCTTGAAATAGGAGCCTGAGGAATTAGTCATAGGGTGAACTTCTTCATCCCTAATCCAGGTGGTAACAACTGCAAGTCATGGCTGTGTCTGTCCCACGTGTGCAGTGAAAACGTGCAGCCAAACTGTGGCGTTAACTGCCGTGTCCCAGGGACTGACACCCTCTTGGAGAAATCTCAGTGGATGTGGTGTGTGAGCAATGAGTTGTACTCTCCTGCCCTTTAGAGCAAGAAATCCCCTCTGAGCTGTTTTGTGAGTGACAGGACAGTATGTGGAAACCAGCCTTTTGGTAATCTCTTGGTCTTCTAAAATTAAAAACTAATGGAAAAAAACCCTCACACTGATCTGTTTATGCATGGATGTGTGGGGCATTTATGCAGGCCTCTGCATGTCAGGGACTGTGTGCCAGATTTCTTTCTTGACTTGTTTTATTTGCTGAGGTGGGGTCTGACTTTGGAAGTTGTTCTGGGGAAGTCATTTCTGTTTAAAAGTACATTCAAATCCCATATCTGCAACTAATGAACCCAAGAAGAAAGCTAGAGCTCTCTCAAGCTGGTAAGACAAATCACAGACTTGATTGTCTGACACTGTTAAATGCAGTTATGCTTGCACTCCTGCCAGTCGGTGGCTAAAGTAATATGAAATAGCTCCCAGGCTTCATATGGTAGTATTCATGAAATGAATCTATACCCTGCTGATGGTATTATTTGAGGCCATTGCTCTCAGGAAGTTTATTACAGCTGGGCATTCAGAGCAGGAGTTTCCCTGGTGTTACACAGAAACCGTTATGGGACCAGCAAGGATGGTGCTTAATTTATGCAAGGGAGAAGAGATCACCATGAATGGAGAAAACAGTGTGTTTGGTTTTTTCACCTTCTGCAATTACCACCTCTTTTTTTTTTTCTCTTTTTTTTTTCCAGATTCGCAAACGGCTAATCCTATCTGACAAGGGACAGCTGGATTGGAAAAAGATGTACTTCAAGCTCATAAGGTGTTACCCACGGAAGGAGCAGTATGGTGACACACTGCAGCTGTGCAGGCACTGCCACATCCTCTCTTGGAAGGTATGAAGTGTTGGTGAGACTGCCTTGGTTGGGACAGGGGCACTCAGAGCTTCCTCTGATTGCAGCAGCCTGAAGGAGTTGCAGTTCCTTTGCCTGCACAACCTAGTGTGCAGGCACAGGAAATATCTCGGTTCTCCCTCAGCTATTGAGACCCTTTTGCCTTGCTTCAGACTTTCCCATTTTCTCTACATTGAACAAATTGTGGCCATCGAGGCCCAAAGGGAGGCAGATGGATGTAGTACAGGGCTGCCTGCAGTAAATCATGCTGGTGCTGCCCACAACTCCTGCCACTCATTCCATGGAGGTGAGTGAAGGTCTTGGCAGGGGGTTAGCTAGAGTGAGAGCTAGTGGCTACCAGACAGACCACAGCACAATTCTGTTTCCCACTACATTGATGTCCACAGCATATCCTCTAGATCACTGGCTTCTGATCCTTCAGAGAAGAGATTGAAAGAGTGGGGTGGATCTTTGCTGGCTTTATTTCCCTTGATTTGACAGTAGCCCCTAAAATCTGAAGCACTGTTCTGAGCCGTCTGGTTTGGCAAGAGTAGAAATATTATTCTGGGCTCTGCTCTGTTTGCAAGCAAGGCATCTGGCAGAGTGGCAGCGTTAAGCTGGCTGATGTTCTGGAACCCCTTCTGCAATCTCTCTAAATGGAGTTGTTTTCTCCTTTCCCAGGGTACTGATCACCCTTGCACAGCCAACAACCCAGAGACCTGCTCCACCTCTCTTTCACCTCAAGACTTTATCAACCTGTTCAGATTCTGAACTTGAGTCACCACAGCTTAATTGATTCTTACAGGACACTTTATGCCACTGAGCTTGGACACTCCGTTTGTAAATAGTGTAAATATTCATGTTTGTGTGAAGCTCCTGAGTCAAGGAACAAGAGGTTTTCGGAGATGAAAGGTGAAATTGCTCACTGATGCTCAGCACTTAAGGAATACAGACTTCCATAGGACTGATGTATAAATGCAGATGTTGTACAAAGTCCCTTTTTTTATGATCAGAGTACAAGATACAGGGCAAAACCTTCATTTGTGTTTTTAAAAGTTAAAAATGAATTTGCCCCACAACCATTGAGAACTCTTTTGATTCATTTCTAATAATTGAGAGAAAGCAATATGAGGCTAGGACTGTTGGACTGCTTCTCCATCTGGTTTTATTTAGCATGCATATTTATAAATGATGTTTTAAAAGTATTTATGAAAAATATCCCTGTGACAAGTTTAGTAATACTTTTTTTTTAAAAAAAAAGGAGACATTCTGAAAGACTTCACATAGAACTCTAGCCTACTTACAAAAGAATCGCACCATACCACTTTCTACCTCTAACAAATTGAGTACCTTTCAAACAAAAGTCCAGTGTACAATGTGAACTTTTGTATTTTGTACAATGATTTAAAGGGAAATGTTTGTGACAGTAAGCATCTTTTCTCACATTAATGCTTACCTCTTTATGTTAGTTTTCTTGCTCTACTCAGTGCTTGAATGCCTCGATGATGGGCACTATATAAATACCTAAGACTTTACTCCGTCCTCTTTTAATTTGTTGGTTTTATGAAAGATTGAGTAAAAGGGAAGAGAAGCCACAAGGATGAAGATTATCCAAAAGGGAGGAAGTTCCATTATAGAGAAACAAAGGATTGAGTTTTTAATCTAGCAAGGTAAATTCATATCAACTCCACTGGGTTAATTGCACTGGATGAAATCCCATATGTGGTTAGAACTTGGTTCAAGCCCATGTCCTCCTTGTTTTCCAAGATATATGCTGCTCTATATTCTGACTGCTGTCAAGTGAATTAAATCATCTTAGAGCTGGTTGTTTGTAAAGAGAACAGGGCCACTGAATCTTGTGGAATGATGAGGTTTCCTATTCATTGAAAGACTTAGCAGCATCCTGCTTCATTTCATACTATTGGAGTTCAGGATGATGAGAAAGCAGGAGTTGGTCAGCATTTTGCTGCAAGTCAAAAAACTGCAGTCAAGGCTGAGGTAAGCAAGTGATTTCCAGCATGACGTTTAACATCTTTGGTTACTTCTGTGTGCTGAGGAAAATGGAGAAGACCTAGTCTAGTCCCTTCATCTTCCAGTGCTGACCTGTTCATGGGATCTTTTAACACTACTCTAGAGCTAAATTCTCAGTCCTACTGAGTAAGTCGATAAACTCCAGACATGATCTCCACTTTTCACTGTGGTGGAGCTAGAAGATTCCAGCTTGTATGTAACAACTTGAAAACCTGCATTGGAGAGTTTTGCCATTTGCCAGAAGATTTCCTGTATAGCACTTTCTCTGTTGTGTGATGTAAGCAGGATACCTCAGAAGGGTAAATAATAGTGGGTTCTGCGTGTCCGTGTACAAAGAATTGTGAGGAAGAGGAGTACTCAGGACAATTCAGGAAGAACTACTTGAGTTAATTACTGTTAAATATTCTGTTCCTTTTTTTTTTTTTTTTTTTACATTTTTATAACTGACTTTTAACACTTTTCTGCAGCTGTTTATATTTTAAATTGTCAATATTTGCATTTTTGCAAACTAAATCACTTTGCATACCCTGGAAGAGACTCAAAAAGAGAAGAAATGGTGCCTCTAGGTGGAGCAGTGGGGAAGAGGGTAGGAAACCTGGGAAGGAGGAAGCTAGGAAAATGCTGCCACGAAACTGCTGTTCTCCTGCCTTCCTGCAGCAAGCCCAAATTTTTGCTCTTCTAGAGAGTTCTGTGAGCCAGTGCTGCTCGTAGCTGTGGCTTAGAGCTTGGCATCATCAGAGATGAGGAGAAAATATGGGATAGGGAACTATATTTGTTTCGAAGCTCTCTCCATCAGTTGCTGGTGAAAATAAGCATGGTGATAATGTTCATGTCAACTGAAAGTGATTTAAAAGCTGTTACCTTGGGAAAATGAACTTGTGTTTGTTTTGGGGGGATGCTTATGAGTGAGGGAGGCCGGTTTCTGTTTTCATTCCCATCTTGGTGTCAGTGGGTTGATGAGGATGAAATCTGGCTTTGTGAAAGAGGACATTAAGGACAGGAACTTGCAAGTGAATGACGTACTGACACTGTCTTTGGAGACACTTGCTGTTACTTTTTCAAGAGGACATGTGTGACCCTTCCACCTGCTCTGGACTGGGGGTGGTTTGGTTTGACCCCCCCTGCCATCTATAGCAAGCCAGCCTCTTGTGACGGAGTTGGCATGAGATGCTGGGGGTTTCTGTACAGTCTGAGGCCGTACTCATCAGATGATGCTTAACCAACTGTAAGCATCTGGGTCACGCTGGGTGGATTTTAAGCTCAGGTTTAAATCCAGCCTGCCCAACAAGATGGAAAATCCCAGCCTTTAGCTGTGGTCCAGGAACACTTTTGCTCTCCCTGTTGTCTCTATCAGCCTTTCTCTGGTCTTGAGTGAAGAGTTTATGCTGTGTCCTCTGCCCAGTGAACAACTTAATGTGCAACTGAGGCTCCTATTGGTGAAATTTAATTTCAGTTTGTGTTTTTTCTTAGTACTGTGTAGATCTTAAAGTGATGAAGATCAGTCCTGATACAACTTGTACATTGCTCATCCCAAGTCCTGGGATATTGCTGTTGGTGTTCCAAGCAGCAGAAAATCAATTCAACCACTGTGCAGCACAAGAAATCTGATTGAACAATAAGAAGCAGAATGTGCCTCGTTCAGTTATGGCCTCAGTCACCAGCAGCTGTCAAATCAGAACGTGATCTCCTTGGGAGACTCATTGTTTATCGTGTGGCTGGTACGGGGAAGTATTGTGGGGAATTCAATACCTTAGTCTAACTGCTTAAACAAAATGATCAGTATTTTGGCAGTGCAAAGGCATCTGTTTGCCTTAGGATGGCAGGGCAGGAAAACCAGCTGGGATAGCTCGGGTCTCCAGGCAGGATGGTATAAGGCTGCTCTCACACACAAAAAGGACCTTTTTATTTTAGGACAATTCTGGCAAAGCTATTGTGAATAGGAAACAGGCTTTTACTTGTATTTTGGAAATAGAATGTTCTTTTCAAACAGTGTCTCAGCTTCAAGTTGGTTGATGCGTTCCCATTAGAAATGCATTGGTTCTTATACTGTGAAAAGAGGCTTTTTCTCTTTTGGGGGTTTTTCTGCTCCCAGCATATGCAGAAGAAAACGCTTTATCTTCAGAGGTTAAGCAGTGTAATGGTGTAGAGCCATGGCACCATGGAGAGGAAAAACAGATTTATGCAGGGGAGATCTTTGTGTTCTGGCTTCCTGAAGGGGCAGGCATTCAGATTTTCTTTTCAAGAGGCACCATTTCAGCTGTACATACCTTAAGCCATTTATATTATCTATGGCATGGTCAAGTTTAATCCTAAAATGTGTGCAACTCCTCATATTGTTCGGGTTTCTTTTTTTTAATTGTGGAAGTTTCTAGATCCTTTTGCTTTGTGTAAAGTGATTAGGAAAAACTTGTATTGCTCTAAAGACACTGCTTTGTACGTAAACATTTAATTGCACCCTGCCACTTTCTGTATATGGAAGCATCTTTTTCTATCCTTTTCCTTTGCCCCAGGTTTTTAACTGTTTGTGTTCCCGTTTGTTTGACTTCAGTTACTCTTGCAAAGCTCTCTCCTGGTAGAACATACGCAGGTACTACACCAGCTTTTCCTGACCAGAAAATTCCTTGGCTCTTAGCAGCTAAAATTTGACTTAGAGCAGGAACAATTCACATTCTGTGAAGTAGCTAATAAATCAGATGTGCTGTTTCACTCTTATCTGCTGTTCGGTACAGTGAACCAGAATTTTCTTCTGGGGTTCTTCTTACAAACCCTTGCAGCTTCCCCACAGAGCAGCACCTTGCCAAGAAGAAATAGCTTTGAATTATAAGATGTCAGTCTTCTGAGCTGGCCTGTTAGCAAAATGCAGACCCAGCAGAGGTCGTGGCTGATGGAGTTGGTGAAGAATGCCAGTTACAAGGCTGCAGACCACTGTTCTGCTCATGCTGCTTGTAACGATGCTAGTTAAAGGCTCTGCAGACTCAACCAGCCATTCACACATCCAGCAGCACGTGGCTGCCGGGGTGTGAATTTCTTTACCAGTGCCTGATCTTTATTCCCTGTCTTCCTCCAGTGATTTCACTGGTACCAAACGGGCTTTGCAGGATCTGGCTCTAGGGGGGACAAATCCATCTCGTCTTTGACATAGGCAGTGTCTACTCTAGGAACACCATGACTACCAGAGGGATTCCCCTCCGTTGACCAAGCACTGCCTTTTCTCTTCCTGGAAGGGCAAGTGAGGGTGGAACTTGCATGTCTTTAGCTGTCATGAGTGGTGCAGAGTACTGACACTCTGCTACCAAGGAAGCGTTTTAATTTGAATGGCAAATGCGCTCGTCTAGGAATTAATCTACGGTAATTATAAGCACCTACTTATATATGGAAGAGTGTGTTCTGTTTTGTTTTTCCTTAAAGTTCTAAGTAGAGATAATATGAAGTGAAAGACATCCCTTGTATAGTAAGATTTCTGTTTAATATTATTGTGTGGTTAAAATCCTTCCATATAAATTTGCACACTTTTTTTCCTCTTCCCTTGCATGTTCAACTGATTTTTACAGCTGTTCTGTGCAAACAGTAACGTATTTTTTTGTAAAACATTTTTTGACACTGAATTGCAATAAATGTTCAAACAATTGTGATCCACAGAGTTGGTTGTCTTATTGCTTCCAAGTTGTTGACCTTATCAGCCTTGACCTTCTCATGACTCCAAGCAGGAACATCCAGAACTTGGGTTATCATGGCAGAAGGTACGTGGGAATGTCCAGGACAGAGCTGTTACTTCATTGCAACTCAAAGGAAAATGAAGTGAATGGAGCACTCTCTTCCAGTCAAACCAGTACATACCTGAAGTGAGTGCTCTGGAATTTGCACCCTTATCAAAGTTATCAAAGCATAGGAGTGACTTGGTCCAAAATAATCTCTAGTGCTTGCACTGATCCAATAGCTTCACTTTCTGGCTTAAGGAAGTGTTTTTCTATCTGTGTTCCAAGTGACTTTGATTTATTTTTATTTTTTTCCCAGTTATCACATCTGGTTATTCAGGACTGCAACACTCGGACCCAGGTTCTTGGCCAGAGGGAAAGCAAGTGAGGAGCCCACTGAAGGAGTTGTCAGTAAACTGTGGAAAATAACACTAAAAGCATATTTTTTTTTTAAAGGCAAATACATCTCAGGCTGAAACAGGAGAGGTTATCTTGGAAGAGCAGGGTGACTTGTTCCATGGAAACCAGCTATGGAAACAAGCACAAAATGCAGATGCTTTTGCTGTTGTTTAAAGTGTTTGAGTGGTTGTGCTTATCTTTGTGGTTATGCTGTCTCTGGAGTAGTTAGAGGTGTGCAGCCCTGTTAGAACAGGGGACAGTCTGCAAGGCACCAGAGTCTTAAGCAAGGGAGTGAGACAGCTGTAGTTCAAATACACTTCCTACTCAAATTCCTTGAAAGTAATCAGTTGTACTTACTTTTTAGGGACTAAGTCCTTTAAGGAGGTTACTTGGTCTCTTTAGGAGTACATTGGGTGGGTCAGCGATGCCTTCAGGTGACACAGGTTGAGTCATGTCTTTTCCTATTTCTGCAGTACTGTCACTGTAACACCTCCCCTCTCCTAGGAGCTCACAGGGTCTGGGGTTGTGTTGCAATGGGCTGTCCAGAGTGGTGGTGGAGTCTCCATCCCTCAGAGGTATTTGAAATGGGTGGATGTGGCACTGAGGGGCATAGTTCTGTGGCAGGACTGGGGATTCAGGTTGATGATTGGTCTTGATGACCTTAAAGACCTTTTCCAACGAGGGTGATTCTGTGATTCTAGGACTTAACTGGCTGCCTGAAGCACGAAGGAGGCCTTTCACTGGTCAATGATAACATGGATCGCTAGCAAAAAAAAAAAATGCAATGGGAGCTCCTTGAAGTATCCTCACCATCTGTCTTACAGCCCAGTAGTAAACGAGACAAAAGCATTTTGAGAGCTACCTGCACAACAAATAGAATGATAATGGCTCACCTTTGCCCCAGCTTTCCTCGAACATCAGCTAACTCAGCTGTTGTGGGAGATGCTTTATTTTGGACAAAACCTGAGCTGTTCCTTTTGTTAAACTGCAGAACTAGGAGAGAGCTGTTTTCTAAAAGGCTCTATTAATAGCTTGTGTAGGTTCAAAGGCTTTTCCTAAGCTGGAAGGATGCCAGCTCACCCCTCTCAATTCTTGATGCGTGTTATATTGTGCTTTTTAGTAGAAAATAAGCTAATATCCTTTTAATTTGTTTTTCTTGGATCATTTTGGTCCTGGTCTGAACAAGCTTTGAACACACGGCAGAGAAGCGGAAGAACCAAACACAGTTTTGTGGCTGAGGTGGCACGTCCAGCCCCTCGCGTTTGGAGATGCTGGCTGATTTTATGCCTTCCGATTTCCGGCTTGGCTGCGTTTTGTCACAGCGGTCTCTGTTGTTTGTTGCAGAAATTACAAAATGCATCTGCTAAAAATGAGTGGCTAAACAGGAAAGACGCCCACTCCCAACTCTACAGAATAAACAAAGAGCCCTCTGCATTTTGCGTTTATAGATGGAGAAATGCAATCAGCACAGGAAATGAGATTTCCTCCTCTTTGAGGCAACCCATGAATTTTGACTGACTTTAAAAGAGCTTTGACCACTGAGTTAAAAATACATCTGTGAGAGTAATTTAATTCATAAAGTACCTCAAAAACGATGACCAGACAGGTGATCTTTTGTCAAGTGGTGTATGTGGCATGCTGCTGGCTGCCCCAAGCACTGGGGATAGATAGATAACTTCTGGGTTTTGTTCTCTCTGCCTTTTCTCCATAGACAATACTTGTACTTTTGAAAGGAGTTTGGATTGCATTCTGGACCAGACAGCTCTTTTTGGCAGCCCAGCCTGCATGAGATGCCTCCCATCCAAGGGGAGATTTCCAAGCTTATGCCATGGCCAGCGTTCAGCTTTCTATAATATAGCTCAAGTTGATGAGACTCCCATGGAGTCTGCTCATGATGTTTAAGTACAGTAGTGCATTGGCACCTTAGCTGTGCTAAGACAAAAGGCTTTGGTTACTTTGGTTGCAGCAATTGGCACCCAGAGAACTTGCCCATGGATGACCAGGTATTATTTGATTTCCCACAAGAACCTGAACAGTTTTCAACACAGATTCTCTCTCGACCTTTATCTTAATTCTTTTTATAGCTCTTTCACTGAAGTGGAGTTTAGTCTTTCTTTTTTGGATGTGGCTGGAGGTGTAAATCCAGACAGATATAACTCCTGAACAGGCATCAAGCTGACTATGCCTCAGCTCATCAGCGCTTGTGTTGTCTGTACGTAAAGCAAACAAAATCCTTTTTAAATCTGAAGTCAAAGTCATTTTATTTGGTTCTTTTCCTTGCATATAACCAATGAGATGGTTCTCATTTAAAATAGCTAGCTCATGGCAGTAGGTAGAAACCTACAATCTTTTTCTTATTACACCCTTTTATATTTAAACCCTCTATTTTTAACCCAATGGTGGGATTCAGGGTTAATGTTCGTTAGATCTGTGTCTAGACAGTTGTGAAAAACAGGAAATGAATTATATTAGAGTAAGAAAGGAGAACTTAACCTCTTCTCTCCTAGCTAACATGGGAGTGGGTAAAATATTTTTACAGCAGAATATCTGTAAAGGCTTAAGGAAGTAGAAAATAAAGAGGAAAAAAAAACCCTCTGCTCCCATGGGAATTATTTTGCAGAAAATAAAGAGCTGGGCTCTGCCCCTTGTTACACCCAAGCAGTAATTCTTTTCCTTCGGGCTCTAGGGAAAAATTGCATTTTATTACTGCATGCTTCTTGCAAATATTCAAAAGAAAACAAAGGCCATCCAACCAGTTTCACACACAGGATAGCTCAGCTGCCCAGGGCAGCCAGCAGGACCCGTCCTCTGTGCACTCAGGGTTTGTACTGTGCCTGAGCACCTTAACCTCCTCCTCCTCCTCACCCCAGAGCCTCGAGGGGTTTAAGTATTTGCAAATTTATTTCTTTCTTTGAAACAGAAACTGAAAACGTGAAATTCCCTGTCTTGAACTTTTAGAAAAACAGGAACCTGTAGCCATCATGGCCCCAACAGGGCAACTCTCTCTGTATCCAAACCTGGGACAGGACTCCATTTATTTCACGCACAGCTCATCATCCCCCTCATCTGAAGCATTTTGCTGGAGTCCACTGTCCCACATGAGCTGTCAGCCCACTAGCAACACGCATCCCCGTGGCAGAGCAGCACGGCTCTGCCCTGCCCAGCACTTCATTGCTTCATTTTACCATGATTGTTTTTCGTTTCAAAGGCCTGTTGAAGCTGCAGAGTGCAAATCACCAGGACAGCACCATAGTTGATCTTATAGCATCTTTAGCACCATCACAAACAAATAAACCACCCCAAACCAACCAACGCACAAGCAACTCCCCCCAGTGGAGCAGCCTAAAGAAAGGCTTTTAAGTAATACAACATTTGCTCATGGGTTTGTCAGTGTTTCCACTGCCAGTTTGTCTTGCTGAAGAAATCAAGTATTGGCACAGCTCTTATCAGAAACATAAATAATAATAATCTTTGTTTCCAAAGTTTTATGGAATGGAGGACCATGGGAGTTTAAGTGAGCAACAGTGCTGCAAATTTTGGCCTACAAAAGCATTCCATGTAGTGACACTCAAGGTGTGAACGTGCCTCAGGAGAAGCCAGTGGCTAATGGGAGAGGTAAGGGAATCACCTGCCCTCAGAGCATCATCTCTGTGTGAGCTTCTCTGTGGAGCTGTGCAAGGGGCTGAGGGGGCATGGCGGCACCCCACTGCCTCCATCCTTTCCTTCCTTTCTCCATGAGCTGCAGCAGATGTCAAGGAGAGCAGTCAAGACAGTATCACTGCAAAACTGCTACCTGGAAAGATGTCTTCTCTCTGTGCACACATAGAGGCACACCGACACCCGAGTGCATGTTATGTGCATCTAATTAATAAAAGATGTCTTTGAGAAGCTGGGCTCTGCAGAATGAGTAATGGAGGTCAGTAATTTTCTTGTCAGCAGCAGCTTTGCTTGAAGGAGATGTTTTAGGACGTGGCTCATCCTGTGGTGGGGAAGGAATTTTTCTGCATTAATCATACATTAATTTCTCATGAATATATTCTGCCTGAGGTAAGTACAGCCTGCCTGCCTGATTTACAGAGGAGGTGGAAATCTGAATAGAAAAAAAAACAGGTGTTCTCAGTGCCTTCATTTCAGTCTCTCTCCACAAGCACATGCCCAAGCCTTGAAGTCTCTTGGAGCTAGAAACTGGTGGAGGAATAGCTGCAGCCCATTTCTCCCAGCTGTCATGTCAGGCTGAGCAGAGCCCATAGGGAAAGTCATGGGCTGCCCAGGGAGGTGGTGGAATCACCATCCCTGCAGGTGTTCAGGAAAAGGGTAGATGCCACACTGAGCGACGTGGTCTAGAGCTGCCACAGGGATGGGATGATGGTTGGACTGGATGATCTTACTGGTCTTTTCAACCTTAATGATTCTATGAAGGGAGGAACAAGAGATGAAGTCCCACAGTCGCCCCAGCTGGCTCCAGCGTGGCTGTAGTGGATCTGGCAACCAACCCCAGCCCTTCAACAGACCAATGAGGACTTTGCATCCTGGTTAAAATTTAATCACCTTTTATCCTTGTTTTCTGAAGCTGACAGTGAAACCCTAGCCTGAGTGCCACAGCAAAGCTGTATTTTGTTACGGAGCTCCAAACAGAGCTTCCACTCAGTAACTCAGCAGTACAAGTGGCCGTACCACTTGAGCTCTGTGGCTCATTCTCCAAATGGCATTAAGGAGCTACAATAAGTAGTTATAGCAGTATTTACTCAGTATTATTATAACAGTATTATTTGGGGCAAAAAGGTTGCCAGCTTTGGACAAACATTATGCCTGGGTTTGCTCATTGCAGGTGGTCTTCAGGTCTATGCAAGTGGGAGCTGAGATGGCCTTGCAGGCTGTGGGAAGCACAGGAGACCACGGTTGTACTCATCTCCTCTCTTTTGGGAACCAAGACCAGCTCATGGCCCCTCAGATGTCAGAAATACACAGCCCGGGGTGTTGTGAGTAATTAGGGAATAAGTTAAATGAGAATTATAGAACATCCTGTGTTGGAAGGGATCCATGAAGATCACTGAGTACAACTCCTGGCTCCACATAGCACCACTCAAAATTCAAACCCTATGTCTGAGAGCAATGTCTAAATGCTCCTTGAACTCTGGCAGCCCATTCCATGCCCACCGCCCTCTGGTGCAGAACCTTTCTGTAACCCCCACCTGACCCTCACCTCATGCAGCTTTAAGCCCTTCCCTTGCATCCTAAATGAGGATTAAGAAAATAATCCTTCCCAGTATCCATCTCTGGTAGATACAGCAGGCAGGGCAGTGTCACCCCCAGGCCCCTTCCTCCTGGCCTGCTGCTGGGACCATGCTGGAGAGTGCCATGCAATGCCCCATGGCCAGAGTCAGGCCGGGCCGCTCAGTCCTCCCCAGCCCCACTCCCTCTGCACCACATGAGTGGTTGGGCTCTGTACACTGTGCAGCAGCTCCATGGAACAACGTGTTTGAGAACAACTTCTGGCTAGACACATATCTTAGCATATTAGAAGGTATTTTTAGTACTTCTGGCAGAACGGATCAAACTCTGCTTTCAGTTGTACTAATATAACTCTGCTGGCATCACCTTGTGTTCGCAGCGAGGTGGCAGCTGGTCGGAGCTCCCTTGCTAAGTAGTCGTGTTTATCCCACAAAAGACAAAAAACAAGCTTATAAAAAGGCAGATGGGATTCCTGCCTTACAGCAGGCCAGGCTTGCGCCATGAGCACAGCTTCACCAACTTGCAGCTCCCATTGCTGAAGGAACAGCAGCACAGAGCAGGGCAAAAACACTCCAAATGCTGTTGCCTCAGTTTGTCATGACTTTGTTTTGTACTGGTATAAATATAACTACATCCATTTCATACAGCGAAGTGCTCCGTGATGAGCACAGTATAAATAGCTGAACTGCTTACACAAACCATAAACAAGGGCTGGAAACCCTTGCTTCACCCCACAAGTCAGAAGCCATGGCAGCTTCCAACTGGAAGGCACAGAGGAGGCTCTGCAGCTGAACAGTTAAAGCAGAATGTTTTCTCTGGAGGCTCGGATCGGAGCTGGGGCACTGCCACCCTCCCAGCCATGCCAAGGTGGTGGGATGCGTGACACCGCAATTACACACGCAGAAGAAGGGAAGGCTGAGATAACTACCATATTCTCGCTGTGTAGGCCACGTAAAAAATCATAACATATAATGATTCCTGCTTTATTGCAGTGTTTGGGTTCCAGATATAGGCCTGCATGGGAAGGCTGTATGACGCTGAACCCAATGCCAAATGAGCATTTCCTGCTTTGAAGTAATGTAATGTCAGGAATCCAGCTGGTTGGAAACACCCTGCTTGTCTGGAGCTCCAGGTGAACCAGTCCATTCCCAGAGGCCGTGAGGGACCGTCTGCAATTCAGGTCCTTCGCACACTTATTTTTGTCAACACAAAACAAAGCTCTTTGCCTCCTGCATAGGAAGTGGCTGAGCTCACCCAGAAACCCAGGGGCTTGCCAGAGGCATTAGATAACTAAGCAAGATTTGTTTTAGCTGCCCTCAGTAACCAAGGTATTTCCTACTGTAAGTATAAGGAAACATTGAAGATACTTAAGCAACCGTATTTGTTTATCTTAGGCCAAACTGGAGAGATTTTCCAGAACCACTACTGCAGCTGCACTCAGCCCGACACAGCGAGTGCTGCCCTGCGGACTCCATGGCTGCAGGAGGAAAGCAGATCCTGGCCGAGAGCTCTGCACAGCTGCTGCACAAACCTGCACAGATACCCACGGACCCTTCATCTTGCACAAGACGATGGCCAGAGGGCAGATGGAACTCACCAGTGTTTGCTCGCCCCGGTTTCTGAGTAGGCAATTACCTTAGAAGACACAAATGTCAAGGTAGCTTTCACTGTGAGAAGAGATGAGATCTCCAAGCCTGCAAATCCAAAGGGTCTTAGAAGGGCACCCCCATCAAACCTCGGCCATCTGTTCCTCAGTGGGAGGTGATGGTGGCAGCAGCAGGGACACCGTGGGGTGCTCGGGCCCTGGGGCATGCTCCCCAGCACAGTGGGCACGGTGCTGAGCTTGGCAGAGTTCAAGAAATGTCTGTACAAAGCTCTCAGATATATGCTCTGCTTTTTGGGTGGTCCTGCATGGAGCAGGAGTTGACTCGATGATCCTTGTGGGTCTCTTCCAACACAGGATATTCTGTGATTCTGTGATAGCAAGAGAAAAGCAGACCCTAAAGATGGACGCTTGTACAGTATCTGGCTGGAGCAGGGTCGTGCATTACAGCATGCACGAGGCCCTGGCTGTCTGATGAGCAGGCAAGGAGGGAATGGACCTGCAGGCCACAACGTTCCGACGTGGGCTCTGATCCTGGAATCTGATTCATATCAACGCAGCCTGGTGCCTCCCAGCCGTACATTTAATAGCGCAGATCATATTGCAGTGTCCTGAGTGCCTAAATTTAGCTTCTGAAACCTGTACATTGATTAGTTTGATATTCTAAGGTGCTACACGCTCAATTCAGTAGAATTGTGAACGCTGAGTAGAACTCAAGGCTTGGCAGGCAGCAGGGAGACTCAGGAGGAGCTAACAGACCTCAGGCAGCCCCCTAAGACACAGATCAGCCCTGTGCTGCTGTTGGGGTTGTTTAGAACTGAAGCAGATGCCACACTGCCTGCCTGCTGCGTGCTGACTGCTCTCTCTGCTGGCTGGCTCAAAAATGGCATTTTCACCAGCTTTGAGTTGAGCCTGACTGTTTATGTTCACAGAAATTTAAGAGCCAAGAAAATGTGTTAAAAAAACATCTTTTTTTTTTCCTTTCTTAACATCCCAAACAGGTAAGCAAGAGGTTAGCTATAAAGCAAATGATATTCTTAACTACAGAGAAGCTGCAAAGAAGAGAAAGCAGCAGGATAGATGTGGGTCTCCTACCTCCCACAGAACTGCACCCATAGTTCCAAGGAAGTGAGAGGGCCAACCTGTGAGACGGGGCGCCCAGCATGAAGGTAGGGCTAGCAGGGTCCTGCCGTAACATTCCCAGCAGTGAAAGTGTTGCACAATTTCCAGTCACCAACGGCATGCAGAAGCTAAGAGAGAATGGGATTGTGAAGAACTTCCTTCTCTGCTTGTTCAGTGCCTAACTCAAGGGTGGCCAAGACTGAAAAGCCGCTGTCCAGGTGCCCTCAGCACATAAATGCCATAATAATAAAGAACAACGGAAAGACAGGCAAATTTTACTTTTTTCTCTCTAATCATTCTGAACAGATGCCTAATCTTACATGCAGCAGGTTCAGTGTGCGTGATGGAAGCTTTATTACGATAATTTGTTTGTAGCTCTTGTAAAAAATATGCCATTCCAGGTAACAAAAGGCAGAAGCCAGAGAGCAATCACAGCATTTCCTCTGTGGCCCTTCAACTGAAGTGGGAAAGGACAAGCTAAAGAAGGATGAAAGAGAGCAGAAAGCTAAACTGCATTAAGAAATCATCATACTAAAGGCAAATCAGCAGCATGCCTTTGTGCTGCATGCCTCAGGACATAATCTAGACATGGCAGATTAAAAGTCTCAGGGGCTGTCAGTAGCACCAACCAGCCCAGAGGTGATGGCAAAGCTTTCATTTTATTTCATGTCTCACAGCAGGACATGTTCCATGCGTGCTATCTTTGGGCTGCATGGCTGTACCAGCCAGAGTGGAGCTGTACCTGCCAAGCCATGCTTTGCTGTACGGTGCACTGCATTTATCTACCCCCACAAAAAGTCTTTTCAATCAGAGGTGTTTAATACATTGGTGATCACAAGTGTGTCTGTCAGTGACACTGCCTTCTTTGCTTTACAAACAGCAGCAGCAGTTCTTTGCTTGCACTCTCATATCCTCTGCTTCTGCAGGTACTTGACAAAGCAGCTCTGAAGAAACTGCTTGTCTGTCCACAGCTGGAAGTTCAATGAGTCAACACTGATGTGTCTGCCTCAAGTGTCAGCATGAAGATTAAACACAATAAGGTCTCCAAAGCAAAGCAGGATATGAGTTAACTGGTGAGAGAAAGGAGCAAGCACAGAACAAATTCACTTGGTCCCTTGGGGGACCCATTAGGACTAATCAGCACTAAAAAAAAGGCCTGTCTCCACTAATTATTGTTAGCAATCAGGGAGCAGCCACTCCTCTGCTACACCTCGTATTTAGGACCCTAAATGAGCACCTGGTGTACTCCTGAATCTGACTTTCTGATAGCACACCCTCTCCAATGTTAGTAAGTGCCACTAGGCTTGAAGGGCCACAGAGGAAATGCTGTGATTGCTCTCTGGCTTCTGCCTTTTGTTACCTGGAATGGCATATTTTTTACAAGAGCTACAAACAAATTATCGTAATAAAGCTTCCATCACACACACTGAACCTGCTGCATGTAAGATTAGGCATCTGTTCAGAATGATTAGAGAGAAAAGGGAGCGTTTCTTCACACTGATTTTTTTTTTAACTTGTACATTCTGAATAATGGTTGTATTTGTTCTCTTTCTTAAAAAACCTTGATCCTGAGATTAGTTAAACCATGCATCTCCTTTTACCTAGGCCTCACTAAAGGGAGCATCATACATTTCAGCCCCCAAACACCAGCTCAGGATGGTAGCTCAGTATTTAAATCAAATGACAAACTCAAGTAGGTAGGGATGAGAACCTCATGTTCTGCAACAAATCAGAAGTTCAGTTGAGGAATGCTCAGAAGTCAGAGCATACAGTCACATAGGACGTGCTTCATGTAAGCCATTCAAACAAGGCGTGGCTCTTCACATTCTCCATCCTGCTTTTCTCTATCCAGAGGCTACAAATCAGCTCTCCCACCCTGCAGAGGAGTGCTGCAACAACTGAACTCCTGCTCAGTCTGTGCTGGCTCCCAAGGAACCCATGTTAGCAACCTATCTGCTCAGCACCCAGCTGTACTGCATGCATTTGGCAACAGAAAATGTAAGCTTCTGCATTCAGCCAGCCCTTATGGTACAGAAAAAGATGCCTGGATGAAATCAAATCAATCCCACAGCTGTTTAACAGTCCATCTCTTCTGTTAACATGCTGAGTAAACTCTCTGAAACCACCGGGACGTGTGGTAATAATACATGCATGTGCATATTACATGTTTCTGTAGATAGAAATAGGATGATCCCCTTAACACTTAGAACTGTCACTGTGCTTTTCCTCACTGTGACTGAAGTGTTTCACAACTGTTTACTGCAGTCTCCATCCTTCTGTAGGGCAGTCTGTTCATTCCCTTCCCCCCCAGCCATATGCTCCTGCTGATTTACTTATACCAGCAGCAGCAGCTGTCTGACCTCAGAGCAAGCCGGTTCAAGGAGCTAAATGGAAGAAAAAAACCTTTTCTTCCTTCTGTTAGTTTAGCTTCCTAGCCCGGATTACCTTGGGGCCAGACAAATGCCAAGTGCAAGCATGTGGAGATAGGCAAGAACGTGTGGCCAATGGAAGAAGGAAAAGCAAGTGCCTCTTCCAGCACCCCTTAGCATTAGGTGAATTTAACTGAAATGTCAGGCACTTAATTCTCCTCTCGTACAGCACAGAAGCATCAACTTATCTGGATTTACACAGTGCTTGGAAGTTCCCTTTATGGATGTAGTGACTAAATTGAGATGCACTAGGTCAATTTACGTAAGTGACAGAAATAATGAATATACTGATCCTCACTTCTGAAGCGTGGCAACATTCAGCATGCTGAGCTACACTGTTCAGTAGTTCATGCATACTTTTCCAAAAGTTTTGTTGGTTGTTTTTTTTCCACAGTGTTTAAATACTCTTTTCAATTCGGGCAAAGTAGGTGAAAAAGCAATGTTTATAATGTGACGTCTACCTCTGATTTGATGTATTAAAAAACAAACAAGTTCATTCCTACAAAACAAAAGGCTTTATTTGATTTCCCCAAATACTTATTCCATATAAAGAAATATAAACAGTTCATAAATATACTGTGAGGCCAGCAAAACAAAACAAACCGACTCAAAATTAAAGCAGAGACACCTTCTTTGTTTACTTCATTGTCCTTTCAAGGAAGGGCTGCAATCAGTCTGTCTGCCAAATCGATACACAAAGTCCACTAAGGGGAACACTGAGCCCCATCCCACTTTGGGATTCATGTTGATGAAATCATCTAAGTTCATCTTGGAATCTAAAAGAGAAGCAGAAGAGTAAAAGCATGAAGTTCCTGATTCAGCTTCAGTAGCAGCTGTAATGAAAATCTCACGAAACAAAACATTGAAAGCTGAGTTTAAAAGGGCAGAGTTCAGAGCACATCTGCTGAGCAGCAGTCCAGCAACATTCTGCAAGTTGTGCAGTACTACAAGAACATCTGTACCCAGCATCTGTAACATGGCCTCAACAGGACTTCCAACCCCTACAATTCAGTGACTCTCTGATTTGTCCCTGACCCCTCCCTCTGTCTGTAGCAATAATCAATAATGGCATCACCTGATCAGTATCATTAGTCATAGAACAGTATGCATGGCAAAGATTTTTCCCTGTAACAGCAGCCTAGAAAGGGTGTCAGAGTACCGCTGCACAAATAACAACTAAAGCAGGCAACTGCAATGCAACAGGCACCTACTGATCTCTGCATTCATAAAATCCCAACTACTCAAAGGCAGAGGAGGTATTTCCCCACAGTGTCCTGATCCAAACTCATCTGAATCAGGGACCCTTTGCAACGAAGGAATTGGGTCACAGCAGCAGTCAGGATCCAGAGCTGCTTTATGTGTTTCAGAAGTGATTAGACCGTTGGCAAACCCAGAATCTGTTATTTCTCAGGCTCTTTCATTTGTTTGTGTTCCTTCCAGCCCTGAGCTTCCTGCTTGCTGCAAGGCCGTGCCATGCAGACAGGATGAAATATCTGACAGAGACCCACCTGTAGCCAAGAGGGATGTTCAGGCTGGCTGGGGGCAAACACTTTGTATTTTACTTATTTTTAACTCCTGAACCACTGAAGGAGGTCAAAAGGGTTTCTGCCATGTTTCTGAGAGAAGAGTAACCATGACTGCCTTTTGCTTGGAATTTTATCTCACCTGACCTCAGTAGGAAAGGTAGAAACCATTCTGTCCCAGTTGCAGATCCCAGAGTGCTCAGTGAAATGTGCTGATCTGCAGTTTGGGTTTAGATGCCTCATATATCCTTTTTCCAGAGCTGGTCTGATACAACAAGCATCCTGTGCTGACTCAGAACCATACTGATCAGAGATTTCCTATCTGTGGGCTTGTTACTGTATGTTCTCATTGACAGGCTGTGAAAATAACCTTTTAAAATACATATTAAAAGAGACTGAGTTTAAAGAACAGAGTGGGGTGCACATGGAGTTATTGTTACAGCTTTTCTATCACATTTAAGTATTTATTTTAACAAGGATGATTCATGCACACACTTCAGGATTAAGAACCAAACCAGAGAAGGCTCTAACGAATGCATAGAAAATCCTAGGATGTAACCTGCTTCAGCTGCAAAAACCTCATGTAACTAGGCTTACCATTATAAGGCACAAGTAAGGAAGAGAAGATGTTTGGGAAGCCCAAGCTCAGCAGTGCCAGCCATCACCCAGCTCTCTTCTTTGTACCACATCTACACCACAATGGTTTTGCAACTCACTGAATCCAAGCTCTCACCAATTGTAAGGTCTGGCTCCTAAATCCACCTTTTTCTTGTTTAAAAAGTCTTTTTGGGCTTTGCACATTAAAAATCCTCACATCCAGCCAAGCACGGTCCTGCTTCTAAAGAATAGAAGATGGCAACTTCCTGCCTAATTATGTGATGATTTAAACTAGCACAAGCCCAGCAATTTGCTTTTGTAGCTCAAGAACAATTAGCAGAGGATAACAGCTCTTGCTTGCGGGTAAACTGCTAAGCTTATTTTCCAATTCCCAGCTTGTCTTTTCTTTCCAGATGCTTTTATTTTAAAATGAATTTGATTACACATATGGTTTAAGATTTGAAGGATAAGTAATTCCCTGTTTTATGTGTACTTGGTAGAATAATAATTTTGTGATAACGTTCTGAGAATAGTAAAGAAGCCCAAAGGGGATTGTTCCACTAGTTACAAACACAGCTGCTGCTGTTAGTAGCTTGAAAGTGGCTGTCACAACATCTGTAGGAAGTGAAATATTCTCTTGCATTCAGGAGGACTGTGGCAGAGCAAAACAGTCTGTTACAGAAGTTTAATAAAAGGAAGAGCTGCTTTAACCAGCAAACAAAAACCCTCCTGTCAGCAACGGATGGTCTAAGAACCAACCAGCAGGTGGCACTGAAGCAATATGACAACTATCCATTAGAAAACAGGCTCCTCTCATGTTTTATTCGGCTCAGGAGATAAAAGTCCCCCTGTTCTTACTACTCATATGTCATCTCCGAATGCCATGTATGTTATGTTAGACCTTACAGCTTTCGGAAGCAGCCCAGCAAAAAAACACATGAGAACAACAGAAAGCCCTTTTCCTGAGGTAGATAAGAGGACGATACACAGCAGAATTTACAAATGGGACATCTGGGTGCAAGAGCTGACAAACCAAAAGGATTCCTCCACAGAAGCAAGGAGCTGCATGTTTTATGTAAGATTTACACGAAGTCAAGAGCAGCACAGCTTTCTAAAGTATGTATTTTTGAGATTTATATTACGCTCAGTCCTCCTCAGATGCCTATGCATCATGCTAGTTTGCATTTGTGCATGAACAAAGTTAGCAGTTCCTTTTTGACCAAAACAACTTTGTTCACAGTCAATAAGATCTAACTGATGCATCCTGGGATTCTTGCATAGGTTTTTGTTGTTGTTGTTTTTTTTTTATTAATGAAACTTGACAGTGTTTCCCCAAGCAGGGACAAAAAAAAAAAAAAAAGACATGGCCTGTTTACTATCAGTTAGCCAGGATACACTTGTGGCTTCTGCCGACAGGAGGCAGAAAGTGGTGCTGCAGCCTTGGCTTGGCTCGTAGAGGTGGGACTTGCTCTGCATGACAGCTGCTCCAGCACCGCTTGGCGGGCGAGCAAGACTGAACCACAGCCTCCCCGGTTCACAGGAAGCTATGTAACTTCAGTAAGCCATCCCCACTACTACAAAATTTCTGTTCTTAGTTGTACATTTACTGACTATCCTACCCGATTCTTTACTTGTGCAAAAAGCTCATGAAGTAGGAGCTTGACAGATCCAAGTTTTCACAGAATAGAATTAGAGTCACCAAGGCTGGAAAAGATCTCTAGGATCATCCAGTCCAACCGATCACCTACCACCAATAGTTCCCCTTTAAACCACATCCCTCAGTACAACATCTGAACATTTCTTGAACACCTCCAGAGACAGTGGTTCCACCAATCCCCTGGGCAGCCTGTGCCAGCCCCTGACCACTCTTAAGGAGAATTTTTTCCTAATATCCAACCTGAACCTCCCCAGCACAACTTGAGGCCATTACCTCTCATCCTGTCGCTGTTACCTAAGAGAAGAGGCCGACCCCCCACCTCACCACAACCTCCTTTTAAGCAGTTGTAGAGAGCAATAAGGTGTCCTCTGAGCCTTCTCTTCTATGACTGAACAATTCCAGCTCCCTCAGCCATTGCTTGTAAGATTTGTGCTCCAGACCCCTCACCAGCTTCCTTGCCCTTCTGTGGACACGCTCCAAGGCCTCGATGTCTTTCTTTCTAATCCCAAATGAGAGGAACTAAAGGTTATTGTGCATATGAGCTTCTTACATTCATACTGGTCTTTTTTTCTTGTCTTCTTTTTTCTCCCCCGGCCCTTCTGGCTTGTAGTAAGAATTCTACCACTACCTGGTAGTGCAAATAAGGCAGAAATGGCAGACTTTTGCCTGGCGTCTGTCTGTTGCACAGATAAGTAACAAAGCAATTCCAGAATTTCTCAACCGTCCTACTTAAATTACCTTCAAAACTAAAAAGGAAAAAAAGCCTTTAGAAATCAATCCTCACATGTGCTACCACACACTTGGGGAGAACTGAAATTCAAACAAGGCTTTTCAGTGTTAAGAGTGATGTTAACAGTTGTACACAAGCTGCAAAACCATCTGTTCTGAGTAATTGTGAAACACACTGCAAGCTGTGTTTTACACGGGCTTGCAGTAAGGAGCGCTGATCTCATCAGGTAAGCAAGAACCAAACCTCATTAATTTGCAGAGGGAAGATGCAAGAGAGAACACCAGGCTGGGTTAGAGAGCCCAAGAATGATTGATCTGTGCCTTAAGTTATTATATCTTGTTCAAAAAAAGAAAAAGAAATACCAGGCTCTTTTGTCTTCTTCCAGCAGGAAGCCACTGGCATTCAGGTGGGACAGGGCAGAGCAGTCTGCTACAGCTCAAGCATGAGGATTCCAGCAGAACTGCTTGGAGCATAAAGCTGGGTGAGAAAGCACTGTGTGTGCAGCTCACCAGTTGGGTTTGCCAGTTTCACCTGGCACTCACAGCAGAGGCCAGAGCACTGTCAAAAGGACACACACAGGCCTAGCTCTGCAAACAAGTAGGGCAGAGCCAGCTGCAAAAGCAAATTGTATTAGCATGTGATGAGACGTGATGAGAGTCTGGGTTGCTTTTTTATTTTTTTGTGTGTGTTTTTGTGGGCTTGGTTGTTTTTTGTTTTTAAAATAATCCTTAATTTCTTTTAAAAAAGCCCTTGTTCAGCATCAAAGACACGTATCAAACAGAAGCAGTACAGAAACCCTGCATGCCTTCGTAATCATCTTCTCAAGAGCTTACGAGTGCAGCTTCTCTAAATGACAGCCACACAATAACAAATAAAAATATAATGCTCTGATCTAGATATGCTTCACAAATAAACTGACACTAAAACAATATATGCAGCCAATTCTGTCAGCCATTAAATTGAAGTCATTCCTAACATGAAATGTGAGCAATTTAATCTACACAGTCACAAATTAACGTGGAAAGCAGAGTACTCTAAGTGAAATGGTGGGGAGAAAACAATTATCCGCAATGGAATTTGGCATGGATGTCGACATTCATACTTCAGGCTCTTTTCTGGTAACAAAAGGTCAGCCACACAGTTTTCAAACAAGATTAAAAAAAGGTACTTTATGCCTGATAAAACTATGCTGAGAAATTATTTCTTTACCAGTCTCTAGAGGAAGAAATTACCAGTTCCCCATGTTGGCAGTAATGTTTTCTAAACCTCCATGTTGTTCTACAGAACTGCATCACTGAAGCACAAGGCTAGGATTTCACTACAGGTTAGGCACATGCTTGCTCTACAGTTGTTAGACCTAAACTCCTCACTGACTTCTGGTCAAGTTTGTTGAGACCTGGAGAACACGACATTTGAGGAAAGGCTGAGAGAACAAGACCTGATCAGCTTTCAACAGAAAAGACGAAGGAGGGAGCATACTGCTGTACGGGTAATGGATTAGAGGACGGACCCAGAGCCTTCTTGGAGGAGTCTGGCAACACAACTCACCAGGGAATATGGGAAATTCCAATTATATGCTATTATATACATATAATACAAAATATGTATTATTTTTCCATGACTGGTCAAATACTAGAACATTGTGCCTAGAGATGCTGCCTCTGTCCCTGGCATTGCTCAAGACTAGACTAGAGAGCCCTAAAGAATTCTGATCTCATTACACCTGCTTAGAGCAGGAGCCTGACTGGATGACTTGTGAATGTTCCTTCTGGTGCAGTAAGGTACAGACTAAGGAATGAAGAATGGAAGGAATGAAGATCCATATACCTTTAAGTTTCTACCAACATCACAGAGACAATCTGGAGGTTGGCTGATACCACCTGGCTGTTGTTCATCAGAAAAGCAAAGCTCAGCCATGCAGTCAAGAGGAGAGTTACAGGGTTTGTATCTACGGAATCATTCATTGCAGCTGGAGGTATACCTACAACTGCTTGGATCATTTTACAACTGTACTTAGTGCAGTAATGTTTAACCTGAGTAGGAGTTTTCATCTCTTCCCAGTCTGGCCTGGTCAACACTCATCACACCTTCATTAATGCTCAACTATCACAATAAGGTTTCCACACGCAAAATACCCTCAGCACTTAAGAGGCTTCAGCTAGCAGTGAAGCATGCACTGCAGGCTAGGTTAGGCATTCTCTGCTTCCTCTCTCATCTCTACATATCATTTTACTGAAAAGAAGGACTAGGACAGGGTTTGAGATACTTTATAACTTGGAATGTCCAAAAACACCTAAAGCTCCATGAAATGGTATCTGTGCTCTCATGCCCATTCATAACTCATTTATATTTAGTTTGAAACACAAAATTTTTTTAGAAGCCAATTGCAAAGACTGTGAATTAAGTTCCCTGCAACTTAAAACCATAATAAACTTACCCTTAAATACAAAATGTATTTCTTTGACCCTACCTTCTCTAATATATAGCATTGTATTATTTAAAAAGCAGAAAGAGCAAAACCAAACACACACAACAATGGCAAACTCTTTTAAAACTAAACTTTATGCTTTTCTCCATCTGGGAACAAAATGAACGAAAATATAAAGCCAGCCTGGCAAACGTGTTTAGTGTAAGCTGACATGCTGTGTGGAAAGTATGGCTTAAGAATCCATATAGAATAGAAGAGATGGCAACTCTTTATTTCTGTGCTTGGACCACAGGCTATTATCTAAACTAACACTCAGTGCCTGGGGAAAAATTGGCTGACTTGCCCATTTGCCCCAGAAGCATCCTTAGGTCTATTCATCTGGTAGAGAAACTTCAAACATCTTAGGTGGGCCTTTCTTTCATCTCCCCATTGTAATGATAGCACAAAACCACTCTTCTCTGCTCAGTTTATGAGAACTGAGTAATTAACATTTGACAATGGTAACTGCCAGGAGGCACGCTAGACTTCGTGTGTTCAGAAAAGACAAATGCTTCACAACTCTGTCATCTTACCAGCAGTTTCAATGCAAGGGTATGAAGGAGGAGGTTTCTGCCATTTCCCATTTGCATCCTTCATATGAGATCTGTCTGAAGCAAATGTCTTCAAGTACAAATCTGCTCGAATCATTCTGATCTTCCTAAACAATAATTAAATAATGAAAAACATCAAATAAATGCATCAAATAAATAAATAATAAATATTGAAATGGTGAAAAATTGTATCAAATGATGTGTGCATGTAATGCCACTGTCACATATTTGTTCGTCATAGTTATTAATTAGGCATTCTGAACAAGAGCTCTTCTTCCTCTTGAACAGCATTAATTTAGTTAAACACTTAACTCACAAACATTGTGCCAAGCAGCAAACTAGCTCCCAAGAAACTAGAGCAGGGAAGAGAAGGGCTTTCGATAACTAAAAGATGGCAACCCCTAGGTAAAGAGCTTTAGAGACATAATGCAGTGCATTTAGCTTCCTGAAATATAGCAGAAACTTCTGTCACTGTCTATCCACAGACAGAACTTCAACTTAAGTCTCCAGGAAATACCATCCGTGGTCTTTATTTTTGTTGTCAGCACCTGTGAAATTCTGGATGAAGGCTGTCATCCGGCCTAAAGGCCTCCGCGCTGTACATCTCAAAAGGGCACGGAAATGGCAACACAGTGTCAAGGTCATAAACGAAGTTCTGCTCTCCACCCGGAACGTGAAGTAGGATAACATGGTAGTCCTGAGAAGAAGAATTTCATTGTTTAAACAGCTGTTTATCAGAAACTGAAAGAGAGAGGGGAAAAAAAAAATTGTCCTAAAAGCAGAAGCTACAGCTCCTTTCCTTTCCATCATTTCTGTCCTTGAAATTTAGGCCCAGACATCTCTGCCACCAGAAGAGAGGATTCCTAATGGCACCTCACCCTTGTTACTCTTCAGTAAACCTTGGTATTCTTCCCATTTCTTTACGGTCTCCTTTGATTTAAGCCTGGACAGCCAAACTAAAGCTAAACTATTCCTTATACCAGCTATTTTATTCCTTAACACATAAGTAACACAGGCACGGCGGAGGCTTAGAGAAACTGGAGTTATTTACCTTGTTCATTACACTGCAGCTTTCCAAAGCTAAACTGAAGGTAGTTGGCAGTTTACTACAGAGAACACTAAATCCACTCACAAAAAGTTTGAAGCTCTGTCTTTTGACACTCGAGCACAACCCTAAGCAAAGAAGACTGAGAAATGAATGAATAAGATCTCGGGCAAGCTATTTTCACAGACCAATTTACCTATGCAACTGTATGCAAAAACAACATTTAGAAAAGTCTGTTACAAAGTACATGAAAAAATTAACTACAAGCTTTACAAAAACTCCATCTGAGCTCAGGCTGATTTGGGCTGCTGCCCGGTTCAGCGATCAACCCTCCTTTTTAAAAGACAAGCTTTTATAAGCAAATGCTAGTGCCAACCATTTCTTCCCTGCATAACATGGGCTGTGTAAGATCTAAGATTTCTGTAGCCAGAAAGCTTCACTCTTTCTACGTTTAAAGTCCCATGCGAATCACTTTTTAGTAAGTACTGGGGAATTTCTTCTTCTAGGGTTCATCTCAACCTGTGTCGAGAGAGACATCCACTCAGCAATATGGAGGAGTTACACAAGTCTGAGACTAAACCCATCAACTCTCAGCTACCTAGGGCTCATATTCAACACAAGCAAATTTGCTCAAAGCTACGGTTGTGATTATGTGTACTTATGGAAATATTGCTACTGCAAGACTATGGAAGGTATTTGCAGACTTTCTGCAGATATTTTTTGGTCATTATTATTTTATAGCTGTGCAGTATCAACAATCAAATTTGAACTGCTAAAGGATGGAATGAAAATACATCTGCTCTGAAGACCAAATTCTCTGTTTTTCTGGTTTCATCATTATTGCCATCAGTGACCAAAAGGATACGGCCAAAACTGCACAGGCTCTGAGTCCTCCTTGAGGAAGACAGCAAATCAAGGAGCCTTCTAGTACCTAAAGGGAGCCTATAAACAGGAGGGGAATCAACTCTTTGAAAGGGTAGATAAACTGCAGGACAAGGAGAAATGGTTTGAAGTCGAAGGAGGGAAGATTTAGGTTGGATGTCAGGGGGAAGTTCTTCGCTATGAGAGTGGTGAGGTGCTGGAACAGGCTGCCCAGAGAGGTTGTGGATGCCCCGTCCCTGGAGGTGTTCAAGGCCAGGTAGGATGAGGCAGCCTGGTCTAGTATTAACCATGGGTGCTGGTGGCCCTGCCTGCGGCAGGGGGGTTGGAACTTGATGATCCTTGAGGTCCCTTCCCACCCAGGCCATTCTGTGAAATGCCACAGTCCACGGAAATATCAGAAATACTTTCGGAGAGAATTAATGATTCTGCAATTGCAGTTAGGAAGCTTGCAGATATCTTTTGCTAAACTTCAGAAACACACAGCCACACAAAACGGAGAGGATTCTTTAGTGGAATAACTCTGTAATGTTGCATAGGTAAAAGAGATTCCATAGAGGCTAAACTGCATTCACAATCAAACTACACTCCAAAGACACCACTTAAGGGCAGTTTAAATGCCGAATCTTGAAGACATGTAATGCTTACATTTTTCAATCCTAGATCAACCCTATGTAGGTATTTACGTCCATCTTTTACTTACAAATACAGACTTCTACTACAGATTCTACAGAGCTGGTGGCCCCAACAAATCCAGATGGTAATTTTCACAGATTTGTTATACACTCTTACCAAAGTTAAGGTCAGTCATTTGAAGATTTGTGTCTCACTGTTATTTTCCTATGAGCAATAAAAAGGAACACTGGACTTTGGCTCTTAATGAATCTGCTGCAGAAAAATAATAAACGCTGATGCAGAACTATGGAATGTCTGAAGCTGCAGGGACCTCAGTGTCCATGTGGCACAACCCCTGCTCCAGCAGGGACACCCAGAGCAGGATGCACAGGTCCACATCCAAGAGACTTTTGGAGATCTCTAAGGAGGAGACTCCACAGCCTCTGGGCAAGCTGTGCCAGTAGTCATCTGTCTGCACACTGAAAAAGTATTTCACTGATACACAGATGTTACAGGAAATGTGGATAACACTGCCCACATATGGTTGTGCAAACGTCAATTATCAAACATGCTATCAAATACCAAAAAAAATAAAGAAAACAAAAGGCCTTACCCAGACAACAGGTTCATCTCCATGCCCTGATTTCTGTTTCCAGAGTGGAATCTGAAAGTTAAGTGATTTGAAATGAAACACTGCAGCTCCGTACAGATGAATCTCAACGATCCACTGCATTGCCTTCTCTCACTGCTGCAGGCAGAACAGTTTTGCTAGCTCCTATCTCTTAGGAGCATCGGATACTATTCTGAACCATACTATCTCATCACTCCTCTCCACTTCCAGGTGACAAGGCAGGGTTTCCCCACCACCTACAGGGACACCACGCTTCTCCCCTTTAGCCCAAGCACATCAGACAACCACATCTCACAGTGGGAGGTCTGAACACACCTGATCCTGGATTCTGAAGGGCCGTAGGGCCACGTCCCCCCAGGGCAGCCAGGGGTTGGAATGCCAGGGGTCACATCTCCACTGCGCTGGGCAGTGGCTTAAAGGCTGCGGCGTAAGGGTGCGGGGGAGCCCCCAGGCGGGGCTTCACAGCCTCCGCCGCATTCAGACCGCGACCGCTCACCATCCTCCTATCGTTGGATATGAAAACAGCATAGAACTCTTCCAGAGGGTAGCGATCCTGGCTCCTGATGTACTCGCAGAGCTTCCACACGTTCTCTTCGCTGTAAAACACCAAGGGCGGGATTTTTACTCCTCCTTCCCACATTCCCAACAGACTCAATTCCTCTGGGGGCGGCTCCCCACCTTACGCGGCCCCACCGCCGCACACCAGCGTTGCCTCAGGGCCCACACCGTGCTACGCCCGCCGCCATACTGCGACCGCCTCCCGTCCTCGGGGCCTTTCCCGGCTCTCCCCTTACCAGTAGCAGCTTGTGTAGACACAGGCAGCTCGGGGAGGCACTGCCGCCGAGTACGAAGACGGAGACGGCCGCTCCATGGCCGGGCCCACCCGGCGGCACAGCGCCCGCCCCCCGCTGGCAGCCACGCCCCCTGCTGGCAGCCACGCCCCCCTGCTGGCGGAGCGCGTCGTTTAGCCAATGCCGTGGCGCCCGAGTGGCGCGCGGCGGCGTTTCCGCGCCGAAACTCAAATGGACGCAGCGCGACGCACGTGTCCTTCCGCTAGGCGGGCTGGGACTCGCGGCCGGAGGAAAAAAGAGGCCGCGGGCAGAGCGAACCCAGCGAGCCTCCGAAAACGCGGGGAGCGGAGCGGCGGCGTGCCGGCGGCGAGGCCGTTCTCGGGCGGCGAGGGGGTGGGTAAGGTGTCAGGAAGCTGTCGCCGCGGAGGGATCCCGCCGCCATGGTGGTCTTGCGGAGCAGCGGCGCTCGCCGCGGGCCGCCCTTCGCCATTATGGACTCCAGCTCCGAGTTCATCTCCCTGCAGCCCACCGCGCTCGGCTCCCGCCGCACCTGGACGCGCTCGCAGAGCTCCTCGTCCGCCGCCGGCTCCAAAGGGATGGAGAGGAGGGGGAGATCGGCTGTGAGTGGTGCGCAGCGCCGGGGTTGGGAGGAGGGGCGGGAGCTGCGCGGTGCGGTGCGGTGCGGAGCACGGCGCGGCGGTGTCGGCGCTGGAGCTCGTGTTCCTTTTGCGAGCGGAGGTGCGGGGGAGCGGGCCGCGAAGGCGCGCTTCGAGCTCTGCCTCCGCCTTGCCCGCTCTGCTTCCTACCTGTCCCGTGCGAGCCTTTTTGTTTTTTTTGTTGTTTTTTTTTAACTTAAAAAGTGCTCCGAGGAAGATTTTAGAGATAGCTTTTCTTTGGAGTAGTTGTGGTCAGGGTTGTAGCGAGAGCGCTCGCTGTTCTGATGGCAAGAGCGTGAAAAGCAGAGTTTGGTGAACACTGAGGTGATGTGGAGCTGCCGTGAAGGTGCTGTGTGGTCTCAGAACTCCTTTAGGCGTCGGGACCCATTTGTCTTCTCAAGACTGTAGAGCTAGGAAGAGGGAGGGAAGATTTAGGTTGGATGTCAGGGGGAAGTTCTTTACAGAGAGAGTGGTGAGGTGCTGGAACAGGCTGCCCAGGGAGGTTGTGGATGCCCCGTCCCCGGAGGTGTTCAAGGCCAGACTGCATGGGTTCCTGGGCAGCCTGGTCTAGTATTAAATGGGGAGGTTGGTGGCCCTGCATGTGCAAGGGGGTTGGAGATTCATGATCCTTGAGGTCCCTCCCAACCCTGGCCATTCTGTGATTCTGTGAAGACTCATAGAATCACTAAAACTGGGAAAGGATCAAACACCAACCCATCCCACCATGCCTGCCAACCATGTCCACAGTGCCACATCCACATGGTTCTTGAGCACCTCCAGGGATGGTGATCCCATCCCAACTCTCTGGGCAGCTGTGCCACGGCATCACCACTCTGAGAAGAAATTTCTCCTAATATCCTACCTGAACCTCCATTGGTGCAACTTCAGGCCATTCCAAGAAGTTCTTGGGGTGTCTTTTCTTTACAAGCAGACATGGAGTCTGCTTAAAAATCCACACTTTTGCGGTGTACAAGACATGGCTGTGGAAGCCTCCATGGTCTTGGGCTGCCCGTTGTATTGCCCTCCCTCACATGTAAAGTGAGGCAGAAGAAAACATCTAGCACGTTGTCAGTGTGGGAATGGCAATGGGGAAGTTCAGTGTGAACGGAATCACTGCAGTGAATGTTAGATCATTATTATGGAACCAGTTGTAATGTTTTTCTTTGTTTTGTGGTGGGTTTTTTCTTTCTTTTTTTTTTTTTTTTTTTTTTTTTTTTTTTTTTTTTCCTCCTTCTTCTCAGCAGAAACTTGCCTCAAGGCTTAGTGTCATTCTTTCTTCGAAGGACCCCTGAGGGTTGGCTGGAGCACTTGGATTGCAGAGACCTGTAGGAGTGCCCTAAAGGGTAGGGTTGAACATGCAGTTGGAACCAAGATGAAGTCCTGATGTCATTTCCCTAACTGCTCAATGTGCAAAGTCTTGGTAGCAGCTGTTGCAGTTCTATCACCAAGCCATTTATCTCCAAGTTATTCAGTTTACTTTCTTTATACAGGTTAAGGAGCGTATAGCAGAAAGTCTAAGGTAAACTGGAATCTGCTGGGTTTATCTTCTCCGAAGTTCTCAGGCCCAAGGAGTCCCATGGGAGGCCATGAGTGTTTAGTGTTCCTCTGGAAGCTATATATCCACAGGTTTACAATTTTAGTGAAACTCCCCTGGCTGAGCAAGATCACTGTACTGTGAGCAGTACTTGAGATCTGTGTGCTCCACAGTTTGCTTTTTGTCTAGACAAGGTGAAAACTTGCCCTTTTGTAGACTCTTTATGAGTCATCTGCATGGGTGCTCAGCACCAGAGCTCACAGCCTTGTGAGCAGCATAAACACACCTGTGTGCTCTGATGGCACTGCAGCGTACAGTCGGTTCCTTTGAGTCATACAGGTAACTTTTGAGAAACAGTTGTTGATCACTTCCTATGGAACGAGGAAAGTAACTTTCAAAATTCCTTCATCCAGTTTCCTCCTTGTTCTGGTTTATCTGCTTCTTTCTACTTACTTTACTCCTCAGATGTGTTTTTTCAGCTTTTTGCAACTGATATGAGCTAATTCTGCTCTTTTGGCAGCTTGCTGGAGTTAACCTCATGCTTCTGTCCCGCATTGAACTGCAGTGCTGTCCTGGGAGGGGGGGGGATGGTCAGAGTTAGCAGTGTACATTGTTACTGTTTTGTCAGCATCCTTCTGAATTGAGGAAAAAATGAAGACAGAAGGGCCGCACAGTTTATCAAGGATAGGACAACTGTTTACCACTGAGGTTGTTACAGACAAGTCTTTTTTTTTTTTTTTTTTTTTAAATACTTTTCTGCAAAAGTATGTGCAGAAAGATTTCCCAACTCATTACATTGTCTTTTTCCTAATGATCAATATTGGCATTCTTTAAGCGTTTGTTCTTATTTGAATTTGGAATTCAGCCCAGAGATTTGTGTGGCATATTGCTGCAGTCATCTTTTAACTGGTGCTGGAAACCTTTAAGTTTCCTCCTGAGTAAGGTTTACTTTTAGGTCGATGTAGAAATACTCGATGCAGCAGTTACAACTGGCATACTTAAGCTTAAGTACACTTTGTGTCTTTGGAAGTGAGATTTCACAAGCGATGTTATTTAGCAATAACTCCTTGTACTTAAAACTTTGATTCTGCTGTGAAAGTGCTGTATGTTTGGGGTGGTGGAACGCAGTTGCCCTGCAAAGACAAGGG